>NC_092744.1:91510983-92723483 GCF_047496795.1 Chiloscyllium punctatum
AGCAGAGAAGGAGGAGGAGTGAGAAGAAGGAGAGAGAGGAGGAGAGAGAGATGGAGGAGAGAGAGATAGAAAAGGAGAGGAGAGAGAAGGAGGAGAGTGAGATAAGGAGTAGAGAGACATAAGGAGGAGAGAGTGAGAAGGAGGAGAGAGAGAGCGAGAGAGAGACAAGTAGGAAAGAGAGAGAGAAGAGAGAGAGAAGGAGGGGAGAGAGATAGAAGGATGAGACAGAGAGGAGGAGAGAAAGAGAAAGGGGGAGAGAGAGGAGGAGAGAGAGAAGGAGGAGACTGAGGGAAGGTGGAGGGTAGAGAAGGAGGAGGAGAGAGGAGGAGAGAGAGAAGGAGGAGAGAGAGAAATAGAAAAGGAGGGGAGAGAGAAGGAGGAGAGAGAGAGAAGAGGAGACAGAGGAGGAGAGAGAGAAGAAGGAGAGAGAGGGAAAAGGAAGGATAGAAAAGGAGGAGGAGAGAGAAGAGGGAGAGAGAGGAGGAGAGCGAGAGAGAAGAAGGAGAGAGTGATAGAAAAGGAGGGGAGAGAGACAGAAGGAGGAGAGAGAGAGATAAGGAGTAGAGAGTGAGAAAGAGAGAGAGTGAGAAGCAGGAGAGAGCGAGAGAAGGAGAGCGAGAGAGCGAGAGAGAGACAATGAGGAAAGAGAGGGAGAAGAGAGAGAGAGAAGGAGGAGAGAGAGAGAGAAGGGAAAGAGAGAGAAGGAGGAGAGAGAGAATGAGGAGAGAGAGAGAGGAGTAGAGAGAGAGAGAAGGAGGAGAGAGAGTAGGAGGAAAGAAAGAAGGAGGAGAGAGAGAGGAGGAGAGAGAGGAGGAGAGAGAGAGGAGGAGATAGAGAGAAGGAGAGAGAGAGAGCGAGCGAGAGAGAAGCATGTAAGAGAGAGAGAAGAGAGAAAGAAGGAGGAGAGAGAGAGAAAAGGAAAAGAGCGAGAGAATTAGGAGAAGAGAGAGAGAAGGATGAGAGAGGGGGGAGTGAGAGAGAAGGAGGAGAGAGAGGGAAGGAGGAGGACAGAGACGGAGGAGGAGAGAGAAGGAGGAGAGAGAGGAGGAGGGAGAAGAGGAAAGAGAGGGAAGGAGGAGGATAGAGAGGAGGAGAGTGAGAGAGAAGGAGTGAGAGAAATAGAAAAGGAGGGCAGAGAGAGAGAAGGTGGAGAGAGGGAAGGAGAGAGAGAGAGATAAGGAGTAGAGAGAGAGAAGGAGAGAGAGTGAGAAAGAGGAGAGAGCGAGAGAGCGAGAGAGAGACAAGGAGGAATGAGAGGGAGAAGAGAGAGAGAGAAGGAGGAGAGAGAGAGAGAAGGAAAAGAGAGAGAAGGAGGAGAGAGAGAAGGAGGAGAGAGAGGGAGAGAAGGACAAGGAGAAAGAGGACGAGGATAGAGAGAGAGGAGTAGAGAGAGAGAGACGGAGGAGAGAGAAGAGAGGACAAAGAAGGTGGTGGGAGAGTAGGAGGAGAGAAAGAAGGAGGAGAGAGAGAGGACGAGAGAGAGAGGAGGAGAGAGAGGGAAGGAGGACAGAGAAGGAGGCGGAGAGAGAAGAAGGAGAGAGAGGAGGAGAGCGAGAGAGAAGAAGGAGAGAGAGTGATAGAAAAGGAGGGAGAGAGAGAGAAGGAGGAGAGAGAGAGATAAGGAATAGAGAGAGAGAAGGAGAGAGAGAGAGAGAGAGAGAGAGAGAAGGAGGAGAGAGCGAGAGAAGGCGAGAGAGCGAGCGAGAGAGAGACAAGGAGGAAAGAGAGGGAGAAGAGAGAGAGAAGGAGGAGAGAGAGAGAGAGAGAAAAGGAAAAGAGAGAGAAGGAGGAGAGAGAGAAGGAGAGCGAGAGGGAGAGAAGGAAGAGGAGAGAGAGGAGGAGGATAGAGAGAGAGAAGGAGGAGAGTGAAGAGAGAGAAAGAAGGAGGAGAGAGAGTAGGAGGACAGAGAGAGAAGGAGGAAAGAGGGAGAGAAGAGAGTGAGAAGGAGGAGAGAGAGAGAGAGGAGGAGAGAGAGAGAAGGAGGTGAGAGAGGAGAGAGATAGAACGAGGAGGAGAGAGAGAAGGAGGAGAGAGAGAGGAGGAGAGAGAGAAGTAGGAGACTGAGGGAAGGAGGAGGATAGAGAAGGAGTAGGAGAGAGAAGGAGTAGAGCGAGGAGGAGAGAGAGAAGGAGCGGAGAGAGAGGTAGAAAAGGAGGGGTGAGAGAGAGAAGGATGAGAGAGAGAGAGAAGTAGGAGAGAGAGAGGAGGAGAGAGAAGGAGGAGAGAGAGGGAAGGAGGAGGATAGAGAAGGAGGCGGAGTGAGAAGAAGGAGAGAGAGGAGGAGAGAGAGATGGAGGAGTGAGTGAGAAGGAGGAGAGAGAGTGTGACGGAGGAGAGAGTGAGAGAAGGAGAGAGAGAGCGAGAGAGAGACAAGGAGGAAAGAGAGAGAGAAGAGAGAGAAGAAGGGGAGAGAGATAGAAGGATGAGACAGAGAGGTGGAGAGAAAGCGAAAGAGGGGAGAGAGAGGAGGAGAGAGAGAAGGATGAGAGAGAGACATAGAAAAGGTGGGGAGAGAGAAGGTGGAGAGAGAGAGAAGAGGAGATAGAGGAGGAGAGAGACAAGGAGGAGAGAGAGGGAAAAGGAAGGATAGAAAAGGAGGAGGAGAGAGAAGAGGGAGAGAGAGGAGGAGAGCGAGAGAGAAGAAGGAGAGAGAGTGATAGAAAAGGAGGGGAGAGAGAGAGAAGGAGGAGAGAGAGAGATAAGGAGTAGAGAAAGAGAAGGAGAGAGAGTGAGAAGCAGGAGAGAGCGAGAGAAGGAGAGCGAGAGAGAGAGACAATGAGGAAAGAGAGGGAGAAGAGAGAGAGAGAAGGGGAAAGAGAGAGAAGGAGGAGAGAGAGAATGAGGAGAGAGAGGGAGAGAAGGAGGAGGAGAGAGAGAACGAGCATAGAGAGAGAGGAGTAGAGAGAGAGAGAAGGAGGAGAGAGAAGAGAGAGAAAGAAGGAGAAGGGAGAATAGGAGGAGAGAAAGAAGGAGAAGAGAGAGAGGAGGAGAGAGAGAGGAGGAGATAGAGAGGAGGAGATAGAGAGAAGGAGAGAGAGAGAGCGAGCGAGAGAGAAGCATGTAAGAGAGAGAAGAGAGAAAGAAGGAGGAGAGAGAGAGAAAAGGAAAAGAGCGAGAGAATTAGGAGAGAAAGAGAAGAATGAGAGAGGGGGGGAGTGAGAGAGAAGGAGGAGAGAGAGGAAGGAGGAGGACAGAGACGGAGGAGGAGAGAGAAGGAGGAGAGAGAGGAGGAGAGAGAAGGAAGAAAGAGAGGGAAGGAGGAGGATAGAGAGGAGGAGAGTGAGAGGAGAAGGAGTGAGAGAGAATAAAAAAGGAGGGCAGAGAGAGAGAAGGTGGAGAGAGGGAAGGAGGAGAGAGAGATAATGAGTAGAGAGAGAGAAGGAGAGAGAGTGAGAGAGGGACAAGGAGGAATGAGAGGGAGAAGAGAGAGAGAGAAGGAGGAGAGAGAGAGAAGGAAAAGAGAGAGAAGGAGGAGAGAGAGAAGGAGGAGAGAGAGGGAGAGAAGGAGGAGGAGAGAGAGGACGAGGATAGAGAGAGAGGAGTAGAGAGAGAGAGAGACGGAGGAGAGAGAAGAGAGACAAAGAAGGTGGAGGGAGAGTAGGAGGAGAGAAAGAAGGAGGAGAGAGAGAGGAGGAGAGAGAGAGGAGGATAGAGAGGGAAGGAGGATAGAGAAGAGGCGGAGAGAGAAGAAGGAGAGAGAGGAGGAGAGCGAGAGAGAAGAAGGAGAGAGAGTGATAGAAAAGGAGGGGAGAGAGAGAGAAGGAGGAGAGAGAGAGATAAGGAATAGAGAGAGAGAAGGAGAGAGAGAGAGAGAGAGAAGGAGGAGAGAGCGAGAGAAGGAGAGAGAGAGAGAGCGAGAGAGAGACAAGGAGGAAGAGAGGAGAAGAGAGACAGAAGGAGGAGAGAGAGAGAGAGAGAAAAGGAAAAGAGAGAGAAGGAGGAGAGAGAGATGGAGGGGAGAGAGGGAGAGAAGGAGGAGGAGAGAGAGGAGGAGGAGGAGAGAGATTAGGAGGAGTTAGAGAGAAGGAGGATAGAGAGAGAGAAGGAGGAGAGTGAAGAGAGAGAAAGAAGGAGGAGAGAGAGTAGGAGGAGAGAGAGAGAAGAAGGAAAGAGAGAGAGAAGAGAGATCTGAGGAGGAGAGAGAGAGAGATAAGGAGGAGTGAGAGAGAAGGAGGAGAGAGAGAGGTTGTAGAGAGAGAGAAGAAGGAGACAGAGTGCGAGAGAGAGGAGGAAAGAGAGAGAGAAGAGAGAGCTAAGGAGGAGAGAGAGAGAGGTAAGGAGGAGAGAGAGAGAAAAGGAGGCCAGAGAGAGAAGGAGGAGAGAGAGAGGAGTTAGAGAGAGAGAAGGAGGAGAGAGAGAGAAAAGAAAAAGAGAGATAAGGATGATGAGAGAGAGAAGGAGGAGAGAGAGGAGGAGAGAGAGAGAACGAGGAGGGGCGACAGAGAGACAGAGGAGAGAGAGAGGAGAACAGAGAGAGAGAGAGAGAGAGAATGGGGAGAGAGAGAAGAAGGATAGAGAGAGGAGGATGGAGAGAGAAGAGGAGAGAAAGAAGGAGGAGAGAGAGGAAGGAGGAGGATAGAAACGGAGGAGGAGAGGGAAGGACACGAGAGAGGAGGAGAGGGAAAGAATGAGGAGAGAGATAGAAAAGGAGGGGAGAGAGAGAGAATGAGACAGACAAGGTGGAGAGAGAGAAGGAGGAGAGAGAGAGGAGGAGAGAGAGAGAAGGTGGAGAGAGAGGGAGAATGAGATATAGAGCGAGAGAGAGAGAAGAAGGAAAGAGAGAGAAGAGAGAGACGGAGGACAGAGATCGAGAAAAGGAAAAGAGTGAGAGAAGGAGGAGAGAGAAGAGGAGAGAGAGAGAAGTAGGAGAGAGAGAGAGAAGGAGGAGGAGAGAGAGAACGAGGAAATAGCGTGGGAAGGAGGAGAGAGAGGAGGAAAGAGAGAGAGAAGAGAGAGCTAAGGAGGTGAGAGGAGAGAGGTTAAGGAGGAGAGAGAGAGAAAAGGAGGCCAGAGAGAGAAGGAGGAGAGAGAGAGGAGTAGAGAGAGAGAAGGAGGAGTCAGAAAGAAAAGAAAAGAGAGAGAAGGATGATGAGAGAGAGAAGAGGGGAGAGAGAGGAGGAGAGCGAGAGAGAAGAAGGAGAGAGAGTGATAGAAAAGGAGGGGAGAGAGAGAGAGAAGGAGGAGAGAGAGAGATAAGGAGTCGAGAAAGAGAAGGAGAGAGAGTGAGAAGCAGGAGAGAGCGAGAGAAGGAGAGCGAGAGAGCGAGAGAGAGAGACAATGAGGAAAGAGAGGGAGAAGAGAGAGAGAGAAGGAAAAGGGAGAGAAGGAGGAGAGAGAGAAGGAGGAGAGAGAGGGAGAGAAGGAGGAGGAGAGAGAGGACGAGGATAGAGAGAGAGGAGTAGAGAGAGAGAGAAGGAGGAGAGAGAAGAGAGAGAAAGAAGGAGAAGGGAGAGTAGGAGGAGAGAAAGAAGGAGGAGAGAGAGAGGAGGAGAGAGAGAGGAGGAGATAGAGAGAAGGAGAGAGAGAGAGCGAGCGAGAGAGAAGCATGTAAGAGAGAGAAGAGAGAAAGAAGGAGGAGAGAGAGAGAAAAGGAAAAGAGCGAGAGAATTAGGAGAGAAAGAGAAGGATGAGAGAGGGGGGGGAGTGAGAGAGAAGGAGGAGAGAGGGAAGGAGGAGGACAGAGACGGAGGAGGAGAGAGAAGGAGGAGAGAGAGGAGGAGAGAGAAGGAAGAAAGAGAGGGAAGGAGGAGGATAGAGAGGAGGAGAGTGAGAGATAAGGAGTGAGAGAGATAGAAAAGGAGGGCAGAGAGAGAGAAGGTGGAGAGAGGGAAGGAGGAGAGAGAGATAAGGAGTAGAGAGAGAGAAGGAGAGAGAGTGAGAGAGAGACAAGGAGGAATGAGAGGGAGAAGAGAGAGAGAGAACGAGGAGAGAGAGAGAGAAGGAAAAGAGAGAGAAGGAGGAGAGAGAGAAGGAGGAGAGAGAGGGAGAGAAGGAGGAGGAGAGAGAGGACGAGGATAGAGAGAGAGGAGTAGAGAGAGAGAGACGGAGGAGAGAGAAGAGAGACAAAGAAGGTGGAGGGAGAGTAGGAGGAGAGAAAGAAGGAGGAGAGAGAGAGGAGGCGAGAGAGAGGAGGCGAGAGAGAGGGAGGAGAGAGAGGGAAGGAGGATAGAGAAGGAGGCGGAGAGAGAAGAAGGAGAGAGAGGAGGAGAGCGAGAGAGAAGAAGGAGAGAAGGTGATAGAAAAGGAGGGGAGAGAGAGAGAAGGAGGAGAGAGAGAGATAAGGAATAGAGAGAGAGAAGGAGAGAGAGAGAGAGAGAGAGAGAAGGAGGAGCGAGCGAGAGAAGGAGAGAGAGAGAGCGAGAGAGAGACAAGGAGGAGGAGAGAGAGAGAAAAGAAAAAGAGAGATAAGTATGATGAGAGAGAGAAGGAGGAGAGAGAGGAGGAGAGAGAGAGAACGAGGAGGGGAGACAGAGAGACAGAGGAGAGAGACAGGAGAACAGAGAGTGAGGGAGATAATGGGGAGAGAGAGAAGGAGGATAGAGAGAGGAGGATGGAGAGAGAGGAGGAGAGAAAGAAGGAGGAGAGAGAGGGAAGGAGGAGGATAGAAACGGAGGAGGAGAGAGAAGGAGACGAGAGAGGAGGAGAGGGAAAGAATGAGGAGAGAGATAGAAAAGGAGGGGAGAGAGAGAGAATGAGGAGAGAGGGAGAAGGAGGAGAGAGAGAAAAGAAGTAGCGAGAGAGAGAGAAAAGGAGGAGAGACAGAGAAAATGAGGAGGAGAGAGTACAGAGAATGAGACAGAGAAGGTGGAGAGAGAGAAGGAGGAGAGAGAGAGGAGGAGAGAGAGAAGGTGGAGAGAGAGGGAGAATGAGAGGATAGAGCGAAGAGAGAGAGAAGAAGGAAAGAGAGAGAAGAGAGAGACGGAGGACAGAGATCGAGAAAAGGAAAAGAGTGAGAGAAGGAGGAGAGAGAGAGAAGGAGAGAGAGAGAGAGGAGAGGAGAAGGAGAGAGCGAGAGAAGGAGAGAGAGAGCGAGAGAGAGACAAGGAGGAAAGAGAGGGAGAAGAGAGAGTGAAGGTGGAGAGAGAGAGAGAGAAAGGGAAAGAGAGAGAAGGATTAGAGAGAGATGGAGGAGAGAGAGGGAGAGAAGGAGGAGGAGAGAGAGGAGGAGGAGGAGATAGATAAGGAGGAGTTAGAGAGAAGGAGGATAGAGAGGAGAGAAGGAGGAAAGTGAAGAGAGAGAAAGAAGGAGGAGAGAGAGTAGGAGGAGAGAGAGAGAAGGAGGAAAGAGAGAGAGAAGAGAGATCTGACGAGGAAGAGAGAGAGAGATAAGGAGGAGTGAGAGAGAAGGAGGGAGAGAGAGAGGTGTAGAGAGAGAGAAGAAGGAGACAGAGTGCGAGAGAGAGGAGAAAAGAGAGAGAGAAGAGAGAGCTAAGGAGGAGAGAGAGAGAAAAGGAGGCCAGAGAGAGAAGGAGGAGAGAGAGAGGAGTAGAGAGACAGAAGAAGGAGAGAGAAAAGAATTTGAGAGATAAGGATGATGAGAGAGAGAAGGAGGAGAGAGAGGAGGAGAGAGAGAGAACGAGGAGGGGAGACAGAGAGACATAGGAGAGAGAGAGGAGAACAGAGAGAGAGAGAGAATGGGGAGAGAGAGAAGGAGGATAGAGAGAGGAGGATGGAGAGAGAGGAGGAGAGAAAGAAGGAGGAGAGAGAGGGAAGGAGGAGGATAGAAACGGAGGAGGAGAGAGCAGGACACGAGAGAGGAGGAGAGGGAAAGAATGAGGAGAGAGATAGAAAAGGAGGGAGAGAGAGAGAATGAGGAGAGAGGGAGAAGGAGGAGAGAGAGAAAAGAAGTGGAGAGAGAGAGAGAAAAGGAGGAGAGACAGAGAAAATGAGGAGGAGAGAGTAGAGAGAATGAGACAGAGAAGGTGGGAGAGAGAAGGAGGAGAGAGAGAGGAGGAGAGAGAGAGAAGGTGGAGAGAGAGGGAGAATGAGAGATAGAACGAGAGAGAGAGAAGAAGGAAAGAGAGAGAAGAGAGAGACGGAGCACAGAGAGAGAGAAAAGGAAAAGAGTGAGGGGGGGGGGGGAGGAAGGAGGAGAGAGAAGAGGAGAGAGAGAGAAGTAGGAGAGAGAGAGAGAAGGAGGAGGAGAGAGAGAACGAGGAGATAGCGTGGGAAGGAGGAGAGAGAGGAGGAAAGAGAGAGAGAAGAGAGAGCTAAGGAGGAGAGAGAGAGAGTTAAGGAGGAGAGAGAGAGAAAAGGAGGCCAGAGAGAGAAGGAGGAGAGAGAGAGGAGTAGAGAGAGAGAAGGAGGAGAGAGAAAGAAAAGAAAAAGAGAGAGAAGGATGATGAGAGAGAGAAGGAGGAGAGAGAGGGAAGGAGGAGGATAGAAACGGAGGAGGAGAGAGGAGGACACGAGAGAGGAGGAGAGGGAAAGAATGAGGAGAGAGATAGAAAAGGAGGGGAGAGAGAGAGAATGAGGAGAGAGGGAGAAGGAGGAGAGAGAGAAAAGTAGTAGAGAGAGAGAGAGAAAAGGAGGAGAGACAGAGAAAATGTGGAGGAGAGAGTAGAGAGAATGAGACAGAGAAGGTGGAGAGAGAGAAGGAGGAGAGAGAGAGGAGGAGAGAGAGAAGGTGGAGAGAGAGGGAGGATGAGTGATAGAGCGAGAGAGAGAGAAGAAGGAAAGAGAGAGAAGAGAGAGACGGAGGACAGAGAGAGAGAAAAGGAAAAGAGTGAGAGAAGGAGGAGAGAGAAGAGGAGAGAGAGAGAAGTTGGAGAGAGAGAGAGAAGGAGGAGGAGAGAGAGAACGAGGAGATAGCGTGGGAAGGAGGAGACAGAGGAGGAAAGAGAGAGAGAAGAGAGAGCTAAGGTGGAGAGAGAGAGAGTTAAGGAGGAGAGAGAGAGAAAAGGAGGCAGAGAGAGAAGGAGGAGAGAGAGAGAGTAGAGAGAGAGAAGGAAGAGAGAGAAAGAAAAGAAAAGAGAGAGAGAAGGATGATGAGAGAGAGAAGGAGGAGAGAGAGGAGAGAGAGAGAGAACGAGGAGGGGAGACAGAGAGACGGAGGAGAGAGAGGCGAAGAGAGAGAGAGAGAATGGGGAGAGAGAGAAGGAGGAGAGAGAGAGGAGGATGGAGAGAGAGGAGGAGAGAAAGAAGGAGGAGAGAGAGGCGAGGAGAGAGAAGGTGCAGAGAGAGGGAGAATGAGAGATAGAGCGAGAGAGAGAGAAGAAGGAAAGAGAGAGAAGAGAGAGACGGAGGACAGAGAGAGAGAAAAGGAAAAGAGTGAGAGAAGGAGGAGAGAGAGAAGGAGGAGAAAGAAGAGGAGAGAGAGAAGTAGGAGAGAGAGAGAGAAGGAGGAGGAGAGGGGAGAACGAGGAGAGAGCGTGGGAAGGAGGAGAGAGAGGAGGAGAGAGAGAGAAGGAGGAGGAGAGTGAAGAATGAGGTGAGATAAGGAGGAGAGAGAGAAGGAAGATAGAGAGAGGAGTAGAGAGATGAGAGAGAGAAAGAAGGAGGACAGAGAGAGAAGAGGAGAGAGAGAAAGAGGAGAGAGAGACAGGAGGAGAGAGAGAGAAGCAGGAGAGAGAGAGAGAGAGAAGGAGTGAGGGAGAGCGAGAGAGAGAGAAGGTGGAAGAGGGAGAGAAGAGAGTGAGAAGGAGGAGAGAGAGAGAGGAGGAGGAGAGAGAGAAGGAGGTGAGAGAGGAGGAGAGAGATAGAACGAGGAGGAGAGAGAGAGAAGGAGGAGAGATAGAGGAGTAGAGAGAGAGGAGGAGAGAGAGAGGAGGAGAGAGAGAAGTAGGAGACTGAGGGAAGGAGGAGGATAGAGAAGGAGGAGGAGAGAGAAGGAGTAGAGCGAGGAGGAGAGAGAGAAGGAGGTGAGAGAGAGGTAGAAAAGGAGGGGTGAGAGAGAGAAGGATGAGAGAGAGAGAAGGAGGAGAGAGAGAGGAGGAGAGAGAAGGAGGAGAGAGAGGGAAGGAGGAGGATAGAAACGGAGGAGGAAAGAGGAGGACACGAGAGAGGAGGAGAGGGAAAGAATGAGGAGAGAGATAGAAAAGGAGGGGAGAGAGAGAGAATGAGGAGAGAGGGAGAAGGAGGAGAGAGAGAAAAGAAGTAGAGAGAGAGAGAAAAGGAGGAGAGACAGAGAAAATGAGGAGGAGAGAGTAGAGAGAATGAGACAGAGAAGGTGGAGAGAGAGAAGGAGGAGAGAGAGAGGAGGAGAGAGAGAAGGTGGAGAGAGAGGGAGGATGAGTGATAGAGCGAGAGAGAGAGAAGAAGGAAAGAGAGAGAAGAGAGAGACGGAGGACAGAGAGAGAGAAAAGGAAAAGAGTGAGAGAAGGAGGAGAGAGAAGAGGAGAGAGAGAGAAGTAGGAGAGAGAGAGAAGGAGGAGGAGAGAGAGAACGAGGAGATAGCGTGGAAGGAGGAGAGAGAGGAGGAAAGAGAGAGAGAAGAGAGAGCTAAGGAGGAGAGAGAGAGAGTTAAGGAGGAGAGAGAGAGAAAAGGAGGCCCAGAGAGAGAAGGAGGAGAGAGAGAGGAGTAGAGAGAGAGAAGGAAGAGAGAGAAAGAAAAGAAAAAGAAGAGAGAAGGATGATGAGAGAGAGAAGGAGGAGAGAGAGGAGAGAGAGAGAACGAGGAGGGGAGACAGAGAGACGGAGGAGAGAGAGAGGAGAAGAGAGAGAGAGAGAATGGGGAGAGAGAGAAGGAGGAGAGAGAGAGGAGGATGGAGAGAGAGGAGGAGAGAAAGAAGGAGGAGAGAGAGGCGAGGAGAGAGAAGGTGCAGAGAGAGGGAGAATGAGAGATAGAGCGAGAGAGAGAGAAGAAGGAAAGAGAGAGAAGAGAGAGACGGAGGACAGAGAGAGTGAAAAGGAAAAGAGTGAGAGAAGGAGGAGAGAGAGAAGGAGGAGAAAGAAGAGGAGAGAGAGAAGTAGGAGAGAGAGAGAGAAGGAGGAGGAGAGAGAGAACGAGGAGAGAGCGTGGGAAGGAGGAGAGAGAGGAGGAGAGAGAGAGAAGGAGGAGGAGAGTGAAGAATGAGGTGAGATAAGGAGGAGAGAGAGGAGGAGGAGAGAGAGAGGAGTAGAGAGAAGAGAGAGAGAAAGAAGGAGGACCGAGAGAGAAGGAGGAGAGAGAGAAGGAGGAGAGAGAGACAGGAGGAGAGAGAGAGAAGCAGGAGAGAGAGAGAGAGAAGGAGTGAGGGAGAGCGAGAGAGAGAGAAGGTGGAAAGAGGGAGAGAAGAGAGTGAGAAGGAGGAGAGAGAGAGAGGAGGAGAGAGAGAGAAGGAGGTGAGAGAGGAGGAGAGAGAGAGAGGCAGAGAGAGAGGAGGAGAGAGAGAAGTAGGAGACTGAGGGAAGGAGGAGGATAGAGAAGGAGGAGGAGGAGAGAAAGAGTAGAGCGAGGAGGAGAGAGAGAAGAGGAGGAGAGAGAGAGGTAGAAAAGGAGGGGTGAGAGAGAGAAGGATGAGAGAGAGAGAAGGAGGAGAGAGAGAGGAGGAGAGAGAGAGAAGGAGAGGAGAGGAGATAGAAGGATGAGACAGAGAGGAGGAGAGAAAGAGAAAGAGGGGAGGAGAGAGGAGGAGAGAGAGAAGGAGGAGACTGAGGGAAGGAGAAGGTTAGAGAAGGAGGAGGAGTGAGGAGGAGAGAGAGAAGGAGGAGAGACTGAGATAGCAAAGGAGGGGAGAGAGAAGGAGGAGAGAGAGAGAAGAGGAGATAGAGGAGGAGAGAGTGAAGGAGGAAGAGAGGGAAAAGGAAGGATAGAAAAGGAGGAGGAGAGAGAAGAGGGAGAGAGAGGAGGAGAGCGAGAGAGAAGAAGGAGACAGAGTGATAGAAAAGGAGGGGAGAGAGAGAGAAGGAGGAGAGAGAGAGATAAGGATTAGAGAGAGAGAAGGAGAGAGACTGAGAAGCAGGAGAGAGCGAGAGAGAGATAATGAGGAAAGAGAGGGAGAAGAGAGAGAGAGAAGGAGGAGAGAGAGAGAGAAGGAAAAGAGAGAGAAGGAGGAGAGAGAGAACGAGCATAGAGAGAGAGGAGTAGAGAGAGAGAGAAGGAGGAGAGAGAAGAGAGAGAAATAAGGAGAAGGGAGAGGAGGAGGAGAGAAAGAAAGAGGTGAGAGAGAGGAGGAGAGAGAGGAGGAGAGAGAGAGGAGGAGATAGAGAGAAGGAGAGAGAGAGAGCGAGCGAGAGAGAAGCATGTAAGAGAGAGAGAAGAGAGAAAGAAGGAGGAGAGAGAGAGAAAAGGAAAAGAGCGAGAGAATTAGGAGAGAGAGAGAAGGATGAGGGGGGGGGAGTGAGAGAGAAGGAGGAGAGAGAGGGAAGGAGGAGGACAGAGACGGAGGAGGAGAGAGAAGGAGGAAAGAGAGGGAAGGAGGAGGATAGAGAGGAGGAGAGTGAGAGAGAAGGAGTGAGAGAGATAGAAAAGGAGGGCAGAGAGAGAGAAGGTGGAGAGAGGGAAGGAGGAGAGAGAGATAAGGAGTAGAGCGAGAGAAGGGGAGAGAGTGAGAAAGAGACAAGGAGGAATGAGAGGGACAAGAGAGAGAGAGAAGGAAAAGAGAGAGAAGGAGGAGAGAGAGAACGAGGAGAGAGCGTGGGAAGGAGGAGAGAGAGGAGGAGAGAGAGAACGAGGAGGAGAGAGAGACGGAGGTGAGAGAGAGAGGAGGAGAGAGAAGAGAGAGAGAAAGAAGGAGGACAGAGAGAGAAGGAGGAACGAGAAAGAAGGAGGAGAGATAGTAGGAGGAGAGAGAGAGAAGGAGGAAAGTGAGAGAGAAGAGAGATCTGAGGAGGAGAGAGAGAGATAAGGAGGAGTGAGAGAGAAGGAGGAGAGAGAGAGGAGTAGAGAGAGAGAAGGAGGAGACAGAGGGCGAGAGAGAGGAGGAAAGAGGGAGAGAAGAGAGAACTAAGGAGGAGAGAGAGAGAGATAAGGAGGAGAGAGAGAAAAGGAGGCGAGAGAGAGAAGGAGGAGAGAGAGAGGAGTAGAGAGAGAGAGAAGGAGGAGAGAGAAAAGAAAACGAGAGAGAAGGAGGGTGAGAGAGAGAAGGAGGAGAGAGAGAGGAGAAGAGAGAGAGGAGGATGGAGAGAGAGGAGTAGAGAAAGAAGGAGGAGAGAGAGGGAAGGAGGAGGATAGAGACGGAGGAGGAGAGAGAAGGACACGAGAGAGGAGGAGAGGGAAAGAATGAGGAGAGAGATAGAAAAGGAGGGGAGAGAGAGAGAATGAGGAGAGAGGGAGAAGGAGGAGAGAGAGAAAAGAAGTAGAGAGAGAGAGAAAAGGAGGAGAGACAGAGAAAATGAAGAGGAAAGAGTAGAGAGAATGTGACAGAGAAGGTGGAGAGAGAGAAGGAGGAGAGAGAGAGGAGGAGGGAGAGAGAAGGTGGAGAGAGAGGGAGAATGAGAGATAGAGCGAGAGAGAGAGAAGAAGGAATGAGAGAGAAGAGAGAGACGGAGGACAGAGAGAGAGAAAAGGAAAAGAGTGAGAGAAGGAGGAGAGAGAGAAGGAGGAGAGAGAAGAGGAGAGAGAGAGAAGTAGGAGAGAGAGAGAAGGAGGAGGAGAGAGAGAACGAGGAGAGAGCGTGGGAAGGAGGAGAGAGAGGAGGAGAGAGAGAACGAGGAGGAGAGAGAGACGTAGGAGAGAGAGAGAAGGAGGAGGAGAGAGAAGGATGAGGTGAGATAAGGAGGAGAGAGAGGTAGAGGAGAGAGAGAGAGGAGGAGAGAGAAGAGAGAGAAAGAAGGAGGACAGAGAGAGAAGGAGGAGAGAGAGAGAAGGAGGAGAGAGAGAGAGGAGGAGAGAGAGAGAAGGAGCAGAAGTGAGAGAGAGAAGGAGGAGGATAGAGAAGGAGGAGGAGAGAGAAGGAATAGAGCGAGGAGGAAGAGAGAGAAGGAGGTGAGAGAGAGGTAGAAAAGGAGGGGTGAGAGAGAGAAGGATGAGAGAGAGAGAAGGAGTAGAGAGAGAGAGATAAGGAGGAGAGAGAGAAAAGGAGGCGAGAGAGAGAAGGAGGAGAGAGAGAGGAGTAGAGAGAGAGAAGGAGGAGGAGAGAGAGAACGAGGAGAGAGCGTGGGAAGGAGGAGAGAGAGGAGGAGAGAGAGAACGAGGAGGAGAGAGAGACGGAGGTGAGAGAGAGAAGGAGGAGGAGAGAGAAGGATGATGTGAGATAAGGAGGAGAGAGAGGAGGAGGAGAGAGAGAGGAGGAGAGAGAAGAGAGAGAGAAAGAAGGAGGACAGAGAGAGAAGGAGGAGAGAGAGAGAAGCAGGAGAGAGAGAGAGAAGGAGTGAGGGAGAGCGAGAGAGAGAAAAGGTGGAAAGAGAGAGAGAAGAGAGTGAGAAGGAGGAGAGAGAGAGAGGAGGAGAGAGAGAGAGAAGGAGGAGAAGTGAGAGAGAGAAGGAGGAGGATAGAGAAGGAGGAGGAGAGAGAAGGAGTAGAGCGAGGAGGAGAGAGAGAAGGAGGTGAGAGGGAGGTAGAAAAGGAGGGATGAGAGAGAGAAGGATGAGAGAGAGAGAAGGAGGAGAGAGAGAGGAGGAGAGAGAAGGAGGAGAGAGAGGGAAGGTGGAGGATAGAGAAGGAGGAGGAGTGAGAAGTAGGAGAGGGAGGAGGAGAGAGAGATGGAGGAGAGAGAGATAGAAAAGGAGAGGAGAGAGAGAGAAGGAGGAGAGAGAGAGATAAGGAGGAGGGAGAGATAAGGAGGAGAGAGTGAGAAGGAGGAGAGAGAGTGTGACGGAGGAGAGAGCGATAGAAGGAGAGAGAGAGAGCGAGAGAGAGACAAGTAGGAAAGAGAGGGAGAAGAGAGAGAGAAGGAGGAGAGAGAGAGATAGAAGGAGGAAACAGGAGGAGAGAAAGAGAAGGAGGGGAGAGAGAGGAGGAGAGAGAGAAGGAGGAGAGCGAGAGATAGAAAAGGAGGGGAGAGAGAGATGGAGGAGAGAGAGATAAGAGGAGAGAGAGGAGGAGAGAGAGAAGGAGAAGAGAGAGGGAAAGAAGAGGATAGAAAAGGAGGAGGAGAGAGAAGAAGGAGTGAGAGGAGGAGAGCGAGAGAGATGGAGAGAGAGTGATAGAAAAGGAGGGGAGAGAGAGAGAAGGAGGAGAGAGAGAGATAAGGATTAGAGAGAGAGAAGGAGAGAGAGTGAGAAGGGGGAGAGAGCCAGAGAAGGAGAGCGAGAGAGCGAGAGAGAGAGAATTGGAGGAAAGAGAGAGAGAATGAGGAGAGAGAGAAGGAGGAGAGAGTGGGAGACAAGGAGGAGGAGGAGAGAGGACAAGGATAGAGAGAGAGGAGTAGAGAGAGAGAGAGAGAGAGAGGAGGAGAGAGAAGACAGAGAGAAAGACGGAGGAGAGAGAGGGAAGGAGGAGGATAGAGACGGAGGAGGAGAGAGAAGGACAAGAGAGAGGAGGAGAGGGAGAGAAGGAGGAGAGGGATAGAAAAGGAGGGGGGAGAGAGAGAGAATGAGGAGAGAGGGAGAAGGAGGAGAGAGAAAAGAAGTAGAGAGAGAAAGAAAAGGAGCAGAGACAGAGAAAATGAGGTGAGGGAGAGAGTAGAGAGAGTGAGACCGAGAAGGTGGAGAGAGAGAAGGAGGAGAGAGAGAGAAGGTGGAGAGAGAGGGAGAATGAGAGATAGAGCGAGAGAGAGAGAAGAAGGAAAGAGAGAGAAGAGAGAGAAGGAGGACAGAGAGAGAGAAAAGGAAAAGAGTGAGAGAAGGAGGAGAGAGAGAAGGAGGAGAAAGAGAAGGAGGAGACTGAGGGAAGGAGGAGGATAGAGAAGGAGGAGGAGAGAGAAGGAGGAGAGCGAAGAGGAGAGAGAGAAGGAGGAGAGAGAGAGGTAGAAAAGGACGGTTGAGAGAGAGAAGGATGAGAGAGAAGGAGGAGAGAGAGGGAAGGAGGAGGATAGAGAAGGAGGAGGAGTGAGAAGAAGGACATAGAGGAGGAGAGAAAGATGGAGGAGAGAGAGATAGAAAAGGAGAGGAGAGAGAGAAGGAGGAGAGAGAGAGATAAGGAGGAGAGAGAGAGCGGGAGAGAGACAAGGAGGAAAGAGAGAGAGAAGAGAGAGAGAAGGAGGAGAGAGAGTGTGAAGGAGGAGAGAGCGAGAGAAGGAGAGAGAGAGCGGGAGAGAGACAAGGAGGAAAGAGAGAGAGAAGAGAGAGAGAAGGAGGAGAGAGAGATAGAAGGATGAGATAGAGAGGAGGAGAGAAAGAGAAGGAGGAGAGAGAGAGGAGGAGAGAGAGAAGGAGGAGACTGAGGGAAGGAGGAGGGTAGAGAAGGAGGAGAAGAGCGGAGGAGAGAGAGAAGGAGGAGAGAGAGAGATAGAAAAGGAGGGGAGAGAGAGAAGGAGGAGGGAGAGAGAAGAGGAGAGAGAGGAGGAGAGAGAGAAGGAGGAGAGAGAGGGAAAGAGGAGGGTAGAAAAGGAGGAGGAGAGAGAAGAAGGAGAGAGAGGAGGAGAGCGAGAAAGAAGGAGAGAGAGTGATAGAAAAGGAGGAGAGAGAGAGAAGAAGGAGAGAGAGAGATAAGGAGTAGAGAGAGAGAAGGAGAGAGATTGAGAAGGAGGAGAGAGCGAGAGAAGGAGAGCGAGAGAGCGAGAGAGAGACAATGAGGAAAGAGAGGGAGAAGAGAGAGAGAGAAGGAGGAGAGAGAGAGAGAGAAGGAAAAGAGACAGAAGGAGGAGAGAGAAGAGAGAGAAAGAAGGAGGAGGGAGAGTAGGAGGAGAGAAAGAAGGAGGAGAGAGAGAGGAGGCGGAGAGAGAGAGGAGGAGATAGAGAGAAGGAGAGAGAGAGAGAGCGAGCGAGAGAGAAGTATGTAAGAGAGAGAGAGAAGAGAGAAAGAAGGAGGAGAGAGAGAAAAAAGGAAAAACGCGAGAGAATTAGGAGGGAGAGAGAGAATGATGAGAGAGGGGGGAGTGAGAGAAAAGGAGGAGAGAGAGGGAAGGAGGAGGACAGAGACGGAGGAGGAGAGAGAGTGAAGGAGGAGAGAGAGAGGAGGAGGGTGAGAGAAAAGCACTAGAGAGAGAGGAGGAGGAGAGATAGAGGAGGAGGAGAGAGAGAGAAGGAGGAGAGAGAGAGGCCGAGAGAGAGAGAGTTGGAGGAGAGAGAAGAGAGAGAGAAAGAAGGAGGAGAGAGAGAGTGAGAAGGAGGAGAGAGAGAGACGGAGAGTGAGAGGAGGAGGAGAGAGAGAAGCAGCAGAGAGAGAGAAGGAGAGAGGGAGAGCGAGAGAGAGAGAAGGTGGAAAGAGAGAGAGAAGAGATGGAGAAGGAGGAGAGAAAGAGAGAGAAAAGGACAAGAGAGAGAGGAGGAGAGAGAGACAGAAGGAGGAGAGAGAGGAGGAGAGAGATAGAACGCGGAGGAGAAACGAGAGAAGGAGGAGAGAGGAGGAGAGAGAGAGAAGGAGGAGAGAGAGAGGAGGAGAGAGAGAAGGATGAGAGAGAGGGAGGGAGGAGGATAGTGAAGGAGAAGGAGAGTGGAGGAGAGAGAGAAGGAGGAGACAGAGAGGAGGAGAGAAAGAGAACGAGGAGTGAGAGAGGAGGAGAGAGAGAAGGAGGAGAGAGAAAGGATGAGAGAGAGAGGAGGAGAGAGAGAGAGGAGGAGGAGAGAGAGAGATAAGGATTAGAGAGAGAGAAGGAGAGAGAGTGAGAAGGGGGAGAGAGCCAGAGAAGGAGAGCGAGAGAGAATGACGAGACTGAGAAGGAGTAGGATAGAGAAGGAGGAGGAGAGAGAAGGAGGAGAGCGAGGAGGAGACAGAGAAGGAAAAGGAGGGGTGAGAGAGAGAAGGAGTAGAGAGAGAGAAGGAGTAGAGAGAGAGGAGGAGAGAGAGAAGGAGGAGACTGGGGAAGGAGGAGGGTAGAGAAGGAGGAGGAGAAAGGAGGAGAGATAGCGAGAGAGATAGCGGAGGAGAGAGCGAGAGAGAATGACGAGACTGAGGGAAGGAGTAGGATAGAGAAGGAGGAGGAGAGAGAAGGAGGAGAGCGAGGAGGAGACAGAGAAGGAAAAGGAGGGGTGAGAGAGAGAAGGATGAGAGAGAGAGAAGGAGTAGAGAGAGAGGAGGAGAGAGAGAAGGAGGAGACTGGGGAAGGAGGAGGGTAGAGAAGGAGGAGGAGAAAGGAGGAGAGATAGATAGAAAAGGAGGCGAGAGAGAGAAGGAGAAGAGAGAGAGAAGGAGGAGAGAGAGGAGGAGAGCGAGAAAGAGGAGAGAGAGGGAAAGAGGAGGATAGAAAAGGAGGAGGAGAGAGAAGGAGGAGAGACAAGAAGGAGAGAGAAGAGGAGAGCGAGAGAGAAGAAAGAGAGAGAGTGATAGAAAAGGAGTGGGGGAGAGAGAGAAGGAGGAGAGAGAGATAAGGAGTAGAGACAGAGAAGGAGAGAGAGTGAGAAGGAGGAGAGAGCAAGAGAAGGAGAGCGAGAGAGCGAGAGAGAGACAAGGAGGAAAGAGAGGGAGAAGAGAGAGAGAGAAGGAGGAGCGAGAGAGAGAGAGAAGGAAAAGAGAGAGGAGGAGAGAAAGAAGGAGGAGCGAGAGGGAAAGAAGGAGGAGGAGAGAGAGGACGAGGATAGAGAGAGAGGAGGAGAGAGAGAGAGATAGAGGAGAGAGAAGCGAGAGAAAGAAGGAGGAGGGAGAGTAGGAGGAGAGAAAGAAGGAGGAGAGAGAGAGGAGGAGAGAGAGAGGAGGAGAGAGAGAGAGAGAGAGAAGTATGTACGAGAGAGAGAAGAGAGAAAGAAGGAGGAGAGAGAGAAAAGGAAAAGAGCGTGAGAATTAGGAGAGAGAGAGAAGGATGAGAGAGGGGGACTGAGAGAGAAGGAGGAGAGAGAGGGAAGGAGGAGGACAGAGACGGAGGAGGAGAGAGAAGGAGGAGAGAGAGGAGGAGAGAGAAGGAAGAAAGAGAGGGAAGGAGGAGGATAGAGAGGAGGAGAGTGAGAGAGAAGGAGTGAGAGAGATAAAAAAGGAGGGCAGAGAGAGAGAAGGTGGAGAGAGGGAAGGAGGAGAGAGAGATAATGAGTAGAGAGAGAGAAGGAGAGAGAGTGAGAGAGGGACAAGGAGGAATGAGAGGGAGAAGAGAGAGAGAGAAGGAGGAGAGAGAGGAGGAGAGAGAAGGAGGAAAGAGAGGGAAGGAGCAGGATAGAGAGGAGGAGAGTGAGAGAGGAGTGAGAGAGATAGAAAAGGAGGGCAGAGAGAGAGAAGGAGGAGAGAGGGAGGGAGGAGAGAGAGAGTAGGAGAGAGAGAAGGCGGAGAGAGAGGGAAGGAGGAGGATAGAGAAGGAGGAGAGAGAGAGAAGGAGGAGAGAGAGGAGGAGAGAGAGAAGGAAGAGAGAGAGGGAAAGGGGAGGACAGAAAAGGAGGAGGAGGGAGAAGAAGGAGAGAGAAGAGGAGAGCGAGAGAGAAGAAGGAGAGAGAGTGACACAAAAGGAGAGGAGAGAGAGAGAAGGAGGAGAGAGAGAGATAAGGAGTAGAGAGAGAGAGAAAGAGAGAGAGTGAGACGGAGGAGAGAGCGAGAGAAGGAGAGCGAGGGAGAAGAGAGAGAGAAGGAGGAGAGAGATAGAGATGGAAAAGAGAGAGAAGGAGGAGAGAGAGAAGGAGGAGAGAGAGGGAGAGAAGGAGGAGGAGAGAGAGGACGAGGATAGAGAGAGAGGAGTAGAGAGAGAGAGAGAAGGAGGAGAGAGAAGAGAGACAAAGAAGGAGGGGGGAGAGTAGGAGGAGAGAGAGAAGGGGGAGAGAGAGAGGAGGAGAGAGAGAGGAGGAGAGAAAGAGAACGAGGAGTGAGAGAGGAGGAGAGAGAGAAGGAGGAGAGAGAAAGGATGAGAGAGAGAGGAGGAGAGAGAGAGAGGAGGAGGAGAGAGAGAGATAAGGATTAGAGAGAGAGAAGGAGAGAGAGTGAGAAGGGGGAGAGAGCCAGAGAAGGAGAGCGAGAGAGAATGACGAGACTGAGGGAAGGAGTAGGATAGAGAAGGAGGAGGAGAGAGAAGGAGGAGAGCGAGGAGGAGACAGAGAAGGAAAAGGAGGGGTGAGAGAGAGAAGGATGAGAGAGAGAGAAGGAGTAGAGAGAGAGGAGGAGAGAGAGAAGGAGGAGACTGGGGAAGGAGGAGGGTAGAGAAGGAGGAGGAGAAAGGAGGAGAGATAGCGAGAGAGATAGCGGAGGAGAGAGCGAGAGAGAATGACGAGACTGAGGGAAGGAGTAGGATAGAGAAGGAGGAGGAGAGAGAAGGAGGAGAGCGAGGAGGAGACAGAGAAGGAAAAGGAGGGGTGAGAGAGAGAAGGATGAGAGAGAGAGAAGGAGTAGAGAGAGAGGAGGAGAGAGAGAAGGAGGAGACTGGGGAAGGAGGAGGGTAGAGAAGGAGGAGGAGAAAGGAGGAGAGATAGATAGAAAAGGAGGCGAGAGAGAGAAGGAGAAGAGAGAGAGAAGGAGGAGAGAGAGGAGGAGAGCGAGAAAGAGGAGAGAGAGGGAAAGAGGAGGATAGAAAAGGAGGAGGAGAGAGAAGGAGGAGAGACAAGAAGGAGAGAGAAGAGGAGAGCGAGAGAGAAGAAAGAGAGAGAGTGATAGAAAAGGAGTGGGGGAGAGAGAGAAGGAGGAGAGAGAGATAAGGAGTAGAGACAGAGAAGGAGAGAGAGTGAGAAGGAGGAGAGAGCAGAGAAGGAGAGCGAGAGAGCGAGAGAGAGACAAGGAGGAAAGAGAGGGAGAAGAGAGAGAGAGAAGGAGGAGCGAGAGAGAGAGAGAAGGAAAAGAGAGAGGAGGAGAGAAAGAAGGAGGAGCGAGAGGGAAAGAAGGAGGAGGAGAGAGAGGACGAGGATAGAGAGAGAGGAGGAGAGAGAGAGAGATAGAGGAGAGAGAAGCGAGAGAAAGAAGGAGGAGGGAGAGTAGGAGGAGAGAAAGAAGGAGGAGAGAGAGAGGAGGAGAGAGAGAGGAGGAGAGAGAGAGAGAGAGAGAAGTATGTACGAGAGAGAGAAGAGAGAAAGAAGGAGGAGAGAGAGAAAAGGAAAAGAGCGTGAGAATTAGGAGAGAGAGAGAAGGATGAGAGAGGGGGACTGAGAGAGAAGGAGGAGAGAGAGGGAAGGAGGAGGACAGAGACGGAGGAGGAGAGAGAAGGAGGAGAGAGAGGAGGAGAGAGAAGGAAGAAAGAGAGGGAAGGAGGAGGATAGAGAGGAGGAGAGTGAGAGAGAAGGAGTGAGAGAGATAAAAAAGGAGGGCAGAGAGAGAGAAGGTGGAGAGAGGGAAGGAGGAGAGAGAGATAATGAGTAGAGAGAGAGAAGGAGAGAGAGTGAGAGAGGGACAAGGAGGAATGAGAGGGAGAAGAGAGAGAGAGAAGGAGGAGAGAGAGGAGGAGAGAGAAGGAGGAAAGAGAGGGAAGGAGCAGGATAGAGAGGAGGAGAGTGAGAGAGGAGTGAGAGAGATAGAAAAGGAGGGCAGAGAGAGAGAAGGAGGAGAGAGGGAGGGAGGAGAGAGAGAGTAGGAGAGAGAGAAGGCGGAGAGAGAGGGAAGGAGGAGGATAGAGAAGGAGGAGAGAGAGAGAAGGAGGAGAGAGAGGAGGAGAGAGAGAAGGAGGAGAGAGAGGGAAAGGGGAGGACAGAAAAGGAGGAGGAGGGAGAAGAAGGAGAGAGAAGAGGAGAGCGAGAGAGAAGAAGGAGAGAGAGTGATAGAAAAGGAGGGGAGAGAGAGAGAAGGAGAAGAGAGAGAGATAAGGAGTAGAGAGAGAGAAGGAGAGAGAGTGAGACGGAGGAGAGAGCGAGAGAGCGAGAGAGAGACAAGGAGGAAAGAGAGAGAAGGAGGAGAGAGAGAAGGCGGAGAGAGAGGGAGAGAAGGAGGAGGAGAGAGAGGACGAGGATAGAGAGAGAGGAGTAGAGAGAGAGAGAAGGAGGAGAGAGAGAGAAGGAGTAGAGAGAGAGGAGGAGAGAGAGAAGGAGGAGACTGGGGAAGGAGGAGGGTAGAGAAGGAGGAGGAGAAAGGAGGAGAGATAGCGAGAGAGATAGCGGAGGAGAGAGCGAGAGAGAATGACGAGACTGAGGGAAGGAGTAGGATAGAGAAGGAGGAGGAGAGAGAAGGAGGAGAGCGAGGAGGAGACAGAGAAGGAAAAGGAGGGGTGAGAGAGAGAAGGATGAGAGAGAGAGAAGGAGTAGAGAGAGAGGAGGAGAGAGAGAAGGAGGAGACTGGGGAAGGAGGAGGGTAGAGAAGGAGGAGGAGAAAGGAGGAGAGATAGATAGAAAAGGAGGCGAGAGAGAGAAGGAGAAGAGAGAGAGAAGGAGGAGAGAGAGGAGGAGAGCGAGAAAGAGGAGAGAGAGGGAAAGAGGAGGATAGAAAAGGAGGAGGAGAGAGAAGGAGGAGAGACAAGAAGGAGAGAGAAGAGGAGAGCGAGAGAGAAGAAAGAGAGAGAGTGATAGAAAAGGAGTGGGGGAGAGAGAGAAGGAGGAGAGAGAGATAAGGAGTAGAGACAGAGAAGGAGAGAGAGTGAGAAGGAGGAGAGAGCAAGAGAAGGAGAGCGAGAGAGCGAGAGAGAGACAAGGAGGAAAGAGAGGGAGAAGAGAGAGAGAGAAGGAGGAGCGAGAGAGAGAGAGAAGGAAAAGAGAGAGGAGGAGAGAAAGAAGGAGGAGCGAGAGGGAAAGAAGGAGGAGGAGAGAGAGGACGAGGATAGAGAGAGAGGAGGAGAGAGAGAGAGATAGAGGAGAGAGAAGCGAGAGAAAGAAGGAGGAGGGAGAGTAGGAGGAGAGAAAGAAGGAGGAGAGAGAGAGGAGGAGAGAGAGAGGAGGAGAGAGAGAGAGAGAGAGAAGTATGTACGAGAGAGAGAAGAGAGAAAGAAGGAGGAGAGAGAGAAAAGGAAAAGAGCGTGAGAATTAGGAGAGAGAGAGAAGGATGAGAGAGGGGGACTGAGAGAGAAGGAGGAGAGAGAGGGAAGGAGGAGGACAGAGACGGAGGAGGAGAGAGAAGGAGGAGAGAGAGGAGGAGAGAGAAGGAAGAAAGAGAGGGAAGGAGGAGGATAGAGAGGAGGAGAGTGAGAGAGAAGGAGTGAGAGAGATAAAAAAGGAGGGCAGAGAGAGAGAAGGTGGAGAGAGGGAAGGAGGAGAGAGAGATAATGAGTAGAGAGAGAGAAGGAGAGAGAGTGAGAGAGGGACAAGGAGGAATGAGAGGGAGAAGAGAGAGAGAGAAGGAGGAGAGAGAGGAGGAGAGAGAAGGAGGAAAGAGAGGGAAGGAGCAGGATAGAGAGGAGGAGAGTGAGAGAGGAGTGAGAGAGATAGAAAAGGAGGGCAGAGAGAGAGAAGGAGGAGAGAGGGAGGGAGGAGAGAGAGAGTAGGAGAGAGAGAAGGCGGAGAGAGAGGGAAGGAGGAGGATAGAGAAGGAGGAGAGAGAGAGAAGGAGGAGAGAGAGGAGGAGAGAGAGAAGGAAGAGAGAGAGGGAAAGGGGAGGACAGAAAAGGAGGAGGAGGGAGAAGAAGGAGAGAGAAGAGGAGAGCGAGAGAGAAGGAGAGAGAGTGACACAAAAGGAGAGGAGAGAGAGAGAAGGAGGAGAGAGAGAGATAAGGAGTAGAGAGAGAGAGAAAGAGAGAGAGTGAGACGGAGGAGAGAGCGAGAGAAGGAGAGCGAGGGAGAAGAGAGAGAGAAGGAGGAGAGAGATAGAGATGGAAAAGAGAGAGAAGGAGGAGAGAGAGAAGGAGGAGAGAGAGGGAGAGAAGGAGGAGGAGAGAGAGGACGAGGATAGAGAGAGAGGAGTAGAGAGAGAGAGAGAAGGAGGAGAGAGAAGAGAGACAAAGAAGGAGGGGGGAGAGTAGGAGGAGAGAGAGAAGGGGGAGAGAGAGAGGAGGAGAGAGAGAGGAGGAGAGAAAGAGAACGAGGAGTGAGAGAGGAGGAGAGAGAGAAGGAGGAGAGAGAAAGGATGAGAGAGAGAGGAGGAGAGAGAGAGAGGAGGAGGAGAGAGAGAGATAAGGATTAGAGAGAGAGAAGGAGAGAGAGTGAGAAGGGGGAGAGAGCCAGAGAAGGAGAGCGAGTGTGAATGACGAGACTGAGGGAAGGAGTAGGATAGAGAAGGAGGAGGAGAGAGAAGGAGGAGAGCGAGGAGGAGACAGAGAAGGAAAAGGAGGGGTGAGAGAGAGAAGGATGAGAGAGAGAGAAGGAGTAGAGAGAGAGGAGGAGAGAGAGAAGGAGGAGACTGGGGAAGGAGGAGGGTAGAGAAGGAGGAGGAGAAAGGAGGAGAGATAGCGAGAGAGATAGCGGAGGAGAGAGCGAGAGAGAATGACGAGACTGAGGGAAGGAGTAGGATAGAGAAGGAGGAGGAGAGAGAAGGAGGAGAGCGAGGAGGAGACAGAGAAGGAAAAGGAGGGGTGAGAGAGAGAAGGATGAGAGAGAGAGAAGGAGTAGAGAGAGAGGAGGAGAGAGAGAAGGAGGAGACTGGGGAAGGAGGAGGGTAGAGAAGGAGGAGGAGAAAGGAGGAGAGATAGATAGAAAAGGAGGCGAGAGAGAGAAGGAGAAGAGAGAGAGAAGGAGGAGAGAGAGGAGGAGAGCGAGAAAGAGGAGAGAGAGGGAAAGAGGAGGATAGAAAAGGAGGAGGAGAGAGAAGGAGGAGAGACAAGAAGGAGAGAGAAGAGGAGAGCGAGAGAGAAGAAAGAGAGAGAGTGATAGAAAAGGAGTGGGGGAGAGAGAGAAGGAGGAGAGAGAGATAAGGAGTAGAGACAGAGAAGGAGAGAGAGTGAGAAGGAGGAGAGAGCAAGAGAAGGAGAGCGAGAGAGCGAGAGAGAGACAAGGAGGAAAGAGAGGGAGAAGAGAGAGAGAGAAGGAGGAGCGAGAGAGAGAGAGAAGGAAAAGAGAGAGGAGGAGAGAAAGAAGGAGGAGCGAGAGGGAAAGAAGGAGGAGGAGAGAGAGGACGAGGATAGAGAGAGAGGAGGAGAGAGAGAGAGATAGAGGAGAGAGAAGCGAGAGAAAGAAGGAGGAGGGAGAGTAGGAGGAGAGAAAGAAGGAGGAGAGAGAGAGGAGGAGAGAGAGAGGAGGAGAGAGAGAGAGAGAGAGAAGTATGTACGAGAGAGAGAAGAGAGAAAGAAGGAGGAGAGAGAGAAAAGGAAAAGAGCGTGAGAATTAGGAGAGAGAGAGAAGGATGAGAGAGGGGGACTGAGAGAGAAGGAGGAGAGAGAGGGAAGGAGGAGGACAGAGACGGAGGAGGAGAGAGAAGGAGGAGAGAGAGGAGGAGAGAGAAGGAAGAAAGAGAGGGAAGGAGGAGGATAGAGAGGAGGAGAGTGAGAGAGAAGGAGTGAGAGAGATAAAAAAGGAGGGCAGAGAGAGAGAAGGTGGAGAGAGGGAAGGAGGAGAGAGAGATAATGAGTAGAGAGAGAGAAGGAGAGAGAGTGAGAGAGGGACAAGGAGGAATGAGAGGGAGAAGAGAGAGAGAGAAGGAGGAGAGAGAGGAGGAGAGAGAAGGAGGAAAGAGAGGGAAGGAGCAGGATAGAGAGGAGGAGAGTGAGAGAGGAGTGAGAGAGATAGAAAAGGAGGGCAGAGAGAGAGAAGGAGGAGAGAGGGAGGGAGGAGAGAGAGAGTAGGAGAGAGAGAAGGTGGAGAGAGAGGGAAGGAGGAGGATAGAGAAGGAGGAGAGAGAGAGAAGGAGGAGAGAGAGGAGGAGAGAGAGAAGGAGGAGAGAGAGGGAAAGGGGAGGACAGAAAAGGAGGAGGAGGGAGAAGAAGGAGAGAGAAGAGGAGAGCGAGAGAGAAGAAGGAGAGAGAGTGATAGAAAAGGAGGGGAGAGAGAGAGAAGGAGAAGAGAGAGAGATAAGGAGTAGAGAGAGAGAAGGAGAGAGAGTGAGACGGAGGAGAGAGCGAGAGAGCGAGAGAGAGACAAGGAGGAAAGAGAGAGAAGGAGGAGAGAGAGAAGGCGGAGAGAGAGGGAGAGAAGGAGGAGGAGAGAGAGGACGAGGATAGAGAGAGAGGAGTAGAGAGAGAGAGAAGGAGGAGAGAGAAGAGAGCGAAAGAAGGAGGAGGGAGCGTAGGCAGAGAGAAAGAAGGAGGAGAGAGAGAGGAGGAGAGAGAGAGTAGGAGAGACAGAGAGGAGGAGATAGAGAGAAGGAGAGAGAGAGAGAGAAGTATGTACGAGAGAGAGAAGAGAGAAAGAAAGAGGAAAGAGAAAAAAGGAAAAGAGCGTGAGAATTAGGAGAGAAAGAGAAGGATGAGAGAGGGGGGAGTGAGTGAGAAGGAGGAGAGAGAGGGAAGGAGGAGGATAGAGAGGAGGAGAGTGTGAGAGAAGGAGTGAGAGACATAGAAAAGGAGGGCAGAGAGACAGAAGGAGGAGAGAGAGAGGGAGGAGAGAGAGAGGAGGAGAGAGAGAAGGCGGAGAGAGAGGGAAGGAGGAGGATAGAGAAGGAGGAGAGAGAGAGAAGGAGGAGAGAGAGGAGGAGAGAGAGAAGGAAGAGAGAGAGGGAAAGGGGAGGACAGAAAAGGAGGAGGAGGGAGAAGAAGGAGAGAGAAGAGGAGAGCGAGAGAGAAGAAGGAGAGAGAGTGACACAAAAGGAGAGGAGAGAGAGAGAAGGAGGAGAGAGAGAGATAAGGAGTAGAGAGAGAGAGAAAGAGAGAGAGTGAGACGGAGGAGAGAGCGAGAGAAGGAGAGCGAGGGAGAAGAGAGAGAGAAGGAGGAGAGAGATAGAGATGGAAAAGAGAGAGAAGGAGGAGAGAGAGAAGGAGGAGAGAGAGGGAGAGAAGGAGGAGGAGAGAGAGGACGAGGATAGAGAGAGAGGAGTAGAGAGAGAGAGAGAAGGAGGAGAGAGAAGAGAGACAAAGAAGGAGGGGGGAGAGTAGGAGGAGAGAGAGAAGGGGGAGAGAGAGAGGAGGAGAGAGAGAGGAGGAGGAGAGAGAGAGAGGAGGAGATAGAGAGAAGGAGAGAGAGAGAGCGAGAGAGAGAGAAGTATGTACGAGAGAGAGAAGAGAGAAAGAAGGAGGAGAGAGAGAAAAGGAAAAGAGCGTGAGAATTAGGAGAGAGAGAGAAGGATGAGAGAGGGGGAGTGAGAGAGAAGGAGGAGAGAGAGGGAAGGAGGCGGACAGAGACAGAGGTGGAAAGAGAAGGAGGAGGGAGAGGAGGAGAGAGAAGGAGGAAAGAGAGGGAAGAAGCAGGATAGAGAGGAGGAGAGTGAGAGAGAAGGAGTGAGAGAGATAGAAAAGGAGGACAGAGAGAGAGAAGGAGGAGAGAGGGAGGGAGGAGAGAGAGAGGAGGAGAGAGAGAAGGCGGAGAGAGAGGGAAGGAGGAGGATAGAAAAGGAGGAGAGAGAGAGAAGGAGGAGAGAGAGGAGGAGAGAGAGAAGGAGGAGAGTGAGGGAAAGGGGGGACAGAAAAGGAGGAGGAGGGAGAAGAAGTAGAGAGAAGAGGAGAGCGAGAGAGAAGAAGGAGAGAGAGTGATAGAAAAGGAGGGGAGAGAGAGAGAAGGAGGAGAGAGAGAGATAAGGAGTAGAGAGAGAGAGAAAGAGAGAGAGTGAGACGGAGGAGAGAGCGAGAGAAGGAGAGCGAGAGAGCGAGAGAGAGACAAGGAGGAAAGAGAGAGAAGGAGGAGAGAGAGAAGGAGGAGTGAGAGGGAGAGAAGGAGGAGGAGAGAGAGGGCGAGGATAGAGAGAGAGGAGTAGAGAGAGAGAGAAGGAGGAGAGAGAAGAGAGAGAAAGAAGGAGGAGGGAGCGTAGGAGGAGAGAAAGAAGGAGGAGAGAGAGAGGAGGAGAGAGAGAGGAGGAGAGACAGAGAGGAGGAGATAGAGAGAAGGAGAGAGAGAGAGAGAAGTATGTACGAGAGAGAGAAGAGTGAAAGAAAGAGGAAAGAGAAAAAAGGAAAAGAGCGTGAGAATTAGGAGAGAAAGAGAAGGATGAGAGAGGGGGAGTGAGAGAGAAGGAGGAGAGAGAGGGAAGGAGGAGGACAGAGATGGAGGAGGAGAGAGAAGGAGGAGAGAGAGGAGGAGAGAGAAGGAGGAAAGAGAGGGAAGGAGGAGGATAGAGAGGAGGAGAGTGTGAGAGAAGGAGTGAGAGACATAGAAAAGGAGGGCAGAGAGAGAGAAGGAGGAGAGAGGGAGGGACGAGAGAGTGAGGATGAGAGAGAGAAGGTGGAGAGAGAGGGAAGGAGGAGGATAGAGAAGGAGGAGAGAGAGAGACGGAGGAGAGAGAGGAGGAGAGCGAGAGAGAAGAAGGAGAGAGAGTTACAGAAAAGGAGGGGAGAGAGAGAGAAGGAGGAGAGAGAGAGATAAGGAGTAGAGAGAGAGAGAAAGAGAGAGAGTGAGACGGAGGAGAGAGCGAGAGAAGGAGAGCGAGGGAGAAGAGAGAGAGAAGGAGGAGAGAGAGAGAGAGATGGAAAAGAGAGAGAAGGAGGAGAGAGAGAAGGAGGAGAGAGAGGGAGAGAAGGAGGAGGAGAGAGAGGACGAGGATAGAGAGAGAGGAGTAGAGAGAGAGAGAAGGAGGAGAGAGAAGAGAGACAAAGAAGGAGGAGGGAGTGTAGGTGGAGAGAAAGAAGGGGGAGAGAGAGAGGAGGAGAGAGAGAGGAGGAGAGAGAGAGAGAGAGGAGGAGATAGAAAGAAGGAGAGAGAGAGAGCGAGAGAGAGAGAAGTATGTAAGAGAGAGAGAAGAGAGAAAGAAGGAGGAGAGAGAGAGAAAAGGAAAAGAGCGAGAGAATTAGGAGAGAGAGAGAAGGATGAGAGAGGGGGGAGTGAGAGAAGAGGAGGAGAGAGAGGGAAGGAGGAGGACAGAGACGGAGGAGGAGAGAGAAGTAGGAGAGAGAGGAGGAGAGAGAAGGAGGAAAGAGAGGGAAGGAGGAGGATAGAGTGGAGGAGAGTGAGAGGGAAGGAGTGAGAGTGGTAGAAAGGAGGGTAGAGAGAGAGAAGGAGGAGAGAGAGAAGGAGGAGAGAGAGAGGAGGGGAGAGAGAGGAGGAGAGAGAGAGAAGGAAGAGAGAGAAGAGAGAGAGAAAGAAGGAGGACGGAGAGAGAAGGAGGAGAGAGAGAGAATGAGGAGAGAGAGAGGAGGAGAGAGAGAGAAGCAGGAGAGAGAGAGAGAGAGAAGGAGTGAGGGAGAGCAAGAGAGAGAGAAGGTGGAAAGAGAGAGAGAAGTGAGTGAGAAGGAGGAGAGAGAGAGAGAAAAGGACAAGAGAGAGAGGAGGAGAGAGAGAGAGAGGGAGGTGAGAGAGGAGGAGAGAGATAGAACGAGGAGGAGAGAGAGAGAGGAGGAATAGAGAAAGGATGAGAGAGAGAGGAGGACAGAGAGAGAGGAGGAGAGAGAGAATGACGAGACTGAGGGAAGGAGTAGGATAGAGAAGGAGGAGGAGAGAGAAGGAGGAGAGTGAGGAGGAGAGATAGAAGGAAGAGAGAGGGAGGTAGAAAAGGAGGGGTGAGGGAGAGAAGGATGAGAGAGAGAGAAGGAGTAGAGAGAGAGGAGGAGAGAGAGGGCTAGGTCAGCAACAAGTTCTGCAGGACATGTTTTTAGTACTATTGCCAGAATGTTGTCAGCATGTTTCTCCTTTGGAGTAACCAGGGCCTCCAACTGTTTCGGGATATTGCGTGGACTGAATCGAATTGGCTGATGATTGGTGACTGAATTGCTGAGGATCATTGTAGGAGGCTGAGATATTTCATCCACTCAGCACTTTTGACTGAAGATGTCCTTTTGACTGAAGAATGCATCAACCTTATCTTTTTCACTGAAGAGCTGGGCTACTCCATCATTAAGGATGAGGATACTTGCGTAATCTCCTCCTCCAATGACTTGTTTAATTGTCCATAACTATTCTCGACTAGAAGTGGATGGACTGCAGATCTTAGATCTGAACCGTTGCTTGTGGGATAACTTAGCTCTGTCTATCATTTACTGCTTATGCTGTTTGGCACACACCTAAACATAGTGGCTTCACCAGGCTGACACCTCATTGTCTGGTGCTACTCCTCCCTCCTGCAAACTCTATTAAACCAAGTTTGATCCTCTGCCTTGAGGGTAATTGTTGTGAGGGGGATACGCCAGGCCATGAAGTTGCACTGGAGTACAATTCTGCAGCTATTTCTGACCCACAGCATCTTATGGAAACCCAGACTTGAGCTGCTAGATGTGTTTGAAGTTGGTCTTATTTTGCACAGTAATAGTACCACTCAAAATGATGGAGATTATTCTCAATGTGAAGGTGGGACTTTGTCTCCACAATGAGTGTACAGTGGTCACTCTTACCGATACTGTCATGGGCAGATACTTCTGCACCTGGCAGATTAGTAAGGATGTGGTCACGTATGTATTTTCCTCTTGTTGGTTCCTTCATGACCTGCCGTAGACCCAGCCTAGTCTTTACATCCTTTAGGACCCGACCAGCTCAATCAGTAATACTGCAGCTGAGCTACTCTTGGTGGTGGACATTTCAATCCCCGACCCAAGTACATTTTGCATCCTAGACACCCTCAGTGCTTCCTACAAGTGTTGTCCAGCATGGAGTAGTACTGATTCATCAGTTGAGAGAGTCTGGTACATGGTAATCAGCAGGAGTTTTCCTTTCACATGTTTAAACAAATGTTATGAGACTTCATGGCATACGGAGTCACCTTTGAGGATTCCCAGTGCAATTCCCTTCCAACTGTATCCCACTGTGCCGCCACTTCTGCTGTGGCTGTCCTGTTGGTGAGACAGGAGATATCCAGGGAAGGTGATGGGGAGTCTGGGACATGGCCATACTCACAGAATCATAGCTTAGAGACAATGTCAGGCTGTTTCTTGACGAGTCTGTTTATTTCTATTCACTGTTTCCTACCAGCTGTCCCATTATAGAAACATGGCCATACATTCGACTCAATCCACTCAGATTTGATTTTGTAAACTGGGCTTGAGCTTTACCAAAACTTTTCTGAAAATCCAAATGTTTTACGTCCATTGCTTCTCTTTCATTTGTCTCCCATTCTGTTTTTCAAGCATAATTCCCATTTCATAAATCTATGTTAGTGTTGTCTATGACCATTATTTTCAGTCCCAATAATTTCTCCTAAACCATTTGCTCACTATGTTCTGTGTTCCATGTCCTCTATCATTTTCCCACACCAGACTTGGTTTTCCTAGTATTGTTAGAAAGTTCTGTGAAGACAGAACAGAAATAGTTCTGCCATTTCCCTGTTCTCCATTTTCCATTCTCTAGTTTCAGTTTGTAAGGAAGCTGCACTTGTTTTCTCACATTTCTCACATTGACATGATTTAACAAGTTATTACAGACGTTTTGTCCCCTGTCTAGGTGATATCCTCAGTGCTTGGGAGCCTCCTGTGAAGCGCTTCTGTGATCTTTCCTCCAGCATTTATAGTGGTTTGAATCTGCCGCTTCCGGTTGTCAGTTCCAGCTGTCCATTGCAGTGGTCGGTATATTGGGTCCAGGTCGATGTGCTTATTGATTGAATCTGTGGATGAGTGCCATGCCTCTAGGAATTCCCTGGCTGTTCTCTTTTGGCTTGTCCTATAATAAAAGTGTTGTCCCAGTCGAATTCATGTTGCTTGTCATCTGCGTGTGTGGCTACTCAGGATAGCTGGTCGTCTCGTTACGTGGCTAGTTGTTGTTGATGGATGCGGATTGTTAGCTGTCTTCCTGTTTGTCCTATGCAGGGTTTTATGCAGTCCTTGCATGGGATTTTGTACAATACATTGTCTTTGCTCATGCTGGGTATCGGGTCCTTCGTTCTGGTGAGTTGTTGTCTGAGAGTGCCTTAGTAGCCACACACGCAGGTGACAAGCAACATGAATTCGACTGGGACAACACTACTATTATAGGACAAGCCAAACAGAGAACAACCAGAGAATTCCTAGAGGCATGGCACTCATCCACAGATTCAATCAGTAAACACATCGACCTGGACCCAATATACCAACCACTGCAGCAGACAGCTGGAACTGACAACCGGAAGCGGCAGGTACAAACCACTACAAATGCCGGAGGAAAGATCACAAAAGCGCTTCACAGGAGGCTCCCAAGCACTGAGGATGTCACCTACACAGGGAACAAAACGTCTGCAATGCAAATTCCCAGATCGGCGAACAGAACCACAACAATGAGCACCCGAGCTACAAATCTTCTCACAAACTTTGAAGTTATTACAGTTCACTCTTATAATCCTTGTGAATATACTCTTCAGAAACTCATCAATTCCTGCCTTAAACTGCTCAATAATTGACCTTCCACACCATACACTCACAGGAGCATAGACTCTGTGCCAACAGAACTACAGCACGATCTATATTAGTCCCACTTTCCCACAACATGCCCATAGCCGGGAATGTTATGACACTTCCAAGTGTTCGTCCAAGTACTTTTTAACGATCGTGAGGTTACCCGTGATAACTTCCCTCTCAGGAAGTAATCCCAGAACCCAGAACCCTCTTGGTGAAAAAAAAATGTTTAAATCCTCTCTGAACTTCAAACGTTTCACTTTAAAAGTGTGCTCCTTTGTTCTTGACGCTCTGACTAAAACGAACAGCTGCTGTCTATCCAACCTGTCCATGTTCCTCATAATCTTATCCTTCTGAATCACATCCTCCCCAGCCTTCTCAGCTCCAAAGTAAACAACTCGAGCTTATCCAGCCTCTCTCCATAGCTGATATGTTCCATTCCAGGGAACATCCTGGTGAATCACCTCTGCACCCTCTTCAGTACAATCACATCCTTCCTGGAATGTGGCTCCCAGAACTACAGACAATATTCCATTTTGACCGAATCAAAGCCCTGTATTGCTCCTATAATCTACGCCCTGATTAGGAAACACAACACCCAAGGTCCAATTCTTAACTAGTCCATTAACCTGTCCAGCCACATTCAGGGATGTGTGGAGAAGCACAATCTGAGGTCACCAGTGTGCTGCCATTCATTGAGTCCTCCCCTGTCTGGTTCCTTCTCCCAAAGTGCATCAAATCATATTTATTAGGGTTACATTCCGTCTGCTATTGATCTGCCCACCTGACCATTCCATCTGCATCTTCCTGTAATTTAAGGCTTTCCTCCTTACTGCTAACCACCCAGCCCATCTTTATGTCAAACATACACTTACTTATCACACTTTCCCTCTCTCCATTCGTAAATGCTATAAAATCCTTTCATAGCAAAAGATTAACTAGGGAGAGAATAGGGCCCTTTAAAGATCAGAAAGACGACCTATGTGTGTAACCACAGGAGATTGGAGGAATACGAAACAAGTATTTCTCCTCAGTAGTTAACGTGGAGGAGGTTATAAGAGCGAGAAAATGAAGAAATATATATTGATACCTTGAAAAGTGTCTATATTACAAGGAGTTGTTGGACATTTTAAACCACATAAAGGTGAACAAATCCCTGGGACCTGAGCAGTTGTATGTGGGAAGCTAGGAAAGAGATTGCTCAGCATTTTGCTGACATATTTGTAACATTACTTTCCACAGGCGAGGTGTCAAAAGACTGGAGGGCTGATAACATAGTGTCATTATTTAAGAAAACATGGTAGACTGGTTAGCAAGGTTAGACTGCCTGGAATCCAGGGAGCGCTCGCCATTTAGATCCAAAATTTTCTTGAAGTTTGGAGACAGGGTGTGACAGTGACATTTGTTCATTAAACTTGGAGACCTATGACCTGTGGCGTACCGCAAAGATCAATAGTGGGTCCACTGCCTTTTATCACTGATACAAATCATTTACATTTGAGTATATGAAGTATAGTCAGTAAGTTTGTGGATAATTCTAAATTTGTTGTTGTAGTCGACAGTGAAGAATGATCTCTCAGACTATAGTGGGACTTTGCTTAGGTGAGCCGAGGATTGGCAGATGGAGTTTATTTTAGATAAATGTGAGGTGTTGCATTTTGGCAAGAAACATCAGGGCAAGACATATAGGTAGGGTCCTGTCGAAAGTTGCCAATCAAGGAGAAATCCGTTAAAATTATAGAATCCCTACAATGAGGAAACAGGCTATTCGACCCAATGAGGCCACACCTAACCTCTAAATAGTATCCCACTGGACCACCGCCTACTCTATACCTCTGAGCCTGCATTTCCCATGGACAATCCATCTTGACTACACATCTCTGGGTACTATGCGCAATTTAGCAAGACCTATCTACCATTACCTATGTATCATTATACAGTCGGAGGAAAACGTAGCACCCGGAGTAAACTCACACAGACACGGGGAGATTGTACAAACTCCACACAGTCAGTCATTCAAGGATGGAATTAAATCTAGATCGCTGCCCTGTGAGGCACCTTGTGGTGCAGGTTCTCAGTTCCTTGAAAGTGCCATCACAGGTAAACAGCGTAGTGAAGAAGGCACTTAGTGATCTTCCCTTTATTGGTGTGTGCTTTGAGTCTAAACATTTGCATGACATGTTGCACCTGTACAGGACATTGGTTTGGCCACTTTTGTAATATTGCCTTTAATTCTGGTCTTCCTGCTGTCGGAAAGATGTTGTCAAACTTGAAAGGGTACAGAAGAGATTTAAAAGAATGTTGCAGGTGTTGGAGGGTTAGCGTTACAGGGAGGGTTTGAATAGGCTGGGACTATTTTCAAGTGTTGAGGCCAAGGGGGTACATTAAAGAGGTTCATAAAATCATGAGGGGCATAGATAAGGTAAACAGTCAATGCCTTTTCCCCAGGATTGGCGAGTCCAAAATTAGAAGACAAAGGTTTAAGGTGAGAGGAGAAAGATTTAAAAAGGGGCATGAGGGACAACATTTTCACACAGAGACTGCTGCGTACATGGATTGAACAGCCAAAAGAGGTGGTGGAGACAGGTACAGGTACACCGTTTAAAAAAAGGCATTTGGATGGATACATGCATGGGAAGTGTTTAGTGGGAGTTGGGCCAACTGCTGGCAAGGGGGACGAGATTAATTTAGGATATTTGGTTGGTGTCGATGACCAGACCGAAGGATCTTTTCCATGATGTACATCTCTGAGAGTCTATTGAATTTTGAGTGTTTAACACGGGAACAGGAGGAGACCATTCAGCTTCTGAATTCTGTCAGTCAGCTTGTTTGCTCAATTACTGAGAGTAAAATACAAATATACATCATTCAGATTTTGATGGTGTTTTACAGAAACAGAGGAAAGGCTTTTCATCAAGAAGAGCCTAAAATAATGTGAAGAGGCCATTCAGTCCCTCAATTCCATTCCACAGGAGCAGCAGGGGAGCTCAGAGCTATTCGAGCCTGTTACTCTGAAGCAGGAGGAGGACATGTATTTTCACAAAACTTTGGATTCGGTGGCAGTCACTCAGCTGCTGAAGACTGGGACACAGGAACAGGAGGCAGTCACTGAACTGCTCAAAACTGAGACACAGGAACTGGAGGCAGTCACTCAGCTGCTCGAGACTGATGCACAGAAACAGGAGGCAGTCGTTCAACTGTTCGAGACTGGGATAAAGAGACAGGAGGCAGTCACTCAATTGCTCGAAATGGGGCACAGGGAAATGTGGAGGCTAGTGAGGCCCCAGGATCCTGTTAAGCAGGAACTGGAGGAGGTGACTCACTCCCCACCAGTATGGGACACTGGGAGCGAAGGGGAGTTTGCTTGGAACAAACAGAAATATTTGAATTAGTTGCATTAGTGATCCATTCAATCCTGCCCCATCATTCACCAAGACCACGGCTGATCTGATGGTGATTCCCTCATTCCATTTTACGGATACTCCCCTCCCTGCGGCCTCTGCTCCTTTTGTTGGTCATGTTGCAGACTCAGATGCAGCAACAACACTCACCATGACTCATCCAGAGGGTCGGGTCTAACCAGATGAGTCAGGATTTGAAGGATCCAATCACAAGAATGAAAACACAAAATAAAGGTATTGCCAGATGTTTAGTTCTCTCACATTCGCAATCCAACTCACATCACCAGCCCATCCATGATACTTTCAGGATGGAGCACTGTATAGATATGGCTCGCATACTGCTGAATGCAACCCAGCAATGTCCAGAATAGAACTCTGTGCAGCCCACACCAATGCTTGATCTATAATCCTGGGCTAAATGTCCAGCGTGGGGAGCTGTGCAGACCGCACTGATTCGTTCTTATATAAACCCAGGCTGTTGCATTGTTCAGTAACACTGTGTTAGATCACTGCCCAGTGTGGGGAACATTGCAGCCAATGCTGGAAGTGACAGGATGTGCAGCTACAATCCGTTTACAGCTCCATATCTCCACTGTGCCTTGACAAGAGGTGCCGTGAATGTGAAAATCACTGCGAGGGAGAGATGTAAGTGGAAACAGTTGAAATACCAATAGTTCTGATTAAGGCGAGTCTCACATCAGTCTTTTATGATGAAATAACTGTGATAATATCCAATGAAGTTTTGTGAATGGTGCAAAGTAGTTAGAGTGGGATGGTAATGTTATAGTGGTTGCACCATAAGCCTCCAAATCAACAATGGGAATTAGAGGAACAAATATGCAGGGAGACTGGGGAGACTTGCAGGAGCAATAGGGTTGTTATATTAGGTGACTTTAATTTGCCTAACATAGACTGGGACTTCCAGATGTTTAAGAACTTAGACGGAACGTAATTTGTTAAGTGCGTTCAGGAAAGCTTCTACAAGCTGTATAGCGTGTCCTACTCGGGAAGGGGCAGACTCGACCTACTGTTGAGAAATAGGGCAGGATAGGTGGAGGAGGTAAAGTGGGGAAGCAATTTGGGAAAAGTGACTAGAGTTGTTTTAATTTTAAAATAGTTATGAGAGGGACAAAATTATTCCACAGATTCCAGTTCTAAATTGGGACAAGACGAATTTTGTTGTAATTGGACAGGAGATTGCAGGGGATGTTCGGAGGAGTTTGGTTCGAGGTAAAAGGATCTCGGGCAAGAGGGAGGGCTTTAAAAGTGAGATAGCTTGAGTTCAAGGTTTCCATTTTCCTGTGAGGGTGCAGGTAAAGTGAGGCTGGAAGAAAGAACCCTGGATGACAAGAGATATTGAGGCTGTGACCAGAAAAAAGGAGGCGTGCCTCAGTTTCATGCAGCTCGGATCAAGGGAATCCTTGGGGGTACACAGAGGATAGAGGAGTTTACTGAAGAAGGAAATCAGCAGGCCATAAGGGGGTATGAGATAGTCTTGGCTGAGAGGATTAGGGTGAATCCAAATTCTGTATAGTAAAGAAAAAGAACAACTAGAGAGAGAATAGGATGTCTTAAAATCAAAAATAGGCATGCATGTGTAAAAATTCAAGAGATTGGTGAAGTCCTCAATTTCCCCTCTGTGTTTACCAAGAAGAACGACAATGAATACCTGTGACCTTTGGGAGGTTAGTTGTCATATCTTGCTATTGCCCATATCACAGTAGAGGTGCTGTTGGACATAATAGAATGCAGAAAGTCAGACAAATCTCTTGGTCCTGACCAGATATATATAAGAGCACTGCAAGAGGCGAGAGCAAAAGTTTCGGGACCAAGGTTCCAGAAGACTGGGCTGTAGCAAATGTTGTGCGCTTATTCAACAATGGCTGCATAGAAACGCCTGGGAAATATCGACCCGTAAGCTTCACACCTGTTTTTGGCAAACCACTTGAGAAGGTTCTCAGAGATAAGATGTGCGTGCAATTGAAAAGACAGAGTTTGACTTGGAGCAGTCAGCATGGCTTTGTGCATGTCGGATCATGCCTTACAAATTTTGTTAGAGATTTTTGAGGAAGTGACCAGGATGGTTGACGAGGGCAGGGTGGTGGACATATTCTATACGGATTTTAGTAAGGTCTTTGATAAGGTTTCACATAGTAGGCCGCTCGAGAAGGTTAGATCGCATGGGATCCAAGGTGAACTGGCAAATTGACGACACAATTGGCTTGAAATTTGGAAACAAATGACTATAGTGGAGGTATACTTGTCGGACTGCAGGTCTGTGACTAGTGGAGTGCTTCAGGGGTCGGTGCTGGGCCCATTGCTGTTTGTTATCTATATCAATGATTTGGATGAGAGTGCACAACGCAAGGTTAGTAAGTTTGCAGATGACATTAAAATAGGAGCCATCGTTTACAGTGAGGGACGTTAAAACGTTCTTAGAAATTGCAGCAGTACGTTGACCAGCTGGGGAAGTGGGCTGAGAAATAGCAAATGGAGTTTAATATAGATAAGTGTGAGGTCTTGCGTTTTGGAAAGTCAAATCCAGGTAGGAGTTTAATGATGAATGAGAGGGGCATAAGGCGTGCAGTGGAATAAAAGGGCATTGGAGATCAGGTGCACGGTTGCCCTTCATCAGGACATTGCGTATAGAAGTTGGGACGTTATGTTGCAGTTGTACAGGATGTTGGTAAGGCTGCGGTTGGAGTATTGTGTTCAGTTTTGTTCAGCTTGCTCTAGAAAGGATATTATTGAACTAGAAAGAATGCAGAAGAAATTTACAAAGATGTTTCCTGGGCGAAAGGGTCTGAGTTAGAGGGAGAAGTTGGACAGGTTAGAACTTATTTCTTTACAACGTAAGAAACTGAGAGGGTTCTTATGGATGTGTACATCTTATCAAATCATGAGAGGCGTGCATGGGGTGAATACTTCAAAATCTTTTTGCAAGGTTCAGGAATCGAGTACTAGCGAACATCCGTTAATGTTTGGAAAGGAAAAAAAAATGAACCTGAGGGTCAACTTTTTTACACAGAGTGTGGTACGCATATGGACTGAGCTGCCAATGGAAGTGTTTGAGGTGGGTACAATAACAACATTGTAAAGGCATTTGGACAAATACACAGATAGAAAAAGATGAGATGGATACAGAACAAGGGCAGGGAAATGGCAGATTGGCAGATAAGGGGCAATTACACCATGGTGGATATAGTGGAAGGGCTAGTACAGAGGGGGATTATTCTCTTCCCAGAGGGAGCCACAATCACCAGACCCACCGAACATGGTCTGAGCTCACCACCCAGATCAGTGCGGTATCTGCTGTCTTAAGAAATGTCCAGCAATACAGGACAAGCATCAATAACATTTCCCGCTCTGTCAGGATAAGTATCACTGTATTCTCTCTGCTCCCTCACACTCATTGTCTATCTGTTATGGCACCGACACCTGAACAAGGCTCATGAACCCCACTCTCACGACCGCATGCAGCACCTTCCCTCTCTCTCTCTATCTCTACCTTTCTCCTTTGCAAAACCGCCTACACAGTTACAGAATATTCTGGAGAATGCCAATTATGGAATGTCCCAGATAATGTTCCAAATAATTCCCAGTTTCTGGAAAATAGCAGTGTCCCAGTGTGTAACACATAAGAGGAAGGAGTAGAGATGTACGTTTTTCAATTCACACACAATTCAAACCATGCTGAAGCCATTGAGCCCTTCAAACGTGCTCTGGCACTTAATAAGCTCCTCGATGATCTGATGGTTTTCTGAACTACATGTTACAGGAACTTTCACTCATTCAACACCCTGGGTTCCTGTCACTGACCAGATTGCACTCAGGCACCTTTACCCCGGATTTTTTCAAGTCCCTGTTTGAGGGCATTTCCCATGGGGACGGACACTCCTACCAATATATTCCATCACCTTTATACTTTCATGCGACGGTCAGCATGTATTACACAGACCATACAAACATCTACACTTATTTTATGGTTATAGATATCCATTCACACTTAGTAATTCTGGTTATTTCACTTGGCTCACCTTAATGATATTAAGCCAAAGACTACTTCTAAACACATTCTGTTATAAAATACAATTGCAAACAGAGAACGGTTTTACCCTCAGGTGTTATCTTAACTGTTATCTGAATTGTACCACTTTTCTTGTTATGAATGTTTCTCTTACCCTTTTTCTGTGACTGTTTCTGTCTGTAACAGTTACACTGTCTTCCAGTCAGTTGGCTGGACGGCAGGTTTGTGATGCAGAGGGAGGCCAACAGTGCAGGTTGAGTTCCTCACACTGACAGAGGTTACCATTAAGGGGACGCTCTCTCAACCTCACCCCATCACCCCAGGTATGGTGATCCTTAATATAAACCACCATGAGTGGTCTCTCTAATGACAGTTTTTGGGTCTCTATTCCATCAATGTTAGCATTTTCATTTTAAAAAAAATTATTGAAAAAGAGATTTTTAATATTATAATAAACCAAGAACAAGTTAACTCAAATAACTGAACAAAAATACATCCAATTGCATGTATATACAAAACAAGTTAAAAACACGACACAGACAGAAGAAAAACAAAAATAAACAGTAAATAATGAATAAATAATACAACTCAGCATATGTTAGCTTTCGTTCATCAACAAGCATTGACTGAAACACTTTTTTATGTTCATAGCTCTGCCTCTCTGGATGTTGATTCATTAGACAATATCGTCATGGCTATACAAAAGCCCTTCTTAGAGTGGCAGATAATCCTGTATCGTGGTAATCTAAAAAGGGCTGCCACGTCTTATGTAAATCTCTGTTTTTTGGTGTACCATACTGGTGCATGAAGAGCTTACGACGATCCAACAAACCCGGGGCGTTTTAGACATCTAACAAAACAGAATATTTTTCCTAGCACAAAAAATAAGGATTTTTTTTCCCATGTGCATCTGTGTAAAGTACCCTGGGCAGGCCGAGGAAAAGAGAAACCAGGTCCACCTCCAATTCAGTCCCCAAGACCCACTCCATCACACCTAACACAGTGCTCCAATATATCTGAAGCCTGCAGCAGGACCACAAGCTCTGAGTAAGAGTGCCTGTAGTCATTCTGCATTTAGTACATGCTGAAGATAATCCCACTTTGAATTTTGAGAGACAATCTGGGGTCAGATAGCCCTATGAAGAATTTTCAACTTCATGGAATGGGTCCTATTATAGATCAAAATCCTTCGAGCATTTTCACCAATATTGTCCCATGTCTCTGAAGTGTTCTGAACCCCCAACTCTCTCTCGCTGAAATCACAAAGCCGCACAGTCTCGTCTGAGGGGACACGCTCCAACTAATGATAAAGGGTACTGACAGATAGTGTATTCTAAGCAATAGGCATCCTCTTGTCTCTATCGGAACTGTAAGAGTCTGTTAAAAGTGTGTTTTTTTAAAAATCAAATCTCTGATCTGGAAAATAACAGAAGAGGTCTCTACTAGGTAGTCCATACGTTCGAGTTATTTGATCAAATTATATCATTGTTTACCCCTCAAATAACACATGGTGGCTGAGTGTTTAGCATTGCTGCCTCACAGTACCAGGGTCACGGCTTTGGTTCCGGCCTTGGGTGACTGGCTGTGTGGAGTTACCATATTCTCACTGTGTCTGTGTGGGTTTCCTCCCACAGTCCAAAAATGTGCAGGTTAGATGAATTGGCCATTGATAAATCACCCATAGTGTTCAGGGATGTGTAGGATTGGGCATTAGTCAGGGTAAATATAGGATGGTCGGGGAATTGGTCTGGGTGGGTTACTCTTCAGAGGGTCGAAGTGGATTTGCTGGGCCCAAGGACTTGTATCCCCACCGTAGGGATTCTACTAATTCTAAATCAATCAAACAAGGCACACCCCGGCTGCCCACAGTTTAAACCTGGAATGCATTAACACCGGAAGACAAACCAGCATACTAATTATAGGGGTAAGAAACATGGTTTTGGCTGTATTGCCCTCAATCTGACGCATTGTCATTCATGCCTTAACAGTATTGATAATTATTGGGTTATGGCAATACTCCATAAATGTTGTCAATCTGTCTGAGACCAACAGACTAATAAGGGTTCACTTTGTCTGAGAGGGTGCAATATCTAGCCCTATTGACGTCGACTCCTCAGCAGTCCAGACACTAACATAGGATAATAAAGAGCATAATTGATAGATTTTATCTAGGAACATTTGAAGTTACAGCAGGGTGGGTTTGATCGGGTTTATTTCTCGTCTTTTAATACTAGGAGTAGGGGGAAAGTTATAATGCATAGGAAGAATCTTCCATTTAAATTACTAGATTGTACTAAACACCCACGGAAGGATCATAATCCTCAAAGCCTTGAACTATGGGAAATAATACAGTACTTTGAATGTTTATTGCCACCCGGCGCACCCTCTTAAAATCTTGTTAGATGCATTTTCCAAAGTAAGTTATCTTACATCATGGCACATTATTGTAGAAGGAGATTTCGACTGTCTTATGGCCTCACGGTGGACAGAATGTCCAAAGGTCCCCTTTTCCCTCGTTATAATGTAAGCAATTAGTGGATTTGCGTGCAGAACTCGAGCTGGTGGAAGTCTGGAGGCAAATCTGCCTCACATGTAGGGGTTTTATTTTCTTCTTTAACTCGCAGAAATGGATCACGAGGGTTGATCTCTTCCCCATCCCTGCCACAATTTTAGATTCGTTGGCATCTTGCACAATGGGAATATTACCCCAACATACCTGCCCAGAGGTGGGATAGAATTCACATAAGATTATGTTGCATGCAGATGGTCTTATGTTTTTGTCAAATCCCGCAATTTCGGTAGGTCACGTGATGCAATGCAGTAATTCGCTTGTCGCCTTTTCGGGCTTTAAGATTCACTTTACAAAGTTGGAGGCCATGCCTATTGGAGGTATTGGGGAAATACCTGATGTTGAGTGCAAATCCTTTTAAATGGTCACGGGTGGGGTGGGGGGGGGGGGAGGCGCTGTGGCGGGGGAGGGTTTTCCTATTTCGGTATATTCATTACATTCGTCTTTGATCATTTATTTAACATGAACTGTGTCCATTTGTTTGACAAAATTAAACAAGAACTTCAAAGATTGGAGGCACTTTCAATATCCTGGCTGGGTCTTATAGTTGGTATTAAAATGAATGTCCTTCCTCATTTACTATACCCCGTGTGAATGCTTCCTTTGATGTTTCCGAGACAGACATTTAGGAGACTTTACGGCTGGTTTAGCTCTTTTATTTGGCCCCATAAGCGACTCTTTATCAAGCTAACCAAATTGTTACTACCCCATAAAAAGAATTTAATCCTGGAGCTCTCGTGAATTAAAGCGATTGGAAACCACACTGAGCTTCCATTAGTCTTTGTTTATCCCCATAACTATGTAACTGCACAAGGACAGGGCGAAAGCGTTGGTCTGAGTCTGACCTTCGCGCCATAACCCGATGAACTGTCTTAGTCTTCACTCGTCTCTCTTCAGCTTCAAACTGAAGGAATCAAAGCAGTCAGATCTAAAAAAATCTCATTGGTTGACCATCTGCTGTCTGGTCCAGCATACCCACGAAGTGAGCATTCTTCATCTTGTCCCTGTTCTCGAGGTGGTCATCTTGTTCAGCTAAGGTACGGACCTGTATTTCAAGGACGAGGATCCTCTCCCGAGAGGAATCGACCGCGGTCTCTGTCAATGCAGTTCAGCGCTTGACAGTGTCTGTTCTGTTTCCAAGGGTGTCAAGTTGCTGTTTTTGGAGAACGGCTGAGAGCGGTTCTAGCCTACTGCTGAACTTTTGTTCAATCATGCCTTCAATCATTTCACAAAGTGGGCGGCACGGTGGCACGGTGGTTAGCACTGCTGCCTCACAGCGCCAGAGACCCGGGTTCAATTCTCGCCTCAGGCGACTCTCTGTGTGGAGTTTGCACATTCTCCCCGTGTCTGCGTGGGTTTCCTCCGGGTGCTCCGGTTTCCTCCCACAATCCAAAAATGTGCAGGTTAGGTGAATTGGCCATGCTAAATTGCCCGTAGTGTTAGGTGAAGGGGTAAATGTAGGAGTATGGGTTTGGGTGGTATACGCTTCGGCGGGTCGGTGTGGACTTGTTGGGCCGAAGGGCCTGTTTCCACACTGTAAGTAATCTAATCTAATCTAATCATAACTTGGTGAACTCAGTGACCAAGGCCTGGTGAGTAACTGGGTCTATGGAACGAGCAGAGTGGGTTGCAGCTGCAGCCTCAGGCATGCACCGTGTATTGGGAGTTACTCGATCCTTTACCCATGTTTTGTAATTTCTCCTTGACAAAACGGGATTAGTAAAGATTCTATTACTCTTTTTAGTGTTGAATTTTAAGTAAATCGCTGGGATGGGGTGGGTTAGAGAACCACTTTGCCCATGCTGTGATGCAGAGACCAGTAAAGCAGACCTTCCAGATCGCCGCCATCTTGGATACCCCCTTAACATTTTATCGATATTATCATTTCGTTTTAAATTATATTCCTGGATGTTTTGGGGCTGTGTCATTTGGTACCACTGTCTACATTTCCCCCACAACGCACATTCCTGCTAATCCCCGATAATCCTTGACTCCGTTGTTATTTATGAACCTACTGTCTGTGCCTCAAAATTATTCAATATCTCTGCGTCCAATGCTCTGTGGGGAAGAGAGTTACAAAGGCCCACAACACTGAGTAAACAAAAATAAAACTTAAGATCTGATTGTGAGGTTAATTTTTCTTTGTCTCCTTATCTGAGAAAGCATTGGAAGCAGTTCGGAGATGTTTCACATCATGTATTCCAGGACTGAGGGACTTATGAAGGCTTTAACATGTCACTCATGGAAAGAGAGTTGATTTTATTGAAACAAACAAGACCTAGACGAGAGTGGATCAGATAGATACCCACTGGGGTATAGTCAAAATTTATTGTCATTTTCATAGAAAATTTTCATGACAGTGTGAAAGCCGCACATTCAGTCCATCAAGTCCACACTGACCCTCAGAACGGCATCCCCCCGGACCTGCACCCCCTACCCTATACATATAACCCTACATTTTCCATGACTAACCTACCTAATCTACACATTCCTGGGAGTTATGGGCAATTGAGCATGGCCAATCCACTCTAAGCTGCGGATCTTTGCACTGTGGGAGGAAATTGGAGCATTGTGAGGAAACCCACATAGATACCTGCATAGACAATGCTCAAACTCCACACAGAGCGTCGCCCGAGGTTGGTATTGAAGCCAGCTCCTTGGGGATGCGAGGTAGCAGTGCTAACCACAGATCCACCATGCACATCCGTTAGTTCTAGTAGTTACTTGTGGCTGACTAAAGAAATCAGCCTGACTTGTTCTTGTCACTGAATCTGACCCGGTCTGAGACCTTTATGATCGGCCATATCACCAACCTGGTTACATTTAAAATTTGTTGGGAGCAGTGGAGGAGTGTGACTAGAAAAGGAAACGGTGGCACCCTGCAACCTCAGTCAGAGCAGGAATTAGGAAAATTCACCAAGTGGGCATTCATTGCAGTGGGAATTCTCTTTCCCAGAAGTTTGGGAGAGTTAAATCTTTACATTATATTGAGGCTGGTTTCATCTGATTTTCCGTAGACAGTTGAATCAGGGATAATGGTGCATGGAGAGCAAAGTGCAGCTGGGACCACAATGGGATAAGCCATGACCTTATTTACTGGTGGGGTAATGTCAAAGGGCCGAATGGCTCCCTCGTGTCCCTCAGCCCTGCGTTCTGATGTTTCATTCAGCCCTTCAGACCGGCTACACAGGGGTAGATCGAGGCCACTCCAATGGTTAGATATAGTTTTGGAAATGTACTTAGAAAATCCAGCCTGGGTCAAGAATGTACCCACACCCCTAAGCTCTCTTTCCAGGCTTCCCTTCTCTGCAACCACTTCTCTAGATGTGGGTCATGTTACAGACCTAGATACGCTGGGAATACAGCCCCTATACCCCACCCACGGTTAACTCAAACAAATCATCTTCTGTCCCTGAATGCAACATTGTGCAACACGACTTGTAGGAAAATAACCAGCTAATTTCCAAAAGCATAACATGTGAAATTAATAAATAGTAACAGACATAGATCATTCGGCCCCTCAAGCTCGTCCCTTCATTTGTTAAGAACATCACTGATCGACTCCAGGGCTCAACTCCACCTTTTGCCGACTCCTGTATCCCTCCACATCTCTCTGGGTAAGGGAATTCCAGATATTCACTACATTCTGAGAGAATACATCACTTTGCATCTCAGATTGAAATCGATGTTCCTTATTCGGTATCTATGTCCTCGAGTTCGACACTCTGCCCACGAATGGAATCAATTTCTCAACATCTACCTTCTCAAGCCCGCTCTGTATCTTGTATGTTTCAGCAGTATCAATCTTCATTCATTTAAACCCCAATGAATAATCACCTCACCATTATAGAGATTCTGAATAACTCAACCCTTTCATCTCTGGAAGCCGGCGAATGCTCCAACCTGGTTACTTGCTGCATCAGCATGCTGACTTTATGTTTCATACACAGGAACACTCCAATCACTTTGTATTTCTCCTTTTCTGGAAGTCCTCTCCATTAAATAGCAGCCTGACGTTTGGTTCTCAGCGTCTTCCACAAGCTCGGATATATATTGCACTCAGCTCCCTCCTTCAGGGTATCAGCATAAATTGTAAATAACTGATGCCATCGGACTGATATGTATGGAACTCCAGCAGATAAACCTTTATTATAAGGATCCATTAATCCTGACTCTCCGATTTCTATGTGTTAACCAATCATCAGCACACGTTAATACATTATCCGTCATCCTACGATCTTCTGGCTTGAGTAAGATCTTTTATTCTGTAATACCTTGTGGAAAAACCCTTGGATATTCACCCGATCCATACCTCTCATGATTTTATAAACTTCAATGATGTCAGCACACAACCTTCTACACTCCATCTGATACTAACTTCAAGAACAAGCATTTAAAGTTAAGTGCTGCAAAATTGAAACGATATTCAACATGACAGTAAAACAATACTCAGCCCAACCTTCATACTGTTATTTGTCTTTCTCCATATTACAATACTGAGGCAGCATGAAATGCTTACGAGTGCCAATAAGAAGTCAAACACCTGAATTTATTTGTCTAAAGGGGATGATGATCTCGACAATGAAAACGTATCTATGGCCAGATCTATATAATACCATATATTCCACATTCCCCATCCTGGCCGCCCTATAGCCTTGTTTGCTTGTGTCTTTCTTACCTTGCACTTAATAGAGAGAACCCCTTTCCCCCGTCACATCTTAATTTAAACCTGTTTTACATACTCTTCTTTTATCTTTTGCCACACCCTTGTTTCCCTGTCACCCATTCGCTATCCCTGGCTACGGATTAAAAGTACATTTTCCAATCATTTTCAGTTCTGAACAAGTGTCACACTAGACCTGAAACACTAATTCTGTTTCTCTGACTCTGCAGATGCTGACAGACTTGCTGAGTTTATCCAGAAATGAGTAGGGGCCCAGAACAAATTTTCGATTAAACAAATAACGATCAATACTGGAAATAAAAATACTAAAAATTGCTGGAGAAACAGGGAGCTTTGTAGAAGGTTCACTGGACCTGAAAGTTTATATCTGCATTCACTCCAGAAAATGCTGTAACAGCTTCACCAATTTCTTCAGCAATTTCTGTTGACATATGTCAAAGATGCTCAAACATCCTGTCCAACATGGGGCGCCGTACACTGGGAACTGAACGATAACGCATGTTGACAAGTTCCTTGACTCTGAAACTGAATAAGGTTGGCATCACTGATACTGCAGAGCTCTGAATCATGGTCAGGGAGAAAAAAAACAGAAGGAAACATATTCACTTCAAATACAGAAGATGGCATTACTGAAAGGAAAAGACTCAGATTAGTACCTTAAATTGATTGTGTTAAAGTAACAAGTTGGAGGCATGACACCAAGGAAAGAATTTCAGCAGAATAAGAATATGAAAATGGAAGGGTTGCCGCATCAGAAACCAGAGTAGGTCACTGAATACAGGGCTGTTGGGTGTATGGGTCTCGTTGTGAACTGGGGGACAGTCAGTGGAATTGAATTGTAGATATTGCAGCTTAAACTGGGTTATCATCTGATGCTGTAGATCACAGCAGCAGCAGAAGCAGAATTGTATTCAATGACAATCTGTCACCTTTCCCTCAGGATAATCCCTCAGTCCACTATTACCATCAAGCAGATCTATGGTTCAGAGACGAGTGTGGGTGAGTGTGGGTCTTTACCTGATGAAAACGCATTAAAGCTACCGCAATTGACTGGTTACATTCGAAACAGCAGAACTAACATCTGGTACAGAGGCAGAAATGATCCCACGACGAACAAAGCTGATCTAAGCTCTATCATCCTGCCAAATCCAAGCATAAATGTCGATGGACCATTCAACAACTTACTAGAGGAGAGGACTCCACAAATATCCCCATCCTAAATAATGGGACAGTCCTATACATCAGCATAAAAGTCAAGTAGGTGGTGTCTACACTAGCCTCAACCAGACATGTTGAGTGGATGATCCACCTCACCCTATCATGATGCCCACAGAATCACAGATGAAAGTCTTCAACCAATTCGATTCACTGCACGTGACATGAAGAAACAGCTGAACACAGTAGATATGACAAAGACAATGGGCCCTGACACCATTCCTGCAATAGGACTGAAGACTTGTGCTGCACAACAAGCCGTGTCCCTGGCGAAGCTGTTTCATTCCAGTTCCAACTCTCACACCTCTCTGGCAATGTGGAAAATTACTCAGCTATGTCCAGTTCATTAAGAGAGGAATAAATACAATCTGACCAATTACCACCCCATCAGTCCCATCACGACAGTAAATTGGTGGGAGTTCTATTTTTGACAGCGTTGTCAAGCAGCACAGAAATAACCAGCTCAATGTGGTTTCCGATAGGACCCCATGTGGAGACAGTGTTGTTGTGGAATTGTCATTGGATTACTAATACAGACCAGGCAAATGCTTGGGCAGCTGGTGGCAGCTGATGGAATAATAAAAGCAATTATTAACATATCGAGATCTTAAATCTGGGGTCAGTAACAGTGATCTTATGTCCAATGTTGATTTTAAACATCGATCTCCTTACCCAATGTACTTTCAGGAAGTGAATCTCCTATGATTTCCTGGTCTGGCCTAAAAGTGATTCCAGACACACAGACGTGTGATACACTCTTCAATGGTCTTTGAAACAGCCAAGCAAGGCACTCAATTGTATCAACTAGTCCGAGCTTTTAAAGGATATACCCGGAGAAAACACCCGGCCCCAACCGGAAAAGGGAACGGGAAACATAGTCTTGTTGACCCTGCAGAGTACTCCTTCCTAACGTCTGACGGTTTGTGACAATATTTACAGCGCTTTCCCACAGACTGCACAGGAACATCGGGAAATGAATACGTCTCACAACACTTTGAGCTTTCCCTGTGCTAGTTAACGGCCGAACATCTCCTTCATGCAGTTTTACCCAAACAATATTCGTATGCCTTAATATGTTTAAACATTGTGAAATATAAAATGCGAACTGCTGTAGTCCCCTCAGCCCATCAATTTTGCTCCTCCATTCAATATACAGGCAGTTCTCAGATAACGCATGGTGGTAAAATACAATTTGGCTGCAATGTGATTCATGAACCTTTTTCCATAAAGTGAACTCCCATTCACTGTGACGCAATTCCTTGCCGGGAACCAACTGAACAGCAAAACCCAGCCTCAGGATCCTCTGTCTACAAAATGTACAAACAATGTGTTCAGCTAAAACAGGAATGCAATCCGCTCTGGAAGCCTTGAAACTGAGCCTGAAACGGGGAATTGTCGTCTACATTTATAACGAACTTTATTTCAAACTGTGGGAGACCCTTGAGGAGAACTGGAATTTCCCCATCGGTATCACGTCTTCAGTCAGCCCCACGCACATCTGGTGAAGAGTGTGGTGAAAGGTACACAACTGTAGTCAGTGACTGTAGTTTGAAAGTGTTACATTTAGAGGACAGTTTCAATACAATATGTGATTTAAAGATGTATTTTAGACTGTGCTATTGTGTGTGTTAGAGTAAAATTAACTTTTGGTTTTACTGATATTTTGGGGGTTTGTCCCTTACCCTCTTTTCCCCATAGATTCCATTATTAATATTGCACGATTTTCTAAAACACGGTGTTGCACAGGAGCAGAACCACTGTGTTATTGGAGAACAACCTAGACTAATAGCTGATCTATCTTCACACGATACTCCTGATCTCTCCCTATCCCTATAATTTCCTGAAATCCTTATTTATATTCAGCGCCTTGGTTTCCACAGCCTGATCTGGGAAAGAGTACCCCTTGTTCACCAGTCTCTGAGTGCAGACATTTATTCTCATCTCAATGCAAAGTGGCCTGCCTGTACCTAATACTGTGGCCCCTTGTTTTAGACGTCCAAGCCAAGGAATTAAAGTCCCTGCTTCTAATCTGTCTCGCTCTGTCAGAGTTTTATATATTTCACTGAGATCACCACTCATTTTCCTAAACCGCATGGAATACAAGCCCAGTTGCCCCAAACTCTGCTCCAACAACAAGCCTGTCATCCCAGAGATCAGTCTGGTCATCCTTCACTGCTCTCCCTCAATGTCAGGCTTGTCCTTTATTGGGTAAGGAGACCAAAGCTTCACACAATACTGTACAATGTTCGAGATGGGGTCTCACTAAAGCCCTGCACAGCTGCAGTAAGATACTCTTACTCCTGTACTCAATTCCCCTGAAATGATGGTAAGTACACCATTTATCTGTCTACCTGCTTTCTGCTCCTGCAATATTGCTTTCAGTGACTGATGTACAGGGAGATCCAGATTCATTTCAACGTTGCAGTTCCCCAATTGCAGGATCTATATACACTAGTCAGCGTGCCAATGCCAGTATTGACTTCTGGCTACAGAACCCACTGCCCTACATGTACCTAGAGGGCTGCGCAGAAATAAACAAAAATGCAACTTAAATTCCTTTATAGAACAACATTTTTCAGCGCTCCCTTTTCAAATGAGAGGCTGCCATTTTATTGTTCCCATCAAAGTGCACAACATCTCATCTCTCCCATTGGTCTCCATCTGCCACGTATTTTCCCAGTAATTTCACTTGTCTCAATCACTTTGGAGCTTTTTCACATCCCCCTCACCCACTCACATGCTGACTTCGTTTAGTGCTGTCAGTAGAGTTTGGAATGTTGCATTTGAGCCCCTCAACCAAATATATGACGTGTATTGGGAATAGCTGGGGCCCAAGCCACGATCCTTGCTATATCCTACTGGCCTTCCTTTTTTTAAAAAAAACATTGTTTTATTCCTACTCAGTTTTTCCTACCAGCTCTCCCATTCTAAAACCATGACGATATATTAGCCTCAGTCGCACAGGATTCGAATTCGCACAAGTGGCTTGGGCTTTATCAAAAATCTTTCTGAGATTCCACTCGTATTGCATTGATAGCTTCTCCATAATTTTGCTAAAAGCCACTTTCTCAAATATGATTTCCATTTTGTAAAACTCTGTTGACTTTGTCGATGCCCATTAATGTCAGTCTGATACTTTCTCTAAACTGTTTAGTCGCTAATTTCATTATATTCCCTTTTTCTCACCAGACTAAAGATCCCAAGCATCGCTAGGAAGTTTTCGGTTTTGTTTTGTTTTCCTCTGTGGAGGCATAACTGAAGCATTTGCTCCATAGTTCTGCTATTTTCCGGTCCTCAACTATCTGGTATCAAAGTGTAAGAAAGCTGCACATTTCTTTCTCTTAATTTTGCAATTGGCATGTTTTCAGAAAATATTACAAGTTCTGTCTTATAAACTTTGTTAAGATATTCTTCAGAAACCTATCAATTCATATTTTAAGGTATTCATTGATTGGCCTTCCACAGCCATGCAATCACAGAAGCAAAGTAGCTGAACCATCAGAAATATAGCACGGTCTAAATGAGGCCCATTTCCCGATGCAACACCCATAGCCGTGAATCTTAAGGCATTTCAAGAGCACAACCGTGTATTTTCTAATGGTTTTGAGTTTACCGTGACAACTCCCCTCTCATGAATTGCATTTCAGACCCCAACACACTCTGGGTGAAAAGCAATCCTCAAATCCTCACTAACCCGCAAACCCTTCATTTTATAAGTATGGCCCTTTGACTAAAAGGAACAGCTGCTTTCCATCCACCCTGTCCATGCTCCTCGTAATCCTATGCTTCTGAATCACTTCCCCCTCAGCCTCCTCTCCTCCAGTCTAAACAACCAAAGATTATCTAGCTTTACGCCATAGCTGATATGCTCCATCCTGTTGAATCTCCTCTGCACCCCCTCCTGTGCACTCACATCCTTCCTGTAATGTGGTTTCCAGAACTACACACAGTATTCCATGTTGGCCTCACCAAAGTTCCGCATAATTCTTATAATCTGTGCCTCAATGAATCAAGGTTATGTTTACAGTCCCCTATGCTTTCCCAAATTGTCCATCACATTCAGGGATGAGTGGAGAAGCACCCCCTGACCTTCCCAGTGTGCTGCCATTCATTGAATCCTCCCCTGTCTGATTCTTTCTTCCAAAGTGTATCACCTCATATTTATCAGGGTTACATTCCATCTGCCATTGACCTTCCCAGCTGAGCATTCCATCTGTATCTTCCCGTAACTTAAGGCCATCCTCCTCACTGCCAACTAACCGACCAATCTGCGTATCAAACACAAACTTACTTATCATACTCCCCACCCCTCGTCCATACTCACCGCTACATCATTTATGAGTACTACCAATATTAAAGTTGAAAATTACACAACATCAGGTTACAGTCCAACAGATTTGTTCGGAGGCACTAGCTTTCGAAGCGCTACTTCTTCATCAGGTGATTGTGCACTTTTGATGAAGAAGCAGCACTTTGAAAGCTAGTGCCGCCGAATAAACCTGTTGGAGTATAATCTGGTGTTATGCGATTTTTAGCATTGTCCACCTAGTCCAACGCCAGCACCTCTGAATCACAAATAATAAGGGACAAAACACTGATCCCTGTGGTATACCATTGGACACTGGTCTCCAGTCACACAAGCAGTCGTTTACCACCACCTTCTGTGTCCAACCACCAAACCTCATTTGGATGCAATTTGGCAAGTCACTAATGAGTCCTACCTGTTCCCTGGTTATTCTGATTCCTCTGGACACACTTGTAGGACATCTTGGAATTCTCGCTAATCTTGCCCTGGCAACAGGTTTCCATGCCACTGTGTTAGTTAGTCCCCTATGCGAGCAGAATTTCCTCCTTATTGCAGCCTTAAATGGTCTGTCCTTTATCCTGCCATTTCCCTTGAATGTGGATTAGACAGCCGGAGAAATATCCTGTTAATTTCCAACTTGTCACATGTTTTGTGACTTTTATAAATTTCACAGTGACCCATCTCTCATTTTTTAAAACTCTAGAGAACACAGGCCGAGTTTCCTCATCATGCAATCTCGCCAATTGAGGGATTAATCTGGAGAATGACCATTGAACTTCCTCTGTCTTCAGTATATTCTTTCTCAGATTTGGTCACCAAAACTGTACTCAGTATTCCAGGTACAGTAGTCACCAACACGCTGTTAAACTACTTCAACATGTCTTTACATCTGTATTCTGACTTCCTTAAAGCAAGGCAATCCAAACTTTAACTTACCACTTGCATATTTTCCTCCAAATACCCTTCACATTCATTGCATTTACGAACTCATTGTGTGAGTTCTTATAGAAAGCCTTCCGATAATCTAAAATATGCCAATAGTACTGGTTCCCTATTATCTATGCCGTAAGAATCAACTTCAAACAATTCCAAAGCTTGTCAAGTATGACTTCGCTTTCAGAAATGCATACTAATTCTCTCCAATGTTGCTGTTAATTTCTAAATAACGAATATCACATCCTATATAATAGACTCAAACAGTTTCCCCACAAATGTCAAGTTAATTGGTCTGCAGTTCTCCACACTATCTCTTCTTCCCTTTGTAGTTGCTTGGATCACTACCGTTCATCCATAGTGCTTGGATCACGTTTACTAATGTCCATTTATCTACAACGGCTTCCAGACTATGCAGAATGCATTGGGAAATGCAACACAGTCATCGACAGTGCAACTAATACTTCTATTAGTGGTTTATTTCTGAATATTTTGTTATGAAGTACATCTGGTTTGTCAAGGTTAGCAATGCTCAATCCAACTCTATGTTCAAGAAAAGCCTTGTTACTGATATAAATTAACTTCATGTTTTTCGATCCACAAGTCCTATATGATGACGTCGTATTTCTGGGTGATTTTCTGGATCTTCCTCCATGAAGACAGATGCAAATGCTTGGCCATTTCCCTGTTATCCAAAATAAACTCGTCTCTCCTGATTGCAGATTTCCACATTTGACTGTGCTTTTCTCTTTCCTTTGAAATATAGATCATAGATTTATTTAGTCTGTGTTCCTGTTTGTTTGCATGCATGTTCGCTTTTTGATTTCCCTACCCGTTTCATGGCGCTCCTTTTTTGGATCGTAAATTTCTGTGAATTCTCAGGATTCCACAATGTCTGGAATTCTACTGAAGTCACTTCCTGTGATTAATATAATCTTTAATTTATTATGCTAATCATTGTTAACTCACTTTCTCACTCTTCGGCGTTTTACCTGAAATAAATAGACATATTTTTCAGACTTTGTAGTATTTCTATAAATCTCCTGGTCTCGACCATATATATTCAGGAAGACTGCAGGAGGACAGGAAAGAAATAGTGAGGGCCCTGGTTGGTACTTTTGCAACATCAGTAGCCAACGGGTCCTGGAGGACTGGAGGATAGAGAATGCTGTGCCGTTATTCAAGAAAGGCTGCAAATAAAAACCGGGGAACTATCGACCAGTCAACCTAAAATCTGCAGCAGGTAAGTTACTTGAGAAGATTCTAAGGGAGAAGATATACATGCATTTGGAAAGACAGGGCCTTGTGAATGAGGGATTATGGCTCACAAATTTATTAGACTGCTTTGATAAAGTGACCAGTAACTTTGGTAAGGGCATGGTTGTATATATAGTCTATATGGATTTCATTAAGGCCTTCAATAAGGTTCCACATGGTACTCTGCTCTGGTAGGTTAGGTCACATGGAACTGAGGGGGAGCTGGTAAATTAGGTCCAAATTTGGCTTGATGAAAGGAAGACGTGCGTAATCGTGGAAGGATGCTTGTCGGACTGGAGGCCTGTAATGAATGGAATACCTCAGGGGTCGGTGCTGGCACTATATATATATATATATATATACAGGCATGTACAGAACGTACAGGCATGATGACATTAAAGCAGGTGGTATCTTGGACAGTGAGGAAGGTTGTCAGAAATTTCAGAAATTACAGCAGTACCTTGATCAGGTGGGGAAGTGGGCTGAGAAATGGCAAATGGAGTTTAATTCAGATAAGTGTAAGTTCTTGCATTTTAGAAAGTCAAATCAAGGCAGGAGTTTCACGGTGAATGGCAGGGCCTTAAGGATTGCACGGGAACAGTGTGACCTTGGAATTCAGGTGCACGGTTCCCTGTAAGTGAAGTCCCATGTAGACAAGGCACTGAAAAAGGCATTTGGCTCACTGGCCTTCATCAGTCAGAGCACTGAGTATCGAAATTAGGGAGTTATGTTGCAGTTATACAAGATGTTGGCGAGTCCATACTTGTAGCATCATTTTCAGTTTTGTTCACTTTGCTCGAGGATTGATGTTATTAAACTGGAAAGAGTGCAGAAGAAATTTACAAGGATGTTGCCAAGACTCAATGGTCTGAGTTATAGTGAGAGGTTGAACAAGCTAGGAGTTTTTACTTTAGAATGTATGAGGCGGAAAGGGATCTGATAGTAGTGTAAAAGATCATGGGAGGCATGGATAGAGTGAATACACTCAGTCGTTTTTCCCCAGGATTGGACAATCACGGACTAGAGGGCATCAATTTAATGTCAGAGGGGAAAGAGTAAAAGGGAACCTGAGGGGCAATTTCTTTTACACACAGGGTGGTATGCATATGGGATGAGCTGCCAGCAGAAGTGGTTGAGGCGGATACATTCACAAAATTTAAAATAAATTTGGACAAATACACAAGTAGGAAAGGAATAGAAGGATAGAGGGAAATGGCAGGGAAATGGGGTTAGTGTGAATGGACATTTTGTTCAGAATGGACCAGTTTGGGCCGAATGGCCTGTCTCTGTGCTGTAAGAGTATATGGGTCTAACAACCATTGTTCTGAATGTTTTATTGTACTTTCCCAATTCACTGGAGTGAACGTGATACTCTAGCCTCTGGGCTTCCATGATGTTTGACCAGAACGTTCAAACATTCCAAACTGAATGCAGACGCTGTGTAAAATACAACATATTAATGTCACTATTCCTCCAAAGCTGATTCAGAGCAAGGTTAGTCATTAGTCCTTCCGACCACACAATAGATAATAGTTAATAGACAATAGGTGCAGGAGTAGGCCATTCTGTCCTTCGACCCTGCACCATCATTCAATATGATCATGGTTGATCATCCTTAATCAGTATCACACAACATTAAATCCGAAATGATCTGCTCTCTAGTTTGGTTCACAACATACTCTTCAACCTACCTGATATACACTTATAAAATTTATTTTTCACAACATTAGCAGTCACTGAGTTAACTCAGTCTCGATGCAAATTGATACCATCCATTATTACTGCAGAACCTACGAGTATTTGTTACTCATTCACAGGATGGGGGATTAGCTGGATAACCAGCATTTACTGGCCATGCTAGAGCGCAGTTAAGCGTCAACAGCATTGCCTTGGATCTGGAGTGACATGCAGGCCAGACCAGGTAAGAACAGCCATTTCCTTCCCTAAAGGACATTAGTGAACCAGATGAGTTTTTCCAACAATCAACAATGGATTCATGGTCTTCATAAACCCTAGATTCCAGATACTTATTGAATTCAAATTCCACAATCTGCCATGGCAGGATTTGAAACCATGTCTCCAGAACATTACCTGTGTCTCTGGGTTAAGAGCCCAGCGATAATATCAGTATGTCATAGCTTACCTTTGAGTATAGTTGCATATAAAATTTCCAGAGCATATAATGCAAATTATTTGTGCGACAGTTTTGGTTCAGATATATAACACAACAAGTTTGATTCTCCTTGCTATTTGTAAGACCCACCCAAACTCATTCTGTGAGAATCTGAGGGACAGAGCCTGTGTCGTTATGATTGATAGACTTGGATAAGACATTCGGGGAGGCTCACCTCGATGCTGAGATGATCTGAAGACATGTCCAGCAATATAGGACAAGCATCAATATCCATTCTGCTCTGTCAAGTTATGTGTCACCGTATATTCTCACTGCTCCCTGACACTCACTGTATGTCTCTTATAGCACCTACCCTCGACCAAGGATCACACTCAAACTCCAGTAAGGCTCAAGCACGACCACACTCACTGTTGCATTCATCACCTTCACTCCCCTACATTTTCTGTCCCTGATGCAATAACCCTGCACACTAATAGCACTACATGGATACAACACGATGGACAGACTCCCTCCGGCCACCTCACCAAGTCACACCTCATCTAGTCCAGCACTAACAGCAGGGCCATCCATTCCCACCCTCACTCATTCCCTCCCTTTCTCCCATTCCAGGAGAAACAGCCTGGAATAGGACAGAAAGGGCAAACCCGGGTGGTGGAGTTCCGGATATCCGTTCCTTCATCCCCCTACCCTGATATGTGGGGAGGACCCTGGAGAGCTCCAGAGAGGCCTTGTGTGGAGATTCGGAAAGATCCACGTCCCACCAATCGAATAAGGAGCAGTGTTCAGTAAAAAGCAATTCTCAATTCAAACCTACTGTTAGTTCCAAACTCATCTCTCTCACTCGCAGAAGAACAAATACCCCATTACACAGAGATGCAGGCATTGAAATACACAGACATATTGGTAAATACCCCAATGTACTAACAAACACAATGCATACAAGGATATAAGCATGCACATACGTAGAAGCACACAAAGACATAAACAGTCACATACAAATGGACACAAACACAGATAGAAACAACAGGCTGATACAAAGACAGACAGACATCGTCACACAAATACAAAAGTAACAAGCATATGGATACACACACTCTTAAATGCACATTAAGACACAGACATGAGTGCCATTAAGACACAAATAAATACGTTTTTGATTTATAAGGAAATCAAGGATTCGAGGGAGAAGGTAGGAGAATGATGTTGAAGCACATATTAGAAGTGACTGAATGGTATATCAGACTCGATAGGCCAAATGGTCGAATTCTGCTCCTTTTTTTAATGCTCGTGTGGTGTTATGCTGTCAGGTATTCTCTTCCTGAGACAGCAGCAGCATCATATTTGATTGGAAACAGTCAGTGGGAATATTGGAAAAGATTGGAGGGCAGAAGGATAATGTCTATTCCTAGTTATTGTACCACTACATCCGAAAAGGGGCAGTGATTTGATATGAGGTTAACACAGTTTTTAAAAAAATGTGTCCCGCAATGAAAGAAGGATATCCCTTTCCCTTTAGAGTTGTGCTATCTATGGTGTCCTCATCTGCAGGGAGCAGTGAAGACTCGGATAATTAAGGTATTTTAGTTTGAGCTTGACTGATCTTTGCCGTTCAGGAAAGTTAATGTTTATTGCGAACAGACAGGAGACGGATGGTCAGACACACTCGGATCAGCCATGAGCATTCTGAATGGTACCACCAAATGGCCAACTGCTGCCCCTTTCCAATGTTGCAGAGATATACCGCTGCCCCTACCCCATGTGTTGTTCCCTCAATCCACTCGTCGATGCTGTTACAGAGATATACTGCTGCCCCTACCCCATGTGTTGTTCCCTCAATCCACGCCTCGAGGCAGTTACAGAGATATACTGCTGCCCCTACCCCATGTGTTGTTCCCTCAATCCACCCCTCAGTGCGATTACAGGGTAGAGGACCATCCCATTCAGCCAGACTGGATCGTTACAATGAGACTGAGACTGGAGGAGACTATTCTGCCCCTCCAAAGAATTACACAGGAATGTAGGATGAAGTAATTCAGCTCGTTGAGTACATTACACAGCCCAGGACGAGGCCATTCAACCCGCCTAAACTGCTGCACAGGAACAGGGATGCTGTCACTAACAGGGAATAGACAGTAGTGATATATGAATTTTTTAAACAAAACTGTAACCAGTTTTGACTCAGAGATCACTGTAGGGTCATCAATGATCAATAATCTATGTAAAATATCTGGATGAAGGAACTGAATGGATCAAAGCTGAACTACCTAGTACACCAAAATGATCATTCAATAGATCTTCAAATGGAGGTAGTGAATCATCATTATGATGTAGACAGCGAAGTTTAGTGAGCGCACCCTCAGCAGAAATAGTATAATGTGAGTTGTCTATTGCAGTCAGGAACAATTTAAATGGAGAGGGATTGCAGAACTCTGTGATGCAGATGTTTTTCATATTCTTGGTACATGAATCATATGAAGTCTGTCTGCAGATGCAGCAAGTGATTCGGAAGATAAGTGGAATGATGTTGTTTGTGGCAATGGGTATTGGGTTTAATTAAGAATATTTCACTGTATCTGTACAGGGCATCGCTGAGACCACATCAGTTACACGGGGGTGCAGTTCTGATCCTCTAAACTAAAAAAAACGGATACAATTCCTTTCAAAGATGTTCAAAGATGCTTCCCTTTACTCATTCCTGAAATGAAGGCCTTTTGTTATCGGGGATTATCTGTTTAGATCTTAGATGAGAAATCTTACTGAACCACGATTTTCAGAGAAGTCTTTCAGCTGGATACATATTTTCTCTTGTTAAGAAGACTAAAACTAGATAATAATTTGTTGAATGAGATGCATTGGTATTAACACAAATATTACGAAGATATCAACCCATTTTTAAAAATTACGCAGAAGCATGTCAGCATCTCATCAAATCATATAACGGGCACATTATTTTCTTTTGCTAATGAAATGCACTGTTCACAACAACAGCAATATTGCTGCATAGAACATACAGTCTATTATCATCCATTCCAGAGAATGTACATGGAGAGTGCACATGGTCCAGTTTGGTGTTCAGTTGACATTCTTGTATTTTTCCACACAGAGACGGAAAAAAATATTATTTGCTTCAGAAGCAGCAGCCAATTGGTCTCTCTCTCTCTTACGTTGTTCTGCCTGAAAGCAAGGCGCGAGAGCAGAAAAGTCCTGAGTCATCTTTACCATTCGTGGAGGATTCCTGATGAGGATTCATAGGAATCTCTGTACAGCTCGAAGCAAAGGGAATTCAGCCAAATCCAACTGTTCCGGCAAGAAATCCGCATTCCCAGACATTTGTGTGAGCAGAATAAGTTCAAAGTCAGAAAAAATATTTGAGACACTCTATCCTTTTTCCATTTGTTCACAGTTCAATCTTCTGCGTCTCAGATTTTTCTAGAAAATTACCCAGTCCGATACCTATATCATTGGACACAGCACTCAACTGGTTACATTTAAAATTTGCTTTCATCAATGGAGGAGTGGGAAAAGACATGAGTGACCCTCCAACATTGGTCAGACCACGAACAAGAGATTGTCAAAGGGTTGTTAAGGTGTGAATTCCCTGACACAGAAGATTGTGATGCCTGGATATTTCTATTCGTTCAAAATTGTCTATGTAAGACATTTGAAAGACAAATGAATGTAGGGAAATGGTACACTGACAGAAAAGTGCCACTGAGACCTTAATCAGATCATTGTGCATGGTAAAGCCGTGACAAAGTGTCTGATGACCCACTCTTGCTCCACAGTCCCGTGTTACTATGGTGCATTCAGCCTCTCGCAGCTCCTGCAAGGTGCAGATGGGGGCCACTTGCTCCAAATACCTGGTACACAGTAACATAGGATTTCATTTAATCACTCACAACTGTCACACTCAGATTGGTACGGATTGGATAATGTTATTTGGAAATCCAGGCTGGTTTTGAAAGACGCCTCTGATCTGTTTACAGAGTGCCCCCTCTCTGCAACTTGTGCTTTATTTGTTGGTCTTGGTCTACACCAGGATTCGGTATGAATAAAGCTCCAGACCTCACTCAGAGATGACTCAAAATGCTTTGCTCTCTCTGATTACAACATACAATCACAGTACAACCAGGAAAATTACAGCTGTTTACTTTGAAATTACAGAAAGTGAAAATATAAGGAACAGGAATAGGCAAATCGCACGGTCAAGCCATTGTATACAATCATAGCTGATCTACTGTTAGCATTAACTCCTCCTTAATGCCCAGTTCTTCACACTCCTCAGCTCTCTGACAGGTCAAAGATTCATTTAAATACTTTCAGTGATGTAGCTCCCCTAACTCTCTAGCCCAGATAATTCCTGACTTTGATTACCAACTGTGAGAGGAAAATACTCTCTACACATACACCGTCACCTATTGATATGAACAAGAGGTGAACACAGGGGCTCAGGAAAGAATGAATGGCCTTGATATCAAGGCAGTAGTTGACTGAGGATGTCATCTGGACCACCTTCCTATTTGAGCTTAATGAGAATCAGGTCTAACCTTCTCACTTGTTGGGGTCTTAGAGAGCACAGAGGAAGATGTTTGTGGTCGGTGGCCGACAATTTTCGCAGTCGGGGACATCTCTTCAGGAGGTCCTCAGATTAACTTCCTCAGCACAAACATCTTCAGCTCCTTCGTCAACGTCTATGTGCCCCCATTCCCGGCGCCCCCAATCGATCCCAAGATCAGAAGCGGAGTGATCACTGAAGATCACACAATATTCAGAACATTTTTGTCCCCACTCAGCTCCTGAACCGGTCTGTGTCCATATTCAGCAAGACCCAAACAACATTCACGTTTGTGCTGTTAAAGTGTTGGTAACATTCATTTCACAGAACGGCTAGACACTGCACATTTCCACAGTTAAAAGAGGAGCTCATTCAGCACCTCAAGCTGGTTACACAAGCTGGATATGTGGAAACCATTCAGCCCATCGAAATGACTGAACAAGAAGAGGGACAGCCCATTCAATCCTCCTGCCTGTTCCACAGGAAGTGGAGGCGTCTGGTCAGTACATTGAGCTGTTAAACAGGGACAGGCAGAGTCCAGTAAGACCCCTAAACCTGTGCTATGGAACCAGGAGGAGACCATTCACCCCTCGAGACGCTTACACAGGAATAGGAGGGTGTCATTGATGCTCCAACCTGGAAAACGAATGGAGCAGAGACTGCACTCATACACTGGTCACAACATTCCTCGTGGCTCCATTGCCTGTGGAACAAATGATTCTTTAACGTGTTTTGCCGGCAGTGAGGAAGGAAAACAAATGTTTTTTGCCAAGCCTCAAGGAGGCATCTTCCATCTCCAAGAAGACAGACCCATGTTCTCCGTGAGGGTCAGAAGCTGGTAGGGATAGTTAACGGTTTTAAAATGAAAGTATTGAGGCTCCTGTCGCGATGGTGGATTACGTGAAGTTCTATGTACGATCACACACCAAATGCACTGTATTAATGTTGGAAGAGTTCAGTTAAAGACTGGTTCTCTCTCTCTCAATTGAAATGGAGAGTGGCGTGGAGTGAGAGGAACATTATCAGAGTCTTTTTAGCCATCGAGAATCATGTAAACCAAGTTAAAAAACATGGAATTTATCAGCATATTAGTTCTGTTTGGAATATAATGAGTGACTGTCCATTACCTTAAGTTTCAATGCAATCACCTCTTATTCTTCAAAGCGCAACAGATTAACCGTCATGCATTCCCAATTGTACAATCGTCCCAACAATTAGTCTGGTGAAACTCCTTTATAGCGCAGCAGGTCAGGCAGCATCCAAAGAACAGAAGAATCGACGTTTCGGGCATCCTGAAGAAGGGTTGATGCCCGAAACGTCGATTCTCCTGTTCCTTGGATGCTGCCTGACCTGCTGCGCTTTTCCAGCAACACATTTTCAGCTCTGATCTCCAGCATCTGCTGTCCTCACTTTCTCCTCGAAACTCCTTGATACGCTTTCTGCCAAGAAGATTATTCCTTATAAAGGAGAGGAAATCTGTGCACAATACCCCAAACACTATCTCAACAACACTCTAGGGTAGATTACAATAATTCTGTTCCCTCACTTAGCTGTCTCAGCTTCTTTCCTGTGGAATAAAAAAGCCATTCCTTCTCTCTGCACTGCGAATGATGTGGAATTTTGAAGTTTCTTACATCTGCGCATCCGCCATCACCAGAGGTGTCAATGGAGATGCATATCACGTTCAGAGGGAGACTCAATCAGAAAGAATTCACTCGAAACAGGGAATGGCCACCTACCTAAATGGAAATGACTTGCAGGAACATGGAAATCAGGCAGAGAAAAGGAAGTATCTTTCCTTTTGTTTTTCCCTCACGGGATGTGTGCAGCCCTCGTCAGGCCAGCATGTTATGCTGATCTTGAACTGTGTGGCTGATTCAGCTGTTGCACAGGATAATAAAGAGTAAACCACATTGCTGTGGGTTTGCAGTCACACAGAGACCTGAACATGAAAGGATAACCCATTGCCTTCTCTAAAGGACATGAGGCAAACAGATATGCTTCTGTGGAAAACGAGTGATGATGATTTCATTTGCATTCCATCAACTTCCTTCATGAGACACCAAAAGATTATTATTATGAGTAAATGACTTGACCACCATGCACTGTGTCCATCTGACAGATGCTGTGGAGAAGACAAATTAACCAGCTCAAGTGCAAATATTTTGTGACGTAAGCATAGTTAGAAGGGACTTGAAAGGGTTATATCCGGATTTACCAAAGGCACAAACGAGGGATTATTCAGCAGCTGCATTGAGGCAGAGAAGGAGACTGAAATATCCTGATAGTGGTCTTGGGCAGGATTGGTGAATGGAGAGAATATGTAGAAATGTAAATATGAATGAAGAAAAAAGATAATGGAGATTAAGAACAGTCTGGTTACTCCTCGTGTATTGTTGAGTAAGCTGTGAATAGTAATTTGCTAGTTATAATAAGTAAGGAATAAAATTTTTGATGGATCTGAAAATGATGACTTCCAAATGTTAAAATTTGAATATGAACAGCAAGTCAGTTCGACTCAGCCTAATGGTCAGATGGAATGACTTACGAGGAACACCAACTATAGCGAGGATGGGATAGTAACCACCTTGAATAATCCAAAGGATATCTTCGATCCGTGATGCTAATGATATCCAAGGATGAGAAAGGTAGTAAAGACCCCAAAGATAAACTCCTGTCTGTTGTAATATTCCAGTCTAAGGTTCTCAGATTCTGATCCATTAATGGAACATTCCAGTCTAATGTTCTCAGATTCTTATCTCTCCTCCCCCTGTCTCTCGAGCTACTGATCCCTGTTAGTCCAGTTATTGATGATCCCGCCCATACTGGGATAACACATTGAACCGAGTCCTTAATTAATAGAAGAGGCAAACCCTCGGATCCACGGAGACTGACATCAATCACAGTCACTGAACGAATAGCTCCAGTCAGCGCCTTTCAATTCAATATTGTTTTATTCGAATTCAAAACAATGATTCAAACTGTCATTTTCTGGATGGGCTATGTGAGCGTGACTGATGGAACAAATCTTGAGGCCAGTAGATCAATTGAGGGTAACCATTCAATCTGTCTTGGATGCAGGAGTAATGCCATAAGTTTATCAGAACGTAAACATGCGTCTCTGATTATAAATGGAAACATTCATCCAGGAACTATTGATCAAACATCATAATTTCAATTAAACATTGAGACAATTTTTATAGTTCATGATCTGAGGCGAATGTGTGTCTGAGAAACGTGGGGTTGTAACAGACAAATGGCATGGATATGTTAACAGAGAATTGAACTTGACAAATGCAATTCCGATTGTTATTCCAGGTTTAGAGTGAGGCAGATGAGGCTTATGCTATTGATGTTATCGATGTTAGTGAACTGTGATGAAATGTCATTTACTGGACTTCAATTAAAGTGTGATTATGGCATTATGGAGGAGACAGAAAACAGAGAGAATTTTGGGACATGGCAGTTCAGACTGGAGGGAGGGACAATAATATTTTCCAGTCATCAGTATTGGAATGTTACTCTTTATAACTGATATGAACAACAGATTCAAGGATACATCTAAAATGAGGAATGAGGTGTAAAATTTGTTTATTGAACACAAAATACGGGGACAAAATGATTTTCTGTCCGTACTAAACTATGGGAAGTACAAAGAAATAAGATGCACCCATGATATTGAGCTACATAAATTGAAATGTGTATTATAAAACTACGGAAGTGGTGTGTAATCTTTATCAATCATTATTTGGCCTACAGCTGAGATGCTGATTTCCCCTATGTCAATGATCCACCTCATTGAGATTCTCTGGCGCAGTATCTCAGTATTGAGGGGGTTCTCAGTTCATACTGCTGTTCACCCAGTCTATTTAAATTAAATCACTGTAGAGAAAAAAAATCACTTGGCCTTTTGACTCTGTTTAACTGTCAGCAACTCAGCTCTGTGATATTATTGACGATAAATGTTCTGGGACCACAGCCAGTATCCGCACAGTGCTCAAACGGTATGGCAATAGATAAAGACCTTGCAGTCCGTGAGAATTTCTAAATAAAACTTCCATTTTCTGTCCATTCCTGTCTATCTCCCCTCATGCTGTCTTATGATCTATCCAACTCACCCTCGTTTAACATCCCTGTTTCCAAATTGTGCAGTTGTACAGCTTGATGTTGTGGCCATTTTGGAAAAATGGGTAGAGCAGGGACAGGACTGATCGTTGTAAGTCCGCGGTTTAGATGCTTCAATAAGAACAAGAGATTTACTAAAAGTGTGTGGGGGTGGGGGTGGTGGGAGTTGGGGTGGGGGAGGGTGGGATGGCATTGAAAATCAAAGACAGCATTACGTTGGTCGAAAGGATGCTTGATAAGGACTCGTCGAATGAGGTACTATGGGAAGAGGTTAGAAACAAAAACGGATAGGTCACCCTGTTGAAAGTTCTCTATTGCTGTCTAAAAAGTTCCAGAGATGTCGAGGAAAGGATTACAAAGATGATACTGGATAGGAGCGAAAATAACAGAGCAGTTGTTATGGAAGAATTTAACTTTCCAAATAATGACTGGAAATGCTGCAGTTCAATTACTTTATATGGGTCCGTTTTTGTCCAATGTGTGCAGAAGCGTTTCCTGACACATTATGTAGATAGGCCAACAAGGGCCGAGGCCAAATTGGATTTGGTTCTGAGTAATGAAACAGACCAGGTGTTAGATTTGGAGGTAGGTGAACACTTTGCTGATAGTGATCACAATTCAGTTATGTTTATCTTAGCGATGGGAAGAGACAGGTGTATACCGCAGGACAAGAATTATAGCTGGGGGAAAGGCAATTATGATGCGATTAGGAAAGGTTTTAGAATGCATAGGATGGGGAAGGAAACTGCAGAGGATGGGTACAATTTAAATGTGGAGCTTTTTCAATCAACAGCTACTGTGTGTCCTTGATAAGTTTATACCTGTCAGGAAAGGAGAAGTGGTCGAGTGAGGCTGCTGTGGTTTATTGAAGCCGTTGAATCTCTTTTCAAGAGGAAGAAGGAGGCTTATGAAACGTGAAGGCTCATTTCGGATGCTTGAGTGTTACAAGTTAGCCTGGACGTACTTTAAAAAAGAGCTAAGAATAGCCAGGAGAGAGCATGAGAATTCTTTGGCAAGTAGGATCGTGGAAAACTCTCAAGATTTCTTTCAGTATGTCACGAATAAAAGAATGACCAAATGAAGATTAATGGCAGTTAAGGACAGTAGTGTTAAGTTGTGTGTGGAGTCCGAGGAGATAGGACAGGCTGTAAATTAATATTTGAATCAGAATTCACAATGGAAAAAGAAAATGCTGTCAGGTCCAATACTGAGATACAGGTTATTAGACTAGACGGGATTGAAGTTCGTAACGTGGAGCTGTTAACAGTTCTGGAGAGTGTGAAAATAGATAAGTCCCCTGGCCAGATGGATTTATCCTAGGATTCTCTGAGAAGCTAGGGTGGAGTTTACAAAACCATCTGTTCGGATTTTTACATCGCCATTGTCTACAAGAATAGTGCCAGAAGACTGGAGGACAGTAAATGTTGTCCCTTTGCTCAAGAAATGGAGAAAAGACATCCCTGGTAATTATATACCAGGCTTACATTGGTTGTGGGTAAAGCGTTGGAAAGGATTATAAGAGATAGGATTTACTATCATCGAGAAAGGAATCATTTGATTAGGAATAGTCAACAAGGTTTTGTGAAGGGTATGTCATGCCTCACAAATCTTACCGAGTTCATTGAGCAGGTGACCAAACAGGTGGATGAGGGTAAAATGAGGTACGTGGATTTCAATTAAGCGTTTGATAAGGTCCCCCATGGTAGGCTATTGAAGAAAATATGGAGAGTGTGGTGTTGGAAAAGCAGAACAAATGAGGCAGCGTCCAAGATGCATGCAAGTTGACGTTTCTCTTGTAAGCCCTTCATCAGGAATCAGTTTTCTTGTCTGCAGCATCTGCAGTCTTCATTTTCTCCTCGCTCCTCGGATGTTGGCTGACCTGCTGTGTGTTTCGAGCGCCACACTCTCGACTCTGATCTCAAACATCTGCAGTCCTTCCTTTCTCCCAGAAAATATGGAGACGTGGAATTTTGGTGATTTAGCGTTTGGATCACAAATCGGCTAGCTGAAAGCAGACAGAAGCTGGTAGTTGATGGGGAATGTTCATCCTGGAATTTAGTTGCTAATGGTATACTCCAAGGATCTGCTTTGGAGTTATTGTTGTTTGTCTTTTGAAAATGACCTTAATGAGGATATAGGAGGATGAGTTAGTAAATTTACGGTTGACAGTAAGGTCGGTGGATCTGTCGGCAGTGCTGAAGGATATTGTAGTTACTGAGCTGTAATGTTCTATGTGCATGGACCTACAATGGGCTAAATAGCTTCCTTCTGTGATGTAACGATTCTGAGGTACTCTCCCCCACAATAAACGTTTTCGGTGCCTGGAGAGACAAACTGGTCCAGTAAAGGATACACACTGCACAATCATCCATCATCTCTTCCTGTTTTCTGATATACAGCGGCCTCAAAATATCAGTCCAAACAAAATAGATTGATTCAAATTCAAGCAGTCAGGAGGACGTTCACCCGAGGGGATTGTGCTCAGAGGATTCAATGAATAATAAGATTTCAGAATAACACCAGTAATAAAACAATATCACAGCAGCATAAAAATTGGCAGCAGAGTGAAACTTACAGTTCCAGATATTTCCAAGTTCAGCATTGTGTTCAGTTTTGATCACCTTGCTATAGGAAGGATGGTATTAAACTGGAACTTTACAAGGATGTTGCCAGCACTCAAGGGTCTGAGTCATAGGGAGAGGTTGGATAAGCTGGGACATTTTTCTTTAGAGCGCAGGAGACTGAGGGGAGTGAAATTCTTCGAGAAGCTCGTCACAGTCCACAGCAGTTCCAGTCTCCCAGCCTGCCTCGAACCCCTACAATTTTCCTACCAGTGGAATGGGTCCACAGCGGGTGCCATATCCCTGAAACATCTGGACAACAAGGACACCCACGTCAGACTCCTGCTCATTGACTATAGGTTCACCTTGAACACCATTATTCCCTTCAGAATAATCACAAAACTCCTTGACCTTAGTCTTGGCTTCGCCCACTGAAATTCGATCCTGAGCTTTCTGACCGATAGTGCACATTCAGTGAAAATAGGTAAACGTGTCTCTTCCATGATAACATTCAACATTGAAATCCCAAAGGATGTGTCTTCAGCCCCCCTGTACACTCACGACTGTATTGCCAAATTTTGAACGAATGCCATCTACATGTTCACTGATGACACCATCATAGTAGGACAGGGATGTAATGATGGCAAGTCAAAATACAGAACGGAAATCGAGGACTTAGTGATGTGCTGCACTGACAGCATCCTCCCTTTCAACGTCGGCAGAACTAACCAACTGATCAATGACTTCAGAAAGAAAGGAGGAGAACATGCCCCCATCTGCATCAATGGAACTGAAGTTTGAAGAGTGGAAAGAATTAAGTTGCTTGGAGTGACGATAACCGACCTCCCATGTACATGTGATAGCCGAGATGGCACAACAACGCCTCTTCTTTCCCTGGCAGCTCAGGACATTTGAAATGTCCACAAGGACCCTCACCAATGTCTACAAATGCACCACTGAGGGCAAAGTATCTGGATACATAATGACCTAGTGTGGCCATAGCCCTGCCCAGGACAGTAAGAGAAATGACAGAAGGTTGTGTGCACAGCCCATGCCATCACGGAAACCAACGTCCCATCCATTGTCTCCATTTACACAGCTCACTACCACGGAAAGGCTGACAACATGATCAAAGACCCATCGAACCCTGGATCTTCTACAATCTCTTCCATCAGGCAGACAATACAGATGCTTGAACACACAAACCAGCGGCTCATGAACAGCATCTTCCAGGCCATTATTAAACTGAGGAATGGACTCTCTAACTTCAAATTATGCTGATCTTGCTCACATTGATGTTGTCTGTTGCATGTCCTTTCTGGTGTAGCTTTTATGTCTCAGTCTATTTTTTTTCCTTTACCCTATGATCTGTATGTCCTTGCTTATTGTCAGAGCGAGATGCCCCAGCTAGGGTCAAAGACTCTGGAGGCAGACAGGGCACAGGCACGGAATGGTCTTTAATTCAAGCAAAACCTGGTTAATGCTGGGAGAGTACCAAAGGATCTTCCTCGAATCGGGCTTTGTCTCATTTACTTAATCTTTAGCTCAGATCAGAAGGCAAATCAATGACACACTTCTAATTTGCAGTAAAAAGACAGTATTTTTATACGTTCTGTGTTGCAATGATCGTACACAACCTTGTCAGTGTACCATCCACTCCCCTTCTGCAGAACCAATCTTGTAAAACAACTGATCAATGATGGACACTCCCAGGAACAGCCCGAGGTTTTTATTTGTTTCGGATGTTTAACGATGTTTGTTATCTCTAGTCCTTGGGATCTTTCTATAATGCATTCCAAAGTTAGTGGCTGTGCTTTTTTTGAGTCATACCCCTCATTGTTTATTTTGAAGGATTGCATGAATTCTATTCTCCATTGGGCTGGCTATCTCTTATCACATTCCATTAGCACATTTAACATTAAAAAGCTGATTCTGATACAAAATTCGTAATATTATTATTATTTCTACTGTTAAAATTTTTCTTAGCGAATTAGACAAGACATGCCACGCATCTCTTTAAGGTTTTATAATTACGTTGAAATCTGTGTCCATGATTATTTACCAAATATTTAACGAGAACGTATTACTATTGTAAATAGTTTCAAAGGCGCAGCTCGCTTCTGAAAGATAACTTGAGTTGCTGTTTTTATGGATGAAAAGAATCCTTACTGAGATCAGAGTAAGTTACCTTTGTAGCGATTCTTAAAAGTTTTTGTGCTACAATTTCATTATTTCACCTGTGTTCTGTTACAAATCATCATTTTTTTTAAAAAAAACTTCTTTATCACTATGTTGGTATGTTTCAGAATCTTGCGAATCAGATTATCCTTTCTTTTGCCTTGGAATTATTTCCTTTTCAAAGGCACTTTTTTCCCCAATGCTGAAGCAATCTATTTTAATTTCTGGCTATTTTGTGGCTCTTCAGAAACAGACAGTTGAAGTAGCCTTTTAAATTTCGGCCACTCCATGTCTCTAAAAAAAGGCAGCTCCAACTCTCACTATGATCTGCCAGAACTTTGTATAAACAAAGAGTGTCACTCTACTTAGATACATGCGACAATGAATCCTATCAAATCAAATGAAACCAAATCTTATGATCGAGAGAGAGAAATTGTCACAAGGTCAATATACCCAGATGAGAGCTCTGCAGCCTGCCACATCTGGTCAAAAATCGTGATAGACAATTAAACAACTAACTGATGGAAAGGGCTCCCCGATTATTCCCATTCTATCAATGGATCAGCTCTGCACATCAGTGTAAAAACAAGGAAATAGTATCTGTACCATCCTAGCCGGGGGTGATGAGTCGATGATACAACTCACCGTCATCATGATGCCCACAGGATCACAGATGCCAGTATTCAACCAATTCCATTCGCTGTACGTGACATGAATAAACAGCTGAACACCGTAGCTACAACAAAGGCAATGGGCTCTGACCCTATTCCTGCAATAGGACTGAAGACTTGTGCTGCACAACAAGCCGTGTCCTGGGGAAGCTGTTTTATTCCAGCGCCAACTCTGACATCGCCCTGGCAATGTGGAAAATTACTCAGCTATGCCCAGTTCCTAAACTGGGAATAATTACATTCTGACCAATTACAACCCCCTCAGTCTCATCACGACAGTCAAATTGGGAGTTCTTTTTGATCGAGCTGTCAAGCAGCACAGAAATATCCTGCTCAGTGCGATTTCCGATAGGCCCATATGTGGAGATGGTGCTGTTTAAGAAAAGTCACTGGATTAATAATCCAGACCAGGCTAATGCTCTGTATTCCCAGTATTGGCTTCTGTCTTTAGAACTCATTGCCCTGCATTGAACTCGGACGTCTGTCCAAACAATAACAGAATAAATGTGCAGTTCCCTTCATAGAGCGACATTTCTCAACCACTCCCTTTTCCAATGGCTGGCTGGAATTTTAGTGTTTCCCAACAAAGTAGACAACATCACATCTATGCACACTGCTCTTCATCTGCCACATATTTACTCATTCACTCCATTTGTTTCAATGACCTTGAAGTTTTTTTTCACATCCTCATTACTTTCAAAATCCTAATTCCGTCAGCAGACTTGGAAAGTTTGCATTTGATTCCCTCAACGAGATGTTTGAGATGTATTGTGAATATATGGCGCCCCATCACCAATCATTGCGATGCCTCATGAGCCTTCCAAACTGAAACCATCCATTTATTCCTACTCGTTGTTTCCTGTCAACACTCCCATTTTAACACGATGTTCATATACTACCTCCTATCCCATGGGCTTTTACTTTGCACACTAGGCTTGGGACACTATTAAAATTCTTGCTGAAAATCCAAGTTCAGTGCCTGTATTGTGTTTTCTGCAATTAATCTATCAGTCAGTTTCTCAAGTATGTTTCCCATTTCATCAATGTGTGTTGATTTTTTTTTCTACGCCCATTATTTTCACTTCCAAAAATTTCTCCAAATTAGTTTATTTACTAGTTTCATTCCACATCATTTTCTCATCAGGCTCAGATTTTCTCCTATTGCTGGGAAGGCTTTGTTTATGTATTTTTCTGTGAAGGCAGAAGTGAAGTAGCTGTGTCATGTTTCTCTGTTCTCCATTCTCCATTCCCTGGTTTCAGACTGTAACTTTGACTAAAAACAACAGCTGTTGTCTATTCACCCTGTCCATGCCCCTTGCAATCTTAAACCTGAATTACTTACCCACTCAACTTCCTCTGCTCCAAAATAAATAACTCGAGCTTACCCAGCCTCTCTCCACAGCTCATATGTTCCATCCCAGGGAACATCCTGGTGAATCTCTTCTGCACCTCATCCAGTACAATCACATCCTTCCTGTAATTTGGCTCCCAGAACTGCACGCAATATTTCATTTGGCCTTACCAAAGTGTAATATAAAACTCGTATAATCTCTGGGTCAAGGAATAAAGGCTTTATCTACAGTCATGCTGAACTCATCAATTATCATATCCAGTCACTTGCAGAGATGTGTGGAGAAGCACGCTCTGAGCTTCCTGGTGTGGTGCCATTCTTTGAGTACTCCCCTGTCTGGTTCCTTCTTCCAAAGTGGATCACCTCATTTTATCAGGGTTACATTCCACCTGCCATTGTTCTGTCCATCTGACCATTCTCTCTGTATCTTCCTGTAACGTAAGACCTCCGTCCTCACTGCAAACCACCCGGCCAATCTTTGTGTCAAACACAAACTTACTTATCATACTTCCCCCACCCACTTCACATTCACATCACTTATGAATACCACAAATAATAAGGAACACAGCACTGATCTCTGCGGTACACCAAGGGAAATCGGGCTCCAGTCACACAACACCCTTCTACCATGAAGTTGAGTTGGCATGCAACTTGGCAAGTCACTAATAGGCCCTACATGTTCCCTGGTTGTTCTGTTCCACTTGATATACGTGAAGAATATCTGGGGATTCTCCTTAATCTTGCCCTGCCAATAGGCTTCCATGCCTGTGTTAGTCAGTCCTCTCCAAGGGGAAGAATGTCCTCCTTATTACGGTCTTAAATAGCATATCCCTTATCTTGTCATTATTTGCCTTAAATATAGAGTAGACAGCTAGGTAAACATCCTATTTATTTCCACCTCATCACATGTATCATAGATTTTTGAAATTTCACTGCGATCACCTCTCATGCTTTGAAACTGGAGAGATCGCAAGAGAAATCTCCCCATCGGAAAATCTTGTCATCTGAGGAATTAATCTGGAGAATGTCCATTGCTCGTCCTCTATGATCAGTGTAGTCTTTCTTAGATTAGGTCATCAACACTGCACTCAATACCTCAGGTACACTCTCGCCAACACTATGCAACTGCTTCATGATGTCTTTACCTCTATATTCCGATTCCCTTAAACAAACTCCAACCTAACTTTAACTTTCCAATTACACGTGTTTCTCCAAATACCATTCACACGAATTGCATTTACGAACTCATTGTGCGAGTTATAGAGGCATAGAGATATACAGCATGGAAACAGACCCTTCAGTCCAATCCGTCCATGTCTAGCAGATATCCCAACCCAATCTGGTCCCACCTGTCCGCACCCAACCCATATCCCTCGAAACCCTTCCTATTCATATAACCATCCAAATGCCTTTTAAATGCTGCAATTGTACCAGCCTCCACCACATCCTCTGGCAGATCATTCCATACACGTACCACCATCTGTGTGAAAAAGTTGCCCCTTAGATCTCCTTTACATTTAGATTTTTTAAAGTGTGGAAGGAAGTCCACACTGACGTGGCAAAGCACAACCCACCCAGACCCATCCCCCTACATTTACCCCTTAAACTAACACTATGGGCAATTTAGCATAGCCAATTCACCTAGCCTGCACATTTTTGGATTGTGGGGAAAACCCACGCAGACATAGAGAGTCCACACAAACTCCACACAGAGACTCCACACAGTCTGAGGCGGCAATTGAACCCGAGTCTCTGGCGTTTGGAGGCAGCATTGCTAACCACTGTGCCACGCAACATCTTTCTCCTCTCACCCGATACCTATGCCCTTTAGTTCTGGACTCCCCGACGCCAGGGAAAAGACTTTATCCATTTATCCTCTCTATGCCCTTCACAATTTTTTACATCTCTTGAAGGTCACCCCTCAGCCTCCAACGCTCAAGGGAAAACAGCCCCAGCCTGAACAGCCTCTCCTTATACCTCAAATCATCCAACCCTGTCAACATCCTTGTAAATCTTTCCTGAACCCTTTCAATTTTCACAACATATTTCTGATAGGAAGGAGACCAGAATTCCATGCAATATTCAAACAGTGGCCGAACCAGTGTCCCGTACAGCCGCATCATGACCTCCCAACTCCAATACTCAATACTCTAACCAATAAAGGAAAGCATACCAAACACCGCCTTAACTATCCTATCTACCTGCAACTCCACTTTCAAGGACCCATGAGCCTGCACTCCAAGATTAATTTGTTCAGCAACACTCCCCAGGACCTTGCCATTAAGTTATAAGTCCTGCTAAAATTTGCTTTCCCAAAATGCAGCGCCTGTTATTTATTTGAATTAAACTCCATCTGCCACTTCTCAGCCCATTGGCCTATCTGATCAAGACATTGTTGTTCTCTGAGGAAACCTTCTTCGCTGTCCACTACACCTCCAATTTTGTTGTCATCTGCAAACTTACTAATGATACCTCTTAAGCTCGCATCCAAATCATTTATGTAAATGATATAAAAATAGAGGAACCAGCACGTGGGTTGCACGGTGGCACAGTGGTTAGCACTGCTGCCTCACAGCGCCAGAGACCCGGGTTCAATTCCCGCCTCAGGCGACTGACTGTGTGGAGTTTGCACGTTGCACGTTCTCCCCGTGTCTGCGTGGGTTTCCTGCGGGTGCTCCGGTTTCCTCCCACAGTCCAAAGATGTGCAGGTCAGGTGGATTGGCCATGCTAAATTGCCCGTAATGTTAGGTAAGGGGTAGATGTAGGGGTATGGGTGGGTTGCACTTCGGCGGGGCGGTGTGGACTTGTTGGGCCGAAGGGCCTGTTTCCACACTGTAAGTAATCTAAGCACTGATCCTGGTCACAGGCCTCCAGTCTAAAAAGCAACCATCGACCTCCACCCTCTGTCTTCAACCTTTGAATCAGTTCTGTATCCAAATGGCTAGATGTCCCTATATTCCGTGAGATCTAAACTTGCAAACCAGTCTCCCATGGAGAATCTTGTCGAACGCCTTACTGAAGTCCATATAGATCACATCTATCGCTCTGCCCTCTTCTTTACTTCTTCAAAAAATTCAATCAAGATCGTGAGATATGATTTCCCACGCACAAAGCCGTGTTGACTATCCCTAATCAGTCCTTGTCTTTCCAAATGCATGTACATCCTGTCCTTCAGGATTCCCTTCAACAACTTGCTTAGCACCGACGTCAGGCTCACTGGCCTCTAGTTCCATGGCTTGTCCGTACCATCCTTCTTAAACAGTGGCACCACGTTCGCCAAACTCCAGTCTTCTGGCACTTCTCCTGTGACTATCAACGGTACAAATGTCTCATCAAGAAGCCCAGCAATCACTTCTCGAGCTTCCCACAGAGTTCTATGGTACACCTGTTCGGGTCCTGGGTATTTATCCACTTTTACACGTTTCAAGACATCCAACACTTCCTCCTCTGTAGTATGGACATTTTTCAACGTGTAACCATCTATTTCCTGACATTCTATATCTTCCATATCCATTTTCACAGTAAGTACTGATGCAAAATACTCGTTTAGTATCTCCCCCATTTCCTGCAGCTCCACACAAGGGCTGCCTTGCTGATCTTTGAGAGGCTCTATTTTCTCCCTAGTTATGATTTTGTCCTTAATGTATTTGTAAAAACCCTTTGGAGTCTCCTTAATTCTACTTGAAAAGGCTATCTCATGTCCCGTTTTTGCCCTCCTGATTTCCCTCTTAAGTATACTCCTACTGCCTTTGTACTCTTCTAAGGATTCACTCGATCTATCCTGTCTATAGCTGACATGTGCTTCCTTCTTCTAATTAATCAAACCCTTTTGTTAGCCAGCATTCCCTATACTACCAGCCTTTCTTTTCATCCTAACAGGAATATACTTTCTCTGGATTCTTGTTATCTTATTTCTGAAGGCTTCCCATTTTCCAGCCGTCCGTTTACCTGTGAACGTCTGCCCCCAATCAGGTTTTGAAAGTTCTTGGCAAATACTGTCAAAATTGGCCTTTCTCCAATTTAGAAGTTCAACTTTAAGATCTGGTCTATCCTTTTCCATAATTATTTTAAATCTAATAGAATTATGGTAGCTGGCCCCAAAGTGCACCTCCACTGACACATCAGTCACCTGCCCTGCCTTATTTCCCCAGAGTGGGTCAAGTTTTGCACCTTCTCTAGTAGGTTCATCCACAGACCGAAACACAAAATTTTCTTGTACACACTAAATAACTTCCTCTCCATCTAGACTCTTAACGCTATGGCAGTCCCAGTCTATGTTTGGAAAGTTAAAATCTCCTACCATAATCACCCTACTTTCTTACAGATAGCTGAGATCTCCTTGCAAGTTTGTTTCTCATTTTCCCTCTGACTATTAGGGAGTCTATAATACAATCCCAAGAAGGTGATCATCCCGTTCTTATTTCTCAGTTCTCCCCAAATAACTTCCCTGGATGTATTTCCAGGAATATCCCCCCTCAGTACAGTTGTAATGCTATCCCTAATCAAAAACTCCACTCCCCCTCCTGTCCAGCCTCCCTTTCTATCTTTCCTGCAGCATTTGTATCCTGGGACATTTAGCTGCCAGTCCTGCCCATCCCTGAGCCATGTTTCTGTAATTGCTATTATATCCCAGTCCCATGTTCCTAACCGTGCCCTGAGTTCATCTGCCTTCCCTGTTCGGCCCCTTTGCATTGAAGTAAATGCGGTTTACTTTATTAGTCCTACCTTGTCCTTGCCTGCCCTGACTGTTTGACTCGTTTCTGTTCTCACTTGTGCCAATCTCAGATTGATCTATTTCCTCACCTGCCCCCTGCACCCCCCGCCCACCGCTTTACTAGTTTAAATCCTCCCGATCAGCTCTAGCAAATCTCCCTGCCAGTATATTCACCCCCTTCCAATTTAGGTGCAATCCGTCCTTCTGGTACAGGTCCCTTCTACCTCAAAAGACATTCCAGTTATCCAAAAATGTGAATACTTTTCCCATACACCAGCTCCACAGCCATTCATTCATCTGCTCTATCCCTCTATCCCTGCCCTCACTAGCACATCGCGCCAGGAGTAATCCAGATATTACTACTCTCAAGAACCTCCTTTTTAAATTTCTGCCTATCACCAAGCAATCTTCGTCCATAATCTCAAACTTTTCCCTTCCTATGTCGTTGGTTCCAATTTGGACAATGACCGCTTGCTGGCCCCTCTCCCCCATGAGAACATTCTGCACCCTCTCTGAGACATCCTTGATCCTGGCACCAGGGAAGCAACACGCCATTCTGCGTATTTCTCTGCTGTCCACAGAACCGCCTGTCTGTACCTCAGACTAGCCAGTCCTCTAACACAATTGATCTTGTGGAATCCGACGTCACCCTTGTTGCATTAGAGCCAGTCTCCATACCACAAACCTGCCTGTTTGTGCTACGTTCCCGTGTGAATCGATCACCAGCTACATTTTCCAAAACAGCGCATTTGTTTGAAATGGGGACAGCCCCAGAAGACTCCTGCACTAGCTACTTCATTATCTTGCCTGTCTTGGAGTTAACCCATCTATGTAACTGTATCTTGGACCTCCCCCCCTTCCTATAACTGTCATCCATCACATACTGTTGCTGTTACCAATTCTTCATTGTCTTAAACTGTCTCTCCAACCGGTCCATTCGATCTGATAGGATTCGCAACCAGAAGCATTTATTGCAGATATAATCCGCAGTAACCCTTAAATCCTCCTTAAACTCCCACATCTGACAAAAACTGCATATGATTCTACTAAGGTCATTTGTGCTCCTTCACAATCTACAGACCCAGAAAAAGAAAACTGTATCATTCCTCCACAAAACACTGTCCCAGGCTATATTAATATTTATGGCTTATATTTTAAGTTTAATGAAGAGACATATCTCAAAAACATATAATTAAGGAATAACCCACTCTACTATCTTCTGTAGATAGTAGGACACAGTTTAAACAATCCACTATCTGGCTGGGAACTTTGCTCAAACAGTTCCTCCAAACCAGTTGTAAATTTCACTGTTTGTTAATTTTCCTAGACACACTCCGATATCCAGCAATACATGTATTCAAACAGCAAAGGCAGTAACTGTGCAAGTACACTGTCCTCTCAGTTTCTTCCCCTCACCATGTGCTTCCTTTGTCCGTTCTTTTCCCTCTTAAAACTGCTGTTTCTTTGACTTGTTTTTCCCAAAGTTCCAAAACAATGCAAGAGCATACAAAACAGTAATTGCTGCTCCTGGAATTCGAGGAAATCACCTCCAACACCTAAAATACCTCAAAAAAGGAGCAGCTGTTGCAGCCAGAAATGTTTCCCGCCCAGACTTCCGAATATCCAAATACACTACTTCCACTGGTTGTCCGTGGTCTATGCTGCAAGAAACAACTTCAAATAATTTCGAAGTTTGTCAGGCATGATTTCTCTGACAGAAATGCATTGTGATTCTCTGCAATTTTGCTGTTTTATTTCTAAGTACCCAATATCACTTCTTATGTAATGGATTCCAACTCTTTCCATACGTATGTCAAATTAATTGGTCTGCAGTCCTCCACATTATCTCTTCTTCCCTCTGTACATAGATGGATCATGTTTACTACCTTTCAGTTATCTACAATGGCTTATGGCCTTTGCAGGATCTGCAAGAAAATAAAATACAGTAATCGACGTTCAATTAATATGCTGATTTATTTCTGACACTTTGATATGAAGTATATCTGACCCATCAGAATGAGCAATGATCAATCTAGCTCAATTTTCAAGTACTACCTTGTTGCTGATATAAATGGACTTTATGTCTTTAGTTCCACAACTCCCATGTGATCACTTGCTTTACACGGAGATTTCCTGGCGCTTTCTCCATGAAGGCAGATGCAAAGTAACTGGTTAGTTTCTCTGCCATTTCATTGTTCGCCTCAATAAATTCTCCTATACCTTACAAATTTCCACATTTGGCCTTACTTTTGTTTTCTTTGGTATATGGATCGTAGATTTAAGCAGTCTTTGTGTTTCCTGTTTGTTTGTATTCATGTTGTTTTTGATTTCCTTAACACTTTCTTCATCCTTATTTTCAGAAAAGTAAATCTCTCTGTATGTTCAGGTTTGCACAATATCTGGAATTCTTCTGAAGCTGCTTCCTTAGATTTAATGCAATCATTAATTTCTTCTGTAAACTATTAATGAGTCACTTTCCCTTTCGTTGGTGTTTGTAACTTCGTGATATGTACGTATTTTTCAGACTATACAGTATTTCAATCACTCACAGCCAATGTTTGTCTCACACTAAATGTCATATTGTATTTTTCCAATTGCCTTGACCCTCTAGACTTCGGGTTTCCATGATAGTTAAGTGTAATGTTCAAAAATTCTATATTGCTTGCAGGCGCCATGTAAAATGCAACATATTAATGTCACGATTTCCCAATAGCTGCCTCAGAGAACGATAAGTAATTAGTCCTTCTGACCACACAACACCACGCCCGAAATAACCTGCTCTCTACTTTGGTTCACAACATACTCTTCAATCTATCTCATATACACATGAAATTTATTTTTCAACTGCATTAGCAATCATTTAGTTAACGCAGTTTAGATGCAATTTTAGATCGTCCAGTATTACTGCAGCACCCACGGTATTTGCATAGCAAATTTCCAGAGAATCGGATGCCCAAAGTTGCACAACAGTTTTGGTTTAGATATGTAAGGCATCAATGCTTGTTCCTCCTTGTTGTTTGCAAGATCCAAACAAACTGATTCTGAAGAAACTGGAGGATGTCGTCTGTGGTGTTATTCGTTTTAGACGTGGACAAGACATTGGGGAGGGTCACCCCGATGCTGAGATGATCTGAAGAAATGCACATCGATAGAGGACAAGCAAAAATGACCTTCCCCGCTCTCCAAGACAAATATCTCCCTATTCTCTCTACTCCCTCACACTCTCTGTATATCTGTTACAGCACCTACCCCCGAACAAGGCTCTTGCTCCACCACTCTCACTATTGCATGCAACACTCTCTTTCCTTCACTCTCTGTATCACTGAAAGTAAATCGAAATTGAATTTATTGTTTTGCCAACTTTGAACCAGTGAGACAATTTGTTGCTGGGGACATAAAAATGCGAACATTTTGAAAATTAGGGAGATAGCAGATGCCATCGAGACGGAAGAAGTCTGGGGATCAACCATCATGCTCCGAAAGAAATTAGGAAATACTCACTAATCATATATATTTTTTCATATGAAACCTATTCACAGTAAACAGAAATACAACGACGCAGGGAATTCAGCAGCCAGGAGAGTAACATCACAGAGGATGGCAGTGGCTGTGTGGTTTTGAAATTAAGTTGATGTAATCTTCATAAGTGTCTTATTGAAGCAGCATATTGTTAGAGATTTGGGGGCAGTTGTGGGGGGTGGGTTGGTTAAATTTGTAAATAGTTGTGGCGTAATGTTCACTTTCACAGTTAAAAATAAATTGGCGTTATTTTCTTTAAATAGTGGAATTTGGGAGTTCTCTGTCACTTATATTCCAATAGATTACGAGGTGAGGTGAGCTCTCCTGGGAGTTTGGTTTAATTAACAGAGGTGTTCAGTCCCATGCCGCAACACTTGCAAAGACCAACAGAGAGCAAAACAAAAATGATAAATTTAAATATCAGGGTATGCAAGCCAGTCATGTAAAGAAAAACTGTAAGAGCTTCTTTTGATACATAAAGGGCAAACGAGAGGCAAAAATGGGCATCTGATCGCTAGCAATTGACACAGGAGCGATAGTAATGTGGAACAAGGAAATGGCTGAGGAGCTGAAAAAGTACTTTGTGTCAGTCTTCACGGTTGAAAACACGAGTAATATCCCAAACATTGAAAAGACTTAGTGGACAGACCTGAGTAAGGTGGCCATCACCTACGAGAAGGTGCTGGGTAAACTGAATGGCCTGAAGGTAAGTAAATCATCTGGACCAGATGGACTCCACTCCAGATTTCTCAGGCAGATAGCTGATGAGACAGTGGAGGCGTTGGTGGTGATCTTTCACGAATCTCTCGAATCAGGGAGATTCCCAGAGGACTGGAAAATCGCTAACGTGATGCCACTGTTTAAAAAAGTAAAGCAAAAAAAAAACGGAAAATTACAGACTGCCTAATCTATACTTGGCTGTGGGTAAGATCCTGGAATCCATTGATTTCTGAATACTTGGATGTGGATGGTAAAGTAGGACAAAGTTAGCATGGTTTCATCAAGGGGAAAATCTGCTAGAAAACCTTGAGGATGTAACGATCAGCTTAGAACAAGGAGAGCTCATGGATGTCATCGACCAGAACTTCCAGAAGATCTTTGACAATGTGCCGAGAGGCGGCTACTGAGTAAGGCAAGGGCCCATGGCGTTAGAGGCAAGGTGCTAGCATGGATAGAAGTTTGGCTGTCTGGCAGGAAGCAAAGAATGTCGATAAACGTGTCCCTGTCAGGTTGACAGTCGGTGACAAGTGGTGTTCCATAAGGCTCAGTGTTGGGACCACAACTTTTCACTTTATACATTAACGATCCAGATGAAGGATCTGAAGGCATTCTATCTACGTTTGAAGATGAAACAAAAATAGGTATTGGGACAGGTAACGTCGAAGAGGCAGGGAGGCTCACGAAGGATTTGGATAGGTTAGGATAATGAGCTAAGAAATGGCAGGTGGAGTACAAAGTGGGAAATTGTGGGAACATGCACTTTGCTAGGAAGAATAAAAACATGGACTACCAAGAAAATTCAGATGGCTGAAGTGCAAAGGGACTTGGGAGTTCTACTCCAGGATTTTCTCAATGCAAACTTGCAGGCTGAGTCAGTAGTTAGGAAGGCAAATGCAGTGATGGAATTTATTTGGAAAGGATTTCAATATAAAAGCAGGGATGTACTTCTGAGGCTCTATAAGGCTCTTGTCAGACCATATTTGGAGTATTGTGCGCTGTTCTGAGCCCCATATCTCAGGAAGGATGTGCTGACCTTGGAATGGGTTCACAGGAGGTACACGGGAATGGTCCCAGGAATGAGAAGCTTAACATATGAGAACGTTTGAGGACTCTGGGTCTGTTCTTGATGGAGTTCAGAGGGATGTGGGGGGATCTAATTGAAGCATACAGAATACTAAATGGTCTGGACAGTACGGATGGTGAGAAGACTTACATTGGTAGGAAACTCTAGGACCCAAGGATACAACCTTAGATTAAAGGGAAATCCTTTTAGAACGGAGATAAGGAGAAACGTCAGAGAATGGAGAATCTATGGAATTCATTTTCACAGAAGGCAGTGGAGGTCAGGTCATTGAGTATATTTAAGATAGAGGTAGTTAACTTCTTGAGTATAAAAGGGATCAAGGGTTACAGGGACAATGCAGGAGAATGGTTTTGAGAAACTTGTCAGCCATAATTGAATAGTTCATCAGACACGATGGGCTGAATGGCCTAACTTCTGTTCCTATATCCGATGATCTTATGGTCGTAAGCCACAGTCTATTGCCCCCCGCCCCCTCACTTTATCCCTTCTGACAGCAAAGTTTGAGAGTAAACAATCCGAACCATCTCTACCAAACTTGGAGCATTCCTGTTGAGGATTCATGGGAATCGCTCCACTGATTGAAGGAAATGAAATTCTGCCAAATCCAACAGTTCCAGTAAGAAGTCTCATACCAGCAGCTTGTTTGAGTAGAATAACGTCGGAGACAGAGTATCAGTTGGGACGCATTATCTCTTTTCCATTTGAAATGAGTTCAACTACTTTGAAACTCTGGAAACCTTTTCCTATTCTTTTTCGTCTTCAGACATGTGCGACTGTGTATGTGTCTGTACGTGTGTCTCACATTTTTCGAGAGACTGGGCTAGGTTACACTTCAAACCTGTTGTAACCAGTAGAGAAGTGGGGCTGGAAAAGGACACAGCGACCCTCCAACATTTGTCGGAGCAGAAAAGAGAAATTCGCACGGGCTGTTCAAAAGGGAATTCTCTTCCCCAGAGGTTTCATTTCAAGATGGCAGCTCAACACCACCACTTCCAGCGTAATTAGACATGGTCCATAAATGTTGGCCTATCAACAACACCCACGTTCCATGAGCAAATCTAAAATGATAAACTGCAGCAGAATTAATTGGATAGGAACAAGACTGATAGATTAATGCATATTGCCTTCCAGAATTGTGCTGCCTGTGTACTTCAGCTTTGTGCAGTTTCTAGCATTGTGCCTGGATGCTTGCATTTATTCAAAGTTGTGTTTTGCAACATTTGACAGACATGTGAATGGAGGAAAATTGTGGACAGACTGAAAAGTGCTGCGCTGACCACAATCAGATCAGCCATGATCTTATTGTTTGGTCACGCAATGAAAAAGTGTCTAATGACTCACTCCTGCTCCTCAGTTCTCTGTTCCTATGTTCCATTCAGTCCTTAAAACCACTTTTATAGGAGCAGATGGAGACCACTTGCTCCAAATACTTGGTTCGCAGTATTACAGGATATCATTCAGTCCCTCAACACTGTGTGGTTTGCTGTGAGTTGGAAAATGTGATGGGAAATCCAAGCTGTGTATGAAAGTGGTCTCCCACCTCTTTAAAGAGTGTCTTCTCTCTGCAAATCGTGTTTCATTTGTTGGTCATGTTGTAGACCCAGATTCATGTGAAAATCGGGTCCGTACCTCTCCCAGAGATGGCTCACAAAATTCTTTCATCTCACTGTCCTCAACATTCAATAACAACATTTTCAGGAAAATTGAAACCATTAACTTTCCGAAGACAGAATACGAGAACATAAAAACAGGAGTATGTTGGCATTAACTCTTCTTTAATGCGCAATTCTTCACACCCCTCAGCACTCTGACAGGTCAAAAATCCATCTACCACCTCTTTAAATACTTGGAGTGATATTGCTTCCCTAACTTTCTAGACCTGAGAATTCCTGACATTCACTCCCCTCTATGAGAAGAAAATACACTCCACACAGATACCATCACGTATTAACATTAACAAAAGTGTTTAACTGACCTGCTCAGGTAAGAGGGATTGACCCTGATATCAAGGCAGGATTTGACTGAAGATTTTATCCACAGAGGCACTTAAGTATCCAGAATCGTGCATCCCGACTAAAAATAATAAATACAAGCCATGGAATTTATCACCTTCTTAGTGTCTGTGTAGAACATAACGGGTGCTTATCCATCACCATCAAGTTTCAATGCAATGACCTCTTATTCTCTGACAGTGCTATAGATTAACCTTCACTCACTCCACTTTTACCATCAGCCCAGGGTTTAGTCTCGCGAAATTCCTTTACACAACCTCTATTGCAATGAGATAATTCCTTTTAAAGGTTAAAAATCTGTCCATAATACCCCAATACTACCTCAACTACACTCTCAGTGATGATCACAATAATTTCTTTCCCTCACTTACTGGTCTCTGCATCTTTATTATGATATAAAAAAATCCATTCCTTCTCTGTGCACTGCCACTGTTGTGGAATTTAAAAGTTCCTTACATCTGCATGTCAGCATCAGTAAAGCCAGCACCAGAGGTGCCCATGGAGATGAACATCACTCTTGGCGAGAGACTCAGTCAGAAAGATTGCAATTGAAATAGGGAATGGTCACCGACCTGAATGGAAATGGAGTGTAGGAATAATGGAAACAGGCAGAGGAAGGGAGCTAACTTTACTTTTGTTCTTCTCTCACGGGATGTGTGCAGCCATGGTCAAGCCAGCATGTTATGCTGAGCTTGAACTGAATGATTGGTTCAGCTGTTCCACAGGACAGTCAAGAGTAAAACACATTGCTGTGGGTTTGCCCAGACATGACTGGGGAAGGATAACGAATTGACTTCTCTGAAGGACATGGAGCAAGCAGATGGGCTTTTTCTTACTAATGATGATAGTTTCAGTTCAATTACATCAATTTCATTCATGAGATATCAACAGATTATTATTCTGTGCCTCTACATTATGTGTCAATGATTTAAGCAGCATGCAGGATCTGCCCGTCTGACAGAATCTGTGCAGTAAGTAAGTTCAACATACTCAAGAGCAATTATGCTGTAATTGACGTGTGGTTACAAGGGACTTGATAAATTGTATCCAGGTTTAACAAAGGCACAATTGCTGGTTTATTCAGAAGATGCACTGAGGCAGAGGAGGAGTCGGTGATATCATGATGGTGGTATTTGACAAGATTAGTGAGTGGGAGGATATAGAAATGTAGATCTGTGCAGGGCTAGAAGGATTATGAAGTTTGAGAACAGTCTGGTTCTCCTCACAATTTGGTGAGCAATTTGTCATGAGTAATTTGCTCGATACAATTTGTGAGGAATGGAATATTTCATTGGAATTGAAAATGTTGACATCCACCTTTCTAAATTTTAATTAATATGTGCAGCAATTCAGTCCAACCTGGCTTAATGAACAGATAGAATGAATTACCAGGAACACCAACTTAGCGAGGATGGGATAGTAACCAACTTGAATAACCATCAGTACATCATAGATCCGCAAAACTAATGAGATTCAAGGCCGAGAGAGACGGTAAAAACTCTCGGATAAACTCCTGTCCATTTCAGTCCAATGTTCTCAGATTCTGATCTCTCCTCCCCAACTCTCTTGGTCTGCTGCTGCCGGTGATGCTTCCGCTGAGACTTTGGGATGACACATTGAACCGAGTCCCTAATTAAGAGAAGAGGAAAGCCCTCCAGTGACAAATTAGGATGCACGGAGACTGACATCAATCACAGCCGCTGAACAAATACCTTCCTTTAACCCATTGCAATTCAACACTTTTTATTAAAATTCAAAATTATGATTAAAATTTACATATTCTGGATGGGATATGTTGGGGTGACTGAGGGCACAAATGTTGGGTCTGGTAGATCAATCATGTGTAACCATTCAATCTGCCTTGGATATGGGAGCAATTATCAGAATATAAGCATGCTTCTCCGTTTATAAATTGAAATATACGTTCTGTATCTACTGATCAGGCACTGCAATATCAGGAAGACATTGACAGAAATTTTATCATCCATGATCTGAGAAGAAAATATCCCTAAGACTACATGCGGTTATAACAGACTGCGACATGGCTATGTTAAAAGGAATTGTATCTAAGAGATTTTGGGGACTGCAGATATTGGATAATTCAGTGCAGGTAAAGCATGGCGGTGGAAATGCACAGTAAGCTACGCAACATCCGAGGAGCAAGAGAATAACGTTTCAGGCAGGACCTTTCTTCAGGACTGGGGAGGGAGAAGGGGCTAAGAGAAAATAGGTGATGGGGTGATGCTGGGGTAGGTGATGGGGTGATCAGTGATAGGTGAGTGAAGGTAGGAGGTGATAGTGATAGATCGGTGGGGAGTGTGGAGCAGATGGTGGGAAGGAAGATGGACATTAGGTCTCCTCGAGTGGGCAGATGTGAGCCCAGGAAATGGAATTATTCTGTTTCGTGCAAGGGGTGTTGTGTTTGACCTTAGCGATGATTTTTTGCATCAGTACAGGGCATTGCTGAGATCACATCTGATGTATTATGTATCGTTATAATTGCCTTAACTGATAAAAACAAAACTGTTTTCGAAACGTTTCAAAGATTTTTCTCTTTACTCATTCTTGGGATGCAGGCATTACGTTATGAAGAAGGAACAGTTCGACCTGAGAATCAGAGATGTATTATTGACCGTATAACATCTTGAGAAGAGTGTAGTTGGTGAATACTGGATGGATATTTTTTCTTATTTGGGAGAATAAAGTTGGAGAAATAATTTAAGAACAAGTCAAGTTCAAAGGAAAAGTCATTGGACCGAAAAATTGAACTCTGATTTCTCTTCATATCTGATGCCAGACAGGCTGAGCTTTTCCAGCAATTTCTCTATTTGTTTAAGAATAAAACATTTTCATCTTAGCACAGATATTGTGAAGTCATCAAACGATTATGCAGGCACATATTAACACATCTTCAAAACAAGTAGGGCCATTTATTGTTACTGAATTGATTCGCTGTATGACAACAGCACAATAACGCACTGACCTGGAATCGAGAATGTGATGGAGTCATATAGTTCAGACAATATTCAAGGAGAGCTCACATGGTCCAGTTTGGGGCCTGTTAAAGGTAATGATTTAACTTACAGGTAGAAAAATGTAGCCTATCTGTGAAGGAACAGCCTTTTGCTCCCTTTCTCTTTCCCTGCCGCTCAACACAGCAATGTGTGGGAGTGAAAAAAAAACCTAGACGTCTTTTCCACTCATGGAGGATTCCTGATGATGATTCATTGGAATCTCCCCACTGCCTAAAACAAAGCAATTCAGCCAAATCCAACTGTTTCAGGAAGAAAGCCCATTGTCAGAAGGTTATGCGAGACGAATAACTTCAGAAGTAATTATTTAGACTCGATATGTGAGGGGATCAGACAAGAAATTCTATGGCTGCAAATGGGAATCCAAGATGATGTATAGCCTCCTCCGTGCCAGGGTCCAGGATGTCTCAGAGCGACTTCAGAACGTTCTTACCGGGGTGGGGGAGCAGCCAGAAGTCATTGTGCACATTGGTGCAAATGACACCGGTAGAAGTAGTGATGAGCTCATGCAGAGTGATTATAGAGAGCGAGGAAAAGGGGTAAAAGACAGGACCACGACAGTGGTAATACCTGGTTTATTTCCAGTGTTCCGTGCTAGTGAAGCTAAGAACAGGCGGGCATGGCAGAGGAATGCGTGGCTAAATACTTGGTGCAGGAAGTAGAGATTCAGAGTTTTTGATCACTCCGATCTTTTGTGGGGCAGAGCTGACGTGTTCAGGAAGGACGAGTTGTACCTGAATTGGAAGGGGACTAATATCCTGGCTGGCAGGTTTGCTCGTGCTACAAGGGAGGGTTTCAACTAGGTTGGCTGGCGTGGGGGACGGCGTGGGATCTTCAACACCATGGTTGCAAGCACGAGGCTGGAAGGAGATACCGTAATCATAAACAGTAAAGTGCAGAGATAGGTTAGGCAAGAACACGACAGGGAGCAAGGAATGCCTGTTGGATTAAATTGCATCTATCTCAATGTAAGATGGCTGACAGATAAGGCCGATGAACGCAGTACATGGAGAGGTACGTGGGACTGGGATATTATAGCCATTACAGAAACATGGCTAAGGGAGGGACAGGACTGGCAGCTTAATGTACAGGTGCTTTATGCGAGCCAGAGTTGATGGAAGGAAGTGTGGGGGGTTTCTTTTTTGATTAAGGCGAGTACTACAGCAGTTATCAGAGATAAAGTAACTAACGGATTATCCAGTGAGGATTTGTGGAGAAAGCTAAGAAATTAAAAGGGAATGATGATATTATTTGGGTTGTACTACAGGACCCCTAACAGTAAACGAGAATTAGAATAATTAAAATATGTAGAGAGACTGGGGAGACTTTCAGGGCCAATAGGATTGCCATAGTCGTAGATTTTACTTTTCCTAATATTGACTGAGAATTACATAGAATTAAGGACTGAGATGGGAGTATTTATAAAGTGTGTTCTGAAACGTTTCCTCAAGCAGTATGTAGAGGGTGCAATTCGGGAAGTGGTAAAACTTGAACTACACAAAGAAATAGGGCAGGACAGGTGACTGAGGTGACAGTGGGGGAGCACGCTGGGACCAGTGACGATAGATTTAAAATACTTATGGAGAAGAACAAAACTAGCCTGCGTGTTCAATTTCTAAATTGGGGGAAAGCGAATTTTGATGGAATTAGATCAGAGCTTGTCGGGGTTGGTTGGAGGAGTTTGTTTAGAGGCGAAGTGACCTCCAGCTAGTGGGAGGCCTTTAAAAGTGAAATGGCTGGAGTTCAAGGTCTGTATGTTACTGTGAGGGTAAAAGGCAAGGTTGGCAGGAAGAGGGAACCCTGGATGTCAGGAGATATTGAGGCTTTGACAGGCAAAAAGGAGGTGTGGCTGAGGTCAATGCAGCTGGGATCAAGGGAATCTCTGGCAGTGTACAGGGAATACAGGAGTTTACCGAAGAAGGAAATCAGAAGGGCGAAAAGGGCGCACATTGTCTGAGAAGATTAGGGTGAATCCAAAGAGGTTTTTTAAAGTATATTAAAGTTAAATGAATAACTACATGAGAATATGACCCCTCAAGGTCCAAAGTGGACATGCATTTCTAGAACCATAGGAGATGGGGGTTAGATAGGGTTGACAGTGAGAACCTTTTTCCACGTATGGAGTCAGCTATTACAAGGGGGCATAGCTTTAAATTAAGGGGGGGTAGATATAGGACTGATGTTAGGGGTAGGTTCTTCACTCAGCGAGTCGTAAGTTCATGGAATGCCCTGCCAGTAGCAGTAGTGGACTCTCCCTCTTTATGGGTATTTAAGCGGGCATTGGATAGGTATATGGAGGATAGTGGGTTAGTGTAGGTTAGGTGGGCTTTGATCGGCGCAACATCGAGGGCTGAAGGGCCTGTACTGCGCTGTATTCTATGTTCTATGTTCTATGTGTGAGATTCTCAATGAATATTTCTCCTCTCTCTTTCTGTGGAGAAATACAAGAAGACTTGGCAAGGGTGAAAATAGATAAGTCCCCTGGGCCTGATGGCATTTATCCTAGGATTCTCTGGGAAGCAAGGGAGGAGATTGCAGAGCCATTGGCCTTGATTTTTGTGTCCTCTTTGTCGACAGGAGTAGTGCCAGAGGACTGGAGGCTAGCAAACGTGGTTCCCTTGTTCAAGAAGGGGAGTAGGGATAACCCTAGTAACTATAGGCCAGTGAGTCTCACTTCTGTTGTGGGCAAAGTCTTAGAGAGAATTGTAAGGGATAGGATTTATGCACATCTGGATAAGAATGATGTGATCAAGGGTAGTCAGCATGGTTTTGTGAAGGGCAGGTCGTGCCTCACAAACCTTATTGAATTCTTTGAGAAGGAGGTAGATGAGGGGAAAGCGGTAGATGTGGTATATATGGATTTTAGTAAGGCGTTTGATAAGGTCCCCCATGGTAGGCTACTGCAGAAAATACAGAGATATGGCATTGAGGGTGAGTTGGAGGTTTGGATTAGGAATTGGCTCTCTGGAAGAAGACAGAGGGTAGTAGTTGATGGCAAAGGTTCATCTTGGAGTGCCGTCACTAGTGGTGTTCCGCAAGGATCTGTTTTGGGACCATTGCTGTTTGTCATTTTTATAAATGACCTGGAGGAAGGGTTAGAAGGTTGGGTGAGCAAGTTTGCTGATGATACGAAAGTCGGAGGAGTTGTAGACAGTGAGGAAGGATATGGCAGGTTACAGCGGGATATAGAGAAGCTGCAGAGCTGGGCAAAAAGGTGGCAAATGGAGTTCAATGTAGCTAAGTGTGAAGTGATTCACTTTGGTAAGAGTAATAAAAAGATGGATTACTGGGCCAAAGATAGACTACTTGGTAGTGTGGAAGAGCAGAGGGATCTTGGTGTCCATGTACACAGATCTCTGAAAGTTGCCACCCAGGTAAATAGTGCAGTGAAGAAGGCATATGGCGTACTGGCTTTTATTGGTAGAGGAATTGAGTTCCGGAGTCCTGAGGTCATGCTGCAGTTGTATAAGACTCTGGTGCGGCCGCATCTGGAATATTGTGTGCAGTTTTGGTCGCCATACTATAGGAAGAATGTGGAGGCACTGGAACGGGTGCAGAGGAAGTTTACCAGGATGTTGCCTGGTCTGGTAGGAAGATCCTATGAGGAAAGGCTGAGGCACTTGGGGTTGTTTTCATTGGAGAAAAGAAGGTTTAGTGGTGATTTGATAGAGGTGTACAAGATGATTAGAGGGTTAGATAGGGTTGACAGTGAGAACCTTTTTCCACGTATGGAGTCAGCTATTACAAGGGGGCATAGCTTTAAATTAAGGGGGGGTAGATATAGGACTGATGTTAGGGGTAGGTTCTTCACTCAGCGAGTCGTAAGTTCATGGAATGCCCTGCCAGTAGCAGTAGTGGACTCTCCCTCTTTATGGGTATTTAAGCGGGCATTGGATAGGTATATGGAGGATAGTGGGTTAGTGTAGGTTAGGTGGGCTTTGATCGGCGCAACATCGAGGGCCGAAGGGCCTGTACTGCGCTGTATTCTTCTATGTTCTATGTTCTATGTTAACAAAGGTCGTGGTGATATCTTGGGGTTAGTCAATATCACAGGAGAGGACGTGTTGGATGCATTAGAATGCATGAAGGTGGATAAATCTCTTGGTCCTAAACAGATGCATCCAAGAACATTGTAAGAGGCTACAGAAGAAACTACGGGGACCTGCGTGATATTTTTGCATCATCGTTAGCCGCAGGTTAGGTGATAGAATATGAAGTGTAGCAAACATTGTGGCATTTTTCAAGAAGGGAAGCAAAGAAAAATCTGGGAACTATAGACCGGGAAGCCTAACATCTGTAGTAGGTAGTTTACTTGAGAAGATTCTGAGGGATAAGGTATGTACACGTTTGGAAAGACAGGGTTTGATTAGAAATAGTGTATTTTTTTCAATTTCCTACAGTATGGAAACAGGCCATTTGGCCCAACAAGGCCACACCGACCCTCTGAATAGCAACCCACCCAGTCCCATGCCCCTAATCTATATTTAGTCCTTACTAATGCACATAAGGCTGTGGCCAATTCACCTGACCTGCACATCTTTGGATTGTGTAAGGAAAATGAAGCTCCCAGAGGAAACCCACGCAAACACAGGGAGAATGTGCAAACTCCAAAAGAGAGTCACCCGAGGCTGAAATTAAACCCGGATCCGTGGCACTATGAGGCAGCAGTGCTAACCACTGAGCCACCATGCCACCCCTGCTTTTTTTCAACGCAGTTCAATGACACAGGTACAAAATCTATTCTGTGTTGCTGGAAAAGCGCAGCAGGTCAGGCAGAATCCAAGGAGCAGGAGAATCGACGTTTCGGGCATGAATCTAGGCCGATTCTACCAAATCATATCATTATTCTCCAAGTGTCACGTTCCTTATAAAAGGTTCCAATGATTTTTTTTTCTCACAGCTAACATCAAGCTATTTAGTTTTATGTTTTCCCTCTCCGTCCTGTTTTAAATATTTACGTTTCCAATAGCTGCTTTCCAGTCTGCAGGATCCTTTCCAGAATCTAACCAGCTTTGAAGAATAATCAATATTTTTTTCACTAGCTCTGTTTTCATCTCCTCAATACTCTGGGATGTAACTCATCAGATGCAGCAATTTATGAAACTTTAGTTAAATTAGATTTCCAAAAGAATAACCTGCATTAATTCTAATATCCTGCATTTCATCATTTTCACCAGTCCCCCTTCTCTCTAGTATATCTGGAAGTTGGTTTCTGTACCTTCTCCTGTGGAGATGGAACCAATGCATTCCTCTCAGTAGGCGGTGGCTTCTGTGAGCTCGTGATCCAACGGAGGACTACACTTCAGATATGGTGGATATATTACCCACTCCTACCTGGAAAGTTCCAGAATTAAAACAGGTAAATTCATGGTGAGAGTAAGCACAGTTCTGTCCCTGGTGTGAGGGTACAAGTTATACTGAAGGAGGGACACAAATCAGTGAGCACCTCATTTTTTAAACAACATGGTTTCACACTTTACACCTGAATGGATCCAGCTTAGAAAAATGTTTCTGGAAATCCCAGGAAGGAAAGTGAAGTGCTTTGCTCCTCCTTGTTCCAGAGCTTCCCTTCTGTGTAGTCTTCACTCCATTTGCTTACCATGGACACAGACACGCTGTAAATACAGTGTCCAGAGTGCGATCACCAGACCCTCGGGTCTGCCTGAATGAACTCAGCAGCTGACAAAACAAACCTGAGAACACCATCCACAGAAACTCCGATGACTTTTAATGACAGCAGCAAGTCAATGCCCCATACACATAGTGCACCCGTTCAGTGTTGAAAATGCCTCCCTCTCCTTAGTTTCTCTTCCTGGCTGAGAAAGCCGTTGTATCTCTGTAAAGCCTCACAATAACAGTTCCTCTCTCCAAAGAAGCAGCTGACTCTGTAACATCTCCTTCTTTATCTTAGCAATGGTTAGGGTAGCACCAGTATTGCCAATGGAAGAGATCATCACACTCAGAGAAGAGAGACAGAGGGAACATAACTCACTTTCATCAGGGATATCCCTAAATGGACGTGATATTCGGGAATATGGGAAAGGCAGGAATGTTAGAATAACTTGTCATTCTATTTTCCTTCCAGCCCATCATCAGCAATCCTTTTGTTTTCTTTTGCTTTGTCTCCCTCTCTTTCTGGACACTGGAGAATTTTATTTCAGATCTCCATTATCCACAGTTCCTTGGTTTATTTCACCTTTAATGTTATTGTTTCATGGTATGTCAGCATCACTAGCTAGGGCAATATGTGTTGTCCATCCCAATTGCTCCTGACTGTGAGGCCATTTGTCAAGAGAATATGGAGCTAACTATTTTATTGTGGGTCTGAAGTCGTCCTTAGTCCAGACCGGGCAATAATGTTAAGTTTCTTTACCAAAGGCTATCAGTGAAATAATAGAAGAAATCCTGATTGTTAACGGTTTCCATCAGTGAAATTTCATTCCAATTTTTGTCATTCGACTTTAAATTCAGTCATCGGCTGTGGTAGAATTTCAAACAAAGCCTTTAGAGTCATCACTTTTGCCTCTGAATTACACGTGACATTATGAATCTCATACAGAATACCTGTTGTGAAGTACCTCTAGTGATGGCAACAAGTTTGTGGTCAAAATATTTGTCACTGGTAGAGAGGTCAGAATACAACGGGAGCCATAAATTCTGAAGTTATCAAAGGGCTGGATGATGTTTAATTCAGCAACAGCACTGAGGCAGAGGTCGAGACTGGGGATATTATCGAGTTGGGTGTGGGCAGATTCGATGACAGAAAGAATACCGCGACATAAAACAGTTCAGGGCAAAAGTCAGGTTGAGGTTTTGAACAGTCATGTTCCTTCTGAGATGTTTATGAGTGAAGAGTCTGAAATTAATTTAAATGAAGTGGAGTTTGTGACTGAAACTGAATCAAATCATCTACGTCTTTGCGAAATATAACTAACAGAATTAGCAATGATTTTCACCATAGTTTATAGAATTGACAGGGATAGACTTACCAGGAACACCAATGATAGCGAGGATGGGATAGTAACCAGTTTGAATAATCCTCAGTATGGCTTCGATCCACATCTCTAACAATGGCCAATCCTGAGAAAGCCAGTAAAGAGCCAAACATAAACTCCTGTTCATTGTTGTAACATTCCAATCTAATATTCTCAGATTCGGATCCATTGCTGGAACATTTTAGTCTATTGTTCTGATTCAGTTCCTCTCCCTATCACTGGAGCTGCTGATCCCTATTGTGTTGAGACTCACGCTGTCCCTGATACTACGGGACAGCAGGTTCAAAGAAACCCCTTAATTATGGAAGAGGGAAACTCTTCAGTGACACAGTTAGCGTCCATGGAGACTGACATCCATCATAGTTACTGAACAAACAGCTCCAGATAACCCATTTCACTGCATCCCATATAGATCACAATAATACTTAGTCTGGGTGGGGTATTGACATCGCTTACTATTGGGTGAATGGCACATCTCCAATTGTAAAGTTTGAGGTGACGGAGAGAGATGATACTTTCTGTTCACAAGCTCGTTGATTCTACTGTGTTTTGGCAGGGTATGAATAACTGGGTTCCCGAGACCATCTATGACTGATCACCAGGCCTGCTGCTTGCTTTCGTTTTATTTATTCATGTTTAACTTTAACATTTATCTTACCATCATTTAACGGCTTCGATGGGATTAGGTACTTTTGAGAGGCTCCTGCAGTGCCATAGACAGTGGAGATAAACTCCATTCCTTGTGGTCTTTGAAGCTGCAGCCTGGTCCTGTGGAGTGATGGCCAAGCTCTCATAGAAGCAGGATTTTTAATTTTACGTTTTGTCAGTTATTGCTGGGGTCTCAGCAGGGTTGGAAGGCAGGAAATCTCTCCCGGCTGCTGCACTTTCTCTCTGAGATGTCTCTCAGAATTGTCTTTTGATATTCGTTCCTCCTGGATTGGAGAACTACATGTGAGACAATCTGTTTCCTGAATTAGTTTTGTGAAAAGTGGGTGTTTATAGGATGTTGCCATTTTGGAGTAGTTACTGTATAGTAGTTAAATAATCTATTATTTTGTTATGTTTTCCAATAGAATTAAGATATTCCAAGTTGCTCTTATTTTTGTTGTATTTTAACGACGGTGTTTGAATATATTGTATTTTGCTGAATGTCGAATATTTTGACCAAGCAAATTGCATCTGAAACAGAGCACCTCATACTTACCTTTAAAATAAGAATACTTTCGAGTTGAGACGACCTTCATCATATATTTTCAGGTACGTCAGCTCATGTGCATCGCAAGAAAGACAGATATTCATGTTTTAATTGGATATTTCCTTAATGGACAACATGTTGCAGAAATACGGGGTTTAACAGTGGACTGCGCCGAGCTGGAGGAGTGATAACTCGATCAGGAATTATACCGGATACTCAATCCACTTCACAGATCCATCCCAGACGCGTATATGCCCAGATGATATACCTGCTCAGCACAGAGGACCGTGCAGACCAGGCTTAGAACAACCCAGCAATCTGTTCAGGATGGAGCATTGTACAGAACCAGCTCAGGACAACCCAGCAATTTGTCTGGGATGGGGCACTGTGCGGACCAGGCTCAGGACAACTCAGCAATCTTCTGGGATGGAGCACTTTGCAGACGAGGCCCAGTACAACCCAGCAATCTCTCCAGGATGGAACACTGCGTAAGTCTCACCAGGCCACTGGCAACCTGTCCAAAATGGGGACCAGCACAGACCACACCGGTGCATGGATTCAGTAACTCAGATGAAACGGTCTGTCCAGCATTGGGTGATATGCAGCCCACACCAGTGTCTTGCTTTATAAACAGGTTTCTGATCAGTATGGGTAGCTGTACAGTGACAAGAAGTGAATTTGTCGGTAAACCGGGAGCAGTTGCCCTCCCAACACGTAGAGCTGTGCACACCACCTCAATGCATTGTTCAGTAAACTGTGTTAGATCACTGTCCAGCGTGGGGAAATTTGCAGCCCATACTGGAAGTGAAAGGATGTGAAGCTCACATCTATTTACAGCTCCATATCTCCATTTTGCCATGACAACAGGTGCTGTGGATATGAAAATCACTGTCAGAGAGAGATGGTGGGGAAATCAGTTTAAATAACAACAAACAAAAGAATTTTGGGAAAAAGAGAGAGAGAGAGATTGAGACAATATTTCATTGAAGACCACACGTTTCAGCATATTGATATGAAGTTAGTTCGACAGTACCCTGCAACATGAGCCAATATTCCCTGGATTGATGGTTGAGCCAGATATTGGTGTGAGTTTAGATGATGGAGAGTTTTGAATTTGCATTTGTTCTGCTGCCCTGTAACTGAAAGTGGGCACAGCAGAATCTATGACTCATTGGGCTGAATATAACAATAATTTATCTTTGTGTGATTTTCACTGAGTGTGACAGATGGGTTGTCTGCACGAGGCTGAGCTAGTTTCCTGGCACTATCATATCGAACTCACCTCATTAACTACCCAGCCACCCCATGGTGTCCCTGTCATTCAATGCCAGCCCGATCCCACCCAACATGGCTGGAGTTACTCACGATCGCCTGGATGCCCCGATATTCCGTGATCCCTGCACTGGTGCCATCTTTTAACGCTAATGGACACACGATTGAGCTCTCTCAGTTTGGAGCTGCCCTGCACAGTTTACCCCGAGCATGGCAGATAAGGGGTAATTAAACACGGTTTGTCGACAGGGACACGGACCTCCTGGTGAATGGGTTAGTACAGAGGGGGACCATTCTCTTCCCAGAGGGGCTACACCACCAGACCCACCGAGCATGGTCTGAGCTCACCAACCAGTTCAGTGCAGTATCTCCGGTCTGAAGAAATGTCCAGCGATACAGGACAAGCTTCAATAACCTTCCCCACTCTGTCAGGATATGGGTTACTGTATTCTCCCTGCTCCCTCACACTCACTGTATATCGGTTATAGCACCGACACCCGAACATGGTCCACTACTCTCACTATTGCATGCGAAGTGTCATTTTGTACCACTGTCAACATTTCCCCATGCTGCACATTCCTGCCCATTCCCTGATAATCCTTGACTACATTGTTACTTATGAAACTTCTGTCTGTGTCTCAAAAATATTCAATATCTCTGCCTCTTTCTCTCTCTCACACACAAACACACACACACACACACACACACTCTCGCCTTTGCAATACTCCCACATGTTGATAGAATATACTGAAGAATGCTGATTTTGGAATGTTCAAGTTAGTGTTCCAAATAATTCCCATATTCAGGAAAATATCAATGCCCCAGGATGTAACACAGACGGGGAAGGAACAAAGTAGTACAGTTTTCAAATCACATGCAATTCAAATCCACCATGAGGCCATTCAGCCCTTCAAACGCATTCTAGCATTTAAGAAGATTGTGGCTGATCTGATGCTTCTCTCAGTTCCATGTTACATGAATTTTCAGTCATTCAACTCCTTGGGTTCCTGTCACTGAGCAGACAACACTCAGGCACTTTTACCCCGGTTTTCTTCAAGAGCCTGCACAAGGGCATTTCCCAAGGGGACGCACTCTCCCACCAATATATTCCATCAGCTTTCTCCATCTATGTAATGGTAAGCACATTTTACACAGAACACTCAAAAATCTACACGTATTTTATCGTTATCGATATCCAATCATACTGTGTAATTCTTGTTATTTCATATGTCTCACCTTACTGTATTCAACTTTGAAATACTTGTCTCATTATAAAATACAATTTCTAGCAGAGAACGTTTTTACCCTCAGTCGTTATTTTGACCATTATCTGAATTGCACCGTTTTCTTTGTTATAAAAGTTTCTCTTGCCCTTTGCCTGTGACTGTTTCTGTCTGTAACAGTTACACTGTCTCCCACTCGGTTGGCTGGACGGCTGGTTTGCGATGCAGATTGAGGCCAAGAGTGCTGGTTCAATTCACCACACTGACAGAGGTTACCATGATGGGGACTTTGTCTCACCCTCAACCCATCACCCGAGGTGTGGTGACACTCAGCTTAAACGAACACAAGTGGTCTCTCTCTCTCTCTCTAATGACAGAACAGCCCGATGGTCCTTTGGAACATTGTTAGCATTTTAAAATGTTTTCTAGATTACCATTTCAGTTTGCTGGATGTTCTGACGCAGTGTCATTTTGTACCACTATCAACATTTTCCCAAGCTGCACATTCCTGCCCATTCCCTGATAATCCTTGACTACATTGTTACTTATGAAACTTCTGTCTGTGCCTCAAAAATATTCAATATCTCTGCCTCCAACGGTCTGCGGGGAAGAGAGTTCCAAAAACTCAGCACTGAGAAAACAAAAAAAAAGCCTCACCTGGGGTGTGTTTATTTTTGTCTACTTCCCTGAGATTGAATATAATTTCATTGGAACCAGTTCATAGATGTTTCACTTCATGTATTCCAGGGATGAAGGCCTTTTATTATAGTTACTCATAGAAAGAGAGGTGATCTTACTGAAACATACAAAACCTTCAGCAGAGTGTATCAGGTAGATATCCACTGGGTATGTGTATAGTCCAAATTTCTTGCCATTGTTCGAGAACCTCAACCGTGTGGAGGCAGGGCTTTCTGCCCATCAAATCCACACTGACCTATCGAACAGCCTCCCAGCCAGACCTGCCCCTCATCCTATCCATGTAACCCTGCATTTCGCAAGACTAACTCACCTAACATACACATCCCTGGGCACTATGGGCAAATTAGTATGGCCAATCCACTCTAAGCTGCACATTTTTGTACCGTGGAAGGAAACTGGAACACTGACAGTAAACCCACACAGACACAGGGAGAATGTTCAAACTCCACGTACAGGATGCCCAAGGTTAGATTTGAACCCAGCTCCTTGGAGACGTGAGACAGCAGTGTGAAACACAGATCCACCATGCTCCTCCATTAGTTATATAAGATACTTGTGTCTGACTAAAGAAATCTGCTAGACTTGTTCTTATCACTGAACCTGACCCAGTCTAAGACTTTTATCATCGGCCATATCACCAACCTGATCACATTTAAAATGTGATTTGAGTAGTGAAGGAGTGGGACTAGAAAAGGAAACAGTGACACCCTCCAACCTCAGTCAGAACCGGGGTGATATGAAATTCACAAAGTGGGAATTTATTCACTTAGGAATTCTCCTTCCCAGAAGTATGGGATGGCTGAAGCTTTATATTATATCGAGGCTGGCTTCATATGATTTTCCATAGACAGGTGAATCACGGATAATGCTGCATGGAGAGAAAAGTGCAGCTGGGACCACAATGGGATGAGCCACGATATTATTAACTGATGGAGTAGTGTCAAAGGGCCAAATGTCCCACTCGTGTCCCTCAGCCTTAATTTCTGATGATCCATTCAGCCCTTCAGACCTGCTACACAGGGGCAGATCGAGGCCACTCCGACGGTTAGGTGTAGTTTGGGACATGTAATTGGAAAATCCAGGCTGAGTCAGGAATTGACCCTCACCCCAATCCCTCTTTTCAGGCTTCCCGTCTCGAACTTCTGCTCCAGATGAGGGTCATGTTACAGACCCAGATTCGCTGTGAATACAGCCCTCTACCAGTGTTAGCTCAAAGTAATCCTCTGATCTCCTTGAATGCAAAACAATAACATAAGAACGTAAGAAATAGAAACAGGAGCAGGCTATTCGGCCCCTCAAGCCTGCACTGTCATTTCATAAGAACATGGAGGATCTATTCAGGGCTCAACTCCACTTTCCTGCAAACATTTTGTATCCTTCAAATCGCTAATCTGTCAAAACCCAATCCAGCCAGTCTGTAAATGCATTCAGTGACCCAGGCTCCACAACCTTTCGGTTAGGGAATTCCAGACATTCACTACCTTCTGAAAGAAGACGTTTCTTTGCATCTCAGTTTGAAATCGATATCCCTTATTCTGTATCTACAACCCTGAGTTCGACTTCCTGCCCTGGAATTGATCCACATTCTCTAAATCTACCTTGTCAAGCCCCCTCTGCATCATGTCCATTTCAGTAATATGATCCACATTCATTTCAACTACAATGAATAAACGCCTCACAATTTTAGATGTACTCAATAATTCAATCCTTTCATTCCAGGAACCCGCCTAATGAACCAACCTAGTTACTTGCTGCATCAGCATGCTGACGTTATGTTTCAGACACAAAAACAATCCCATCCCTTTGTACTGTTCCTTTTGTGGGTATCCTCTCCATTAAGTAACAGCCTGCCTTTTAGTTCTCAGTGCCATCCTCAAACTCGGATATATATATATATATAGCACTCAGTTCCGTCATCATGCTTTCAGTCTAGATTGTAATTAAATCGTGCATTGGACTGATATTTGTGATACTCCAGCAGATACATTTCATTATAAAGATCCATTAACCCTGACAGTCCGATTTCTATCTGTTCACCAACCGTCATCCCATGCTAACATGTTATTTGTCAAATGATGAGCTTCTGTCTTGTGTAATAATTTTTATTTCATGAAACCTTATGAAAAATCTCTAGAAGGCCTCGTGTCTGCCAGATCCCCTTTATGATGTCCGCTTGTTACATTCTCAGGGATCTCCATAAAAATATTTGCATGATTTTACAGGCAAAACATAGATCGCCTTTCGCAAAACCATGTTGAATTTGCGTGAAGCTTTTCTAAATGCCCTGCAATTCCTTCCTTAATAACAGACTCCAGCAGATTCCTAACAATAATGTTAAGGCTAAATGGTTACTACTTTCAGTCTCACTGTTTTCTTGAAAACAGGCGCCACATTGTAGCGTCTCCAGTTTCACTGGAACATTCCTGCAATCCAAAGAGTTATGAAATATTTCTCATAGTAACACCAATCACTCTGAAACCGCTGCTTTTAAAACCAACTGTGAATTACTGCTGACCTGCGAACCCTTACTCTTATCTATTTATTAAAAAGCCTTGTTCCTTTTGTTAGAGGCAGTTCAAGAACTTCCCTCCTATTGCTATTTTGATTATATCATTGAAATACTTACAGTGACTTCTAATGTGAGGAACGATATAAAATTCGGGTGTAAATTATCTGTCTGTTCCCTCTAGGCATACCCTCCAAAAGTCCTCAATTTATTTTCCTGCCTTCATTTCTAACAAAGGGTATACGTTCATCTTGAACTTTCTATATATACACATTAAAGCTTGCACTGCTTGCTTTTATATTTCTTGCCAGTTTGCCTACGTCATATATTTTCTTCCTTTTGCCTCGCTTTCTAGATTCATACAGTCATATCCTGCACAAACAGACCCTTTGGGCCAACTTGTCTATGCTGACCAGGTTTTCCAAACTAAACTAGTCACTTGCATTTGGCCCATATGCTTCTGAACGTTTCCCATTCATATGTTCGTCAAAATGTCTTTGTAATGTTGTAGCTGTACTTGCATCTTCCTCTGGCAGCTCATTCCATAAGCAAATTACCCTCTGTGTGAAAACGTTGCCCCTTTGTCTCTTTTAAATTTCCTCCTTTTAACCTTAAAGCTACGTCTTCTATGTTTGGACTCTCCTATCCTCTCAAAAAGACCTTGGCTATTCACCCTATCCATGCCTCCCATGATATTAAAACTTCTAGAATGTCACCCATCAACCCTCCATCTGATTCTAGCATCAAGAGCAAGCGTTTAAAGATAAGCACTGCAAATCTGTAACAGTATTAAAAATGACAGGAAAACAACACTCAGCCCAAACTTCATAATGTGATTTGTTTTTCTCCAACTTGCAACTCTTACTAGTGCTAATAAGACGTCAAGCAAACAAATTCCTTTGTCCGAGGTGGGTGTTGATCTCTACAGTGAAAACGTATCTCTGGCCAGTTCTATGTTAAACTAAGGAATTCTTATATCATACGGTCAGCATGCACCTTTAGCAGAGTGAGATGAAGGCTGAGTGTACTTTTTGGATTTGGGTTCACAATGTGAATTCAGTGCAAAGGGGAATGGTATTTTCAATAAGGTTTACTCCAAGAATGAAACTTTCCGGTATGAGATGTGTGTGGGAGGTCTAAAACAGCATGAATGGAGAGGCCGAGCCACACTGAGACCAGAGGCATGGTGGCAGCACAAAACGCATCTTGATGCTAGTGCAGGGAAGGTAGACTTGGTCAAAGAGCTTCAGGTGAAGTGGGGAGGGACCATAATGTGAAAGAATGTGCTCTGTAATTGGAGATGGAGAACCTGGAATCAGGAAGGGGAGACGGACAGGGAACAGGATGGAGCAGCAATGGCAGGGGTTTCTGGGGGCATTCAGGAAGCACAACTGAAAGTCATGCCCAGCATCTGCTTATGGTTCCTGAAATAAATATCCAAAATCTGGCCCTACACTAATGCTCATCATAGTATCCTTGTCAACCATGTGTGGTGCATTTTCTTGTCGAGTCCTTCTTTTTGAACAGAAACAACAATTTCTGAGCGTTATTGGATATCTGCTTGAATGCCTGCCCAGGTATACCCACTGACCTTCCTCTTCGTCTACTTCCACATCCTGCTTCAGATCAGATGTGAGACAGAAAGCCTCAATTTAGATGTCTGGTTCTTTCAATCATTCAGTGGGGACTTCTGCATGTAGCTGTACACATGTTCAGCGGAGGCTGACTCCATTCTCCCAGTTTCTCCGTCTCTGTTGTTTCCATTTGATGACGCCACATTCCAGTGAACTGCTTGTGACGTGACCTCCTTTTTCTTCAAATCAGAAATCCGCTAATTCCGGTGGACAGAGCCTTCAGCTGTGACTATCCCATCTCCAACGCTTCTGCCCTCACTCCGTCCCCTCCTTCCCAGAACAATGATAGATCTCCACTCGTCCTCACTTCTACTGTACTAGAATCCACATTCATCTTCCGCCACTTCCACATCTCCAATGGGACAGCACCATCAAACACATCTTCCCCTCGCATCAACTGACAGCATTTCACAGGGACCATTTCTTCTGTGACACCCTCCATCATACAGAACACTTCCCCACTCCCCCATGACACCTTCCCATGCAATTACAGAAGCTGCAACACTTGCACATTCATCTCTTCCCTCCTCACTGTCCAAGACCCAAAACACACCTTTCAGGTGAAGTAGGTTTCACGTTTACTCTTTCAATCCGGTCTCCTGTCATTGCTGCTCACAATGCTGTCTCCTTTACATTGGGGAGACCAAAAACAGACTCTTTCGAGGACCACTTTCACTCTGTCTGTAGGAATAACCCTGACCCTCTCATTGCTTCCCATTTCAATAATCGACCTTATTCTCATCCTAGCATTTCGATCCTGAGCTGCTGCAATGTTCCAATGAAACACTACCACAGCTCGAGTAACACATCACTTTTCACTTTCATGCGTTACAGCCTGCAGGAGTTAATATACGATTCTAAATTCACAGCCTGATTCCATTATCGCTGTTCTCCATTTTTCATACATTCTACTTCCTGGCCTCTCAATGATCTCGTCTGTGTCTTGTTTGTCCTGCACTCAATAAAGATAACCCATTTCTGCAATCCACACTTTAATTTACACCAACTTTATATCTGTTTCTCTTTCATCACAATTAAAAGCTCATCCCTCTGTGCCATTGCACCTCCACATGCTCTGTTTCCTATCATCCCTCATCCACTTTTGCCAAGGCAATAAGGAGCCCTTTTCAGTTTTGAACAAGGGCCACGCTGGACTTGAAACGCTATCTCTGTTTCTCTGTCTCCACAGATGCTTACAGACCTGCTGAGTTTCTCCAGAAGTTTCTGGCTTTGAACATGTTCAAAGATGTATGTCAAAGCTGCTCAAATGTACTGACCCACTTGAATTGCCGTACACTGGGAAGTGTAAAATACAAAAGATGCACAAATATCTTTGTTCTGAAACTACGTAAGACTGGAATCATTGACACAACAGAGTTCTTCTTGGAAGCCATGGAGAGAATCACAGTGAAGCACACCGAAAGTGGCACAACTGCAACGTTCAGATGAATGTTAGAATTAGAATTGCTACAATGTGGAAACAGGCCCTTCAGCCAAACAAGTCCACGATTGCCTGAAGAGTAAACCAAGCACAACCATTTTCGTATCCTATTTGAACCCCTGAGTAATGCACCTAACCTGGAAATTTTTGGTTTGTGGGAGGGAACCAAAGCACTCAGAAGAATCCCACAGGGAGAATGCGTAAGCTCCACAAAGACGGTCGCTGGAGCATGGAATCGAACCTGGGCCCCTAGCGCTGTGAGGCAGCAGCACTAACCACTGAGCCATGGTATTACCACATGGAATATGTTTTGGAGTTTTGAAAAACATGACAAGTAAGTCATGTGACACCATAAACAAACGCTCAGAGGAATGAGAATATGAAAATGGAAATGCTACTACATCAGAAACCAGAGTAGGTCACGGTGTGTGTGTGTCAATGGGTCCTAGTATTATTTGGACGACAGACAACAGAATTGTATTGCAGATACTGCAGCTGAAAAACGGGAATTCATGTAATAGTGTAGATCACAGTTGGACAGAAGGAAAATTGTACTGAGCTACAATCTGTAACTTTTCGCACTGGATAATTCCTCAGCCATTATTCCCATTAAGCTGAATAGTGTTTCAGTCACGAGTGTAGGTGAACATATCAGAGTCAGAACCGTGTGTACTTAAAACTGATGACAAACCATTTAATACTACCACACTTGACTGCTCACTTACATTGCAAACAGCAGGACTAACATCTGGTAGAGAGGACGAAATGATTACAAAGCAAACAGATCAGATCGAAACTCTGCAGTGCTGCCACAGCCAGTTAGAAATTGAGTTGAACTATGAAACAACTGACGAAAGAAGAGGACTCCACAAATATTATTTTTTCAAAAAAAATGTTCAATGGGATTAGTGTGTCGCTGCATAGGTCATCATTTATTGCCCGGAGTGTAGTTAAGAGTCAAACACATTGCTGTGGCTCTGGAGGTACATGTAGGCCAGAGCAGTAATGAATGGCAGTTTCCTTCCCGAAAGGGCATCTGTGATCAAGACGGGCTTCTCACACCATCAGCAACTGTTTCATGATCATCATTAGACTCTTAATTCCAAATATTTATTGGATTTGAATTCCACCATTTGCTGTGGCAGAATTCGAATTCATGTCACATGAGCATTGCCTGGGTCGCTCCACTAACAGCTCAATACCACTAAGTTAATGCTTTGCCATTCCCCGAAAGAATTGAACTTTGCTGCACATCAGTGTAAAAGATAGTATGCAATGTCTGCATCCTCAGCCAGAAGTTTTCCTTAGATGATGCCCACAGAATCCCAGATGCCAGTCTCCAACCAAGTCTATTCACTGCACATGACATGAAGTAACAGCTGAACACAGTTGTTATGAAAAAGGCAATGGGCCCTGACACCATTCCTGCAATGGGACTGAAGACATGTGCTGCATAACAAGCCGTGTCCCGGGGGAAACTGTTTCATTCCAGCTCCAACTCTGACATCTCCCTGGCAATGTGGAAAATTCCTCAACTATGTCCTGTCCATTAAGAGAAGAATAATTGCAATCTGACCATTTACCACCCCCTCAGTCCCATCACGATAGACAAAATGGTGTGAGTTATTTTTGACAGAGCTGTCAAGCAGCACAGAAATTATCTGCTCAGTGTGGTTTCTGATTGGTCCCCATGTGGAGATGGTGCTGTTGTGGAAATGCCACTGGATTACCAATCCAGACCAGGCTAATGCTCTGGCAGTTGGTGGAAGATAAAATCAACTATTAGGATATCGAAATCTAAAATCTGTTGTCAGTAACAGTGACCTTGAAGCCAATGTCGATTGTAAACACCAATTGCCTTCCCAATGTAATTTCAGGCAGTGAATCTCCCCTGCTTTCCTGTTCTGCCTAAAAGTTTCTCCAGACGATAGGCATGTGGCAAACTCTTCAACGGTCTCTAAAATGCCAAGCAAGACATTCTTTTGTATCAAACTGTTCCGAGCCCTTAATGGACACCCAGCACCAGTCTCGGTATCAGAAACGGTAATGGGAAACACAGTCCAGTTGATCCTGCAGAAACATCCTTCCTAACAGCTGAGAGCTTGTGACACATTTCCAGAGTTTTCCCACAGACAGCACAGAAACATTGGGAAACGAATAGGTCATTCAACACATTGAGCATCCCCTATTCTAGTTTTTGGTCGAATACCTCTTCAATTTTTTTCCACAAACACTGCATACTGTATAGCCTTTGAAGTGATTAATTATTGGAACAATATGAATTAGGAACTTCGGTCCATCAATTTTGCTTTCTCATTCAATAAAAGGATGGTTGATCCTCTATCTCCACACCAAACTCCTGCTGCAACCTTGTCCCTTTAGTGTCAAGAAATACTTAACGAAATTCAGTGCCTTGGCTTCCACAGGCTTGTGCAGTATAGAATTCCCAGATTCACCAGTCTGTGAGTGCAGACATTTATTCTCATCTCAATGCAGAGTGCCCTCACTGTTCATAATACTGTGGCTCTTTTTTTAGACGTCCCAGCCAGGTGAATTATCATCCCTGCTTCCAATATATCTCGCCCTGTCAGAGTGTTATATATCTGATTGAGATCTCCACTCATTTTCCTAAAACACATGGAATACAGACTCAGTCGCCACAAGCTCAGCTCCCACAAAAAGTTTGTCATTCTAGAGATCAGTCTGGTCATTTTTTCCTGCTCTTCCTCAATGTCAGGTTTGTCCTTTATTAGGTAAGGAGGCCAAAACTGCACACAATGCTGCACAGTGTTCGAGATGGGGTCTCACCAAGGTCCTGTACAGCTGTAATAAGATACCCTTATTCCTGGACTCAAATTCCACGGAAATGAAATTCAACACACCATCTACCTTCCTAACTGCTTCCAGCTGCTCCAATAATGCTTTCAGTGACTCATCTACAGGGAGATCCAGACCCTTTTCAATGTTACATATACCCACTTGGTGGGTCTATGTATACTGGGTAGCGTGCCAATGCCAATCACAGTATTGACTTATGGCTTCAGAATTTACTACCCTGCATGGACCTCAGAGATCGGTGAAGAAGTCAACAAAACTATGCAAGTTAGTATCTTCACAGATCAACATTTTCACATCAATTCCTTTTGAAATGCTAGCCTGATATTTTTCAAACCAAAATGTTCAATGTTACGTCCATCCACATTGCTGTTCATCTGCCACGTATTTGCCCATTCCCTCTACGTGTCTCAGTTACCTTGAACTTCTTTACATCTGCCTCACCCAATCAATTCTCAGTTTGGTGCCATCAGCAGATTTTGAAACATTACATTTAGTACACTCGAGCAGATGTTTAATCTGCTTCCTAAATAGATGGGTGCCAAACATCAATCCGGGATCATCCTGCTCATATTGCTTTCCACTCCAACAAAAGGAACTGTGTATTCTGACCCACTTTTTCTTTCAGCTCTCTTCCATTCTCAACCCCTCCCAGTATATTAGATGTCACTGTGGCACACTGTTATGGGCCAGGACAGACCACCTAAAATCATTTCAAGGAAGTAGTACAGACCCAACCTTTGCTTGTTGCCATAAGCAGGTGTAAGGCAGATATTCCAGAAGTGGCACAGCTGGTCAAACCACTTAGTTTTAATTAAAACAGAATTTATTTTCAAGGTTACGGAATGAAACACAAACAGAAGAGCATAGCATGCAGAATAACAACCTCTCCGAAAACCCAACACATTATCCTATCTTAATGATGTTAGCAAATTAAATTCATAAGGAGTGGATACATGGGAAGACCAAGAACTGACTTTCAATCCAGCCTACAAAAATATGGGGCATTACTCTGTAACATGATCTGGGATGACAATACCAAGAGACAGCCAATTAGAAGCCATATCCATGCTACTAGTTCCCAGTAAGTAGAACTAAAGTGACTATTACCAGCTTTTGTCATTTTAAAGTTTTATAAATAAATATTAAAAAATGTTAAAAGTTGGCTACTCAACTAATCTTCCAGGTGAAGCTTTCTGGTCTTCAGTAGCACTCCACTTCTCAACTGAGAATCTGAAAATGGTTGAAAGCCATTGGGTGGTGCCTCACAGCACCAGGGACTCGGGTTCAATTCCCATCTCAGGCAACTGTCTGTGTGGAGATTGCACATTCTTCCCGTGTCTGTGTGGGTTTCCTCTGGGTGCTCCGGTTTTCTCCCACAGTCCAAAAATGCACCGGTTAGGTGAATTGGCCATGCTAAATTGCGCGTAGTGTCAGATGAAGGGGTAAATGTAGACGAACGGATCTGGGTGGGTTGCTCTTTGGAGGGTCGGTGTGGACTTGTTGGGCCAAAGGGCCTGTTTCGACACTGTAAATTAGATTTCTATCTAAGTAATCTAAGGTGTTGTTCGAAGTACTTGAAACAATCCCCATATATACCCCATGGAAAAATCAAACCCAGGTTCTTCCAGCAGAGATATGAGAGAGAGGGAGCACCAGCATGGACCTTATTCTATGGCCTGATAGCTTCACAACTGGCTGCCTGCTTTCAGTAAACAGACAGTCTGTGAAATATCAGTTCAAACAAATCAAAGCAGAGGGTCTGCGCTGGGAGAACTGGCCACTCCCCTTTCATAAGAACAGAAGGACTAGCAGCAGGAGTAGGCCATTTGGTCCTTCTAACCTGCTCAGCCATTCTGTCAGATCAAAGCTGATCTACTCGTGGACTCATATCCACTTAGCCGCGCTCTCACCGTATCCGTTATTCATTGTTCAAAGCATATCAATCTCAGCTTGAAAAACATTTACTGAAATCGCGTCAACTACTTCAATGGGCAGGGAATTCCATAGAATTACAAGCCTCTGGGTGAAAAAGTTCTTTCTCAATTCAATCCTAAATCTGCTCCCTCTAATATTGAGGTTTTTTCATCTTGTCCTAGCTTCACCTGCCAGTGGAAACATCCTCTCTACTTTTTTCTTTCCTCTTCCCTTCATAATTTCTTTTATGTTTCTATGAGATCCTCCCCTCATTCTTCTAAATTCCAATGAATATAATGCTTATTTACTCTGTCTCTCGTCATAAGACAACCCCCGCAACTCAGGAATCACCAGAGTGAATGTTCTCTGCAACACCTCCATTGCCAGTACATTGCTTTGCAAGTATGGAGGTCAAAACTGCTCACAATACTCCAGGTACGACATCACCAGAACCCTGTACAGCTGCAACATAACCTCCCTGCTTTTAAACTCAACCCATTTTGCAATGAAGAACAAAATACCACTTACCTTCCTTATTACTTGATGTACCTGCAGATCAACCCTCTGTGATTCATGCACAAGGACACCCAGGTCCCTCTGCACAGCAGCATGCTCCATCCTTTTATAATTCAAGTAATAATCCTTTTTACTGGTACTCCTAACCAAATAGATTACTTCATATTGATTAACATTGTATTCCATCTGCTAGACCTTGAACCAATTCATGCAATGTAACTATTTTCCACTGCAAAGTTTCACAATACTCTGCACACTTTGCTCTGCCGCTCATCTTCGTGCCATCTGCAAACTTTGACAAACTACGCATGCTCCCAACTCCAAATCATCTATATAAATTGTGAATAATTGCAACCCCAACACTGATCCCTGAGGCACACCACTCAGCACTGATTGCCAGCCAGAATAGCACTCATTTATACCCACTCTTTGCTTCCCATTACTCAACCAATCTTTTATCCATGCTAATACTTCAGCCGTAACGCCATCCAGCTTTATCTTATGCAGCAGCCTACTGTGTGGTACCCTGTCAAAGCCTTTTTGAAACCTAGATACACCACATCCACTGTGGCCTCGTTGTCTATTTTGCTCATAATGTCTTCGTAGATTTCCAAAAGACTTGTTAAGCATGATCTGCTCTTCATGAATCCATGCCGCATTTGCGCAATGGACCAATTTCTATCAAAATGCCTTGCTATTTCTTCCTTGATAATACAGTCAAGGCATCTTTCTCACTACTCAGATTAAGCTAACTGATTGATAATTCCCCAAATTTTATCCACCTGCCTTTTTAAACAGTGGCGTCCTATCTTGCTGTTTTTCAATCTGCTGGGATTGTCCCAGAGTTCAGCAAATTTTAGAAAATTACCACAAGTGCACTTCTTATTTCTCCCGCTACCTTTTTTTAGTACCCTGGGATACATTCCATTAGGGCCAGGAGATTCGTCTACCCTTAGCTCCATTATCTTGCCCAGCACTACCTCCTCTGTAAAAGTGATTGTTCACAAGTCCTCATCTAACCTCATCTCATTGGTAAAAACAAGGACTGCAGATGCTGGAAACCAGATTCTAGATTAGAGTGGTGCTGGTAAAGCACTGCAGTTAAGAGCATTCCTGATGAAAGGCTTTTGCTCGAAACATCGATTTTTCTGCTCCTCAGATGCTGCCTAAACTGTTGTGCTTTACCAGCACCACTCTAATCTAGAATCTTCATCTCTTCGTCGATCACAGGCATATTATTTGCGTCGTTCACTATGAAGACTGATACAAAATACCTGCTCAATGCCTCAGCCATTTCGTCATATCCTATAACTAAATGCTCCTTCTTATCCTCTCAAGGTCCAACATTTAAGTTAGCCACTCATTTTCATTTTATATATTTAGGGAATCATCTGCTATCTGTATTAATATACTGTTTTAGTTTTTTTTCTCTCGTGTTCTATCGTACTTTTCTTTATAGCTCTTTTCGTGGCTTTCTGTTGACCTTTAATCTTTTCCAATCTCCTAGGTTCCTGCTGTTTTTGGCCACTTTGCATTCCATATCTTTCAATTTGATAACCTTGCGTATTTGCTTAGACACCCACGGCAGATTTCCCCTTTTCTTAGAATCTTTCCTTTTCACTGAATACTTTTGCTTAGGACTTTGAAAAAATCTTTTGAAAATCCTCCAATGCCCGTCAACTTTAACCATAAAGTATTTGTTTTCAGTCGACTTTTGCCAAGTCCTCCCTCATTCTGTTGTAGTCTGCCTTGTTTAAGCACAGGAACCTGGTATTGAATTTTATCTTCACACTCTCCATGTGTGTTTTAAATTCAACCATACTGTCATCATTCCTTTCAAGTTACTTCCTAACTATGAGGTCATTCATTATTCCTGTTTCATTACACAAGACCGGATCTTGCATAGCTTGCTCCTCATTGTACGTGTTTTAATTTTAGACCTGAAAGCATTCCCAAGTAGTCAAACCCAGACTTTTCGGATTCGCTGCTTTTCAGACTGCTATGAAAAAAAAACAAGGACAGCATAACCTTGTTAAAGGAGTAGCATTAACACAACACTACACTTGGGATGTCATCAAAATTGTTTCTGAAAATCATCTGAAAATGTTTCTGCATATATTGCTTCGCCATAATTTATTTCTCAGTCGGATTCTGAAATATGATTCGCCATTAATACTTTGTTATTGACTTGATCCATGTTCATTACTTTGAAATTAACTAAATTCTCAAAGTTCCCTGGCAAAGCATTCTTTCTAATAGACTCTTGTATTGTCCTGACTGCTTCTTTGGTGCTAAGCAGATTGTAATTCTCTGCTTTCTCCCAGCCTCCTTTAGAAATACTGGAGTTATATTTGCTGCTCTCAAATCTGTCAATTCAATCATCAGGAATTTGGAAGACGGCAAGCAAAGTATCCATTTTTCCCATGGCCAGCTCCTTTAGGAATCAGAGATATAGATTATCATTCCATTGGGTTTTATCAGATTTCAGTACAAATAATTTCTCCAACACTGTTTATTTACTGATTTGATTGTATTTCCTTTCTTTCTCAGTAGACCTAGAATCGTTTGGAACCATTTAAAAAAAAAGAAATCCTTTCATGAAGGCAGAACTGCCATTTTCCTGTTCTCCATTCTCTGGTTTTGGACTGTAAGGAAGCTACAATTATCTTCTCCAACACTTCACCTTGGTATATTGTACATTGAGAAGATTTTACATTTCACGATTGCTAATGTACTCTTCAAAACCCCATTACTTCCTGTCTTAAGCTGTTCAATTATTGATCTTCCACAGCCATACAATCACAGAAGCATGAACTCTGCACCATCAAAAATACAGCACGATCTATATTATTCCAATTTTCCTACATCAGTCCCGTAGCCATGAATGGTATGACACTTCAAGTGCTTGTTCAAATAATTTTTAGTGGCTGTGAGGTGACCCGTGATATCTGCACTTAGGAAGTGCATTCCAGACCCCATGACTCTCTGGGTGAAAAAAAATCCCTGAGTCATCTCTAAACCTCAAATCCTTCACTTTAAAAGTGTGCTCCCCTGTTCTTGGCCCTTTGACTAAAAGGAACAGCTGCTGTCTATCTACCCTGTCCAAGTCTCTCGTAATCTTATCCTTCTGAATTATGTCCCCTTCAGCCTTCTGTCATTCAAAATAAACAACGCGAGCTTATCCAGCCTCTCTCCATAGCTGATATGCTCCATCATTGGAAACATCCAGGTTAATCTCTGCACCCCCTCCAGAATAATCACATACTTCCTGTAATGTGGCTCCCAGAACTCCACACAGTATTCCATCTTGGCCTCACCAAGGTGCTACATAGATCTTGTAATCTATGCCTCGGTGAGTAAAGGTTACGCCTACAGCTTCCATTGAATTCTTACATAACCTTTTATTCTACCACGTCACATTCAATAATGTGTTGAAAAGCTCCCTATGAGCTTCTTTGTGCGCTGCAATTCATTGTGTATTCCCCATTTGGTTCCTTCTTCCAAAGTGCATCATCTCATAGTTATCAGTTACATTCCATCTGCCATTGATCATTCCATCTGTATCTTACTGTAACATAAGACATTCCTCCTCACTGCCAACCACTCAGTCAATCTTTGTGTCAAACACAGACTTACTGATCACACTCCCACTCCCCCTCTACATTCACATCTGCACCATTTATGAATAACACAAGTAATAAGGGACACAGCACTGATCAGTGTGTTACACCAGGGGACACCGGTCTCCAGTCACACAAACAGCCTTTTACCACCACCTATTTTTGTCCAAAAGTTTCTTTAACACTGATCTGAAACACACTGGTGTATAGTTCCCTGCTCTATCTCTACAACCCTTCCTTTAAAGGATGTTCTCCAGTCCTCAGATACTTCACCTGTTACCAGATTCTATTTAATCATTTGTATTAGACCCTTCATCCCTGGTCTCCCACAGCAGACTGAGATGTAACTGATCTGGACCTGGGGATTGGTCCAATTTTATACCAGCCAATACATCAATCCCTGCTCACATCTTACATCAATCTGTAAAAGAGCTTCCCAGTCCATCTTCATGAATTCTATACCTACCTCCTCCTTTTCCAAAGTAAAACAGATGTGAAGTTATCATATAACAATCAATCAGCGTCTCCAGTTTCACACACAAATTTCCGCCTTGATCCCAGACCAAGTCTCCTCAGCAGACCATTGTGCCATCTGAGGGATTAATCTGGAGAAAGCCCAGTATATGTGATCAGTATATTTTACTTAGATCACGACATCAAAATTGTACAGGTAGTCTCCCCAACTCTCTCTGTTACTAGTGCAGAATGTCTTTACTTCTCGTAGGAGCAAATCACTGAAGAAGCTGAATCTGTACTGAAACCAACACATGCTAAAGATCACAGTTAGTCTGACAGCATCCGTAAAGAGAGAGCAAGCTAACACTTTGAGTCTAGTTGATTCTTTATTGTCTGTCTTCGGATTCCCTTTAAATGAAGGCGTTTAAAGGGGCACAGCAATGAAACCTGTGAAACACCAGCGTCTGGAGTCACACAAACAGCCTTCTACCACTACCTATGTTCTCCAATAGTTTCTCTAATGCTTACCTTCCCCTGTTTGCAAATGCTCCTCCCAATACACTTTGCTTTAATGTTTTCTGCTAACTTACTGTGTGTGCTTATTAAAACTCCTCCTGAATATCTGACTGTACCACATTCACTGAATCGCCATTATTTACAAATACAAGAGCTATCTTCAAGAAAAAAATGGTAAATTGTAACTTCCCTTTTATAAGTGCAGGACAATTCACTTGAAAGTTGCTATTACTTTCTCAGTGTCCAATAAGATCTTCGTTACGATAGGTTGCAACAGATTCCCTACTGCAGATGACAACTAACTGGCCTAGAGTCTTCAACTCCCCCACTTCTTCCCTTCGTAAATCATTTGAATGCATTTATAACCTTCCGAAGTGAATACAGAGAAATACAGTGGTCCCTATTGCAATCAACATGTGTATTGCTGTTTTATCTGAAATTTCAGTTTGAATTATATCTGGTCTGTCAGACTTATCAATCATCATCCCAGTTCTGTTTCTAAATACTACCTCGTAACTGTATATGAATTATTTTAGTGTTTAGTTACAAAGGTCCCGTGGTGACTTGGTATTTCTGGGAGATTTTCTGGATCTTCCTCTTTTAAGACAGATTCAATGTAACTGGTTTGCCACCTTGTTATTTTTCCGTTCTCTACAATGAATTATCGTAACCACACATTTGCATTGCCACATTTGATCTTGATTTCATTTTCCTGTCAAGTATCAACAGACGCTTTTCACCAGTAGCTACAATTAACAAAGAAACTCACAGCACAGGAACAGGCCCTTCAGCCCTCCAAGCCTGTCTCGATCCAGATCCTCTATCTAAATTTGTCGCCTATTTCCTAAGGATCTGTATACCTCTGCTTCCTCATATTAAATAACGTTATTGTCCCCACATCTACTACCTCTGCTGGCAATGCATTCCAGCCACCCACCACTCTCTGCGCAAATAACTTTTCGGGCATATCTCCAATAAAGTTTTCCCCTTTCATCTTGAATTCTTGACCTCTAGTAACTGAGTTCCCCTACTCTGGTAATAAGCTTCTTGCTACCCACCCTGTTTACATCTCTCAAGAGTTGGTACACCTCAATCAAGTCCTCCCTCAACCTCCGTCTTTCTGCTGAAAATAATCCTAATCTACCAAACCTCTCTTTATATGTCGTTCTCTCCATACTGGACAACATGTTGGTGAAAATGCTCTGCCCGCTTTCCAATGCATCCAGATCCATTCAGTAATGTGGCAACCAGAACTGTCTGAAGTATTCTGAATGTGGCCGAACCAAAGTCCTATACAACTGTAATATGGCCTGCCTACTCTTGTACGCAATAGTTTCCGACAGATTCCCTCCTGTTGGTGACGAGTTAACTGGTCTGTGGTTCTCCACTTCTTAAATTGTTTGAATGCAGAAAGGAAAGTATGTTGTATGCCTTCTTGATCTTTCTATCAACCTGCCACTTTCAGCGAACAATGGACCTGAACACCCAGATCTCTCTGTACATCAATTTTCCCCAGGGGTTTTTCCAGTTACTGTATAATTCGTTCTCGAATTGGATCTTCCAAAATGCATCACCTCACATCTGCCCTTTCTCCACCCAACCCTCCAATCTACCAACATTTAGCTGTGTTCTCTGACAGTCCCCTCAACTTTCTGCTACTCTACCAATATTAGTGTCATCTGCTAACTTGCTAATCAGACCACCCATACCTTCCTTCAGATCATGTAAGCATATCACAACAAACACTGGTTCCAGCACGGATTCCTGTGAAACACCACACAGAACAGTTGTCCATTTTGAGAAACTCCCTTCCATTACTACTCTCTGTCTCCTGTTGCCCAGCCAGTTCTCTAATCCATCTAGCTAGTACACCATGGACCCCTGCGACTTCACCTTCTCCATTAGTCAATCTCATCAAAAGCCTTACTGAAGTCCATGTATATGACATCTACAGCGCTTTCTCCACTGTCAACTTTGTCATTCCTCAAGGAAGTCTATTATGTTTGCTAAGATGTGACATTCCCTTCAAAAATCATGGAAAGTCTTGTGTGGAGTCCGACTTGTTTTACCCTGGAGTCATACTGGTTTTATTTCCAAAGCAGGACTTTATAAAATGCCACTGTGATTGGCTGCGTACAAATTGAATGTTGTTTTGAACAAATTACAATCTATCAACAAATATAAATCTGCAAACGCAAATTAGCCCCCCAGATTTATAGGTGTGTATGTGCGAGAGATGTGGAGTGTGTGTGTGTGTGGGGGGGGGGGGGGGGGGGGGGAGGTGAGGGGCGGTGGCGTGCGAGTGAGAGAGCGAGGATGTGTATGTTTGTTTCCATGTGTGTGTGTGTGTGTGTGTGTGTGTATGTTTAAGGATGAAAGTGAGAGCCTGTGCTCACGTTAAGACACAGACAGATTTGGCAGATCCCTTTCCCCACACACACCCAGTCCGTTGTTTCAGAGCTTCCATGCTCTTCAGCCTCTGCTCCATTTGTTGTTCATGTTACAGACACTGAAGATGTAACTACAGTCCCCATGCTCCATACAGAGTTGGGTCAGCAAATCCTCTGGTCTCCCTGAATGTCTGAGATAGCTCACAGTACAACCTTCAGCAAACCATCCCCATCCCCATCCCCTCCAGTAACTTTTCAATATCAGGAGACAATCAGAGTTCCCTCCGCTAAAAGTGAGATATCTACTCCTTTATAATTATACTTCAGGGTCCGTCTCGTGTTTCTGTCCACGTGATCAGCTGAGAGGGACAAACACAGGCGTTCAGTAGACAGGCACAGACCAATTTTTAAAGACATGAGTCAAAGATGCTGAAACTCCCGGTCCAACATGGAGCACAACTTGGGACACACCGGGAAGTAAGCACAACCCGAAACACAACCCCCTGTCCATGGACCACCACATGGGACACACCAGGAAGTGAGCAACGGCCCAGCACACACACTGCTGTCCACAATGGAGCACGACGTGGGACACACCGGGAAGTGAACAGCTGCCCTGCACATACTCCCCTGTCAATTGAGTAACACATGGGACACAGCGGGAAGTGAACAATATCCTGCCACACACCATTACATTATATCTGAACTTCATAATGTCAGTATTCGATACAATACACAACCAAAAAGCAAGGCCAGAGAAAGATACAGATGGATAGAGACATTCACATTAAATATAAAAACGGACAATTTATACAGAAACAGAGCATGTTGTTGAAATATGAGAAAAGATAACAAGGGAGTGGGTCTGTGTGGAGCAGTGAGACGTTGGCGGCTCAAGTCACAAGAATGATAACATTGAATAAAGGCATTGCCAGATCAGCTGACCAAATTTGTTCCACTAAATTCTGAATTTGCCTCACAGAACAAAAGCAGAAACTATAAACGGGGACAAGTAGACAACCCAGCATGTAGAGCAGCGCAACTTATGCCTGTGTATTGCTCAGTAAACTGGACTATCGGGCCAGCATGGAGAGCCGTGCAGACTACACAAGTGTATTGCTCAGTCAACTAGACTATTGGGCCAGCATGGAGAGCTGTGCAGACTATCCCAGTGTATTGCTCAGTAAGCTGCTCATGGGCAGCTGTTAATGACGTGCTTGAGAATATTAAAGTAAAGGCATTGCCGGACCCAATAGCATTAAAGGTCAGTACGCACAGGAATGATGGATGGATAGGGAGGTCTGTGTGATATCAGATATGAGCTGTGGAGTATTGACGCAGAGCTGTTTCTGCAGGTTTGCAGCTGTGAGTGTCAGCAACAGACGAATGCCATCTTTAAGACTGTATTTCACAGCTCATGCTTCAAATAGCAGATGGGATGAGCCAGTGAAATATATGCTGGATTTATCAGTAGTTATAATTCGGAATGGTCAGGGTGTAGTGTCAGGAATTGGTTCATGGCCAAAGGGATCACCACTGTTGTCATTTGTCTATTTCCGCTTCCGATTTTGGCCGGGGATGAGATGGAGTCAGAGAAAGGAAGTACAGTTTGTAAGCAGAACAGAAGATAGTGACCTCAATGCTTTCAATATTTAGATAATAAATGCAGTGCTACAATGAATCATGGTTCACAGCTGAAACTGAGCAAGTCAACATACCAACCCATGAGTAACACTGCCAGAAGCAAGGAGGGAGAGAGTGAATTAACAATTTCGTCGTGGTTTGTCAAGTGAATATCTGGATTTAGAGTCTTAGCAGGAACAGTAACAGTGACAAGGAGGGTAGAGTGAATGAAAGAACAGTATTACTGTCAAACATGATTTATAGAATTAATGACTGAACAGTGAGATTTATCTGGTACACCAAAAAAGCCAGGATTGGATAATAAAAAATATTGTATAATGTAAAGTGCATATTTGATCTGCCACGATAATGACCTTTGATCACAATATGTAGAAAGAACCCAAACATCCCTGTATAAACTCCTGCCCATTCTTGTGACATTCCAGTCTAATGTTCTCAGATTCAGACTCGTGTGCTCAGACTCTGATCTCTCCCCCGTCTCTCTGGAGCTGCTGATTCCTGTTAACACTGTTGGTGATTCTCCCACCATACTGTGGGATAACACAATGAACATTTATCATGCAAACGATGGAAACTAACATTAATCACAGTCACTGAACAAACGGGTCCAGTTAACCCCTTCCTGACAACACTTTTCATATCCCAATAGAAGGGAACATTTACTCGGTGTGGGTGGAATGGATGGGCGTTGCTTAGGGATGGACCATAAATCTTCAATATTCTTATTGTTTCTTCCGTGTATGTGGAAGTAGTGCCAGAACACTGCAGGACTGTGAATATTACATACTGTTTATAAAGGGCAACAGTGAAAAAGTAACAGACCCGCTGCATAAGGTAACTTGGGGGGGGGGGGGTTAATTTCCAGAGCCAATACACCAGTGTATATATTTATTGTCCATTTACTTTGTATAATATTGCTCCTGGTTTTATGTGCACTGTTGTCAAATTCTTCCATAACCTTGGGACATCATTCAGAGCATCGAGACTACTGCGAGGAACAGGAGGAAGTAATTCTGTCCCCATGCCCCTGTTACTAAGGGACAGGGGGAGCCCATTCAGCCTCTCAAGTCTGTTACAGAGGGACAGGAGGAGGCCATTCTGCTTCTTGAGCCTGTTATGCAGTAACTATCAGTTGTAAAATACTTACGGAGAAAAATACACCTAACATAAATTTTAAAGTTATAAATTGATTCAGGCCAACTTTGAATGTTTTATGTTGGCACTTTGAAAGCTACTTTGGAGAAGCTATTGGCGGGAAAAGGGGAGGCCTTCACAAATGAGTTACAGAGTCTAGCGACACAATGTTCCTGCCTATGAGCAGGGTAAGGCTGGTAGGTGTAGGGAATGCTGAATGGCGAGCAGAATTGAGGCGCTGTTCAAGAACAGGCGGAAGTATATGATAAGTACAGACAGTAGGGATCGAGTGAATCCATCGTGGAGTACCAGGGATGTGAGCTAATACTCTCGAGGGAAATCAGGAGGGCAAAATGGGGACATAAGATATCTTTCGAAAATAGGGTAAGGGACATTCCAAAGAGATTCTACAACTACATTAAGGTCAAAAGAGTAACTAGGGAGAGAACAGGACCCCTTAAAGATCAGCAATGTTGACCTATGTGTGGAACTACAGGAGATTGGTGAGATACTAAATAAATATTTTGCATCAGTATTTACTGTAGAGTAGGATATGGTAGGTAGAAAACTTGGGGAAATGAATAGTGATATCTTGAAAGTTGTCCATATTACAGAAGATGAGGAGCTGGATATTTTAAAATGCATTAAGGTGGATAACCCCCTCTGACCTTTTAAGTGACTCTTGTATAGGCACATGGATTTTAGTAAAATGAAGGGCACATAGGTTAGTCTGATCTTAGAGTAGGATAAACTGCTGGCACAACATCAACAGCTCAACGGCCTGTACTGTGCTGCACTGTTCTATGATCCATGAACTAATCAGATGTACCCCAGATCTGTTGGGAAGCTAGAGAAGTAATTGTTCGGTCTCTGGCTGAGATATTTGTATCATGGACAGTCATAGGTAAGCTTGTGCATTATTTAAGAACAGTTGGTAAGGAAATGCGAGGAAACCCTGTCGACAAGTGGGACTGATGCCATCGGTGAGAAAGTGAGGACTGCAGATGCTGGAGATCAGAGCTGAAAATGTGTTGCTGGAAAAGCGTGGCAGGTCAGGCAGCATCCAAGGAACAGGAGGATCGACGTTTCGGGCATTAGCCTGAAACGTCGATTCTCCTGTTCCTTGGATGCTGCCTGACCTGCTGCGCTTTTCCAGCAACACATTTTCAGCTCTGACGTCATCGGTGGGTAAGTTGTAGGAGGGGATTCTGAGGGACAGCAGTTACTTGTGTTTAGAAATGTAAATTCCAATTAGCAATAGTCAACTTGACTTTGTGTGTGGGAAATCATGTCCCACTAATTTGATTTAGCGTTTTGAAGAAGCGACAAATAAGATTGCCAAAGGCACAGAAATAGAACGGTGGAATAGAATATAGACTTTAGTAAGTCATTCAAAAAGATTCCGCATGGTAAACTGGTTAGCATGGTGATATCACATGGAATACAGGGAGAGTTGGAGGTAATTGGCTCGAAGGATAATAGACGAAGGAAATATTTGTGAACTGTTATATATTTTTGGACTGGAGTTCTGTGACCAACAGTGAACCACAAGGATCTAATGGATTTTGTTATTTTATATAAATGATTTGGATGTGAATCCAGTAGGAATTGTGAGTTTGCAGTTAACACCAAAATTGGTGAGGTAGTGGACAGTGGAGATGGTTAACTCAGGGTAAACAGGGACGCTGATCAGATAGGCTAAAGGGCCGAGGAGTGGGTGATAGAGTTCATGTTAGACAAACGGAAGATGTAACATTTTGTTGAGGCAAATTGTATTAGCGCTTATAGGTCGACTCCTGGGAAGTGTTTTCAAATACAGACAGCTACATAGAAATTATAGAAGCCTTGCAGTGTGGAACCAGGCAATTTAGCCCACCGAGTCCACACTGACCCTCTTGATAACATCCCGACCAACAAACCCAAACGTTACCACGGTAACTCTACACTTTGCAAAGACAATCCACCGAACCTGCACATCCCTGGATACTGTGGATCAATTTAGTGAGGTCACTGAATCTAACCTGGACATTGTTGGCTGAGGAAAGCCAAACACCCAGAGGAAACTCACACACACACATGGAGAAGGTCCAAACACCGCACAGAGTATCGCCAAAGGGTGGAATCTAACCCAGATCATTGGTGCTGTAAGCAAGTATTCCTAGCCACTGTGCCACTCAATGACCAGCTGCAAGAGAAACTGCATCCTCCCAATTTATCTGGGTCTGTCACATTTGTTCAAATGATGTCCAATTCCAGTGCGGTGCTTCCAACAAACCTTCCTTTACCTTCACCCCAGGATTCACATTCTGAATGACAGGGCCTTAAGCTGTGACTGACACATTCCCTGCTCTTCTGTCCTCACCCCTTCCCCTTCTTCCCAGATCAAGTTGTCCATTAATGCTGCAGCATGCAAGATAATTGCTGATCTAAAATAAGACAAAGAGCTGCATATAGTGGAGATCGAAAATAAAAGCTGTTCTGATGAAGAATTCCCAAATTAAAAATGTTGATTCACTCTCTTCCTACAGAGGATTAGGAAAAAGTGAATTCTGAAATGAATTCCTGATGAAGGGCTTATGACCGAAACATAGACTTTCCTGCACCATGGATGCGCCCTGACCTGCTGTGCTCTTCGAGGGCCAAACATTCGACTTTCTTCCTTCAAATAGTACCAAAGCCGTTGAGTTTTGCCTGCAAACACTTGTATATCTAATTTCCTGTTTAGAACGGACACATTTTTCCCTGCAGTATTGACTTTCATACACATCTCCCACCAGTGTTTGCTTATACTTCTTGTTTATAACCTCCAGTCAAATTGTTTCTGTGTAATTTGATTGCTGGGTTAAGATGAATGGTAGATTCAGCAAGATCTTTCCTGAGGCCTTTTTTGATATCACAAAACCTCACTGCACTTTGTTCGAACAATATATGGATTGAAAAGGCAGAGAAGGAGATGGGCCAAGTGCAGGGAAATGGGGTTAATGTGGACGGACATTTTGTTTGGTATGGACCAGTTTTTGCTGAATGGCCTGTCTCCGTGCATGACTATAAATGAAAGTGATTTGGGGTATCGACATAGAGGGTGAAATTGAGCAACAATGTCTTGGAAGGATGTGTTCACAGGTTTCAGAATGCTGAGATATAGACATTTCAATAGCATCTGGCAAAATTACTAGGAATGATGAATGGAATATGGGAATGAGTTCAGATGATGCAGAGTTTTGGGTAAGGATTTGTTCTGCAGCTCTGTAACTGTGAATGGGGTCAGCAGAGTCTTCACCTCGTCGGGCTGTATCTAACAATAATTTAACTTGGACTGATTTTCATTGAGTGTGACAGGCGGATTGCCTGCACGAGGCCGAGCTAGTTTCCTGGTGCTATCTTATCGAACTTACCTCATTAACTACCCACCCTACACCATGGTGTCCCTCTCATTCAACGCTATACCATTCTCCCACCCATCTTGGCTGGAGGTATCCATCATCACCCGGAAGCCCCTGGATATTCCATTATCCCTAGCACTGGTGCCATCTTTAAAAGGACAATGGGCACTCGATTGAGCTTTCCTCGGTTTGGAGCTGCCATGTACAGTTTACCCAGAGTATAGCCGATAAGGATCAATAACACCGTGGTTTGTCAACAGGGTCACAGATATCCTGGTGGATGGGTTAGTACTTCTCTTCACAGAGTGGGCCACACCACCAGACCCACTGAGCATGGTTTGAGCTCACCACCAAACTCAGTCCAGTATCTGCGATCTGTAGCAATGTCCAGCAATACAGGACAAACATCAATAACATTCCCCACTCTGCGAGGATAAGGTCATTGTATGCTCTCTGGTCCCTCATGCTAAATGTATGTCTGTTCCAGCACCGACACCCGACCAAGGCTCATGCTCCACCACTCTCACTCCTGCATTCAGCACCCACCCCTCTCTCTCTGTGTCTCTTGCCTTTGTAATATCCCCACAGGTTGTAGAGTGCTTTGGAGAATGCTGATTATATAATATTCCAAATAATATTCCATGTAATTCCCAGTTTCAGGAAAATAGTAGTGCTCCAGTGTGTAAAACATTAGATGAAGGAACAGAGTGTTTCTTTTTAAATCACATGCCACTAAAATCCATAATGAGTCTATTCAGCCCTTCGAATGTGCTGTACCATTTAATAAGATCGAGCGTGATCTGACTGTCTCCTGAGCTTCACGTTGCAGGAACTTTCAATCATTTAGCCCCCTGGTTTCCTGTCGCTGACCAGACGACACTCACACACTTCCTACCTTGGTTTTCTTCAAGCATGTGTTCAGGAAGCATTTCCCATGGGGACCAACCCTCTAAAAATATATTCCATCAGCTTTTTACTTTCAGACAATGGTTAGCATGCTTCACACAGACCAATTAAAATTGTACTCATATTTTATAGTTATCGATATCTAATCACAATTAGTAATTCTGGTTATTTCGCTAGGGTCACCTTATTATATTCAACCAAATATAGCATCCAATCAACTGTCTCGCTATAAAATACAAATTCCAGCGACGTATTTTTTTTTTCCTCAGCTAGTATCTTGACGGTTATCTGAATTTTACCTTTTTTCCTTCTTATCAAAGTTTATATTTTACTTTGACTTTGGCTATTTCTATCTATAGCAGTTACACAGTCTCGCAATCTGTTGGCTGGTTTATGATGCAGAGGAAGGCCAACAGCGCAGATTCAATTCCCCACACAGACAGAGATGGCCACGAAGGGTACAACCTCTCAATATCATCCTGTCTCCCGTGGTGTGATGACCCTTAAGATAAACCATAATTTGTGGTCTCACTAATGAGAAAGTGGTCTTTTGGGACTCTCTTCTATCCATGTTAACATTTCAATTTTTTCAAAAATATTTTTATTCAGAGAAAAACTTTTAATGCTTCAGTGAACCAATAAGTACCCAACTCAAAAAAACAATGCAAATTGAGCACAATTACACCCATGTGCATGTACATAAAAAAAAGTAAATTAACGGACCGAAGAAACATTTTTAAAAAATTAAAAAACGAATAGTAGAACTCAGTGTAACAAAACTATAGCTCTCAACTTTCAAGAGCCTTTACTAACACACGTTCATTTGTTTGTAATTCTTCCTCTGTGGACATTAGATTCATTAGTCAAGTTCGTCATAGCTTTATTGAAGTCCTTATTAGAGTGGCAAGTCAGCCTGTACCTTGGTAATTCAAAAAGGGCTGCCATGTCTTATAACAATCCTCTATTTTATGGAGCAACATACCTTTAAAAAGTCAAAAGGGCTATGCTCCATGATGAGGTTACGACAACCCAATAGACCCAGGGGGGTTTCAGACACCCAACACAACAGAACTTTTTTTTCTGAACACATAGAGTGAGGCTATCAAAGTATTTTTTTTCATATGCACATCTGAGTAAGGTAAATTGGGCAGGCCCAGGAAAAGGGAAACCTGATCCATCTCCAATTTGGTCTCCAAGATCCTCTCCATCCCATCAAACACACCGCTCTTATAGTGCTGGTGGAAGGTCAACAATCAATGAGTAAGAGTGCCCATAGTCATTCTGTATTTAAGACACACTCCCATCTTGAAGTCTGAAAGAGGATCTGGGGCCAGATAGACTCTATGAAAAATCTTCAACTGCATGGCAACAGTCTTCTTACAGATTGAAATCCTTCTATCATTTTCACAAATATCCTCCCCTGTGTCCGAAGAGATCTGAATGCCCAAATCTCTTTGCAGACCTCAGAAAGGAACAAAGTCTCGTCTGAGGGGGCACTCTCAAACAAATGACAAAGGGTACTAACAGAGTGTGTTCTTAGCACTAAGCACCCTCTTCTCTGTATCAGATCTGTACGGGTCTGTTAAAAGCGTGGTTCTTTTTCGAATAACATCTCTGATCTGATGAAAAGAAAACAGAAGAGATCTCTACTCGGGGGTAGTCTATAGTAACGACTTATTTGATCAAAGGACACCCTTGTTTTTCCCTCAGATAAATCATCAAAGCAAGATACACCCACGAGTTGCCCATAGTTTAAACATGGGATCCAGTATTCCCCCTGTCTGAAACACTGTACACCAAGTTTTGGGGTAAGAAATGAGGTTTGGCTATATTGCCCTCGATCGGACACATTGCCCTCCCTACTTTAAAATTATTGATACTCATTGGGAAATGGCAGTACTTCGTACCTGTCCTCATTTTGTCTATGAATGGCAGACCAATAAGGGAGCACTTTGCCTGAGAAGCTTCAATATCTAAATATATTGATGCTGAGGCCTTACTAACATCGGGTAAAGAAGAGCTTAATTGATAGCTTTTAATAGCAGGGAGAACTACTCCCCACAAACTGTGGGGTCGTTGTAATTTGGTTAACATGATATCGGGTAGCTTATGGTGACAAATCAAATAGCTAAATCATCCATTAAGTCTACTAAATGTCTGCCTGCGAAGCATCAAAGAAAGCATTCACACGGGGTATAGCAAATATGGGAGGGAATTCATTTTAATAAGAGCTATCCGACCTAGCCAGGACACTGGAAGTGCCTCCCATCTTCGAAGGTTTTGTTTAATTTTGTCAAACAAATGGATGAATTCCACGTTAAATATAAGTTCAAAGATAGGATTAATGAATATAACTAAAGAGGGAATATCCATACCCCCAGGACCATTGAAAAGGAAACCAGGAATCTCCATCAACATCAGATATTTCCCCAAGATCCCCATAGACATGGCCTGCGACTTTGTAAAATTAATGGTATGGCTGGAAAAGGCACCATTCGAACTGATAGAACATAGAACAATACAGCACAGAACAGGCCCTTCGGCCCACGATGTTGTGCCGAACTTCTAACCTAGATTAAGCACCCATCCATGTACCTATCCAAATGCTGCTTAAAGGTCGCCAATGATTCTGACTCTACCACTCCCACAGGCAGCGCATTCCATGCCCCCACCACTCTCTGGGTAAAGAACCCACCCCTGACATCTCCCCTATACCTTCCATGTAACTGATGCATTACATGAAGTGAGGTACCAAAACTGGGGGATTTAACAAAAATATTAAACCATCATCTGCAGACAATGCAATCTTACGTGACTTCTCTCCCACTTCTGGGGCAGATATATTGGGGTCCTTGCAGATGGCCTTCGCCAGTGGTTCAATCATCAACGTAAACAACACTGGCAAAAGGGGTCTACTTTGGACTGCCTCTAGGAATATTAATCTTATAGTATCGCACAATATTGGTGAGAAACGTGGCCAGAGGATCGCTTTCAAGGACCCTCATCCACTTGAAAAAAAACGTTGCTTCGACCAAACCATGCTAATGTATAGAAGAGATACAGCCACTCAACACAATGAAATGCCTTCTCTGCGTCTAAAGGGATCACTAATACCTGTATAATTTGTTCTGGACACGCTGGGACCATATTGAGTAATCTTCTAATATTGTTAGTGTATAAGCTGGTGTGGTCCAGTTTGACAATGGAAGGATACACATTTTCCAGCCATAATGTAAAGGTCTCAGGATTTTGAAATCAATATTTAAAAGTGAGATGGGCCTATAAGAAGCACAATCTTCCGGTGTCTTCGTTTTCTTAAGAATAAGAGAGACATGAACCTCTCTTAAGGGTGGGAGGCAGTCGTGACTTTGTGAGTGACTAACATGGTAAGCATCAGCCCTGACAATAGGTTTATAAATTCCACATAAAATTCACTTGGAAGTTCATCAGTACCGGGCGCCTTTCCGCCCTGAAGCTGCTTTACACCCTCCAGCACTGACAATGATGCATTAAGGCAAGACACTTATTTGGGGGTTACCCCTGGAAGATCCAAGTTCTTGAAGAAAGACTCCATCGTAGGCCACCTATCCTCATAATGCTCAGTCTGATATAATTCGGAGTAAAATCTCCGAAATGCTGCTTAAACATTTATTGAATTTCAGGTAAGGGTTCCAGTAACTTCCCTAACTGAGGCAATGGCTTTAGGGCTCTCTTTTTCCTCGCAAGATCGGCTAAATGCTTGCCCAGCTTATCACCATGCTCAAACAGCCTTTGTTTTGCAAAAGTAAGTTCCTTTTTGACTGTCTGTGTGAGCATAGAATTCATTGTACACCGCAGCATTGTGATCCTCTGCAGGCGAGCCACCGATGGTCTATCACGTATGCCCTCTCAGCTGCCTTCAACCGTGCCTGTAGCAAGCGTCCGTGCTCGAACTTCTGCCAGATCCGAAGGAATAATTATTCCTTTGGCATAAGCCTTATCAATTTTCCATGGACTGGATGGGTTACTGGTTGAATCTGAATTAATGGCTCAGAAAGATCTGAACTCATTACAGAAATACTCAATGTACTTTCTATCCTTAAGAACAAAGGGATTCCTTCGCCAATTTCTCGAATATTGCCCTTAATCTTAACCAATAAGTATACTGTTGCATGGTCAGAAATGGTAATGTTCCGAATTGTACAGAACATCACCGAATCGAAGATTGCTGCAAGGTGTGGAAGAGATCAACCCTAGTGTGGCATTTCTGCGGGTTAAAGAAGAAAGTAAAATCCCTATTTATGTGGTAGATCGGCCTCCAAACATCCACCAGCCCCTGTTCCACACAAAAATCCACTAACTGCTTAGATCGTTAAGATGGTACTGTGGGATTTTGGGCATTCTGTCCACCGTGGGTGCAAAAGACAATTGAAGTCTCCTCCTACAGTAATGCGCTGCGAAGAAAGATTACTTAATTTGGAAAATGCATCTATCAGGAATTTTAGGCTGTGCACCAGGGGGCAATAAACATTCAAAATACCATTTCTTCCCCATATGTATTTGAGGATTATGATCCTCCCATGGGTGCCTAATGCAATCTCGTAATTTAAATGGAAGATTCTTCCTATCCAGTATGGCTTCTCCCCTACTCCTAGCATTAAAAGACGAGAAATAAACCCGATCAAACCCACCCTGCTGTAATGTCAAATGTTCCTTGTCATCAAGGTGCATCTCCTGCAATAGGACAAGATCCACCCTCTCCTTGTTAAGGCTAGAAAGTACCTTTTTCCTCTTAACTGCCGCCCCTTAATGCTCCAGATACCCCATTTAAGCATGACATTAGCCATAACACACTGGAACAACATTTGAAATCCAGAGAAGAAGAACTCGAATGACAAATCGCTGAGCATCAATGAAAAAAGACTCATCGAGCCTAAAAAAAACATACTAACTAAAACTACTACAACTAACAAGCTTTCAAAACGTTCTTCAACTAAATACATATAAAAACAAACAAAACACAGGCTAAAAAATGCCAATGGCACTCAGGAGGGGCATTTACCCCTTCCCCTCGCCCCCCCCCCCCCCCCCACTGGGGCAGTGGCACGTCACAAATCTTTATCTTCTGCCCCATTATCAATACTACATCCCGGGCAATTAATCACAAACATCGGGATTGAACTGCCCTAACGTAGGCATTCAGTCTTCATGATCAGGTTCATAACTCCCTCCAGCTTGAGCCGAACCCGACACACAAACTAAGCACGAGCAAAACGAATAGTAATATTAATCAAGTTAAAATTGTGTACTCTACCCATCCCTCACTGCAATTTAACATTACGTAATACCAAGAAAGATTCAACAAACGTTCTTTAAAACGAGAGAAGAATAATTATCGATATCTATTAAAACATCCAGCCTGCTTTATAGTGTCCACAAAGTTTTTGCGTCCTCTTGAGCGTCAATGGATCTATTGAAAGATCCACCAGTGCGTAGATCTATTGAAAGCATATGGAGCACCGCTGTGTTCATTAAGGAATACTGAATCTCAAGTTCCCTTAATCTTCTCTTGATATCATCAAAAGATTTACTTTTCTTAATCACTGCCGCTGAAAAGACCTGGAAGAAAATAATCCAGTAGGCCTCGTCGGATCTTTTCCCTGTGTTCTGGAAGCTTCCATAAGTCTTTGATTGTCTCTGCAACTACATAATCACACAAGGACAGGGTGAGGGCGTTAGTCTGAGTCTGACCTGCGCTCCGTAACCCTATGAACTGTCTCACTCTTCAACTGTCCCTCTTCAACTTCGAAGTGAAGGAACATGGCAGCCAGTTCACGAAAAAAACTCAGTGGCTGAACACCTTATGTCTCCAGCAGACCAATGATATGAACATTCTTCATTCTGTCCCTGTTTCGAGGTTGTCAAATTGTTCAGTTAAGGTACAAACCTGTTTTCCAAGGGCGAGGTTCTGTTCCTGAGAGAAATCGATCACAGACTCTGCCCCTGTAGTTTGACGCTCGACCTCATCCGTTCTGTTTCCAAGGCTTTCAATTTGCTGCTCATATTTTTTGGAGCACGGCTGAGAGTGATTCTAGCCTCCTGCTGAACTTTTCTTCAATCATGCCTTCAATCATTTCATGTAACTTGGTGAATTTGGTGACCAAGATCTGGTGAGTAACTGGGTTTATCGAACGAGCAGAGGGGGTTGCAGGTGTGGCCACAGGCATGCTGACAGCTTCTGACGGGTGCCCTGCATGTTGGGACTTAGTCGATCCTTTCCCATGTTTTGTCATTTCCACTTGACAAATTGGCATTAGTAAGGATTCTGTAGCTGTGTGGTGGGGTGGGATAGAGCTCAGCAAAGCAGACCTTTCAGATCGCTGCCATCTTGTTTCCCCTTTAAAACTTTATCGATCTTATCCATTTCGTTTAATTCCTGGATTTTCTGGAGCCGTGTCATTCGGAACCACTGTCTACAATTTCCCCAATACTGCACATTGCTGCTCGATAATCCTTGACTCCTTTGTGATTCGTGAACCTTGCCTCAAATGTATTCAATATCTCTGCCTCCCATGTTCTGCGGGGAAGTGTGTTCATAGGACTCACTGCACTCTGAGAAAACAAAAATAAACCGACTCATCGGTGTGTTTAATTAGTTTTATTTTTGCATTCTTATCTGAGCAAGGATATAGTAACATTGGAAGCAGTTCATAGATGTTTCACTTCATTTATTCCATGCATGAATGGCTGATGTTATGGCGACTTTAACAGGCTACCCTTGGAATGAGAGCTGATCTTATTGAAATATACAAAGCCTTGTGGCGAGTGGATCAGGTATATACCAACTTGGAGTTTGTATAGCCCAATCTTGATGCCGTTGTCATTGAAACCCTACAGTGTGGCAACAGGACATTCGACCCATCGAGTCCACACCAACCCACTGAACATTATCCTATCCAGACTTGTCCCCCTACCCTATCCATGTAACGGTTCATTTCCCATGACTAACCCACTTAACCGACACATCCCTGGTCACACTGGGTAATTTAGCATGGCCAATCAAACTAAGCTGTATATCTTTTAACTGCAGGAGGAAACTGGAGAACTGGGAAGAAACCAACACAGACATGGGAAGAATGTTCAAACTCCACATCGAGGGTCGGACGAGGTTGGACCAAAAATCTAACATGCCGCTCCGTTAGCCCTATTTGTTACCTGCGGCTGATGAAAGAAATCTGCCTGACTTGTTCCTATTACTAAACCTGACCCAGTCTGAGACCTTTATCATCGGTCATATTACCAACCTGGTTACATTTAAAATTTGTTGTGAGCAATGGAGGAGGGTACTAGAAAAGGAAACAGTGACACCCTTCAACCACAGTTAGAGCCGGAGTGAGGAAAAAATCGCAAAGTGGGATTTCATTCAAGTGGGAATTCTCTTTCCCAGAAGTTTGGGATGGATGAATCTTTATATTAATATTATATAATATTTTATTATCTTTTTATGGCTTTGTCTGATTTTCTGTAGACAGATGAATCAGGGATAATGCTGCATGGAGAGAAAAGTACAGCTGGGAGCACAATGAGAGGAGCCATGACCTTCTTTACTGGTGGAGTAGTGTCAAAGGGCCGATTGGCCCACTCTGTCCCTTAGCCTTGTATTCTGATGTGCGAATCAGCCCTTTGGACCTGCTACACATAGGCAGATCGAGGCCACGCCGATAGTTAGGTGTAGTTTCGGAAATGCACTTGGAAATTCCAGGCTTGGTCAGGAAGTGACCCACAGCCACAATCCCTTTTTCCAGGCTTTCCCACTCTGTAACTTCTGCTCTGGAATTGCTCTGAATAAAGCCCCCATATCCCATCTAGGGTTAACTCAGGCAATTTTTCTCCTCTCACGAATGCAACATTGTACAACACGACTTCCAGGAAAATAACTAATTACTTTCCAAAATCATAACATAAAAACTTAAGAAGTAGGAACATGAGTCGGCTATTCGGACCCTCAAACCCGAACTCTCATTCAGTAAGAACATGGCTGATGTAATTCTGGGCTCAACTCCACTTTCCTACCCAATTCCCTGTATCCCTCCACAACTCTATGGTTTAGGGAATTCCAGACGTTCACCTTATGAGAGAGTACATCATTTTCACCTCAGATTGAAATCGATGTTCCTTATTCGGTATCTACCGCCTCAAGTTCGAGACTCAGCGGAAACACCTTCTCAGCATTTACCTTGTCAACCCCTCTCTGTATCTTGTACATTTTAGTAATATCACCCTCATTCATTTCAACCACAATGAACAATCGCCTCAGCATTTTAGATGCATTCAATAATTCAACCCTTTCATCCCAGGAAGCTGCCTCATGAACCAATTTAGTTACTTGCTGCATCAGCATGCTGACATTATGATTCAAACACAGGAATACTCCAATCCCTCTGTACTGCTCCTTTTTAGGGAGTCCTCTACATGAAAAAATAGCCTGCATTTTGGTTCTCAGTGTCATCCACAAACTTGGATGTATATTGCACTCAGCTCCCACCTTCAGGCTATCAGTATAGATTGTAAATAACTGATGCCATCGGCCTGATATTTGTGGTAATCCAGTAGATACGTTTTTATCATAAAGATCCATTAATCCTGATTCTCTGATTTCTATGTGTTAAGCAACTGTCATCCCATGATAATATTTTTTTCATTATACGACGAGTCTCTGTCTTGTGACCGAACGTTTATTTTGTGATACCTTGTGAAAAAATATCTGGAAAGCCTCATGTTGACCAGTTCCATTTATCAAATCTGCCTGTCACTTTCTCAGGGGTTCCTGATGAAGGGCTCCTGCCCGAAACATTTATTTTCCTGCTCCTTGAATGCTGCCTGACATGCTATGCTTTTCCAGCATGACTTCTCAGGGATCTCCAATATATAATTTGTATGATTTTACAGGACAAAAATATTTTCCCCTTCATAAAACCCTGCCAACTCTGCATTAAGCTTTTCTAAGTGCCCTGCAATTCCTTCCTTAATACAGGCTCTAGCAGATTCCCAGCAATAATGGTTAGGCTAAATTGTTCCTGCCTTCTGTCTCATCACTTTGTTGAAGACAGGCGCCACATTGGAAGTCCTCCAGTTTCACTGGAACACTTGTGTAATCCAGAGAGTTATGGAATATTTCATACAGGGCCACTAGTCACTCTGTGACCACTTCTTTTAAAATTAACTATGAATTACTGCTGACCTGCCTACCCTTATTCTTATCTGTTAGTTAAAAACCTTGTTCCTTTTGTTAGAGACAGTTCAAGAACTTCCCTCCTATTACCATACTGTTTATACCATTGACATGCTTACAGTACTTTCCCCATGAGCAGTGACTTAAAATACTCGTGTAAATTATTTGCCTGTTCGCTGTGGCCAGTTCTCCAGTCACACCCTCCTAATGGCCTCAATGTACTTTCCTCACTTCACTTCTGCTTCAGCTCACACACACATCTTCAAGCTTTTTTTATGTAGATGCGAAAGCTCATGATGCATGTTTTATATTTCTGTCCGATTTATTACATCATATCTTTTCATACATTTTCCTCACTTTCTAGATTGATACAGTCATATAGTGCACAAACAGACCATTTGGTCCAACTTGTCCATGCTGACCAGGTTTTCTTAACTAAACTAATCTCATCTGCTTGCACTTGGCCCATATGCCTTAAAACGTTTCCCATTCATATGTTGGTTCAATGTCTTTGAAATATTGTCGCTGTAAAAGCATCTACCACTGTTTCTCTGGCAGCTCATTCCATACAGACATCGCCCTCTGTGTAAAAAATGTTGTCACTTTGTCCCTTTCAAGTTTCTCCCTTCCACCTTAAAGCTATGCATTTGTGTTTGAAATCCCCGAACCTGCAGAAAAGACCTTCGCTATTCATTCTATCCATGCCTCCCATGATATTATAAACTTCTAGAATGCCACCCCTCAAACTCGTACACTCCATCTGATACTAACTTCAAGATCAAACGTTTAACGATAAGCTCTGCAAATTGGAAAGAAGATTAAAAATGACAGGTAAAGAAAACAACCCAAACGTCACACTGTTAGTTTTGTTCTATGTTACAAAAGTAAGGCAGCATGAAATTCTTACTCGTGCTAATAAGAGGTCAAGCACCTGAATTCCATAGTGTGAAGACAGTGATGATGTATACTGTCAAAACGTATAGATCTAGATCTATTTAATACCACATGGTCAACATTCTTCCTCCTGTTCTCCCTATGACCTTGTGTGGTTGTGTCTTCTTTATCTTACGCTCAGTTAGAGAGAACCACTTTCCCCCATTCACACCTTAATTGAAAACCATTTTGCATTATCTTCTCGTTCACCACTGCGAATAGCCCGTTTATTTTTTGCCACGCCCTCTTTTCCAAGTCACCCATCCCCCATCTCCGGCAAAGGATTACAAAGCCCAGTTTCCAACCTTTTTCAGTTCTGAACAAGTCACACTGGGCTTGTAACGCCAACTCTGTTTCTCTGTCTCTGCAGATTTTGTCAGGCCTGCTGAGTTTCTCCAAAAACGAATAGGCACAGCAAAAAAATCAATTAAACAAATAACTATGGATACTGGAAATAAATACAAAAATTGCAGGAGAAACTGCGAGCTTTGTAGAGGGTCACTGGATCCGAAAGATTAACTCTGCATTCACTACAGAAGATGCCGCCAGACGTACTTGGTTTCTTCAGCAATTTCTGTTTTTGTTCCAATGACGTTGTGAAAGCTGCTCAAACGCCCTGTCCAACACAGAGCGTCCGACACTGGGAACTGAACGATAATGCAAAGTGCACACATTCATTCGCACAGAAACTGCGTAAAGTGGCATCACTGACACCACAGAGCTCTTAATCATGGTCAGGGAGAAAAATCAGAGGGAAACACACTCAATTCAAACGCAGAAGATGGCATTCTGAGAAAGGAAACGATTCAGATGAATATGTTAAAGGGTTTCAGTAATGTAACAAATTTGAAGCATGACACTAAGGAGAACCCTCAGCAGAATGAGAATATGAAAATGGAAGTATTACTGCATCAGAAACCAGTTGCGTTCACTGAGTACAAGGCTGATGGGTGAATGGGTCTCGATGAGAACTGGGGAACAGTCAGTCGAACTGAATTGCAGATACTGAAGCTCAAACTGGGCTATCACGTGACGCTGTAGACAACAGTCGCAACAGAAGCAGGATTGTATTCAAACATAATCTGCAACATTTTCCCCAGGATATTCCATCAGGCTACCATTATCATCAAGCCGAGTGATGGTTCAGTGACGAGTGTGGGTGAACATGCCAAGGTCAGAACCATGTGTGCCTAAAGCTGATGACAAACCATGACAGCTACGGTGCTTGAGTGGTTTCATTCCAAACAGCAGAACTAACATCTAGTAGGGAGGATGAAATTATCCCAAGACCAACAGATCAGATCTAAGCTCTGCAGTCCTGCCACATCCAGACATAAATGTCGTTGTACTATTAAACAACTTACTGGAGGAGGGGACACCAGAATTATCCCCATCCTAAATAATGGAACAACCGTGCACATTAGTGAAAAAGCCAAGGATGTAGTATCTGCACCATCCTCAGCCAGAGGTGTTGAATGGATGATCCACCTCACCCTCGCCATGATGCCCACAGAATCACAGATGGTAGTGTTCAACAAATTCGATTCGCTGCATGTGACATGAAGAAACAGCTGAGCACAGTAGATCCGACAAAGGCAAAGCGCCCTGGCATCATTCCTGCAATAGGACTGAAGACTTATGCTGCACAACAAGCCGTGTCCCTGGGGAAACTGTTTCATTCCAGCTCCAACTCTGACATCTCTCTGGCAATGTGGAAAATTCCTCAACTATGTCCAGTCCCCTAATAGGCAAATAATTACATTCTGACCATTTCACACCCCCTCAGTCCCTTCACGATAAACAAATTGGCGGGAGTTCATTTTGACAGAGTTGTCAAGCAGGACAGAAATAACCCGCTCAGTGTGGTTTCCGATAGGTTCCTATGTGGACATGGTCCTGTTGTAGAAATGTCACTAGATTACAAATCCAATACGGAATAATGCTCTGGCAGCTGGTGGAAGTTAAAAAAAAAATATCAAGATCTAGAATCTGGTGATTGTCACAGTGACCTTGCATCCAATGTTGATTGTAAACATCGATCTCCTTCCACAATGTACTTTCAGGAAGTGAATCTCCCGTGCTTTCCTGGTCTGGTCTAAAAATAACCCCAGACCCACAGAGACATGCGATAAACTCTTCAATGCTCCCTGAAACGGTCAAGAAAGACTCTCAATTGAATCACACTGCTCCAAGGTCTTAAAGGATAAAACCAGACAGAATACCCAGCGCCAGCCTCGATATCAGAAAAGGGAACGGGAAACACAGACTGTTCACCCTGCAGAGACCTCCTTCCTAACATCTGAGAGCTTGTGACAACATTTACAGAGTTTTCCCACAGACTGCACAGAAACATTGAGAAAGAAGTAGGCCATTCAACACCTCGAGCCTTCCCTATTCTAGTTCATGGAGAAAATCTGGACAATGCAGTTTTCCCAGCACAGTGTTCATATCCATTAGTATGTTTAAACATTGTGAAATATAAAATAAGAACTGTTGTCGTCCCTCCAGTCCATCAATCATGCTCCTCGATTCAATATAGATAGTTCTTTGATAATGCGTGTTTATTAAACGTGATTTGACTGCAATGAGATACGTGAATTGTGCACCTTTTTTCTATAAAGTGAACTCCCGCTCACTGTGACACGATTCCTTACCAGGCACCAGCTTCAAGGATCAACAAAACCCAACTTCAGGATCCTCTGTCTGCAAAATGCACCCTCTGAGTGTTCAGCTAAAACAGGAATGCAATCCGCTCTGCAAGCATTGAACCTGTGCCTGAAACGGGGAAGTGTTCTCTCCAATTAGATGGAACTTTATTTCAAACCAGGGGGAGAATCTTGAGGAGGAATGGAATTCCATGTTGGCATCACGTGGTCAGTCAGCCTGCGTGCTTTCTGGTGAAGAGCTTGGTGAAAGGTGCAGGGATGTAGCCAGTGACTGCATTGTGAAGTGCTGCATTTACAGCACTATTTCATTACAATATATGATTTAAAGGTTTAATTAGACTGTGCTAGTGTGTGTGTTAGACTAACATTAATGTTTGGTTTTTACTGATGTTTTGCAGTTCGTCCATTATTCTCTTTTCTCCATAGACCACATCATTAATATTACATGTTTTTGTGCAACACAGTGATGCAGAGGAACACAGTTACCACGTTATTGGACAACAACCTGCTATGATATCTGATCCTCTATCATCATACCATACCCTGCTCTCTCCCTATCCCTTTAGTTTCCAGAAATCCTTATTTATATTCATTGCCTTGGTTTCCACAGCCTGATTACTTTACTTACTTACAGTGTGGAAACAGGCCCTTCGGCCCAACAAGTCCACACCGCACCCGCCAAAGCGCAACCCACCCATACCCCTTACCTAACACTACGGGCAATTTAGCATGGCCAATTCACCTAACCTGCACATCTTTGGAGTGTGGGAGGAAACCGGAGCACCCGGAGGAAACCCACGCAGACACGGGGAGAACGTGCAAACTCCACACAGAGAGTCGCCTGAGGCGGGAATTGAACCCAGATCTCTGGCGTTGTGAGGCAGCAGTGCGAACCACTGTGCCACCGTGCCACCCACTAAATTATCTTGGAGATAATTTCCCAGGTTCACCAGTCTCTGAGTGCAGACATTTATTCCCGTCTCAATGCAGAGTGGTCTGTCTGTACCTAATAATGTGGCCCCTTGTTGTGATGTCCCAGCCAGGGGGGTTATCATTCCTGCTTCCAATGTGTCTCACCCTGACAGAGTTTTATATACTTTACTGATATCTTCATTCATTCTCCTAAAGCACATGGAATACAGGCCAAGCCGCCTCAGATTCTGCTCCCACAACAAGCCTATCATCCCAGAGATCAGTCTGGTCATCTTTGCTGCTCTGCCTTAATGTCAGGATTATCCTTTATTAGGTAAGGAGACCAAAACTACATATAATAATGCACCGTGTTCGAGATGAGGACTCACCAACGCTCTGTAAGCTGCAGTAAAACACCCTTACTCCTGTAATAAAATCCCCCTGAAATGAAGGTGAATACAGGATTTGTCTGCCTATTTGCTTTCTACTCCTGCAATATTGCTTTCAGTGACTGGTGTACAGGGAGATCCAGATCCTTTGCAATGTTACAGCTCCCCACGTGTTTGGTCTGTATAGACTGGTCAGTGTGCCAATGCCATTCCCAGTATTGACTTCTCGAATCAGATCTCATTGCCCTACACTGACCTCAGAGGGTTGCACAGAAGGAAACAAAAATGCAGCTTAGGTTCCTGTATCGATCAACATTTTTCAAACAATCCCTTTTGAAATGATAGGCTCCCATTCTGTTTTTCCCCTCAAAGGTTATAATATCACATATCCCACGCTGCCCCTTCCTTTTGCTCCCCATGTGCCACGTAATTGCCCAGACACTCCACTTGTCACAAGCACCTTGGAGCATTTTGACATCCTGCTCACCCACTCACAATCCGATATTGTTTAGTGCCATCAGCAGACCTAGAAATATTGTATCTAATGAACGCGACCAAGTATATGATGTGTATTAGGAATAGCTGCAGCCCAAACCCCGATCCTTGCTATATCCTCCACGCCTTCCATTAAAAAAAACACATTGTTTTATTCGTACCCACTGCTTCCTGCCGGCTGTCCCATTCTAAACCCATATTAGTCCCAGTCCCATAGGGGCTTTATCAAAAATCTTTCTGAAAATGCAATCATATTGCATTGATTGCTTCTCCATAATTACGCTAAACGTCACTTTCTCAAATATGATTCCCATTTGATCAATCTCTGTTGACTTTGTCTGTGCTCATTACCTTCAGTTCCAATACTTCCTCTAAAACTGTTTGGTTGCTAATTTCATTCTATTCCCTTTTTCTCAATAGACTAATGTTCCCTAGTATTGTTGGGAAGTATTCTTTCTTGTTTTGTTTTCTTCTGTGAAGACATAACTAAAGTATTTGCTCCATAGTTTTGCCTTTTCCCTGTCCTCCATTCTCTGGCATCAGACTGTAAGAAAGCTGCACCTTTTTCCACTTAATTTTACCATTGACATATTTTCAGAAGATATTACAAGTTCAATCTTAAAACCCTTGTTAATATACTCTTCTGAAACCCATCAATTTCCATCTTAGGCTACTCAGTGATTGACCTTGCACAGCCATACAAACACACATGCACAGACTTTGTACCATCAGACTTTGTACAGCACGGTCTACATTAGTCCCACGTTCCGACACAAGACCTGTAGCCGTGAATCTTATGGCATTTCAAGTTCACAGCAGTGTATTTACTCATGGTTGTGAAGTTATCATGACAACTCGTCTCTCAGGAAGTGCATTCCTGACCCCAACACCCTCTGGGTGAAAAACCTCACTTCCATCCAAATCTCAAACCCTTCACTTTAAAATGTGCTCCATTGTTCTTGTCCCTTTGACAAAAAGGAACAGCTGCTGTCTATCCACCATGTCTTTGTCCCTGGGAATCCTATCCTTCTGAATCACATCCCCCTCAGCCTCTCTGCTCCAAACTAAACAACCGAGCTTATCCAGCCTCTCTCCATAGCTGATATGCTCCATCCCAGGGAACATCCTGGTGAATCTCCTCTGAGCACCTCCCCCCCACCCCCCCCACACAACAATCAGATCCTTCCGGTAATGTGGTTCCCAGAACTACACACAGTATTCCATCTTGGTCAAACCAAAGTTCCGCATAGCTCTTATAATCGATGCCTTGATGAATAAAGATTATATTTATGGTCCCCTATGCTTTCTCAAATTGTGTATTAACCTATTTAGTCACATTCAGGGAAGTGTGGAGTAACACCCTCTGAGCTTCCTCGTGTGCTGCCATTCATTGAGTAATCCCTGTCCAGTTCCTTCATCCAAAGTGTAAGACTTCATATTTAGCAGGGTTACATTACATCTGCCATTGTTCTGCCCATCTGACCTTCCATCTGTATCTTCCTGCAACATAAGGCATTCCTCCTCACTGCCAACCACCCGGCCAATCTTTGTATCAAACACAACAAACTTAGTTGTCACACTCCACACATCGATATTCACAGCTGATTCATTTCTGAATAGCACAAATAATAAGGTTAAAGATCACACAACATCAAGTTACAGTACAGCAGGTTTATTTGGAGGCACTAGCTTCGAAGCACTGCTTCTTCATCAGGTGGTTGTGCGCTTTGAAAGATTTTGCCTCTGAATAAGCCTACTGGACTATAACTTGGTGTTATGTGATTTTTAGGTTTGTCCAACCCAGTCCAACACCAGCACCTCCGAATCACAAATAATAAGGGACACAGCACTGATCTTTGTGATACACCATTGGACACCGGTCTCCAGTCACACTAACAGCCTTCAACCATTACCCTCTGTCTCCAAACACCAAGTTGATTTGGATGCAACTTGACAAGTCATTAACGGCTCGTACCTGTTCCCTTGTTATTCATTTCTGCCTGACACACTTGCAGAATATTTGGAGATTTTCCCTAAATTTACTCTGCCAGCAGGTTTCTATGACCCTGTTTTAGGCAGTTCTCACCGAGTGACGAATTTCCTCAAAATTACGGTCTTAAGTGGCCAATCCCTTATCTTGCAATTATTTGCCCTGAAAGTGGATTGGACAGCCAGGGAAGTGTCCTGTTCATTTCCAACTTGTCATATGTTTGTGAATTTTCTAAATTTCACTGTGAGTCACCTCTCATTCTTTGAAACACTGCAGAACACCGGCCGAGTTTCCTCATCAGACAATCTCACCATTTGTGGGATTAATCTGGAGAAGGTCCATTGCACTTTTTTGTGGTCAGTATATTCTTTCTCAGATTGGGTCACTGACACTGTACACAATGGATGCAGGTTTGCTCGCTGAGCTGGAAGGTTCATTTCCCGACGTTTCATTACCTTACTAGTATCAACTACAGTGGACCTCAGGCAAAGCGAAGCTACAAATTCCTGCTTTCTTCTTATATGTTTGGGTTGATGATGTCATTTCCTATGGTGATGTTATTTCCTGTGGTGAAGTCACTTTCTGTTAATTTTTAGATGGGGTCTAATAACTAATGGAACATCAAGTTAGACATCTGGCAGAAATACATGTGGATTCTCTCCATTGATTCTATTATTTTCTAAATATCCAATATCACATGCTGCATAATAGATTCCAACAGTTTCCCTGCAGATGTCATGTTAATTGGTCGTCAGTTCTCCAAACTATGTCTTCTTACCTTTATAGATGCTTGGATCTCTTCCATTAATTTATAGTGCTTGGACCACGTTTATTAACTTCCATTTATCCGCAATGGCTTCCGGCATCTGCCGAATGCACAGGAAAATAAAACACAGTCATCGACAGTGCAATTAATACTTCTATTGCTGATTTATGTCTGACATTTTATTATGAAGTACATCAGGTTTGTCAGACATAGCAATGCTGAATACAGTTACACTTTTAAATATTACCTTGTTACTGATATAAATTGACTTTATGTCTTTAGTTGTACAAGCCATACACGATCACTTGGTATTACTAGGTGACTTTGTGGATCTTCCTCCATGAAGAGTGATGCATAGTAACTGATTATTTTCTTGACCATTTCCCTGTTCTTCGCAATAAACTCTCCTCTCCCGATTACAAATTTCCATATTTGACCTTGCTTTTATTTTGTTTCCTTTGAAATACAGATTGTAGATTTATGCAGTGTTTTTGTTCCTGTTTGTTAGCATTCATGTTCTCTTTCTGATTTTCTTATCAGTTTCATGGGCCTCGTTTCTGGATCGTGAATTTCTGAAAATTCTCAGGTTTCCACAATGAATGAAATTCTTCTGAAGTCACTTCCTATGATTAACACATTTTTGAATTTGTTATGTTAAACTTCATTGTGTCACTTTCCCTTTCTTTGGTGTTTGTATCTGAAATAAATAGACGTATATTTCAGACTTTGTATTTCTATAAATCTCCTGGTCTTGACCAGATATATTCAGGAACACTGCAGGAGGACAGGGAAGGAATTGCGGGAGCCCTGGCTGATATTTTTGCATCATTTCTGACCAATGGGTGAGGTCTCGGACGACTGGAGGGTAGGTAATACTGTGCCCTTACTCAAGAAGGGCTAGAATGATAAACCTGGGAACTATAGATCAGTAAATCTAAAATCTGTTGTAGGTAACTTACTGGAAAAGGTTCTGAGAGATAAGATATACATGCATTTGGAAAGAGAAGGTGTGATTAGGAGTAAGATTAGAGTGGTGCTAGAAAAGCACAGTAGCTCAAGCAGCATCCGAGGAACAGGAAAATCAATGTTCCAAGCAAAAGCCTATCATGAAACTCAGCACAGCTTTGTGCATGGGAGATCATGGTTCACAAATTTGTTCGAATTCTTTGATGATGTGACCAGCAACGTTGAGGAGGGCAGGGCAGTCTATATAGATTCCGGTAAGGCCTTCAATAACGTTCCACATGGTACGCTGCTCTGGAAGGCTAGATCGCATGAAATTGAGGAGGAGCTGCCAAATTAGATACAAAATTGTCTTGATGGTGGGAAGCAGAGGGTAATAGTGGAAGGATGCTTGTCAGTCAGGAGGCCTGTGACGAGTGGAATGCCTCATGGGTTGGTGCTGGGACCACTACATATTACATATATCTATGATTTAGATAAAAATGTACAGGCATAATTTGAAAGTTTGAAGATGACAGTAAAATAAGCTGCTTCATGGAGAGTGAGGAAGGTTATCAGAAATTTCACAAAATACAGCAATATCTTGATCAGCTGGAGAAGTGGCTGAGCAACTGCTTTTCACACAGGGGTGATACACATATGGAATGATGTGCCAGCGGAACAGGTTGAGGCGGGAACATTCGCAACATTTAAAATGCGTTTGGACAAATACACGGACAGGAAAGGATTAGAAAGATACAGGGCAAAGGCAGGGAAACGGGGTTAGTGTGGATGGGCATTTTGGTCGGAATGGACGAGTTTGGGCCGAAGGGCCTGTCTCCGTGCTGTCGGACTCTATGACTCTAACAACCATTGGTGGCGTTCCACTGAATGTTATATTGTACTTTCCCAATTCACTGGAGCGAAATTCATCCTCCAGGCTACCATGATATTTGACCAGAATGTTCAAGCATTCTTTATTGCATGCAGACACCGTGCAAAATGTACCTTATTAATGTCACTATTCCTTAAAAGCTGTTTCAGAGCAAGGTTATTAGTTCATCTTTCTTGTCACGCACACCAAATCCAAAATAACCTGCTCTCTAGTTTGCTTCACCACATACTCTTCAGCCCACCTCAGAAACACTTTCAGGATTTATTTCTCACAGCGTGAGCAGTTACTTAGTTAATGCAGTTTAGGTGCAACTTGAGACCAACCAATAAAACTGCAGTGTCCACAATACTTGCCTATCTAATTTCCAGAGCATGTGATGCTGAGATTTTCTGCAACCACTTTGGTTTCGATATATAACACACCAATATTTGCCTTTCCTTGCTATCTGTAAGCTGATTCTGTGGAATCTAAGGGAAAGCTCATTATTAGTGATAGACATGGACAAGACATTTGGGGAGGCTCACCTCGACGCTGAGATGATCTGAAGTAATGTCAATCAATACAGGACAAGCATCCTCCCCGCTGTGTCAGGATAAAGGTCACTGTATTCTCTCTGCTCCCTCACACTCACTGTATATCTGTTACAGCACCTACCCGCAGACAATCCTCATGCTCTATCTCCAAATAAGGCTCTGGCACTACCACTCTCACTATTGAATTCAACCTCTTCCTTCCCACAATTTCTCTGTCACCTACACAATATCCCACACATGAATAATACTATATGGACTCTAGACTGTCGACTGACTCGTTCCAGACACCTCAAAATTTCCTCCAGTCACACCTACACCAGCACTAACAGCAGGGCCACCCATTCCTGCCCTCACTCCCTCCCTCCCTTTCTCCCATTCCAAGAGAAACAGCCTGGAATAGGACAGAAAGGGCCAAGCCGGATGGTGGAGTGCCCAATATCCATTCTCTCACCCGCCGACCCTCACCATGTGGAGAGGACCCTAGTACGAGATGGAGCGGACTGTGATGTCTCGCATGGCATTTCTGAAACATTCATGTCCCATTGACCAATCAAGCAGCAGTGCTCAGTGAAAGACAATTCTCACTTTAAACCCACTCGAAGTTCCAACGACAGTACTTTCACTCCCCACTTCCCCCAAAAAATAAAGATACCTCATTACATAGAGATGCAGACACAGAAATACCCAGAATTATTGGTAAACACCCCAATATACGAACAAACACTATACATACAAGGGGATAGGCATACGCACACGTAGAAACACACAGAGATATATAGAGTCACACACACAAATATACACAAACACAGACAGAAACACACAGGCTGATACACAGAAAGGCAGACATAGAAACACAAATACACAGATGACAAGAAGATGGACACACACATATACAGACACACAGAGGCACAGACACTAGTGTCATTAAGATACAAATAGATAAGTCTATGATTTATAAGGGGATCAAGGATTCTCGGGGGAACGCAGGAGAATGAGGTTGAGGAACATATAAGAAATTATTGAACGGCTTATAGGACTCGATGGGCCGAATTACCTCATTCTGCTCCTTCTTTCATGCTCATGTGATGTTATGCTATCAAGTATTGTCTTCCTGAGACAGCAGCAGATGCTGGATTTGATACATATTTGATTAGAAACAGTCAGTGGCAATGTGAAACAGGTTTGGAGTCCAGAATGGTTTTAGCTTATTCCTAAGCTTAAGCAGTGGTTAGCACTGCTGCCTCACAGCGCCAGAGACCCGGGTAAAATTCCCGCTCAGGCGACTGACTGTGTGGAGTTTGCACATTCTCCCCGTGTCTGCGTGGGTTTCCTCCGGGTGTTCCGGTTTCGTCCCACAGTCCAAAGATGTGCAGGTTAGGTGAATTGGCCATGCTAAATTGCCCGTAGTGTTAGGTAAGGGGTAAATGTAGGGGTATGGGTGGGTTGCGCTTCGGCGGGGCGGTGTGGACTTGTTGGGCCGAAGGGCCTGTTTCCACACTCTAAGTAATCTAATCTAATCTAATTATTCTGTCCTTATGTCTGATTTGATGTTCCATTTTAAAATAACAGGTCCCAGAAAGAAAGAAGGACGCCCCTTTCCCTTTTGCGTTGTGCTACCTTTGGTGTCTTCGTCCTCAGCGAGCAGTGAAGACTCAGTTATTGAAGATATACAAGGCTGAGCTTCACTGGTCTTTGCTGGACTGGAGAATCAATGTTTATTGGAAACAGACAGGAGACGGATGGTCAGACACACTCGGATCAACCATGAGCATTCTGAATGGTGCCGCCAAATGGCCAATGCTGCCCCTACACCGCATGTTGTTCCCTCAATCCACGCTCTGGGCTGTTACAGAGATATACTGCTGCCCCTACCCCATGTGTTCCCTCAATCCACCCCTCGAGGCTGTCACAGGGATATATTGCTGTCCATACCCCATGTGTTGTTCCCTCAATCCACCCCTCGAGGCTGTTACAGGGATATACTGCTGTCCCTACTCCATGTGTTGTTCCCTCAATCCACCCCTCGAGGCTGTTACAGAGATATACTGCTGCCCCATCCCATGTGCTGTTCCCACAATCCACCCCTCGAGGCTGTTACAGAGATATACTGCTGACCCATCCCATGTGTTGTTCCCTCAATCCACCCCTCGAGGCAGTTACATGTTAGGGGACCACCCCATTTAGTCAGATAAGATCATTACAATGAGACAGGAGGAGACCATTCTGCCCCTCTAAGGAATTACACAGGAATATAGAATGAAGCAATTCAGCTCGTAGAGTACATTACACAGCCCAGGAGGAGGACATTCAACCCGTCTGAATGGCTACACAAGAACAGGGAAACTGTCAGTAACAGGAAATAGAGAGTAGAGACAAATGTTTATTTTCAGGTTGCAAAGATGTAACTGATGGAGTGTCTCAGAGATCACTGAGGGGTTATCAGTGATCAATAATCTTTTTCAATGATCTGGAGGAAGTGGAGGGAATGGCTTGGAGCTCAATTGGATGGTCAGTCAATGTCTCGTCAAATGGACGTTGTGAGTCTGCAAAGTCATATAGACAGGGAAGGTGGGTGAGCTATGCTTCAGCAGAAATAACATAAGGTAAGTTGTCTATTTTTGGCATGAAAGCTAAATCAATTTAAATGCAGAGAGATTACAGAACTCTGTCATACAGGCGGTGTTCATGTTCTTGGGACATGAATCATATGAAGTCAGATGCAGCAAGTGATTTGGAAGGTAAGTGGAATGATGCTGTTTTTGGCAAAAGGTATCAGGTTTAATCGCAGGAATATTTTACTGCATCTGTATAGGGCATTGCGGAGACCACACCTGATGCACTGTGTGCAGGTTTGATCCCCTAAACTAAAATGAAAGGATATAATTCTTTTCGAAGATTTTCAAAGAGGGTTTCCTTTAAGCATTCCTGGAATGCCGGCCTTTTGTTAAGGGGGATTATCAGTTTCGATCTCAGCTGAGAAATAGTATTGAACCATCCATGACTTTCTGAAAAGTGTACCAACTGGACGCATTGTATCTCTTGTCAGGGAGACTAAACCTAGAGAATGAATTTTAAGAAAAATATGTATTGACATTAACACACATACTATGAAGACACCTACCGATATTTACAAATTACTCAGGCACATGTTTGCATGGCATCAAATTATAAAATGGGGACTTTTTTGCGATTGAAAGGAAATGTGTGCAAAAAGATCAATGATGCCCCTTCATGTCATCCAGAGAATGTTCAAGGAGAGCACACATGGCCCAGTTTGGCGTTCAGTTGACATTATTGTATGTTTCAACACAGAAAGGAAGAAAAATGTTCCCTGCCTGAGAAGCAGCAGCCGATTGATCCCTCTCTCTTACTTTGTTCCACCAGATAGCAAAGTGTGAGAACATAAAGTCCCTGAGTTATCTTTACCACTTGTGAAGAATTCCTGGTGAGGATCCATTGGAATCTCTCCACTGCCTGAAACAAAGGGAATTCAGACAAATCCAACTGTTCCAGAAAGAAATCTCATTAGCAGAAGATTGTGTGAGCAGAATAACATCAAAAGCAGAATAACGTTTGGGACACTCTATCATTTTACCATTTGTTGTAAGTTCAACTTTCTGTGTCTCACATTTTTCTTGAAAATGACCTACTATGAGACCTACTTCATTGGTTACATCACAAAATTGGTTGCATTTAAGATTTGTGTAACCAGTGGAGGAGTGGGACTGGAAAAAGAATCAGTGACCTTCCAATATTGGCTGGAACACAAATTAGAAATTCTCAATGTGGGAATTCCCTTCCCCAGAAGTTTGTGGTGCCTGGATATTTGAATTTATTGAAAGTTGTTTTTGTCGACATTTGACAGACAAGTGAATGCAGGAAAATGGTATGCAGACGGAAAAGTGCTGCTTTGACCACAATCACATCACATCTTTGTGCGTGGTGGAGCGGTGACAAAGTGTCTAATGGTCCACTCCTGCTGCTCAGTCCTATGTTTCTATGTACCGTGAAACTCCTCACAACTCATGCAAGGAACGGATGGAGGCCACTTGCTCCAAATACCTGGTCCACAATAATACAGGATCTCACTCAGTCCCTCCAGACTGTCTCACATGGTTTGATGTGGGTTGGAAAATGTTATTTGGAAGTCCAGGCTGGGGTCGAAAGACACCTCTGGTCCCTTTACAGAGTGTGTCCTCTCTGCAATTTGTGCTTCATTTGTTGGTCATATTATAGACCCAGATTCACTGTGAATAAGCCCCCATACCTCACCCACAGATGACTTACAAAATACTTTGCTCTCTCTGATTACAACGTTCAATAACAGAACGTTCAGGAAAATTACAACAATTAACTTTGTAATTACAGAATATGAGAACATAAAGAACAGGATCAGGTAGTTCGCACGGTCAAACCATTGTATACGATCATGGCTGATCTACTGTTGACATTAACTCCTCGTTAATGCCCAATTCCTCACACTCCTTAGCTGACAGTTCAAAATTAATTTACCTCCTCCATAAATACTTTCAGTGATGTAGCCCCCATAACTCTCGAGTCCAGATAATTCCTGACAGCGATTCCCCCACTGAGAGTGGAAAACACTTCTTACACATACACCGTCACCTATTGATATGAACAAGATTTGAATACAGGGGCTCAAGAAAGAGGGAATGACTTTGATACCAAGGCAGTATTTGACTGAAGATGGCATCAGGACCACCTACTTATTTGAGCTGAATGGGAATCAGGTGTAACCTCCCACTGATCTGGGTCTTTCAGAGCACCAAGAAAGATGCTTGTGGTCAGTGGCCAACATTCCTCTCAGTCCCAGAACATCTCTGCAGGGGACCCTCAGCACAAACATCTTCAGCTGCTCCATCAATGTATTTTCCCATCATAAGATCAGAAGTGGGAATGATGACTGAAGATCATACAATGTTCTGAACATTTTGCTCCCCCTTAGCTCCTGAACCAGTCTGTGTCCTTGTGCAGCAAGACCTGGACAGCATTCAGTCTTGTGCTGTTAAAATGTCGGTAACATTCATGTAACAACATGACCAGACACTGCACATTTGCACAGTTAAAAGAGGAGCTCATTCAGCATCTCAAGCTGGTTACACACTGATATGTGGAAGCCATTCAGCCTGTCGAAACTAACGAACAAGAAGTGGGACAACCCATTCAATCCTCCTGCCTGTTCCACAGGAATAAGAGGGGTCTGGTCAGTACATCGAGCTGTTAAACAGGAACAGACAGAGCCCAATCAGACCCTTAACTCTGTTCCATGAGACCAGGAGGAGGCTATTCAGCCCCACGCGTCAGTTATACAGGAACAGGAGGGCATCATTGATATTCCAACATGACAAGCCAATGAAACCGAGACTACACTGATAGAGGACTCCATGACGTTAATCACGGTTCCATTGTTTGTAGAACATGTGCTACTTTAACATGACTTGCTGGCAGTGAGGAAGCAAGTCAACTGTTTTGTGTCAAGTCTCAAGGAGGCATCTTCCATCTCCGAGAAGACGCACCCATGTTCTCCATGGGGGTCAGAAGCTGCAGGGAAGAGTTAACTCTTTTATAATGAAGGTATTGCGGCTGCTGTCGGGATTATGAATAACATTACGTTGATTACAGGATCACGCACCAATTGGACTGCATTAATGTTGGGAGATTTTATTCAAAAGCCTGGACCTCTCTCTCATATACACACAGACACTCCCTTACTCTCTCTTTCTCTCTTTGTGTCTCAATTGAAATAGGAAGTGGGGTGGTTGGGTCGATCGTTCTCAAAGGCTCTTAAACGATTGATAATCATGCAACCCAAGTGAGAAAAAAGTTATCGAATTTATCACCGTATCACTGCCTGTTTAGAACATCATGAGTGATTGCCCATCCCCCTTAAGGTTCAATGCAATCACCTCTTATTCAGTCACTCAGCTTCATTCACTGTTCATGGTGCCATCATCCCAGGGATTAGTCTGGTGTAACGTGAGAGAAAGTCCATATGACCCCAAATACTGCCTCAATAATACTCTCGAGAATGCTTGTAATAATTCCCTTCTCTCACTTAGACATCGCCGATTCTTTCCTTTGCCACAAAAAGCCAGTCCTTCTCAATGCCCTACGACTGACATTGAAATTACACCTTACACCTGTACATCAGCATCAATAAAGGCAGCACCAGAGTTGCCTATGGAGATGTGCATCACAATCGGGGAGAACTTTAATGAGATTTAATGTACCTAAAATAGGGAATGATCACCTATCTGAATAGAAATGAGCTGGATAGAAATACGGGAAACAGACAGAGGAAGGGAGCAATCTTTACTTTTGCTATTCTCTCATGGGATGTATGCAGCCCTAGTCAGGGCAGCATGTTATGCAGATCTTGAACTGAGTGCCTGGTTCAGCTGTTCCACAGGACAGCAAAGAGTAAAACACATTGCTGTAGGTTCGTAGTTTTACAACACAGGATACTGCTTAATTAAGACTAGCAACAGAGAAAAGATTTATCCAATGCAGTAATCTGTGATAATTCTCGAGTCCAAAACTCTTTTAAATAAAAATTAACAACTTTATTTCTTAGAGTATAACAGAGAATAATAAACGAACGACTATTTACAACTTCTTCCTCTAACCAGTCTTTTACCTTCCCCCTCCACTATACTAGTCCGATAAGACTCGTAATTATGATTTACAAAACAAAACTTCTTATCTCAAAACCAGGAAGCTTTCGGTTCTTCTCCATATTCATGTCTTCTTTTCTTCTTGTGGATTCTGCTTCACTAGTTACTAATCAATAAAGGTTCCTTTAGGAGAGCTATTTTGCAGGCAGTCTTCGCCCGCTGGTAGCTTGGCAATTCTCCTCTCAACTGTTCAATTTTCCATTGTCTTGAACCCCAAAGCATCAGATTGTATCATTCGCTTTTAAGATTGTCAATATATTAAATTCAAACTTGATTGTGGGTGGGTACTTTGGAGTATAATTTACACTGTTTGGCTGAATTTGTTTTTGTCTCGAGACAATGAGCTAATTGAGTTGATCGACCAAATATTACATTATATCTATTTTTCTGAACACTTGGTGCTCTCAGGTGGTTATTGCTGGATTAGTGGTGCTGGAAAAGCACAGCAGTTCAGGCAGCATCAGAGGAGCAGTAACATCTACGTTTTGGACAAAAGCCATTCATCAGGAATACAGGCAGAGAGCCTGAAGGGTGGAGAGATAAGTGAGAGGAGGGTGGGGGTGGGGAGAAAGTAGCATAGAGTGGCTTTTCATTCACCTCAAGGTACAGTACATCCACGTTCATCACCAAAGTCACACGGAAACCTGACTAGGGAAGCATGACACACATTGACTTCACGAAAGGACTTGAATCAAGCAGATGGGTTTTTGTAATAAATCATAATGGTTGCTTTTAAATTCCACCAATTTCTCTCATGGGATATCAACAGACTATTATTCTGCAGCTCTCGATTATGAGTCAATGGATTGAACCACAATAAATTGTCTTCCCCTTTGTGCAGAGAACAAGTAAAACATCCTCAAGAGCAATTATTTAGTGACAGAAAAGCGGTTAGAAGGAATTTCAAACTGTTGCATCTGGATTGAACAAATTATAATTGGTTGTAAAATTAGAGAAGTGGTGAGGCAAGTTGCCATTTCACGCAGAGTATGGTCGGGATCTGGGAGTCAAACATGGAAACAGATTACAGGCAGAAGGTGCCTGGATCTGCACCTGAAGGCCTATAGTCTCCAGGAGACAGAACTAGGGCTTTAAGAAAACGTTACTTCTTGTCCAATGCAGACAGTGATCTCCTCTATACTGTGCTTTTTTTTCTGAAGTTTTCAAAGGTTACCAATATCTGACAGGATCAATACGCTTTAATGAGGGGAGAGGGCAGGGAGGAGCAACGTGTGAATTGATTAGCATCACAATAATACTGATCCCATCCTTTATACACAGTGTGCTTCACTGTGTTGGCCAATTTATCCTTCCTGTAGAAATGGGGATAACCTGTGATTATCCAGTTCTCAGTCGTGGTCACATTGCAGCCACATCTCAGTAATCTCAGCTGCATCTGAGCTGGTTCATACTATTTGAAGCTACCACTTCATTTGCCCTGTTGAAACGTTTGTAAGGAATTTAGGGATGGCAGCAAGGGCAGAGCCCAGGATGGCTTTAGGGTCCAGGGAATGTTACAGAGATAAGAAGGTGTGTGAAGGCTGGGAGATATTACAGGGATATGGGTCATTCTAAGGGCTGAAGGAGAGTACAAAGACAAGGAAAGGTTTAGGTTTTAGTTGAAGTGAAAATGGAGCTGGACCAGCAAGATCAATATTCTGGCTACAAGAGCCTTGTAGAGAGAAAACCTCACCGAAACCTGATAAAAATGTTATCTGAACAATTCATAACATGATATAGCTCTCTGTGTCTCTGCACCAGAAATATACATTCTGTCCACTGTGCCTATAAACGGCCAGTCTCTGGAACATTCTTCATGTTCCATGATCCTTCCCACTTCTGTAAACACACTAGTCTCGACAAAAATTCCTATTTGTGTAAAGGTCTCCATGCCCTATGAAGCTCCCTTCTCCTTATAGAGAAGGTCACACACAAACGACGAGTTTTTGGAAGCGGTGAGAGATTAGTAAGAGACGTTCTTGGTGGAGGACCTGAGGTCGAGAGTTTGCAGAAAACAGAAAAAAAAACTTGTACTGGTCCTGCAGGAGATTGATAACAGGAGGGTCAACTGAAAGTGACAGAGCGTTCCTTGGGGAATTTTACAGAGACAGTGTTGGCGGAACTGGAGGAGATTTCAGAGCCAAGGAGATTTGTAGGTGCTCATGAACGTTAGAAATAGGTGGAAGGGTTTTATAGTGATTGGAATGGAGTCAGTCAGGTAAACCTCATTAATACAAGTTCCCTGTTTGGGACTGTTAACCTGCTCCAATCAGGGAATCCTGGCTCAGAAATAAGCAGAAGCATCAGGGGCTCTGTTCAATTTAGGAGCCGACTCTGATCTAGCGTGTGTCAGTGCCATGGATGATGCATGTAGAAAGAAAAAGGGATTTGGTAAAAGGATACCAGCCTCTGTGGAGTTTTTCAGTTTTAACATCTGGTAGATATTACAGAGAGAGGGAGGGCTGAAGGTGTTTCCACAGATCGGGATGGATTTAGAAGGTTGCAGAGACAGTGATCTGTGTCTGGGCAGAATGTGGTTGGGACTAGAGGATGTTACACATCTGGTCAGGCATTGGAGTAGGTTACACAACAGGGAAAATTGTCGGGACTGGAGTAAAGAAAAGAGTTGGGCAGGGTTGGCGATGCTGGAGAAAGTTGGAGACATAATGAACACTGTAGTGGCTGGAGTTTATGGAGATACTGCGATCTGTCAGGGCAGGAGGGGGTTAGTAACGCTGATTGTTGTGTGGATTGGAGGAGATTGCAAAGATTAGGTTTCTATGGATCAGAGTAGTTGCAGAGAAAGAGAGAGCCATAAAGACTTGAGAAATATTTTATAGAGAGGAAAGGTTATTGGAGCTGTAGGAGATTCCAGAGAAAGAAGGTTTATATGGCCTGAATGAGTTACAGAGATAAGGAGGGCGACATTGGCTGGTGGAGATTGCAGAGATTAGAATGTATCATACAGGATTGGCGAGGTTACAAAGACGGGATATTTATGGATTTGGAGGCCTCTCAACACATCACACTGAATGACACAGACGCCTTATGGCACAGAAGGGTGTCATATGGCCGATCATGGCTACACCAGCTCTTCAACTGAACTCTTAGCTGAGTAATGATCTCCTCCTTCACTCACATCCTCACATTTCTTTTTGTATCAAAAATTATCCAATCGCCTCCTGAATGTTTTAGTCAAACATGCAGCTACAACGCATCTAAGTTCATCTTAACTACTTGCGGAGATTTTTTTTTTCAGTTAGAAATCCTCTTTCTAATTTCGATGCAGCCTTACTCCATCTTTTAACACGCTCATTATGAGGGGCCCACAGGATGATTCTGGGACATCTCTATGGTAGCTCTCAGTTTTCCCATAATTTCCCCCTGCTCTACCATCTTCCCGCTGAACCTCCAGCATTCCTCCTTGTTCCCAATTCGATTCTCCATCTGATACAAATTCTATTGTTCTTCACTATCACAGAGGGAGCATTGGGGTTGTTTATCCTGATGTTCCTATTTGAGGGACCATTTCTCGACTGGACCCAAGTCATTTCCTCTTTGCAGGGTGTCCATGGTTCAGTTTGTCATTTTCTGACCAAATTGGTGTCCCAGTCAAACCTTCCCAGCTTTATTCTTGCCCCATTGAAAGCTGTTCTCAGTCAACAAATGTTAGCAAGCAGGGCCTCCAGCTCCACCTCCACTCCGCTCCCTCACACGGTCACCCTCTCTGTGACTCCCAGGTACGTGTAATCGTCCAGCTCCCACTCCACTCTGCTCCCTCACAGGGTTACCGTCTCTGTGACTCCCAGGTATGACTAGGCCTCAATCCTCAGTGCTGATTTATATCCTCCCACTTTGCTGCCTCTGTAACTCCCAGGTGTGCGTGAGCCTCGTGTTCCTGCTCCAAGTTGCTCGCTCACATGGTCACTCCCTCTGTGACTCGAGCCTCCGGCTCTTCTGCTTCTCCACCTCCAAGTCCCAGTCGGTCCCGACCCTCACTGCTGATTTATATTCTCCCGCTCTGTGCTGCTCTCTCTCAGGTTCTTTGTGACTTTGTGACTCCCAGGTCATGGTAGGTCTCAAGCCTCAGCTGATATGTACAACATCCCATTCTGCACTGCTCTCTTACAGGATCGTTGTTGTGCCTGGAAGACAGTGGCAAAGAGGAAGATTAGATAGAGCAGAGGGTGTTACAGTGATTGAGCAAGCTATATGGGATGGAACTGGTTAGCTGGGATTCTAGGCAGACCTGCAGCAACTCAACAACTTTACTGGAAGATACAGCGAGTGTTGCAGACAATAAAGAAGGCAAAGGAAATAGAGAGATGGTGGTTTGATCATGATGGCGCTTTTTAGAGCCTAATGGGCTTTTTCTGTGCTGCTTACAGAGATGTGCAGACGTCAACAAATGCAAATTGACAGCCAGCAAGTTGTATGGTACTGGAGACTGTTGGATATTACACAGTTAGAAGACTTGCAGTAACTGGGGGGACGATAAACCTTTGGGGCACTGGTGGTGTTCAAGGTCCTTCAGGACATGTGGAGGTACAGAGAATGGGCGCATTCCAAATAGTGGGATTGTAGGGGCTGGAATTCCTGAGATGGATAAGGAGGAAGAAAAGTGCCAATTTAGCTCTCGCAACGATTGTAATTATAGAAATTTAAGGAAGGGAACCTGTGCTGTCATTGATTAGAGTTATATGGAGAGTTACAGGTTGTCACTGAGGATGTCACCTAGACAGGGGACGAAACGTCTGCAACACAAATTCCAGCTAGGCGAACAGAACCACAACAACAAGCATCCGAGCTATAAATCTTCTCATAAACTTTGAACACCTACGGGCGAGAGACGTTGAGACAAGCCAGGAAATGGGAATCTTGTGCCATCCGTCTCAGCGTCACATACGAACAACTCTGGTTCCTGCACGAATGCCGAAAGAATCGAATCCTTCCACTATGTGTCAGATACAGATCACCAGTCAACAACCCACAAGCCAGGGGCACAGCCAGACAGAACGGATTCAGGATGATCCAGGTAATGTTTACAGACGCACACAACAGACTACACAAATACAGACAAGAAATTGCGCGTCAAAAATTATTAATTTCAAAAACCACCAATCAGGAATGGACCCGGACCGTAGAACAGGCCATCAACATAGGACAGAACAGGGCCACTCACCACAAAAAAAAGCACTAAAAGAAAAAAAAATGCACAAACTAACGCACAACAGAGAGGACACCACAACACATTCGTGGATTAGAAATCTCTCCCACAGACAGCTCACAGACACGGAAAGAACAATACTGGCCAAGGGACTCAACTACAACCACAGGGACACCAGGACAGCAGACTTCCTAGCAGCACTAGAATGCACACTCAGAAACAATGGACTGACAGAAGAGACACAACAAACAGTGAGACACAGTGTCGTACTACTAGTAACAAAGAAAAGACAAACACATAACCTCAACACCAAGGAGAGGGAAGCACTAAAGTCACTAAGAAACGATAAGAACATAATCATACTACCAGCAGACAAAGGCAGAATGACGGTCATCCTGGACAAAGCAGAGTACATCCAAAAAGCGCAATAACTACTTGCAGATACCAACACCTACCAAAAGAAGGAGCTTGACCCCACCCCAATGCTCACCAATAGGATTAACAACACGCAGAGGAACCTACAATAAAAACGGACAGATAACCAGGTTTGACCTAAAGAGAATGAAACCTGAAGGCAACAACACCCCCGGATTCTATGAACTACCTAAAGTGCACAAACCAGACATCCCACTCTGACCCACAGTATCACTCCCAGGGACACCATCACACAAACTGGCTAAAGAACTACAGTAGAAACTGAAACACGTGATCAGCGGATCCAGACACTCTGTACAGTCAACACAGGAATTCTTGGACATCATCAGAAATATACACATAGATAAGGAAGAAACTATGGTCTCATTCGATGTAACGGCACTGTTCACCTCTATCGAAAAAACCCTAGACAGAGAAAAAATAGCCAACCTACTGGACATACAGAACAGACACCAAGACGGTGAACCTATCAATAAAGACTGTATACTCAACCTACTGGACTTGTGCCTCACAACACACTTCACATTCAACAACAAAATGTATGAGCAAATCAATGGCACACCCATGGGCTCACCCATCTCTGGACCCATAGCAGCAGCGGTAATGCAAAAGTTAGAACAAACAGTCTTTTCGCAAATTCAACCCAAACTCTGGGTCAGATATGTAGATGATACCTTTGTAATCATTAAAAACACAGAAATAGAGAACACACACCGGATCATCAACGCCACACTCACAGGAATCCGATTCACTAGAGATGAAGAAAAGGACAACTAACTCCCATTCTTCGACCTGATGGTACATAGAACACCGAACGGAGAATTCACCACAAAGGTATACAGGAAAGCCAAACACACAGACCAAGTCCTGAACTACGAAAGCAACCACCCTAACACACACAGAAGAAGTTGCATCATTTGACTGTTCAAAAGGGCCACAACACGCTGCAGTACACCAGAACTGCAAAAAGAAGGAGAAGAACACCCATACAATGAATTCACCAAAATCGGACACCCCGGCAATTTCATCAAAAGATGCCTAAGGCAAAGACAACGAAGGAGGACATGCCACTACCCAAAGGACTAGCCACACTACCATACATCAAAAACACTTCTGAACTGACAGCCAGACTACTGCGACCACTAGGACTCATAACAACACACAAACCAACAGCCACTCTCAGACAACAACTCACCAGGACGAAGGACCCGATACACAGCATAAGCAAAACTAATGTAGTGTACAAAGTCCCATGCAAGGACTGCACAAAACACGACATAGCACAAAAGGAAGACAACTAACGATCTGCATCCATGAACACCAACTAGCCACGAAACGACATGACCAGCTATCCTTAGTAGCCTCACACTCAGATGACAAGCAACATGAGTTCGACTGGGACAACACGACTATTATAGGACAAGTCAAACTGAGAACAGCCAGGGAATTCCTAGAGGCATGGCACTCATCCACTGATTCAATCAACAAACACATCGACCTGGACCAGCCACTGCAGCAGACAGCTGGAACGGACAACTGGAAGCGGCAGATACAAATCACTCCAAATGCCGGAGGAAACATCACAGAAGCGCTTCACAGGAGGATCCCAAGCACTGAGGATGTCACCTAGACAGGGGACGAAACGTTTGCAACACAAATTCCCAGCTTGGCGAACAAAACCACAACAACGAGCAACCGAACTACAAATCTTCTCCCAAACTTTGGAGAGTTACAGAAGCTGAATGGGTGACAAATTTAAAAAGAAAAAGATTTTAGGTGATCAGAAGTTTAAACAGGAATAAAGAAATTTTCGAGATCTCAGGCACAGATGGGAATGGAGGAGGTGAGATATTGTGAGGAACTAAAAGAGTTATAAATCGGGGAGGATGTCAGATATAAAAGGAAGAGCTGCATTCTCTTGATATAGTTACAGACATGTTGTAGCGCCTGCTGGAGAGCACACAGATAATAACATTTCACGCAGCTGGTGCAGGGGCTCAGGAAGGCACTCACGACCACCTTCTCAGGGACAACCCTGAATCAACAATAAATGCTGGTTCAGCCAACAAAGCTCATGTTCATGAATGAATGAAGGAATGAATTATCTAAAAGCAGCACTGAGGTCACTCAGGAAAGCACTTTCAACAGTACTTCACAAACCCGGCACCACTATAATCTGGAAGGACAGGAGTTCCTGATGCACGGAAACACCAGCATTTCCAACGTGCCCTCCAAGGCACGCTCCATCCTCCCAGCACTGTGTCTGTCCCTACAACCAAAGGACTGCAGTGGGTCAGGAAGGCAGTTCACCACCACCTTTTACAGGGAATTACAGATGGGGAGGTAATGGTGAAACTCTGCTGTTTACAGCAAGACAGAAAAATAAATTCAGCAGTGTGTGAGAGAAATGAAATTTCCCTTTCAGAACACATGCTGGGCATGGATAGAGGATTTGTCTGTTTGGCGCAAGGCAGAGTGTGTGAAGAAAGGGGTATTTTTCACGATGGGAACTGGTGATGAGGGGAGCTCCGCAGGGATCAGTGTTGGGATCCATTATCCATAACGCGAAATCCATTCAGGGTCTGAACAAAGGATGTGAAGAGGTACGAGAAATGGGTTTCCAAGAAAGATCCCAGTCATGAAATTCGTGTCATATGAGGAGCAGGTGAAGTCACTGGGTCTGCACTTGATGACGTTTCAGAGGCTGTGGCAGAATCTCATTCAAACTTACAGAATACAGAGGGGTCTGAATGGAGTGGACGTGGGCAAGATGTTTCCACAAGAGGAGAGACTAGGGGCCAAGGGCACAGCTTCTGAGTGAAGGGTCGATCCTTTAGAATAGAGATGTGGAGGAATTTATTCAGCCAGAGGGTAATGGATCTGTGGAACACACTGCCTGAGGGGGGATGTGGGGGTGAGTAATTCAGTTCATTTAACTCAGAGATAGATAGGTTATTGGTGAGTAAGGCGATCAAGGGTTACAGGAAGTAGGCGAGAGAATGGGGTTGAGAAACAATTCAGCCAGAATCGAATGGTGTTGCAGACTCGATGGACCGAATGGCCTAATTCCACCCCATATATGATGGTGTTATGGACGATCCTCATTCCATGGGTTTCTAAGTGTGCAGTTATAATTTCTGGCTTATCGTTTACCACACATTCCAGCACTTTCCTGATTATTGCTGTCACCTCTTGGTTTTAGAACGACTGCAGAAAGCTACACCACAGAGTAATTTGGGAATCCTTGTGTACAAATCTCATAAAAGTGTTGTACAAGGCCAGCAGGTCATAGAGAAGGCAAATGGAATGCTGGAATTGACTCTAAAGGGAATGGAGAATAAAAAGGGAAGGTTTGTAGCAACTACAGAGGCCTTCAGTAAACCCACACTGAGAATACTGTGAACAGATTTGGTCCCCTATCGAGGGGGAAAATATTCTTGCATTGATTTAGATTTAGATTAGATTACTTACAGTGTGGAAACAGGCCCTTCGGCCCAACAAGTCCACACCGCCCCGCCGAAGCGCAACCCACCCATACCCCTACATCTACCCCTTACCTCACACTACGGGCAATTTAGCATGGCCAATTCACCTGGCCTGCACATCTTTGGACTGTGGGAGGAAACCGGAGCACCCGGAGGAAACCCACGCAGACACGGGGAGAATGTGCAAACTCCACACAGTCAGTCGCCTGAGGCAGGAATTGAACCCAGGTCTCTGGTGCTATGAGGCAGCAGTGGAGGCATTCCAGATAAGATTTACCAGACTGATCCTCAGAATTGAGGGATATTGATGAGAAAAGATTGAGAAGGTTGAACTTGATCTCATTAGAATTTAGAAAATGAGGCAAATTTATTGATAACCGAAGATTCTCATGTTCTTGCAGGTTCGGTATGAATATGTTGGTTCTCCTGAGCAAGGATCTGTAAACGGAGATAAAGGGGAATGCAGGCACTAGGAAAGCTTAAGAAAAAAGCTGATTTGTAGAGACTGGAGAATATTACAGAGTTCAGTGGTTTGAAATCACTGTTGGTGGTTAGAGATGAGATAGGTTTTTGGGCTGAAAGATGTCATGGAGAGGTACAGGGAAATCAGTCCGGAACGAGTTACATTGATAGCAAGCAATATAGGGTCTAGAGATTACACAGATAGGTGTGGCAGTTGGAGTTACAGGAGATACAGAAACTGGGAGGGTTGTGGGGACTGGATATTACACAGATAGGGGTGGTAGTTGGACCTGCAGGATTTTATAGAGAAATGGAGGATTGGATGGACTGAAGATTAAACAGATAGGGGTGGTAGTTAGAGCTGCAGGATTTTACACAGAAGGGAGGTTTGGATGGACGGGAGTTAACACAGATATGGACGGTAATTGGAGCTGCAGGACTTACAGAAATGAGGACAGTTGTAGGGATGGTAGTTGGAGCTGCAGGAGTTTATAGAGATGTCAGGATTCTTGGTGCTGGGGACTACATTGACATGGACAATAGTTGGAGCTGCAGGAGTGAGTGAGATAGGGAGGGTTGAAGGGGCTGGATGAGTTTACACAGCTAGGGAGAAGTGTAGGGATTGGAGGAGCCAGAGATGCTGAGAGTTATAGGGCTGCAGGAGTTCAGAGATTTAGTGACGACTGTGAAGGCAGGTTTGCAGCATTCCCATCAGTTACACAGAGATGTGGAGTGCTGTTCTGGAGGATGTTACAGAAATCAACAGTTACTGGAAGATATTACAAACACAGTGAGTTGTAGTATTTGGTTACAGCGACAGGATGCATTGAGGAGTTGGAGGCTGCTACAGGTATTAAACATGCAGCGGGGTTCAATACGAGGAAGTGAGGACTGCAGATGCTGGAGACCAGAGTTGAAAAATGTGGTGCTGGAAAAACACAGCAGGCTAGGCAGCATCCGAGGAGCAGGAGAATCGATGTTTCGGGCATAAGCCGTTCTTCAGGATTCCTCGGATACTGCCTGGCCTGCTGTGTTTTTCCAGCACCACATTTTTCAAATCAGCAGGGGATCAATAACCTTATATTGACTAGGATGATTGGGGGCTCTGGAGATAAAGAACGAGAATTGCAGGTACTGAAGAATATCACAGAGATGGGGAGTAACATATGTGCTAGAGGTGTTAGAATATGAGCTGTATTCAATGGAGTCGGGGAAGATACAGGGTGATCTGAAGGGACTACAGGTGATAAAAAGGATACTAAGGCTTCTCAGTGTTGGATGGGGGCACTTTATACAGACAGAGAATGTTTTTTGGAATGGTGTTATTTAGACATTAAGAGGGTTGGACAGAATTGAGGGACAAACAGAGATACTTAAGGATGTAGTGAATGAAGGCATCTGTTGTTATCGGATGCTGAGGTTCTGGAAAGTATATGGACCGGAAAGCTGAACAGTCTGCCAGACCTTACAGAGACAGGAGCAGCAATTGAGCCTGGAGACACTAACACAGATAGGGAGTATTGCACACACTGGTTTCTGCTTTCGGGATGGTTGTAGGGGAGGGTAACGTTTAAACAGCTCGGGGAGTAAGAGCTGGAGAAGTTTATGAAGATGATAAAATAATGTAAAGACAAGAGGAGCTTACATTGACAGGATGGGTGATAGCGACGGGAAGATGTTACAGAGATAGTGAGTCTTGTAGGAACTGGATTGAGACAGTCACAAGCATTGGAGTGGGTTCTACAGCTCGGGAATGCTGCAGAGACCTGAGAGGATCACGCAGATAGGGATGATTGTAAGATCACCACATTTTCAGAAGCTTTCAAGACTGGAAGAAGTTGCACAGATAAGGAGAGGTATTGGAGCTGTGGGAGTTCACAGAGACTCGAAGATTTGGGGGGATTTGGGACTGTTTATGGATAAAGGGATTATTTTTAGCGACAGTAATATGGAACACAGAGGGAGAGTTTAGATTAGATGCCCCACAGCATGGAAACAGGCACTTCGGCCAAACAAGTCCATACAAACCCTCCGAAGAGTAACCAACCCAGACTATCTCCCATTGATTAATACAACTAACTCTGTTGGCAACTTAGAATAGCCAAGTTACCTGACCTGCACATATTTGGACTGTGGGAGGAAACTGAAGCACCCGGAGGAAACCCACGCAGACACAGGGAGAATGTGCTAACTCCACGCAGACAGTCACTCAACGCTGGAATTGAACCCGGGTCCCTGGCGCTGTGAGGCACTATTGCTCACCACTGAGCCACCGTGCTGCCCCAAACTGCAGAATTACACAAGAGAGTGTGTTTGAGGTGCTGGGAGGGATGTAGGGAGTGGAAGAGCAAACAGAGATGTGGAATGCGATTGCGGCTGGAAAAGGATCAGGAGGTGTTTATCCAGATAAGGAGCTCGGTCGGGATAGGAGATGGTTACAGAGGTCGTGTGGTGCTATAGGACAGGAGGCAGGAGTGTAATCGGGCCTGCAGAAGGTTACAGTCATATCATGTTCTCTTGGGGCTTGAGGAAGTTACACAGGTGGGTATTGTGGTCCGGGCTAAATGATTTTATCGAGACAGGGTGGACTGTAGGTATTGTACAAAACTACAGAAATAGGGATCATTTTACTGAATGCAGGATAACATTATTGAGATTGGACATGCTCTTGAGACTGGAGCAATTTACAAATAGGGAGGGATGGCAACATTGGAGTAGGTTTCAAATATACAGCAGGATTATGGGAGGGGTGGAGGTTACAGAAATAGGAAATTTTCTCGGAATTACAATCATTCATGATGCTGGTGTAGATGAGTTGGGCCGAAAGCCATGTTTCCTTGCTGTATGAGACTATCACATGACAAGAGACAGAGAGGGAGGGGGAGCAGAGAACAGTAAGATCCCAGGTTTTGATACTAACTCTTTGAGGGAGGCCTGCATTCCCCTCTGTTGTCCTGATGCTCACTAAGACAGCACAGGCCTTGATGAATAACTGTGAACTCTCGATGCTGTCTCAGGAAGGCTCACTACAGTGGAGCTGAAAGTAATCCTCTCACAAGAGGGTGGGGATAGAGCCTGGGATCATTGTGCTCTGTGTTCACCATTCAACACTATCTATGTCATGTTATCTGGACCAAAGGTCCATTCCTTAAATGCTCTCTGCTCTGTTCACTGTGAGTGATCTTACCTCGCTGCAGGATTTATTGAAGGCTTCAGATCTCACTCTCCATCTCTCTGGCTGACTGTTGGAGGTTAGAAATGTAGTTTCTGCAGGTGGTGGTGATTAGGGATGTTGTTCTTGCAGATGGGTGGTGGGGTGTTGCGGGGGCAGGACATTACACAACCGATCGCGGAATTCTTGCAGTGTACTTAAGGCTAAGATTTTAACGAATATAGAGGGTCTTTTAAAGAAATACTTTTAAGCTAAGAAATAACTTTGAAATGTTGTAGCTGACCACAAAAGAAACAGCAGTGGCATTTCGCAGGAAACTTATGGTATAAAAAGAGAAACTGACTAAATAACAGACAGGCTGTAACGAAGAAGGACAGCAGATGAACAAGGACAGTAGGATAGCCAGATAAGGAAAACTGGAGAACAACAAGTGAGGTAATTGGCTTATGATAGGATGAGATTAGACTGATGAGAATGGGAGGTGTGATTCCGCAACTTGCAAACTGAATAAAGAATGTTTACATGCTTTGTCGCATGCGTGTTTTTGCTTGCTTGCTGAGGTGTCCGGTACTTGCAAGGCCGTACAGAATAAATCTGTTCTTGTTTCCAAGGTTTTGTCTCAGGCTTAATTTTGAGTGAGTTTTGTTTCTCACACTGACCAACCATCTTCAATGTGATGATACATGAGACATGAGTTGGGAATTCTGCTTAGTCAGGAATATCCTGAGTACCTACAGGAGACAGAGAAATAAACAGAATTGCAAATCAGACTGATGCAGTGAGGGTTACACATGGAGAATGATACTGAGTCCCACAGAGATCTCGAAAATCCCAGTCTCCATCCCTGGCCTCTGCTGCCCATCTCTCTGGAGTGGAGAATTCTGCTAGCTCAGGATCTGGAGGAGCTGCAAACGGTGCAGTCATTGGCAGCAATTAGACCCTCACAGTGACAGATACCACATGGAGAGAGACTGAGTGATATCACCAGAGAGCAGGAGGTTATCAGGATCAAACCACAGTCAGGACGAAAGAGTTTGATTCATGGTGCACTGGGATCAGTACTCAGTGATGAGGGAGCAATCAGTGAACCAGGCAATGATCTCGTGTTACTCTCACTAGACTGTTCATCCAGAATTTAATGCTGGTGTTAGGGATACCCATCTGACTACTTAATATCCTATAAAGAAGGAAGTCAGTTATAGGCTGTCAGTCTGGCCTACATATGAATCCAGACCTAGAGCAATGGGATTGAATCTCAACTGCCCTCTGAAATGGTCTGGCAAGCACTAGGGCAGCTGGAGGTCGGCATGAACTGCTGACCAGCCAGAGACAGCAACATCCATGAGTGCATTAAAAACAACCCTGTTGCGACCAGTGTCCTGGCTAATCATGTCGGTAGGTTTATGAACAGGGCTTTAAACTGACAGAGAGGATGCAGTGAAAGTGGTCAGGTGAAAGGAGCTTTCCAAATCCAAAGAGCAAATGTAAAGCCTCATAACAGTATGGAGCTGTGGCTGAAGACAAGCAGAAAGGAACAGGAAGGGACAGAGTTGAACTAAAAATGTACATCACTGAATAGGATTGTGATAGGAAATTGTGGGAAAATGTAAATTATAATTTCTTTTGGAGTTGCCAAAGTATCTGCAATAAGGTAATAGACTTGTGACACAGAGATAAATGAGATTTGGTCAGCAGAGAGACGTGATTACAGGGTGAACAAAAATGGAACATAAATATTCAACAGTAAACAACCTTACAGGATCTCAGGGAGAATGGAAAAGCAAGATGGGAACCTTGACACTAATGGATAACAAAGGCATTACAGAGAAAGCATTTGGCCTCAGATTATGCAGCTGAATCAGCCTGAATGCAAATTATGGGTGCTGTGTCAAAAACACATGCAAGAGAACAGTTTTTATGCTGCCTTGCAGTATTTAATTGCTCATCCCAGAATTAAACAGGAATTCATTAGAATTTGTAGCAAAGGTGGTGTGATAATTTTGGGAGACTGCAATCTTTGTATAATCTGGGACAGACACAATGGCAAGAGTGATATTATTCGTGATCCTCCTTGAATGTTTTTGTCAGTGTTTCTTTGAATAACACGTTGTGCAACTGGCTAGGGATGTAACTATCTTAGATCAACAGTTCGGTAATGAAGCTGAGTGAACGAGCACTATCACACCGAGATTCTCCAGGAAATTATCCTGGAATTCAAAGAGATTATGATATTTCAAACTAACCATAAAACACACCCGAGCATCAGAAACAAATTCAATTACATGATTTTGCGAGAGAACTGGCCAAAGTAAACGGGGGAAACAGACTGAAATGTCAAACTGTTAATGAACAGTGGAAAACATTTACAGCCAGGGAGTCTGAGAGACGGACAGCACACAAATGGACCCTTCAGTCCAACTCGTCTACGCCCCCCAGACGTCCTTTCTTAATCTCGTCCGATCTGCCAGCACTTGGCCCATATCCCACTAAACTCTTTTTATTCACATGCCAATCCAGATGCCTTTTGAATGCTGCAATTGTACAAGCCTCCACCACTTCCTCTGGCAGTACATTCCATACATACACCACACTCTGCGCAAAAATGTTGCCCCATAGGTCCCTTTTAATTTTTTCATCTCTCACCCTAAACCTATGTCCTCTAGCTTTGGTCTCCACCACCTCAGGGAAAAGACCTTATCTGTTTATCCTATCCATGCCACTCATGATTTTATAAACCTCAGGAATGTCACACCTTAGCCTCTGACGCTCCAGGGAAAACTGTCCCAGTCGTTTCAGCCTCTCCCTATAGTTCAAATCCTCCAACCCTGGCAACATCCTTGTAGATCTTTTCTGAACACTTTCAAGTGTCACAACATCTTTCCAATAGGAAAAGGATGAGAATTGCACGCAACATTCCAAAAGTGGCTTAACGAATGGCCTGTACAGCTGCAACATGACCTCCAAACTCTGATACTCAATGATCTGACCAATAAAGGAAAGCATACCAAACACCTTCTTCACTATCCTATCTACCTGCGACTCCACTTTCAAGGAGCAATGAACCGCCACTCCGAGGTCTCTTTGTTCAGAAACACTCCCTCGGACTTTGCCATTAAGTGTATAAATCTTGCAAAAATTTGCTTTCCCAAAATGAAGCACCTCGCATTTATCTGAATTGAACTCCATCTGTCACTCTTCAGCCTATTCGCCCATCTGATCAAGATTCATTTGTACTCTGAGGTAACCTTATTCACTGTCCACAATATCACAAATTTTGGTGTCATCGTCAAACTTATTAATGGTACCTCCTACGTTCACGTCCAAATCATTTATATAATGATGAAAAGTAGTGGACCCAGCACCGATCTTTGTGGCACACCATCGGTCTCCAGTGTGAAAAATAACCCTCCTCAACCAACTTGTGTCTTCTACATTTGAGCCAGTTCTGTATCGAAATGACTGGGTCTCCCTGTATTCCATGAGATCTAACCTTGCTAACTGATCTTCCATGACGAACCTTTTCAATACCTCACTGAAGTCCGTGCAGATCACGTCCAATGATCTGCCTTCATCAATCCTTTTTGTTACTTCTTCAAAAAAAGCAATCAATTTCTTGAGACGTGATTTCCCACACACAAAGCCATGCTGACTATCCGTAGTCACTCCTTGCCTTTCTAAATACATGTAAATATTATCTCGCAGGATTCCCTTCAACAATTTACCCACAACTGATATCAGGCTCACTGGTCTACAGTTGGCTAGCTTTCCCTTACCAACTGTCTTAAATGGTGGCATCACGTTAGCCAAACGCCAAACTTCCAGCGCTTTCACCTGTGACAATCGATGATTACAAGTTTATCAGCAAGGGGCCCATCAATCACTTCCCTAGCTTCCCACAGAGTTCCAAGGTACACCTGATCAGATCCTGGGGATTTATATGCTTTTATGAGTTTTAAGACATCCAGCACCACCTCCTCTTTAATATGGACGTTTTTGAAGATGCCACTGTCCATTTCATCACATTCTATATCGTCCATTTCCTTCACGACTGTAAACACTGATGCAAAACAGTCGCTTACTATCACCCCTACTCCTGCAGCTGCACACAAAGGCTGCCTTGCCAATCTTTTGGGGGGGCCCTATTTTTGCCCTACTTACCCTCTTGCCCTTTATGTATTTATAAAAACCCTTTGGATTCTTCTTAACCCTATTTGCCATAGCTATCTTGTGTCCCCTTTTTACCCTCCTGATTTCCCTCTATGTATACTCCTCCTTGCTTTATACTCTGAGAATTCACTTGACTTCTCGTGCCTATACCTGACAAATTCTTCCTTCTCTTTCTTAACCAAAACCTTCGTTCTCTAGTCATCCAGTATTCCCTACACCCATCAGTATTTCCTTCCACCCTAACTGGAATACTGTACACTGTCTCTGGCAAGACGTTATGTCGTTTTTGAATGTTTCCCATCTTCCAATGATAAAAGTTTCATTACCTCAAAATGCAAACTCCCCAATTCCTGCATCTCACAAAAAACTGTCACTTGAAAATAATGAAAAAATAAAGAACATTCTAAACGAAGGCTTCGATGTGGTGAGCTCTGATCAGTCCTGTCGATCTGGAGATCACTGCCTGCACGGTGAGTGCTTTCTCCCAGAGCAGCACCAGGTCACTGTCAGGCACACAGACAGAATGGGCAAATACATTCCCATCTGAACTCACATCTCCCAGCCTGGGAACCTGAAGTTGTGCACGGACATTCTGGTAAACATCTCCAAAATTATTCATCAAGATCGGCCCAATCATCTAATCAAAAACAAATCAGCCACTCACACGAAAGCATCCTTGATGTCCCACACCCATTCTCAGTCCCATCCTGCAGGTTATACGAATCCCGCTACCGCTAACCTGCTGCAGGATCCCCGTCCCTTCCTACATTGGTACCATCATCCATGTTCTGCAGCCCTTCCTACCTCCGAAACATGGCCCAGACTCGACAACACTTCCTTCCTATGCAATGTTCCCCCAAAAGGGCACTGGAGGATGGTGGTGTTTACAGAGTTAGGGAGGGATATCAGGACAGGACGATTTTGCAGTTATTAGTAATAATGAAGTGGCTAAAATTTGCTTCGGTAATTTTCAGTATGCACGCCAATAAAGGAGATTATAGAGCTAAGGAGGATTGGAGGGACTGGAAGACGTTTCACAGTTTATGAGTTTTGTGGGGATTGGAGGAAGGTGCCAAAATACAGAGGGTTTAAGTTTGAAAGATTCTGCTGAAAACCTCTACTGAGTTAAAGGCAGGATTCTTGGTAATGTGGAGTAACAGAAGAACCTTGGGTTCCACGTCCATAGATCTTTCAAAGATGCCAGCCGTGTTGATAGGGGTGTTAAGAAGTCGTGTGATGTGTTAGCTTTCATTAGCAAGGGGATTGAGTTTCAGACCTGTGAGGTTATGCTGAAGCTCCATACAGCCCTAATTAGTCCACACTTGGAATATTGTGTTATGTTCCAGTCGCCTCATTATAGAAAAGATGTGGAAGCTTTGGAGAGGGTGCAGATATTTATAAGGATGTTTTCTGGATTGGAGGGCAGGTCTAATGAGGAAATGTTGGGGAAGCCAGGGCTTTTCTCATTGGAATGAAAAAGGATGACAGCTAACTTGATAGATGTGTACGAGATGATGAGAGGCTAAAATAGAGTGGATGGCCCAAGAATGTTCCCATTGTGAAAATGGCTATAACGATGGGGCATAATTTTAAGGTACTTGGAGGAAGGTTTATGGTAGATGTCAGAGGTACGTACGTTCCACAGAAAGTGGCGGGTATGTGGAATGCACTACTAGCATTGGTGGTAGAGAGAGTTACATTAGGGACATTTCACTAATTTTTGGAAACGCACATGGATTATAGTAAAATGAATTTCTCAAAATGGAGACATGTGCCCTGTGGTGTTCCTCGGGGATGTGTGCTGGGTCCACTGTTGTTTGTGATATACATAAATGATTTGGAGGAAGGTATCAGTTGCCTGATTAGCAAGTTTGCAGATGACACTAAGATTGGTGGAGTAGCAGATAGTGATGGGGACAGTAAGAGATAAAACAGCAGTGTACAGATCGATTGGAGAGATAGGCAGAGAAATGGCAGATGGGGAGTTTAATCCAGGCAAATGCGAGGTAATACATTTCAGAATATCCAATTCAATAGCAAACTAAATGGAAAAGTCCTGGGGAAAATTGATGTACAGAGAGATCTGGGTATTCAGGTCCATTGTTCCTTGAAAGTGGCAACGCAGGTCAGTAAAGTGGTTAAGGCGGCATACAGCATGCTTTCCATCATTGGACGGGATATAGAGTAAAAGTGTTGGCAGGTCATGTTACAGTTGTATTGGATTTGGGTTCGGCCACATTTGGAATGTTACATACAGTTCTGATCACCACATTACCAAAAGGATGTGGTTGCTTTGGAGAGGGTGCAGAGGAAGTTCGCCCAGATGTTGTCTGGTATGGAAGGGGCTAGCTATAAAGAGAGGTTGAATAGATTTGGGTTAATTTTATTGGAAAGACAAAGGTTTACTGGGGGCCTAATCGATGTCTACAAATTCCTGACATGTGTAGACATGGTGGATAGCAAGAAGCTTTTTTCCCCAGATTGTGGAACGCAGTTACTGGGGGTCACAAGCTCAAAGTGAGGGGGGAAAGGTTTAGAGCAGATATACGTGGAAGCTTCTTTATGCAGAGGGTGATGGGGGCCTGGAACGCGTTGCCAGTGGAGGTGGAGAGGCAGGAACCTTAACGTCATTTAAAATGTATCTAGACAGATGCATGAATGGGTAGGAAGCAAAAGGATACAGATCCTTAGAAAATAGGCAGCAGGTTTAGACAGAGGATCTGGATTTTCTTTGTTCTTTACTTCTTTGAATGGTCTGCAGGTTGGTTTGATCTTAGAGTAGGATAAAGGATCAGCACATTGTCAAGGGCGGACGGGCCTGCACTGTGATGTACTGTTCTGTGTTCTAAATAGGGAGAGTCACAATGGCAGGAAGTCTGGAGAGGATGGGATCTGAATGAATAGATATAATTAGGAAGGTTTGCTCGGAGTGTCAGATGCAACAGAAAATGGCCTGATCTGGAACAGACGACACAGACTGGGTGGGCTGTGGGAACTGGAAGTGTTTCACAGGGAATGAGGACGATAGAGAGCCACGGGGTGTTACAGAAATGAGGAGAGTTGTAGTTCATGGAGATGGGCAGGTTGGGAGGGATGGAGCAGTTTACACAGATAAGGATGTTGGTTGGATGGAGTGGTTTACACAGACAGGAGTGTGAATGGAGAAGTTTAGAGAGTAAGTGGGTTCTATAGACTGGAGGACTAAACAGAGCTATGGAGGGTAGTCATGGATGATGTTTATAGATACAGGAAGTTTTAGGTTCTGCGGGTTAGCTAGATACGGAGGGTGTGGTGTCGAACAGATTTTCCAGAAGGGCAGTAATTTTGGTTGTAGACAGTTTCACGGATAAGGGAGCATTATTAACCTCCTCCAAAATGGTCAAAATGGGAAAGGTTTTAGGGGACGGTGACGTTTACACAGATAGAGGTGTAAGTGCTGGAGAAGATTATGGAGATGAGTAGTAGATGGAGAGACTGGAGGAGATTACATTAATAGTGGGGTGCTAGTGATGGGAGGATGTTACACAGATAGTGAGTCTTATAAGAACTAAAAGCCACATGATTTGGTGTGTGTTCTACAGTTTGGGAGTGCTGCAGGGACCTGAGAGGCCTTTTGGGTCTCCCCAGATTGATTGTGTCTTTAGGACTGTAAGAGGTTATATATAAATGTGGAAAAATTAAAGACAATGTGTGCCTTCCTGTTTCCCCTGAACAGAGTGACGACACCCCTCATCGGCCAGGGATTCCTAAACCTGCTAGCTTTTCCCTTCACCTTAACAGGGACTCACTGGGTTCTTGAGATCACACTTTTCATTTGCCAGTTAGTCCTTTTCATTCAAACAGACTGACCCAATCGATTTTAATCATGATTTGGACGTGCCGGTGTTGGGCAACGTGGGATGGGCAAAGTTAATAATCACACAAGGAGAAAGTGAGGACTGCAGATGCTGGAGTTCAGAGCTGAAAATTGTGTTGCTGGAAAAGCGCCGCAGATCAGGCAACATCCAAGGAGCTGGAGAAGGGCTTATGCCAGAAACATCGATTCTCCTGCTCCTTGGATGATGCCTGACCTGCTGTGCTTTTCCAGCAACACATTTTCAGCTAATAATCACACAACACCAGTTTATAATCCAGCAGGTTGATTTGCGAGCACTGCTTCTTCATCAGGTGGATGTGGAGCACAATCCTAAGGCACCGAATTTATAGCAACAGGATGGCAGTGTCATGGAATGAAATATTAAACAAGCTTAGATTAAGTCTTTCATCTTTCACCAGCGCTTCTAAATCTAACGCTTTCAAATACAGAGGGACCTTGATTATCCAAATATCAATTAACCTAATATCAGATTATCCAAAGGAGATCTCGAGTTCCCGGTAAAAATATTAGATCAAAGAGCTGTTTCAACCCTGACTGTGTTTGTTTTTGTTTACACTGATTAAAACCGATCTCAGCTGACTGAAATGCTACCGAGAACAGGCCTGGACATCGAGCCCAGATACCATCTCCAAATGACTGACATCCCACCCTCTCTCCCTCTCCCCACACTTCCCCTGGAGTTCTATATAGGGGTGAATCCTAAACCTCCCTTCCCCAGATATTCTCTCAAACATTGTCCTGTACAGGGCAGAGGTGGAACTTTTTGAGATGTTGCAGTAAAAATGTTGTGTGTGAACGTGTGTGCATGTGCATGTGCGTGTGTGCTATTTTGAGACTTACCCTACCAAAGGCAGTTGACGTCTTACATTTGGTGTCCACTCCAGCTGCCCAGAAGGGGGAGGGGATTACGGGGGCAGGGGGGTCGGGAGCACGGGAGTGGACATGGATTGGATGGTGGGTGTGGTGTTGGACGGGTTTGGGGATGGGCTGAGGGTGATGTCGACCGTGTTTGGGAATTGGGTGAAGGTGGCAGTTGGAGGGTGGTGCCGGACGGTTTTGGGGGCAGGGGCCGCTGTTGGGTGGGTTTGGGGCACGTGGGGGGGCGACATTGAGAGGTGGTGTTGGATGGGTTTGGAGGTGAGCGAGGTGTGTTTTAGGGGTCTGGCAGGGCGTCGGGGTTCGCTCATGGCTTGCTGCTGGCTAGTCACCTGAACAGGGAGCAGACTGGACTGAAAACTCCGAGCCCCAGAGTAAAGGTATTGAATTGATTAACCGAATAATCAATAATCCGAACGAAATAGCATCCGCTCATCTTGTTCAGATAATCGAGGTTCCACTGTAAACTTTCTGGACTATACCCTAGTGTTGTGAAATTTGTACCTTCACCCAATCAACCCCTGCTCGATCCTGCTGAATGGCCCCAATATTGGCCCAGTTCCAGTTTAAGACCTAAATCTGTCAACCTGTCTGATCTTATTCCATAACTATGTTAAAACAAAGACGGTTGTGGTGACTGGACGCAATGTGCTCTCCGACTGATACTTCAGTCACTTGCCTGACCTCGTTTTCTGAGGAGAGGTCCAGTGTTGCACCGGCCTGAGTAGCGTAGAGCCATCTCCCTCTTGGTTTAGGAAACTTTCTTGGACGCATTTGACAAATTCCACCCAGTACGGCCCTTTTACACTTTGGGTGAATCAGTCAATCCAGGGGAAGTTAATATCTTCAACCAATACTACTCTATTACTTTTATAGGTACCTGCAAACTCACTACACATTTGGTCCTCTTGTACCTGCTGACTATTTGAGGGTCTAGAACACGATCGCAGCAGACTGACCATTCCCTTTTTGTTTCTAACTTTTAAATATATGGCCTCATTTGATGACTGCTTTACTGTATTGTCTCTAAGCACTCTTGTTACATCCTTCCTAATCAAAAGAACAACTCCCCCTCCTCAATTACTTGTCCTTCTGTCACGCCTGTAGCTTCTGTATCCTGGAGCACTGAGCTGCCAGTCCTGCCCTTCTCTCAGCCATGTTTCTCTTATGGCTGTAATATCCCAGTCCCCAGAGCTAATCCATGCTCTGAGCTCGTCTGCCTTACCAGTCAGGCCTCGTGTGTTGAAATAAATGTCCTTTAAAACAGATATCTTTCCCTCCCTTGACTGTGCCCCTGGATATCCTGCATAGGTAACTTGCTCTTGATGGCTGATGTATTTCCCCTGAATTTTCTATGGTCCCTCTCTCACTTAGAGTCACAACTCCCTGCCAAACTAGTTTAAATCCTCCTGGGTAACACTAGCAAATCTCCTCCCTCGTGCCCCTCTGCTTCAAGTGCAAGCCATCCCCTTTGTACAGGTCACCTCTACCCCAGAAGAGATACCAATGACTCAAGAAATGAAAACCCTGCCCACTATACCAGTTCCTCAGCCACACATCCATCCGGCCTATCTTTCTATTTCTATCCTCACCAGCACGTGGCACTGGGAGTAAACTGGAGATCATTAACGTCAATATCCTGCATTTCTAACGTCTCACCCAACTCCCTGTACTCATTTCACAGGACCCCATCCCTTTGCCTATCTCTATCATGTGGACCGATGTGCACAATGACCTCTGGATGTTCACCAACCCGTGCCCCCCCTTTGACAGGTCACCTCTACCCCAGAAGAGATCCCAATGATCCAAGAACTGAAAACCCTGCCCCCGACATCTGCTCCTCAGCCACACATCCATCCGTCCTATCTTTCTATGTCTATCCTCACTGGCACGTGGCACTGGGAGTAATCTGGAGATCACTACCCTTGAGGTCCGGCTTTTTAAACTTCTTACCTAACGCCCGATACTCATTGCACAGGACCCCATTCCTTTGTTTACCTCTGTCATGTGGACCGATGTGCACAATGACATCTGGCTGTTCACCCTCCCCTTCAGAATGTTCAGTAACCGCTCAGAGACATCCTTGACCCTGGTACGCGGGAGGCAGCACACCATCCTGGGGTCTCTTCTGCAGCCACACAGTCTCCTGTCTGTCCCGCTCACAACTGAGTCTCCGATAATGAGACAGGATGTGGCAAACAGAGACTGGCTTGAACTATCTGTAGTTAGGACTATATTTGGAAAGTGGAGTATGTTAAAGTGAAACAGTGAGAATCCATGGCCAGTATGTTAATAAAATGGGAATGACAAAGGCAGCAAGTCCAGTGAATACTGATCAAGTGATATCGTGAGTTTGATAAAGAACATAGAGTGCAATAAAATCAGGTGAAGTCATTCACAAGTATAGAGAGTGCAAGGGGTCCTTAAAAAATAAGGGGCAAGCAATGGCCATGAAATATCCTTGGTAGACGATATTAAGGAAAAGCTACAAGATATTTTGTGACTAGAGGATTCCCAGCTAAAGACTGCATCCTGCTGGAAACCAAAGGGACAATCTGTGCATGGAGCCAAAGGAAGTAGGTGATGTCTTCAATGAATACTTCCCATCTGTGTTCACACCGGAGAAAGGTATTGTTGCCAAGGATTTCTGTTGATATGGTGAGGTTCGAGAATATGTTAAGATCAATAAGGAGGAGGTATTAAATGTTTTCACAGGCATAAAGGTGGAGAAATCCCCAGTGCCCAATGAAATGTATCCCAGGCTGCTATGGGAGGTAAGGGAGGAGATTGCTCGGGCCCTGTTGGATATATTTAATACTTTGCTGACCACAGGTGAAGTGCTGAATGACTAGAGGATCGCTAATGTGGTTCCTTTGTTAAAGAAGGGCAGCAGGGATAGGCCAGGTAATTACAGAGCAGGTAGTCTGACATCAGGGGGAGGGAAATTATTGGAAACAATTCTAATGGATATAATGAATCAATAATTGGAAACGCAGGAAACAATTAGGGATAGTCAGCATGAATTTGGTAAAGGAAGATCCTGTCTGATGAATTCAGCTGAGTTTTCTTTGATATCACGAATAAAAAATATTGATGAGGGCTATGCAGATGATGTGGATTCCTTGGAGTTCACAATGGCCTTTGACAAGGTCCCACATGGAAGGCTGGTCCAACAGACCAATGGGATCCAAGGCAAGTTGGTAAATTGGATCCACAATTGGTGGAGTGTTGGTTTTGTTTGAAATTCTTTCATCAGTGGGTATACCACAGGGATCTGTGCAGGAGCCATTGCTGTTTGTATGTACATGAATACCTTGGATGTGAAAGCAGAAGGTGTCATTATCAGGTTTGCAGATGACATGAAAGGTGAGTGTGTTGCCCACAGTGAAGGGGATGGTTTCAGGTGACAATCTGAAGGTGGAGGCTGGGACAGAATTTCAAGACAGTCATTTAAATAGACAAGACAGGCAAGAGCACAGCAGGCAATGAGAGAAAACTGATCAATTAAACAACTTTATTTAAACATAGCAGGCCTAACAGGAAAGGCAGATGAACTTGGTGCATGGACGGGTCCATGGGACTGAGACACCATAGATATTACGGAAATACTGCTAAGGGAGGGACAGGACTGATAGCTCAATGTTCATTGTCTACACGAATAGTGCCAGAAGGCTGGAAGATAGCAAATGCTGTCCCCTTGTCCAAGAAGGGAAGCAGAGAAAATCCTGGTAATTATATGAGCTGTGGGCCTTACTTTGATTCTGGGTGAAGTGTTGGAAAGGCTTATAAGAGATAGGATTTATAACCATCTGGAAATGAATAAGTTGATGAGGGATAGTCAACACGGTTTTTTTGAAGGGTACGTCGTGCATCGCAAACAGCTGAGTTCTTTGAGAAGGTGACCAATGAGGTGGATCAGGGTAAAGCAGTTGATGTAGTGTTTTTGGATTACTGTAAGGCTTGTTTGTTAAGGCTCCCCATGGTAAGTTATTGCAGACAATACAGAGGCATGGGATTGTGGGTAATTTCACAGTTGGGATCAAAAATTGGCTCAATGAAAGAAGACAGAGTACTGGTTGATGGGAAATATACATCCTGGAATTCAGTTACTAGTGGGGTAACGCCACAATGTGTTTTGGATGCACTGTTGCTTGTCATTTATATAAATGACCTGGATGAGGGCATTGAATGATGGATGAGTGAAGTTGCGGATTACACTAAGGTTGGCAGAGTTGTGCATAGTGATGCAGGATGTTGTAGGTTCCAGAGAGGCATAGATAAACTGCAGAGCTAAACTGAGACTTCATAAATGGAATTTAATCCAGAAAAGTGTGAGGTGATTCACTTTGGAAGGAGTAACAGGAACACAGAGTACTGGGCTAATGGTAAGATTCTTGGTAGTGTCGGTGAACAGAAAGATTTGTGTTTATGTACATTTATCCCTGAAAATTGTCACTCAGGTTAATAAGTTTGTTTAGAAGGCATTTGGTGTGTTAGCTTTTATTGGTAGATGGATCGAGTTTTGGAACAATGAGACCATGCTGCAGCTGTACAAAACAAGTGTGTGGCTACACCTGGGGTATTGGTTACAGTTCAGGTCACTACATTACAGCAAGGATGTGTAAGCTTTGGAAAGGGTTCAGAGGAGATTTACTAGGATGTCACTTGGTCTGGAGGAAAGGTCTTACAAGGAAAGGCTGAGGGACCTGAAGCTGTTTTTGTTCGAGAGAAAACGTTTGAGGCGAATTAATTGAGGCATATAAGATAAGCACAGGGTGAGATGGGTTGAGAGGCGTTTCCCTCGGATGGCAATGCCTTGCATGAGGGGAGATAGGTGTAGGACAGATGTCAGAGGTAGCCTCTTAACTCAGAGAGTAGTAGGGGTCGTGGAATGCACTGTCTTCAACAGTAGTAGAGTCACCAACTTTAAGGGTATTTAAATGGTCATTGTATAGGCATATGGACGATAATGGAATAGCGTTAGTTAGATGGGCTTCAGATTTTTTCCAGAAGTTGGCACAACATTAAGTGCCGAAGGGCCTGTCATGCACTGTCATGTTCTATGGTCCAGAGGGCATAAATATGAGTTGAGAGAGGAAAGTCTTTAAAGGAATTGGAGAACATTTCTCACACAGAGAATGGTGCAGGTGTGGAATGAGCTTCCGGGGGAAATGGTAGAGAAAAGTAGAATAGCGACATGTAAAAGACATTTGGGCAGGTACATGGAGATGAGAAGGTTTGAAGGGATATGGGTCAAATGTAGAGAAACGCGTCTCATTCAGGGACTCTAGTTAGCATGGATCGAAAGAACTGTTTCCATGCTGCATGCCTCTGTCTCCAGTTATTAGAGGAGGAGATTACCAAGATAAAGCATGTTGTAGACACTGAAGCAAGTTACAGAGATAGGGATGGTAGGCTGGAATGGAGTATGTTTCAAACATGTGGAGAGACTATCAGGAAAGGAGGAGGTTACAGAGATAGGAAATGTTATAGGAATTAAAAATTATTAAAGATACTGGACCACAAGACATGCCATAGATACAGCGTTGCAGAGTAGTTAGTCTTAGTACAACAGAACTTACAGTAGGGGTAGTGATTGAGCCTGGGGTGTGTATACTGTGCTCCCCCTCCAGCACTGTATCAATGTCATGTCTTGTTCACAGATGTTTGAAGCCCTCTCATTGTTCTTTGCTCAGTGCACTGTGAGCGATCTTACCTCACGACAGGATTTATTGAAGGCTCCAGATCTCTTTTTTGCCTTTGTCTGTCTCTGGCTGACTAACTGTGTTCAACGTGGTGATGGACGATCCACCCCGCAGCTGGGAAGACTCGTGAGTCAGGACCTTCCTGAATACATACATGAGACAGAGGAATAGACACAATGGGGAATTAGACTAATGTAGTGAGGATTACACAGGGAGAATGGCATTGGGCCCCACAGAGATCTGGAAAATGGAGTGATATTAAGTTAGAGGACCAGATTGCTGGAAGATGTTAGGATCACACAATTGTGTCGGAAGAATGGGTTTAGCTTCATGATGCCCTGGTATCAGTGCTCAGGGATGAGCAACCAGTGAGCAGGCGAAGTGATGGCCGAGTGGTATTATTGCTACAGAATGTATCCAAAACTTCAGCTAATGTTCAGGGGAGGCAGGTTTGAATCCCACCATCAGAAGTTGAGACATTTGAAATCAATAGTTTTAATAACAATAATAATACATATGTATGAGCCCATTGCTGATGGACAAAAAACCCAAACACTTGTCCTTTCGAGAAGGACATCTGCCCATCCTCACGTGGTCTGCACGACATCCCCACAGCAAAGTGTGTGCCTCTCAATGACCCTCTGAAATGGCCGAGCAAGCTACTCAGTTCAAGGGCAGCTAGGGCTGGGCAAGAAAGGCTGGTCAGCCAGAGACACCCACATCGCATACCTGATTTACAAAATAATCCATTAGGATGGTCCCACTAGAATAGGCTGGGAGCAGTGTCCTGGCTAATCATGTCGGTAGGTTTATGGACAGAGCTTTAAACTGACAGAGAGCATGCAGGGACAGGGTACAGGTGAAAGGAACTTTCCAAATCCAAAGAGAAAAGGTGAAGCATCAGAACAGCGCAGGGATGTGGCTGAAGACAAGCAGAAAGGAACAGGATGGGACAAAGTTTAACTAAAACTGTACATCAGTGAATAGATTTGTGACAGAAAATTGTAGGAAAGAGTAAGTTATGTTTTTTTTAATGGATAATGTCGCTATAATAAGGTAGATGGATTTAAGACTCAGAGATAAAAGAGATTTAGACACCAGAGAGACATGCTTCCAGGGCAAACAAAAATATTCAATGGATTACAACCTTGTGCGAACTCAGGCAAAATGGGTTACACTATCAATAATGGATAACAAAGGCATTACAGAGAAAGCATTTGACCTCAGTTCATGAAGTAGAGTCAGTCTGAATGTAAATTCTGGCTACTACTTGCCAAGGAATCAAGCAGCAGAACAGTTTAAGCCACCGAACAGCATTCCATTGTTCATCACTGCATTACACAGGAGTTTATTGGAATTGTTGATAAAGGCATAATGATAATTCAGTGAAACTTCAAAATTCGTATAATCTGGGACAATCACCCTGACAAGAGTGATATTGGAAGAGGAGTTCGGAGAATTTTTTTCAGTATTTCTTTGAATAAAACATTGTACAACTGGGTCAGGATGTAACTATCTCAGACGCACCGTTGTGCGATGTTACTTAGTGAATGCTTAATTTCACCTGGAGAGATCCTCCATCAAATTGTGATAAAGTGCAGTTTTAAGAAATATAACATCTTTAAGTGAATCACAGAAAGGACAAGCTGCATCTAAAAATAAAAATAACCAATTACATGAGTGTGAGAGGATAACTCAGGTCAGGTGAATTGGCCATCCTAAATTGTCCATAGTGTAAGTAAGGGGTAGACGTAGGGGTATGGGTCGGTTGCGCTTCAGCGGGGTGGTGTGGACTTGTTGGGCCGAAGGGCCTTTTTCCACACTGTAAGTAATCTAATCTAATCTAATAACTGACCAAGGTAAACAGGCTAAACAGACTGAAATATGTGTCTGTAAATGAATAATGGAAAACATTTGAAGGAACAGTGTAAAACACTCAACAAAAAGACATTCCATTGAAACAGACAAAACCTCAGCAAGAAATCCCACTGGTCCCTCACTCAGGACAAAATGGAACATATTAGATTATGAGGCTGAGAAGGTCACCAAAAATACTTAAAATCCTGAAGTGAGAGAGTGTTTTAGGAGTAAGTATTAAAGGGATTGCAAAGGGTCTACTAGCAGGAGGAGGGCAGTGGGAAGGGGAATCATTGTCATAGTTTATTGGCACAATAGTAACAGGAAGAGGTGAAGATGCTGGAGGTGGTGAGAATGTTACAGAGAGTGGTCAGGGCCTGAACAAAGCCAGTACGGATCGCTGCAGCTGGAGGGGTTTGCAGAGCTAGGGATGGACATAAGCATTTTATTTATTCATTCATGGAATGTGGGTGTCACTGCCTGGACCAGCATACATTGTCCCACTGGTAATTATCCAGAGGGAAGTTCAGAGTCAGACATATTGCTGTGGGTCTGGAGTCACATGTTATCCAGACCAGGTTAGAATATCAGATGTCCTTCCCTGAAGGAGGTAAGTGAACCAGATGAGTTCTTCCTACTGATCAACAATGCTTTTATGGTGGTTGCACCAATATCTTGTACAGCCACAACATGACATCCCAACTCCTTCTCTCAATGCTCTACCCAATGAAGGTAACCACTCCAAACGTCTGCTTCACCAGCCTGTCTACCTGTGACACCACTTTCAAAGAACTGTGTCCCTGCATCCCTGGGTCACTGACTGAAAACACTACCCAGGGCCCGAACATTAACTGTACAGGTCCCACCCTGGTTTGCTTCACCAAAATAGAACACTTCACCTTTATCTAATTAAACTCCATCTGCTATTATTCAGCCAGCAATACTGTTCACCCTGTTGTATCATAGATAACCTTTTTCACTGTCCACTTTACCACCAATGTCAGTGTCACCCAAAAAAAGCTTACTTACCTGGAAACCAATACTCCCATCCAAACCATTTATCCAAATGACAAACAGTGGGCCCACTGCACCGTTGGTCACATGCCTCCAGTCAGAAAAACAACATGTCTCCCATCACACTCTGTCTCCTACCATCAAGCCAATTTTTTATCCAGTTGACTAGCTCCTCCTGAATGTCATAACCTTTTACATTGATCTGAGCTTATTACCCAGTTTACCACATGGAAAGTAGAACACAGAACAGTACCGCACAAGACTCTTCAGCCATGATGCCATGCTAATCTTTTATCCGAATGTAAGATCAAACTAACCTACGTACCCTTCATTTTACTGCCATCCATGTGCCTATCCAGAAGTACATTAAATGTTCTAAATGGATCTAATTTTACTGTCACTGCTGGCAGTGCATTCCACTCACCCACACTTTAAATGTAACAAACCTACCTCTGAAATCTCCCCTTAACCATCCGCTAATCACCTTAACATTAGACTCCCTTGTAATAGTTAGTTATGTCAGGGTAAAAAAATGTCTCTCAATATTCACTCTCTCTGTGCCTCTCATCATCTTGTTCACCCCTACCAAGTCACTCCTCACCCTTCTTCACTCCAATGAGAAAAGCCTTAGCTCCCTCAACATTTCTTCATAAGACATGCTCTCCAGACCAGGCAGCATCGTGGTAAATCTCCTCTTTACCCTCTTTAAAGCTTCCACGTCCTTCCTCTAATGAAGGGACCAGAACTGAACACAATATTCCAAGTGGGGTCTAACCAGGGCTCTATAGAGCTGCAGCATAACCTCATGGCTTTAAAACTCAATCCCCAAACTCATGAAATCCCACACAATATATTCCTTCTTAACAAGGCTCTCAGCTTGGGTGGCAACTTTGAGGGATCTAGGGGCTTGGAACCCTAAGATCCCTCTGTTCCGCCACACTGCCAAGGATCCTACCTTTAACCCTGCATTCAAATTCAACCTTCCAAAATGAATGACTTCACACTTTTCCAGATTGAACTCCATCTACCACTTCTCAGCCCAGCTCTGCATCCTGTCATTGTCCCGTTGCAACCTATAACCGCCCTCCACATTATCAAACACTCCACCAACCCTCGGTTCATTGCCAAGCTTTCAAACCCACTCTTCCACTCACACATTCAAGTCATTCCTAAACTCTGAGATGAGGTCCTGTAACCGCTCCCTGCAGAAAACCACTAGTCACTGAGCTCCAGGATGAATGCTTTCCATCTATCATCACCCTCTGTCTTCTGTGAGCCAGTAATCTTGTATCCAGACAGACAGGTTTCCCTGTATACCATGCCTCTGTACTTTCTGAATGAGCCATAAGATTTGTGAGGCATGACCTGCCCCTTACAAAACCATGCTGACTATCTCTAATCAAACTATGGTTTCGCAAGGAATAATAAATCCTGTCTCCCAGAGTCCTCTCCAATAATCTGCACACCACAGACAGAAGACTGACAGGTGTGCAATTCAGATCTCTTCCCTCGCTTCGCGTAGTAAATTTGTTCAGCGACTTATCTATCCTTGTCTTTTACAAAATTCTCAGCACATCCTCCTTCTTAACATCCATCTGTCCTCACAAATAACAAGGTCCCTCTCAGCAGTGAATACTGAGGCATAGTATTCATTAAGGACCTCCCCTACCTCCTGTGACTCCAGGCACAAGTTCCCTCCACTATCCCTACCCTCACTCTCGCCATCCTCATCTTCCTCCCATGATTGGAGAATGCCTTACGGTTTTCCTTAATCCTTCCCAACAAAGCTTTTTTATGCTCCCTTCTAGTTGTCCTAAGTCCGTTACTCTGTTCCTTCCTGGTATCTCCAGAGAATCCTTCCAGTGTGGAAACGGGCCATTTGGCCGAACACCTCCATATCAACACTCCAAATAGTACAGCACCCAGAACCACACCACCAACCTAGCTTTCTCCATTTGCCCTGACTAATGCGCCAAACCTACACATCCGTGAACTCTATGGGTAATGTAGCATGGCTGAGCCACCTAACATGTACATCCTTGGGCTGTGGGGGAAAATAGAGCACGTGGAGGAAACCCGCGCAGACACAGGGAGAATGTGCAAACTCCACACAGACTGCTGCCTGAGGCTTGAATCGAAATGGAGTCCGAGGTGCTAACCACTGAGCCATGGTGCTGCTCCAAGTTACCCTCTAGAAACCTGTCTGATTCTTGCATCCTCAACCTTAAGTAAGCTTCCTTCTTCCTCCTGGCTAGATGTTCTACATCCCTTTGAACCTTGTTAAATGCTTCGCTAAAGTCCATGTGGACAATGTTCACTGCTCTGCCTTCATCTATCTCTGGACAACCTCCTCGAAGAGTCAGTCCTGTTTGTGAAACATGGTTTCCCACTCACAAAGCCATGCTGACCCACCTCGAATCAGCCCTTGCCTTTCAAAATATATGCAGTTCCTTTCTTTCAGAATCTCCTCCAACAACTTCCCCATCACTGGGCTCACGGGGTTGTAATTTCCTGGCTTTTCCTTGCAGACCTTAAGTGATGGAACATCACTAGCCACCCTCCAGTCTTCCAGTGCCTCACTGTGTCTGTTGATAATATACCTATCTCTGTTAGGGACACTGCAATCTCTCCCTAGCTTCCCACAATATTCTAGGATCGACCTTATGATCTACCGAGGATTGATCTACCTTTATTTGTTTTAAGATTCCAGCACTTTCTCTTCTCTTGTGAGGATTCTTTCCAAGACATCACTATTTATTTCCCCAAGTTCCCGAGCTTCCATGTCTTTCTCCACAGTAAATCCTGACAACACTATTTTGTCTAATATCTCACCCATCTCCTCTAGTTCCACACATAGGCGACCTTATTAATATTTAAGAGGCCCTATTCTCTACAAAGATAGTGTTTAGTCCTTATTGAAACTTGCATAATAGGCTTCTGATAATTCAAATACACCATATCCCCTGTACCACTACACCCCACCTACACCCTTACAATCCTGCCATTTATGTTCACACCAACAAATTAAATCCAATAGGCTTAAAACAAATTTTCTTTTATAAAATGTATTTCCATGTGCCCAGTTATTGTATATTGACATATCATTTCTAACAATTTCAGTATACTTCTGATTTACTGTCAGGCTAACAATATTTGGTTCCAGACTGACAGCAGAAAGGGTTGTGGGAGTTCTTGATTATCAATCTGAAAAAAGGTAGCTCACAGGGTCAGCAGGTAATAGAGAAGGCAAATTAAATGCTGACATTTATTATAGAGGGAATTGAGTCTAAAAACATGGAGGTCTAGCTAAAACTGTGCAAGGTACAAGTCAGACCACACCTCGAATATTACGAACAGTGTGAGTGCCCGAAGAAAAGATATTGTCACATTTCAGGCATTCCAGAGGAGGTTCATTCAGCTGATCCTGGGAATGGAGGGATTTTCTAATAAGAGGTGGAGTAGGTTGAGGTTGAACCCATTGAAGATTAGATAATGAGAGAGAAATGGAATGAAATATGCAAGATTATGAAGGGCTCTGATCGGGCAGATGCTGGGAAGTTAGAAAATAGCACAGTACAGCATAGCAACAGGCCCTTCGGTCCACCATGTCTGTGCTGTCCAAGACGTTATTCTCAACTCATACCATTTGCCTGCACATGGTCCATATCCCTCTATTCTCTACCTGTCACGTTTCTGTCTAAATGCCACTTCAAAACTTTACTCACATTTCTGCTTCGATAAAATCCCTCGGTAACCTCAACTCTCTCTGAAACAAAAAACTGCCTCACACATCTCCTTTAAACTTTCTCCTTCTCACCTTAAACCTATGCGCTCTAGTACTTGAAGCTTACACATTGGAACAGAGATTCCGACTATCCACATTATCTGTCCCTGTCCAAAAGTTATATTCCTGTACCTGGTCGCCTGTCAGCCCAATTTCGTTTAGTTTCCTCTTACACCTACCTCACCCTTAAATACCCTAACATTGGCAACGTGCTGATAAACCAATTTTGCACCCTCTCCAAAACTCCACATCCTCCCTATTGTGCGGAGATGAGAACTGCACCCAGGACTCCAAATGTGGCCAAACAGAAGTTTTATTGAATCACAGCATCAGATGCAAACCACTATACCCAACGTTGTGACCAATGAAGGCCGTGCCGCCCACAAACAGTGGCACAGTGGTTAGCACAGTTGCCTCATAGTGCCAGACCAGAGTTCAATTCCCGCCTCAGGCGACGGACTGTGTGGAGTTTACACATTCTCCCTGTGTCTGCAAGGGTTTCCTCTGGGTGCTTTCTATTGCCATTTTCAGGAAGTTACTGACTTGCACCAAGATCCTTCTGTATATCAATGTTGCTCAGTATCCTAATTTTCTTCTGGACTTTGACATCATTACAGTTACTGTACTGCCTTTGCTGCCAGTACATTCAGTGCCCTGACTGTAACCATATTGACATTACCATCACTGTCTGGTGCCTATAAAATAATTCCTTCTAATGATTGCTGCTGCTTGCTTATTCTCAGCTCCACCCAAATAGATTCCAAATTTTGATCTTCAGATCCACATGATTGTCTCATTAATGCATTAACCTCATCCTTTCTTCACAACATGTTGGCTTTTTGCCCTGTCTGCTTCTTGGGACTAGATTGTGTTGGGATACCTGGTCAGCATGGATGGGTTGGACCGAAGGGTCTGTTTCCATGCTGTACATCTGTATGACTATATGACTCTAAAGCAACAAACCTTCAATATTCCCTTCCCAGCGATGGTCATTCTGCAGCTACATCTCCGCAATGACGGTTCCATCATATTTGTTCACTGTCATTCCATCTGCCTTATGGCGAATGCAGCGAGTCATTCCTCAATAGTGGTTGTTTGAACGGATGGGGAGAGGTTAGAGGTAGGGAGGCTTACAGGGGTTCAAGGATGTTAGAATTAAACAGATTTACATCTGGACAAGAATGTCAGTGGGCCAAAGATGTTTGGGAATTGGAGGAATTTACAATGATAGAGGGAGCTGGGTTAGATTCCGGAGATGGGGTAGGGATGGATGTAGGGAGAGGCAGGCAGTCTGAGAGGCACAGTCAGGGGGTGTTTCAGGGAGAAGAGTATTGTGGATACTAACAGAGATATGGAAGGTTGTCGTGACTGAAGACGTATGCAGATATAAGAAGGCTTCTAGGTTCTGGAGGCTACAGAGATAGGAAGGCAATGGAGAATGCCAGGTTACTGGGTTGGAGACTGTTTCACAGATAGGGAGGGTTGCACAAACTGAAAGAGGGTCCTGTGGTTGGGAGGGGTTTAGAGTTGGGAACAAGGGTGAAATTTTAAAAGATTAACATCGAAGAATTGGAGAATGATAAGGAGATTACAAATTTTTCCACAGATAAGGAAGGGTTGTCGAAGCTGGAGAAGATTACATAGGTAGGGACCGATGGAGAGGTTAAAGACAAATAGATTAGATTAGATTTTAGATTAGATTACTTACAGTGTGGAAACAGGCCCTTCGGCCCAACAAGTCCACACCGCCCCGCCGAAGCGTCATCTACATCTACAGATACATCTACCCCTTACCTAACACTACCGGCAATTTAGCATGGCCAATTGGTGGCACAGTGGTTAGCACTGCTGCCTCACAGCGCCAGAGACCTGGGTTCAATTCCCACCTCAGGCGTCTGTCTGTGTGGAGTTTGCACATTCTCCCCGTGTCTGCGTGGGTTTCCTCCGGGTGCTCCGGTTTCCTCCCACAGTCCAAAGATGTGCAGGTCAGGTGAATTGGCCAATCTAAATTGCCCGTAGTGTTAAGGGGTAAATGTAGGGGTATGGGTAGGTTGTGCTTCGGCGGGGCGGTGTGGACTTGTTGGGCCGAAGGGCCTGTTTCCACACTGTAAGTAATCTAATTTAATCTAAAAATAAATTCACCTGACCTGCACATCTTTGTAGTGTGGGAGGAAACCGGAGCACCCGGAGGAAACCCACGCAGACACGGGGAGAACGTGCAAACTCCACACAGTCAGTCTTCTGAGGCGGGAATTGAACCCGGGTCTCTGGCGCTGTGAGGCAGCAGTGCTAACCACTGTGCCACCGTGCCGCCCACGACATGGGGGGTGGTATTGGTGGGAGGAGCTTACAGGGATAGACAGGACTGTCAGGGTTAAAAGGGATGAAGGAATTTAGTATCTACTGGAGATGTTTAGGAATTAGGTTGTTAGGGATTGGAGAACCTGATAAAGACAGAGACACAGAATGGTGTGGATGAGTGGAGATTCCAAACAGAGGAAGGATTATTGGGACTGGAGGATATTACAGAGATGATGAATACAGCATGGGCCAGGATTGATGCCTGCAATCCCCTGTACTGTTTCAGGGAGGACTAGCACAGCAGAGGTGAAAGCAGGACCCTCACAAGATGGTAAGAATGAAGCCTAGAATGTTGCTGTTCCTTGCCCAGCACTATATCAGTGTCCTGTCTTCCGGGTCGGAATACAGAAGGCCACTAACTCCTCCCTGTGTGTTTACTGTGAGTAATCTTACAGGCTGCAGGATTTACTGAAGGCTCCAGATCTCCCTCTCCATCTCTCTCAGGCTGACCAAGCGTCTTCAATGTGGTGATGGATGAGACAGGAATTAGGAATATCCTGATTAACTGCATGAGACAGAGAAATAGACAGAATGGGACATTAGACTGATGCAGTGAGGATAACTCGTGCAGAGTGACACAGAGTTCAACAGAGATCTGGAAAATCCCAGTCTCCATCCCTGGCCTGTGCTGCTGCGTCTCTCTGGTTTGGAGAATTCTGTTGATTCAGGATCTCAGACCAGCTGTAAGAGGGAGAAACGCTGAGAGAGGCAGCAAATTGACCTACACATCGAGGGATACCACATGGGGAGATACTGGGTGATACCACCAGAGTGCAGGAAGGTATCAGGATCATACAATCGTGTCAGAAGACGTGGTTCTGATGCAGTGGGAACTGCTCCCAGTCCTCGGAGGAGTCAGCCATTATATTGGGATGGGCTCCACTGGAACTGTGGTGGGGCCAGTGCTCTGGTCAATCAAATTGCTTTAAAATGACAGAAATGAGGAGGGACAGGGCTTCGGTTAAAGGAAATTCCCAAATCCAAAGAGAAAGCTTGAAATATTGGAAAACCATGGAGATGGGGATAAAGACAAACAGGAAGGGACAGAGTTTAACTGAAATTAGGTGTGTGACAGGAAATTGTGGTAAAAATTACTGTTTCTTAATTTGTGATTTCTATCTACTCGCCATGACTGAGACAAGGTCATAGGGTGAACACAAAGATGGGTCATCAATTTTAACAGCTACACAACATTGTGGAAAATCAGACAGAATGGGAAGCAGGATGGGGGACTCTCACAGTTAGGGATAACAATTGGGATTACCAGGAAAATATGTGGTTTCAGATTATCAAGCATTACCAAGTTCTGAGTAATAAGGGTCAAAACTCAAAACTGGAATGACAGTGTTAAGGCCCTTTAACAGCATTACATTGTTTGACACTGCATTAACAGGGAATAACTGGAATTTGTAATAAAGGAACTGGGATAATTGTGAGGGAATTCAATCTTCCTATCTCACTATCTCATTGGTGATGGGTCACAGTTGAGGCTGACTCTCTCCCACTCTCAGGGGGAGTCCGTAGGTGGCTGTACAGACCGATGTGACCTTCCACAGACTCTGTTACACTTGGGGAAGAAGGTGGCCATGGGAAGAGGGTGGGTGGGGCGTTGGTGTGACAGCGAGCTCCTTGTGCTGTTTACTCCTGGGTTCCCATTTTCACCACAGCAAGTCTCAAGGTGCTCGACACCTACCCAATGCTCCTCCCCTACTTTAGAAGATCGTTGCCAAGTAATTCCCAGGAGTTACCAGATTTGATTAAGAGATGAAAAAAAAACGATCAATTCTGAAGTACCCAATGTTTAGAAATGTGGACGCATTTGTTAAAGAGATCGCGAAGGAGTCTCCGAGCAGGAGGAGTGCAGTAGGAAGAGGACACATTGTCAGCGTTTAATCAGGTGATAGTAACAGGGAGAATTAAAGGTGCTGGAGGTGGTGAGAGTGTTGCAGAGAGTGCCCAGGGCTTGAACAGTGTTACCAAACCAGTACGAATTGCTACAGCTGTTTGCTGAGATAGGGAGTGTCATGCATTTTCATTGATTCATTCATGGCCTGAGGATGTCACCAGTTGGACCAGCATACATTGCCCCACTGCTAATTGCCCAGAGGCAGCTCAGAGTCAGCCATGTTGCTGTGGGTCTGGAGTCACATGTGAGCCAGACCAGGTATGAATGTCAGATGTCCCTCCTTAAAGGATATATGTGAACTCGTTGCACTTTTCCAGATAATCAACAATGCTTATATGGTGGCATCACTAATGTCCTGTACGAATACAACATGACATCCCAACTCCTGCTCTCAATACTGTGACCTAATGAAGGTAACCTCCTCAAAAGCCTGCATCAACAGCCTGTCTACCTGTGACGCTACTTTCAAAGAACTGTCTACCTGCATCCCTGGGTCACTGATCGACAACACTACTCTGGGCCAGAACATTAACTGTACAAGTCCAGCAACATCGTGCATTTCTCCACCTGCTATTCCTAACTTCATTGGCCCAGCAGTACTGTTGATCCCATTGTACTCTTAGATTACCCTCTTCACTGTCCACTATTCCATCAATTTCATTGTCACTCACAAACGTGCTAACCATGAGTCTTCTATTCTCATCCAAACCATTTATATAAACGATGCACAACAGTGACACAGCACCGAACCTATGGCACACCGTTGGTCACAGTTTGAGCAGCAACTCTCTATGAAAAGTTCTGTCTCCTACCGTCAATCCTGTTTTGTATCCAGTTGGTGAGCGCTCCCTGGTTATGTGTGATCTAAACTTACTAACCAGTCTGTCATGCAGAACCTTGTCAAATGCCTTGCCATGTGGACGTCGTGTACTGCTCTGCTTTGATCTGTCACTTGTCTACCTCCATTGTCCTTTCTCTCAGAATTTCCTCCATCGACTTACCCACCTCAGCCATCAGTCTCACTGGTCTGTAGTGGCTGTCGATGATACAAATATCTCTGGGAGGGGCCCTGTAATTTCCTCCCTCACTTCTCACAAGGCGCTGGGATACATCTGATCATATCCCAAGGTTTTATGAACTTTGTTTTGCATTTTAAGACATCCAGCACCTCCTATTCTCCAATGTGAACTCTGTTCAAGACTCACTATGTATTTTCCCAAATTCCCGAGCTTCCATGTCTTTCTCCATAATAAATCCTAAAGCAAAATATTTGTTTCGGATCTTCCCCATCAACAGTGATTCCACACAGATGGCCTCATTGACCTTTCAGGGGCCCTTGTTGAAACTTGTCAAAATGCTTCTGAAAGTTAAAATATCCCCCTATCCCTACGTGCCTCCCCCACCCTTATCTATTCTGCCATTCATGGTCACACCAATCCAACAGCATTAAAAATATTCCCCTTTTGTAAAATCACGTGTTGCCCATTGTTTCTAAGAGTCCATTAATTGTTTATTGATGTATCATTTACAATACTCTCCAGCATGTTCCCGACACTGTCAGGTTAACACAGTTTGGTTTCAGACTGACGGCACAAAGGGTTTTAGGAATCCTTGTGGATCAATCTGAAAAAAGGTAGCTTATAGGATCAGGTCATAGAGAAAGCAAATCAAATGCTGCCATTTATTACAAAGGGAATGGAGTCTAAGAATAAGGAGGTCTTGCTAAAACGATGCAAGGTACAAGTCAGACCACACCTAGATTATAATGAACAGTATGCGTGCTCTAAGGAAAGACATTATTGTATTAGAGGCAGGCCAGGGAAGGTTCACTCGGCTGATCCCGGAGATGGCGGGATTTTCCAATGAGAAGAGGTGGAGTAGATTGACCTAGAACCCATTGGGGTTTTGAAGAATGGGCGGGAAATTGAATGAAACATCCAGGATTCTGAGGGGCTTTGACAGGGTAGATGCTGTGAAGTTAGAAAATAGAACAGTACAGCAGAGTAATAGGCCCTTTGGCCCATCATGGCTGTGGTGACCATGTTGCTGTTCTGAACTAATCCCATCCGTCTGCACATGGTCCATATCCCTCTATTCTCTCCCTGTTCATTCGTCTGTCTAAATGCCACTTCATAACTTTACTCTCGCTGCCACCTCTCCCACCTCCTGAGCAGCTTCCACCCTCTCTGTACAGAAAACCAGCCTCATTCATCTCACTTAAAACTTCTCACTCTCACCTTAAACCGAGGTGCCCTAGTATTTGATATTTCTACATTGGAAGAAAGATTCCAACTATCCACACTATTCACGTCTCTCCTAATGCTATATAACTGTACCCGGTCACCCCTCAGCCTCCGATACTCTCGCAAAATAATCTAACTCTATCCAAGCTCCGTATAGTAAACACATTCTCATCCAGGCAACATTCTGGTAACCCCCCTGTTACAACCTGCCCAAAGCCTCCACATCCTTCCTGTAGTGTGGTGATTAGAACTACATGCAACATTCCAGACATGGCCGAATGAAGTTTCATTCAGTCACAGCATGACATTCAAACGTCTGTACTCAATTCTGTGACCAATGAAAGGAAGCATACCATACTCCTTTCCTAACACATCCTGTTGTGGTGTTATTTTAAGGGAGCTATGGATTTGCACCCAAGGTCATCTGTTTACCAACGTTTATCAATGTTTCCAATTAGTCAATTAGTGTACTTCCCTCTTCCATTTGACTTCATAAATGCATTACTTCACACTTGTCCCGATCAAATTCGATTTGCCATTTCTCTGCCCAGAGTTCCAGTAGTTCCACTGCTGCAACCTTGAACAATCTTCTTCGCTATCTTTAATTCACCTAACATCCCCTAAACGTTACATGCCTTTCCAAACGTCATCTGCAAAATTACTTATCAAACTGCTGAAATTTTCATCTTAATCACAGAGATAAATTACAAACAGAAATCGCAGCATTGATCCTTGTGAAACACCATTGGCTACAGACCTCCAATCCGAAATTCACTGCTCCACATTCCTCTGTCTACTATCACCAAGAAAATGTTGTATCCAACTTATCCACCACCATAGATTCCATGGATTGTGGTTTCATCTTCCAGGTCTCCCTTGCTATTTCTCACCTCCACCCAAAGTGACTCTAAATTTTGATTCCCAGATTAAACTGGCTGTCTCACTGATGCAATGACTGTATCCTTACCTATCAACTGGACGTTGATTGGCGTTTTGCTGATGCTGCTGTAATCCTTCAATAATCACATCCCATCCATGGTTCTTCGGCAGCCACATCTCCATAATCATAGTTCGATCATATCTGTTCACTACAGATAATGCTGTCATTCCATCTGCCTTGTTGCAAATGCAGGGCGCGTTTCACTGAAAGTGGGTCTTTGAGGGATGATGAGTGGTCACAAAGTTAGAGAGACGTTTGGGGGCTGGACAGGGTTAAGGATAGTTACAGGTGCTAGAGAAAGTTCGCAGGAGAAAAGATTTATTGTTTGGAGGAAATTACAGAGATAGAGCCGATTTGAATAGATTCCAGATAGGGATTTGTGTCGAATTGTGGTTCATTATAGGGATTACGTTGAGGAGGGCGTAGACTCATTCACAGGATACGAGGATATGGTACATTTAACAACAGTTAAGAGGGACAGGGATGATGGTATGGACAGGAGAATATTATAGGGATAGGGAAATTGGTATGGTCTTCAAAATATTAAACGGACAGTAAGGATGGTATGCACAGGAGAATGTTACAGGCTAAGGGTGGATAGTATGGACTGGAGAATGTTACCGGGATAGGGAGTAAGTTGTGGACTGTAGAATTTGATCGGTTTAGGGAGTGTTGTATGGACTAGACAATGTTCCAGGGATAGGGAGGAAGTTAAGGACTGGAGAAAGTTAGAGGGAGAGCTGGTTTTAAGCACTGGAAGATATTTCAGTGAGTGTGAGTGTTGTGCATGTACGAAAAGATGATAGGGATAGGGAGGCATGTTGAGACTGGAGGAGGTTACAGTCATAGAAAGGGTTGAGAGAGACTTGAGTCGCTTATGAATAAAGGATAGGCTGCAGCCTGTGTGGAGCTGTTTACAGATAGAAAGGAGAATATAATGGCCTCAAAACAGTCACACCAATACATAGGAATATAGGAAATGAAGGATTTAAAGAGATTACTCAGACCAGGAGTGTTGTACGCAAAGAACAAAGAAAATTTACAGCCCAGGAACAGGCCCTCCGCCCTCCAAGCCTGAGCCGGTCCAAATCTACTGTCTAACCTGTCAGCCAATTCCTAAGCATATATATCCCTCTGCTCCCCACCTACACATGCATCTGTCCAGACGCATCTTAAATGAATCTACCGTATCTGCCTCGACCACCTCTGCTAGCAATGCATTCCAGACATCTACCACCCTCTGTGTGAAGTATTTACCGCATGTATCCCCCTTAACATTCCACCTCTCACCTTGAAATCGTGAACTCTTGTTATTGAATCCTTCACCCTGGGAAAAAGCTTGTCTCTATCCACCCTGTCTACACCCTTCATGATTTTGTGATACACAGTGGAGGAGATCGCACTGACAGGGATGGTTTTACAGACTGATTAATGTTACGCAATAATGGGGCTGCAACGGTGAGAGCAGGTTTCAGCAGGTTTGAGGAAACAGACCTGAAGGAGGTTACACACATAGCGATGGCTTTAGGGTCTGGTGGGGGCTACACAGTAAAAGGGTTGGAGTGACTAGAGACATTTACACAGATAGGGAGAGTACTTGTGGTCGGCAGAACTCACAAAAACAGGGAGGATTGTAGGGTGTGCAGGACATTACAGGAATGAGAAGTGATGTATCAACTTAATGGTGTACACAGGCAAGAAAGTTTGTAAGGTTTGGAGCAGCTCACCATGATAGAGAGGCGCATGGAGAAATGAGATGTTATACAATTGTGGAAGTTTGAATTTACTGCAAGCAGTCAGAGACCATGGCAGTGTTGTAAAGTCTGGTGGAGGTTGCACCGATTGGGAGGATTGCAGGGACTTGATGATGTTGTACATGGAAGTAGGGTTGTCAGGACTGAAGCTGGCAACAGAGATAGAGAGAACAGCAGGGGATTACAGAGATATAGAGGGTAGTGGTCTCTGGTGGAGGTTCCACGTTGATGGCTGTTTTGTGGAACTGCAGGACCTTGCAGAGATTGACAGATTTGAAGGGGCTGGAGTGGTTTACAGAGGCATGGAGAAATGTAGTTACTGGAGGATACAGAGATGGTGAGGGCTGTAGGAGATGCAATAATTTGGGTGGACTGTAGAAGCTGGAGGCGTACATACACACAAGTAGGATTGTAGGAGTGTGAGGAGTTTACAGAGATAGGGAGGTTGGAGCATTCTCAAGACTTATTGGTTTGGAGCACTGTCCAGACTGAGGGAGGTTTCAGAATGAAGGAGGGGTAGAGCAAAAGGAAACAGTCGCAGAGAATAGAGGAACATAAACATGTCACTTCAGTGCTGTGTCACTGACTGTCATCAGGAGCACAGTTGTCCTCATTAAAATGTACAGATCCTCAGGAAAATGGACAGGGTGGATGCTGAAAGGATGCCCACTTCCCCTTATGGGAGTGAGACAAACAAGCAGAAATGTTTGACCAAAATGGAGAGTGGGGGCGTTATCATATTTCTCAGTGGCCCAAACCTACTTCCACACAGCTCAAATCAAGGCAATGCAATAACAAAGAGCAAGGTCGTTTGGGGCTGCAGGAGATACGAGACGAAGGCCAGGTTGGAAGGTCTGGACAGCGTGAGAGAGAGAGAAGGGAGTGTTCAACAGCTGGAAGGGTTTACAGGGACTGGACACTGTCAGTACTGGAGAACATAACACGGTCACTCATGAGAGGGAGATAACGATATGGCACAAGGTCAAACACAGCACGAGGATCTCAAGCTCCATACCTGTTATTTACTCAGGGAGCTGCTCTCACCCAGTCTGGTGCCAAGCCCCACATACAAACAGCATGAGGTTTCCCAGCTCCTGGTGCTCAGGGCCCAGTGCACTCACCCCTTAACGGGTCGGTGAGCTTTTTACACAGTTATACATTCTCATAGCTGACATAAACTGGCAAATACACACTCTCCCATGCAAAGAACAGCTGCACTGAGATTCCCTGGTTACACAATCCTCTGAGTGACAGTCTGCAGAAAACAACAGAAAAAAACAAAACTCCATTGCATGGGTCAGGGTTAAAGGTAAAAAAAATCATTTTCTTAAAATGGAAACTCCCCAATCCTGCATCTCATGCAACTGCCACTTAAAAATATTTAAAAAAAGAACATTCCAAATGAAGGCTTCGATGAGGTGAGCTCTGGTCAGTAACATAGATCTGGAGGTTACTACATGCACGGAGAGTGCTGTGTACCAGAGCCACACTAGGTAGGTTTCAGGCACACAGACAGCATGGGTAAATAGATTCACATCTGAACTCACATCTCCCAGCCTGGGAATCTGAATCTGTGCCCAGCCATTCTGGTAAAGATGTCCAGAATTAGGACATTACGATCCGTCCAATGGTCCAGTCAATAAAGATCTGTGATTCAAATTGTAACATTCTTCAGGATCCACAACCCATTCTCGGTCCCATCCTGCAGGTTCTATGAATCCTGCTACCTCTAACCTCCTGCAGGATCCACGTCCCTTCCTATATTAATACCACCCTCCAGGTTCGGCAGCCCTTCCTACTACTGTAACATGGCCCGGTCTCTACAACTCTTCCATCTTCTGCAGTGTTGCCCAGAAAGGCACTGGAAAAAGTGGATGTTATGGAGAAAGAGAGAGATATGAGGACTGGAGGGTTTTGCAATTATTAGGAACACTGCAGTGACCGAAAGAGGCTTCGGTAATTTTGAGGGTTGATGATCATAAAGGAGGTCAGAGAGCTAAAGAGGATTGTAGGGACTTGAAGAAGTTTCACAGTTTGAGTGTTGTAGGGACTGGAGGAATGTACCAAACAGGGCAGGTTTAAAACTGTAGGATTCTGCAGAAAACCGTCATAGGTTAGTGTAGGATAAAAGATCAGCACAACATCGAGGCCTGAAGGGCCTGCATTGTGCTATACTGTTCCATGTTGTAAATCGGGAGGGTTACAACGGCAGGAAGAGATTTAAGAAAACTGAAGAGGGTGGGGTCTGAAGGAAGAGACACAAATAGGAAGGGTCGCTAGGATTGTTGGAGCCTACAGAGACAGCAATGGTCTGATCTGGAGCAGATGACCCAGACTGGGAGGGTTGTGGGGACTGGAGGTGGTTTCACAGGAAGGGAAGGCCATAAAGCCACATGGTGTTACAGAAATGTGGAGAGCTGGAGGTCCTACAGGGGTTTCATGGAGATGGGGAAGTTGGTAGGATGGTGTACTTTACAGGGATAAGGATGTTGTTAGGTTGGGGAGATTTACACAGACAGGGAGTGCTTAGGGAACGGAGCAGAAGATAGAGATAACGACGTTTGTATAGACTGGAAGAACATACAGACATGTGGAGGGTAGTCGTGACAGTAGATGTTTATAGATACAGGAAGGCTTATGTTCTGCAGGTTATTTAGACATGGAGGATGTGGAATCGGACAGATTTTCGAGAAGATAACAAGGGCAATTTTGGTTGGAGATAGTTTCACAGATAAGGGAGCATTATTAACCTCCTACAGTTTGGTCAAAGTGGGAAGGGTTGTAGGGGAGGGTGATGTTTACACAGATAGGGGTGTAAGAGCTGGAGAAGGTTATATAGATGGGTAGATGGATGGAGAGACTGGAGGAGCTTGCATTGCCAGGGTGTGTGCTGGCGACGGTTGGATGTCACACAGATAGGGAATCTTATAGGAGCTGGACTGGGAGAGTCACAGGCATTGGAGCAGGTTCTACAGATCGGAATGCTGCAGGGACCTGAGAGGATTGTAGGGTCTTCACAGATTGATTGTGACAATCAGTCTGGTGAGGTAGGTAAGGTAGATTCGGAAAGCTTAAATCTAATGTATACCATCTTCATTTTCCAGACCAGAACTTCAATATCCCTCATAAGCCACAAATCCCTAAACCTGCCAGCTTTTCCCTTCACTCTAACAGGGACAAATTTGCCCTGGATTCTTAATATCACACTTTTGAAAGGCTCCCATTTGCCAGTCATTCCTTTTCCTTCAAACAGACTCCCCCAGTTGACGGTAGCATGATGTGGAGGAACCGGTGGTGACTGGGATGGGCAAAGTTAGAAATCACACAACACCAGCTTCCAGTCCAGCAGGTTTATTTGGAGGCACTAGGTTTCAGATCACTGCTTCATCAGGTGGTTGTGGAGCACAATCATAAGGCACAGAATTTATAGCAACAGGATAGCAGTGCCATGGAATGTAATACCAAACACATTTCGTTTAAGTCGAGTTAGGCCTAGTTAGAGTTGCATCTTGATTTTGGAAACGTTCTTGGACACATTTGACAAATTGCACTCAGTACGGGCCTTTTACTCTCTGGATGGTCCAGTCAATACTGAGAAAATTAAAATCTCCAACCAATACTACTCTATTATTCCGACAGTTATCTCCAATCTCTCTACACATCTGCTCCTCTAGTACCTGCTGGCTATTTGGGGGTCTATAATACAGTCCCAACAGAGTGACCACCCCTGTTTTGTTTCTAAGTTCTAAACATGTGACCTCATTTGATGACTCTTTAAGCGTATCCTGTATACGCACTGTTGTTATGTCCTCCCTTATCAAAAGGTCAACTCCCCCTCCTCACTTACTTGTCCTTCTGTCCCGCCTGTAGCTTCTGTATCGTGGAACACAGAGCTGCCAGTCCAGCCCTTCTCTCAGCCATGTTTCAGTTATGGCTATAATATCCCAGTCCCCACAGCTAATCCATGATCTGAGCTCATCTGCCTCACCAGTCAGGCCTCATACATTGAAATAAATGAACTTTAAACCAGAAGTCTATTCCCTCCCTCGTCTGTGCCCCTGGATTTTCTGAATAGGAAACTTGCTCTCGATGGCTACTGTATTTTCCCCTGACTTTTCGATGGTCCCTCTCTTAATCAGAGTCCCAATTTCCTGTCAAACTAGTTTAAACCTCCCAGGGTAACACGAGCAAATCTCCCCGCAGTGATACTGGTGCCCCTCTGGTTCAAGTCTAACCCATCCCCCCTTACACAGGTCACCTCTACCCCAGAAGAGATCCCAATGATCCAAGAACTGAAAACCCTGCCCCCTCCAACAGCTCCTCAGGCATACATCCACCCCCCGGCCTATCTTTCTATGTCTATCCTCACTGGGGCATGTGGCACTAGCCCTCGAGGTTATGCTTTTTAACTTCTTACCTAATGCCTGATCCTCATTTCATAGGACCCGATCCCATTGTGTTCATGAAGAGGGAGTTGTAAAGGTAGCAAGTCCAGCGAATACAGATCAAGCGATATCGTGAGTTGGATGAAGAAAACACAGGCGATTCACTCTGGAGGGAGTAACAGGAACACAGGGTACTGGGATAATGGCAAGATTGTTGGTAGTGTAGATGAACAGAAAGATCTCTATGTCCATGTACAGAGATCCTTGAAAGTTTCCACCCAGGTTTATGGGTTTTTTAAGAAGCCATTCAGTGTGTGAGCTTTTCTTGGTAGAGGGATTGAGTTTCAGAACCATTCGATCATGCTGCAGCTATACAAAATTCTGAGTGTGGCCACATTTGCTCAGGTCACTGCATTACAGGATAGAAGTGTAAGCTTTAGAAATGATTCATAGAAGATTTACTAGGAAGTTACCAGGTATGGAGGGAAAGTCTTATGAGGAAAGGCTGAGGAACTTTAAGTTGTTTTTGTTCAAAAGAATGTGTTTGAGGTCGATTAATTGAGACATATAAGATGATCAGCAGGTGAGATGGGTTGGACAGTGAGAGCCTTTTCTCTTGGATGGCGATGCCTACCACGAGGGGAGATAGCTTTACATTGAGGTAGATATTAATATTAATAAATAGATATGGGACAGATGCCAGAGGTAAGTTTTTTACTCTGATTAGTCGGGGAATGGAATGCATTGCCTGCAACAATGGTAGTCTCGCCAACTTTAAGTGCATTTAAACGGTCATTGGATTGGCATCTGGACAAGAATTGGAATAGTGTTGGCTCCTTGGGCTTCAGATTGGTTCCACACGTTGGTGCAAAATCGAAGGCTGAAGGGCCTGTCTTGCACTGTCATGTTCTGTGTTCTAGTGGGCATAAATATGGGATGGGAGAGGAAAGACCGAAAAGCGATTTTAGGAGAAAAGTTTCTACACAGAGGATGGTGCAGTTATGGAATGAGCTTCCAGGGGAAGTGGTAGAGATATGTTCAATTTGGGCAGGTACGTGGGGCGTGGGGGGGGGGGGGGGGGGGAGAAGTTTGAAGGGATATGGGTCAAATGCAGGGAAACGCGACTCGTTAATGGACTCTGGTCAGCATAGACTAGTTGGGTTGAAGGAAAGGTTTCTGAGCTGCATAGCTCTGTCTCCAGTTAATGGAGGAGGAGATTACCGAGATAAGGAATGTTGTGGACACTGAAGCAAGTTACAGCGATAGTGATGGTAGTCTGGAATGCAGTACATTTCAAATATGTGGAGGGACAATCGGGCTAGGAGGAGGTTACAGAGATAGGGACTGTTATAGGAGTTGCAAATTATTGAAGACACTGGTGCATAAGCCATGCCATAGATACAGTGTTGCAGGGGGGGGGGGGGGCGCGCACGCGCGCACACACACACACACAGAGCAAGGGAGGGACATGCACACGCGCACATACACACAAGGGACGGACACACAAGCAAAGCGAGGGAGAGACACGCACACAAACACACACACAGCGAAGGATGGACACGCACAGATATATACACACACAAACACAGAGCAAGGGAGGGACACATGCACACACAGCGAGCGTGGGATACACACAGCGAGGGAGCGACATGCAAACACACACAGTGAGGGGGTTACCCGCAGACACACAGCGAGGGAGGGACACGCACAGATACACACGCACACACACAGAGCGAAGGAGGGACACGCACAGATACACACGCACAAACACAGAGCAAGGGAGGGACACGTGCACACACACTGCGAGGGAGGAACACGTGCGCGCACAGCGAGGGAGGGACACGTGCGCGCACAGCGAGGGAGGGACACGTGCGCGCACAGCGAGGGAGGGACACGTGCACACACACACACACACACACACACACAGAGAAGAACACGCACACACAGCGAGCGAGAGACACACACAGCAAGGGAGGGACGCGCACACACACAGCGAGGGAGGGACATGCGTACACACACACACGCACACACAGCGACCGAGAGACACACACAGCAAGGGAGGGACACGTGCACACACAGCGAGGGAGCGCCACGTGCACACACAGCGAGGGAGGGACACGTACACGTGCACACACACACACACACACACACACACACACACACACACAGAAGAACACGCACACACAGCGAGCGAGAGACACACACAGCAAGGGAGGGACGCGCGCACACACAGCGAGGGAGGGACATGTGCACACACACACACATACAAACACTCAGAGCGAGGAGGGACACGCAAATACAGCGAGGGAAGCACATGCACACACAGCGAGGGAGGGACATGCTCATACATTGCAAGGGAGGGACACACACACACAGGGAAGGAGGGACAAGCACACACACGTCGAGGGGGAGGGCATGTGTACAGGAATTGAGAGGGGACATGTACAGACATGGTGAGGGAGGGACACACGCACACACAGCAAGGGGGACATGCACTCACACAGCAAGGGGAGAAGCGCACACACAGTGAGGGGGATATACACAAAGTGCAATGGAGGGACATGCACACACACACACACACAAAGAGTGAGGGAGTGACATGCGCACACACTGCAAGGAGGGACACACACAGAGCAAAGGAGGGACACGCGCATGCGCAAGCACACAAACAGAAACACACACACACAGCGAGAGAGGGACATGCGCACACACAGCCAGGGAGGGACATGCACACACACAGCCAGGGAGGGACACGCACACATACACACACACACAAACACAGAGCAAGGGAGAGACACACACACACACACTTACAGTGAGGGGAATACACGCAGACACACAGTGAGGGAGGGACACGCACATACACTGCAAGGGAGGGACACACACACACCGTGAAGGAGGGACAAGCATGCACATGTCGAGGGGGAGGGCATGTGCACAGAAATTGAGAGGAGGCACCCACACACAGACACGGCAAGGGTGGGACACGCGCACACAGCAAGCTGGTCACACACACACACAATGGACGGACACACACACGCAAAGCGAGGGAGGGACACGCACATATACACACAGAGCAAGGGAGGGACACATGCACACACAGCAAGTGTGGGATACACACAGTGAGGGAGCGACACGCAAACACACACAGTGAGAGGTGACACGCACACAGCGAGGGAGGGACACACATAGCCAGGGAAGGATACACGCACACACAGTGAGGGGACGTGCACGCACACACACAGCAAGGAAGTGACACACACACACGCAGCGAGCGAGAGATATACACAGCAAGGGAGGGACGCGCGCACACACACACACACACACACACACACACACACGGAAGGAGGGACAAGCACACCACACACACGGAGAGGAGGAGGGCATGTGTACAGGAAGTGAGAGGGGACATGCACACACAGCGAGAGGGGACACACACACACAGCGAAGGGAGAAGGGCACACACAGTGAGGGGGATATACACAAAGAGCAATGGAGGGAGACGTACAAAGCAAGAGAGGGATAGACACATACACAAAGAGGTGGAGACACATGCACACGCAGTGACGGAGGGCCACGCACTCACACACACACACACACAGCAAGAGACACACACACACACACACACACACACACAGAGCAAGTAGGGGAAACCCACACATACACAGCGAGGGAGGGACACAATACACACACAGCGAGGGAGGGACACAATAACACACACACACAGATAGTGAGGGTGGGACCACACACACAAACAGAGCAAGGTAGGGAGACACACACACACACACACACACACACACAGCGAGGGAGGGACGGATACACACACACAGATACAGTGAGGGGGACACGAACACACACACACACACACACACACATACAGCAAGGGAGGGATGGACACACACACACAGATACAGTGTAGGGGGATACGCACACACACAGCGAGGGAGGGACACGCACACACTGCAAGTGTGAAAGACATGCACACACAGCCAGGGAGAGACAGACAGACAGACAGACACACACAGAGCAAGTGAGGGAGACACACACACACACACACACACACACACACACAGAGGGTGAGGGACACACACACAGACACACATACACACACACACAGCGAGGGAGGGACACACACACACACACACACACACACAACGAGGGAGGGAAACACACACACACACACAGCGAGGGAGGGGGACACACACACAGCGAGGGAGGGACACAAACACACACGCACACACACAGCTTGGGAGGGACACAAACACACACACACACAGCTTGGGAGAGACACACACTCACAGCGAGGGAGAGACACACACACTCACACATACACACACAGAGCGAGGGAGGGACGCAAACACACACTCACAACGTGGGAGACACACGCAGTGAGGGAGAGACACGCGCACACACACTCTCACAGCGAGGGAGGGACACACAGATACACAGCGAGTTTGTGATACGCATACACACACATACAGAGCGAGGGGAGGACACCCTCACACACTGCAAGAGGAGCACACACACAGCGAGGGTGGGGCACGCACACAGAGAGCGAGGTTGAGACACGCACACACAGCGAGGGTGGGACATGTGCTGAGAAAGCGAGAGGGGACACACACACACAGTGAGGGAGGGAGACACGCAGACATACGCACACACAAACACACACATAGTGAGGGAGGGACATGCTCACATACACAGTGAGGGAGGGACAAACACACACAGTGAGGAGAGTTACACACACACAGTGAGGGAAGGGGACACATACAGCGAGGGAAGGGGACACACACGCATATACACACACACACACACACACACACACACACAAACACAGAACAATGGAGGGACACGTGCACACACAGTGATGTGTCTCCTTGGACGTGTAATCGTCCAGGTCTCACTCCAGTCTGCTCCCTCACAGGGTCACCGTCTGTGACTCCCAGGTACAACTAGGCCTCGATCGTCAGTGCTGATTTATATTCTCCCAGGTGTGAGTCAGCCTCAAGCTCCTGCTCCAAGTTGCTCCCTCACACAGTCACTCCCTCTGTGACTCGGTGCTGATTTCGAGCCTCCTGGTCTCCTTTTTTATCCAACTCCAAGTTCCAGTCGGCCCCGATCCTCGCTGCTGATGTATATTCTCCTGCTCTGTGCTGCTCTCTCTCAGGTTCTCTTCCTTTGTGACTCCCAGGTAATGGTCGGCGTCAACCCTCAGCTGAGATTTATAACATTCCATTCCGCACTGCTCTCTTACAGGATCGCCGTTGTGCCTGGAAGATCATGGGAAAGAGGAGGATTAGACAGAGCAGAAGATGTTACAGTGATTGACTGAGCTGTAGGGGATGAAACAGGTTGTCTGTGGAGCTAGGAAGGCCTGCAGTAACTAAAGAACGTTACTGGAAGATACAGCAAGAGTTGCAGACACTGAATAAGGCAAAGGAAATAGAGATATAGTGGCTTGTTCATAACGGAGCTTTGTAGAGTCTAAAGGGCTTCAAAGTTTGTGAGAAGATTTGTAGCTCGGGTGCTCATTGTTGTGGTTCTGTTCGCCGAGCTGGGAATTTGTGTTGCAGACGTTTCGTCCCCTGTCGAGGTGACATCCTCAGGGAGCCTCCTGTGAAGCGCTTCTGTGATATTTCCTCTGGCATTTATAGTGATTTGTATCTGCCGCTTCTGGTTGTCAGTTCCAGCTGTCCACTGCAGTGGCCGGAAAATTGGGTCCAGGTCGATGTGCTTATTGATTGAATCTGTGGATGAGTGCCATGCCTGTAGGAATTCCCTGGCTGTTCTCTGTTTGGCTTGTCCTATAATAGTAGTGTTGTCCCAGTCGAACCTACGTTGCTTATCATCTGCGTGTGAGGCTACTAAGGATAGCTGGTTGTGTCGTTTCGTGGTCAGTTGGTGTTCATGGATGCGGATTGTTAGCTGTCTTCCTGTTTGTCCTATGTAGTGTTTTGTGCAGTCGTTGCATGCGATTTTGTACACTATGTTGGTTTTGCTCATGCTGGGTGTCAGGCCCATTGTCCTGGTGAGTTGGTGTCTGAGAGCGGCTGTTGGTTTGTGTGCTGTTATGAGTCCTAGTGATCGCAGTAGTCTGGCTGTCAGTTCCGAAATGTTCTTGATGTATGGTAGTATGGCTAGTCCTTTGGGTCGTGGCATGTCTTCATTCCATTGTCTTTCCCTGAGGCATCTGTGGATGAAATTGCGTGGGGTTTGACCCCAACCCGCAGCTCACCAATAGGATAAACAACACTGAGAAACCTACAAAAAAAAGGACAGGTTTGACCTACAGAGAGTGAAACCTGAAAGCAACAACTCCCTCAGATTCTATGGACTACCTAAAGTGCACAAACAAGACATCCCACTCAGACCCATAGTATCACTACCAGGGACACAATCACACAAACTGGCTAAAGAACTACAGTAGAAACTGAAACACCTGATCAGCGGATCCAGACACTCTGTACAATCAACACAGGAATTCTTGGACATCATCAGAAATACACACAGACAAGGAAGAAACCATGGTCTCATTTGATGTAACGGAACTGTTCACCTCTATCGACATAACCCTAGCCAGGGAAACAATAGCCAACCTGCTGGACATGCAGAACAGACAACAAGACGGTGAACCTATCAACAAAAATGGCATACTCAAACTACTGGACCTGTGCCTCACAACACACTTCACATTCAACAACCAAATATGTGAACAAATCAACGGCACACCCATGGGCTCACCCATCTCTGGACTCATAGCAGAAGCGGTAATGCAAGATTAGAACAAACAGTCTTACCGCAAATTCAACCCAAACTCTGGGTCAGATATGTGAATGACACCTTTGTAATCATTAAAAACACAGAAATAGAGAACACACACCGGATCATCAACGCAGCACTCACAGGAATCCGATTCACTAGAGAGGAAGAAAAGGACAACCAACTCCCATTCCTAGACGTGATGGTACATAGAACACCGAACGGAGAATTCACCACAAAGGGATACAGGAAAGCCACACACACAGACCAAGTCCTGAACTACGAAAGCAACCACCCCAACACACACAAAAGAAGTTGCATCAAGGCACTGTTCAAAAGGACCACAACACGCTGCAGTACACCAAAACTGCAAAAAGATGAAGAAGAACACCGATACAATGTATTCGCCTAAAACGGATACCCCACAATTTCATTAGGGATTGTCTGATTGGATCTGCTAGACGACTGTCCTCTGATATTGATGAAGACAGTGCAGATGATATGGTTTATATGGAGTTCATTAAGGTCTTTGCCAAGTTTCCACATGGAAGGCTGGTCCAAAAGGAAAGAGCCCATGGGATCCAAGGCAAGTTGGTAAATTGACTCCACAATTGGTGGAGGGTTTTTTTCTGTGATTGAATGCCTTTGTCCAGCAGGTGTACCACAGGGATCGGTGCAGGAACAATTGCTGTTCGTTATGGGCATTAATCACTCGGATGTGAAAGCAGAAGGAATCATTCGTATGTTTGCAGATAACATAAAAGGTGAGGGTGTTGTCCACAGTGAGGGGGATGGTCTCAGGCTGCGGTCTGATATCGATCAGATGATAAACTGAGCAGAGTAATGGCAGATGAAGTTTACTTCTGATCACTGTGAGGTAATGCACTGCAGGAAGTCTAATCAGCGAATGATATATGTCATGAATAGTAGGTCCTTTGGCAGAGAAAGTTAAGGAGAATCCAAAGAGACTCTACAAGTGTATTAAGAGCAAAAGAAGAGCTCGGTACAAACCTGGTCTCCTTAATGATCAATGAAGGCAACAATGTGTGAAACTACAAGATCCAAAACAAATATTTCACTTTGGAACTTACTGTGGACAAAGACTGGGGCGCTCAGGGAACTAAACAGTGTTTGGCCTGACCAGTATTAGAATACTGTGTGCAATTCTGGTCTCAATGCCATCGGAAGGATGTCGTGTAACATGAAGGGGGTCAGAAGTAATGACTAAAGGTGTTGCCAGGGTTGGATGGTTTGTGCTTCAGAGAAAAGCCTGAATAGGCTGGGGCTGTTTTCAGTTGAACATGGGGAGCTGAGGAGTTACCTGATAAGGGTGTTTAAAATCATGATGGTCATCGACAGGGTCAACAGACAAGGTCATTTCCCCAGGCGAGGAAAACTTTTCAAAGGGGTCTAAAGGACAACTGGCTCCTGCAGAGTGGATGGAATAAGCTGCCAGAGCAAATAGTGGAGGCTGATAGAAATACATTTAAAAGGCATGTGAATGGGTATATGAATAGCAAGGGTTTAGAGGGATGTTGGCAAAGTTGTGGCAAATGTGACTAGAAAAGTCAAGCACGAGTTGGTCCGAAGGGCCTGTTTCTGTGCTGTACATCTCTCTGACTCAATGTCTTGAAATGAGTCCACATTATAGAAAAGGAGGTGCTGGAGGTTTTAAAACACAAAGGTAGATAAATCCCCAGGACCTGATCAAATGGATCTCAGGACATTGTTGGAAGCTGGTGAAGAAATTGTCTGGCCCCTAGCAGAGATATTTGTACCATAGAGAGCTATGTGTGATAGGCTGTTAGACTAGAGGGCGGCATTGTGGACAGTGAAGAAGGTTTTCTGAGATTACAAAGGGATTCTGATGAAATGTGTGAATGGTTGAAAAACTGTAGGTGGAGTTCAATCTGAATAAATGCGAGGTAATGCATTTGGTACAACAAACATGGGCAGGGCTTATACAACTAATGGCAAGACCTTTGGTCGTGTTGTAGAACAGAGGGACCTCAGGGTTCAACTACATTATTCTTTAAAGTTTGCAACATGGAGAGACAGGATAGTGTAAAAAAAGGTGCTTGCCTCACTGGCTTTCATTGCTCAGTCCTTTGGATATAGGAGTTGGGAAGTCGCATTGAGATTATACAGGTCATTGGTGAGTCCTCTTCTGGAATACTGTGTCCAGTTCTGGTCGCCCAGTTATAGGGAGGATATTATTAAGCTGTGAAGGGTTGGGAGGAGATTTACTGGGATGTGACTGGGTACGAAAGGCTTCAGTATAAAGAAAGGCTGAATAGGTTGGTATTTTTCACTGAAACCTGAATGTTGACAAATGACCTCATAGAAGTTTATAAAATCATGAGGGGATTACATAGAGTTAATGGGAGTTGTCTTTTCCCATGGACAGGGGAGGATCAAGACAAGGCACTACATTTTTAAGTTTAGAGGAGAGACATATGGTAAAAAATGACATGAGAGGCACATTGTTAAACAGAGGGTGGGTTGTGTGTGGAATGAACTTCCCAAGGAAGTGGCGAACACGGGGACAATTACAATGTTTAAAAGACATTTGGATTATAATAGGAATAGGAAAGGTTTGAAGGGATATGATCCAGGAACAGGCAGGGGGGATGAGATCCGTTTTAGAGTATGGTTAGTGTTAACCGAACGGTGCGGTATGACTCTGACTATGACAATAATGTTGTGTCATTAATTAAGAAAGGCTGCAAGAGAAAGCCAGGGAACTACAGACTGATGAGCGACACATCAGGGTGGGTCAGGTGTTGGAGGTCATTCTGAGAGGTAGGCCTTACATGCATTTGGAAAGATAAGGCCTGATTACGGACAGCCATCATGGCTTTGTGCATGGGAAAACATGTTCCACAAACTTGACTGGAGTTTGCTCAAGATGTGACCAAAAAGATAGACAAAGGCAGAGCAACAGACATTGTTTCTGGCTTCCGCAAACCCTTGGTCAGAGTGTAGCATGATACATTGTTTAGTAACGGTAGATAACAAAGGATTAGGGAGAGCTAGCCAACTGGATACAAAATGGGATGACAGTGGGAGACAGAGGGTGGTGGGAGAGGGTGGTTGTTCAGACTGGGGCCTCTGACCAGCAGTGTGCTGTAAGGATTGGTGCTGGGACCACTGTTGTGCACCATTTACATAAACAATCTGAATGAAAAGATAGCAGTCCCTGTTAGTATGTTTGTGGATACCAAGATTAGTGGAAGAGTGGGAAGGGAGTATAGTTATCAAAGGGGATGTTAATCAACTGGGCTGATGGGCCAAGGAATGAAAGATGGAATTTAATTCAGGTGCTGGATTTAGTTAAGTCAAAGCAGGGAGGACTAATACAGTTAATGGTCGGGCCCTGGACTGTGTTGTAGAAAAGAGAGAGACCAAGGAGTGTAGTTACATTGTTTCTTGGACTGGCATCACAGGGTGTTGAAAGTGGCAATTGGCACACTTGACTTCATTGGTCAGAGCATTGAGTACATGAATACATATTGGTAACATTGTAGTCTATATTTCTCCTGGGCAGAGGAGGCCACTGGGTGACGTTATAAAGGTTTATGAAACCATGTATGGCCGAAGTAAGGTGAATTGCCAAGGGTAAGTGAGTTCATAGCAGGAGGCATAAACATGAGGTGCGAGAGCAAGGATTTAAAGAGGGAGCTGAGGGGCAACATTAACCACAGAGGATGGTGCATAGACAGAATGGACTGCCAGAGGAAATGGTAAAAACAAGTACAATTACAACATGGAATAGACACTTGGGCAGGTACATGGAGAGGAGAAGATGAAGGGATATAGGCCAAACATAGGCAAACGTGACTCATTCCATTTAGGAAACCTGGGCCGAAGAATCATGCCACACAGAAACAGACCCTGTCTACAATTATTGGAGGAGGAGACTATCGAGACAAGGCATGTTGTAGAGACTGAAACAAGGTACAGCGATAAGGATGGTCATCTGGACTGGAGGTTTCAAATATGTGAAATAATTGGTGAGAGGGGAGGAGATGACAGAGATAGGAACTGTTATAGGAGTTAGAATGATTGAAAACACTGGTCCTCAATACAAGCCATTGATACAGTGTTGGAGAGGGAATAGGGAACAGGCAGCATTACCACCCTCTTGTGGGAGGCCTGCTTTCCCCTCAGTTGTTCTGATGCTCCCTAAGAAAGCACAGGCCTGGACTGTTAACTGGGAACTCCCGATGCTGTCTCATTACAACAAAACTTGCAGGAGGCATGGTGATTGAGCCTGGGGTGTGTCTGTACTGTGCTCCCCCTCCAGCACTTTCTCTATGTCATGTCTTGTTAGCTGATGTTTGGATCCCCGTATTACTTTCTGCTCTGTGCACTGGAATGATCTTACCTGGCAGCAGGATTTATTGAAGACTCCCAACCTCCCTGACTTTGTCTTTCTGGCTGACCATCGTCCCAACCAGCAGTTGGCAAGTCTATTGAATCAGGAACTCCATGAGTACCTGTAGAAGACACAGAAATAGGCAGAATGGGAAATTAGACTAATGCTTTGAGGGTTACACATATAGAACGGCACTGAGCCCACAAAGGCCAGTCTACAGTCCTGACCTGTGCTGACCCATCTCTCTGGAGTGGAGAATTCTGTTGGCTCATGATCTGGAGTAGCTCCAAGAGTGAGAGACGCTGACAGAGGCAGCAATTAGACCCACACAGTGAGGGATACCACATTGAGAGGTACTGAGTCACATCACCAGAGTGCCAGGTCAAACAATTGTACGGCATGAAAGAGTTTTGATTCATGTTGCACTGGGATAGACAAACTGTGAGCAGGCGAAGTGATGGCCTAGTGGCATTATTGTGTGACAATTTATCCAGAAACTCAGCAAGTGCTCTCTGGACACAGGTTCAAATCCCACCATTGCAAATGATTGAATGTGAAGTAAATGCTTCAAAAACGATGTAATTAAAAACCTGTAAGTGAGTATTAAACAATTGCTGATGTTAAGAAAAATCCATCGGGTGCATTCCTGTCTTTAGTGAAGTAATCTAAGATGGGACTGGGATATCACAGGTATTACAGAACAACTGCTGAGGCTGGAACAGGACAGGCAGCTCAATGTTCCAGGGGACAGATGCTGCAGGAAGGACAGAAGGGGAGCTGAGAGAGGAGGAGAGCTGCTGGTTCTGATTGGGTGAATCATCCCAGCAGGACTGAGAGAGGATATTCCTGCAGGATCGCCCAGTGAAACTGTGTTTGTGGAATTAATCAATAACAATGGGCCTTCCCTTTCCTCTGATTGTTCTACAGACCCCGAGAGCCCCGCCCTCCTCCACCTTGACCTTCTCAAGATGGCGGCCCTCAGGCCCGCGCTCCCTCTTCCCTCAAACAAATGGCGTCCGTGACCCTGGGCCACTTCCCTGATCAGAGACTGCCGTCTCCTTACCCGGGCCTGGAGGCTCTTTTTCGAGTTATTTTTAACCTGTATCTAAGACTTGTGAAATCTCTGCGCTCCTTTCTCCCAGCGACGCTCCCACACACCGGCTCTGAGCGCCGCTCTCTGAAGCTGATCGCAGCCGCTGCCAGAGAAAGCAGCTCCATGTTTCTCTAATTATTGTGACACTGCGCATGCTCCACATAGAAACCAAACTGCGCGTGCGTCTGAGATTACCGGTGAGTTTTTCGAGAATATCCATACCTGCACAGGATCATGGATGAAATATCAGTCATGAACAATTGCTCTGTCGAGTTACAGTCATTGAGATGATTAGTATACAAATAGATTGTTCGGTCCACCTTAACCATACTAGCCAGGTGTATAAATTACCAATCGTTCTGGGAGTTTGAAAATAAATTTCTTACTCGAGTTGTGTAAACCGACCTGTGAATTATTCACGCCGACCTATGAATTATTCTCAGCTCGTTCCCCTACACTATTGCAAAATCACCCATGTGTTTATTTAAGGATTGTTTTTATCTCCCTAATGTACGTTATCAGATTTACATCTCAACTATTTCTTAAAAATCTCACATTAATTCATGGGAGAGGTTTAATGCTCCACTATGTAGTGAGAATGATCAATCCTGCAAAATAGTTCACTCCCCGAGAATGCTTTGGCCCCGCTCCTCACTCACTCTGGTTAGAGGACCGGCCACTGCTCGGTCCTCCTGTTCCGCCCCTTCCTCCCAATTGCGGAGTTGATTCAGGGACGTTAGAGTCGATGCCTTGTGATGTGGTGAAAATATCCCGAATCTTGGATCGAGAGGCCTGAGTTCATTTCACAGCTTGTGCAGGTGTGTATCATAACAACTTTATTAAGAAAAAAGAAGGGATGGCATGAACAGAGTAAAAACAATAGAACATGCAAACAATGTGGTGGGGCTCTCAATGCTCTGGTGATTTTAGGCTTTACCATGTGTTTCACGACCCAGGGTATCCCAGTACAGAATGTGCCACTCCTTCTTGTGCACAGCCAAAACCACGATTGTGGGGCAAAGTGATTTGGTGGGGAACAGATTCTGGATTAGTGGTGCTGGAAGAGCACAGCAGTTCAGGCAGCATCCGAGGAGCAGTAAAATCGAGGTTTTGGGCAAAAGCCCTTCATCAGGAATAAAGCAGAAAGCCTGAAGCGTGGAGAGATAAGCTAGAGGAGGGTGGGGGTGGGGAGAAAGAAAAATAGAGTACAATAGGTGAATGGGGGAGGGGGTGAAGGTGATAGGACGGGGGCGGTCGGAGGACGGAGTGGATAGGTGGAAAATAAGATTGGCAGGTAGGACAAGTCACGGGGACAGTGCTGAGCTGGAAGTTTGGAACTGGGATGAGTTGGGGGAAGGGGAAATGAGGAAACTGTTGAAGTCCACATTGATGCCCTGGGGTTGAAGTGTTGCCATGCAGAAGATAAGGCGTTCTTCCTCCAGGAGTCTGGTGGTGAGGGAGCGGCGGTAAAGGAGGCCCAGGACCTCCATGTCCTTGGCAGAGTGGGAGGGAGAGTTGAAATGTTGGACCACTGGGCGGTGTGGTTGATTGGTGTGGGTGTGCTGGAGATGTTCCCTTAAGCGCTCTGCTAGGAGGTGTCCAGTCTCCCCAATGCAGAGGAGACCACATCGGGAGCAACGGATACAATAAATGATATTAGTGGATTTGCAGGTAAAACTTTTATGGATGTGGAAGGCTCCTTTAGGGCCTTGGATAGAGGTGAGGGAGGGAGGTATTTTGGGCGAAGGTTTGGCCATTCCTGCGATGCCAGGGAAGGTGCCAGAATGGGAGGGTGGGATTTTGGGGGCCGTGGACCTGACCATGTATTCACGGAGGGAACAGTCTTTGCGGAAGGTGGAGAGGGGTGGGGAGGGAAATATATCCCCAGTGGTGGGGTGTGTTTGGAGGTGGCAGAAATATTGGCGGATGATTTGGTTTATGCGAAGGTTAGTTTGGTTGGAAAGTGAGCACCAGGGGCGTTCTGTCTTTGTTACGGTTGGAGGGGTGGGCTCTGAGTGCGGAGGTGCGGGATGTGGACGAGATGCGTTGGAGGGCATCTCTAACCACATGGGAAGGGAAATTGCGGTCTCTAAAGAAGGAGGCCACCTGGTGTGTTCTGTGGTGGAACTGATCCTCCTGGGAGCAGATACGGTGGAGGCGGAGGAATTGGGAATACGGGATGGTATTTTTGCAAGAGGTAGGGTGTGAAGAGGTGTAATCCAGGTAGCTGTTGGAGTCGGTGGGTTTGGAAAAAATGTCAGTGTCAAGTCGGTCATCATTAATGGAGATGGAGAGGTCCAGGAAGGGGAGGGTGGTGTCAGAAATGGTCCAGGTAAATTTAAGGTCAGAGTGGAATGTGTTGGTGAAGTTGATAAATTGCTCAAACTCCTCGCGTGAGCACGAGGTGGCGCCAATGCAGTCATTAATGTAGCGGCGGAAGAGGTGGGGAGTGGTGCCGGTGTAATTACAGAAGATCGACTGTTCTACGTAGCCAACAAAGAGACAGGCATAGCTGGGACCCATACGGGTGCCCATGGCTACCCCTTTGGTCTGGAGGAAGTGGGAGCATTCAAAGGAGAAATTGTTAAGGGTGAGGAGCAGTTCGGCCAAACGAATGAGAGTGTCAGTGGAAGGGTACTGTTGAGGACGTCTGGAGAGGAACAAACGGGGGGCTTGGCGGCCCTGGTCATGGTGGATGGAGGTGTAGAGGGATTGGATATCCATGGTGAAGATGAGGCGTTGGGGGCTGGGGAAACGGAAGTCTTGGAGGAGGTGGAGGGCGTGGGTGGTGTCTCGAACGTATTTGGGGAGTTCCTGGATTGGGGGTTATGACAGTGTCGTGGTAGGTAGAGATGAGTTCAGTGGGGCAGGAGCATGCTGAGACAATGGGTCGGCCAGGGTGGTCAGACTTGTGGATCTTGGGAAGGAGGTAGAAACGGGCAGTGCGGGGTTCCCGACTATGAGGTTGGAAACAGTGGGTGGGAGATCTCCTGAGGTGATGAGGTTCTGTATGTTCTGGGAGATGATGGTTTGGTGATGGGGGGTGGGGTCATGGTCGAGGGGGCAGTAGGAAGAGATGTCCTCGAGTTGGCGTTTGGCTTCAGCGGTGTAGAGGTCAATGCGCCAGACTACCACTGCGCCCCCGTTATCTGCTGGCGAAATGGCGAGGTTGGGATTGGAACAAAGGGATTGGGGGGCTGCACCTTGTGAGGGTGAGAGGTTGGAGTGGGGGTGGGGGATAGACAGTTTGAGGCGGTTAATGTCCCGGCGACAGTTGGAAATGAAGAGGTCGAGGGCAGGTAATAGGCCAGCGCGGGGTGTCCAGGAGTGTGTTGGAGGTGGGCGAAGGGGGTCCTCAGAAGGTGGGCAGGAGTCCTGATTGTGAAAGTAAGCTCGGAGATGGAGGCAACGGAAGAATTGTTCGACGTCACGACGTGTATTAAATTCATTGATGCGTGGACGGAGAGGGTTGAATGTGAGGCCTTTGCTGAGAACTGATCATTCGTCCTCAGTGAGGGGATGGTCTGGAGGGATGGTGAAAACTCAGCAGGGCTGGGAGCTGGGATCTGGTGTGGGTGTGGAGCTGGGACTGGGGGCGAAGCCTGTAACTGGAGTGGGGGGAAATGGAGGTGGAGTCATGAGCAGGGTTCCACCCCCACATGCTAACATCATCATCCTAGGAAAAATACTTCCACTGTCTACCTTTCTAATCCTCTGATCATCTTGTATGTCTCTATCAAATCCCCTCTAGCCTTATTCTTGCGAATGAGAAGGGTTTCAAGTCTCTCAGCCTTTCTTCACAAGACCTTCTCTCCAGACCAGGCAACGTTCTGGTAAATCTCCTTTGCACCTTTTCCAATGTGTCCAGATCCTTCCGGAAATATGGGCACCAGAACTGAACACAATATTCCAAGTGTGGCTGCACCAGTGTTTTGTATAGTTGCAGTATAGTATTTCAACTTTGGAACTCAATCCCTCTACAAATGAAACCTAGCACACCGTTTGCCTTCTTAACAGCACTATCAACCTGGGTGGCAACTTTCAGGGATCTATGTACATGGACTCAAAGATCCCTCTGCACACCACACTACCAAGAATTTTTCCATTGACCCAGTATTCAGCCTTCCTGTTATTCTTCTCAAAGTGCATCACCTCACCTTTAGTTGCATTTAACTCTATTTGCCACCTCTCAGCCCAATTCTGCAGTTTATCCAAGTCCCCTTGCAACCTGTAACATTCTTCCATACTGTCCACTACTACACTGACTTTAGTGTCATCTGCAAATTTCCTAATCCATTCACCTATACCTGCAGCGGTCCCAAAACAGATATTGGTGGCATGTGACTAGTAACTGGACTCCTGGCTGAATATTTTCCATCAACCACCACTCACTGCCTTCTTTCAGAAAGCAAGTTTCTAATCCAAACTGCTAAATCACCCTCAATTCTATGCCTCTGCATTTTCTCCAACAGCCTACCATGTGGAAGCTTGTCAAAGGCTTTACTTTTGTCCATGTGTACCACCTCAAATGCCCTACCCTCATCTACAAGCTTGGTGACCTTCTCAAAAAACTCAGGTTTGTGAGACATGACCTGCCTTTGACAAAACCAAGTTGACTATCTGAAATCAAATTGGTGTATGCCAGATGATTCTAAATCTTATCTCTTATAATCCTTTCCTAAACCTTTCCTACAACAGAAGTAAGGCTCACTGGTCCATAATTACCTGGGTCATCTCTACTGCCATTCTTGAACAAGGGCACAACATTTGCAATCTTCCAGTGCTCTGGTACCAAATCTGCAGACAATGACAACTCAAATATCCAAGCCAAAGGCTATGCTACCTTCTCCCTAGCTTCCCAGAGAATCCTCGGATAAATCCCATCCAGCCCAGCGGACTTGTCTATTTTCACTCCTTCCAGCATTGATAACACTTGTTCGTAATTAACCTTGATAATTTCTAGTCTAATATCTCATACCTCATTTTCCTCCTCTACAATATTCTCCTTTTCCTAAGTGAAAACCGATGAGAAATGTTCATTTAGCATCTCTCCGATCTCCACAGGGTCAACACTCATCTTCCCATTCTGTCTGTGATTGGCCCTATTCCTACCGTAATCATCTTTTTATTCCTCACATACCTATAGAAAGCTTTAGGGTTCTCCTTTATTCTATTTGTTCAAGACTGCTCGTGTCCTCTTTTTGCTCTTTTTAACTCTCTCTTTAAATCCTTCTTAGCTGATCTGTAACTCTCCATCACCTCATCTGAACCATCTTGCCTCATCAACACCTAAGCCTCCTTCTTCTTCATAACAAGAGATGCAGTTTCCGCAGTAAACCAAGGTTCCCTGACCTTGTCACTTCCGCCTGCCTGACAGGGACATACCTATCAAGGATACACAATATCTGTTCCTTAAACCAGCTCCACATTTCCATTGTCTGCATCCCCTGCATTTTGCTACCCCATTCGGTGCATCTAATTCTTGCCTAATAGCATTATAATTGCCCTTGCCCCATCAACAGCTCTTGACCTGTGGCATGTACTTATTCCTTTCCATCGCTAAACTAAACTTAACTGAATTATGGCCACTCTCTCCAAAGTGCTCACCTACGACTCAATCAAACACCTAGTCTGGTTCATTACCAAGGACAAGATCCAATGTGGCCTCCCCTCTTGTCGGCCCTTCAACATACTGTGTCAGGAAACCCTCCGTACACATTGGATAAAAACCAATTCATCCAACGTATTAGAGTTATAGCATTTCCAGTCAATTTTGGGGAAGTTAAAGGGCCCCCATAATGACCGGCCTGTTATTTTCACTCCTATCCAGAATAATTTTGCTAATCCTCTCTTCCACCTCCCTGGAACTCTGTGAAGGCCTATTGAAAAAAAACTCCAAGCAGTGTGACCTCTCCTCTTCTCTTTCTAACCTCAGCCCACACTACCTCAGGAGTCTAGTCCTCATCAAAAGTTCTCTCAGCCACCGTTATACTCTCCTCGACTAACGTGACATGCATGGATCCATTGCAGAGCTTCAAACTCCATGAGGCAGCCATACTCTCTGACAGACAGACTCAGTCTGGAACCTCCTCTGCCCTTAAGACCTTATGCACTGCCTGTGCTCCTCCATTTCCCCTTTGCACGTTCCCCTTCCAACCCACCCCACCTGCATCACTCCACGAATGGTGCTGTCAAGGGCAGAAGTCTGTGGAATACCCTCCCTAACCTTCTCTATCCTCCTTTAAGATGTATTTTAAAATCATTCTCTTTAATCAACATTTTGATCATCCATGAAGCACCTTAGGAGATTTGCCATTGTAAAAGATTCCATACAATGCAAGAGAAACAGGAATGATGCATTCAAAATTCTAACAAGAAAGTCACTGACAGGTGTAATGTGCAGGCCAACAAATAATAACATCACATTGGGATGGGCAATAAACAAAGAAATAACTATTGCCTGTAAAAATGGTACGGCTATTATCATGGGTGATTTTAATCTACATGTAGATTGATTGAACCAGCTCAGTCAGGGTAGCCTTGAGTTTATTAAGTGTATCCATGATAGTTTTCTTGAACAGTATGAAATGGAACTGACAAGGGAGCAATCTATCCAGCATCTGGCCCTGTGCAATGAGACAGGAATAATTAATGACCTCAGAGTTAGGGATCTTCTTGAAAGAAGTGATCACTGTATGGTTGAATTTAGAATACATATGGAGAGTGTGAAGATAAAATCTAATACCTGGGTCCTGTGCTTCAACACAGGGAACTACAATAGAATGAGGGAGAACCTGGATAAAGTAGACTGGAAACAAAGATTTTATGGTGGGACAGTTGATGAGCAGTGGAAGATTTTCAAAGGCACTTTACAAAGTGCTCAGCAATGGTATATTCCAGTGAAAAGGAAGGACTGTAAGAAAATGCATACTCTGCGATGGGTATCTAAGGAAACTGATCAAATTGAAAGAGAAGGCATGCAAAGTGGCGAAAAACAGCCTGAAACTAGAACTGGGAAAACTTTAAAGGTCAACAGAAAGCCACAGAAGAGCTATAAAGAAAAGTAAGATAAAACATGAGAACAATATACTAGCACAGACTATAAAGACAGAGAGCAACATTTTATATTGAATGAGAAAAGAGTGGCTAAAGTAAATATTGGTCCTTTGGAAAATGAGAAGGAACATTTAATTATGGGATATCACAGTGGAGGAGACTAATATCTTGCCAATACTTAGCAAAGAGACAAGGATAGGTGAAGATTTGGAAACTATCATTATTACGGAACAGCTGGTTTTGTACTGTTGGAGGTAATTGAGCTAATGACAGACAAGTCTTCTGACTCTGATGAAATGCATCACAGGGTACGAAAGGAGATGCCAGGAGAAATAGCAAATGCACTGGCAGTAATTTCCCAAAATTCACTGGACTCTGTGGCAGTCCCAGCAGATTGGAAAGCAGCAAAAGTAATGCCACATTTTTAAAAAGGAGGTGGACAAAAGGTGGGGAATTATACACAAGTTAGCTTATTCTCTGCAGTGGAAAGATGCTTGGGTCTATTATCATGGAAGAAATAGCAGGGAATCTTAATAGAAATTGTCCGATTGGGCAGACAGAGCATGGGTTCATGGAGGGCAGGTGATGCTTCACAAATCTTTTGGAAATCTATGAAGACATTTTGAGCAAGGTGGACAACGGGGATCCAGTAGATGCGGTGTACCCGGATTTCCAAAAGGCCTTCAACAAGGTGCTGTGCAAGAGGCTTTTGCATAATATAAAGATGCATGGCGTTAGGAGTAGAGTATTAGCATGGATAGAAGATTGGTTGACGAACAGGAACCAAAGTGTGGGGATAAATTCTGGCTGGCAATCAGTGACTAATAGTGTGCCTCAGGGATCAGTGTTGGGACTGTGATTATTTAGAATTGATACAGATGATTTGGAGTTGGCGGCCACATGTAGGGTGTCAAAGTTTGCAAATGACACTAAGATGAGTAGCAGAACAAAGTGTGCGGAGGACTGTGAAACTTTGCAGAGGAACCGAGATACATTGAGTAAGTGAGCAATGGTCTGGCATTTGGGATAGAATGTTCATAAATGTAAAGTCCTACTGTTTGGTTGGTGTAACATTATAAAAGAGATTATTACTTGAATTTTAAAAAGTTGCATCATTTGCTATGCAGGGGCACCTGAGTATCTTTCTGCATGAAGGTTGGTCACCAGGTACAACAATCAATTCAGAAAGCAAATGGAATGTTGGCCTCCATTGATGAAGGGATTGTGTTTAAAAGTAGAGGTTATGTTCCAGCTGTATTGGGTGTTGGTGAGACCATACCTTGAGTACTGCATGCAGTTTCTGTCTCCTTACTTGCTCAAGGATGTACTGGCACTAGAGTGGGTGCAAAGGAGGTTAACTAGGTTGATTCCGGAGTTGAGGGGGTTGGCTTAACAGAGACTGAGTAGATTGGGATTATATTCATTGGAAATACGAAAAATGGGAAACATATAAAATAATGAATGGAATGGATAAAATAGGAGTAGAGAGAATGTTTCCACTGGCAGATGAAGCCAGGACAAGAGGACATCACCTCAAGATTACAGGCAGCAAATTTCGGACTGAATTGAGAAGGAACTTCTTGACCTCGATGGAATTCATTACCCAGGGAAGGAGTTGATGCTAGTTCAGTAAACGTTTTTAAAGCTAAGGTAACTTTTTTTAAAAGAAATAACTAATTAATTAAGGGATATGGTGAGAACATTGGTAAATGGTTCTGCATCCACGAAATGATCAGCCATGATCTTAATGAATGGCAGAGCAGGCTCAAAGGGCAGGACAGCCTTCTCCTGTTCCTAATTCTTTTGTTGTTATAATTTGCATTTCTCCCACAGAGACTTTCAGGTTCTGGTGTTGGATTAGGATGGGCAAAATTAAAATTCACAGAACACCAGGTTGTAGTCCAACGGGTTTATTTGGAAGCACTTGCTTTGCAGCTTCTTCATCAGGTGGTTTTGTGATTTTTAACTTTGTGTCTCACTCTTGTAAATGATAAACAGCAACAAAAGCCATGAAGCAGTGCGCATGCTCCAGGCAATAATGGGCCCCTGGTGGTTGATGTCAGCGGAAGACCAATGGAAAGGCAGGGGCACAGCTGGAGAACCTGGAGGGGCATTTGGTCCTCCGACGAATCAGAGTAAATGAGGGACGGGACTAGACTATACTACGTGATCATCCTCATGGTGGGTGCGGATGTGGGGGACGTGTGGATGGAGAGCTGTTGGTAAGGAAAGAAATAAACAGCAGGAAGTTGGACGGAAATGGTGTTGGTATGGGCTGAGAGGTTTTACAAACATTTGGTGCGCATCGGGAAATACAAATTTTAAACTTACAGTCCCGTTTTTGCAGTAAACGGGAAAATAACCTCATTGTGTGATCGCCACCATCTTTATTCGGGGCAAAATTCACTGGACACGTGCGCGGCCGCCAGCTTTGTCAGGGGCAAAGTTCAGAGGTGTGTATGTGCAGCCCTCCCTTGTAGAGAGTCATAGGGCAGGATTTACCCAGAGCACATTCAAACCCAGAGAAATGGATGTTTTTTTTTCTGGATTTGTTTCTTCATCCATTTAAATGATTTGGATGTGAATAGAGCCGGTACAGTTCGTAAGTTTGCAGATGACACCAAAATTGGAGGTATTGTGGACAATGATAAAGGTTGTCTCAGAGTACAATGGGATATTGATCAGATGGACCAATGGGCTGTGGACTGGCAGATAGGGTTTAATTTAGATAAATGTGAGGTGCTGCATTTTAGAAAAGCAAATCAGAGCAGGAATCACACTGAATTGTAAGGTATTGGAGAGTCTTGCTGACAAAGAGACCTTGGAGTGCATGTTCATAGTTCCTTGAAAGTAGAGTCACAGGTAGATAGGATAGTGAAGAAATTGTTTGGGATTCTTCCCTTCGTTGGTCAGAGCATTGAGTAAAGGAGCTCTACAGGACATTGGTTCGACCACTTTTGGAATATTGTGTGCAATTCTGGTCTCCCTCTTATCAGAAAGAGGCACTGAAACATGGAAGGTTTGAGAATTGATTTTTTAAGGATGTTGTCAGAGTTGGAGGATTTGAGTTGCAGGGACAGGCATAATAGGCTGGAGCCATTTTCCCTGGCGCGTCATAGGCTGAAGCGTGATGTTGAAGAGGTTTATAAAATCGTGAGTGGCATGGATAGCGTAAATAGATAAGGTGTTTACCCTGGGGTGGTGGAGCCCAGAACTAGAGGATATAGGTTTAGGTTAGAGGGGAAAATTCAAAAGGAGCCGAAAGGGCAACCAAAATTGTAACATTTAAAAGGCATTTGAATAGGAAGGGTTCAGAGGGAGGGCAAGTGCTGGCAAATGGGAATAGTTTAGGTTAGAATATCTGGTTTGCATAGATGGGTTGGACTGAAGAGTTTGTTTTTGTGCTAGACATCTCTGACTGTGGAATCATAAAAGTGAACACTGCTCTAATTCACCTCTGGGCTCCTTGATGTCCACTTGTTCATTATCTAGCTTCCTCAATCTCACCGTGGGCATCACGGTGGCACAGTGGTTAGCACTGCTGCCTGACAGCGCCAGAGATCCGGGTTCAATTCCCGCCTCAGGCGACTAACTGTGTGGAGTTTGCACGTTCTCCCCGTGTCTGCGTGGGTTTCCTCCGGGTGCTCTGGTTTCCTCCCACTGTCCAAAGATGCGCAGGTCAGGTGAATTGGCCATGCTAAATTGCCCGTAGTGTTAGGTAAGGAGTAAATGTAGGGGTATGGGTGGGTTGCGCTTCGGCGGGGCGGTGTGGACTTGTTGGGCCGAAGGGCCTGTTTCCACACTGTAAGTAATCTAACATGAGTGTATTTTTGCCATGTTTAGTATTTTACTACTACTTTCACAGACTTTTTGTAAATGGATTGTCCACTGCTGCCTGACTCCTGACCGTATGCTGCTCCATTATCAGTTTATTTTTTCCACAATATCTTTGACAGTCAAGAATTCTTTTTTCCAATAAGCGAGTGGATTTTTCTTCCATTTCTGACAGTCAAATTCTGCACCATTTTCATTCCCTATAATTCATATTGCACTCCCTGAAACATCATGTGTATTTCTCCTTCCACAGATACCAGTGATCATTGCCAAAGCCCTGTTGCCTTGGAGAGGGTGATGTTTGACTTCATTGTACAGCTGCAGTTTGAATGGTGAAGGCGCTCCCACAACGTGGTTGGGTAAGAGACATTACAGATTATTCACTCAGTGATAGTGAAAGGTAGAAGATATCTGTACAAATCAACATGTTTTTAATTTCACAAAAATATTGAGAACTTTTGACATAAAACCACAGCTAGAGAATATTATGTCCAGTGACCAAAACCATTGCCAAGTAAGCAATTTTTCAGGAATGCCTTAAAGGAAGAAAGCAGATCTTAGAGGGTTGGAATTCCAGACCATGTTGCCTTGGAAACTATAGAAACAGTCACACAGCTGAACTCAACAATAAACACATCATTGGGAGTCTAAACTAAAATGAGTTATTGAGATGTGAAAGGGTGTGTGGTGCAGGAAGATAGGAATGATTACAACCAGGAATTAAGTCAAGGGTGTGAAAGTAAATTGTTGTTGCTTATAAATGGGAGCCTTTTGATGAATCAGCAAGTTCTGGTACAAGTGAGAACTTGGGCGGTAGAGTTTTCAATATTCTGGAGATTATAGGGAGGGTGATTTTGGGATGCTGGCCAGGAGTGGGTTTAGATAATGAAATCTAGAGTGAACAAAATGAATGAATGAGAGTTTCAGTAAATGAGCTGAGACTGTGGTGAGGTCAGGTGATATCACTGAAGGCGAAATAGTGGTCTTGGGAGTGGGACTGGGCTATCACCCTTACCTCACCTCTGGAATTCAGCTGTTTGTCAGTTTGTGAATCAAGTCTGTAACAAGATCAGGAACTGAGTGGCCCTGGCAGAATCCAAACTGATTGTCACAGAAGGTTATTGCTGAGCAGCTGCGTGATAGCACTGTTGATGACACTTTCCATCACTTCGCTGCTGAGTGAGTATCGACTGATGGAGGGAAATTGGCTGGGTTGGCTCTGTCCTGCGTTTTTGTGTTGAAAATCCTTGGGAAATGTTCCACAATATCAGTAGATGCAAGTGCTGGACTTGTCTGGGTTGGGCAGCAATTTCTGGAGCACAGCCATCAGTATTATTGCCACAATATTGAGAGGGCTAATAGCCTTTACACTACTTCTCCATTTCTTGATCCGATTTCAAATAAGTTTTCAACCAAGTTGATTCACGTCTGTGATGTCAGGGACCAATGTAGAAGGCTCATCCACTTGGCGCTGCTGGCTGAAGATTGCTGCAAATGCTGTTGTCTTCTCTGTTGCATGGATGTGTGAGACTCCTCCATCAATAAGGGTGGGAATATCTGTGATGCTTCCTGCAGTGAGTTGTTTAATTGCCCATTACCATTCCTGTGTGGCAGAACTGCAGAGCTCAGATCTGATCCATTGGTTGTTGGATCACATAGTTCTGTTTGGTGTTGCTTGCGCTGTTTGGCATGCAGGTTGGGTAGCTTCACCACGTTGGCACCACATTTTTAGGTATGCCTGGTATTGCTCCTGGCATGCCCTGCGGAACTCTCCATTGAACTAGGGTTGATCCCCTGGCTTGATGTTAATGGTTGAATGGGGAATATACTAGGCCATGAGATTTCAGATTGGGCTGGAGTACAGTTCTGCTGCTGTTTTTGCCCACAGTGAGACAGAAGTTGCAGGGTCAAGAGGGCTGATTGTGTTGTTGTATTTTCCAGTGCATTGGTCGATGTAATGTGGTCCATCCAGTTTCATTCCTTTGTTGAGACTGTGCAGTGATTAATACAATGAGCGATTTGATGGGCCACTGTCAGGAATGCAATTTTTAAAAAAAGGTTTTGTGATTTACACATGAAAGAAGTGAAACTATCATGGTATTCGAACAGATGAAAGACTGAACAGACAATCAAGGTATTTTTCAATGGATAATTTCAGTTACATCACACTAAATTTTTGCGATAAATTCTGTGCCATAGAATTGTGCCCTCCACAATCACCTGATGAAGGAGCGGTGCTCCGAAAGCTAGTGTGCTTCCAATTAAACCTGTTGGACTATAACCTGGTGTTGTGTGATTATTAACTGAGAATATTACAGCACTACTAACAGGGCTGCATGTAAACAGGCTCAGTCCAGTTAATCAATACATTCGGAAGAATTTCCTCCAAGTTTGATTACGCAAAATTCGTCAAAACCGTCAACTTCAACCTGCAATGTTTTTATGAACAAAAACTTCAGGCTGACACAAAGCTCCCCACCCCCTGCAATGAGGTAACTGGGCCCGGACCCGGAATTGAAACTGGGACATTTGTGGACTGTGATATCACAGGAAGCGAGCAAACACAATTCTGACAGATTAGTCCTCAAAGATGAGTAGCAAGTTTGAGACACCGGCAGGTGGTATGCCGCCTTGCACTTAGCTTAATTGCATTTCTTATTTACAGTTGTGTTTTGCAAAGTATAAAGAACTATGTGTTTTTTTTTCATGGTTGGGAAGTTTTATTCTAGTTGATCACAGTTGCTGCCTCTCACTCCCCAATAACAAAGCAATAAACTGCAGGTGCTGGAGATCTGAACCCCAGAAACAAAGTGCTGGACAAACTCAGCAGTTCTGAGGGCATCGGTGAAGAGAAAAATAATGTTACATTTCAATTTCAGTGACCCTTCGTCTGAACGTCAAATGGTCATGAGACTTGGAGCTTACAATGTTTTATTCCCCTCAGAGATGTTGCTGGACCTGCGGTTCTCCAACACTGTGCTTTCTATAGTGAACTTTATTTACAAAACAGATCGGAAAAATACTAATCTCCAAAAGTGAAAGGTTCATTGCAAACATGAGCATAGATTCCACACTTGAGTTACACAAGCACATCTCAGTTTAAAAACAAGATTTAACTGAAAATAATATTCCATCTCAAAATTAGCCAAGTTACACCAGTAATAAAGCTCATCCACGCAATGACGCACTTCAGTACAACATACTGCAGTGTTGCACACAGCCACCTTTACCAAAGAATGATCGCATGTCACAAAATTGAGCATGTCTCTTCAAAGGAGCTGAAGTCAAACTCAATTTTTGGAAGGATTTTTATTAAACCTGATTGAACATTTAAATCTCAGATCATAATCTTTGCTTTTTTAAACAAAGGGGGTAGGAAACATCCCACGTTTTGCTAAAGGTTCAGTTCGGCCTGATACATAGAGCCAAAGGTCAAGCAAACATCATACTTTCCATTCACTTCTACAAAGGGCTGACATCACATTTCTTCAGGATTTAAAGTATTTTATAAATTGTTTGTAAAATAATTTGTCACATTAAAGAACTGGACAATAAATGTCATTGTATGCAATAAGAGTGAAGCCTGTGAGAGCAGAATTAGCTTTGGAGGGCAGTTTATGTGCTTTATAAATTCGGGGAGCACTTTGGGAGACTGCTCTCAGATGGTGATCGTGAGCATATCAGGAATGCATTGTTTAGATTTGGGAATCCATGGGAAACGATCTGTGGTTTCACTAATACTTGGCTTGAGTTGTTGGTGTACAGTAAGCAATTCATAAAGTTACTTATGTATTGTTGTTGACTACCTGAATGGTATTCAAATCTGCCAGGTTGCCTTCAATAGTGTGAATGCATCTATTGTAAATATTTGGAATATTCCAGAACTGCCCAGTGCTTGGCAAATTCAGGGGGGACAAAAAAATCACTGAGTAATTTGAAATTAAGAATCCAAGTGGACGTAACCACTGAAGTATTCAATTCAACTAGTTAAATGGAGTGCTCACATTTAAAATACCTGTTATCCATAGGAATGGATGGACTGACAGAATTGGTATCAAATTCGTGGCTGGGGAGTGTGAAATGTGCTTTGATAAAGTCACCTGCATTTACCAACAATAATTTGGCAAGCTCGGAAATGTAAAAAACAATACGAGCTTCATTGCTGCTCCAGTTGGGTCCCAAGCTCTGTGAAAAAAATAACAAATGTTCAGGTTTATTGCATACACTCTGAAACACGTGTTTCTTCTACAGATCGTGCAAGTTTCCCCAATGAGCATAGTCCATCCAAATGAGGTTGCTAACTTTGGCCATCTCATTTCTTTCCTAGCCTGTATAGCCTGAAGAGTGACCAGAAGCAATTGTTCCACGTATGTGGGAACATTACTGACGAGGACTTTTTCCTTCAGAATTGACTTCCATATATTCAGTGCCCAGAACAGATAAAAAGCTTGTTACCTTTTATAGAGCAATGATTCAGTGGGAGTAAAACGCCAACCTTTTCTTGCTTAACAATCACGCTGCCTAAATTTTAAACATGAACACTTCTTAATAGTTCACCAGATCCTGATGAAATACTTTGTGCGAAACAAATCACATGATACATAGTTATTCAGATAATAAAACAAGTTTGTTCATTGAAGAACCCAGAGAAAAAGGTCATGAAACAATGTGAGTTTGATAATACCTCAATCATCATTTCAAGTGCATTCTCTGCATATATTCTCCTTTTCCTCCTCGAAGTATTCAACTTCTTGAATAATTGAGAGAATGAAGTCACAGTTGTACAACACAAAATCAGACCCTTCAGTCCAACTTGCACATGCTGACCAGATATCCAAAATTAGTCCTATTTGCCAGCATTTGTTCCATATCCATTTTAAACCCTTTCTACTGATTATCAGTTTATTTTACTTTATCAGCACTTGAAATACTAACATTTTTTTTCTCCCAACATTGGTTAAAGAAATCATAAGTTCATTCATCCAAGTTAATTTTGTAATCTTTCCCAAAGAAACAAGTGACAACAATGTATAGTTGAGTGCAAAACAAAATACTGCAGTTGCACGATATCTGGGAACACTCTAAAGGTGTGGCACTGATACTGCACAAGTTTGTCAGCACGGTTTCAATTACTGACAATAATTTAGTAATGTCTTAGCCTTCACTTTGTTAAGGTAAATGGAAGATATCTGAATTTCATGAATTGGTTCGTATTGCACTTTGAGAATATTAAACCAAGAATAATTTTTGTTGATCAAAGGAGAAAGTGATAACCAAAGAAGCTGGACATCAGAGTTGAAAAGTGTCATGCTGGAAAAGCACAGCATGTCAGGCAGCATCCGAGAAGCAGGAGAGTTGATGTTTCGGGCGTAAGCCCTTCATCAGGAATCAGAGGCTTCAGAAAAATAACTGGCATAGACTTATGCCAATACATACGGAGAAGGGTCAGAGCATGTTACTATCAGATTAGAGACTAATTTCAGATTTGGTTCCATTCAGTGCAACATTTCAGTATGATATTTACATATGGACCTAAAAGAGAAGTTGTCTCAAATTACAAGCTCTAGAATGATTATACGATTAAACCTGGAAATAAAGCTGGTGAACAAGAATGGCAAAGTGAAGTTCCATCAGTATCGCCTTTGGCAATGTCAAGTAAGAATTTGACAACAGAGTTGCCACTTTGGTGTAACCTGCAGTCGGCCAAATTGCAGCAAAAATCTGTTCCATCTTATCTGCAAACTGTTGAATGCAAAATCCTCTTTGCACAATAATGAGGCAGCATTTTGGGATGTCATTTTTAAAATATATTATTTTCAAAGTTACTCACAATTAAGAGTGATCACTTGGTGCTGTCTACATAACACAGTACGAAAAGGAATTAACAAAAAAAAATTATGACCCAAATTCAGAGTCACTAATTCATTGATATTGCATGAGTCCAGCATTTAAAGTAATCATTTTTAAAAAAATAAATACAGATACATTTACTAACTATATTGGAGTACAGTCAAGTTTCTTCCTGAACAGTGACAGGATTGGACAGAGTCCGCATGGATTTAAGAGAGGGGAATCATACTTAGCAAATCGACTGAAAGAATCTACAGAGTCGAATATTAAAGAAAGAAATTGCAGGACATTTAGAAAAGCTTATCATTAAACATGGTAGACTGGGTTTTGTGAAAGAGAAACTATATTTGACAAATTTACGACAGTTCATTGAGGAGATAACAAGCAGGGCTGATAAAGGATAAACAATGATGTTCTGTATTTGGATTTTAAAAATGTAAATGATAAGGTGCTACATAAAAGTTAATTGCACAATTTAGGAGCTCATGGTATCGGGATAATGTATTAGCATGGACTGAGGATTGGTTAACCACATTGGCTGTTGCTGAGTCCTTGCTTGGAGTACTGTATACAGTGTTCGCTCCCATATTTAATAAAGGATAAACTAAAATCGGAGACCATTCGAAAAAGATTCACTTAGCTGCTTAGAGGACAAAAGGGTTGACTTATCAAGAATAGATAAGCAGGGGTGATCTTATGGAAACAAGATTCTGAGGAGCTTGACAGGGTGGTTTTTGACTAGATCTTCTAGCACCAGTGAAGTCTCAAACCAGGAGACATTACACAAGGGAACATTCATTTTCAAAAAAGTCAAGAATTTTTTCTCTCAGTGAATGGCTAGAATTTTCTCGCCCAAACAATTGTGAAAGTTAAATGTGGGAGGGGAATGGTTGGGTTACTCTTCGGAGGGTTGTTCTGGCTTGTTGGGCTGAAGGGCCTGTATCCACACAGTAGGGAATCTGTGATTCTATCTCAAATTATTTTAAAAGAGGGCAAATAGATTTTTGAAATATTGAGCAGTTGAGGGCTATGCGGATCAAGCGTAAAAGAGGTGTTGAGGTCTGGGTTGGCCAAGCCATGATCTGATAGAATGGGGGAACAAGCTGAAGGCGATAAATGCATTACTCCTGCTCTGATTCCTTGTGGCTCCATTTCATGTTTTTTTGTTTTCCAAAGAAGAGCGTGATACAATGTGCTGAAGATCTCAGATGTTGTGAAAAGGAGTGAAAATGGGGTGTTTATGTACTGATTCAGATGGCATTGATTCATCAATCACAGCTATACAGTCATGAGTAGGAAGGCAATTCCCTCCATGAATAAAGGAAATATACTGCAGGGCTCACACAAAGGGAATTCTTACCCTCAGTAAACTCTCCCATCACATTACCCAACATATCAGCTAAAGCAGAAGAAACTGCGCATGCTCTAGCCAACAAAGTGACCCGCGGGTGATTGATGTCAGCACCGGACCAATGAAAGGACGGTGGGCGGATCTGGAGGACCGAGCGGGTTGTTGGTCCTCCAATCAAAGTGAATGAAGGGCGGAGCTAAAGTAAACCATGTGATCACTCGCGCACGGCTCTGAGTCACTGTAATGAATGCTCGGGAAGTTATGGAGAGAAAGAATACAGTAAGGAAAGAAATAAACAGGGAAACGGGAGAAAAACTGTGTTGCTATGAGTGGAGAGGTTTTACAAACAAATTGTGCAAATCGGAAAACACAAATTTGAACGCCCCAGTCCCGTGTTTGTAGTAAATGAGGAATGGCCTCAGCGCGGCTGCAGGCCTGAGTGAGCGCCGCCATCTTTATCCGGGAAAAAGATTCACTGGACACATGCCGAGCCGCCATCTTTGTAGGGGGCAAGGTGCAGCCAGGCGCATGTGCAGCCTTTCCCTGGTACAGAGTCACTGGGATCATAGCAGCCAATACTGCTCTGATTCACCTCTGGGCTCCCTCATGACCACTTTGTCAATATCTAGCTTCCCCAGTCTCGAACCATGGGTGTATTTTTGGTCTGTTTAGCACAGTATTATTACTTTTATAGACTGTTAGAAACGAAAATCGCTTCTTAATAATCGCTCTAGACAAATTCAGGAAAACAAAGTTTTATTAGCAAGTCTGCAGAGTCGGGCAGCCTTCTGAGTAAAAGGCGCGCTGAGGCTTACAAAGTTTGTCAGTATATACAGCACAAGTCCCTCCCCTCCTTGGTTCTAACGAGCCATGAGGTTCACATTCTTAAAAACATCATTATTCTCCAATTTTCACCCTTATCACAAAGTCTGCAACAAATGTCTCCAGACCCTCCCCTTCCTGGCTCTTAACGAGCCATGAGGTTCACATTCTTAAACCGTCATTATTCTCCAACTTGCATCCTTATCACAAAGTCTGCAAGAAATGTCTCCAGACCCTATATTTCCTGGCTCTTAACGAGCCATGAGGTTCACATTCTTAAAAACATCATTATTCTCCAACTTGCATCCTTATCACAAAGTCTGCAATAAATGTCTCCCATGTTCCTAGAGGTGTTGTCTTTCTCCCCCTGTAGTCTTATCAGTCAAAGACTTATTCTTCTCTGTCTGTGCTAGCGGTCTTATCAATCTGTAGCAGATGTCTCTGTACCAATCTGTAGCAAGGTGCCTGCCTTGCTGGATTCTTCCAATGTCCTGCCTGTCTCCCTTGGATTCCAGCATCTGCAGTTCTTTTGTCTCAAAAAGTATCTGCCTCTATGGCACTTTCAGGCAGTACATTCCAGACCTGAACCACTAGAATTATTCTGTCATATCACTTCTTTGATTAATTAATTAGGGTGGCACGGTGGCTCTGTGGTTAGTACTGCTGCCTCACAGCACCAGGTTCAATTCCAGCTTCGGGTGACTGACTGTATGGAGTTTGCACATTCTTCCTGCGCCTGCGTGGGTTTCCTCCAGGTGCTCTGGTTTCCTCCCACTGTCCAAAAGATGTGCAGGGTAGGTGAATTAGCCATGCTAAAATTTTCCATAGCATTAGGCAGAGGGGAAATAGGTCTGGATGGGTTACCCTTTGGAGGGTCGGTGTGGACTGGTTGGGCTGAAGGGCCTGTTTCCACATGGTAGGGAATCTAATCTAAAAGATGTCTCTCGAGTCGTTTCCCTGTCCTGCAGTCTTTATCAGTCAAGGACTCATCCTTCCCTGCCTGTGTTTATGGTTTCATCAATCAAGGGCCTGTTTGTTTTTACTCTGCTCACAAACTGCATGCACTATTTTAAACTATTCTACTTTTGAGTATACAAAATGTTTTAAGAAAGCAAAAGTCTAATGTTTTAGAAAAGAAGCAAAAGTTTTGTCTTTTATTATAGATCAGTCTGTGATCTAGGCACATATTAAAGTTTGAACCGAAATTACCTCTCACAATTCCACCCTTTTCTCTTTTTAAGATGTGCCTGACCAAGATAAGCCCCCCCCCCCCCCACCCCCCCACCCCCCCTCCTTAAGGGCCCGGGAAATCTTTGGTCTTTCGCAGTAACATCACCTTAAGTTCCCGTGTCCCATGTTGTGGAACCACCACTGCCTGGAGTCGGGAAACATTTTTCTGAATTAGAAACTGAATACAGGGGATTAGGCAGGGTAATACGAGAAGAAGAATCACAACCCCCCCCAACCACCAGCAGCGCCGTGCGCCACCAACTACAACCTAAGAGACCATCCCACCATACGATGCCACTAAGGGGACGCCAAGATTGTCCTGGCACATGGGCCAATTTCCGAATTTCATCAGAAATTTCCAAAACCGCTTTACATTTTCGTCAATTTCTAGACAGCAGTTAGTCAGGTTAAACTTCCCGCACACGCCCCCCTCCGAGGCCAACAGATAATCCAAGGCAAGTCGGTTTTGATATATAGCAGCCCTCATCTGATCCTGCTGTTTAGCCAGCAGCTCCAGGGCCAGGGCAGTCCGGTTAGTAATAACCTCTACGACTGCTTGGAGCCTGATAATTCGATTTAACATGTAGATAGGAGTACGGTATCCCCATGATCCGTCCTGTGCCCATGTGGCTGGCCCGTAGTATGCAATAACCCGGGCCGGTGGCCACTCATCCCCCCAATCACCGACTTGGATATCCCTTGGCGACCTACGGAGGGAGTCAAAGAGTTTAATTCCCAAATCGTCGCCTTCCTTCCGTGGTAATAGGAAGAACGCAGGTCGTATTAGATCCAGGAAGCATACCCCAGCCCATCCCACGGGCAGTTTGGAGTATGCCTGATTACCACATATCCAAAATAGGCCATCTGGAGCAGGCCCTCCCCGCCTCCCAACGTTATCCCACAGCTCCTTCACCCCGGGGACACCCTCATAAGGACCAGGACCACTGCAATTCCAGTAATCAGTCCCCAGCTCGTCAGAGGAGGAATCAGTACGTATTGGAACGCAATTTCCATGATCTCGGTTTGCAATGTACCAAGTAATATCCTCAGGCCACCATACTCGCATGGTCGCATCCAATACATTCTGACAGGGACTAATCCCTACCTCCACGGTCCCCTTGCCTTCAATACAGAACTGGCCCTCAGGGCTGTTTGTCAGTCTCCACCCCTGGCTTTTCCTTTCGTTGACATGAGTCCAAGTGGTTTGCAGCAATTCCCCTATGTCTAAGCTTTGGCCAGTCCACGGCCATTGTTCTGACATATGCGGCCCCCCACAAACCCAGCAATTGCTAACATTTAAAACAGTGGCTATTCTAGAGGTGAGATCAATAAACAGGTTTTGTGTAACATCAGGGAGTTCAATCTTTTCTTCTACCTGTTCGTATACAGATGGCACTTTAGAGAGCACGACCGTTCCCTGACGGTCTTGCTCTTTCCCCAACCCCCGATCAGTGTTCTGTATCTTGGTCTCCTTGACTCTGTCAACCTGCTCCCTGAGCAACACGGAGGATGGGTCCCACCTCCCAGTTTTGCTAATACACACCCAGCGGTCATTTATAGGGCATCCACGGATTTTGCCACCGTATCCTTTATTATATACCTGATAATAGGGCCTTCCACCCTCCCAACATTCATGGCGTGCACTCACATCATAACACCAATCGTCCACATAGGAATGGGACACAAATGATCCCGTGTAGATTCGAATCCCAAGTCTTACTATAGTTCGACATTTGTCACATCTCCCCTCAATCTCCCCCACATACAGGAGTAAACTGATCAATATCCCCACCCATACAGTCCAATATAGTTCACTATTGCTGTCTTTTCAGTTTTACCACCAACGGCTTGTCCCCTTGCTCGCATGTCCAAGTGCTTTCTTCTTCAGACGGAAGAGGCCCCTTTATCCTTGATGCGTGGACCCACCCTTTTTCTTTCTTCCGAACAGCTGCTTCAGTTGTTAACAGAACCAGGAACGGTCCTTCCCACCGCGGCTGGAGCTTTTCGGCCTTCCAGGTCTTAACAAGTACCCAAACTCCGGGCTCCACCTTATGCAGGAGGAAGTCGAGCGGTGGAGTCTGAGCCAGGAGACCTTTCCTCCGGAGTTCTGCAAAAGAACGGGATAAGGCCAGTAAATAGTTTCTGATAAATACATCTCCCCCTTGCAAAGTGGGGCATCCATCAACCTTACTCCAATATGGTAATCCGAACAGCATTTCATAGGGGGAAACCCCGACATCCCGGCGAGGTGCCGGACGTATCCTCAATAGGGCAATGGGCAGGCACTTCGGCCAAGGTAACTTAGTTTCTAACACCAGCTTAGTCAATTGGGTCTTGAGCGTGCCATTCATTCTCTCAACCCGACCCGAACTCTGAGGATGCCAGGGTGCATGGAATTTCCATTGGATACCCAGGGCAGTACAGATCAAATGGTGTAGTTTAGAAATAAAATGTGTCCCGCAGTCGGAGTCGATAGATTCCATTATGCCATATCTCGGGATTATGTTCTCTAACAACAGTCGGGCCACGGTTGGTGCATCGTCTTTGGCAGTTGGGAAAGCCTCTACCCAGTGAGTTAAATGGTTTACTATTACTAGCAGATATTTCCATCGCCGCACTGGGGGTAATTCTGTAAAGTCGACTTGGATCCTCTGAAATGGCCTAATTGCGAGGGGCTGACCACCGGCTGGCATAGAACGCATGGCTTTCTGGTTAATATGCTGGCAAGTGGGGCATCCGACTACCTCTTGTTGGGCTAATGTGTGTATCCCCCTGCATACATAGTCTCTCAGGATCGTGTCACACATGGCTTGCACCCCCCAGTGGGTCTGATGGTGTAATCGGTGCCGAATACCCCGGGTGATCTGTTTGTTCAGTACTTGTCTCCCATCAGGAACCGTCCACTTCCCGTTAGTATCTAGCCGGGCACCCAACTGATCCATTTTATCAATCTCCCCCTGGTTGAAGACGGGTTGTTTAGCGAGCCCTTCCCTCAACGGTATTAACGTTAACAATTGGACGGATTTTTCGACCGCTGCCCGCTTGGCTTCCTCATCTGCCAGCCGGTTTCCCACCGCTTCTGGTGTCAACCCCTTCTGGTGACCGGGTACATGGACTACTGCGAGTTCCGTAGGTAACGCCAGGGCTTCCAACGTTAGGCTGATCATTTGTTCGTGAGCTAATTCTTTTCCCCGGGAAGTTATCAATCCTCGCTCTTTCCAGATTTTCCCAAAAGTATGAACGATTCCGTATGCATACTTTGAGTCAGTATATATGGTTCCCACTTTCCCTTCCAACACCTTCAGGGCCCTCTGGAGGGCGTACAACTCACAGGATTGAGCTGACCACTTCCCAGGCAGTCGTCTGGACTCGATCGTCTGCTTCGCTGCACCATCTATGATAGCATAGCCACTGTACCGTACCCCACTGATGCACCGGGAGGACCCGTCGATGTACAGTTCCTGTCCTTCACCCAGCGGGGCTTCTTGCAGGTCCTCTCGGCTCTTGGTCTGCAAGTCTACAAATTCCACACAATCATGCTCCTGTTCTCCATCTGCAGGACGTCCGTATAGAAACTGGGCTGGGTTGCAACTGAGATCTTTTGCAAAATTGAGATCGTCCCCGGTCATCAAAATCGTCTCATACTTCAGGATGCGAGAGTCTGTTAACCAGCGGTGAGCCTTCTGAGCCAGTATGGCACTAACCGAATGTGGGGAATATACTGTGATCCTTGCTCCAAAGGTAAGTTTTCGGGCCTCTTCCACTAACATTGCCGTAGCCGCCACTGCCTGTATACAGGTCGGCCATCCACATGACACAGGGTCTAACATTTTTGACAAAAATGCAACCGGCTGACGTTTCCCTGCCCGCAGCTGGGTAAGCACACCCTGGGCAATTCCGCCGGCGCTATTTACATATAACTGGAACGGTTCCTTCAGGGTGGGTAAAGCCAATACCGGAGCTCGGATCAGTTTACTTTTAATAATATTAAATCGCTGCTCCTCCTCATCTGACCAGTCCATGTTTTGTCCTTCTTGTCCCAGTTTGTCGTACAAGAATTTTACTAAAGTGGTGTACCTTTCAATCCATATCCGGCAATATCCTACTAGCCCCAGGAATTGTCTGATTTCCTTCTTTGTCCTGGGTATTGGCATACCAGTAATCCCTGATATTCGTTCTGGCGTGATACGGCGATGCCCCTTACTGACTTGATGGCCCAGATATCTTACTTCTTGCTCCACAAACTGGAGTTTTGTCCTGGAGACGCGTAGGCCCTGTTTCCCCAGGAAGTTCAGCAGGGCAACGGTGTCTGCCCGTACCTCCTCTTCTCTTGGTCCTGAGAGTAAGAGATCATCGACATATTGGAGCAATTGATTCTCCGCGTTACACCGAAATCCTCCTAAGATCTGCTTCAGTATTTGTCCAAACAAGTTGGGTGATTCCGTGAATCCCTGCGGCAAGACCGTCCATCTTAACTGTCGCTTTCGTCCTGTGGAGGGATTCTCCCATTCAAAGGCAAAAAGGTTCCGACTTTCTTCGTCAAGGGGGCAACTCCAGAAGGCATCCTTCAGATCTATTACGCTGAACCATTCATGTTCGGGGGAAATTTTACTCATTAACGTGTAGGGATTGGGTACCACCGGGTACCTAGCCTGGACTACTTCATTCAACTCCCGCAAGTCTTGCACCAGCCTATATGTCCCATCCGGCTTCCTCACAGGGAGTATTGGAGTATTGAAAGGGGACATACATTCCTCAAGTAGTCCATCTGTGATTAATCTTTCTATCACAGGTTGTAACCCCTCCCGTCCTTCCATAGCAATCGGGTACTGTTTCCTTCTTACGGGGCCTCTTCCTGGTAACATGGTGATTTGGAGAGGTTTGATGTTTAAACCCCCTCTGTTCCCTTCTCGGTACCATACTTCCGGGTCTATTTGTTGATCATCTTCTTCGGTGAGGGCGAACAACCTTACCACCATTTCCCCGTTACTTGGTACTGTTCCGATCCCTAGTTTGACCTGCAAGTCTCTTCCTAACAAATTAAACCCCGCCGATGGCAGTAGAAGGAGGTCTCGTTTAGTAGTTCTGTTTTCATATCCAATTTCCACGTCCTCCACCACTGGGACTTGTAATTTCTGTCCTCCAATTCCCGATACCCCCATAACTTTTCCTCCTGCTCGGGTGCCGGGGGGTATTTGGATTATTCTTGATCTTTCGGCTCCCGAGTCCACCATAAATGTGATCTCCGATCCTTGGGGTCCTACTTTCAAGTTTACCAGGGGTTCCTGTCTATAGTCCTTTTGCCCCAAGGGTAGGAACCCCCGACCTCCTTAATCTTCCTCCATCAGTGCGTACGACCGCACCTCCCGCTTGTAGCGGGGGCACTCCTGTTTAAAATGTCCCTCTTCATTACAGTAGTAACATCTGAGTATCCTCTTTGTTTCCCTGTCGCGGTCTCGCGTTCCTCCACTCTTCCTTTGTTCCGGCCATGGTTCTCTTTTCCTCTGCTCTTGCCACGACTCTCCCCTTTCCTGTTTCTGCCACGGCTCTCCCTTTTCCCTTCTTCCAGCTGTCAGTTGTTGCACCGTTTGCATCATTATCTTTGTCGCCTTCTTTTGCTTCTCATCGTCCCTTCTCACAAACACCTTTTGCGCCTCCCGTAGTAGTTCACTTAGAGATTTACTATCCCAATCATCCATTTTCTCTAACTTCTTTCGTATGTCCGGCCAGGCTTTTGATACAAACTCTACCCGTATGAGTTGTTGCACCACGTCCGTCTCAGGGTCCACCCCAGCGAACTGCTGCAAGTTCTTCCTAATCCTGTCTAGGAAGTCCGTAGGGGTTTCCTCCGGGTTTTGATGATTACCAAAGGCCTTGGTAAAATTGTGCCCCTTCGGGGCTGCCTGTCTTATTCCTTTTATCCAATATTCCCGCATGTCTCTCATGTTGCGCCGTCCTCTCTCTGTGTTCTTATTCCACTCGGGGTCGGTGAGGGGAAACTTCTGCTCCCCTCCTTCTCCCCCCTCTTTCTTCCAGACCAAGAGCGCAGCTTGTCGTATCATCTGACATTCCTGGCTAGAAAACAATGTTTTCATGATGGAACACATCTCTTCCCACGTGTAAGTATTCGGCCCCAGGAACTGATCTAATTGTTCAGCCAGGCCCATGGGGTCCTCTAGTAGACCCTTCATCTCCCTCCTGAAATTCCGTACTTTAGTACTCGTCAAGGGAACGTTCACATATCCCGTCCCTCCTTCCTCGCCCCCCATGGGCACTTCCCGGAGTGGATTCATTAATGCAATTGAGGTAGGGTTTTGTCCGTGACCCCTGCCGAACTCGGCAGGGTGCACCTTCTCCGATGTCCTTCCTCAGCTCCCCTTGCGGCCGGAGTGTTGACCGGACGAGCCCCCAAGTTGTTAGAAACGAAAATCGCTTCTTAATAATCGCTCTAGACAAATTCAGGAAAACAAAGTTTTATTAGCAAGTCTGCAGAGTCGGGCAGCCTTCTGAGTAAAAGGCGCGCTGAGGCTTACAAAGTTTGTCATTATATACAGAACAAGTCCCTCCCCTCCTTGGTTCTAACGAGCCATGAGGTTCACATTCTTAAAAACATCATTATTCTCCAATTTGCACCCTTATCACAAAGTCTGCAACAAATGTCTCCAGACCCTCCCCTTCCTGGCTCTTAACGAGCCATGAGGTTCACATTCTTAAACCGTCATTATTCTCCAACTTGCATCCTTATCACAAAGTCTGCAACAAATGTCTCCAGACCCTCCCCTTCCTGGCTCTTAACGAGCCATGAGGTTCACATTCTTAAAAACATCATTATTCTCCAACTTGCATCCTTATCACAAAGTCTGCAATAAATGTCTCCCATGTTCCTAGAGGTGTTGTCTTTCTCCCCCTGTAGTCTTATCAGTCAAAGACTTATTCTTCTCTGTCTGTGCTAGCGGTCTTATTAATCTGTAGCAGATGTCTCTGTACCAATCTGTAGCAGATGTCTCTCGAGTCGTTTCCCTGTCCTGCAGTCTTTATCAGTCAAGGACTCATCCTTCCCTGCCTGTGTTTATGGTTTCATCAATCAAGGGCCTGTTTGTTTTTACTCTGCTCACAAACTGCATGCACTATTTTAAACTATTCTACTTTTGAGTATACAAAATGTTTTAAGAAAGCAAAAGTCTAATGTTTTAGAAAAGAAGCAAAAGTTTTGTCTTTTATTATAGATCAGTCTGTGATCTAGGCACATCTTAAAGTTTGAACCGAAATTACCTCTAACATAGACCCTTTGTAAATGAATTTTTCACTGCGGCCCAGCCCCTAACCATGTACTGCTCTATTATCAGATTACTTTTTTCTTGAATATTTTTGACAGTCAAGAATTCGATTTTTCCAACAAGCAAGTGTATTTTCCTTCCATTTCTGACTGTCAAATTCTGCACCATTTTCATGCCCTGTAATCCAGTTTGCACTCCATGAAACATCAACTGTGTTTCTCCTTCCACAGATACCAGTGATTAATGCCAAAGCCCTGTTGCTTGTGGAGAGGGTGATGTTTGACTTTCGTGTAACGCTGCAGTTTGTGTGGTGAAGGTGCTCCTACAATGTGGTTGGGTAAGTGGCATTATAGATTATTCATTCAGCAACAGTGATGATTTGAAAATAATGTCCAAATCAACAACAGTTTGTATTTTTATTATCATGCTTATAATTTCACAAAAATACTATTGAGCACTTTAGACGTAAGGCCAGAGATGGAGATATTTGGTCAGGTGACCAAAAGCATTGCCAAAAAGCAGGTTTTGAGGGATGTCTTAAAGGTGGAAGGCAGACATGTGAGGTTATGGCTGCGAATTTCAGACTATGCTGCTTCAGCAACTGTAGAAACAGCCACACAGGTGAAGTAATGAATTAACAAATGGTTGGGAGTCTCGATGAAAATGGGTTGTCGAGGTCTCAAAAAGTGTGTGGTGCAGGGAGCTAGGGATTATCACAGCCAGGAATTAAATCAGGTGTGAGAATTTTAAATTGAGGGATATTGGCCAGGTGCTGGCAGGTGAGACTAGATTGGGTTGGGGTATCTGGTCGGCATGGACGTGTTGGACCGAAGGGTCTGTTTCCTTGCTGTACATCTCTATGGCTGTATGGTGATGATTATAATTTTGATGAATCAACAAGCAGAGATTTAGACTTTCTTGAGAGTACAGGGAGGTTGAATGTGGGAAGCTGCCCCTGAGTGTGTTTGGAAAATGAAGTCTGGAGATAATACAAGGTGGATGAAAGTATATGAGCTGAGACAAGGGTGGAATCAGCTAGAAATAGTGGTCTTGGAGTGGGACTGAGTTATCACCTCACCTCTGTGATTCAGCTGGTTGCCAGATTGTGAATCAGGGCGGTAACACAATCGGGAGCTGAGTGGCCCTGGTGGTGCCTAAAATGAGTGTCACTCAGCTGACTGTTGCTGAGCAGCTGCTGCTTGGTAGCCCTGTTGATGACATCTTCCATCACTTTACTGCTGATCGAGTGTGGACTGATAGATGGAAATTACCTGGGTTGTATTGCCCTGTGTTTTTGTGGTGAACATCCCTGGGCAATGTTCCATATTGTCGGTAGATGCCAGTGCTGGAGCGGTACTTGGCTTGGTGGGTGGCAAGTTCTGTAGCACAAGCCATCAGTATTATTGCCAGAATATTGGCAGGGCCCGTAGCCTTTGCACTACTTAACCATTTCTTGATGTTATTCAAACTGAATCGAACTGGCTTAAAACTCACATCTGTGATGTTGGAAACCACTGGAGAAGGCTGAGATGGATCATCCCACTTTGCACTTTTGGCTGAAGATTGCTGCAAATGCTGTCATCTTATCTGGTGCATGGATGTGTGAGGCTCCTCCATCAGTAAGGGTGGGGATTTCTGTGATGCTTCCTCCAGTGAGTTGTTTAATTGTTCATCACCGTTCACAACTAGGTGTGGCAGAATTGCAGAGCTCCGATCTGTTCCATTGGTTGTGGGATCGTTTAGCTCTGTTGCTTGCTGCTGATGCTGTTTGAAATGCTGATGGTCCTGTTTGGTAGCTTCACCAGGTTGGCACTTCATTTTTAAGTCTGCCTGGTGCTGCTCATGGCATGCCCTCCTTTACTGTCCATTGTGATGGGTGAGAGCGGGATCTACAAACCCATGAGATTACAGATTGTGCTGGAATACAGTTCTGCTGCTGTTGAAGTCCCATAGTGCCTCATAGATACCCAGTTTGAGATCATACAACTCTTCAAAGTCTGTCCTAATTGGAACGGTGATAGTGTCACTCAACACAATGGAGGTTTTTCTCAACTTTAAGCCAAGACTTTGTCTCCAAAAGGAATGTGTGATGGTCGGTTTTACCGATACTGTATCTGCAACTGGTCAATTCATAACAATGAGATCAAGTATGTTTTACACTCTTGTTGGTTCCCTCGCAACTCGCTGCAGACTCAGTTGAGCAGCTTTGTCATTTAGGACCTGGCCAGCTCAGTCAGTAATTCTGTTGCAGAGCTAGTCTCGATTGTGGACATTGAAATCCTGTACCCAGAGTACGTTTGACACCATTTTATTGCCTCACTGCTTCCTCCAAATGTTGTTCAACATGAATGAGACATGATTCATCAGCCAAGAGAGGACGGGACGTGGTAATCAGCAGGAGCCATGAAACTTCCTGGTCTCCGGAGCCGATGCTGTGTACTCCCAGGGCAAATCCTCCCTGTCTGTACACCACTGTGCCACCACCTCTGCCTGGTCTGTCCTGCTGGTGGGACAGGACATATCCAGAGATTTCAGGAGAAAGTGAAGACTGCAGATGCTGGAGATCAGAGTCAAGAGTCTGGTGCTGGAAAAGCACAGCAGGTCAGGCTGATGAAGGGCTTAGGCTCGAAACGTCGATTCTCCTGCTCCTCGGATGCGGCCTGACTGTTGTGCTTTTCCAGCACCACACTCTCGATATCTAGGGATGGTGATGGTTGTGTCTGGTCATTGTTTGTAAGGGGTGATTCCATGAGTATGACTATGTCAGGCTGTTCCATGACTAGTCTGTGAGACAGCTATCCACATTTTGGCGCCAAAAGCCATATGTTAGTGAGGAGGATGTTGCACCATCAAGAGGGTTGATTCTGTGGTTGTAATTTCAGGTGCCTTGTTAGTTGCCAGCTGGTCCATCCAGTTTCATTCCTGTGTTGAGACTTTGCTGTGATTAATACAATGAGTAGCTGGCTGGGCCGCTGTCAGGTTGGCAGGTTTTTTTTTGCCATTGACAATGGTTTCATGGCGATCAGGAGATTGCTAATACGTTGTTTTTTTCTTGAATTCAGATTCCACCATGTGCCAAGATGGGATTCGAACCAGGACTTCAGTCGTTTGTTTTAATATTCTGGATAAAAGCTAAAGACATCAGGTTTGTTTACACATTTTAAATATCACTAACCCTGGTTATGTTTCTTTGTAAAACACTGTCCATCATCCTGTCTAATCCATCTTCCCCTCCAACAACGAGTGAGGAGCACATGGAGTTTCTCTGTCACTAAGACTGAGATAATCCGATCTGCTGCTTCTCTCCCTCCCGCTAGCCCACTGAGCCAAACTGCCTCACATGGTGTTCCTGGTTTTTGTCCTAAACCTACATCTTTCTCCAGTGTCTTGTCAAGCCTTATCAGAGCTCAACTGACCCTTTACCCTAATCTTGCTAAACTCACTTTCCAACTCTTTCCTCCACTGCCGCCTCATCACTCCCCTTCGCCAATTTATAGATATTGTTCCTTGTTCTGTCTGTTGGTCTTTTTGGTTATGTTGTTCTCGCCCATTCTGTGAAAAACTAATATTTGACCTCACTGTTGTTGGAAAATCCTGCTCCATCTCCACTCTTCCTTTCCTTTCTGAATTCCTTGCATTTGGTGTCCCTCAACGATCTATCCTTGGTCTCTCCTGTATCTCACGTACATTGTGCCAGGAGGTGATATCGTCCAAAAACACTGAGTTAGGTTTGACATGTACACTGACAATGCCCAGCTCTCCCTCCCCATCATCCCTCTCCATTACTCCACTGTTACTCAGTTATCAAACTGCTTATCACGTTCCCACTACTCGATTAGCTGCAATTTCCTCCAATGAAACATTGTCATGGTTAAACCCGTTGCCTTACCTTTACCTTTCTGCTGAGCCCCTCCCTCTCATTGGGAATTCTCTGAGGCAGAACAACATTCTTCACAATATTGCTGTTATATCTGACCCCAAGGTGACCTTCTGATCAGACATCCACATAATCACAATAACAGGGATTCTAATCTTTTAAACATTGCTTTTCTCCACCTCACCCCAGCTCACCCCTTAGCCTCGTCTGTGTTGCCTTAAACTTGTATCCAAAACAGCACCCTTGATTCCGTGACTCATAATCTGGTTTCAGACTCCCCTCTCAGTATTTACCCTCAGACACATCCACTCTGTATTTAACCTGTCAAACCCCTTAAGAATCCCATCTGTCTCAATGAGATCACCTCTCTTTCGCCAAAATCCAGTGAGTAGAGTCCCAACCTTTTCAGTCTTTATTTAAAAGATAATCCCTCCAAACCAGGGATCAACTCATTGAATCTTCCCTGAAATGCCTCCAATAAAGTGACACATTTTCTTATCTAAAGGGACCAAAACCGCTCTCATTACTGCAGATATGGTGGTCTCACAAGCACTTCCCCACGTTACTCTCAGGTATATACTCCAAACTCTCATACTGAAAACCTTTGAAACAAAATCTTTCCATTCCCCTTCCTGATTCCCTGTTGTAACTGTGTGGTAGCTTTCTGTGTTTCTGAACAATTACCCCTGTTCCCTTTGTGGTGCAGCTTTCTACAGTTTCCACCATTTAAATAGTACTTTGTTCTTTTATTTTCTCCTCCAAAATGAGCAACTTCCCATTTTTCCAAGTTACACCCCATCTGACAACTTGTTGCCCCCTTCTCCTGTGCATCTCTCTCTTTTCATAATCCTTTTAGACCTTTAGAGTTATGCCTTTTCTCGGAGATATCCCCCCTTCCCATTCTTCCAAACATTTACTGGGAGCACTGGGCAGTGGGAAGCAGGCAGAGTTGCTATCTTTTTAAGGATACACTTTGGAGTGATTGGGAGGATCTTCCTACCCATTGGTCAGGATGGAGACAACTTGCCCATCGTTAGGCTTAGCCTTTCACACCCATGTCTTATTGATGAGGCAGAGCGGCAGCACGGAATGAAAGAAAAGAAAGTAATTCTTGTTCCCTATATCTCACTGACGCTTGGATCATTTTCTCCAAAGTGTCAAAGAACTGCTGTGATCAGTCACATAAGATCTCAAGTTGGAATCTCCTAGAAACCCACAGATTTCCCCATGAGTTGACTGCTGATGTCCTCAAGAGTAATATGTACAGTAATTCTGGGTTTCTAACTTGAACTGAGAGTGACAGATTTTGTAAACTTGTATTACAGGATATCATAGGTGGACATTCAGATGGTAATCTCAGTAAATATTCTGCCAAACTCTGATTGAATTTCTCAGTATATCAGGAACTGGATATTCACATTGTGTGTGTGAGTATTGTGTTCCAGATCAATCCCATTTGCTGCTTAAAAATTCTCCTTTGAATCATCGCATTCTCTCAAAAGGTCTCCCCAAAAATTCAATGTGTCATGTAATCCTTTTATGATGACCTGATGAGTGTAATTTTTGTATAAAGGATGTCTCAGAGAGGGAGCAGAATATTCTTAAAGGGGAGAATAACCATTTTGAGGGGAGACTGTTGTTTATTGGTATCAATGACATAGGAATAGAAGAGTTCACATTGTCGGATCATTCAAATCTCTTGTGGGGTAGAATTGACCTTCACCAGAAGGATGGATTGTACCTGCACTGGAAAGGAAGAGTTGCTAGTGCTATTCAGGAGGCATTAAACCAGTGAAGGAATGTAGGTAAACCGAAAGAGAAAGTGAGGAAAGAGCTAAGTCTGAGGCTGGTACAGTTCAGACGTCAAATAGTCAAGGCAGGCAAAGACATGGCAGAGAACGAGGTAGGACTGAGCAGTTACACTGCAGTTATTTCAATGCAGGAGGCCCGATAGGTCAGACAAAAGAGCAAATGAGCTCAGGGCATAGTTTTGAACATGGCACTGGGATATTATAGCAATTACAGAGGCATGACTCAGGGATGGATAGGGCTAGTAGCTTAATATTCCAGTACATAGAAACGATAGCAAAGATAGAAAGGGGGCAACAGAGCAGGGGGGAGTGGTATTTTTGATTAGGGATAACATTACAGCTGGGCTTCAAGAGGGTATTCCTGGGAGTACATCGAGGCAAGTTATACAGGTGGAACTGAGAAATAAGAAAGGGATGATCTCCTGACTGGGATTGTACTACTGACCCCTCCTCACCCCTTCCCCAATAGTCAGCGGGGAATTGAGAAGCAGATTTACGAAGACATCACTTATCTGTAAGAATAGTATGGTTGTATACAAGACTTGACCTTTTTTATTCATTCACAGGATGAGGGTGTCACTGGCTGGGCCCAAAGGGCAGTCACATTGCTGTGGGTCTGGAGTCACATGTAGGCCATAAGGATGGCAGATTCCTTCCCTGAAGGATATTAGTGAATCTGATGGGTTTTTTTTCCGCAACAATCGACCATGGATTCATAGTCTTTCATAGATTCCTAATTCCAAATTTTTATGGAATTCACATTCCACCATCTGCCGTGGCAGGATTCACACTCAGGGCTCCAGAACATTATCTGGGTATCGGGATTATCCGTTTAGCGAAAATATCACTAGGACATTTGGCAGGGTGAGTGACTGAGGTATCCGTAGGACAGCACATCAGCACCAAAATTCCCATGGTCTCTGCAGAACACAGAAAGGGCTGGGGAGGGAAATATATTCCTAATGGTGAGGTCTGACTGTAGGTCGCGGAAATGGCAGAGATTAATGCGCTGTATCTGGTGATAAGTGGGGTGGCAAGTGAGGACCGGTGGATTATATTCTTCTTGTGGTTGGCGGGGTGGTGTAAAGGCGAAGGTGCAGGAAGTGGAGGATATGCATTGAAGGGCATTGTTGATCACGTGAAAGGGAGATGTGGTCCTTGAAATAGGAAAACTTTCTGGGATGTCCTGGAGTGGAGTTGTTTCTCCTGGGAGCAGATATGCCAGAAGCAGAGGAATTGAGAGTACAGGATCACGTTTTTACAGGAATATACTAGAGGGTAATCAGGAGAGCAAAAAGGGGACATGACATATCTCTAGGAAATGGTGTAAGGAGAAGTCAAAGAGATTCTACAAATACATCAAGGATAAAAGAATAACCAGGCAGAGAATAGGGCACCTTAAAGATCAAGAATGCCATCTCTGTAACAACAGGAAGTGGGAGAGATACTATGCTATTCTGTTCTAGAGAGTTTGGAGAAATAATCGTGATAACTTGAAAAGTGTCCATACTACAGAGGTGGTGGTACTGGATGTCTTAAATCGTAGCAAGGTGTATCCCAGAAGTTTGTGGAAAGCTAGGAAAGTGATAGCCTGAGATATTTATATCATCGTTTGTGACAGGTGAGGTGCTGGAAGACTTGTGCCATTATTTTAAAAAGTGGTAAGGAAAGGCCAGGGAGCAAGAGGACAGTCACCCTGATGTCAGTGGCAGGCAACTGTTGGAAGGGATTCTGAGGGATAGGCTTTACATGTATTTGGAAAGACGAGGAATGATTAGTGATAGTCAACGTGGCTTTGTGTGTGAGAAATTCTCTCTCTCTAACTTGATTGAGTTTTTTTGAAGGCAGACTGTGGACATTGTCTATATGGACACTGAACGATGTTCCACAAAGCAGACTGGTTAGCAAGGTTAGATAACATTAAATGTTTGGAGAACCAGACATTTGGATACAAAACTGGCTTGAAGGTAGGCGGCAGAGGGTGGTGATGGAGGGTTGCTTTGTGGACTGAAGGCCTGTGAGCAGCAGTGTGCTGCAGGAATAGATATGGGGTCCATAAATAAATGACTTGGATGTGAATATGAGGTATGGTCAGTAAGTTTACAGAAGACACCAAAATTGGAGGTGTAGTGGACTGTGAAGGTTAGTTCAGAATATAATAGGATCTTGATCAGATGGGCCAATGGAGCAAAGAATGGCAGATGGAGCTCAATTTAGATAAGTGTGAGCTGTTGTATTTTGGAAAGGCAAATCAGGGCAGGACGTATGCACTTAATGGTAAGGTCCTTGGGAGTGTTGCTGAACAAAGAAACCATGGTGTGCAGTTTCATTGTTCCTTGAAAGTGGTGTTGCAGGTAGGAAGGCTAGTGAAGGTGGTGTTTGGTACACTTATATTTATTGGTCAATGCTGGGACGTCATATTGTGGCTTAACAGGACGTTGGTTAAGCCATTCAGGAATTCTGTTTTAAGTTCAAAATTCTCTGTTCTGGGAAGGATGTTGTGATTCTTGAAAGAGTTCAGACAAGATTTACAACGATTGTGCCAGGGTTGGAGGATTTGAGCTAAAGGGAGAGGCTGAATAGACTGGGGTTAATTTCCCTGGGGAGTCAAAGACTGAGAGGTGATTTTACGGAGATTTATAAAATCATGAGGGGCATGGATATGGTGAACAGCCGGAGTCTTTTCCCCCCAAGTTAGATGGGTCCAAAACAAGAGCACATGGGCTTAAGTTGAGAGGGCAAGAATTTAAAAGGGATCTAAGGGGCCACGTGTTCAAGCTGAGTGTGGTGTATGTGTGGAATGAACTACCAGATGAAGTAGTGGAGGTTGATAGAATTACAACATTTAAAAGGCATCCGATTAGGTACATGAACAGGAAGGGTTTCGAATGATACGGACCAATAGCTGGCAAATGGCACTCCATTATTTTAGGATTCCTGGTTTGCATGGACCAATTGGACCAAAGGTCTGTTTCTGTGCTGTACATCTCTGACACTAATAAATGAAAATCACATGTGTTCCTCTTTTGTGGAGAGCTAGCAGAAGCACAGATAATTATCCTTGGAGCTGAGAAGGTTAAGCAATGATTTCGACCAGGTGCAGATTTGTTTCCAAGGTATTTAATTTGCAGGGAGAGAGAGGAAATTTTAACAACGTCACAATTTTAGTAACTATTTTCAAGTAATTAGCAACTAATGCAGGGTGAATGTTAATGGGAATGGAGGGATTGTGTTATCAGGAGAGGCTGGGACCTTTTCACTGGAGTGTAGGAGGTTGAGGGGTGACCTTATTAAAAGGTTTATGAAATCATGAAGAGTGTAGATAAAGGTGAATGGCCGGGAGAGAGGGGAATTCAAAATTCGGGTGCATTCCTTTTGAGAAGAGATGAGAAAGATTTGAGAAAAGACATTAGGGTTTTTAAAAAAAATTACACGTGTGGAATGAACTTCCAGAGGAAGTGGTAGTTGTGAATACAATTACAATATTTAAAATACATTCAGATAAGTACATAAATAGGAAATATTTGGATGGATGTGGACCAAGCGGAGGCAGGTACAATTAGTTCAGTTTGGAATTATGGTCGGCATGGACTGTTTGGACCACAGGGCCTGTTTCCTTGCTGTATAACATTAGGACTCTAATTCTCACTATCTCCAAATTCCTCCATCCTCACAACTCTCCCGATCACTGTCACCTCATCCAGCCTCACAACTCTTCCTTATTTATATAATTCCTCTCCAGCCACAGAACGCTCCCTATCTCTAATCTCCTCCAGTTTCTCAAACATTATTTTATTCAGTAAATTCTGAGCATCTGGAACAGTCTGAATGGCAGCTGGACACAGATTCAGTGGTTATTCATAAACAGATTTGGAATTTTACTTTTTAAGCAAAGATTTGGGGGGCTATGGGCAAATGGGAGGGGAGTTGAGACAGATTTGCAGCATCTCCAGAGGGAGAGAGTATAGCCCCAATGCACTAAATAGCCCCCAGCCCCATGCTCTGTGATACTGCCCCATTCACTGTGAATGATGAAGCTCATCCCAGGGCAGAGAGGGAGGATACCACCACTCACCTCACAATGGGCCTCAGGTGATTGATGTCAGCGCAGGCGAATAGGAGGCAGAGGGTGGGACTGGAGGACCAGGCAGTACCAGTTTGTCTTCGAACCAATCGGAGTGAATGAGGGTATCCTTAAGGCTGGAATTAAAGAAAGGCACATGTAGCAGAGATTTGAGAAACTGGAGGAGATTAGAGATAGGGAGCGTTCAGTGGCTGGAGAGGAATTATATAAATAAGGAAGAGTTGTGAGGCTGGATTTTGAATTCCCCTCTCTCCCGGCCATTCACCTTTATCTACACTCTTCATGATTTCATAAACCTTTTAATAAGGTCACCCCTCAACCTCCTACACTCTAGTGAAAAAAGCCCCAGCCTCTCCTGATAACACAATCCCTCCATTCCCATTAACATTCCAGCAAATCTCTTCTGAACCTGCTCCGATTTAATGATATCCTTCCTATAACAGCACAACCAGAGCTGGGTTTAGAATTCCAGAAGAGGCCTCCCCAACATCCTGTACAACCTCAACATAATGTCCCAATTCCTATTCTCAAAGGTCTGAACAATGAAGGTAAGTGTGCTTGAACACCTTCTTAACCACCCTGTCTACATGTAACACAAACTTCAAAGACGTGTAGCCCTTGGTCTCTTTGTTCCATATCATTACTCAACGCCTTACGTTTAATGAGTTTAAGCCCTGCTTTCGTTTGTTTTATCAAGATGTAATATTTTGCATTTATTCCAATCCAAATATCCTTTGAGTATAAAGGCAGTAGGAGTATAATTAAGAGGGTAATCAGGAGGCAAAAAGGGGACGTGAGATAGCTTTGGAAAATAGGGTTAAGGATAATCCAAAGAGCTTTTATAAATACATGAAGAACAAAAGGCTAACTAGGGAGAAAATAGAGACCCTCAAAGATCAGCAAGGCAGCCATTGTGTGGAGCTGCAGGTGATGGGCGAGATAGGGAAACAAGTATTTTGCATCAGTGTTTACTGTGAAAAACTACATGAGAGATATAGAATGTGGAGAAATAAATGGTGATATCTTGAAAAAATCCATGTTACAGAGGAGGAGGTGGTGCTGGATGAGTGGCTAAGGAGCTGGTGCAGGGGAAAAGGATTCACATTTTTGGATCATTGTGATCAACTCTGGAATAGAGTTGACCTGCAGAAGAAGGATGGATTGTACCTGATTTGGAAGGTGTCTAATATCGAGGCCGGGAGATTTGTTAATGCAACTCGGGAGGCAGTAAACCAGCAAGGAGTGGGTGTGATCGCAAATAGATAGTGAGAAAAGAGGTATCTCTGAGGTTGGTACAGTTCAGAAGGCAAAGAGTCATTGCAGGCAAGGACAAGGCACAGAACAAGGTGGGATTTGGCAGTTACACAGCATTTATTTCAATGCAAGAGGCCTGACAGGGAAGGCAAATGAGCTCAGGGTATGGTTTTGAACATGGCACTGGGATATCATGGGTATTATAGAAACATGGCTCAGGGATGGAAGGGACTGGCAGCTTAATGTTCCCAGGTAGATATGCTATAGGAAGAATAGAAAGGAGGACAAGAGGAGGGGGAGTGGCATTTTTGATTAGGGTTAGCATTATGGTTGTGCTTAGGGAGGACATTCCTGGGAGTACATCCAGTGAAGTTATTTGGGTGGAACTCGGAAATAAGGAAGGGATAATCTCCTTATTGGGGTTGTCTGCGTGGGTTTCATCTGGGTGCTCTGGTTTCCTCCCACAGTGCAAAGATATGCTGGGTAGGTTCGATTATCGTGGCTGAATTGCCCACAGTGTTCAGGGACGTGCAGGTTGGATGAATTATCCAGGCTGAATTGCCCATAATGTTCAGGGGTGGATAACCTCACATTTACCAACATTGTCCTCCATCCGCCAGATCCTTACCCACTCACTTAACCTATCTGTATCCCTGTGCAGACTGACAGTGCCCTCTGCAAACATTGCTCCACCTCATCTTTGTATCAAATGTAGGTTCTAGTTTGACCCGCCCAAGTGGAAATAGCCTCCCTGCTTCTACCTTATCTACTCCGTTCATAATTTTATTTTTTCCTCTCCAATCTCCAATTCTTCTACATTACAATGACTAGAGAACCAGTTTTCTCAATCTCTCCACATACACCAACACTCTCAACTCCCAACTCAAACTAGTGAACCTCCTCTGTACTCCCTCCAGTGCCAGTACATCCTTGCTAATGTAAGGGGACCAAACCTGTACACAGTACTCCAGGTGTGGCCTCCCCCGCACCCAGTACAGCTGCAGCTGCAGCATAGCAATGAAGGACAATATTCCCTTCACTGTCTTAATTACCTGCTGCACCTGCAAACCAACTTCCTGTGATTCATGCACAATGACACCCAGCTCCCTCTGCACAGCAGCATGCTGCAAGTTTTCACCATTTCGTCATCAGTTTGCTGTTGGTCCAACCAAAATGGATAACCTCACATTTCCCAACATTGTCCTCCATCCGCCAGATCCTTACCCACTCACTTAACCTATCTGTATCCCTGTGCAGACTGACAGTGCCCTCTGCAGACATTGCTCTACCTCATCCTTGTATCAAATGTGAACTCTGACACCGTACACTTGGTCTTCAACTCCAAAACATTTGTGTAAATTATAAACAGTTGTAGTGCCAACAGTAATCCAAACACCTATTTATCCCCATTCTTTACTTTTTGTTGGTTAACCGATCCTGTATCAATGATAATACATTACCCACAATGCCATGCCATGCCATACCTTATACAGCAGCCTTTTGTGTGGCAACTTGTCGAATACCTTCTGGAAATCCAGATACATCACATCCCCCTTGTCCAACGCACTCATCGTATCTTCAAATAATTCCAGTAAATGCGTTATACATGAGCTGCCTTTCATGAATCCGTGCTGTGTCTGCTCAATGAGACAATTTCTACCCAGATATCTCACCACTACTTCCTTGAGAGATTCAAGCATTTTCTCCACTACAGAAGTTAAGCTAACGGGTCCATTTTGGAAAATAGTGGCACCACATTTGCAGCTTCCAGTCTGTCAAAACCATCCCAGAATCCAACAAATGTTAGTGAATTATTACGAGTTGTATTTGCTATTTCTTCTCCCCCCCCCCCCCCCCCATCTCTTTTTTTCCCTGGGATGCATTCCATCAGGGCCAGGAGACCCATGTATCTTTAGGCTGTTACCTTTCCCAACATTACCTCTTTACTGAGAATGATTGCTTCTCTGTCCTCATCTGCCATTGCCTCCATAGGCCTGCGACAATGAGAGTACATAGGCAGTATTTTCCTGTTAACGCCAAGGCTGGTAGGTGTAAAGAATGCTGCCTGTCGAGAGAAATTGAGGGCCTGGTCAAGTAAATGAAGGAGGGATATGGCAGGTACAGACAACTGGGTTTGTGTGACTCCCTAGAGGAGTGCAGGAGCAGTTGGAGTATACTCGAGGTAAACCACGAGGGCAAAAAGGGGACATGAGATAGCTTTAGGAAATAGGTTTAAGGAGAATCCGAAGTGATTGTACAAATACACTAAGGACAAACGAGTAACCAGGCAGAGAATAGGTACCTGCAAAAATCATCAGGGCTGTCTGTGGAACCGGAGGAGGTGGGAGAGATTCTGTATGCGATTCTTTTACTGAAAGAGGATGTGGCAGCTAGAGTATTTGGAGAAATAAATAGTGATAACGTGATAAGTGTCCACATTACAGAGGAGGGGGTACTGGATGTCTTAAACGGTAGCAAAGTGGATAAATCCCTGGGACCTGCTCAGGTGTAACCCAGAACTTTGTGGGAATCTAGGGAACTGTTTGCTGGACCCCTTGCTGAGATATTTGTGTCATTGATAGTCGCAGGTGAGGTGCTGGAAGATGGGCGCAATTATTTGAGAAAGGTGGGAAGGAAAGGCCAGGGAACAATAGACCAGTGAGCCTGAAATCAGTGGCAGAGAAGTTGTTGGATGTGATTCTCAAGGACATGATTTACATGTAATTGGAAAGGCAAGAAGTGATGAGGGAGAGGCAGCATGGCTTTGTACATGGAAGTCACTAACTTGGACTCCAGGAAGACACAAGGTTCTACATAACAGACTGGTTAGCACGTTTGAGACTGTAGAATACAGGGAGGACTAGCTATTTAGATACAGAATTGTCTAGAAGGTGATATAGATGTATAACATGGAAACAGACCTTTCAGTCCGTACCGTCCATGCCAACAACTTACCCAACCCAACGATTGTGTGAGAAATATGCTGTCAGGATGGCTGCTGGGTCCACTGCTTTTTGTCATTTATATCAATGATTTCTATGTGAATATATGAGCTATGGTTAGTAGGTTTCCACTAGACACCAAAATTGGAGGTGTAATGGACAGTGAAGAAGGATACCTCAGTACAATGGGACTTCAATCAAATGGGCTAAGGAGGGGTAGATGGGTGTAATTTAGATAAATATGAGGTTCTGCATTTTGGAAAAGCAAATCAGAGCAGGGCTTGTACACTTAATGAGGAGGTCCTAGGGAGTGTTGCTGAACAAAGAGACCTTGGAATGCAGGTTCACACTTCCTTAAAAGTGGAATCTTAGGTAGGCTAGTGAAGAAGGTGTATTGTATTGAGTATAGGAGTTGTGTCATTATTTTGGGGCTGCACAGGGCATTGATTCAGCTACTTCTCGAATTCTGCTTTCAGTCCTTGTCTCCCTGCTATAGGAATGATGTTGTGAAACTTGAAAGGATTCAGAAAAGATGCACAAAGATGTTGCCAGGGTTGAGAGTTTGAGATATAGGGAGAGGCTGAATTGGCTGGGGCTGTTTTCCCTGGGGAATCTGATGCTGAGAGGTGACCTCAGTGGTTGATACACTCGTGAGGGTCATGGTTAGGGTGAACAGCCAGGGTCTTTTTCCCACATTAGGTGGGTCCAAAACCAGAGAGCACAGGCTTAAGGTGTGAGGGAAAAGATTTAAAAGGGATGTGAGGGGCAATGTTTTCGAGCTGAACATGGCATGTGTATGGAATGAGCTGCCAGAGAAAGTGTGGAGGCTGGTACAATTGCAACATTTAAAAGGCATTTGATTGGATATGTGATTAGGCAAGTTTGAGAAGGATATGAGCCAAGTCCTGGCAAATGGGATGAGATTAATTTAGGATATCTGGTGGGCATGGACAAGTTGGACCAATGGGTCTGTTTCTGTGCTGTACATTTCTATGACACTAATAAATTAAAATTAAGATCGGTTTCTCTTTTATGGAGAGTTAGCAGAAGGTCAGAAAATTCTCCTTGGACCTGAGAAGGTTAAGCAGTGATTTCAACAAGGAGCAGAATTGTTTCCAGGAAATTTAATTTACAGAGAGACAGCATGAGAAATTATTAACGTTGTCACAATTTTTTATGAACTACTTTCAGGTAACTGGCAAATAATGCAGGGTAAAAACGTGAAGATTATTTTACTCAGTAAGTAATGAGCATCTGGAACAATTTGATCGACAGCTGGATGCAGATTCAGTAGTTATTGTCAAAACAAATTTGCAATTTTCCATTTTAAAGGAAGGATTTGGAGGGTATGTCCAAACGGAAGATGAGTTGGGACTGACTGGCACCATGTCCAGAGGGAGAGTGTACAGCCCCATTGGGCTGAATAGCCCCCAGCCCCTGTGCTCTGAGGTACTGTCCCATTCACTCTGAATGATGAAGCTCATCACAGGGCAGAGCCATAGACATATACAGCATGAAAACACTGACCAGATATCCCAACCTAATCTAGTCCCATTTGCCAACACTTGGCACATATCCCTCGACTCCCTTACTATTCATATACCCATCCAGATGCCAAATGGTATAATTGTATCAACCTCCTCCACTTCCCGAGAGAAGATTCCATCCACGCACCAACTCCAGTGTGAAAGAAATTGTCTCTCAGATCCATTTTAAATCTTTCCCTTCTCATCTTAAACCGATGCCCTCTCGCTCTGGACTCCTCCATCCCAGGGAAGATACCTTGACTATTTATCCTGTCCATACCCCTCATGATTTAATAAACCTTTGAGGTCATCCCTCAGCCTCTGATGTGCCTGGGAGGATCCCACCACTTATGTCACAATGGAGCCTGGCTGATTGACACAGCTTCAGACCATTAGGACAGTTGGTGTGATCCTCCAGGCAATAGAAGTGAACGAGGGGTGCGTCCAGCGGGCCAACACCTGACCATGAGCTTTGCAGGTGCAGTGTCACACTGAGGGGGGAGGGGTCTCAGTGAATGTGAAGGGACTGGGAGAGAGATGGAGTTAGTGTGGACTGGGAGGGTTGATAAACACTTTCAGTTTGCTAGACCAGAAAAAATACTCGGGGTAAATGAAAACCAAAAGAACTGCGGATGCTGTAAATCACACACAACAAGCAGAAGGTACTGGAAAAGCTCCGCAGATCTGACAGCATCTGTGAAGAGAAATCAGTTTGCATTTTGGATCTGGTGACCCTACCTCAGGTACTGATATTACTAAAAAAAATTATTGGTTTATATGCAGAAGGTAGGGGTCAAGGTGTAAATTATAGATGTGGATAGAGTCCAGAGAGAGAGAGGAGCAGTTGGACAAAGGAGTGGATATCAACCTGGCTGGGAAGGGTAAATAGCTGTTTATGGGGGCTGTTAGTGGTTATCCATAGGTAGTGTGTAATAGCAGGCTATGTAATAATAAGGCCTGGTATGTGAGGTAGGGGGCAAAGAACCTAGAACGTGGGAGAGTTTAGGACCTAAAATTATTGAATTCGATGTTGAAGCCAGAGGTTTGCAGGTTCCCCGAGTGGGAGATGAGGTGTTGTTCTTCCAGCTTGCTTTAAAGTGTGGCGCTGGAAAAGCACAGCAATTCGGGCAGCATCCAAAGAACAGGAGAATCGACATATTGGGCATATAAGCACTTCATCAGAAATGTGGGAGTGTGGGAAGTGGGCTGAGAGATAAGTAGGGAGGGGTGTGTGGGGTTGGGGGGACGAGAACTAGGAAGAGACTAGGTAGATGTAGATAGGGTAGTGGTGAGAGGGTGGAATGGATAATTGGGAAGGAAGATGGACAGGTGGGACAGTTCAAGAGGCCAGTGCTGAGCTGGAGGGTTGAATCTGAGATAAGTTGGGGGAGGGGAGATGTGGAAACCTTGATGCCGTGTGGTTGAAGGGTCCCAAGGTGGAAGGTGAGGTGTTCTTCCTCCAGGTGTCGGGTGGCTCGGATTTGGTGGTGCATGACACCCAGGAATTGCATGTCTTTGGCAGCGTGGCGGGGTGGTGGTGGGGGTGGGCGGGGTAGCTGAAGTGGTTGGCCACAGGGCGGTGGGGTTGGTTGGTGCATGTTCCCTGAAATATTCCACAAGTTGGCATCCTGACTCCCCACTGTAGAGGAGACCACATCCAGAGCAAAGGACACAAAAGGTGAGGTGTTTAGATGTGCAGGAAAATCTCTGTTATATGTGGGAGGATCCTGTGGTGCCTTAGATGGAGTTGAGGGGGGAGGTGTGGGCAAAGGTGGCAAGTGAAGGTGCTGGGAGTGGAGGATAGTTTGGTGGGGAGCATGAATCTAATGAGGAAGTCACTGAGGGAATGTTCTCTGGAATGCGGAAAGGGTGGGGAAGGAAATATATCTCTGGTGGTGAGGTCTGATTGTAGGTTGTGGAAATGGCAGACGATGATGGGTATCTGGGTGGAAGATGAGGACTAGGGGGATTCCATCTTTGTTGCAGTTGGAGGTGTAGGTGCCAAGGGCAGTGGTGTGGGAAGTGGAGGAGATACACGGGAGGGGAAATTGCAGTCCTTGAAATCGGAGGCCATTTGGTATGTTCTGAAGTGTTCTGCCAGGCTTGCATCAAGCTTCACTGGAGCACTGCAGTAAGCATGAGACAGAGATGTTGGCCTGGGAACAGTCTTGTGTGTTAATGTGGTGGGCAGCTGGATGCTCCGGGTGTTTTTTGCAACAGAACGTAGATCATCAGCCGCCATTTCCACCACCGCTACTGAGATGCTACCAGGTTCCTGTCTCTTCCATTAACAGCTTTCCACCCTCCCAGCCAGATCGTTATCCACTATTTTGTCTTTCCAAATGTTCCTGTTTCTCTTTGGCCTCTGTCCCCACCTATAATTTACTCTTTACCCCGATCTCCTGTCATCCAAAGATGTGCAGGTTAGGAGAATTGACCTAGCTAAATTTCCCGTAGTGTTCAAGGATGTGCATTAGTCCGGGGAAATGGTGAGTAATAGGGTAGGGGAATGGGTCTGGGTGGGTGTGGAATTGTTGGGCCGAAGGGCCTGTTTCCTGTGGGGATTCAAATTTTCCCAGCTGCCATCGGTTCTGAGGCCGGACTCATGATGACCCTTGGTGTGTGCAGGAGGAGGAAACGGGAAAGGGGGAGAGTGGCAGCAGAAACTGGATGAAATCTATCAGTGTAGACTGGGAGGATTTAATTACACTCTGTGTAGGTCGTTAATCTGAATTAGAAACTCCTGATCCCACGTTTGCAGCAAAGTAGAAGATGGCTTGGACCTCCGGCAGTGAGAGGTGCTGAGTTATGGCCGCCATCTATATCTGGGGCCAAGGAGCATGCACATGTCCTCTTCCGGGGTGGAGGCGGTGCGATTTGAAGAGGAGCATCCAACACGTAACAAAAGAAGTGTTTGCCTTCACTATTCATCTTGCACTGACTATGAGGTTTGTTTTGTGAATTCATTTTATAGGATATTAATTGAGAATAATTGAGACTGGGATCTCAAAAGCAAGTTTCTACAGTCATCACAGAGTCATCAGATCTATAAAATAACTGTCTCCCTCGCCTCTCTGTTTCTCCCCCTGCCTCGGTCTCCTACACCCCTCGTGCCTCCTCCCCCACCGCAGGGTAAAGACCTTGTGTATTTACCCTATCCATTCCCCTTATGATTTTAAAAACCTCTATAAGGTCACCAATCAGCCTCTAATACTCCATGGAAAACATTGTGTTCAGCCTCTCCCAGTAGCTAAAATCCTCCAACCCTAGCAACATGCTTGTAATTCTTTTCTGAACCCTTTCAAGTTTCACAATATTGTTTTGATAGGAAGGAGACCAGAATTGCATGCAATATTCAAAGAGTGACCTAACCCATGTCCTGTACATCCACAAGATGACCTCCCAACTCCTATTCTGACCAATAAAGGAAAGCATACTAAACACATTCTTCACTATCCTATCTACCTGCGATTGCTTTCAAGGAGCTATGAACCTGCATTCCAAGGTCTCTTTGTTCAGGACCACTCCCGAGGACCTTACCATTAAGTGTATACACCCTGCTAATATTTGCTTTTCCAAAATGCAGCACCTCACATTTATCTAAATTAAACTCTGTCTGCCAGTCGTCGGCACATTCGACCCTCTGATCAAGATCCTGTTGAGGTAATCCTCTTCACTGTCCACTACACCTGCAATTTTGGTGTCATCTTTCTAACAATACTTCCTTTATTCATATCCAAATCATTTATATAAATGATGAAAATTAATGGATCCAGCACCAATACTTTGTGACACTCCACTGGTCACAGGTCTCCAATCTGAAAAGCAGCCTACCACCACCACCCTCTACCAAATGGCTAGTTCTCTCGATCTTCCGTGAGATCTAACCTTGCTAATCAGTCAACCATGGGGAACCTTGTTGAACACCTTACTGAAGTCCATGTAGATCGTTTCCACCGCTTTGCCCTCATCAATCCTCTTTGTTACTTCTTCAAAAAAATTGACTCATGTTCATGACAGGTGATTTCGCACACACAAAGCCGTTATTAATATCCAGGACTTAACTCTGTACATTGGGGTCTGCGTCACCCAATTATAGGTGTTAATATTCTGGATAAAGTTCACGTACAGCAGCTTTGTGTTAGTGACTGTGTATTGAATCTTGTTAATAACACCAATGCCGATTAGTTCCTTTTGAAAGGCAGTCCCTACCGTCTGCTCTGTCTCCTCCATCCCCACCGTAGACAGTAAGTGGGAGGAGTTCACGGAGTTTCCATGTGAGTGAGACTGAGAAAATCTTCCCATTCATTCCACTAGCCCACCAGGAAATGGTGGTAGTGTCCTTACCTCTGAACCACGAGGTTTGGGTTCAAAGTTGAGTAACAGCATCTTTGAAGAGGCTGATTGAAAAACATGCCCAAGCTCCCAACTGTCCCTGCCTGAGCCTCCAAATAGAATCTTCCTGTAGTTTCTCTCCTGTCAGACTCTCCCATTGCTCAGTTTGTCCAGGATCCCCTCCTGCTGCTGAACTGATCCTGTCCCTCATTGACCTGTCCGTCCCCCAGTGTGCTCCACATTCATTCATTGTTTACCATCCCATTGTTCCAGTCCTCCAGCCCAGCCCCGCCCCCTCCACCCTATTGGGCAGAAACTGCTGTTAATCACCCAGGTTCCTGTGTGATCTGGAGCATGCTTTGTAGGAAGGGAGACCAGTGCATGGGCGCAGTGCTGGCCAATTGATGGCGTATGTGCTGTATGGGTCAATGCCAGGGAGGGAGGCTGTGGATGTGTGGGATTAATCTGTCATTGGCTGCTCCCTCCCTTCCTCCCTCTGAGAACAGGACCCAGGAGAATGTTCACAGCCCTGGTATCGTGACAGGTGGTCGGCGTATCAGTGGGGGGAGCATTTTTGCAGAAGGTTATCAGAACTCGTGTGAAGATTCAGGAACGTTATGGAAAGGAACAAGGATGGGCCTGCAATTAAAGTTCTAATTTGGTTCATTTTAGTTCAACCAGATATGATTTGTCCAGTGTGTGCAGGATAGTTCTTATCAGAGGGTCGATGTCGGGGAAATAAATAAGAGATTCCAAATTGGGGAAAAAAATCTGTTTGGGTCTGACCAGGAAGGAAACCCTGGGAGGTGGGAGGAGGATTCACCAACACCCAGGAGGCTTTGAGTCAGAGGAATAGACTTGATTAGATGAGATTTCCTATAGTGTGGAAACAGGCCCTTCGGCCCAACCATTCCACACCAACCGTCGGAAGAGTAACCCACCCAGACTCATTTCCCATGGCCGATTCACCTGACCTGCGCATCTTTGGATTGTGGGAGATTACCAGACCACCCGGAGGAAACCCACGCAGACACGGAGAGAATGTGCAAAGTCCATACAGTCATCCAAGGCTGGAATCGAACCTGGGACCCTAGTGCTGTGAGGCCGCAGTGCCATCGTGCCACCCTTTTTTTTTGGTTCTTAGCCTGCAGGCAGGAGCTAGGAAGCTGAATTCAAGGAGAGGAGAGAGTGTGTGAGAACTGGGTGTGGAGGAAAGGAGTGAGGAGATTGGTTTGGTCTTCAGTTAACAAGAGAGAGAAATTGTGAGACTGAGCTTTAAAGCTTTGGGGCAACAAGGAAACTACAATTTAGAACATAGAACAATACAGCACAGAGCAGGCCCTTCGGCCCACGATGTTGTGCCGAACTTCTATCCTAGATTAAGCACCCATCCATGTACCTATCCCAATGCCACTTAAAGGTCGCCAATGATTCTGACTCTACCACTCCCACGGGCAGCGCATTCCATGCCCCCACCACTCTCTGGGTAAAGAACCCAGCCCTGACATCTCCCCTATACCTTCCACCCTTCACCTTAAATTTATGTCCTCTTGTAACACTCTGTTGTACCCGGGGAGAAAGTTTCTGACTGTCTACTCTATCTATTCCCCGATCATCTTATAAACCTCTATCAAGTCACCCCTCATCCTTTGCCGTTCCAACGAGAAAAGGGCAAGAACTCTCAACCTATCCTCGTACGACCTATTCTGCATTCCAGGCAACATCCTGGTAAATCTTCTCTGCACCCTCTCCAAAGCTTCCACATCTTTCCTAAAGTGAGGCGACCAGAACTGCACACAGTACTCCAAATGTGGCCTAACCAAAGTCCTGTACAGCTGCAACATCACTTCACGACTCTTGAATTCAATCCCTCTGCTAATGAACGATAATACATCATAGGCCTTCTTACAAACTCTATCCACCTGAGTGGCAACTTTCAAAGATCTATGTACATAGACCCCAAGATCCCTCTGTTCCTCCACCTGACTAAGAACCCTACCATTAACCCTGTATTCCGCATTCCTATTTGTTCTTCCAAAATGGACAACCTCACACTTGGCAGGGTTGAACTCCATCTGCCACTCCTCAGCCCATCTCTGCATCATATCGAAATCCCTTTGCAAATGACAAATGCCCTCCTCACTGTCCACAACTCCACCTATCTTCGTATCATCTGCAAATTTACTGACCCACCCTTCGACTCCCTCATCCAAGTCATTAATAAAAATTACAAACAGCAGAGGATCCAGAACTGATCCCTGCGGAACTCCACTTGTAACTGGGCTCCATGCTGAATATTTACCATCTACCACCACTCTCTGACTTCGACCGGTGAGCCAGTTTTCTATCCAACTGGCCAAATATCCCTCTATCCCATGCCTTTTGACTTTCCGCATAAGCCTACCATGGGGAACCTTATCAAATGCCTCACTAAAATCCATGTACACCACATCCACTGCTCTACCCTCATCCACATGCTTGGTCACCTCCTCGAAGAATTCAATAAGACTTGTCAGGCAAGACCTACCCTTCACAAATCCGTGCTGGCTGTCCCTAATCAAGCAGTGTCTTTCCAGATACTCATAAATCCTATCCCTCAGTACCCTTTCCATTACTTTTACTACCACAGAAGTAAGACTAACTGGCCTGTAATTCCCGGGGTTATCCCTATTCCCTTTTTTGAACAGGGGCACAACATTCGCTACTCTCCAGTCCCCTGGTACCACCCCCGTTGACAGTGAAGATGAGAAGATCATTGCCAACGGTACTGCAATTTCCTCTCTTGCTTCCCACATAATCCTAGGATATATCCCGTCCGGCCCAGGGGACTTGTCTATCCTCAAGTTGTTCAAAATGTCCAACACATCTTCTTCCTAACAAGTATCTCTTCTAGCTTACCAGTCCGTTTCACACTCTCCTCTTCAACAATACGGTCCCTCTCGTTCGTAAATACTGAAGAGAAGTACTTGTTCAAGACCTCTCCTATCTCTTCCGACTCAATACACAATCTCCCACTACTGTCCTTGATCGGACCTACCCTCGTTCTCGTCATTCTCAGGTTTCTCACATACCCATAAAATGCCTTGGGGTTATAGTTGATCCTATCCACCAAGGATTTTTCATGCCCTCTCTTAGCTCTCCTAATCCCTTTCTTCAGGTCCCTTCTGGCTATCCTGTATCCCTCCACTGGTCTGTCTGAACCCTGTTACCTCAACCTTATGTAAGCCTCCTTCTTCCTCTTTACTAGACATTCAACCTCCCTCGTCAACCAAGGCTCCCTCACACGACCATTTCTTTCCTGCCTGATAGGTACATACATATCAAGGACACGTCGTATCTGCTCCTTGAAAAAGTTCCACATTTCCACCACATCCTTCCCTGACAGCCTATGCTCCCAACTTATGCTCCTCAAATCCTGTCTTACAGCATCGTAATTTCCCTTCCCCCAATTGTAAAATCTACCTTGTTGTGCGCACCTATCTCTCTCCATAACCAAGGTGAAAGTCACAGACTTGTGGTCACCATCACCAAATTGTTCACCCACTAACAAGCCCACCACTTGTCCCGGTTCATTACCGAGTACCAAATCCAATATGGCCTCCCCTCTGGTTGGACAATCTACATACTGCGTTAGAAAAGCTTCCTGGACACACTGCACAAACACCGCCCCATCCAATCTACTTGATCTAAAGAGCTTCCAATCAATATTTGGGAAGTTGAAGTCGCCCATCAGTATGACCCTGTGGCTTCTGCACCTTTCCAAAATCTGTTTCCCAATCTGTTTCTCCACATCTCTGCTGCTTTTGGGGGGCCTATAGCAAACACCCAACAAGGTGACTGCACCTTTCCTATTTCTGACTTCAGCCCATACTACCTCCAAAGGCAGATCCCCCTCAAACTTCCTTTCTGCAGCCGTTATACCATTTCTAATTAGCAATGCCACCTCCCCTCCTTTTTTACCACCCTCCCCAATCTTACTGAAACATCTGTAACCAGGAACCTCCAACAGCCATTCCTGTCCCTCATCTATCCACGTTTCCGTGATGACCACAACATCGTAGTCCCGAATTTAATACTGTCATTGTCTTATAAAGATCCATCCGGTATTAACGGTGGTATCTTGTTTTCTCTGTACGGTACTGAAATGGCAGATTTGCGGATGAGAAATTCAAATTGAACTTCACGTTCAGTTTTGATAGTTACTTGATCCGTGCTGATTTGGGTATCATTGGCCTTTTCGTGTGGAAGGAAAGGTGCGTATTCTGTCCGTGGGTGAATATTTCAAATATCACTGTGACTGGAAAAAAATACTGAGACACAGCCAAGTCCATGTTAGCGTGGTGACTGTGGAGAGAGAGTTCCTTTGTTTTTAAATGTCTGAAAAATATGGCACATTTCCCAGGAACAATTAAGTTATAGATTGTTTCGTATGAGGACAAGGTTTGAATTAACCATGCAACCAGAAAGAGACCAGGATACCTGCACCATGGAACAAACTATGAAAACGGGATTGTTGTAAAGGAGTTAATTATCGATCATGACTTGTAATCCATTGGCATTGTCACGTCGGTTCCACTGCCGTGGGGAAATACTGGAAATGTGATGAATGTAATGTCGGATTCAGTGAGTAAACTGTAAAAAGTGCAGAAGAAATTTACAAGGATTTTTACCAGGGCTCAGGGGTCTGAGTTATAGGAAGAGGTTGGACAAGCAAGGATTTATTTTTTTGTTTAGAGCAGAGGAAACAGAGGGGGGGGGGGATCTTTTCTCGAAGGCATGAGAGGCATGGGTAAGGTGAATGCACTCAGTCTTTTGCCCAGGGAATCAAGGAGTGGAGGGCATCAGTTTAAGGTTATAGGAGAAAAAATGAAAGGGAAACCTGAGGGGCAATTGTTTTACACAGAGGGTGGTATGTATATGGATTGAGCTGCGAGTGGAAGTGGTTGAGGTGGGTACATTAACAACATGTAAAAAAACGTTTGGGCAAATACATGGATAGCAAAGGGTCAGAAGCATATGGGCCAAGTGCATGGAATTCGGGTTCACGTGGATCAACATTTTGTCCGGCATGGGCCAGTTTGGGCCAATGGGCCAGCCTCTGCAGTAGGATGCTCTGACTCCAAGTATTTTTACTATTTCTCCTGCTATCTCTGGTAGCACCCTGGGATGTATTTCATCTGAGCAAGGAGACTTGTCTACCTTTAGCTCCATTAGCTTGCCCAGCTCTAACGCTTTTGTGATTATGGTTGTTTCTTGGTCCTCACCTTCCTTCGTCTCCTTATCAATTACTGGCATGTTCTTCGTATCCTCCACTATGAAGACTGACTGCTGTGTACTCATATTCCTGAACCCTGCTGGATAGGAATAACTAGGTACAGAACTCTGAGAGGACATCTTTGAGTCTTTATTGATGAAACATGGCAGTTACCTGGATAGTGTACAGGCAGAACACCTCCAGGCAGCATCAGAAAACTCCCCGCCTGTTCGATGTATGGCTCCCATTCTTATACCTTTGTGGTTTGTGGTTTTGAATGGAGGTTCTCTCTCAATATTATCTCCATGGCAACGGCAGTTAAAAAGTTGAGTTCAGCTCAACACTTTGTGGTTAAATCACATATCCCTCCCCCACACCCCTGTGGCTCAGTCAGGTATCTGACAGTCACTTCAGTTTCAGTGGGGCTGTCTGTCAGGATTCTGATGTGGAAGTCCTGGTGTTGGATTGGGGTACGCAAAGTTAAAAACCACACATCACCAATTTGTACTTCCAAATAAACCTGTTGGACTATAAGCTTTTGCAGTGTGCTGTGAGTTTTAACTTGATCAGGATTATCTCTATGATAACAGTTAAGTGCTTCAACAATTACAGAGGCCATATGTTCCCCACATAATAGGTTCCCCTCTAGCAGGGTAAACTGCTATTCTGGTCCTTGGATAGCTACTCAATCCCATCCAGCTTTCTGTTGATCTTTAAAGATTTTCTAATCTCCTAGTTTCTCCTTGGTCTTTGCCAATTTGTATGCTTTCTATTTCAATTAGATAGACTCCCTTATTTCCTTAGTCGTCCATGGCAGATTACTTCTTTTCCTACAGTCCTTCCTTTTCACTGATATATACTTTTGCTGAGCAGTTTGAAAAGTTCTTTGATATTCCTCCACTGTCTGTCAACTGTCCCACCCTAAAGTCTTTGCTTCCAGTCTACATTAGCCAACTCCTGCCTCATCCTATTGTAGTCTCCTTTGTTTAAGCACAGGATCTTGGGATTGGATTTAATCTTCCCGCTTTCCTTCTGTATTCTAAATTCAACCATACTTAACACAAGTCTTTTATCAGATTAGGAGGTGAGGTGATGTTACCTGGGTGTTTTGGTTTTCATTGTCAGAGACCTTGGCTTTGTGATAAATTATAGGATAGATATTCACGACAGAGTATTCTGGACAGTGTGAATGTACTATACAGTCTAAAACCATAAGTCATTTGTCTCCCCTCAGTTTACATGATTTGGAGATGCCGGTGTTGGACTGGGGTGTACAAAATTTTAAAAAATCACAAAACACTAGGTTATAGTCCAACAGGTTTAATTGGAGGCACACTAGCTTTCGGAGTGTCGCTCCTTCATCATGATCCAATTAAACCTGTTGGACGATAACCTGTTGTTTGATTTTTAACTCACCTCAGTTTAAAATTGCAAAATCATTATCTCCCACATGCTTCCTCACTATCTTAGTTTGGAACGCTAATCCACCTGACTATCCTGCTTTTTCCGAAAATCTCCTTTGGTGAAGGTGGTGAGTTTTGAATTCAGCTTTCCAGTTATTACAGTAAGAAGATGAGTATTGGGTACAGGAGAGGCAATGCAGCCCTTCGAACCAACTCCACCATTTAATACCATGATGATTGAGCTCACCTCGGTCTCAGCTGGATTTTCCCACCTGCTATCTCTCACCCTTCATCTCATTGCAAATTCAACATTTCTATCTCTTCACTAAATTTGCTCATTGTCCTGTCATCCATCGCATTTTGAATAGGGTTTTCCACAGATTCACAGCACATTGAGATAAGTACATTCTTCTTCATGAGAATAGAATAGATTCCCTGCAGTGCAGAAACAGGCTAATCATCCATGGAGTCCGCACCAATCCTATAATGAGCATCCCATTCAGATTCACTCATTCCCTGTATTTCCCATGGTTAATGGCTTAACCTGCACAGGCATGGACACTGTGGGATTTTAGCGTAGCCAATCCACTTAACCTGCACATCTTTGGACTGAGAGATGAAACTGGAGCATCCAGAGGAAACTCCACACAGTCGCCTAAGGCTGGAATCAAATCCAGGTCCCTGACGCTATGAGTCAGCAATGCTCACCATGAGCCACCTCTGCTTAAAATTATCTCCTCCTATTAACCACCCCATGCCCCAGTTAGCTGAATCTATATTCCTTAAATCAGAAAATCAGGTTGTGGAAGCAGGTGTCTCAGTAAAACCCAGTGACAGTCCATATATTGTGTGTGTCCTATACACAACACCCTCCAGCCTACACTTTTCAATCACTTTCCAGAGACAGGGCTCCAGTGGCTTCATGGGGACTACAACTCCCACAATCCCTGAAGCAGGGCCCACACGTGTGTGGGGAAACCTGGCACTGTACATGTACAGAATGTGGACGGGTTTTGGAGCATGTGCTTTGGGTAAGTTTACTTTGCAGAAAATATTTCACACTGTGATTGGCTGGAGGAGGAATGCATCTGCTTATAGTATTCATCTGTAGGGGGGTCAAAATGTCACCACATTCATGTAGGACCATTCTCCATCCCCAATTCATTGTAATGCTGGGAATCATCTAATGGGAAACAAAGAAGGATCTGACCCGTTCTCCCAGACTGAAGGTTCCTCTTCTGTCCAGGATCTGCCACCTCCTGTTCTGTTTCCTTTTGTTTCATTCTGCTCTTGCATTATTGACTTGCAGCAACTGAAGGGAAAGGAAGTGAACCCAGAAAGGGGGCAGGGTCTAACGAGGGACGGGAAGTGGTGGCATGGATCGGTTTTTCATTAACACCATGAGAATGTAGAGGGTGTACATTGGGGGTAGCAGAGTCAGAATGGTGGGAGAGAGTAAGTGGGCTGGAAGGTTACAGCTTCGGGGGAAGAAAGGGGGAAAAGATATTCCAGAGAAACTAAAATTGTCTGCTCTGAATTTCTAATCTGTACATATTCCTTTATACAGCGTGCTAGATGGTGAAGATTTGCAGACTGAAATCTCAACATCATGTGCAGATTGTGATTACGTTAACCAGCATTTGAAGAACCAAAGATGGAGAATCACTCAGCCAAAATCCTGCAACACTCTCCCTCACAGCATTGTCGGTCTCTCTGCGCCAAATGGACTGTGAATGGTTCAAGACAGCAGCAGTTACCATCTTCTCAAGGGTAACTACAGATGGGGAATAAATGCTGGCTGAGCCAGTGATGCCCATGTCCTGGAAATGGTTTCTCTCATTGCTGAAACTCAGTTGATGTTACTGCAGGATGGTGAGGGATGCTGAGTGCATCCTCCAGGAGGCAGCACCATCACATTACCCCCGCCTACACCCACACAGTAACATCGCAACGCCACTGGAACAAAAGGCAGTGAAACCAAAGGAGGACTTAGATATTGTTCTTCACGGTAAAGTCATGAAAGGGGATTGAAACACAGCAGGAACAGGAGATTGAGCTGGATGGTCGGCTGTTTCCCATTGAATGGTGGAGCAGGATTGAAAGGCTGAATGTTCTCCTCCTGCTGCGATCTCCCAGGTATGTATATAGTCGTGGAGCCCGGGTAGGAAGAAGTGGGCAGGGCAGGGATTCTCCAGGAGATTGCACTTCCACAACAGTTTTCAGTGAGGAATGGTTTGATGGATTTTATTTAACATTTATCTTTAATGCAAGGTTTGTAAATTTTGGTTTAAAATGTTGTAAAATCTTTTTGCAAAGCCAATAAAATTAAAGAACATAAATTAAACTGTCTGAATATAACAGTTTTAAAGCTTTCAACCTCTGTAAAACAAAATCCTGTCTATTCCCAGACACCATTACTTTCCAGCTACTCAAACTCCAGGGAAATATTCCCTCCCTGTCTGAACCTTTGGTTTGATTTAACTGCTTTTCCGTTCTTGTTCTGTGAGCTGAGAAGCCTTCTTTATCCCCATTTCTCCGATCCAGAAATGTGAGCACAGCAACCTTCTCACCATCAAAATCATCATTACGCCATTTTACTTTTGGTTAACATATAATCACCAGCAGTGCAAAAGTGAGGACTGCAGATGCTGGAAACCAGAGCATAGACTAGAGTGGTGCTGGAAAAGGGCTTTTACCAAAACGTTGATTTTCTAGCTCCTCGGATCCTGCCTCTAATCTAGACATATAATCAACAGCAGTAAACCATTTGTGTAACCAATTGAATATTTCCAAACAAAACCCATTACGGGCCAATCAAACCATTACAAGTGACAGAGTGAGAAGGGACTAAATCAAAGTAGAGTTGTGCAGAGGGGAAGCGTTGGAGATAAAGCAGTATATCCCCTGCGGTGCCCACCTCTATCTAAAGGCATCGAGAGCATTGATCCACACCACATGCTCCTTCACCAAGGACACCCTGCTGTGTAGCCTTTATCCTCAATCATAGGATAAAATCCCTGCAGTGTTGAAGGAGAGCATTGGCCCATCAAACCCCACCGACCATCCGAAGAACATCATGCCCAGAGCACTGTAACACTGTATTTCCAATAGCTGATCCACCGAGTCTGCACAATCCTGGATACAGTGGACAATTTAGCACGACTGATCCACCTGACCTGCACATCTCTGGGCTGTGGGAGGAAACCAGAGCACCTCGAGGGGACCCACACTATCATGGGGAGAATGTGGGGACTCCACACAGGCCGTTGGACAAGGCTGGACTCCAACCTTGTACCTGGTGCTGTGAAGCAGCCGTGCAACAATCACAATTTAAATCAAAACAGATTATCCCTGCTCATTGTCACATTGCTGTTTGTGGAGACTTACTGCCCAGAGAGATACCCTGAGCTTCAGAAAGTGGCAATGTAAGTTCAGTCAACTCCAGCCCAGTTAATGTGGTTAACAACAACATCAATACTCCAGCAGTGTCATCATGTACAAGGTTCACTCCTGACTCTGATGAACAGTAACATCAGAATCAGAGTCCTGCAGTTCACACGGAGCAGGGGGATGACCACTTCCCTGTGAGCACTCACTGGTCTCTCAATCGTGTTGAAGACGGAGCAAATCCCTTGTCACAGAGGGGTGAACATTTCCTGCCCAGAGTGAACACGCTGGAGACTCGGGGGCAGGATGAATCACTGAATCCCTTCTCCCACACTAAGTATCTGAATGGCCTCTCCTCTGTGGTGGCTCCTTGGAGTCTCAGCAGGAGGGATGAATCACTGAATCCCTTCTCCCACACTGACCATCCGAATGAGCTCTCCCCTGGTGTGGGCTCACTGGGGTGGCAGTGGGGCAGGATGAATCATTGAATCCCCTCTCACACACTGACCATCTGAATGTCCTCTCCCCCCCCTGTGTGGGCTCACTGGGGTCTCAGCAGGAGGGATGAATCACTGAATCCTCTCTCCCACACTGACCATCTGAATGGTCTCCCCCCCTGTGTGGGCTCACTGGGGACTCCGCAGGTGCTGCATTTGAGTGAATCTCCCCCCACACTGGGAACAAGTGAATGATCTTTCCCCAGAGTGAGCTCGCTCGTGTTTACAGGTCAGAGGACTGAGTAAATGCTTTCCCACGCACTGAGCAGGTGAATGGTCTCTCCCCAGTGGGAATGCACTAATGTCTCCGCTGGTGAGAGATTTGAATGAATACTTTCTCACACATGGAGCAGGTGAAGGGTCTAAATCCACTGTGCCATCTCTGGTGCCTCAGCAGATTGTAAGATCGAGTAAATCCCTTCCTATATGTGGGGCAGGTGAATGGCCTCTCCGCAGCGTGACTTTATCGGTGAGTGTCCCACTGGGAGGGGTATGTGAATTCTTAATTCTGATTGAGTACGTCCTCCTGTTTTCTCAGTTGTTATTGACAATCTCATTCCTCTCGCACCAGAACCTGTTCCAGTGTTACAGAAACAGTAGAATGGTCACCTGACTGATCACTGGACACGAACAGTTCACTCACCACAGATGCTGCAAGACCTACTGAATTTTTCCAGCAATTTCCTATTTTGTTTCTGATGTCCCAGCATTTGCAAATGTTTAGTTTTCCATCTTTTGTGTTGCAGAGGAGTTTATTGATGAAATTAGAGGGTTTTGAAAGTTGTACGTTAGGTCACACATCAGCCATGATCATCATAAATGGCAGAGCAGAGTTGAGGGGCTGAATGGCCTCCTCCTGTTCCAATGCAAGTTATCCAGCGGCAGCTTGTGGTAACATTTTCCCTCACTGCTCACTTAACCTCCATGTTGAACACATTGTTACTGACTGAACAAACGTTCTGTGTTTGAACTAAACCTGCTCATGTTCAGTGGCTCCCTCGCCTGCCATCTGGGTTGAACTCTCATCATGGAATGCTGTCTTGTATAACTGCGGGAATGCCCACAAGGACTAATCCTGGAGTCTGTATCCCCTGGGGTCCACAATCACAGTTTATTTCCTTCTTCCTCTTCCATTCTGGCTATTGAACCCTCGGTTTCAATCCTTTCTACTGTCATGCTCTTCAGCATGCCCATGTGGGTGGGCTGGAGGCAGCTGGGATTTAATGAAGGGAAGTGGGGATTAGGCAGAAGCACGAGGAGAGGTGACAGCAAAGACAGTTCTCATTGTAACAGCAGAGTTTCTCCATGACCCAGTGAATGGTGAGGCACCTGAGTTTTTGGGCGGAGACAGATTCAATCAGGGATTTTGTAAGACACTCAGACATTGACCTGTCCATCTGATTGTTAACTCAGACAGATAGAAAGATGCACATTTAGACAGCACCTTTGATGATCTGTGGCAATGAAACATGCTTCCAACTCAATGAATTCAATCTCAAATCTCTGAAAACACAGACACAAAGCTTTCTACTTGTACCAGGTTGTCTCTGAACCTCCTCTTTTCTTGAGAAAAGCGTTTTGAGCTCTTCAGCCTTTCCTGGTGATTATGTTCCTGTAAGATTTGTAACTGAACCTTTATTTTCCTCTTCCTTGTGACTGCTGAAAGTAGCAGAAACAGTTCCTGACCTGTGAGGGGTTTTGGTTGGAGTATTTATATTTACAAATCCATTCCCACCCTCACATACAGTGTGAAATTGATGTAAAACTGAAGGAAATGAGTGAGTGAGCACCCACAGAATCATAAAGGAAGCATATGTATCTGAGTTAAATGAACCTGGCATGAGGAAAACATGAGAATCGACGTTTCGGGCATCAGCCCTTCTTCAGGAATGAGGAAAGTGTGTCCAGCAGGCTAAGATAAAAGTAGGGAGGAGGGACTTGGGGGAGGGGCGTTGGGAATGCGATAGGTGGAGGGAGGTCAAGGTGAGGGTGATAGGCTGGAGTGGGATGGGAGCGGAGAGATCAGGAAGAAGATTGCAGGTTAGGAAGGCGGTGCTGAGGTCGAGGGATTTGACTGAGACAAGTTGGGGGGAGGGGAAATGAGGAGACTGGAGAAATCTGTGTTCATCCCTTGTGGTTGGAGGGTTCCCAGGCGGAAGATGAGGCGCCCTTCCTCCAACCGTCATGTTGCCATGGTCTGGCGATGGAGGAGTCCATGGACCTGCATTTCCTTGGTGGTGTGGGAGGGGGAGTTGAAGTGTTGGGCTATGGGGTGGTTGGGTTGGTTGGTCCGGGTGACCCAAAGGTGTTCTCTGAAACGTTTTCTGCAAGAAGGCGGCCTGTCTCCCCAATATAGTGGAGGCCACATCGGGTGCAGCAGATGCAATAGATGATGTGTGTGGAGGTGCAGGTGAATTTGTGGCAGATATGGAAGTGTCCCTTGGAGCCTTGGAGGGAAGTAAGGGGGGAGGTGTGGGCGCAAGTTTTGCATTTCTTGCGGTTGCAGGGGAAGGTACTGGGAGTGGAGGTTGGGTTGGTGGGGGATGTGGACCTGACAAGGGAGTCACGGAGTCTTTTCGGAACACTGATAGGGGAGGGGAGGGAAATATGTCCCTGGTGGTGGGGTCCGTTTGGAGGTGGCGGAAATGACGGCGGATGATACGTTGGACATGGAGGTTGGTGGGGTGGTCGGGGAGGACCAGTGGGGTTCTGTCCTGGTGGTGGTTGGAGGGGCGGGGCTCAAGGGTGGAGGAGCAGGAAGTGGAAGAAATGCGGTGGAGGGCATCGTCGACTACGTCTGGGGGGAGTTTGCGGTCCTTGAAGAAGGAGGCCATCTGGGTAGTACGGTTTTGGAACTGGTCCTCCTGGGAGCAGATGCGGCGGAGACGAAGGAATTGGGAATTAGGGATGGCGTTTTTACAGGGGGCAGGGTGAGGGAGGTGTAGTCTAGGTAGCTGTGGGTGTCGGTTAGTTTATAATAAATGTCCGTGTCGATTCGGTCAACCTAGATGGAAATGGAAAGGTCTAGGAAGGGAAGGGAGGAGTCTGAGACGGTCCAGGTGAATTTGAGGTCGGGGTGGAAAGAGTTGGTAAAGTGGATGAACTGTTCAACTGTTCGTGGGAGTACGAGGCAGCGCCGATACAGTCATTAATGTAGCGGAGGAAAAGGTTGGGGGTGGGGCCAGTGTAGCTGCAGAAGATGGACTGTTCCACATATCCTACTGCCCCCTGCACCATGATCCCACCTCCCACCACCAAACCATCATCTTCCAGACCATCCAGAATAACATCACATCAGGGGATCTGCCATCCGCCGCGTCCAACCTCATAGTCCCACAACCTCGCACCGCCTGTTTCTACCTCCTGCCCAAAATCCACAAACCTGACTGCCCCGGCTGACCCATTGTCTCAACCTGCTCCTGCCCCACCGAACTCATCTCTGCATACCGCAACACGGTCCTGTCCCCCTTAGTCCAAGAACTCCCCACCTACGTTCGGGACACCACCCACGCCCTCCACCTCCTCCATGATTTTCGCTTCCCCGGTCCCCAACGACTTATCTTCACCATGGTCATCCAGTCCCTGTACACCTCCATCCCCCATCACGAAGGACTTAAAGCCCTCCGCTTCTTCCTTTCCCGGCGTACCAACCAGTACCCTTCCACCGACACCCTCCTTCGACTGACTGAGCTGGTCCTCACCCTGAACAACTTCTCTTTCCAATCCTCCCACTTCCTCCAAAGCAAAGGAATAGCCATGGGCACCCGCATGGGCCCTAGCTATGCCTGCCTCTTCGTAGGATATGTGGAACAGTGACCTGCTCACCCAACCTACCCCCATAACCCCACATTAACCATGGCTAGCCCAACCCATCTAAATTGCACACTGCAACCATGTTAGCATAGCCAATCCAGTAACGTTATACATGTGTGTGAGGGTCACAAATTGCATCCAAATGCTAGGAATTGTGGATGAAGGCTCACAAATACTTGACTCTGACACAAATGCTCTGCTTTTCAAAATAAAATCTGGGTGACACTGCAACCAGAAAAATCTCTGATTATCTCAGGAGGAAAATAATTCAAAACTCACGCCATTGACCCAGGGGGCGCAGTGAAAGTTACAGAGGTCTGGGAACCATCAGAAATGTAACAGGTTGTGAGAAAGGTGGGGGTGAGACAAGGAGAAAAAGACAGTCTGTCACATGGGGGAAGGCAGGAGAGATTAAACAGCAGAAATGTTTAATTCCTTCAAGGCCATGGGGAATGGAGTTAGGACCGGGAAAGAAACAAGGAAACAAGGTGTGCAGCTGTCAAAGAAATATGTTAAAAAGCAGATTATAAAAGCATCGAGGGCAGAGTTCATTCTGAAATTTTTGCTCTCAATGGTGACTACAAAAAGCTCTAAAGCCTGGGGAGTTCTATTACAGCCAACACATACCCAGGATTGGTCAAGTGTGCTGGAACTTTCTGATAATTTTTTTTCTGACATTTGTAGTTAAAGTCTGATGACGCTAGTAACTTTTCAAATTGGACTGGAGTTTAATATTCTGCAGAAATGTCAAATAAATCACATTGATCACATTCTGCAGATCTTAGTCCATTATCCTGCATGTTCCAGCATTTAGTTGCATCCATGTCCTGCCGGTGGGACAGGACATACAGGGATGGTGACGATGATGTCTAGGACATTGTAAGCTATGATTCTGTGCGTATGACTGTGTTAGGTTGTTGCTTGACTAGTCTCCATTCCAGCTCACCCAATAAGATGTTAGCAGGGTGAGACACTACAGTTGGAGCTCCTCTGCTTGCCTGTTCCTTTCATTTCTGCTTTTAAAAAAATTCTTTCTCTCTCATTCTCCCCTTTGCAGACTCTGACACAAGTGTCTCAACGTTGAATCGTGACAAAACTAAAAAAAAGTCTCTACAAGAAAACCAATGGAGGAAAATATATTATTATTGCATCAACTGCATTTTTAAACAAAAACAATCCTGTTCAATAAACACTGTCTTATCTTTTCCTTCAATTCCATCAAGCGAGCTATTTATCATATCTTGATAAATATCCAATCAATTTCAGAGCAACATGCTGACAAAGTCTTGCACCAATGTATCTGTTTAGGTTTTAGCATTAGTTATCAAGTCATTACCATTACAATAATTGCATGGTAATTGGTCTGGGTAACAAGAATACTGAGGTTCACAATTTAATATATTGACTGTTTGAAAAAATGGTACAATATATCCTTTTTCAGGATTCTAACAGTAATTATTAAGGCATTTGCATGACAATAATTATAGTATGCTTTAGTTTAGTCTTGCTAACAACTACAGTGACGTTTATATTTGAATTTAATCCAATCTTCCCTAGTACCTAAACGACAATATAAAAATCCATTTTATTTCCAATCAACACACCTACAAAAGAATTAATTATTTCTGATGCAACACACATTGTTAAAAATGTGAGTTTTGCTCATTTGAATGATCTGTGTAATCCCAGCCTTATAAATTTAGAAAAAACTTAATTACTTTTTCCAGCAACAATTCCTGTTCATTTTTATAGATAGCAGTCAAATAGCAAGATGAAATTTATCATTATTCTTAAGTATGCTAATACAATTTTAAAAACTATATGTTGCTAATATATAATAATTATTCATTTCATTCCATAGAATATAGAACAGTACAGCACAGTCCAGGCCACGATGTTGTTCCGACCTTTTATCCTACTCTAAGATCAAACTAACCAACGTGCCCTTCATTTACTAGCATCAATGTGCCTATCCAAGAGTCGCTTAGAGTGGCTGATGGCTCTGAATCTACTACCACCACTGGCAAAGCATTCCATGCACCCACCACTATCTATAAAGGAACTATCTCTGACATCTCCCCACAACATCCCCCATTCACCTTAAAATTATGCCACTTTGTGGGGAAAACTCTTTCATTATCCACTCTATCTATGCCTCTAATCATCTTATAAAAATCTATCAAGTAAACTCTCACCCTCTTTCACTGCAATGACCAAAGCCCCAGCTCCCTCAAACTTTTGTTTCATAAGACATGCCTTCCAGTCCAGGCAGCATCTTGGTAAATCTCATCTAAACCTTCACTGAAGCTTCTGCATCCTATGTATAATGAGGTGATCAGAACCGAACACAATATTCCAAGTGTAGTCTCATCAGGGATCCATAGAGCTGCAGCATACTCTCGTAGCTCTTAAACTCAATTTACCTGCAAATGAAAGCCAACACACCATACACCGCCTCAATAAACCTATCACCTTGAGTGTCAGCCATGTGGGATGTATGGACGTGCACCCCACGATCCCTCTGTTCCTCCACATTGTCACGAATCCTGCATTTAATCTGAAAATATTTTAAATTCCAAAATTAATAACTTCACACTTTCCCAGGTTGAACTCCATCTGTCACTTCTCAGCCCAGCTCTGCCAATGTCCTCAGCAACCATCAAAAGCCCTCCACACTATCGACAACTCCACCAACATTCGTGTCATTGGCAAACTTCCTAACCCACCCTTCCACTTCCTCATCCAAGTCATTTATAAACATCACAAAGAGCAGAGGCCCCAGAACTAATTCCTTCAGAATGCTACTGGTCACCGTGCTCCAAGCTAAAAACTATCCATGTAATCTCACCCTGTCTTCTATGGGCCATTCAATTTATTCTCTAACCAGGCAGGTTTCCCTGTATCCCATGCCTCATTACTTTCTAAATGAGCCTACCATGGGGAACCCAATCAAACACCTTGCTAAAATCCATATACACCACATCCACTGTTCTGTCTTCAAATTATCCTCAAATAATTCAATAAGGTTTGTGAGGCATAACCTGCCGCTCACACAGCCATGCTGACCATCTCTAATCAATCAATGCTTTTCCAAATAATCATAAATTCTGTCTTTCAGAATCCTCTCCAATAATTTGCCCACAACTGATGTAAGATTGGCTCATCGATGGTTCCCAGGATTATCCCAATTGTCTTTCTTCAATAAGGGAATAATGTTTGCCACTCTTCAATCATCTGGTATGATTCCAGCGGACAGTGCGGATGCAAAGATCATTGTCAAAACACAGTAATCCCTTGCCTGCCTTTCCATAACAACCTAAGTTATATCCTTTCTGGCCCAGGGGACTTATCTATCCCCATGATTTTTCAATATTTTCAGCACATTCTCCGCCTTAACATCAACCTGTTGGACCATATCAGCCTGTTTCACGCTGTCCTCACAAGGAACAAGGTCCCACTCACTCGTGAATACTGAAGCAAAGTACTCATTAAGGACCTCCCCTACCTCCTCTGACACCTGGCACAAGTTTGCTTCACTATAGGGGGTATAAATGTGGAATTATGTCTCAGCACTGAATTAATGTAAAGATATTGCAGTGAACAATCACTCGATTACTTTGAATATTGAACGGTATTTTAACTGAGAAAACACAGTTGAATTGATTTGATTATATTTCACTTCATGCAAACATTTATTGTATTTTGAAGCACAATAGGAGTTCCCTTTTTACATATATATAACTTACTTAAAATTCATCACACGTTTATGTACAGAAAATAGAATTAACATCTGCTTGTTTCTTTCTTTATCGATGACTGTTCATTTTGAATTAGTGGAAGCTGTACATTCTTGAAAGGAAGGGAAATTGCATTTTTAAAATCAAAGTACAATGATCACGCAGTTTTATCAATTTGTCTTTTAAAGAATTGTCATGAGATTCCTGTTTATTTAAGACTATCATTCATTTATTCTATTGTTATTGTAAATTATTGTTTAATTTCCAGTTCATTACACACAAAAACTACCTAAATAATTCCCATTTTAATTACTACAATAAACAGCTGATTAGTTTTCATTTGTTTAACCACTTTAAACATAATATTGCAGTCCTGCCATCCTGAGTGGGAACATTATGAAAGGAGCCTGTGGAGCTGTGGCAGTGTCTCTATTACTAGACCCGACGGAAGGTTTCAAATCACACCTTCACCAGAAATCTATCAAGAGCTGCTCTGAATGTTGATTAGAGAGTACCTAAGCACAGATTGAACTGCTTTTCAATCCAACATTAGATCTGCTTTTATCTATTATATATATAATCACAAAATCTGATACTTATTTGTGTCAGGTTACCAAGAAAAATGTGTTGGAAAATTCGTTTTAGCCATTTTGCTTTTACAAAAGACTTACATCTGTCTCTGTTTTCTCTAACTGCAAGAAACCTGAAGAGGATTTTCACTTTTACGAAAAAAGGGGAGGTGTTTCCCATATAAATTAATGCTTCTTCGATTTACCCCTTTTCAGCTTTTGTAAGGTTTCATAATAACGCTCTACTTTCGGATATTGGGGATACCTGTATCTAATTCTGTCGCTTATACGTTCCTGGAGAACATTTGAAAATGTTGCAGAATTAAAGATTACGATGTCTAAGTAATGAGATTGATCTTTTTTGTTGCAAAGGGGCAAGTCCAAACAATTGAAACACATTAAACATTATTCTCTCGTGCTATAAATTTGAAATAAAGTTGATATCTTCTTCAGTAAACTAAAAAATGCTACCACCTATTACTTGTCAGTCAGCTGGTTACCTACTTTGGAAATAAATGTTGTGATTCATCTAAATATTACTCTGTTCTTTGATCAAAGTGAATATGTAATTGTTGTTCAGTTTATGAATTGTCAGAAACTTGTTTTTATTTTCCATTCACCTGTTCATTTTGACCGATAAATTGAAATGTTCTGAAAATATTGGAGTTTGTTCATTTAAAAATAAGGTTTGCACATCTCTCACATATCTCACTTCTTGTATTCTGATTCAAGAATGTTTTCTGGTGGAATTCTAGTAAATTCCAAACATTAGTTGACATAAATAAGATCTTTAACACCCAGTTACCAATCTGTTGTTAATGTTTCAGCTGTTTACATTGAATGTGATTAGGTACTCATTCAGAGAGATGAACTGACAATTATAATTACAGGATTATTGAATTGAAAGAGAGATACAGACGAGCAAACATTTTTTGGAAGGCATTGCTTTTTCATTTAAATGTGTAGGCTGTTCAAGAATTCTATCTCGCCTTCCATTTGTTTTCTTGTCGAGAATGCTAATTTATAGTTCATGTGAATTTTAATATGTTCTGTATTTTGCGAATTGTATCAGATTTAAGAAGAAAAGGAGAAACAATTAACATGAAAACTTTAGTGAATAGAAAGCAAAGTAAATTAAATTGACAGAGGCAACTTTTAGTATAATCTCTGAACATTCAGTCAAATATTTATAATGTCAAGAGCTTGGTGCTGGAAAAGCACAGCAGGGCAGGCAGCATTCGAGGAGAAGCAGAATCAACGTTTTGGGCATAAGCCCTTCATCAGGAATCTTTTCTGATGATGGCCTAATGTCCGAAAGGTCGATCCTCCTGCTCTTTGGATGTGCCTGCCCTTTTCCAATGCCACACTCTTAGCTCTGATCTTCAACTTCAGCTTTCCTCACTTTCTCCGAATATGTTTAATGAACATGAAATGAAAAGGTTAGCGTCAGCAGTTGAACAAGACCAAGTTAACACATTTTTTTTGCAATATTTAGAGAGAAAACCTGTTTGAGAACATGCAACAAATCAGATTGAACAACATCTCTTGCCGTTAGAATCCTTGGCCATTCATAATAAAGAATAACCATGCTTTGAACTGAAATACCAGAAGACAACAATTGCATTTATCGGATGGAATGATAACCAGATCCTCACTGTGATAGTGGGGATTGATCTCAGGAACAATAAGATATTTACTGTGATTATCCCAGTGAATAGTAATTAGATGGTCATGAAGATCCTTGTGTGGCTTTATGTGCAGTGTTTTGTTTGAACATTGATTTCAGTAACATTGAGATATTTTACAAGATTGACAATTGACTGTTAAAGATAAGTTTTAAAGGCAACACTTTTTTAAAAAAAAATGTCAGTTTTGTTTAGCGAAACACAATTCTAATTATATGGAATCCCTACTGTGTAGAAACAGGCCATTTGGCCCAATAAGTCTGCACTGACGTTCCAAAGAATAATCTACTCAGCACCATTCTGCTCTCAGATTACTGGACATTTACCCCTGACTAATGCACCTAACCTGCACACCCCTGAACAGAACGTGCAGTTTAGCATGGCCAATTTACCTAATCTGCACATCTTTGAACTTTGGGAGTAAACCAGAACATGCAAACTCCACACAAACATGTGGCCGAGGATGGAATCAAACACATTTGCATAACACTGTAAGACACAAGTGCTTACCACTGAACCTCTGTTCTCAATGCCCAGCCCCCATGCAAGAAGTGAAATAAGTAAGAGAAGTGCAAAACAAAAAATAAAAATCTCTAACAAATCATGAATGAACAATAATTAGAAAATTAATATGATCAAAGGACAGGTGAATTGCATTGTTTAATTACAAATTTGGGAACGAGCTAACTAATGAGTAACGGGAAGTGACATTTGTGTATTCCACTGATAAAGAAATTGGCTTGCTTTTCATCTTTGTATCACTACAGAATAGTGACTTATGTGCTGAAATGTTTGAATTAAGCTCTTTCTAATAAAATAAATCAGTACAATCACATCGACTTGTTCATCTTTAAGACTCAAACATTATCAAATACTTTCCAGGAACCAGCAAAATTAGTTAATTTGGTTTCTTGGGAACTCGAAGAGAATAAACAGCAGATTCTGTGAATTAGTCATTCAGCTGAAGACAACATCCCTTCTTTGCAAAAATGCTCAACTTCGAAAAATTCAAAGTGCATTGTCATTATTTAATGAAACAATACAGAGATGTTAATTCTTTTTCATTTGACTTAACAAAACGCAGGAATTTTACATGATTTTGTTGCATGAAAAATACTTTAATCTTATTGTGATTAGAAGTACAATAAATGTTCACATCGAAGTGAAATATATTTAAATGAATTCAACTATGTTTCCGCGGGTAAAAGAAGAATTAATATTTACAATGATTGAGAGATTGTACACTACAATATATTTAGTTATTTGTGTAAAGATCCGTAATTCCACATTTACAGCAAATACTAGATTGAATGATTATTAGGTATGAGCAACAACTGAATTATAAAATTCGATCAATGGATTTAGAAATAATGAGAAATCTCGTTTTGCTATGTGACTGAGGAATATGTGCAAACAAACAGGAATTATTGCAATGAAAAGTAATTGCAGGTCTGGGAATTTAAAGTCTGCGATTATGGAGATCATTCAAATAGCAAACATCAGACATTCATAATTAATTTTGGATGGGAAGTCCTTGGATCCATCGTGGGAAACTTGACCTGAAAATAAAGTTTCATATTGCAGTGTAGGTACTCAGAAACAATTGGTTAAATTAAAATGTGAATCTCACTTTACTTGTTCAAAAGACTTTCTTAAATAATTTCGCAATTATTATCATGACAATGAATTGATAATGTTGTTATATGAGCAATTAAAATGATTCAATATTTCAAAAGCACTTTGCTGTGATGTTGATTGAATATTCATTAAAATTGGTAAATTGTGGAAGAAACAATGAGCTATTCAGTGATTATAGAACAATTTTTTCTTTCTTTACTAAATACACGTAACACAAGAAATATGAATTTCTATCAAATGGTTTCCTCATAGAGACATGTTTTTTTAATTCAGATGATTAATATTATGATCAGATTTCAGACATTTGTGTCAAAATTTGGAAGAAAGTTAATAGATAATGAAAGTGAGCATGAAAGTGAACAAATGATGCAGACATTTGGTACATAAAGGAATTATAATAATTGTGTCATTATTGTACAGTGATGAATAATGTTGGAATAGAAAAGACAAAAACAATCAACATGGTCAAAGCAGTTCTTTTCTTACAATTAACTTAAACCAATAATCATTTTGTAGAGCGCGTGATTTGGAAAAAAAAACAGTCATTTACTGTGTTATGTAAACTGAAAACTAATTCCATTTTGCAAAAATGGAGACGTTCCCAAATTCAAAGTTGAGGTTTACTGAATTATACAACAAAAATTGTTGTAATTTGAAATATCTCTTGCACACAAATGTAAAATAAGTACACTTAAAGATATTTAGAATGACAAAATGTTTGTTGTTTGCATGATTGTATTACAGTCAATATCTGTGATAAAGTAGAAGCATTGTTTTAAGCAACGTAAATCATCTTTAACTATTGAACTGACATAGAAGATATCAGTTTCACTTGTTGCATGGAATAGTAAACAAATGCTTACTGTTGTCATTGGTTTCAGGAGCAATAAGGTACTTACTCGGGTATTCTACTGAACAATAATCAGATGGTGATGAAAGTCTTTGTGTAGCTCTATGTGTACTGTTTAGTGTGAACATTGGTTTCAATAAAATTGAGATATTTACATGAATTAGGAACATATTGATAATTGGATGTGAATGATCTGATTTAAAATCTGACAGTTTTTAAAATATTCACTACAATTGCTGAGTGAAACGTTCTTTAATCATCATGCAATCAATGGGATAAGTGAGAGTTGGCAAATCCAACTTTCAAATGAACACAACCTGATATTTTCACACCATTTCAATATCACATTCAATATAAATAGATGACTGGAAAGCTAAAATCAAATCTCACACAATTCATAAACTGACCAGTAATTTAAAAAATGATAAATAATATCATATGACATTTGTTTATTTTACTGAAGAAATAATTGATCTTTTCTCATATTTATAGCACTGGAACATCAAATTCTATGTGTTGTTTTAAGTAAGATCTACAGAACAAAGAAAGTTAATGACTATCATGACTTCGTATATTTCAACGTTATGACTGCAACATTCTCAAATATTTTCCGAGGAATATTGATTGAGTGGAATTAGATTCATCTTGATATTAGTGACCAGAAGAAAGTATATAGCAGATACTGTGATTATTGGAATGAACGATGATACCTCCTTATAAATTACTGATATTGTAATTGGATATACAGTAAATGTCAGCATCGAAGTAAATTATAATCAAATCAATTCAAAAATGTTTCCAAGTTTAAAATAAATACAATATTCACAACGATTGAGAGATTGCACTTTGCAATGTCCTTGCAGTATTTATTGTACAGAAGCATAATCCCACATTTGTACCCCTTACTGGATTGCACAATTATTATCGATAAGATATATTAGCAACAAAGAGATTTTAAAAGTTATTTTCGTGAAATTGAGAATAATGAGAAATCGCATCTTGATATTAGACTGAGTAATATGTAGAAATGAAGAATAATATTGCAGGGAAACATAATTGGAGCTCTTTGAATTTCAAAGGCTAAGATAATTGTAATCTTTCAAATGAGCAAAAATCAGATATTTACAAAAAATTTTGCAAGGGGCATTATTGGTCGTTTTGTATTTCGATTGGCCTGAACTTAGTTTCTGGATTAGTGGTGCTGGAAGAGCACAGCAGTTCAGGCAGCATCCAAGTAGCTTCGAAATCCACATAAGAACTAATGAAAGAAATTTTTAAAAACACTGCATGTTTACAAAGTCTAAGTTAAATTGCTGTGTAATTATTGTAATTGAAAAATGCCTTTATAATCCTAACAGATAAATTGACTTAATATTTTGAAAGCACTTTGCTCTGATGTTGATTGGATATTCATTCAGGTTAAGAAACTGAAAATTAAAACATAAAACTTAGCTGGATGGTGTGAAAAAATATCATTCAGCAGCAATTGAAAAAAAACAGATTTTGTTCAAAAATGCAAGCAATGCAAGAGTTATATGCTTCCAATAGCTTTCTTGAAGAGTCATGTTAATTTTGTTAATGTAATTTTTATCACAATAAAGGTTTCAATATTTATTTCAGAATTAGGAGGAAATGTTTCAGGCCATGAAAATGACTATTATTGTGAACAAACTGTAGTGTCAATGACATTTGGTACGGAAAGGAATTCTCATAATTGTGTGATTATTATTCACTGCCAACTAACATGGATGGAAAAGGGAAATTGTCAACTTTTCCAAGCATCTTTTTTCTCATAATGAAATGAAAATAAAAATCATTTTGGAGGGCACATGGTTTGAAAAGAAGAAACAGTCACATTATGTGACATTTGAGCCGAAGACTAGTTCCCGTTTCCTCGATTGTAATCTTCACAATAATTTCAAACTTACTGTTGGTTGAACTAAAGAACAAATGGATATAATCAAATTGTTTTCTTGTACACCAAAAAAAGCAAATGTAAAGCAATTTTATCAGGAAAATTATGTCACTCTGAATGTAATAATTTCACACACAATAAATGTATGTATTGAATTGAAATGTCATCATAGCTGTAGAAGTGTTTTCACCTGACAGGGAATGAAGACTCTGGAGGCAGGCTGAGCTCAGGCATGTGGAAGATGTTTAGTCATGCAGCAATCAATCAATGAAGGGATCATCCCCCAAGGCCAATCTCGGAAGGGAGATCCATGACACACTGTAACATGTACAGTAAAAATCAGCATTTTTATGGACTTTCTGCATCACAATGGCCACAGGCACTGTGGTTACAGCCCTCTCCTCTTCACCCAATTCAAACACTTAATCGCAGATGGACATTCTAATGGACATTCCCAAATTCCTTTCATCTCATGTTGTTTAACAGGTACGATAATCTCCAGGCTTTGGGATCTTTCCACACATTTTATTAATTCAGATTCCAAAGTTATTCCTGTACTCCCTCAGACCTCTCAGGATGACTTATCAGTTGGGACATTTTGAATTCTGTTATTCATTATATTTATTTTATCAAAGTCAATTACTTCTCATATTGTTCACTGTCCTAATTATATATGTACAGAGAAATACAAAGACAGTTAGTTTTAACTTACTTGCTATAAGATTAATAATATGACTTGTGTTATAATGTTCGTTACATTGTGTAAAATTATCCAGCTACTCTTACTGTCAGGACTTTATAATTAATGGGCAGTCAACATCATACCTTGAAGTTAATTCCTAAAACTAGCTAACTGCACATCTAAGTCTAAATGCTTTTCTATAATTTTTTTTGATAGTCATTGGTTACATGTATCTAATTATGTTACAAATTACCCCTATGATTCTCAGAAATCTGTAATTAGAAGCTTTGTTTAATATTCTTAGTAACTTTAAAATAATAACTATTTCTGACAAACGAACTCTTCTATTGTCACGACAGCTGATTAGAAATCTCATATAGCTGCTTGTCATGTGTAAAAATGAACAGCATTTGTTGGAGGGTAATGGGCGGCACGGTGGCACAGTGGTTAGCACTGCTGCCTCACAGCACCAGAGACCCGGCTTCAATTCCCGCCTCAGGTGACTGACTGTGTGGAATTTGCACATTCTCCCCGTATCTGCGTGGATTTCCTCCCACAGTCCAAAAATGTGCAGATTAGGTGAATGAGCTATGCTAAATTGCCCGTAGTGTTAGGGGCAGGGGTAAATGTGGGGGAATGGGTCTGGGTGGGTTGCGCTTCGGCGGGTCGGTGTGGACTTGTTGGGCCGAAGAGCCTGTTTCCACACTGCAAGTAATCTAATCTCAAAAAAATTCAGATGTCACTTAATATGTAAGGCCGAATATTAATCCAATGATTTCTATGAACATTCAAATTAGAAAGGAGCTGATATTATCTGTGAGTGTTGGATGAGGAATCGTTAGTTAGTTTGTGTTTGTGTTACTGTGAGATCTTTGGAGAGACAATGAATTGATAATTAATTTTAGAACTTTGGCAAAGTAAATGATTCAATATTTCCAAACGGGTTTGCTCTGATGTTGACTAGATATTTCTTAATCTGTCAGCTGAGAATACAAATTCTGGCATGATAATGTGGCAAGACATTAGACATTCAGTGAACGCTGATCAGAAATGGTTTGTCATTCAAAATTCTCAGATCTTCAAGATTTCTATACTTGGTTTCTCTACTTTTCTGTTGGAGAAATATAATACATAATAAGAACAAATTTTGCATTGTATTTAATTCATGCAATTTTTCATATCATCAATACTTAGATATTTGAGTCAGAATTATAAAGAAAATAAGTCAATAAGGAAGATTTATTTTCACAGAAGCATGCAGTCAACAGCATTTATTAACGTATTTGTTTCAATATTCTCTCAATAAACAGTAATAATGTGTCATCATGGGTCTGGGAAAGATGTAGTGTGTAAATTATAATAAGGTGTCTCTTACATATGTTTGGATCTGGTGAGACTGTGATGTTTGGTGTGATTATTCATCCTGAGAACAATAAGGCACGTACATAGTGTTTTTCACCGAACAGTAATTAGGTGGTCAAGTTACTTTGATTTCAACAATGTTGAGCTGATTTCCATGATGTGGGAAATGTTTCGCAACATTTTACCAACATTCTGGATTCTAAGCATTCAATGGGTTTCGTGCAAACACCCTTCACTTGTCATCATTCTCAGGTGAGGTGTCTAACGCTCAGGCACTGGCTGGAAGTCAAGATGCCAGGAAGTCTGTTTTAACGTCTCCAAAACACAGCTCTCGGGCTGGTTGTAACAGGATCTCCCGAACCTTTGTGAGCTCTTTGACCGGGCTTTCCACTATTTTCTGCAGCTGGTTACATTGTCTACTGTTTCCTTTAGTTTGACCTTTTTAGCTCTGATTTCCCCAGCTATAGGAATATTTAGAATGTTCAATTATGGGCCACGGGTCACTTGACCTTAACGGACAGATAAAATATGGTTCACTTATTGTTGCAATAACGAAGTGAGAATGATCTTTGCATTTTAACAAATAAAATGTTTCAGTTTTATCAGTGGTTTACAACGACATTGATTAGATAGTCATTAAGAGAGATCAACTGACAATTATAAGCTATTTGCGGGATTATTGAATTGAAAAAGGATACAGACGTACAGAGATTTTTTTGGAAGGCATTGCTTTTTGATTCTAATATCTTTGCTGTTCAAGAGATCTATGTAGCTGTTCATTGGTTCTCTTGTCCAGATACTAATTTATAATTCATATCGCTTTTATTGTGCCCGGAGTTTTGAGATTTGTATCAGATGAAGAAGAAAACGAGGAGCTATTAAAATGAGAACTTGAATGAATAGAAAGAACAGTAAATTTAAATTACAGAGGAAACAGGGAGTATTTGCTGCAAATAAGCAAATATTTTTTATGTCGAAAGTGTGGTGGTGGAAAAGCACAGCAGACCAGGCAGCATCCATTGAGCCGGAGATTGCTTATGAAGGCTTATGCCTGAAACGTGGTTTCTCCTGCTCCTCAGATTCTGCCTGACATTCTCTGCTATTCCAGTACAACATTCTTGACTCTGATCTCCAGCATCTGCTTTCCTCACTTTCTCCAAATATTGTAATGGACATGAACTGAAAATGTTAGCCTCAGCAGTTGAACAAAACCAAATTTACACTTCTCTTTGCAATACTTGGACTGAAAATTGTTTGTGATCATGCAACACATTAGGACATATGAACATCTCTTCCGTTAGAATCCTTTGCCATTCATAATAAAGAATAACCACTGCTTTGAACAACCAGTATCGTGTGTAATTACTGAACTGAAATACCAGAGGACAACTACTGCATTTATTGGAGGGAATGATAACCAGATCCTTACTGTGGTAGTGGGGATTGAACTCAGGAACAATCATATAGTTACTCTGATTATTCCACTGAACAGTAATTAGATGGTCATGAAGACCTTTGTGTGGCCCCATGTTTAGTATTTTGTGTGAGCAATGATTTAAAAAATATTGAGATATTTTACAAGATTTAGGAACACTGATAATCAAGTGTTAAAGGTATTAACTAAAGTCAACTTTTAAAAAGTTAGAATTGCTTAGAGAAACGCAGTTGAACTATGGTAGAATCCCTGTTAGCACAGTGTGGTAACAGGTCATTTCGTTGAAAAAAATGACCCTCCAAAGAGTAACCCATCCAAACACTTTCCCATCCATATTCCTCTACATTTACTGCTGACGAACATACACATCCCTGAACGCAATGTGCAATTTAGCATGGCCAGCTCACCTAACCTGCACGTCTTTGCATTGTGGGAGGAAACCTGAGCAAAGTCACTTATACTTGGGGGGAATGGGCAAAGTACGCAAAGACAGTCACCAAGGATGGCATCAAACCGAGATCCCTGGCACTGTGAGGCAGCATTGTTAATGACTGAGCCACTGTGCAACTATATGAAATAAGTAAAATCAGTGAGAGGTATGCAAAGACAAATTTCAAATAAACACCCTCCGCTATTGTCAACGCACATAAAATTTACATTCAATACGAATAAATGAATGGAAAACAAAAAAAAAGTCCAACATTCACGAATGAAAAATAATTAGAAATTTAATTTGATCAAAGGTCATTCCAAAATTTAGATGAATTGCAATTTTTAATAACAAATGTAGGTAATTAGCTGACTAATGAATAATTGGAAGTAGCATATGTTTACTTTACAGACGAAGAAAGCGACTTGCTTTCCCCCCTTATAACACGGCAGAATATCAATGTGAATGTCCGAAATGTTTGAATCAAGCTCTTTCGAACAAGAAACTGATCATTAACGATCACTTAGCTTTTCACCTTTAAGACCGCAACATTCTCAAATATTTTTCAGGAATTTAGAACCAGTAGAACTAATTAATTTCTTTTCGTGGGAACCCAAAGAAGAGAATAAAGAGCAGATACTGTGAAAAAGTCATTCAATGCGAATATTGAATTGAAGACAACGTTGCTTCTTTCTAAAAATGTTCAACTTCCAAAAATTCAAAATTTCTTGTCATTGTTGAATGAAACAATAAAGAGATGTTGATGCTTTTTCATTGGATTTTGTTGCATGAAAAATGCTTAAGTCTTAAGTGTTAGTATTGAAGTGAAATATATTTACATTAATACAACTATGTTTCAACAGGTAAAATAAAAATTGGTTGTTACAATGATTGAGAGATTGTACAATGCAATACATACGGAGAATTAACATGATTCAATATTTCAAAAGCACTTTACTGTGATGTCGATTGAATATTTACTAAGATCAGTAAACTAAGGAAAAAATATAGTAGCTAGCTTTACGTATTAAAGAAAAAATGAGACATTCAGTGATTATTGAACAAAATTCTTTTCTGAACTCAAAAATATATGCAATATACAAATTGTGAATATTTTTCCACTGGATTCCTTGTAGAGATGGTACGTTGATTAATATTATAATAAAAGTGTCAGAATTAGGAAGAGAATGAATAGATCATGAAAATGAGCATGAAACAAAACGAACAATGAAGTCACTGCTGGGTGGTATATAAAGCGATTGTAATAATTGTGTCATTATTGTACAATGATGAATCATGTTGAAATTGAAACAACAAAAAAAATCAACACCTCTTTTCTTACAATGCAATGAAAGCACTAATCATTTTGTAGCACGCATGATTGGAAAAAACAGTCTTTTATTATGACATACAGTGAAGACTAACCTTTTTGCAAAAATGTAAGAAGTTCATAAATTCAAAATGTAGCGTTTGTTGAATTTGCAACAAAAATTGTTATAATTTGAATTATCTCTTGCACACACACAAGAGAAGAGGAGCTTAAAGATTGTGAGAATATTTAAAAATTGTTTACAGTGTTATTGTATTACAGTCAATATCCATGATAAACTAGAATTATTGGTTTAAACAACATAAATCGTCATTAATGACTGAACTGAAATATAAGATACCAAATGCACTTACTGTATGGACTAGCAAACAAATGCTTACTTTGTCATTAGTCTCAGGAACAATAAGATACTCAGGTTATTCCACTGAACAGTAATCAGCTGATGATGAATATCTTTGTGTCGCTTTATGTACACTGTTTTGTGTGAACATTGACTTCAAGAAAATTGAGATATTTACATGAATTAGGAATTAATTGATAATTGGGTGTTAACGATCTTATTTAAGATTAGACTTTTTAAATAGTTAATATAATTGCTGAGCAAAACACACTTCAGACATCATGCAATAAATGAGATAAGTGATTGTGAGAAACGAAGTTCAGCCACTTCAATAACTTCAGTCCGGAACAAGACCTAAATCAGTACTATTGTTTATTACGCTGTTGCAAGAGGGGTGTGGTGTTCATTGTCCACAAGGCACACACACACACACACTGAATTTAACGAGTACACAATATTTATGTAATTCGTTTCTCTTCCCTCCTCCCATTGCTCCTCTGCTCTTTACATCGGTTTCTAATCTAAACCTGGCTGTTTACCTCTAAGCTCATCCAGCCTCGTCCCTGACAAAATGTTTATTTCTGGCCTCACAAGGCCGTTTGACCATCTCCCTCTGTGGTCTTATTGTTATTTATCCTTCTTCACTGCCATCTGTTTCGGTGCTAACCAAAGCATAATTTCCTTTTATTCTTTATTTACACCGAGCCTTATGACCTTTTGATGGTGTTTTTCTTTGTTCCTGCTGAAGCGGGAAACAGATGCTTGTAACTGTTTGTACAGGCATATCTAGTTTAACCTACACCCCCTCCCCTCACAGCACCTTAACTATTTGTCTATAACATCTATCATTATTTTCAGGCACATTTAATTCTTGTATGCACATTTTAGCTAATACAAAAGCAATTATATATTTCCTTCACATAGTTTTCATTCTTGTTAACTCAGCTCGTGGCTGAAACAATTATACACTGGTGTGAGTTCATTTACCTTGAATAAACAAATATAATTGCAGAAGTAACACTGCTTTACCTATATCTCACAGTGATAAATATGCAAAGTCAAATTTCAAATGAATGCACTTGGATATTTTCACAGCAGTTCAATCTCACATTTAATATAAATAGGTGAGTGGAAAAAGAAAAACAAATTTCAAACTAATTATTAAACAGATCAATAATTAAAAATTGATAAATAAAAGGAATTGGCATTTGTTTATTTGACTGAACAAGAAATTTATTTTTTCTCCTCATTTTTATAGCACTGGAGCATCAAGTTCTACATACTGTTTGAACTCAGCTCTTCAGAACAAAAGAAAATCAATGAATATCATTACTTTGTATATTTCATCTGTATGACTGCAACATTCTCAAATATTTTCCAACGAATATTGATTGAGTGGAATTAGATACATTCTGTTATTAGTGACCTGAAGAAAATAAATAGCAAATACTGTGATTATTGGAATGAACAACAGATGGAAGCATATCTAATTTTGAATTGAAAGGCAATTCAATTGAATCTTAGATATTTTCTAATCAACATTCAGAGCTGTTCTGGCACAACTCTGTGCAAGGTAGGAATTGAAACTGTACCTCCTGGTCTGGTAACAGAGACTCTACCAGAGCTGCAAAACATTCCTTCATAATGTTCCCAACCAGGCTGGGCAGGTCTACAAGCACATGCTCACTGTGGTCACTCAAGTGAAAATTAATCAGATGTTTATTGTGATAATTGGATTGGAATTAAATGGATGGATCCTGTGTGTAATGTACTTAAAATTAAATAGTAATTTACAACAATGATGGGAATTAACAGATGCCTTAATTAAATATGATTTTTATGATAATTTATGGAATGACAACTTGACAGATTTGTGTGATTACTGTAAATTGATAAATAAAAATGAATACAATCATTCTACATAGTTTCTCATTTTATGAAATGCAACGTAGTTTTTTTTGTTCTACATGAAAACTGGAACAAAATGATGAATTGGTCAGTCAATGTGACTATTCAGCTGAAGATAACTTTCATTGTTTCTGAAAATGTCTGATTTCTAAGAAGCCACCATTTCCCGTGATTGTTTAATGAAGCAAGAAAGATGTCAATCCTTTTTTTGCGTACTTAAAAAAAATTCATTGGAATTTAAATAATTTTGCACAAGGAAAATATTCAACTATTATTGTGATTAGAAGCACAATAAATGTTAACATTGAAGTGAATTACAATCAAATCGTTTCAGAAATGTTTCCAAGTTTAAAATGAAAAGTAATATTCACAATGATTGAGAGATTGTACATTGCTAATACCTTGCAATAGTTATTATATGGAACCATAATTCCACATTTACATCCTTTACCAAATTGAACAATTATTCGATATTAGCAACAAATTGATTTTAAAACTACTATTAATGAATTTAAGAATAATGAGGTATCTCATCTTACTATTCCACTGAGTAATGTGCAGAAATGAAAAGAAATATCGCAGTGTCAAGTAACTGGTGTTCTCTGAATATCAATGCCTGAGATGACTGTGATCTTTCAAATGAGCAAAAGTCAGATATTTACAAAGGATGTTGCAAGCGCAGTTATTGGTCTTTTCTCGGTGTATTTGCCCGACCAAACAGGTTTTTATATTGTAGCATTCACATTAAGAAATATGGAAAATATTAAAAACACATTAACTTAGACTTCATAACAAGCACAAAGTGCAGTGTAATTATTGTAATTGTTAATTGTTTCTAGAATATTGATAGATAAATTAACTTAATATTTTGAAAGCACTTTGCTCTGACGTCGATTGCGTAATAATTAAGATTGATAAACAGAAAATTGATATATAAAAAGTCGCTTTAATAATTCTAATAAATACTCAGCAACAATTGACACAGTTCAACATTGGGTTTTTTTGTTGAGTCATGTTTATTTTTTAAATTTTTATCGTGATAAATGTTTAGACATCTATGCCAGAATAAGGAAGAAAATAATTAGACCGGAAAAGTGAGTACTATTGTGAACAAAAGGTCGAATAAATGACATTTGGTACAGAAAATTATTTTGCACAAAATTACTGATAATTACGTGATTATTGTTCATTGACACCTAATGCTGGAAGTGAAAGAAACAGATTATAACATTTCCAAAGCAGGTTTTTTTCTTATAATGAAATTAAAATACAAATCATTTTCGATGTCACATGATTTGAAAACGTGTCATTTAATGTGATATTTGAGATGAAGAATCGTTCTTTTTCCCCCAGTGTAATCTTTCCAATAATTTAAAATTTAGTGTTATTTGAGCTAAAGAACAAATGGGTGTACCTACATTGTTTTCTTGCATACAAAAGAAGTAAAGTCAACAACATTTTTAAGTTTCGTAGAGTTAATAGCAAAATGCATTGAAGCTATCATGCATGAATTGAGATAAGTGAGAGAGAGAGACAAATTAAATGTTCAAATGAACACGTTGATATTTTGAAACATATCAATCTTATGAATTATGAATAGGTGGATGGAAAATAAAAACAAATTCCTGACAATTCAACAATGAATAGTAATAAGAAATTTAATTTGTTCAAAGCACATGACAATATTTAGAAGAATTGCAATATTTAGTTACAATTGTAGGTGATCAACTGACCAATGAATAATATGAAGTTGCATTTGGTTATTTTGCTGAAGAGGAATTTTGACTGTTTATTTTTTCATCTTTATAATACTGGAGAATTTATGTGGTTGAAATGTCGGAACTAGGTTCTATCAAACAGAAAAAAAAGTCAGTGAGTATCATTTCTTAGACTCTTCCAACTTTTAAGATTGCAACATTCTCAATTACTTTATCAAAGAATGTCGAACCAGCAAAATTAGATGCATCGTTTTATTAGTGACCTGAAGAAAATAAGTAATAGATATGGTGATGATTGAAATGCACAGCAGACTTTTCATGTTGTTTTGAAAAGCTATGCTCAGGTATTTTCTCAGGAATATTTGGAGCTGCTCTGACACATCTCTGCTGAAGGTGGGAATTGAAATCATTCCTCCTGATCTTGTCGTAGAGACACTATCAGAGCTCCACAGCGACCCTACATAATGTTCCCACCCCGGAAGGGTAGGACCATAGTCACATGCTTACTGTGGCAACACAAATGAAAACGAATCAGATGTTTATTGTAATAATTTGTATGGGAATTCATTACATATTTCCTGTGTGTAATGAATTGACAAAATGAATTCGTATTTACAGTAATAATGTAACAAAGCAGTAATGACTTGAATTAAACATTCATCTCATGATGATCCATGAGAGGAAAAAAATGCCTAATCATTTGATCGTTGTACACTGATGAACAAAAATCAATAAAATAGTTCCATATGTTCAAAGCAAGTTTTCACAGAATAAAAGGAAAATTAAAATGTTTTTGCAACATAAATGAATAGGAAAATAAGTGAATTAGTCACACAATGCGACTATTCATCTGAAGACAACTTCCCTTCTTTCCAGGGAAGTGACTATATCATGAAACAATCGAGATGTTAGTTCCATTTGTTGTACTTCAAAACGTCACAAGAATTTTAAATGATTTTGTTCCATGAAAAATGATTAACATGTACCGTGTTAATAAATACAGTAAATATTAACATGTAAGTGAAACATAATTAAATCAATTCAACTTTTGCTAGGGTTAAAATAAAAATTGATATTTACAACACAAACTGCAAATCTTTACATTATTTCATGTATGAGTCATAATTCCACAGATATACCCTGAACTATATTGAACAATGATTAGATAATTGTAGTAATTGGATTGTCAAAATTCTATCAGTTAATTTAAGAACACTGAGAAATCTTAGTTGATTATTTCACTGAACAATATGGAGAAACGACCAGGAATTATTCTAATGAAAAGTAATTACAGTTCTCTGAACACTTCAGGCTGAGATTACCGTGATCATTCAAATGAGCAACCATTAAATATTTACAATGAGGCATTGAATGGGAAATCATTGGTTCCATTGGATCATTCAACTGAGAAGTAAATTGATTTTTATATTGTAGTGTTCGTACTCAGAAATAATTGAAGCAATTAAAATGCGATTCTCACTATATTTGTTACAAAGAATAACTGTACAATTACTTTAATGGCAATGACTGGAAAAATAACAATATAATCTGAAAAAATAAATTGATTTAATATTCTAAAAGCACTTTGCTGTGATGATTATTCATTAAGATCGGTAAACTGAGGAATACAATATAATGGCTAGCTTTATGGATTCACAAAAATGATCCATTCAGTAATTATTCAGCAGAATTGTTTTTGGGTCAAATATGCAGGATTACAAGAATGACATGTTTCCATCCATTGGTTTGCTTCTTGAGACATGCTTTTAATTTATATACTTTTGTTCATGACCAATGTTGAGACATTCATGTCAGAAGTAGGAAGTTAATAAGTTGATAATGAAAGTGCGTATGACAGTGAACGTAAGATACAGGGAACTTCCATAATTTTGTGATGATTGTACATTGATAAATAACTTTGGAGTAAAAAAAGTAAATCAGCGTGTTCAAAACAGATTTTTTGCGCATAACAAATTGAAAATTAAAAAAAATCCTTCTGCAGTGCACATGATTTGAAAACACATCCGTCACTAGTCAAAAAATACCAGTCACAGAAAACATCCGTGCGAGACAATAAGACCCTTATGAAGAGTATTCTACTTAACAGTAATTTGAGGACCTTGAACATCTTCATGTAGTTCTTGCAAAGAACACTTATTATTCCTAAAGTTTTATCATCGTAAATATTTCGACCTTTGGATCAGAACTAGGAAGATAATGAGAAACGATTCACATGAGTATTTTCGTGAGTGAAAGTCAAAATAAATTTACAGTGCCAAGTTTCACTATTTTGTTTGAATAAGCAGATAAAGATTTTTAATGTGTGAGCTCAAAATGTTTTCATCTACAGGTTGTACTAAGCCAAAATACATTATTTTATTTTGCGATACTTCAACTGGATTGGAAATCTATGTATGCTGATGTTAGCGTCCTTGCTCATTTGTAATAATGCATTGTTACTGGTTTTAGCGAAATATTTCGTGTGCAATTACTGAACTGAAATTTTAGAAATCAAGTGCATTTATTGGATGGAACTGCTCACCAAATGTTTATTGTGGTTCTTGTTCTCAGAAACAATAAGATATTTACTCAGGTTTTTCTCTTGAGCAGTAATTAGATTGGACCAGGAGGACATTTGTGTAGCTGTGTGTGCCATGTTCAGTGAGCATTTCTTTTCAATTACAATTATATTATATTAATATAGGAAGGGATTAATAATCGTGTTTTAAAGATCTTAATTATAGTCATATTTTCTTTTTAAAATTACGAGAATTCATTTGTGCAACAATAATTTGGATATCTCGGTATTGGACTAGGATGGACAAAGTTAAAAATTCACATGACACCAGGTTATAGTCCAACATGTTTATTTGGAAGCACTCGCTTTCAAGGCTATGGCTCTGCATCAGGTGATCTGGTCTCTTAGGAGACACACTACGAGAGCTACGCAAGTGCCTTTCATTACCTTCCCAACAAGGAAGGGTGGGATTATAATTAATTGGGATTACTCAAATGAAAACTATCATTCATTCTGATAATTGGGCTGGGAATTAATTAGACTGTTTCTGTGTCATGGACTGAGAACGAACTAGTAATTCACTATAATAATGGTACTAAGCACATATGCTCTTACTTACAAATTAACATCAGAATAATTGGAAGAAAGAAAAATAGACATATCATGACCTTATTGCAAATTCATAAAAAATACAACTGCTGAATTCGTTTAAAGCAGTTTTTCTTACAAATAAAAAGATAATGAGAATGTTTAGCAGTAGGACAGAATCGGAAGAAAAGGTGACTGTGACTATTCAGCTGCAGACATCTTCTCTTCCTTCCACAAATGTATAACTTGCAACAATTCCAAATGTATTCTGATTGATAAAGGAAAGAGCAAACACCTGTAAATTCTATTTTTTTGTTTACAAAATAAGTCACAAATTTAAATAATATTTTAGCTTTAAAATATTTAAATCTTACTGTGATCAGAATTACAATAAATCTTTGGGTTGAAGAAAAATATAATCAAATCAAATCAAAATATACATTGATATTCACAATAATTGGCAGAATGAACACTGCAATATCTTTTGATCAGTTGATGTACTGAGCCATATTTCCACTTTTCTATCCCTGACTGGATTGATCAATGGTTAGATATTAGCAATAACTAAATTATTAATATGCTGTCAGTGAACTGAATATTAATGAGAAACTTCACATTGCCGTTTGAACGAGCAATGTGTCGAAATAAACAGTAATTATTGGTGAAATGTCATTAGATATCTCTCAATCGATGAGGCTGTGATTACTTTGATTGTTGAAATGAGTAGTATTCCAATATTTCCAATGAGCATTGGATGGAAAATCGATGCTTTTTGGTGTAGACCTGAAATTTTTTTATTGTAGCATTGGCAGTAATAATCAATGGATTAAATTATGATGTGCATCACAACTTACTGAATATTTTCAAGGTTTCTAACAGGTTTCTAGTCCAATCTTCAGTTTAAAAAGGTTAATTTTGGCTCAGCACATCTGTAACTGCAAACATTTTCAACACATTTCCAAAGTTATTAATCTTATAATTAAAAAAAAAATACCCATGTAAAAGTCATTGACTATATCTTTAGATTATAGTCAAGTTCGTTCTCTACTTATTTTCTTCCTTTTTCTGATACCAGTGGCTAAATATTGATTAGATTAAATGTCATATGAGTGAGATATTAGTTTCTCTCAAAGATCTGTGCAGCATAGGAATGGGTCCTTTGGCCCATAACGTTGTGCTGAATATAATGCAAAAGAAACTCATCACTTCTGCCTATCCTTGGTCCATATCCGTCCAAATTATCTAAATGAACATTAAATAGCCTTAATGTATCTGCCTCCACCACCAACTCTTGAAGTTATTTCCAGACACCTACCATTCGCTGTGTAAAAAATAATTGCCCCTCACATGCCCCTGGAAATTTCCCCCCAGCCTTAAATGCATGCCTCATAGTTTTGACGTTTCAACTCTGGGACGAAACTTCCTGACTGACAAACCTACCTATGTATCTCATGATTGTATAAGACTTCAATCAATTCTTCCCCCAGCCACTGCCACTCCACAAAAAAGCTGCCTCTCCAAATCCAGGCAGCATCCTGGTAAACGCCCTCTGTGCCATCTCCAAATCCTCCATACCCTCCCTGTAATGTGGCGAACAGAAGTGAATACAATACTTTAAGTATGCCTTAACTAAAGTATTACAAAGTTGCAAAATGATATCCTGACTCTTGTAATCAGTTCCTTGACCAATAAAGGCCATCATGCCATTTGCCTTCCTTACCATCCTATCTACTTGCATGGTCACTTTCAGGGAGCCAGTGACTTGAACGCCAACATCCCTTTGAACCACAAAGCTGTTCAGGGTCCAGCCATTGACTATCTACTTTTCCTTAATATTTGAGCTCCCAAAGTGAGACACCTCAAACTTGTATGGATTAAGCTTTACCTTTAATTTCTCAGCCCATTGCTACAGTTTATCTTTTTCCTGCTGCATTCTTTGACAACCTTCTACATTATTCACAACTGCACAACTGAACTTTGTATCATCTGCAAGCTTATTAACTCACCCAATTAGATTTGAATTCATGTCACTTCTATATATTTGTATCGTAACCAGAAGGGTTCCAGTACAGATCTCTGTGGAAAAAAAGACAGAAAATGAGGGAAATGCAGAATTCTTCAATAAATGAGGTTTTCTTCAATGACAAAGCAATTCTGATGAATAATCTCTGAAGTTGTGATTTTTGTTTTAAATTAACCCAATATTTTAATTCTCAGTTTACTGATCTTAATGAATATCCAGTACAAACTGCTTTGAATATATTGAATCATTTTAAGTGTTGAGTTCTAACATTAATTATTATTTAATTGTCACTTCAATTCTCACACCATCATGAGATTCACATTTTAGTTGAATCCATTATTTCTTAGTGCCAGTGTCATAATGAAATATTAACATTCTTTTCAGGTCAACACACCTGCAATCAACCAAAGTTTTCTCACCCAACACTCATAGTAACTATCTCATTCTTTCATTTGAATTCTCATATTAATGGAAGGATTATTAATCAGCCTTATCAATTAAGAGATGTCTAATTATTTTTCACTTCATTATTTCAGGTTTTTCCGATATACTGCTCAGTTACATTGCAAAAATGATTTTCTTATCAAGTTTAGGTTTGGTTTCAGCCATTTTAAAACTAATTATTTCTAATGTCTATCTGGTAATCATTGTTTAAATGCAATATATCCAGCTATCGATGTGGAACAATGGCTCAATACATCAACTGACAAACAAGATTGCACTCTACAATCTCTTAAATTTAGCAAAATAATTTTCAGTGTGGAAGCTTAGTTGGATTGAATTGACTGTGAGCAAAACTACATTCTGGGGAAGGGTCACTGGACTCAAAGTATTAACACTGAATGCTTCCCACAGATACTGCCAGACCTGCTGAGTTGTTTTCCAGCAATTATTGATTTTGTTTCTGAGTCCCAGCATCCACAGTTTTTTGCGTTCTTGTACTGATTGTATTTCACTTCAATGCTAACATTTCTATATTTCTGATTATTACAAAAGAGCTAACTATTTTTCACATTAAACATTATTTAAGTTTCACATGTTTCTTGTGTACACAAACCTGAATTAACAATTGTTTGATCCATTCTTTTACAATAAATCTTGAATTCTTAGAAGTCACAATTTTGTGAAACTGAGGAAAGTTGTCTTTTGCTGAGTAGTCGCGTTGAATGGCGAATGCTTTATTTCCAATTCATGTGCATTACAAAGCAGGTCAATGTTAATTTATGTATATGAATAACAGCTTCAAACATATTGAATTATTTGATTATCATGAGACTTATATTTATTTAAGATGATTGTCGCTTTGTTCCATCATTATTAGAAATTAGTAATTATTCGGGAGGCAGAGGGGGTCATAGATCGGAGCTACAGGGAAGTAGTAACTCCAAAGATGGCAGATAGATGGGTGACAGTGAGGGGGACTGGGAGGAAGCAGCCAGTGCAGGGACCCCCTGCGGTCGTTCCCCTCAAGAACAAGTATACCGTTTTGGATACTTGTGGGGGGGACGACTTACCAGGGGTAAGTGACGGGGCTCAGGCCTCTGGCACGGAGCCTGTCCCCGTTACTCAGAAGGGAAGGGTGGAGAAGAGCAGAGCAATAATAATTGGGGACTCGATAGTTCGGGGCACAGATAGGCGGTTTTGTGGGAACGAGAGAGACTCACGTTTGGTATGTTGCCTCCCAGGTGCAAGGGTACGTGATGTCTCTGATCGTGTTTTCCAGGTCCTTAAGGGGGAGGGGGAGCAGCCTGAAGTCGTGGTCCATATTGGCACCAATGACATAGGTAGGAGGAATGCTGAGGATGTTAGACAGGCTTTTAGGGAGCTAGGTTGGAAGCTCAGAGTTAGAACGAACAGAGTTGTTGTCTCTGGTTTGTTACCAGTGCCACGTGATAGAGATTCGAGGAATAGGGAGAGAGAAGAGTTAAATACGTGGCTACAGGGATGGTGCAGGAGGGAGGGATTTCGGTACTTGGATAACTGGGGTTCTTTCTGGGGAAGGTGGGACCTCTATAAACAGGATGGTCTGCACCTGAACCTGAGGGGCACCAGTATCCTTGGGGGGAGGTTTGCTAGTGCTCTTGGGGGGGGTTTAAACTAACTCTGCAGGGGCATGGGAACCTAGACTGTAGCTTTAGGGTGCAGGACCTGGAGTGTAGGGAGGTTAGGAATATGGCATCAATCTTAAAGGAGGGTGCCTGTAAACAGAAGAGTGGTTTGAAGTGTGTATACTTTAATGCCAGAAGTATACGAAATAAGGTAGGTGAACTTGCAGCGTGGGTTGGTACCTGGGACTTCGATGTTGTGGCGATTACGGAGACATGGCTAGATCAGGGACAGGATTGGCTGTTGCAGGTTCCAGGGTTTAAATGTTTTAGTAGGGTCAGAGGTGGGGGTAAAAGAGGGGTGTGTGTGGCTTTGCTTGTCAAAGATAGTATTACAGCGGTGGAAAGGAAGATGGACGAAGATTTGCCATCTGAGGTAGTTTGGGTTGAGGTTAGGAATAGGAGAGGTGAGGTCACCCTGTTAGGAGTCTTTTACAGGCCTCCTAATGGTCCTAGAATCGTTGAAGAAAGGACTGTGAAGATGATTCAGGAGAAGAGTGACAGTAATAGGGTGATTGTTATGGGAGACTTTAACTTTCCTGATATTGATTGGGAAAGCTATAGCTCCAGTTCGTTAGATGGGTCAGTGTTTGTGCAATGTGTGCAGGAGAGTTTCCTGACACAATATGTAGATAAGCCAACAAGAGGTGAGGCCATACTGGATTTGGTTCTGGGTAACGAACCAGGCCAGGTATTAGAACTAGAGGTAGGTGAGCACTTTGGGGACAGTGACCCCAATCGGTGATTTTTACACTCGTGATGGAGAGGGATAAGTGTGTACTACAGGGCAAGAGTTATAGCTGGGGGCAGGGAAAGTATGATGCGTTGAGGCATGACTTAGGATGTGGGGATTGGAAAAGTAGATTCCAAGGCAAGAGCGTAATTGATATGTGGAACTTGTTCAAGGAGCAACTATTGAGTGTCCTTGATAAGTACGTACCTATCAGGCAGGGAGCAAAGCGTCGTTTGAGGGAGCCGTGGTTTAATAAGGAATTGGAATCCCTTGTTAAATGGAAGAGGGCGGCCTTTGTAAAGATGAGGCGTGAAGGTTCAATAGGGGCGATTGAGAGTTATAAGGTAGCCCGGAAGGACCTGAAGAGAGAGCTAAGAGCAGCAAGGAGGGGACATGAGAGGTCCTTAGTTGGTAGGATTAGGGAAAACCCTAAGGCTTTCTATAGGTATGTTAGGAATAAAAGAATGACTAGGGTAGGAATAGGTCCAATCAAGGATAGTAATGGGAAGCTGTGTGTGGAGGCTGAAGAGATTGGGGAGGCACTGAATGAATACTTTTCGTCAGTATTCACTCAGGAACAGGACATTGTTGTCGATATGAATACTGAGGCACGAATAAGTAGAATGGATGGCTTTGAGATATGTAGAGAAGAGGTGTTGGAAATTCTGGCAAGGGTGAAAATAGATAAGTCCCCTGGGCCTGATGGCATTTATCCTAGGATTCTCTGGGAAGCAAGGGAGGAGATTGCAGAGCCATTGGCCTTGATTTTTGTGTCCTCTTTGTCGACAGGAGTAGTGCCAGAGGACTGGAGGCTAGCAAACGTGGTTCCCTTGTTCAAGAAGGGGAGTAGGGATAATCCTAGTAACTTTAGGCCAGTGAGTCTCACTTCTGTTGTGGGCAAAGTCTTAGAGAGAATTGTAAGGGATAGGATTTATGCACATCTGGATAAGAATGATGTGATCAAGGATAGTCAGCATGGTTTTGTGAAGGGCAGGTCGTGCCTCACAAACCTTATTGAATTCTTTGAGAAGGTGACTAAGGAGGTAGATGAGGGGAAAGCGGTAGATGTGGTATATATGGATTTTAGTAAGGCGTTTGATAAGGTCCCCCATGGTAGGCTCCTGCTGAAAATGCAGAGATATGGCATTGAGGGTGAGTTGGAGGTTTGGATTAGGAATTGGCTGGCTGGAAGAAGACAGAGGGTAGTAGTTGATGGCAAAGGTTCATCTTGGAGTGCCGTCACTAGCGGTTTTCCGCAAGGATCTGTTTTGGGACCATTGCTGTTTGTCATTTTTATAAATGACCTGGAGGAAGGGTTAGAAGGTTGGGTGAGCAAGTTTGCGGATGATACGAAAGTCGGAGGAGTTGTAGACAGTGAGGAAGGATGTGGCAGGTTACAGCGGGATATAGAGAAGCTGCAGAGCTGGGCAGAAAGGTGGCAAATGGAGTTCAATGTAGCTAAGTGTGAGGTGATTCACTTTGGTAAGAGTAATAAAAAGATGGGGTACTGGGCTTATGGTCGGATACTTGGTAGTATGGAAGAGCAGAGGGATCTTGGTGTCCATGTACACAGATCTCTGAAAGTTGCCACCCAGGTAAATAGTGCAGTGAAGAAGGCATATGGCGTACTGGCTTTTATTGGTAGAGGAATTGAGTTCCGGAGTCCTGAGGTCATGCTGCAGTTGTATAAGACTCTGGTGCGGCCGCATCTGGAATATTGTGTGCAGTTTTGGTCGCCATACTATAGGAAGGATGTGGAGGCACTGGAACGGGTGCAGAGGAAGTTTACCAGGATGTTGCCTGGTATGGTGGGAAGATCCTATGAGGAAAGGCTGAAGCATTTGGGGTTGTTTTCATTGCAGAAAAGAAGGTTTAGGGGTGACTTGATAGAGGTGTACAAGATGATTAGGGGGTTGATAGGGTTGACAGTGAGAACCTTTTTCCACGTATGGAGTCAGCTATTACAAGGGGGCATAGCTTTAAATTAAGGGGGGGTAGATATAGGACTGATGTTAGGGGTAGGTTCTTCACTCAGCGAGTCGTAAGTTCATGGAATGCCCTGCCAGTAGCATAGTGGACTCTCCCTCTTTATGGGTATTTAAGCGGGCATTGGATAGGTATATGGAGGATAGTGGCTTAGTGTAGGTTAGGTGTGCTTTGATCGGCGCAACATCGAGGGCCGAAGGGCCTGTACTGCGCTGTAATGTTCTACGTTCTATTATTTTTATCCATTAAAAACTCGAACTGTCTAATACAATCCTAGTCCAATTATCACGATAAATATCTGAGCAGTTTTCCCTGTGAGTAACCACAGTAAGTGTGTGATTATAGTCCTGCCCTTCCTGCATGGGAACATTATGGAGGGCTCTGGTAATGTCTGTACTAATAGACCAGGAGGCAGGCGTTCAATTCCTACCTGAAACAGAGATGTGTCAAAGCACCTCAAAGTTGATTATAAAATATCTAAGTGTCAATTGAATTACTTTTCAATTCAACATTTTCTCAACTTGTATCTGTTGTTGATTATAATGATCACAATATCTTGAATTTATTTGCTTCAGGTCACTGATTAAAGTATGAATGTTATTAAGATGAGGGGGAAGGTTTTAAAAGGGATGAGGGGCAACTCTTTTCACAATTTGTGTTTGGCATATTGAGATGAGCTGTGACAGGAAAAGTAGCAGCTGGTACAATTACAACATCTAAAAGACTTTCAGACAGTTACATGGATAGAAAACATCCAGAGGGATATGGGACAAACACAGGAAAATGGGACTAGTTTAGTTTCGGAAACCTGGCCGGAATGCCAAGTTGGGCTCAATGGCCTGTTTACGTGCTGTATAAGTCTAACTTTCTACAATTCAAACTTGACTGTGATGGTTAAAGGAAAGCAAAAACGGGTGTTAATTCTATTTTGTGTCCATAAAAAGGTGACATGAATTTTAAATAATTGTGTCACATGAAATAGTTCATTCTTATTGTGATTAGAAATACAATGAATGCGAGCATTAAAGTGAAATATAATTGAATTAATTCAACTGTGTTTCCATGGTTAAAATAAAAATTGATTTTCCCAATGATTGAGAGTTTGTACACTGCAATATATTCACATCAGTTCACGTACTGAGTTTTTATTGCACATTTATACCCCTTACTGAACTGAACAATAATTACATATTAGCAACACATAGATTTTTAAAAATATATCAGTGTACTTCAAAGAAGGAGATATTTAATGTTGCTATGTGACTGTGCAATGTGTAGACATGAACAGCAATCATTGCAGTGAAAAGTAATTACAGTTCTCTGAATTTATAAGGCTGAGATTACTGTGATTATTCAAATGAGCAAAAGTCAGTTTTCAAAGCATGTTGGATGAAAAATCATTGGTTCCATTGTGGGATACATGACCTGAAATCAATAGTATTGTTACAATGGATTAAATGAAACAATGGATTAAATTAAAATATGGATCTGACTATACATGTTAGAAAGACTAACAAATTATTCTGTAATTATTATAAGGATAATTAATTCATAATAAATGTTGTAATCTGAACAAATAAGTTGACTCAACAGTTTAAAAGCACTTTGCTCTGATGTTGATTAGGCATCATTAAGATCAGGAACTGAAGACTAAAATATAACAGCTGGATTGATGGATTGAGGACAATAAATGAGCCATTCAGTAATTATTGAAAAGAAATGACTTTTGCTCAAAATGCAGACAATACAGAGGCATTTCATTCAATAAGTTTACATTTAGAAACGTATGTTTTTAATTTATTTAATTTTATCCTAATCGATGTTCAAATATTTGTGTCTGAATTAGGAAGAAAATAAGGAGATAATGAAAATGAATATCAGACTGACCACAAGATACAGTTCATGACATTTAATAGAAAAAGGAATTTGCATAATTTTGTACGTTGATAAACAATTAATTCCTCAGGTACTGAAGCAGTCCAACCCCAAGAACAACAAGATCTGGACAATATCCAGGTTTGGGCTGACAAGGGGCAAGTAACATAGATGCCACACAAATACAGGCTGCGACCATCACGTATAAGAAATGACCACTTGACATTCAATGCTGTTACCATCACTGAACACCCACTATCAACACTATCCTCAAGATAATCATTGATCAGAAACTGAATTGGTCTCACCACACAAACACAGTGGCTACAAGTGTAATTCAACTCCTGGCTCCTGAAAGCCTGCCCAACAGCTACCAGGCACAAGTCAGGAGTGTGATGGAATACTCCCCACTTGCCTGGATTAGTGCAGCCCTAACAACACTCAAGAAAACCATGGCCACTTCCATCTCGAAGGACAAGGACAACAGCTATATGGAAAGACAACTACTTTCAAGTTCCCCTCCAAGGTACTAACCCACCCTGACTTGGGAATATATTGCCATTCATTCACTGTCGGTGGGTGAATGACCTGGAAATCCCCACGCCAATGGTATTGTGGGTCAACCCACAGCTGGTAGACTGCAGCGGTTCAAGAAGAAGCTCAGCACCAATCAAGGGTAACGAGGGACGGGCAATAAATGCTGGGCCCAGCCAGTGACAACCAAATAACATCAAATACATATTAAAATAATGTCTACAAGATCAAAACAGCTCCAACGCTGTCCTAGCTGCAATCTCTGCCTCTTCTTATTGACAAAGATAAAAGGTTACCTTGCTCAACTTTCTCATCAGTATAGTATTCACCCCAGCCCTCTCTCATACCAACCAGCAGCATTTCCATCACCAGCAGCAACTCCGCTTAAAATATTTTGTCAGTGACTTTTCATTAACTGGTTACTTCAATTACAATGCAATCTCTACAAACAGACCAAGTACCTTTTAGGCGACAACAAATTTTCTAACAACTTTTCTTGATTTCTCTCTGCCATTCTTTTTGGTAATATGAGGTAAGGAGGAATGGGATTACCACAGTGATGTAAGATATATGTAAGACAGTGAGACAGGAAAGCTAGTATGGCTCATGTTGACTCTTAGACCTCACACAGTGGAACAACACATTCACTGCATAATAAACAAAACACAACATTTCAACCCGGCGTGACAAAAATAAAATGTGGATCAGTTGGACAGGCTGGATTTGCTTCAGCTGGAGTTTGTGAGAATGAGGGGTGACATGACTGAAGTGTCTAAGATCCTGAATGGTTTGTTAAGGAGGACGTGGAAAGGATGTTTCCTATTGTGAATCATAAGAACTCGAGAGAACTGCTTTAAAATTAGATTCACCCTTTCAGGACAGAGATGAGGCGATTTATTTCCTCTCAGAGGGCTGTGCAACTTTGGAACTCTCTGCCCCAGAAGGTGGGCTCAATGAATATTTTTAATTAAGGTTAATTAAGCTATTAGTGACAGTTCACTGCACACAACAAAAGCTCAGACAACAACAGATTCTAGTGAAACCAACAATGCAATGAAAAAGGGGAATTGGTCTTTATAATCATGCGGCCTCTCTCAATCAAATAATCCCAGTCAACTTCCAAACATTTTAAAACTATTAATATCAATGAATATATATTTATTTCCATTCCCAATTTCCTCCAAAAAATGTATCTGATTATTCTCTTCAAAATATATTTTAAATGGTGAATTCGAGATCACAATTCATTTCCAATTATTCTTAGTGCAAAACAACTTGCAAACTAAAATAGTTTTCATCTCAAAAAGTTTGATAGATTCTTGTTATGGGACGTTGGGGGAAGATGGAACACAAATCACTAACAGATCAGGGCTGGCCTTATTGAATGATGGAGTGGACTTGAGGGGCTCAATGGTCACCTCCTGCTTCTTTCTCACATGACACAGGAATAGGAGCTTTGTTGAAAATACATTCACTGGATGTAGGTGCCACTGGCTATGGGCAGCATTTATTACCCAGAGGGCAGATAAGAGTCAAACACATTGCTGTGGCTGAGGGGTCACATGTAAACCAGATCAGGTAAGGATAGCAGCTTCCTTCCCTAAAGGACATCAGTGACCGAGATGGGTTTTTCCTGACAATCGAGAATAATTTCATCAATAGACTCATAATTCTAGATAATTATTGAATTCAAACTCCTGAAACTGACTAACCATGTGGCTGTCAGTGAATCCAACACAAGTGAATGTTACATTGCTGTAACATTCAACACAACCAGGAAATGGAAAGTGAATAATTAGCTGAAAACAAGGCCACTGCTCTGTTCGAGTCTAAACCATTCAATGTTCAGTTATTGACCATTATTGACTCACAGAATATTCTAACCTGCAGAATCACAGTAAAAGGGAAAAGTAAACAACACTCTTGGCAACGACATAATGAACCAACTGCTTGTATAAAAACAGCTCTGAACAATTGGGCTGAATCCTCCACAAACTGACAAATCAGATTTGTAGATAGAGATTGGGAATCTTTTGAAAACAAAACCCTTCCCTACAGATGCTAGAAACCATTCTCTGAGTGATCCGCCACTTATTTCCTTTGATGAGAATCTATTTCCCCTCAGAAAAGGTGTTGCTCACTTACAGACTGACCTACAGACAAAGGAAACCTGATCAAGGACTCGCAGGTTAATTAAGCTATTAGTGACAGTCCACTGCACACAACAAGAGCTCAGACAACCACAGATTCTAGTGAAATCAAAAATGCAATGAAAAAGGGGAATTGGTCTTTATAATCATGCGGCCTCTCTCAATCAAATAATCCCAGTCAACTTCCAAACATTTTAAAACTATTAATATCAATGAATATATATTTATTTCCATTCCCAATTTCCTCCAAAAAATGTATCTGATTATTCTCTTCAAAAAATATTTTAAATGGTGAATTCGAGATCACAATTCATTTCCAATTATTCTTAGTGCAAAACAACTTGCAAACTAAAATAGTTTTCATATCAAAAATGACACTGGAAACTTTGTTATGTAGTCTAACCATGTTTCCAAATATTGTTTTGGTTCATTATTGCAGTGAAGCAAAAATTAAAGTCTATTTATTTTCTCTGATATCCTTCCATTACTTTATTCCATAATAACAATGCCCATGGTGTAATGGGTGACAAACATTAAATAAAATTGAATTTTCAATGCAAGAACTGCTACAAATAATCACATATGATTCATAGTCGTTGATTATCAGAGTTATTTCCATTGTATGATCACGTTAAATTCACTTAAATAATTACAGTACAACTTTCACCTCTATAGATATGTAAAGTGAATGTCAAATTACTAATATTTCAAGTCAAACCAAATTCACATTTTGCTCTGTTTTATTCCAGGAATGATGGGATATGTTACATTATTATGAGAAACAGGAACAAGTCAAGGTGGTGGCTCTCAGACATGAGGCCTTAAGGCCAAAGGGCCAGGTGGTAGTTACAGTGGGGGGATATAACTCGTCTCCCACTCTCCTTAGAAGGCAGTGAGGATGGTGACACTGACTGAAACGGGTTGGATGACAAATCGCCCACCTGTGGACAGAGGGACGGCAATGGATAGAATGACCCACCGCCCTGTAAGACCCAGAGGACCGTGTCAATGGCATCGCTCAGCATCTAAGCTCAAACTTGGACAGACAGTAGGGAGCAACAAGGGGAACTGACAGAAACTAAACCTGAGCCGTTTATCCAGCTGAATGACAGATGTTGGTGAATGAACACCCAGCCTGATAGAGCTTTGGAGAGGGTGCAGAGAAGATTTACCAGGATGTTGCCTGGAATGGAGAGTAGGTCGTACGAGGATAGGTTGAGAGTTCTCGGCCTTTTCTCGTTGGAACGGCGAAGGATGAGGGGTGACTTGATAGAGGTTTATAAGATGATCAGAGGAATAGATAGAGTAGACAGTCAGAAACTTTTTCCCCGGGTACAACAGAGTGTTACAAGGGGACATAAATTTAAGGTGAAGGGTGGAAGGTATAGGGGAGATGTCAGGGGTGGGTTCTTCACCCAGAGAGTGGTGGGGGCATGGAATGCGCTGCCCGTGGGAGTGGTAGAGTCAGATTCATTGGCGACCTTTAAGCGGCATTTGGATAGGTACATGGATGGGTGCTTAATCTAGGATAGAAGTTCAGCACAACATCGTGGGCCGAAGGGCCTGTTCTGTGCTGTATTGTTCTATGTTCTATGTTCTATGTTCTAAATGGTAATAATGGGCCTTATTGGGACAATATGGATGAATTAGTAGAGGCACACAGTCACACCGAAGATGATGTACAGATCCTCCCTCGGGCCAAGATGCCCTGAAGTTTAGAGCAGAAACTGTCCCTGCAATGAGAGGGTGGGGTGCAAGCCAGTTCTCCCCAGAGTACAGCTGATCAGTGGCTCCAGGCATTTACAGATATTGCAGGGACACATTGGGGACGGGACAGTCTGAATGGGCTAAAATAACCTTCGTGACTCAGGGGCCCAAGGGTAATATCGAGGATTATACAGAGAGGAAGCCTGAGGTGTGTAAGGACCACGGGGGATTACCAAACCCAAACCTGTGATGATGAAATAGGTTTGATGTATTTAAAAGATGACATGGGACCCTGTTTAACTGTAATTATAAACATGGGACTCCCAGTGGGAGATAATTCTAACCACATTCTGAATTGGGGCATGAGAGCTGAGGCAAATGCAGAAACACAGGGGAATAGCTGCAGTACAAGGAGGGTAATCAGACCCACAATGTTACAAGGGAAGCAGGAAAAGGCACATAGACAAGGAACGTAGGCACAGAGAGGGAGATAGGTGTTCATATTGTGAGTGGCCTGTGTTCATGTATGTATATGTATAGCCCATGAATATTCATTGAAGTGCTGTTAAGGGGCCAACACTTGCATGATGCTAACACCGGAGCATCTTTGTCAGTTACCGATAAGGATTTACCCCTCACCCCCTCAATTACTAAAATGAGAGAAGTCGGAGAGGGAACCGAGGAAGCTGGATGAAGCAAACCTGCCCCAATGTTGACCGGGAGTATGACAAAATGTATTCAGCTATGGAGGTGAGAAACTCAAGAAGGGACCATTCTGGGAGTTGCTCCTATTTATTCTAAAAATGGCAACTATTCACATCAACACCCGAATTTAAACATGGGGATGCTCTGGCCAGGACTGGGACAGAAAGAAAAGGAGAGGCAACCTCTCCGGAGTAGCTACATTGCAGGGAGTCTGGGACAGTCAGAGAATTTGGTGGGTTATAGCTCGGACCCTCTCAGCAGTGTGCGTAACTCAAATAGGAATGTGGGTTGTTATCTATCGAAGATGTAGAATTCGAGAGCCCTCTCACTCCCCACACAAACGGGATCTCATCAATGCTGGTGCTAAGGAGGCAGTAATTGTGACATTGACAGATTGACAGAAGCTGGAAATAGTCTGGGTCCATACCTGTGGACATTGAATGGCAGATGAAAGTGGTGTTTACTGACCGAGGAGAACAGGCCACCAGGATACTATTACCTCAGGAATCCCGCAATATTCCAATATATCCCACTGATGTGTGTTTGATGGATTTCGTTACACTGAGCTTGCCAACACCTCATCACCTCAAGCAGTGAGAAAGAACATATCCAGATATTAAACAGGGTATTGGATCAGATTAGCCAGGCCAGGCTTAAAATTAACACACAGAGAGTGCAACTGGGAAGGTAGGGAGAGATGGAACTGGGACATCATATTGGGGAGATCAAATCAGGAAGGGAGAGGGGACAGTCCCAGCGGGAACAAAAACTATGATTATAAAATTATCTACCCACACACCACAAAGGGGTCAGGCAAACTTTAGGATTGTTTAATTATTGTGGGAATTTTGTGGGGAATTATCCAGAAATAGAGAACCATCACGAGCCCTGGCAGAAGCGAGGCAAAAGGCACACAGTTAGCATGTCTTTGGTATAGTTCATGACTGGGTTTGGGGAAGGTATATCACCCTGTCTGGGGGCCACATTGAGCATGAAGAACAGGTCAGAGAGTTAGTGGAAGCAGCTAACTTTCCCAGTGAAGCAGCAATAATGAAGCTTAGAGCTCACAGGAAAGTAGAAACCCCACACCAACGGGGTAGTGAGCATGGCTGAGCATACTGACTGAAACAGTGCAGACATTTAAGGAGATTCAGTGGCAGTAGCTACAGAAGCGAGAAAGGAAAGTTTAAAGACATTTCCAGAAACAGTCCCATAGCATGAGAAACAGGAATGGGAAAGGGGTGGGACAGCAATAGGATATAGGATGATTCAGCACTTTATAAGACAAACCTTATTAAAAACATATCATGGGCTGGCCCATATTGAGCAGGATAAAATGCAATATCGGATGATCAACTACAGGGGTGTTCTGGAACAAGAAGATTTTGTCGAAGGGGTGTAGTCTGTACACAGTGTGAGCCAGGGAAAACAATCAGGATAAAATGGAGGCAGACGCAGGGACCCAGGGGCTCACGGGAGCAATTACAAATGGATTTTACATACACCTCATCCCAATCCCAGGGAAGAAAATCCTGCTGGGTCTTAATAAACAGATTTACTCAGTGGGCGGAAGCATTCCCCTGCAGATTCGGACCAAGTGACACATGTTCCAGGAAACGAAGTTAAGCAGCTCTGTGGCCTGTTTGATACTGAACAGAAATCCCATCTCATACACCACCCCCAGAGCTCAGGGACAGTAGAAGGAATGAAGCAGACACTGAAAGCTAGTCTGACTAAGGCCCTGACAGAGACAGGCAGGGAAGGGTTAGTGTACTCCCCACCATCCTAATAAAACTGACGTCAACCCCAGCAAAGGGAACCGAGCAGTCCCCCTTTCAATTAGTGACTGGATGGACTATGCAGCTGCCAGAGGGTATGGTAGTGGGAGGGCAGGAGATGTACAATGGCAAGGATAGGGTGGAACAATTTGTGAAAGAACTGACAAAGCAACTGCATGAGCTGAGAGGGGAAGTTGCAGACAGACAGCGAATCAGAGACTGGGAAAGGGAGCTCATAAACATCCGAGCTGTCATCCCGAACCCAGGAGATTGGGTCAGTGGGGAAATATTAGTGGAACGTCTGAAAGAAACACATCAAAATGCTGGACTTGGCTGGGGGAGCCTCAGAATTCTAGAGCGGGAACTCTTCCATCAGGCATTAGTAAGGAGCTCTGAATAAACATTGCTCAGCACAGAACTCAAGGCTCCTCTTTGATATTTCTCCCAGCAACAGGTGTGCAGGGGCAGGTTGCCGGCTGGAGGTCTGTGACCAGTGCCTCTGTTCCACAAGGGTCAGAGCTGGGACATCTGTTGTTTGTAATACATATAAATGATTAGCCTGAAAATGTAAACATTTTAATTAGCAAGTTTGGAGATGGCACAAAGTGAAGAAGTTGTGAATCGTGAAGAATGTTGTCAAAGGAAACATCAAGGACGAGATCAGTTGGAAGGTTATGCGGAGAAATTGCAGATAGATTTTAATTCAGACAAGTGTGACGTGATGCGTTTTGGGCGGCTCATTGTAAGAGGAATGTATACACTGAAAGGAAGTGCCCTGAGCAGCATTGATATACAGAGGGATCTTCAGGTGCAAGTTCACAGCTAACTGAATGTGGTGAAGGAGGTGGATGGCAGGCTTGCCTTCTTCTGTCAGGGGAGTGAATATAAAACTGTCATTAGGCCACCTTTGGGGTATTGTGTGCTTTTTTGAGCACCGCATTATAAGGAGGATGTGGAGACTTTGGAGAGGGTGGAAATGGGTTTACCAGGATGTTGCCTGGATTGGGAGAGGTTGGAAAATCTTGGATTGTTGTCTTTGGAAAGTCAGTGGCTGTGGAGTGATCCGAGAGGCACAGACAGAGTGAATAATCTGAATCTTTTTCCAAGTGGAAATTACCAATTCCACAGGCCATAGATTTAAGGGGAGAGGGGACAAGTTTAAAGGAAATGAAAACCGAAAGGACAGCAGATGTTGTATACCAGAAAGAAAAACAGAAGTTTCTGAAAAAGCTCAGCAGTTCTCGCAGAATCTGTGAAGAGAAATTAGTTAACATTTCTGAGGAAGGGGAACCGGACCCGAAACATTAACTGATTTTTCTTCACAGATACTGCATGACCTGCTGAGCATTTTGAACAACATCTGTGCAAGTTAAAAGGGAGTTGTGTCAGACAAGTTTCTTATTCAGGAGGTGGTCAGTGACGATAATGTACTTGCCTGAGAGATGGTAAAAGCAGAAACAATCACAATGTTTAAGAGGCATTTGGACAGACAGATAAGCAGGCATGGGTTGGCAGGGATATGGATCATATACAGGCAGATGGAATCAGTTTGGAATGGGATCATGATCTACACAGACATGGTGGGCGATTATTCCGGTGCTGTACTGTTCTGTTTTCCAGGAGGGAGAATGTGTGGAGCGAGAGATAATATTTTTAGTATAATGTCTCTTCTTTAGAACACACAGTAAGTTGATGCATTTTGAGAGAAGCAATGTAGAAAGGGAATATATAATTGAATGGCACAGACATAGAGAGCAGGACAGCAGGAATGCGGGATAATATGTACAAATCCTTAAAGGAGAGAGAACATAAAGTGCTTTGAGTAAACGTATAGGATGCTGGGCTTCATTAATAGAGGGAATGATAACATACTCATGGAAAATATGCTGACCGTTGACAAAGTTCTAGTTAGGTCAGAGTCAATCATTGCATCCAATTGTGGTCAACAGAATCCTGGTCAGGATGAGGAAGTTAAAATTCCACAGAGGGACCTGTTCCATACTTTGCTTCTCTTTCAGGATGCATTGGCGACTCAAGGGTTAAAAATTCTCCGGCCAAAGGTCTTATTGTCGTATTGTAAGAGTACAAGGCCTGCACTCTCCCAATACAGACTGAACACCTCAGAAGGGGTGAGGTAGACTGTATCTTTGAAATAGAACCTCTTGGAGCTACACATTTGGATTCCACCATTACGCCAGATAGAGCAATTTGCCCTTTCCAGACAAGACTGTGAGCCCTGGGCACAACCTTGTTAAACTGCCTCCTGCTCCCATTGTCTAACTTCCTCTCCATATTAGCATAGGTAAGTGAATCCCCCATTTACTGAAAGAAGAACCCTTCTGCCTTAATCTCTTCCCCTCAATACATAACCAGGGACAATACGATAATCAGTCTCTGTAATCCACCACACATTTTCACAGGACATTGGCATTCATCAAGCTTTGTCAATTCATAATTACCAGCTTTAAACAATGTAATGGCAATCGCCCATGTGACTGATATGCCTTTGTCTAATTCTTATTAAATATACTCTCTCTGTGGGTAAGGCAGAGATACGTGAAGATGAGTCTGTACAAGTAGACACTCGGCTACTTTAGAGATGCTTTGAAATTCTTGCCAGCTGTCCAATAATAAAGCTACTGCTGTTGTACAGAAAACTTGTGTTGTCTGGATTTGTGGAACAAAACAGAGATTAACAAGGAAGGATATGAGTGATCTTCAGGGTGTGGAGTACAGACTTACTGGAGTGGTTCACTGATGAAGAAAATGCAGTTGCTGGATTAATTTGAAGAGATTACTATTTTCTTTCAAATAAACAAGTTAAATATATTTTTGATAAAGCTGTATAAGTTTATAAAAGACCTAGATATAGCAGACAAAAATATCTGTATTCGACAGGTGATAGCACAAGAATTAAGACCAGATGTAAGGTTTTGAGACAGCGGGAGATGAGCAAGTGTTTCTGCTGACTGTATTGGCTGGAAATATGCAAAACATGTTGCCGATTATGGTGGTGCTAGTAGAGAAGATCAATGATTGATAAAAAAAAAGATCAGATCTGAGGGAAATAAACTTGCAGAGTTTGGGGTACATATGGGGAATGAGAATATGGGATTCTGCTACAGAGAGCCAGCTTGGATTTGATGGGCCTTTTTCTGTGCTATAATGTATTTTATTTGGACTTGCTTAACTTGCTCTAGTCACCGATTAAGTTGTCATTCAGGTAGATCTGCTCAGTGTTCCTACTCAGACCAATACAGGCTGTCCCTCCAGAGCAGGAGATAATGTTTGCTGCTTTATACTGGGTTCTTTTGGGGACGGGGGGGTGGGGGGGTAACGGTGTGTGTAACAGTCTGCTAGCATTTATCTGAAATGGCAAAACACCAGTGCAGCCACACTAGGGATCGACTCTGGAAATGTGGGGAATGCCAGAAGGGAATTATTTACCCATCCCACCTGGAAACTGGCCAAACCAGTCTGACTGGGGAGCTGTTCACCTGCTGTATGTGTGTGTGTGGGGTGGGAGCGGGGGAGGGATTCACTCAGACATTCATCCTGCTGAGACACCAGTCAATTTACTGATAGCCACAGCTGAAGGATTTTTTCTCTTTTTCATGCCAAGTAATGAACAATGGTTTTGGCAGCTCATAAAGTTGTGCACATAGAGATCTTTGCTTTGGAAATGTTCACAACATTGTTGGACATGTACAGATTGACATTAGGTATAGATTTTTATTTTCCTTTAGTCAATCACAGGATGAGGGTGTCGCTGGCCCGGCAGCATTTACTGCCCATCCCTAATTGCCCAGAGGGCTGATAAGAGTCAACCTCATTGCTGTGGGTCAGAGGTCACAATGTTGGCCAGACCAGGTAAGGATGGCAGCTTCCTTCCTGAAAGGGCATTAGTGAACCAGATGGGTTTTTCTGACAATCGATTAATGGTCATCATTAGACTCTAAATTCACAATTTTTTTTGTTGAAATCAAATTCCCCCATCTGCTGCAGCAGGCTTTGAACTCAGGTCTCCAGAACATTATCTGGGGTTTTTGATTAACTGTCTCGCGACAATACCACTCGGCCAATATTTCCCCACATCGCTGTCCATCCACACAGAGTGAACAGCGATTTTCTGATTCATCAGAACTGGGTAATCACACATAAGGTTGCTCAATGATTGCAGGAGTTGGATGTTGATTGGCTATTGACATCCATTTTCGAACCATGTATTCTGGGGTTTGTTTCTGGTGATGATTGGAAGCATCATCACTCTTGTTATCTTTTGGGGATAAAAAAGGTTTCATTTACCTTTCTGTTAAATGCATGGCAATCAATTCTATCTCACAACTCTCAGGCAGATTAGTTCCTTTTGAAGGGCTCTCCATCTCGCTAACCTCCTCCACCCTCACCTCCAACAATACAATAATCTCACAGTGTCTCTTTGTGACTATGAATGAGACAATCTGATCAGCTCCTTCTTTCCCAACTCCTATATCAAGTTGGATCTTAAACTCCCCTTGCTGCAGTTGTGATCCTACATCATTGTATAGTGTTGCTCGTATTTCATGACTTGGCCTATCAGTATTCATGATACTGCATGTAGTATATGGGGCCAACATTGTAAGAGTTTAGCTCTTTCCTTCCAACAACAGCAGTGGAATTGTACTCCAACAAAACTTACAGAATCACGGCCCCGCATATTCCCCAACTTAACTCTTATCATCAAACCAGAGGATCCATTCTCATTCAGCTGAGAGAATTCAGGAGGGCATGTCAGTAACAGCAGCATGAATATCTAAAAATGAGGTGTTAACCGGGTGACGTTCCCAAAGAGGACTACTTGTGTTCCAAACAGCATAAGCAGCAAGTGATCGACAGAGTGAAGCAATCCGGGAAACAACAGAACAGATCTAAGATCTGCAGTCCAACCAAATCCAGTTGTGAATGAAGTCAGAGCACAGCTGGAGTTCTGAGGACAGTTCTCTTCAAGATATTAACCAACAAGAATGTCAGACTGGGTTAATTTCCATAAAACTCAAGTCCTTTTGATATTCATATATTTACAATCAGTGTTCAATTCACCAAATGTAGCTGATGGTAAAGATAATCTTCAAATGATTGTAACAGTGGAGACTTGATCAGCAAATTAGAGCCTGTTGCGTTTAGATAGTAATAATTTTAAAGAGATTTTAAAAAAGTAAGGTGACTTGAGTATAATGGAAGAAGTTGATTGGTGGATAGCTGATAATATTGTTTTAATCTGAAGTTAATTTAGGATTAGTAAACAAATAAACACATGGTAGGGAATCCCAGCCCCATGGAGTGCACATCCAATTTCATGTGGGAAATCCAAGGCACTTCTAGTGTGAGCGGCAACCACAAGAACACGGAGGTGACATGGGAAATGTCAGGAACACTTGTTTGACAGCGGTTAAAGTACTGCACACACTTCTGATCCCCTTATTCCAGGGTTGATGTGATCACATCAGAGACGGTACAGAGGATATTGATCAGAATGTTTCTACAATTGGAAAATTTCTGCGCTGAGGAAAGGTTGGATAGATTGGGGATGATTTCCGAGGAGGATGAGCTGAGATTTAATTGAAGTGATAAAATGCTGAGGAATCCAGATCGAGTGGATAGGAAGGAACTATTCAGAAACTGGAGGATTTAGATTGAAACTAATTCCCAGAAAGAAGGGGAGGGGAGAATTCATTTCACTCGGAGATGGTGGGGAGCAGGAACTCATTGATGGGGTGGCAGAGGCAGTAACCAGCATCACATTAGAATAAAAGGACATGGATGTAACTGGGATGCTGGAACATGCAGGGCTGCGGACTAAAGTCTGCAGAATGGGATCATTGTGATTTATTTAACATTTCTCTAGAATATTAAACTCAAGTCCAATTTGAGAATTTATGAACATCATCCGACCTGAATTTCAAATGTCAGAATGAATTTATCAGAAAGTTACAGCACAGGTCGAGGCCACTTGGCCTATCCTGCATGTGTTGGCTGTAACTGAATGACCCAGGCTTTACAGCGTTCTGTACTCACCAATGAGTGCAACAATTTCAGACTGCGTACTCTGCCCTCTAAGTTGTTATAATCTGTTTTTTCAATGTATTTCTTTGACAGCTGCTCACCTTGTTTCCTGATTTCTTTCCCAGTCCTAACTCCATTCCCCATGGCCTTGAGGGACTACCAATTCTGCAATTTAATCTCTCCTGCCTTCCCCCGTGTGACAGACTGTCTTTTTGTCCTTGTCTCACTCCCACCTTGCTCACAACTTGTTCCAGTTCTGATGGTTCCCAGACCTCTGTGACTTTACTACGCCCCCTGGGTCAGTGGCATGAGCTTTGAATTCTCTTCCTCATGAGATAATTGGAAATCATTATTTTGAAAAAAAGAGGATTTGCGTCAGAGTCAAGTATTTATGAGCCTTCATCCACAATCCGGAGCATTTTGACATAATATGTGACCCTGCCACAGATGTGCAGGTTTGATGGATTGGCCGTGCTAATAGTGTAGGTCTGTAGTGTGTAGGTTAGGTGGGTTGGGTTAGCCATGCTAAATGTGGGGTTATGGAGGTAGGGTGGGACAGCAAGTCATTGCAGACTCGATGGACCGAATAGTCTCTTTGTGCACCTAAGGGATTCTGTAATTCTAACTAGTTGTGATTGTTGTCATATTTTCCTAAGTCCAGGTTCATTCAACTCAGGTACACATGCTGCCTTTTGTGTTTCTGTGGGTGCTCACTCAATCTTTTCCTTCTGTCTTGCATCAATTTCACCCTGTATGTGAGGGTGGGAATGAATATGTAAATATAAATACTCGAACCGAAACCCCTGACTAGTCAGGAACTGTTTCTGCTACTAGCATCACTCACAACAGGAAGATAAAGGTACAGTCACAAATCTGACAGAAACACAGTGGTTATAATCACCAGGAAAGGCTTAACAGCTTAAAACTCTTTTCTTAAGAAAAGAGGAGGCTGAGAGACAACCTGGTACAAGTAGGAAGCTGTGTTTTCAGAGATTTGAGGTTGAAAGTATTGGGTTGAAGCATGTTTCATTGCCCCAGATCATCAAAGGTGCTATCGAAATGTACATCTTTCTTTCTGCCTATCTGTCTGAGTCAACAATCAGATGGATATGTCATTGTCTGAGTGTTTTCCTAAATCCCTGATTGATTCTGTCTCCCCCCACAATCTCAGGTGCCAGCTGCCTCTAGTCCACCCACATGGGGGGGTTGAAGAACATGACAGGAGAATGGATTGAAACCGAGAGTTCAATGCCAGAATGAAATAGGAAGAAGGAAATAAACGGGATTTTTGGATCCCAGGGGATACAGACTCCAGGATTAGTCCTTGTGGACATTCCTGCAGTAACACAAGACAGCATTCCATGATGAGAGTTAAATCCGGGTGGCAGTAGAGGGAAGCACTGAACATGAGCAGGTTTAGTTCAAACACGGGAGGTTTGTTCAGTCAGTAACAGTGTGTTCGACATGGATGTGAAGTGAGCATTGAGGGGAAATGTTACCACAAGCTGCAGATGGATAACTTTCATTGGAACAGGAGGAAGCCATTCAGCCCTTCAACACTTCTCTGCCGTTCAATAGATCATGGCTGATTTGTGGCCTAAGTTGCAATGTTCAAAACTCTCCAAACTTATCAATAAACTCCTCTGCAACAGACAAGATTAATATTCAAAATCGAAATATCTGCAAATGCTGGTAAATCAGGAACAAAAACAGAAATTGCTGGAAAAAATTCAGCAGATCTGGCAGCATTTGTGGAGAGTGAACGTTTGGGTCCAGTGACCGGTCAGGTGACCACCTGCAGCTGACCATTCTGCCTTTTCTGTAACACGTTCTGGAACAGGTTCTGGTGCGAGGGGAATGAGACTGTCAATAATAACTGAGAAAACAGGAGGACGTGCTCAATCAGTATAAAACACATTTTGGTCTTTTACTTTAAATTCAACTGCAAAAATTATTCATTATCATTTCAGAAATAAGATAATAGGCCAGAAATCATCTCTTCATGTCATTGGGTCTGAGAAACTGTTAATTCTGACCTGGTTCAGCCTACATGTGAATCCAGACACTGAATAATGTGGTTGACTCTGAACGATCTCTTAGGCAGTTCGAATGGATGACAAATGCTGCCCCAGCAAGTGATGCCATGATCCCATGAACAAACAAAACAAATCCAATCGCTGTGGTTACTTTTGAATGCGCCGGTATTATTGGAAGATGATGAATAGGAACGTTTATGGGGTAAAGGGAGAAGAATGGCAGACAGTGAGGTGATCCTTTGGAGAGCTGATGAGCCAATCAGCCTCCTTTTGCACAGTAACAATTCTGTGAATATTTCATTCTGAGCCATTTAAGGAAATATCAGGGCAGGGTTTGTAAAGAGGTCAGATTGAATGAGTGTCTCGGTGAGCACAAGTGAGACACAGGTACAGAGAAGTTTTGGGATGGATTAAATGATATTTTAATTGATTGCATAGTCATCAACATTACAGCAGTTAAAACTGGGAGTGTAGTTAGAGCAGCAAATAAATCTTAAACATTTATGCAGCTAAAGGGGATGCTGGGTAGATTAGATTACTTAGTGTGGAAACAGGCCATTCAGCCCAACAAGTCCACACCAACCCGCCAAAGTGCAACCCACCCATACCCTTCCATTTGCTCCTTACCGAAGACTACAGGCAATTTAGCATGGCCAATTCACCTGACCTGCACATCTTTGGACTGTGGGAGGAAACCCACGCAGCCACGGGGAGAATGTGCAAACACCACACAGCCAGTCGCCTGAGGTGGGAATTGAACCTGGGATCTCTGGCGCTGTGAGGCAGTAGTGCTAACCACTGTGCCACCATGCCTCCAAAGTTACTTAAAGATATAGCAGTTAGTGCATATTTTATTCCAGGCATACCAGCCTAGGAGCACATCCTTCCTGTATCTATCCTCTCGAGTTCTTGAAGATTTTTGTTCATTTGAAATGTTTCATGTTTAGATACTTCAGAGAAGACAGCTTCAAGTTCCTCAATCTCTCCTGTCAGGGCAATGCTGCATTTAGAATTCAATTCACTGGTGCATGTTACTGGCTGCTTCATGGACTGGAACTGGCAAGTGAGACTGAAAGGTTACTGTATAAATTATCTTCAATGGTATTGCCAGACGTGAGTGGTTTTCGGAAAATGATCTTGGCTTACAGGCATTGAGTGTCAGAGCACTTCCTGTTGTGGGGCATCCTGTTTGGATTCAATCTATTGATAACGATTAGAACTGACTTGCACTGGCTCCGTCAAAGTGGTCAGAGCATTATGGCTGTCATCGAAGCTGGTAACAAACTTCCCATGGGTTAAAAATCGTAAATGATAGAGTAGGTACGATGTCTGATGGCACTGTTGGAGTATTGATGTTGTTGTTAATCACATTAACTCGGCTGGAGTTGACTGAATTTATATTGTCTCTTTCTGAATCTCAGGATGTCTCTCTGGGCAGTAAGTCTCCACAAACACAAATGTGACAATGAGCAGGGATCATCTGTTTTGATTTAAATTGTGACTCTAGCACTGCTGCTTCACAGCACCAGGTACAAGGTTGGAGTCCAGCCATGGTTAACAGCCTGTGTGGAGTTTGCACCTTCGCCTATGATTGCGTGGGCCCCCTCCAGGTGTTCTGGTTTCCTCCCACAGTCCAAACATTTGTGGGTTAGGTGGATCAGTTGTGCGAAATTGTCCACAGTGTCCAGGATTGTGCAGACTCAGTGGATCAGCCATGGGAAATGCAGTGTTACAAGGATGGAGTGCTCCAGGTGGGATGCTCTTTGGATGGTTGGTGGGGTTTGATGGGCCAATGCTCTCCTGCCACACTGTTGGGATTCTATGCTATGATTGAGGATAAAGGCTATTCTATGATTGAGGATAAAGCAGGGTGTCCTTGGAGAAGGAGCATGTGGTATGTATCAATGCTCTTGATGCCTTTAGATAGAGGTGGGCATCGCAGGGGATGCAGTGCTTTATCTCCACTGCTGCCCCCTCACCCCTAACTCTACTTTGACTTGGTCCCTTCCCACTCTGTCATTTGTAATGGTTTGCTTTGCCCGTAATGGGCTTTGTTTGTAAATATTCAATTGGTTACACGGGTGGTTTACTGCTGGTGATTATATATTAATAAAACCCAAAATGGTGCAATGATGAACGTGGGAAGGTTGCTCAGCTGTGTGTGATAACATGTCTGGGAAGGAGAAATGGGGGGGAAAGAACACTTCACAGCTCACAGAAGGAAAACTGAAAGGCAGTTAAATCAAACCAAAGGTTCAGACAGGGAGGGAATATTTCCCTGGAGTTTGAGTAACTGGAAAGTGATGGTGTCCGGGAATAGACAGGATTTTGTTTTACAAGGCATTTGAAATTTTTAAAAACTGTTATATTCAGATAGTTTCATTTCTTTTCTTTTAGTTTTATTTATTGTGGAATAAATAGCTACAATATTTTAAAACACAATTCACAAACCTTGTGTTAAAGACAAATGTTAAATAAAATCCATCAAACCATCCCTCACTGAAAACTGTTTGTGCACTGTTTGTGTTTTACAATGTGCACTAAGTTCTGTAAAACCTCTCATCCCATACCATGAAAATTTCCTTCTCTTCCTGGTCAATATGTCTTTCCTTTCCCCTGCCCTTCACCTTCACACATTTCCAATGCCTTGGCCACAACAACACTGTGCTGTCCGTGAAGTTTATCACGTGGTTGAGTATTGTCCCGCCCCTCATTCACTCCGATTGGTTGAAGGACCAACTAGCACCTCTATCCCCCGTTCCCCCACTCTTATTGGTCCTGTGTTGACATCAATAAACGGAGGCCCATTGTGGGCTGGAGCATGCTCAGTGCTTCCTGCTTTTGCTGCTGTTCATCAGGTGTAAGAGAGAGAGCGCTCATCCCTGTTTCTCCTGATGTCAGACAACAACAACAACTACCTGCATTGTATGGTGCCTTTCACATTGACAAATCTCCTAAAACGCTTCGCGAATGATGGAAACATTGATTAAAGAGAACGATTTTTAGATAGATCTTTGAGGTGGAGAGAGGGAGTTAGGGAGGATATTCCAAAGGTTTGTGTCCTCGGTAGCTCCAATCGTGGAGTGATATAGGTGGGCAACACCTTACAATGGAGACAGGTAGTGGCTAACCATAAGTTATGTCATAACTCATGTCGTAGCCCCCTCCCCCACACAACAGGCCTTGTTCTCACAGCCTGCCATTACACACTACCTATGGTTAGCCACTAACAGCTAATCACCCTCCCCCAGCCAGATCGTTATCCACTCCTTTATCCACCCGTTCTTCTCACTCTATCCCCACGTATCCTTTACTCCTTTTATCTTCCCCCCACACTAACTTCTGCACATAAACTGACTTTTTTTCTCAGTAACATCTGTCCTGAGGAAGGGACACTGGGTCTGAAACTTTAACTCTGATTTTTCATCACAGATACTGCTAGAGCTGCTGAGCTTTCCCAGAACCTCCTGCTTGTTGTTTCTGATTTACATCTTCCGCAGTTCTTTTGGTTTAATTTACTGGGAGCTTGTAATTCAGGTACAACAGCCTCTGTCCCTGTCTCTCCCAACCACAACCAGTGACACTGCACCTGCACAGCTCATGGACAGGTGTTGTCTTGCTGGCCACACCCCTCATTCACTCCCATTGGCTGCAGGACCACACAGCCTTTCCTCCTATTGGTCTGGAGCTTCCATTAATTAAGCCGGCGCCGATTGAGAGGTGAGAGGTTGGCTCTTCCCTCTCTGCCCTGAGATGAGCTTCAGTATCACAGAGCACAGAGCCTGGGGGCTATTCAGCCCATTGGGGCTGTACTCTCTCCCTCTGGAGATGCTGCAAGTCTGTCCCAAGTCCCCTCCCATGTGCCCACAGCCCGCCAAATCTTTCCTTTAAAAGTAAAATTCCAAGTCTGTTTCAGAATACCTGCCGAATCTGTGGCATTCAGACTGTTCCAGATGCTCAGAACTTACTGAGGAAAATAGTGTTCATATTTTCACCTTGTATTATTTGCCAATTACTTGAAAGTAGTTACTAAAAATTGTGACCGTGTTAACAATTCTTCTCTCTCTCTCTCTCTGCAAATTCAAGACCTTGGAACCAAATCTGCACCAGGTCGAAATCACTGCTTCACCTTCTCAGCTCCAAGGATAATTATCGGTGCTTCAGCTAGCTCCCCACAAAAGAGAGGAATGCATCTTAATTTATTAAGATCAAAGAAACAGACCGTCGGTCCAATTCATCCGTGCCAACGAGGAATCCTAAACTAATGGATTCCCATTTACCAGCTATTGGCCTGTATCCATCAAAACCCTTCATATTCATGTACCCAATTGGAAGCCTTTTAAATGTAATGATTTTTCAGCCTCCACTACTTCATCTGGTAACCCCTCCCATACACACACCACACTCAGCTTGAAAACGTTGCCATTTAGATCCCTTTTAAATGTTTGCCCTCTCAATTTAAACCCAGCTGCTCTAGTTTTGGACCCACCTAACCTGAGGAATTAGGACCCCGGCTGTTCACCTTATCCACGCCCCTCGTGATTTTATAAATGTCCATGAAGTCACCTCTCAGTCTTTGACTCACCAGAGAAAATAGCCCCAGCCTATTCAGCCTCTCCCTGTAGGCCAAATCCTCCAATTCTGGCAACGGTTTTGTAAATCTTGTCCAAACCTTTTCAAGTTTCACAACATCCTTCCCAGAATAGAATAATTCAAACTGAAAACAGAATTGCAGAAGTGGCTTAATCAATGTCCTGTCCAGCCACAAAATGGCGTCCGAGCTTCTGTATTCAATGCATTGACCAATAACGGAGAGCATAAATGGGGTCCCATTTGCCAGATGTTCACCCTTATTTCTCTAAATCCTTCTGTTCGTGTACCCAATCAGATGCCTTTTAAATGCTGCAATTGTACTAGCCTCCACCCCTTCCTCTGGCAGTTCATTCCATACATGCAATGCCCTCAACATGAACAAGATGCCCCTTAGATCCCTTTTAAATCTTTTCCCTCTCACCTTAAGCCTGTACCCTCTAGTTCTGGACCTACCAAACTTGGGAAAAAGTCCCTGACTGCTCACCTTATCCATGCCCTTCATGATTATATAAGATCACCTCTCAGTCTCCAACCATCCAGGGAAAATAGTGCCAGCCTATTTAGCCTTTCCCAATAGCTCAAACCACCCAATCCTGGCAAAGTCCTTGCAAATGTTTTCTGAATCCTTTCAAGTTTCTCAACATTATTCCAAGAACAGGGAGATTGGAACTGAAAATAGAACTCCAGAAGAGGTGAAATCAGTGCCCTGTACAGCCACAATATGAAGTTACAACAGCTGCATTCAATGCATTGACCAATAACGGGGTGCGTACCAAATGCTGCATTCACTACCCCGCCTACTTGTGACTCTACTTTCAAGGAACCATGAACCTGCACTCCAAGGTCTCTTTGTTCAGCAAAGTTCCCCAGGACTTTACCATTAAGTCCTGCCTTGATTTGCCTTTTCAAAATACAACAGCTCGGATTTATCTAGATTGAACTCAGTCTGCCATTCCTTGCTCCAATGGCCCATCTCATCAAGATCCTGTTGTATTCTGAACTAACCTTCTTCACTGTCCACTACACCTCCAATTTTGGTGACTTCTGTAAACCTACTGATCATACCGCATATATTCACATCCAAGTTATTTATTTAAGGGCCCAATATCCATTCTTGCAGCACACTGCCGCTCACAGGCCTCCAGTCCGCAAAGCAACCCTCCATCATCATCCTCTGTCTCTTACCTTCAAGGCAGTTTTTTAATGGCTTGCTCTCCCTGCATTCCATGTTATCTAACTCTTGTAACCAGTCTGCTTTGTGGAACCTTATTGAATGTCCATATAAACAACATTCACTGCCCGGCTTAATCAATTTTCTTTGTCACTTCAAAACACTCACTCAAGTTAGTGAAACACAATTGTGCATGTACAAAGCCACATTGACACTCCCTGTCATTCCTTACCTTTCCAAATAGATGGATATCCTGTCCCTCAGAATCCCTTCCAACAACTTGCCTGCCACTGACTTCAGGCTCACTGTTCTCTTGTTCCATGGCCTCTCCTTACCACCTTTTTAAAAATAATGGCACCTCACCTGTCGCTATCAGCAATACAAATACCTCAGGAGAGGCCCAACAATCACTTCCCTAGTTTTCCAGAAAGTTCCAGGATACACCTGATCATTTTCCAGGGCTTTATCCACCTTGATGCGATTTAAGACATCCAGTACCACCTCCTCTGTAACATGGACACTTTTCAAGTTATCACTATTTATTTCTCCAATCTCTTCAGCTTCCATATACTTCTCCAGTAAAAATGCCGTGAAATATTTGCATATCTTTCGCATCCCCTGTGGTTCCATAGACAGCATTGTTGACCTTTAAGGGGTCCTATTCTCTGGTCCAGTTAATCTTTTGTCTGTGATATATTTGTTTAATCTCTTTGGATCCTATTCCAGGACATCCCAGAAAGGCCTACTTCATGGACCATAATTTTCCTCTGACTGGATCAACAATGCCCTCCAACACATACCCTCCACTTCCTGCACCTCCGCCTTTACCCCACCCCTCCAGCCACAATAAAGAATATCACCCTGCGGTCTTTACCTTCCACCCCACTAATCTCCAGACACAGCACATTAACCTCTGTTATTTCAGCTACCTAAAGTCAGACCCCACCACCAGAGACATATTTCCCTCCCCACCTCTATCTGCGTTCCGCAGAGACCATTCCTGCTGCGCCTTCCTCGTTTGGTCTACACCCTCCCACCATCCCACACTCCACACCCTTGACCCTCCCTTGCTGCCATGCGAGATGTAGAACATGCGGACACACCTCCCTCTGACCTCTGTCCATGAACCCAAAAGGATCTTTTCCCATCAGGCAGAGATTTGCCTGCACATCCCAAAACCTCATAACCTGCATCTAGACACTCTGGGAAATTTAACATGGTTCATCCAACTAACCTACACATCTTTGGACTGTGGGAGCAAACTGGAACACCCAAAGGAAACCCTTCCAGACACTGCGGAGAATGTGCCAACTCCAACACAGACAGTTGCCCCAGGCTGGAATCAAACCCAGGTACCTGGTGCTGAGGAAGCAGCGCTAACCACTGAGCCACAATACTGTGGGATCTTTGACGCTGATGTGCTGCCCCACTGATAACTCGGTGACTCACCCTGCCTCATTTCCTAAGAGGCAGCGATGACGGAGTGAAATTATCGCTAGACAGTTAATCCAGTGACCCAGATAATGTTCTGGGGACCCGGGTTTGAATCCCATGACGGCAGATTTTGGAACGTGAATTCAATAAATATCTGGAAAAAATAATTTAGTGACGACAAGGAATCCATTGTCAATTGTTGGAAAAACCAATGCGGTTCACTAATGACCTTTAAGGAAGAAAAATGCCATCCTTACCTGGTCTGGTCTGCATGGGACTCCAGATCTATAGCAACATGGTTGACTCTTAACTGCCCTCTGGGTAAAAGCAGCAAAAAATGCTGGCCGAGCCAGTGACAGCCTCATCCTGTGAATGAATAAAGAAAACAGTTCAGGTTTTGTTCCTTCTCTCGTAGGTACATCCTACAAACTGAATCTGAAATGTTCTCGTTCACACTGAACAAATACCTTTCCATCCAAGCCCTTAACACTACAGCACTCTTAGGCCATGTTGGAAAAGTTAAAACCACTTATCATTGCTTAATTATTATTCTTACATATAACTGAGGTCTCCTGGTAAAATTGTGTCTCAATTCCCTGCTGACTATTGGGAGTGAGTCTATAATACAATCCTAGTAAGATGGTCATCCCTTTCTTATTTCTCAGTACCAACCAAATAACTTGCCTGAATGTACTCCCAGGAATATCCTCCCGAATCCCAGCCATAATATTATTCCTAATCAAAAACACCTCTCTCCCTGCTCAGTTGCCCCCTTTCTATCCTTGCTATAGCATCTATACCCTGGAACATTAAGCTGTTAGTCCTATCCCTCCCTGAGTGATGCCTCTGTAATTGCTATAATATCCCAGACACATGTTCAAAAGCATACTCTGAGCCCACCTGCCTGACCTGTAAGGCCTCTTGCACTGAAATAAATGCAGTGCAACTGGTCCGTCGCACCTCATTCTGTGACTTGCTCTTGCCTGCCTTGACAGTCTGACTGGTGAACAGTACCAGCCTCAGACTCACCTCTTTTCTCACTATCTCTTTAGGATTACCCTGACTCCCTCACAGGTTTAATGCCTCCAGAGTGGTACCAGCAAATCTCCCTGCTCATCAGGACCCCATGCTTTCCCCTTCCGATGCTATTGGTACCAATGTACAATGACCTCCCACTGTTTATTTTCCATTTTGAGAATATTCTGCTCCCTCAGAGACATCCTTGACACTGGCACCAGGGTGGCACCACCCCATTCTGATCTCTCACTGTCAGCTGCAGAAACAGCAGACTTTGCCTCTGACTAGAGAGTCCCCTATCACCATCGATCGTTTGGAACTGGATATACCTCACATTATGTTAGAAGCCAGTCTCAGTACCATTAACTTAGCTGTCAGTGCTACATTCCCCTGAAAGTCTATTACCATCTAAATTTTCCAAAACAGTATACTTGTCTGAGATGGGGATAGCCACAGGAGACTCCTGCAGTACCTGCCTACCCCTCCTAGATTTCCTGGCAGTAACCCATCTATCTGACTGTATCTGCAATATCCTGCAGTCCTGAAACTGCCACCTATCACACCCCCTGGTTCCTGTCAATTCCTCACTGCCTTTAATCACTCCTCCACTAATCCATGCGATCCAACAGGATTTGCAATCACACTTCCTGCAGACAATCATCAGGATCATTGAAACTCTCCCTAATCTCCCACATTCGACAGGAACAGCACGCCACTCGACAACAGGCCAGCTCTCCGCCTTAACAATCTACAGACCAAGACAAAGGCACAGTCTTACTGCATGAAAAATACTGCCAGAGAATAACTTAATGCTTACATTTTATATCTTAAACATTTAATCAAGAGACCCTAAGACATTAAAAATAAATCCTCACCTGACTCACGATTGTAGATTTAATAAAATAAAACCGACTAAGATTGATATTTGAAGAGACTGAAACTCACTGAGCTGATCCCCGGCTCTGAGTACTTCCAAGGGTGAGGTCTCTCTGAGGGCAGCTGTGAAAGGTCACTCTTTCTCTTCTCTGCCCACTTCATTTCCAGAGAGGTTTTTAACTTCACAGCAAGTCAGCTCAGAGAGGTCAGTGCTTGGTTTTATTTACTGGGGGTAGCCTTTGTTGCCCAGACCAGTATTTATTGGCCACTTTTACTTGTCTTGGAGAAAGTGGTGGCTAACCGCCTTCCTGAAATGCTGCAGTCCGTGTACACCACAGTGATGTTTGGACAACAGTCCCCCTCTGTAACCTCCCTATTTCTATAATCCCCCTCCGGCTACAGAAATTACATGTCTGTGGCATAAGATTTTTATTTAGATTCATTTTTGTTTCATAAACTGGCCCAAAAAAGTGAAATATTTCACCCCCAAACAAATTTCTGTTGATTGACCTTTGGAGAGGCTGACACATGGACGTTGCAGTATTTTATCTCAAATTGTACACGTAGAATGATGGAACTTTCTTTCAAACATTGCTAAAAAGGGAGGCAATGGCTTAATGGTATTCCTGCCAGATGAGTGATATGTACAGTGTTCTGAGGATTAGGGTTAGAATCCCAACATGGCTGATGGCAGCATCGGAATTCAATACAATCTAGAATGAAAAGGCGATTGATGATGATTAAACTATTGTTGATTGTTAGAAAACCCATCTGGTTCACTAATGTCCTGTAGGGAAGGAAATGGTCATCCTCACCTGATCTGGCCAACATGTGACTCCAGACCCACAGCAATGTGGTTAACTCTCAACTGCCCTCAGGAAAAGTACTTTAAAAACTGTTAACAAATACTCCGCAGGTATCACTTAAAAACTGGCTGTTCCCATTGGGACTGTGGATTTCTGAACGGCCTGAACTAAAACGAAGTTTCAGCTTCAACTTCTCCCTGTTTCACCTCACTCTGTTTACACCCAACTCCAAAATACTCTCATTGAGCCAAGCAGCCCTCACAGTGCAGCCTTGTCATTTTCATTGTCTGCTCATACCTACACTGCCCTCAGCTTCCTCGACTACATCTTAATGGGAGCTCAGGGACAGCACCTCATCTTTCAATTCAGCCCTTTGTAACCCCAGAGTCAACATAGACGTCAGCAATTTCTGAATGAACAGACAGTTGTCAGAAGTTGGAATATTCCGCCTGAAAAGGTACTGGAATTTGAGTCCAAAAGGACTTTTAATGGGAGGTTTGTAGCTAATTGAAAATATGAAGTTTACAGGTTAACATCATGAAGTGGGTGATTGGGTCGAAATGTGAGAGTTCTTACAAAGAGACGAGGTGTAATCTGGATAAATCTGTGCTCCCTCTCTCTCCTCTGCTGCAGGGCCCAGAACAGAGCACATAACCAAAGGGTGACCCAAACATGAATTTGTACATCTTTCTGCTTAACAAAAATATTGGAGATATTTTCACACAAACAGATCAGACAAACCTTTCTCCTTCCACTAAATGCCAATGATATTCAGATCATGATGACTCCATTTTCTGTAAAAAAAGCTTGCTTTTGAGATCCCAGCCTCAATTATTCTGATTTAATATCTATCCTATGAAATTAATTCACAAAACGAAACTCACAGTCAGTGCAAGGAGAATATAAAGACATACTTTTCTCTTGGTATGTGCTTGATGTGTAAATACCTCTCTTCAAATAGCACCCCACATCCTAGGAAGGGGACATACACATGCTCCTCACCTGTACCTTGCCCCCAATAAAGATGGCGGCCATATCCCTCGGCCTATCACAGCCTAAGGGCCGCAGCCATTTTCCCATCTGCTGTAAACGCGGGACTAAGAGTTTCTAATTCAGACTTACGAACCGTAATTAAAACTTCCCAGTCTAAAGTGATTCATTATCTCCCTGTCTCTGAGGCCATTCTCCCCTGCCCTGTTTGCGTCTCCCACATTCACCGACTGCCGAGTCACGTGGCACTGCATCGGCTGAGTTACTGGTGACGTGTCATCCCACTGGCCACGCCATTTATTCACTCCCATTGTTTGGATGACCAGCTGGTTCCACTTCGTCCACCAGTCCTACCATTTTTTCCTATTGCTCCGAAGCTGCCAACAATCAGCTGGACCCCATTGTGAGGTCAGCGGTGGGATCCTCCCCCTGTCTGAATCAAACCCAGAAGGTGTATGCATGGTTTCAATCAGGAACAACAAGCAGAAGGTGCTGGGGAAGCTCAGCATGTCTGGCAGCATCTGGGAACAGAAATCTGTCCAGTGGCCCTTCCTCAGATCCGATGGGAGCTGGGAAAATTAGAATCTTGACAGCATGGAAACAGGCTATTCGGCCCACAACGTCCACAGCGTCCATCCAAAGGGTATCCCATCCAGACCCATTCCCCTACCCCACTACTGTATATTTCTCCTGACTAATGCACTTAACCTACACATCCCTGAATATTATGGGAAATTTAGCTTGGCCAATTCAACTAATCTGCATATCTTGGTATTGCAGGAGATAGGGGTTAAAGTGCAAAAAACAGGGAGGGACAGAACCCAAAGAGAGTCTGGAACATTTGGAAAGAAAAAGGAGTGGATTACGATCTGGCTGGGAGGGTGCATAGCTGTTCATGGAGGGGACAGGAACCTGTGTCTGGCAGCATCTCAGTGGAGGTGGTGGAAATGGCGACTGATGATCTACATTCTGCTGCAAAAACAGACTCTGAGCTTCCTGCTGCCTGCCACTTTAACACACGAGCCTGTTCCCTGGCTAACATCTCTATCTCATGCTTACTGCTGTGTTCCAGTGAAGCCAGAACATTCCAAATGGCCCCGTCTTTCAAGGACTGCAATTTCCCCTCCCATGTGGTCAATACCATCCAATGTATCTCCTCCACTTCCTGCACGTCTGCCTTTGAAACCCACACCTCCAACTGCAACAAAGATAGAACCCCCTCCACCAAGTCCTTACCTTCCACCCAGATACAACACATCATCCTCTGCCATTTCCACCACCTACAATCAGACCACACCACCAGATTCTTAAGGGGTTTGACAGGGTTTGATGTGTCTGAGGGTAAATACTGAGAGGGGAGTCTGAAACTAGATTCTGAGCCAGTCACAGAATCAAGGGTTCTGCTTTGGATTTGTCAATTTTAATGCAACACAGACACGGGTAAGGGGTTTCAGTAGCAATGGAGGGTGAAGAGGAGATAAGCAACGGTTTAGAGGTTGGAATTCCTGGTGTTTGGGATTGTGTAGATATCTAATCATAAATTCAGCTTCGCGTCAAATATAACAGCAGTATTGTGAAGAGTCTAGTTCTGCTGCATAGTTCCCAGTGAGGGAGAAAGGCTCAGCAGTCAGGGAAAGGAATTTGTAAGGCAACAGGTTTAACCACTACAATGTTTCATTGTAGGAAACTGCACCTAATCGAGTAGTGGGAATGCGGTAAGCAGTTTGATAATTGAGTAATAGTTGAGTAATGGAGAGGGATGATGGGGAGGGAGAGCTGGGCTTCGTCAGTGTACATGTGAAACCCAACATGGTACTTTTGCACAATGTCACCTCCTGACAGTATGTAGGTGAGATACAGTAGGGGCCAAGGATAGATCCATGAGGGACACCAAATGCAAGGAATTGAGAAAGGAAAGGGAGAGTGGAGATGGAGCAGGATTTTCCAACAACCGTGAGGTCAAATGTCAGTTTTTCACAGAATGGGAGAGAAGGACATAACCAGAAAAGACAGAACAAGGAACAATGTCTATGAAGCGGTGAGGGGGACTGATGAGGAGGAGGAGAAAAGCGAGTTGGTAAGTCTATGGTTTAGTGAGGTTAGGGTAAAGGGTCAAGATGAGCTCTGACAAGGCTTTACATGAGATGAGATTGGAGAAAGATGTAGGTTTGGACAAAAACCAGGAACACAACGTGAGACAGTTTGACTCAGTGGGCTAGTGGGATGGAGGGAAGCAGCAGATTGGATTATCTCAGTCCTGGTGACAGAGAAACTCCATGTGCTCCAAACTCTTGTTGGAGAGAAGGATGAAGGAGACAGGATGATGAACAGTGTTTCACAAAGAAACAACACCTGGATAAGTGATATTTAAAGTGAGTGAGCAAACCTAATGTATTTAAATTTTATCCAAAATATTAAAACAAACGACTGAAGTCCTGGTTTGAATCTCATCTTGGCAGATGATGGAATCTGAATTCAAGAAAAAATAACTGGAATTAGGAATGTCCTGATCTCCATGGAATAATTGTCAATGGCGGAAAAAGTTCTGCCAACCTGACAGTGGCCCAGCAAGCTACTCACTGTATTAATCACTGCAAAGTCTCAAAAAAGGAATGAAACTGGATGGATCACTCCGCATCTAACAAGGCACCAGAAAATACAACCACAGAATCAGCCCTCTTGATGGTGCAATGTCCTCCAGACTAACATCTGGATTTTGGTGCCAAAATGTGCAGAGCTGTCTCACAGACCAATCAAGGAACAGCCTGACATACACATACTCATGAAATCAACCCTTACAGACAATGATCAGACACCACCATCACCATCCCAATATATTGAGATTGTCGTGATGGAAAAGCGCAACGGGTCAGGCAGCATCCGAGGAGCAGGAGAATCTATGTTTCGAGCCTAAGCCCTTCATCAGCCTGACCTGTTGTGCTTTTCCAGCACCAGACTCTTCATTCTGATCTCCAGCATCTGCAGTCTTCACTTTCTCCTGAAATCTCTGGATATGTCCTGCCCCACCAGCAGGACAGACCAGGCAGAGGTCGTGGCACAGACAGGGAAGATTTGCCCTTGGAGTACTAAGCATTGACTCCGGACACCAGGAAATCTCATGGCTCCTGCAGATTACCACGTACTGTCCTCCCTTGGCTGATGGATCAGTTCTCCTTCATGTTGAACGACATTTGAAGGAAGCACTGAGGAAGTAAAATGCTGTCAAACGTACTCTGGGTACAGGACTTCAATGTCCACAATCGAGACTAACTCTGCAACAGAATTACTGACAGAGCTGGCCAGGTCCTAAAGGACATAGCTGTTCATCTGAGTCTGCAGTGGGTGGTGAGGGAACCAGGAGGGAAAAACATACTTGATCTCATTGCTATGAATTGACCAGCTGCAGATACATCTGTCCATGACAGTATCGGTAAGAGCAACCATCACACATTCCTTTTGGAGTCACAATTCTTGGCTTCAAGTTGAGAAAAACCTCCATTGTGTTGAGTGACACTATCACCGTTCTAAATGGGACAGACTTTGAAGAGATGTAGGATCTCAAACTGGGTATCTATGAGGCACTATGGGACTTCAACAGCAGCAGAACTGTACTCCGGCACAATCTGAAATCTCATGGGTTTGTAGATCCCGCTCTCACCCATCACAATGGACAGTAAAGGAGGGCATGCCATGAGCAGCACCAGGCAGACTTAAAAATGAAGTGCCAACCTGGTGAAGCTACCAAACAGGACCATCAGCATTTCAAACAGCATCAGCAGCAAGCAACAGAGCTAAACGATCCCACAACTAATGGAACAGATCGGAGCTCTGCAATTCTGCCATACCCAGTTGTGAACGGTGATGGACAATTAAACAACTCACTGGAGGAAGCATCACAGAAATCCCCACCCTTACTGATGGAGGGGTCTCACATATCCATGCACCAGATAAGATGACAACATTTGCAGCAATCTTCAGCCAGAAGTGCCAAGTGGGATGATCCATCTTAGCCTTCTCCAGTGATTTCTAACATCGCAGATGTGAGTTTTAAGCCAGTTCGATTGAGTTTGAATAACATCAAGAAATGGTTAAGTAGTGCAAACGCTATGGGCTCTGCCAACATTCTGGCAATAACACTGATAGCTTGTGCGCCAAAACTTGTCACCCACCAAGCCAAGTACCGCTCCAGCATTGGCATCTACTGACAATGTGGAACATTGCCCAGGGATGTTCAACACAAAAACCCAGGGCAATCCAACCCAGCCAATTTCCATCTATCAGTCCACACTCGATCAGCAGTAAAGTGATGGAAAATGTCATAAACAGGGCTACCAAGCAGCAGCTGCTCAGCAACAGCCAGCTGAGTGACACTCATTTTAGGCACAACCAGGGCCACTCAGCTCCCGATTGTGTTGCCGCCCTGATTCACAACCTGACAACCAGCTGAATCCCAGAGGCGAGGTGAGGGTGACAGCCCAGTCCCACTCCAAGACCACTAATTCTAGCTGATTCCACCCTTGCCTCAGCTCATACACTTCCATCCATCTTGTGTTATCTTCAGACTTCATTATCCAAACATACTCCTGGCCAGCTTCCCACATTCAACCTCTATGTAATCTCAAGAAAATCTAAATCTCTACTGCCCAAGTACTCCCTCTACCAAAACTTGTTCCTCCATTAAAAGGCTCCTATTCATAATCAACAACATAGAGCCACAGAGATGTACAGCATGGAAACAGTCCCTTCAATCCAACCTGCCCATGCTGACCAGATATCCTAACCCAATCTAGTCTTACCTGCCAGCATCCAGCCCACATCCTTCAATTTAAAATTCTCACCCTAGATTTAATTCCTGGTTGTGATCATCCCTAGCTCGCTGCATCACACAACCTTTGAGACCTCGACAACCCATTCTGTTCGAGACTCCCATTGATCTGTTAATTCATTACTTCACCTGTGTGGCTGCTTTTACAGTTGCCAAAGCAACAAGGTCTGAAATTCGCATCCAAAACCTCTCAGGTCTGCCTTCCTCCTTTAAGACATTCCTCAAAACCTGCTTATTTGGCAATGCTTTTGGTCACATGACCTAATATCACCATCTCTGGCCTTATGTTTAAAATTCTCAATAATATTTTTGTGGAATTATAAGCATGATAATGCAAATACAATCTGTTGTTGATTTGGACATTATCTTCAGATCTTTACTGTTGCTGAATGAATACTCTGTAATGTATCTTAACCATCACATTGTGGGAGCGACCTTCACCACACAAACTGCAGCTGTCCAAGAAAGTCAAACATCACCCTCTCCACAGGCAGCAGGGCTTTGGCAATAATCACTTGTATCTGTGGAAGGAGAAACACAGTTGATGTTTCAAGGAGTGCAAAACGGATTAAAGGGAATGAAAATGGTGCAGAATGAGATAGTCAGAAATGGAAGGAAGACACACTTGCGTATTGGAAAAAGGAATTCTTGACTGTGAAAGATTTTCCAGAAAATATTGATAATCAGCACATGGTCAGGGGCTGGGCGGCAGTGAAAAATTAACTTACAAAAATGTCTGTAAAAATAATAGTAAAATACCAAACAAACCAAAAATACACCCATTGTTCTAGATTGAGGAAGCTAGATATTGAGAAAGTGGTCATGAGGGAGCCAAGAGATGAAGCAGAGCAGTATAAGTGTTATGATCCCACAGTCATAGAGATGTATAGCACCTACACAGACCCTTCGGTCTAACTCATCCTTGCCAAACAGGTATCCGAACCTCGTCTATTCCCTTTTGCCAGCACTTGGCCGATATCCCTGTAAACGCTTCCTAATCATATCATGTGTCTATTTAGATGCCTTTAACATGTTTTAATTGTACTAGCCTCCACCACTTCCTCTGGCAGCTCATTCCACTCACTGCACGAAAGAGTTGTCCTTTAGGCCCCTTTGAAATTTTATCTGTTCACTCTAAAGCAATGCCCTCTACTTCTGAACACCACCAGTTCAGGGGAAAACACCTTGTTCATTTACTCTATTCATGCCCCTCATGATTGTATAAACCTCCATAACATCACCGCTCAGCCTATGGCACTCCAGGGAAAACAGCACCAGTCTTTTACGCCTCACCCTACAGCTCAAATCCTCCAACCCTAACAACATCCTTGTAAGTCTTTTTTGAAACCTTTCAAGTTTCACAGCACCCTTCTAATAGGAGGCAGGCCAGAACTGCACACAATATTCCAAAAGTGGCCTAACGAATGTCCTGTACAGTAACATGAACTCCCACATCCTATGCTCAATGCTCTAACGAATAATGGAAAATATACTGAACACCTTCTTCATCATCCTATCTACCTGCAACTTGACTTGCAAGGACTATGAACCTGCAGTCCAAGGTCTCTTTGTTCTGCAAACGTCTCCAGGGCCTTGCCATTCAGTGTATAAGTCCTGCCCTGATTTGCTTTTCCAAAATGCAGCACCTAACATTTATCTAAATTAAACCCCATCTTATCAATATCTCATTGTAATCTGAGGTAACCTTCTTCCTTATCCACAATACCTCCAATTTTGTATGACCTGCAAACTCATTTACGATACCAAATCATTTAAATGAATGACGAAACAAATCCAGAAATAAACATCCATTTCTCTGAGTTTGAATGTGCTCTGTGTAAATCCTGCCCAATGACTCTCTACCAGAGAAAGGCTGCACATGCGCTTGGCTGCACCTTGCCCCCTACAAAGCTGATGGCTCCGCACGTGTCCAGTGAATTTTTGCCCCAAATAAAGATGGCAGCGCACACCCATACTGAGGCAATTCCCATTTACTGAAAGCACGAGACTGGGATGTTCAAATTTGTGTTTTCCGATGTGCACATTTTGTTTGTAAAACCTCTCCGCTCATACAGAATCTCTCTCACCTCCTGCGGTTCCACAGACAGCCTTGATTTTTGCGGGTACCTATTCTCTGCCTGGTTACTCGTTTGTCCTTAGTGTATTTGTACAATCACTTTGGATACTCCTTAAACCTATTTCCTAAAGCTATCTCATGTCCCCTTTTTGCCCTCATGGTTTACCTCGAGTATACTTCTACTGCCCCTATACTCCTCTAGGGATTGACACAAAAACAGCTCTCTGTACCTGCCATATGCCTCCTTCATTTTCTTGACTAGGCCCTCAATTTCTTTCGATAGGCAGCATTCTGTACAACTACCAGTCTTGGCCTTAACAGGAACATACTGTCTGTGTACTCTTATTGTCGAAGTCCTATGGAGGCAAACGCAGATGAGGTCGGAGAAGCAATCATTCACAGTAAAGAGGTAATGTTGGGAAAGGTAACAGCCAAAAGGTAGATGGGTCTCATGGCCCTGATGGATTGCATCCCAGGGACTAAAGGATATGGCGGGGGTGGTGGTTGGGGTGTGTGTGTGTGTGTGTGTGTGTGTGGGGGGGGGGGGGGGGTGGTGAATAACAAATAGACTCGTGATAAATAACTAAAATTTGTTGGATTCTGGGATGGTTTTGACAGACTGGAAGCTGCAAAATGCGGTGCCACTATTTTTCAAAAAGGAACTGTTAGCTTTACTTCTGTAGTGGAGAAAATGCTTGAAACTCTCAAGGAAGTAGTGGTGAGATATCATGGCAGAAATTGGCTCATTTAGCAAACACAGCATGGATTCATGAAAGGCAGGTCACGTTTAAGGATTTACTGGAATTATTTGAGGATACGACGAGCGTGTGGAAAAGGCGGACTCGGTGGATGTGGTGTCCCTGGATTTCCAGAAGGTATTTGATAAGTTGCCACACAAAAGGCTGCTGAATAAGGTAAAGATGCACAGCATTATGGGTAATATATTATCATTGATACAGGATAGGTTAACCAACAAAAAATAAAGAATGGCGACAGTTGGGTGTTTGGATTAGTGTTGGCACTAAAACTGTTCGCAATTTACACAAATATTTTGGAGTTGAGGACCAAGTGTACGGTGTCAGAGTTCACATTTGATACAAAGATGAGGAAGAACAATGTCTGCAGAGGGCACTGTCAGTCTGCACAGGGATACAGATAGGTTAAGTGAGTGGGTAAGGGTCTGACAGATGGAGTTCAATGTTGGGATATGTGAGGTCATCCATTTTGATTGGACTAAGAGCAAACTGGATGATGAAATGGTGAAAACTTGCAGCATGCTGCTGTGCAGAGGGAGCTGGGTGTCATTGTGCATGAATCACAGGAAGTTGGTTTGCAGGTGCAGCAGGTAATTAAGGCAGTGAAGGGAATATTGTCCTTCATTGCTAGAGGGATGGTTGTGCTGCAGCCTTACAGGGTGCTGGGAGGCCACACCTGGAGTACTGTGTACAGGTTTGGTCCCCTTACATTAGCAAGGATGTACTGGCACTGGAGGGAGTACAGAGGAGGTTCACTAGTTTGAGTTGGGAATTGAGAGGATTGTTGTATGTGGAGAGATTGAAAAAAGTGGTTCTCTAGTCATTGTGATTTAGAAGAATGGGAGGTTGGAGAGGAAAAAAAATTATGAAGGGAGTAGATAAGATAGAAGCAGGGAGGCTATTTCCACTTGGGCGGGTCAAACGAGAGCATAACCTCAAAATAAGGGAGAGCAAATTTAGGACTGAGTTCAGGAGGAGCTTCTTCAGCTAAAGGGTTGTGAATCTGTGGAATTCCCTGCCGAGTGCAGCATTTGACGTTATCGATTTGAATGCCTTTAAGGCAAAATGTAGATTTGTGAGCAGGAAAGTAATAAAGGATTATTGTGAGAGAGCACGAATGTGGAGCTGAGGCCATGAAAAGCTCAGGTCTGGTCTTATTGAATGGCACAGCAGACTTGAGGGGCCAGATGAAAGTTCTTGCCTTGTGCCATCAAAATCGGCCTTTCTCCAATTCAGAACCTTAACGTTTAGATCTGGTCTATTATTTTCTGTAACTATTTTAAAACTAGTAGAAATATCAGAGAACTCCAAACAGTGTTGAATCAGGTCATTCAGCCCATCATATTAATAATGACACTTCGAGTCTCCTCACCTCCACCTGTAACATTGCATTTCCCAGGGCCACCCAACCTACACATCCCTGAACATTATGGGCAATTCAGGATGGATATTCCAACCAACCTGCACATCTCTGAACACTGTGGGCAATTCAGCCTGGATAATCCAACCTCCCCTCCACATCTTTGGTCTGTGGGAGGAAACCAGAGGACCCAGACGAGATCCATGCAGAAAACCCCAATAAGGGGTTTTCTTATTTCCCAGTTCCACCTAATAACGTCACTGGGCGTACTCCCAGGAATATCCTCCCTAAGCAAAAACATAATGCTTCCCAAATCAGAAATGCCACTCCCCTCCTCTCTTGTCCCCCTTTCTATTCTTCCTATAGCATCTATACCCTGGAACATTAAGCTGCCAGTCCTATTCATCCCTGAGTGATGCCTCTGTAATTGCTATAATATCCCAGTGCCATGTTCAAAACCATAGCCTGAGCTCATCTCCCTTCCCTGTCAGGCCTCTTGCATTGAAGTAAATGCAGTGCAACTGCTCAGTCCGACTTCAGTCAGCCCATCATATTAATACTGACCCTTGCCTGCCTTGACTATTTGACTTCTGAACTGTACCAGCCCCTGACATACCTCTTTTCCCACTATCTTCTTGGGTTTACACCCACTCCCTCACTGGTTTAATGCCTCCCGAGTATCACTAGCAAGTCTCCCTGCCTAGATATTAGATGCCTTCCAATTCAAGTACAATTCATCCTTCTTATGCAGGTCAACTCTACTCCAGAGGAGATCACAATGATCCAAAACCTGTGAATCATTCTCCCCTGCACCAGCTCCTTAGTCACTCATTGAGCACTTCCTCCACCTCTGTAATATGTTCATTTTTCAAGATGTCACCATTTATTTCCCCACATTCTATATCTCCCACGTACTTCTTCATAGTAAACATGATGCAAAATATTTGTCTCCGTATCTCGCCCATCGCCTGCAGCTCCACACAATGGCTGCCTTGCTGATCTTTGAGGGTCACCTCTCAGTCTTTGACTCTCCAGGCAAATTACCCCCAGCCTATTCAGCCTCACCCTGTAGCCCACATCCTCCAACCCTAGCAAAGTCTTGGTAAATCTTGTCTGAACTCTTTCAAGATTCACAACATCCTTCCCACAACAGGGAATTTCGAACTTAAAACAGAATTCATGAAATGGCTTAATCAATGTCCTGTCCAACCACAATTTGACGTCCCAGCTTCTGTACTCAATGCATTGACCAATAACTATAAGCATAACAAACACCACCTTCACTAGTCTGCCTACCTTCGACTCTACTTTCAAGGAACAATGACCCTGCACTCCATGGTCTCTATGTTCAGCAACATTCCCAAGGACTTTACCATTAAGTGTATAACTCCTGCCCTGACTTGCCTTTCGAAAATCCAACAGCTTATATTTGTCTAAAATGAACCCAGTCTGCCATTCCTCACCCCAATGGCCCATCTGGTCAAGATCCTGTTGCATTCTGAACTAACCTTCTTCATTGTTCTCAACACCTCCAATTTTGGTGTCTTCTGTAAACCTGCTGACCATATCTCACATATTCACATCCAAGTCAATTATTTAAGGACCCAATATCCATTCGTGCAGCACACTGCTGCTCACAGGCCCCCAGTCCACAAAGCAACCCTCTTTCACCACCCTCTGCCTCCTACCTTCAAGCCAGTTTTGTATCCAAATGGCAAGTTCTCCCAAAATTTCAAGTTATCTAACCTTGCTAACGAGTCTGCTTTGTGGAACATCGTTCAGTGTCAATATAGACAACGTCCACAGTCTACCTTCAAAAAAAATCAATCAAGTTAGAGAGAGAGAATTTCCCACACACAAAGCCATGTTGACTTCGATTAGATTAGATTACTTACAGTGTGGAAACAGGCCCTTAGGCCCAACAAGTCCACACCACCCCACCGAAGCACAACCCACCCATACCTCTACATCTACCCCTTACCTAACACTACGGGCAATTTAGCATGGCCAATTCACCTGACCTGCACATCTTTGGACTTTGGGAGGAAACCGGAGCACCCGGAGGAAACCCACGCAGACACGGGGAGAACGTGCAAACTCCACACAGTCAGGCTCACGGTTCTCTTGTTCCCTAGACTTTCCTTACCACCTTTTTAAATAACAGCACATGTCTTCCAGCACCTCACCAATGACAATATAAATATCTCAGAGAGGGGAACTGCCATCACTTTCCTAGCTTTCCACAAATGTCTGGGATACACCTTAACAGTTCCCAGGGATTTATCCACCCTGCTACGATTTAAGACATCCAGTCCTACCTCCTCTGTAATATGGCCAGGAGCCGCACAGCAGTGGACAATTCATTTACAGAAAAGTGTGTGAACGTAAACATAAAATACTAAACAGAGCAAAAATACATTCAGAGACTGAGGAAGCTAAATAATGAACAAGTGGATATCAAGGAGTTTACAGGCGAATCAGAGCAGTGTTCACTTTTATGATCCCACTGTCAGAGATGTCTAGCACCGAAACAGACTCTTCAATCCAACCCGTCTATGCCAACCAGATATTCTAACCTAATCGATTCCCATTTGCCAGCACTTGCCGACATCCCTCTGAACCCTTCCTATTCAAATGCCTTTGAAATGTTACAATTTTTGTTGCCCTTTAGGTTCCTGTTGAATTTTCCCCTCACACCCTAAACCTATATCCTCTCGTTCTGGGCTTCACCACACCAGGGTAAACACCTTGTCTACTTACGCTATTCATGCCCCTCACAATTATGTAAACCTCTTCAACATCACACCTCAGCCTATGACACTGCAGGGAAAATGGCCCCAGCCTATTATGCCTCTCCCTGCAACTCAAATCCTCCAACCCTGGCAACATCCTTGAAAATAAATTCTCAAACCTTTCATGTTTCAGTGCCTCCTTCTGATAAGAGGGACATCAGAATTGCACACAATATTCCAAAGTGGCCTAACCAATGTCCTGTCCAGCTCCTTTGCTCAACGCTCTGACCAATAAAGGGAAGCATACCAAATGCCTTCTTCACTATCCTATCTACTTGTGACTTTATTTTTGAAGAAAAACACCTTTGACCATAAGTCCATCAGGAAGTGGTCAGCACGTAGTGTCCTTGAGACCCTTCTGGAAAAGGAGAGGGCGGATCCTGTCGAGCGGTTCCCTGAGCAGACTGTCAAAGCCATTTGGCAGAATGCCTCATCGCCAGAACTTTCCAACAAGCACCAAGACATGGCTTGGCTGGTGGTGAGAAGGGCTCTGCCTGTGAAATCCTTTATGTACCCCTGGACTCTCTGCCGCACCGCATGCTGCCCTCGAAGCGGCTGCGGGGGTGGGGGGGGGCGGGGGGGAGGGAAACGAGACTGTCACACACCTCCTTCTGGAATGTGCCTATGCAGAGGAAGTCTGGAGAGGAATGCAGTGGTGTTTGTCGAGGTTCGTCCCGAGCAGTGCTGTGACGTGGACTCCGTGCTCTACAGCCTGTTCCCCGGGACGCACACCGAGACGAACATCAACTGCGCCTGGAGGATCATCAACTCGGTGAAGGACGCTCTCTGGGTGGTCCGAAACCTGTTGATCTTCCAGCTGAAGGAGTTGACCCCGAGTGAGGGTTGCAGACTGGCACATTCCAAGGTCCAGGACTACGTGTTGATGGACGCGCTGAAGCTTGGGGCAGCTGCCGCTAAGGCGCTGTGGGGAAAGACCACCATGTAACATCTGCCTGCCTAAGAAGAACAGGGGGTCCACGCAGTCATTTGGGCTCTGCTGGCGCCTCAGCTCAATGTAATCGCACCAACCTGTAAATAAGAATGATCACTCTGTTTCGATACACCAAGAAATGGGATGTATGGCATGTCCAGATGTATAGATCAAAGTATTTATGAATAAAGTATATCTTTGAAATTAAAAAATCTACTTTTAACTTTACTTTCAAGGAACTGTGAAACTGCATTCCAAGGTCTCTTTGTTCACCAAGACTCTCCAAGTCCTTACAATTCAGTGTGTGAGTCTTGCTCTGATTTGCTTTTCTAAAATGCAGCACCTCACATTTATCTAAATTAAACCCTATCTGCCACTCCTCAGCCCATTGGCTCATCTGATCAATATCCCATTGTATTCTGAGACAACCTTTATCACTGACCACAATACCAACAATTTTGGTGTCACCTGCAAACGTACGAACTGTACTGCCTCTATTCACATCCAAATCACTTAAATGAATGACGAAACAAATCCAGAAAAAAAAACAGTCAATTTCTCTGGGATTGAATGTGCTGTGTAAATCCTGCCGTATGACTCTCTTCCAGAGAAGGCTGCACTTTGCCCCCTACAAAGCTGGCGGCCGCACGTGTCCAGTGAATCGTTGCAGAAACACTCCCCGTCTGTGCCTTTCAGACTGCCTGCCTTTCCCTACATCCATCCCTATCCCTATCTCCAGAATCTAATCCACCTCCCTCTATCTCTGTAAATTCCTCCAATCCCCAAACCCTTTTGTCCCTCTGACATTCTTGACCAGATGTAACTTCGTTTAACTCTGTAAACCTCCCTATCTCTGTAACCTCTACCCATCTGTTCAACCCCCCCCCCCCCCCCCCCCCACTACTGAGGAGTGACTCCCTGTATTCGCCATGAGGCACATGGAATGACAGTGAACAGATATGATGGAACTGTCATCCGGAGATTTAGCTGCAGAATGACCATCGCTGGGAGGTGAATATTGAAAGGTTGTTGGGATAGAGTTATGGAGTCAGAGAGATGTACAGCATGGAAATCGACCCTTCGGTCCAACCCATTCATGCTGAGCAGATATCCCAACCCAATCTAGTCCCAATAGGCAGACTAGGCATAAAGCCAAAAACCTATGAAGGAAGGATGAGGTTAATGTATTAATGTGGATGTCATGTGGATCTGAATATCAAAAGTGGAGCTGAGAATAAGCAAGCAGCAGCAACCGTTAGCAGGAATTCTTTTGTAAGCACCAGACAGTGATGGGAATGTCAATATGGTTACAGTCAGGACACTGAATATACTTATGGCAAGGACAGTTCAGTAACTGTGTGTGACAGTGGTCTCCATGCTGACTGATACAGCACTGAATATCAGTGCTGTAAGAGATAGAATCCTGGATTGTATGTGAGATGGTTTTCTATAACATAATATCATATTTGTAGATCAAATGCTGTGTACTAGTAAATATCCAATAATCCCATTATAAAGGAGTTTTGTGAGCAGAGACCCATAATATTATGCAGGATATATTGAGTTCGTGCTCAGACCATGAGATGTAGGAGGGGAATGAGGCCATTTGGCCCATTGAGTATGCTCTGTCCTTCAATCAGATCATGGTGATCTGATACTGTTCAACTCCACTTTCCTGCCTTTTCCACAAAACCCTTATTTCGCTGATTCATTAACATCTGCAGGAGGTTACAGAACAGTTGGAGAGATAGACAGAAATGGCAAATTGAGTTTAATCTGGACAAGTGTGAGATGATGTCAAATTCAATAAGATCATTAGCATGATATACAGATGAATCTTGGTGCAAGTCAGTAACTCCCAGAAAATGGCAACAGAAGTGTTTCAGATGGGAAAGAAAGCAAATGGAGCACTAGCTTTCATCGGTGACAATATTGGGTAAAGTGTTTTGCATTTGATGCTGTGATTCTATAAAATGTCTGTTTGGCCACTTTTGGAGTACTGTGTGCAGGTCTCATCTCCACACAATAGGAAAGATGGGGAGGCTTTGGAGAGGGTGCAAAAGGGGCACAGCATGTTTCCTGTGTTAGGGTTTTGAAGGGTGTGTTAGGTGTAAGAGGAAATTAAACAAAGTTGGGTTGTTTTGTGAGAGTATCAGAGGCTGATAGGTGACCAGGTACAGGAATATAACATTTGGAACAGGGATAAATAATGTAGATAGTCAGAATCTCTTTTCCAGTGTGTAAGGTTCAAATACTGGAGCGCATAGGTTTAAGGTGAGAAAGAGGAAGTTTAAATGAGATGCGTGAGACAAGTTTTTTTTTACATAGAGTGGATGTTACCGAGGGAGGTCTAGAAGCAGAAATGCGAGTAAAGTTTTGACAGAAACATGAACAGGCAGAGAATAGAAGGATATGGACCCATGTGCAAGCAGATGATATGAGTTAGAATAATATCTTGGACAGCATAGACGTGGTGGATCGAAGTGCCTGCTGCTGTGCTCTACTGTTCTATTTACTAACTTCCCAGCATCTGCCCGATCAGACCCCCTCAGATTCTTAGATGTTTCATTCAATTTCTCTCTCATTATCTAAACTTCAATAGGTTCAACCTCAACCTACTCCACCTCTTCTCATTAGAAAATCTCTGTATTCCTAGGATCAGCCGAGTGAACCTTCTTTGGACTGCCTCCAATGCGACAATATCTTTCCTTCGGGCACACACACTGTTCATAATATTCGAGGTGTGGTCTGACTTGTACCTTGCATCGTTTCAGCTAGACCTGCCTATTTTTAGACTCCATTCCCTCTGTAATAAATGCCAGCATTTGACTTGCCTTCTCTATTATCTGCTGACCCTGTGAGCTACCTTTTTCAGATTGATAAACAAGAACTCCCTCAGCCCTTTCTGCTGTCAGTCTGAAACCAAATATTGTTAGCCTGACAGTACGTCGGGAGGATACTGAAATTGCTAGAAAGGATATGTCAATATACAATAACTGGCCACTTAGAAACACATTTGATAAAAGAGAATTTGTTTTTGAGCCTGTTGGATTTAATTTGTTAGTGTGAATATAAATGGCCGAATTGTAAGGGTGTAGGAGGGGTGTAGTGGTATAGGGGATATGGTGTATTTAAATTATCAGAAGCCTTTACGCAAGTTTCAATAAGGGCTAAAGAGTAACTTGGTAGCGAATAGGGCCTCTCAAAGATGAATAATGTCACCATTGTGTGGAACCAGAGCAGATGGGTGAGATATTAGACAAAATAGTCTTGTCAGTACTTACTGAGGCGAAAGACATGGAAGCTCGGAAACTTGAGGAAATAAATAGTGATGTCTTGGAAAGAATCCTCACATGAGAAGAGAAAGTGCTGTAATCATAAAACAAATAAAGGTAGATCAGTCTTCAGTAGCTCATTAGGTCGATCCTAGAATATTGTGGGAAGCTAGGGAAGAGATTGCATTGTCCCTAACAGAGATATTTATATTATCAAGACACAGTGAGGTGTTGGAAGACTGGAGGGCGGCTTATGCTGTTCCATCGCTTAAGGACAGCAGGGAAAAGCCAGGAAATTACAGCCCCATGAGCCCAGTGATGGGGAAGTTGTTGGAGGAGATTTTGAGATCAAGGAGCTCCTTACATTTACAAAGGCAAGGGCTGATTCAAGATGGTCAGCAGGGCTTTGTGAGTGGAAAACCATGTTGCACAAACCGGATTGACTCTTTGAGGAGGTGGCCAAAGATAGATGAAGGCAGAGCAGTCAAAGTTGTCCACATGGACTTTGGCATCTAGTCAAGGGGAAGAAGGAAGCTTACTTAAGTTTGAGGAAACAAGGGTCAGACAGGTTTCTAGAGGGGAACATGGAGCAGCACGGTGTCTCAATGGTTAGCACTGCTACCACATAGCACCACGGACTCCATTTTGATTCCAGCCTCAAGTGACTGTCGATGTGGACTTTGCACATTCTCCCCGTGTCTGCGTGGATTTCCTCCAGGTGCTCTGGTTTCCCCCCACAGCCCAAGGATGTGTATGTTCGGTAACTCAGCCATGCTAAATTACCAATAGTGTTCATGGATGGGTAGGTTTGGCGCATTAGTCAGGGCAATTGGAGAGTAATAGGGTGGGGGAATGGGGCTGAGTTAGATACTGTTTGGAGGGTTGATATGGAGCTGTTGGGACAAATGGCCTCTTTCCACACTGTAGGAATTCTCTGAAGGAACCATGAAGGAACCGAGGAATGGAATTAGGGCAACTAGAAGGGGGCATGAAAAAGCTTTGTTGGGAAAGATTAAGGAAAATTGTAAGGCATTCTCCAATTATGCGAGGAACAAGAGAATGTTCAGAGTGAGGATAAGGCCAATCTGGGATAGTGGAGGGAACTTGTCCTGGAGTCACAAGAGGTAGGGGAGGTCCTTAATGAATACTATGCCTCAGTATTCACGGCTGAGAAGGGTCTTGTAGTTTGTGAGGACAGCGTGAAACAGGCTGATACACGTGAACAGGTGGATGTTACGAAGATGGATGTGCTGAGAATTTTGTAAAATATAAGGATAGATAAGTCGCTGAACCAGACTGGATGCGTCCAAAGTTACTATACGAAGCGATGGTGTGAATTGCTGCGCACCTTTGCACCCTCACTGTCCACTGGAGTCAGACCAGATGATTGCAGGCAGGAAAATATTATTCCCTTGTTCAGGAAAGGGAATAGGGATAATCCTGGGAATTGCACACCTGTCAGTCTTATGTCTGTGGTTTGCAGATTATTGGAGAGGACTCTGGGAGACAGGATTTATTATTCTTTGGGAAACCATAGTTTGATTAGAGACAGTCAGCATGGATTTGTAAAGGGCAGGTCATGCCTCACAAATCTTATTGAATCTTTTCACAATATGACAAAACGCCTTTATGGCTCATTCAGAAGGTACGGAGGCCTGGGATACAGGGAAACCTGTCTGTCTGGATACATGATTACTGGCCCACAGAAGACAGAGCGTGATGATAGATAGAAAGAATTCATCCTGGAGCTCTGTGACCAGTGGTTTTCTGCAGGGAGCGGTTAAAGGACCTCTGCTCTTTGTGATTTTATGAATAACTTGGATGTGTGAGTGGAAGAGTTGGTTAGTAAGCTTGCCAATGACATGAAGGTTGGTGGAGTGGTGGATAGTGTGGAGGGCAGTTGTAGGTTGCAACGGGACATTGACAGGATGCAGAGCTGGGCTGAGAAATGGCAGATGGAGTTCAATCTGGAAAAGTGTGAAGTCATTCATGTTGAAGATTGAATTTGAATGCAGAATACAGGGTTAAAGGCAGGATCTTTGGCAGTGTGGATGAACAGAGGGATCCTGGGTTCCAAAGTCCCTAGATCCCTCAAAGTAGCCACCCAAGCTGATACGCTTGTTAAGAAGGAATATATTGTGTGGGATTTCATTAGTTTGGGGATTGAGTTTTAAAGCTGTGAGGTTATGCTGCAGCTGTACAGAGCCCTGGTTAGACCCCATTTGGAATATTGTGTTCAGTTCTGGTCCCTTCATTGCAGAAAGGATGTGGAAGCTTTAGAGAGGGTAAAGAGGAGATTTACCAGGATGCTGCCTGTACTGAAGAGCATGTCTTATGAAGAAAGGTTGAGGGAGCTAAGGCTTTTCTCATTTGAGTGAAGACGGGTGAGGGCTGACTTGGCAGAAGTGAACAAGGTGACGAAAGTCACAGAGTGAATAGAGAGAGATTTTCTACTCTGACATAAATAGCTATTACAAGGGGGTATAATTTTCGCGTGATTAGCGGATGCTTAAGGGGAGATTTCAGAGGTAGGTTCGTTGCATACAGAGTGGTGGCTGAGTGGAATGCACTGCCAGCGGTGGCAGTAAAATTAGATGCATTAGGGACATTTAATATACTTCTGGATAGGCACATGGATGATAATAAAATGAAGGTTATGCAAGTTAGAGTCATAGAGATGCACACCATGGAAACAGACCCTTCGGTCCAACCCGTCCATGCTGACCCAATATCCCAATCCAATCTAGTCCCACTTGCCAGCACCCATCCATATCCCTCAAAACCCTTCCTATTTATATACCCATCCGAATGCCTCTTAAATGTTGTAATTGTACCAGCCTCCAACACTTCCTCTGGCAGCTCATTCCATACACGTACCACACTCTGTGTGAAAAGGTTGCCCCTTAGGTCTCTTTTATATCTTTCCCCTCTCACCCTAAACCTATGCCCTCCAGTTCTGGACTCCCCAAAGCCAGGGAAAGTACTTTGTCTATTTACCCTATCCGTGCCCCTCATAATTTTGTAAACCTCTATAAGGTCACCCCTCAGCCTCTGACGCTCCAAGGAAAGCAGCCCCAGCCTGTTCAGCCTGTCCCTAGAGCTGAAATTCTCCAACCCTGGCAATATCCTTGTAAATCTTTTCTGAACCCTTTCAAGTTTCACAACATCTTTCCGATAGTAAGGAGAACATAATTGCATGCAGTATTCCAACAGTGGCCTAACCAATGTGCTGTACAGTCGCAACATGACTTCCCAACTCCTGTACTCAATACTCTGACCAATAAAGGAAAGCATACCAAACGCCTTCTTCACTATCCTATGTACCTGCGACTCCACTTTCAAGGAGCTATGAACCTGCACTCCAAGGTCTCTTTGTTCAGCAACACTCCCTAGGACCTTACCATTAAGTGTGTAAGTCCCGCTAAGATTTGCTTTCCCAAAATGCAGCACCTCACATTTATCTGAATTAAACTCCACATGCCACTTTTTTAAAAATCTTACAGTCGGATAAAAGATTGGCATATCATCACGGCCAAAAGGTCTTGTTCTGTGTTCTACATGTCGTATGGTAAACTGGGTAATAAGCTCAGATCTGTGTAAAAGCTTATGGCATTCAGGAGGAGCTAGTCAACTGGAAAGATAATTGGGCTTGATGGTAGGAGACAGAGGGTGATGGGGACATGTTTTTCTGACTGGAGACATGTGACCAGTGGTGGAGTGGGTCCACTGTTGTTTGTCATTTGGATAAATGGTTTGGATGGGAATATTGGTTTCCTTGTAAGTAAGTTTTTTGGGTGACACTGAAATTGGTCGTAAACTGGACATTGATGAAGGTTATCTGTGATACACCAGGATGAACAGTACTGCTGGGATAGTGGGCTGAAGAATAGCAGATGGAGTTTAATTAAGTAAATATGAAGTGTGCCATTTTGGTGAAACAAACCAAGGTGGGACTTGTACAATTAATGTATGGGCCCTGGGTAGAGTTATCAGTCAGTGACCCAGGGATGTAGGTACACAGTTCTTTGTAAGTGGTGTCACAGGTAGACAGGCTGGTGAAGCAGGTGTTTGGGATGGTTACCTTTGGGAGAGCATTAAGAGTAGGAGTGGGGACATCATCTTGTATCTGTACAAGACATTGGTCAGGTCAACATAAAAGCATTGTTAATCAGTGGGAAGAACTCATCTGGTTCACTGACCTCCTTTTGTGTAGAACATCTGACGTTCTAACCTGGTCTGGCTAACATGTGACTCCAGACCCACTGCAGTATGGCTGACCCTGAGCTGCCCCCTTAGTAGTTAGCAAGACACCCACATCCCATGAATGAATGAATAAAAATACATATGTCCCTCCCTACTTCTGCAAACACCTCCAGCTGCAGCAATCCGTACAGGCTTTGTAACACTGTTGAGGCCCTGATCATTTTCTATAACAATCTTACCACATCCAGCACCTTCACTTATCCCTGTTCCTTTTGTGGCATTAAACCCTGACAATGATTCCCCTTCCCACTGCCCTCCTTCTGCTAGCAGACCCTTTACAATCCCTTTAAAACTTACTCCTAAAACACACTCTCACTTCAAGGTTTTAAGTACTTTTTGGTGATCTTCTCAGCCTCATAATCTAATATGATACATTTTGTCCTGACTGAGGGGCTGGTGGGAATGTCTTGCTGAGGTTTTGTCTGTTTCAATGGAATGTCCTTTTATTGAGTGTTTTACACTGTTCCTTCAAATGTTTTCCACTGTTCAGTTACAGGCACATATTTCAGTCAGTTTCGCCTCTTCACCTTGGTCAGTTCTCATCTCAAACCCATGTAATTGGCTGTTTTTGTTTCTAAGTCGTAGCTTGTCCTTTCTGTGATTCACTTTAAAACTTTCTATTTCTTTAAACTGCACTTTATCACAATTTCCCAGAGGATCTCTCCAGGTGACATTACTCATTTGCTAAGTTTCATCACACAACGATCGCTCTGAGATAGTTACGTCCCTAGCCAGTTGCAAAATTTCTTATTCAAAGAAACACTGAAAAAAAATTCTCTGAACTCCTCTTCCAATATCATTGTTGCCAGTGTGACTGTCCTAGATTATTTGAATATTGAAGTTTCCCAAAATTATCACAATGTGTTTGTTAAAATGTTCTAATGAGTTCCTGTTTAATGCAGTGATGAGCAATGGAATGCTGTTCGGTGGCTACAACTGTTCAGCTGCTTGTGTCCTTGGCAAGTTGTAGCCAGAATTTACATTCAGACTGACTCTACTTCATGATCTGATGCCAAGTGCTTTCTCTGTAATATCTTTGTTATCCTTTATTGTTAGCGTTACCCATTTTGGCTGAGTTTCCGCAAGGTTGTGAACCATTGAATATATATGTCCACCTTTTGTTCACCCTGTAACCACGTCACACTGGTGTCTAAATCTTTTATCTCTGTGTCACAAATCAATCTACCTTATTGAAGAGACATTACCCATTCCAAAAAAAAACATAATTTCTCTTTCTCACAATTTCCTGTCACAAGCCGATTTCCTGATGTACAATTTTAGTTAAACTCTGTCCCATCCTGTTACTTTCTGCTTGTCTTCAGTCACATTCCCATGTTGCTCCAATACTTCACCTTTCCTCTGTGGAATTGGAAAGCTCCTTTCACCTGAATCCTGTCCCTGCATCCTCCATGTCAGTTTGAAGTCCTGTCCATAAACCTACTGACTTGACTGGTCAGGACACTGGTCACAGTACAGTTCCAGTGGGACCATCCCAATTGGTTATCTTTTTAAATCAGGTATGGGATGTGGGTGTCTCTGGCTGACCAGCCTTTCTTGCCCAACCCTAGCTGCCCTTGAGCTGATTAAGGTGCTTGGCTATTTCAGATGGTCATTGAGAGGCAAAACGTTTGCTGTGGGTATGTTGTGCAGACCACGTGAGGATGGGCAGATGTCCTTCTTGAAAGGACGAGTGTTTGGGATATTTTTTTGGTACATCAGCAATGGTTTCATACGTATGCACGGACTGTCAATTACCTTTTCTTTTAGTTATTGATTTCAAATTTCTGCATTTCTGGTGGTGGGATTTAAACCTGCCTCCACAGAACATTCGCTGAGGTTTGGCATACATGCTGTAGTAATAATACGACTAGACCAGCAATTCACCTGCTCACCGGTTGCTCATCGCTGAGCATTGATACATCATGAAGTGCGTCATGAAGCCAAACCCGTTTTTCCTACAAATTTGTTTGATCCTGAAATCATCCTGAACTCTGGTGATATCGCTCATTATCTCTCCATGTGGTCTCCCTCACTGTGTGGGTCTGATTGCTGCCTCTGTGAATGTCACTCACTCTTGCAGTTACTCCACATCCTGAGCCAACAGAATTCTCCTCTCCAGAGGGACACAGCAGCACATGCCAAGGATGGAGACTGGTATTTTCCAAATCCCTGTGGGATACAGCATCATTCTCCCTGTGTAACCCTCACTGCATATGTCTATATTCCCAATCTGTCTATCTCTCAGTCTCCTGTAGGTACTCAGGAATTTCCTGACTCAGTAGCCTTCCCAGCTGCTGAGTGTTTCGTCCATTACCTCATTGTCTCTCTGGCTGAGCAACCATTTTCAAAATGCAGGGAGATCTGGAGCCTTCAACAAATCCTGCAGTGAGGTCAGATCACTCACATGCACAGAGCAGAGAGCAATGACAGGGCTCCAAACATTGGCTAACAAGACATGACACAGATACAGCGCTGGAGGGGGAGCATGGTCAATCACCGCCCCTACTTTAACTTACTTTGTACTGAGTCAGCATCGGGGGTGTCAGTTACCGATCCAGGTCTGTGCTGTCTTAGTGAGCATCAGTATAACAAAGGGGAAAGCAGACCTCCCACGTGAGGGTGGGACTGCTGCCTGGGATCTTTCTGTTCTGTGCTCTCTCTCCAAAACTGAATCCATGTCATGTCTCCCTGACTAGTGTCTTCAAAAATGTGTAACTCTGACATCAGTTCCAGTCCCTGTAACCTCCTCCCTTCCCTTCCGTCCCTCCACATATTTGAAATGTGCTGCATTCCAACCTACCATTCCTGTCTCTGTAACTTGCTTCAGTGTCTACAACATGCCTTATCTCTGTAGTCTCCTCCTCCAATAACTGGAGACAGAGGCATGCAGCACGGAAACATAACCTTTGGTCCGACTAGTCCGAGCTGACCAGGTTTACCAAACTGAATGAATCGCTTCAGCCTGTGTTTGTCCCATATCCCTTCAAACATTCCCCTCTCCATGTACCTGTCCAAATGTCTTTTCCATGTTGTAATTGTTCATGTTTCTCCCATGTGCCTGAGGCAGTCTGTTCTGTCTATGCACCATCCTCTGTAGATAATGTTGCCCCTCAGCTTCCTCTTTAAATCCTTGCTCTGTCACCTCCTGTTTATACCCTCTAGTTTGGGACTCACCTACCCTTGGCTTTTCACCTTACGAAGGGCCCACAAGATGTTGTAAACCTTGAAAAGTTGGCCCCATAGCCTCCGCTGCCCAAGGGAAATATTTTGGTCAAAGTTTACCAATGTGCTTTCTCCAAGCTGTCCACCTGTGATGCCACTTCCAAGGAACAATGTAACTGCAGCCCTTGGTCTCTCTGTAAGACAACACTGCCCAGGAACCTGCCATTAACTGTGTTAGTTCTCCCTGATTTCTCTTAACAAAATCCAACATCTAAATTCAACTCCATCTTTCATTCCTTGGTCCACTGACCCAGTTGGTCGAGATCCCCTTTCACTGCCCGCTACACCATTAATTTGATCATCCATAAAATTACAAACAATGACTCCTATATTCTCAATCGTTTATGTAGATGATGTACATCAGTGGAAACAGCCCTGAACCTTATAATACACTGCTGGTCACAGGCCTCCAGTCTGAGCAACAACCCTCTCCCACCACCCTATGTCTCCTCCTGTCAAGCCAACTATGTATCCAGTTGGTGAGCTCGCCCTGATCCTATGTGATCTAACCTTATGAACCAGTATATCATGCTAAACCCTGTCAAAGGCCCTGCTGACTTTGGTGTAGACAATGTATGGGCACAACTTCAACGAAAGCAATCAAGTTAGTGAGACCTTACTTTGTATGCACAAAGCTGTGCTGACTATCTTTCATCAATCCTTGCCTTTCCAGATGCATGTAACTCCTGTCTGGCAGAATCACTTCCACCACCGATATGTGGTTAATTGGTGTTTACTTCCATGGCTTTCCATCGCAGCCTTTCTTAAATAATAGAACAAAACCATATTCTTGTCATTGTTGAACAGCATGGAATCTGACCCTTCTGTTGGTACCAAACATGATTTCAAACTAAACCCATCCCGTTCTGCGTTCTGTGGCAGAAGTAAACTGACTGAATTAGAATATAGTTTTAAATACTTGCATGCTTTGTGTCAATGTAATATGTATGTATTGCAGTCTACTGAAACTGTAAGAATAAACGGTTTAAAATGAGGCCATCTTTGAAAATTGATGTTTTTTTTTCATTTTAAAAGGGTTATTTTCTCTTGTTCTTTTTTGAATAAAGGTTTTAAAGGCAGAGATCCCGAACTGCCACCTGAAAACAGCTTAAGTAAATAACCGAGAAGGCCTTTAGGTTTTATGAAAACGTTGGTAACAATGGAAGGGCAGTGGCCACCTCTCCCAGACCAGGTTTTCTTGTTTTGGTTTTAGCTGCAGCATTCAGAAGCTTCAATACATGATCCCCAGCTGCTATTCTCTCTGAAAACTCTCTTAAAGTTGCTTCCTCCTGGATTGGAGAACTGCATATAAGATTCTGTGTTTGAATTTACCTTTTTGCCAAGGGGTGTGTTTTTGGGATGTCCCTGTATTAGCGCAGTTAATTAGTAGAAGGCACTGTATCTAATGGTAACATAGGTGTTCCAGTAGAGAAGCTATCCCAAATTGTTCTTCTCTTTGATTTTGTCTTAATTGGAGCTTTTGAATGGATTACATTTTGCTTAACGTTGAGTGGGGTGACCAGTTGCAACACATCTGGAACACACAGTTAACATCTACGTTTAAAATAAGGGAATCTTAGGGTGGAGGCTGCCTGCATAAAATACTTTGACGTGGTCTGGTCAGGTCCATAACACTTGTAGCTGAGGGGCTTCTGACTGTCTACTGCTATTGCAAAGTTCGTGGAAGTGTTGGGGTGGTTTTCTGGAGGTTGTGCTGTGAGCTGTCTCAGGCATTCATGGAGACCTAAGGATTTGGTGACCCAACGCTGGATGGAGCATGGGGACTGTAGTTACAGCATCTGGGTCTGTAACATGAAAAGCAAATGGAGCAGAGGCTGTACAGAGGGGAAGCTCTGAAACCACTGTGTGAATATGTCTGGGGAAAGGGACCTATTGGATCCACCCCGTGTTTTCCAGGAACAACTTGCCAAGTTCCACTTAACCCTGGAGCAGAGTGAGGGGATCCTGACTGAATGAGGAGCTGGTCACAGAGTGGTGTCACCTCCTTCAACACGACCTGCAGCTTTACACCAGGGGGAGGACGGTGCTGCCGGTTACAGTTAGGGTCACTGTTTCATTCAGCTTCTATGATCTGGAACTTTCCAGGCAGGAGTCGGTGACATGTGCATTGTCTCCCGGCAGCATGGTGGCACAGTGGTTAGCAGTGCTGCCTCATAACGCCAGAGACACGGGTTCAATTCCCGACTCAGGTGAATGGCTGTGTGGCGTTTGCACATCCTTCGCGTGTCTGCGTGGGTTTGCTCCGGTTTCCTCCCATAGTCCAAAAATGTGCAGGTTAGGTGAATTGGCCATGCTAAATTACCCGTAGTGTGAGTTGAAGGGGTAAATATACAGGAATGGGTCTGAGTGGGTGGCGGGTCGGTGTGTACTTGTTGGGCCGAAGGGCCTGTGTGCACACTGTAAGTAATTAAATCTCAACATCAATGTCACTATTTAGTGATGGATATTGTGGATGAGGTGAATGTTTTCTCTCTCAGCAGAGATTTGCCAGGTGTATCCATGTTTTCTCAGTGTTGCAGGATTCCCAAAGTTGTACATGGCTCTGTAGGCTTCCCATATTAATGAGGACAGCTGGAGGAACTGAAGGAGCTCTCACTCCATTAATGTTACAGAGTGTCCATTCCCAGTACATCATGTTGGTGAATACTCACTGTCCTGGCAGCAGCCACTGCATCTTCATTCAGAAGCAGTCAGCCATTCCCATCGTCATTGGGTCTCCATTCGGAAAGAAAGGATAGGCTCTCTGCCTTTGATAGAAATCTCAAAACAACCTCCCCCTCACCACTCCCACCGCCAACCTACCACATCAAAATATCCCGAATGTTCTGAGAGTAGTATGACCACTGGGAATGTCAGGGAAAAATCATCAGGGAGATCGAGAACATTTCCCATGTCTGAATGGGTTAGAATAAACCCTCCAAAATTTCAGTAACATACTGCCTTCCATTCTTCCAGAAAAAAAGCTGGCAGATTATACATACCGTTATATTACACTTGGCAAAGTATTATTCATTGACTTTACCTGTCCATAAAATTTGTAGACTCTCCACATTCTCTTGATAGTTTAATGACTTGCTTACCTCAGTGTCATCACCAAACTTAGTAGCAGTACATCTGTTCTATTGTCCTGATCACTGATATCGATTGAAAAGAGTTAAGGACCCAGCACTGGTCCCTGTGTGACTCCACGGGTTACGTTCTGTCAAAGTGATTAAGACTGATTTATCCAGAGTGCCTGCTTCCTGAAAGATAAACAGTCCTCACCCGTTCCTGTGGAGCACAGTCGAAGGACTGAATAAGAAAGAGGAACAATCCAGCCCCTCAAGTCTGTTCCGCCATTGAATACTATCATGGCTGATGTCATTGCCAGCTCAGTTCCATTCCCCTGCCTGCTCTCCATATCCCTTCATTTACTCAATGTCCCAGCATCCCCGGCACACTGGGACAGTGAGCTACACAGATTCACAACCCATTGAGAGAAGTAAGTTCTCCTCACCCCTGTTTTAAATCTGCTCTGCCAAATCCTAAAACTATGATCTCTTGATCTAGTTTGCCCCAGATGAGGAAATATCCACTCCACATCGACATTGTCAATCACCTTTAACATCCTCCAGGCCTCAATGAGCTCTCCTTTCATTCTTCTGAACCCAGAGTGTATTGGCCTGATCTGCTCGAACTCGCTTCAAAAGACAAATTCATCTCTGGAATCAATCTAAAGTACTTATTCTGAACTGCCTTCTTGGTAACAACATCACCCCTGCGTCAGGAGAACAAACCTGAACACAGTACATCAGTTACAGTCTGACTAATATCTTGCAGAGTTGCAGTAATTCTTCCTTCCCTTTATACACTATTCTTTTACAAGTAAATGCTGAAATTGCCTTTCTCATTCCCTGCTGTACCTGCATGTGAGTTTTATGTGATTTGCACAAGGACACCCAGATGCCTCTGCAAGTAAGCACTCTGAAGTTTCTCTCCATTTCCAATACATGTTGGATTCCTCTGATCAAAATGGTTAATCCCATATTATCCATGTTAAATTTTAGCGGCAAGATGTTGGCATATTCATCTAAACTTCATGCCCATTTGCAATTTTTCGACATCTTCATTACATCAATCTACTTTTCCACTTGTTTTAGTGTCAGCTGAAAATGTGGCTGTAGTATTTTGTCTCCTCTCATCCAAGTAATACAATGAATGTTAAATTATTCGGTCATGTGGTCTGAACTCTATGGAATCCCTAAAGTTGCCAACCACGAACGAAACAACTAGCCTATCTCTCTGCATTTTGTTGGCTCACCAGCCCACTATCCAGGCGAATAACATCCTCCCAAACCCATGTCCTCTTATTTTACAGCTTAATATTTTGTGCAGCGTTTAATCAATGCCTTTTCAAAGTCTAGGTACTTTACTCCTCCAGGTTACCTATTCTCTAACTTTGCATGTCACATCTTCAAAGAATTCGAGCAAACAAATGCTTAAAAAATGCTGATTCTGATGTATTCTGGTTTTACTTTGCAAATCCGCTGTTGTTAATTAATTAATAATGGAGTGTCACAATTTCCCTTAATTCCCAACAGTTTGCTCACAACTTTTTATTGACAAGTGAAGATGATTATCCTTAATCCTAACCTTTCTGTACCCTCTACGTTCCCTTTCCCGTGTTCCTCTGTAACAGGTACAAATCTTTAAAAGATCTGCTCCAATAGGCATGAGTGTCTGAATGGATTCGCTCAGTTCCTGGTTTATACACTCAACGGGCTGAATGCCCCCATAGTGTTCCTACACTATAGTCTCGATGGACGGAAAGTCCTGATTTACAGATTCAAAATCTGCTTCTCTTTTTCCTGATAATACGTCAGAAGCCTGAGGGATTGTGGAATTTTCCTGTTGCTGTGCCATAGTTTGAAGGGCTGAAAGGTCTCTTCATATTCCTTCACAACAGGCTCGAGATCCCTGAAATGGGATCGAAGGAGTGATTTGTCTTCTTCTGTTCCCATACAACAGACACATGGGTGAATGACCTCCACCTTTCCGTAACAAATCTCAAATAATTTTATCTCCTTCTTTAATTCTCGTGCTGAATGGCCTCCTGTTATTTTAGTGTACCAATCTCTTCCAGTTCCTGTGTTAGCGAATTGAGGAGGCTGAATGAACTGATCCTGTTGCTGCATAACAGGATACTGGTGCCTCATGGCCTACTCTGCGTGCAGTGTTATAGACTCGAGGGGCTGATTGGCCTCCTACTGTAACTGTATATCAGGATTCAGGGGCTGAAAAACCTTGTCCTGTTCTGGTGTAACAGGTTCGAATTCCTGAATACCCTTCTGCTGTTCCTGTGTTACAGGCTGGAGAAATGGAATTGGCAATGTAATTGGTTTCTGTTGCTGACTCTTTCCGGTGTTCTATGTAAAAATAAGGTCACTTTTCATTCTTGTAAACTCTCATGCGTATTGGATCAACCTGATAATCCTTTCCTTGTAAGTTAACCGCTTCATTGCAGGAATCAGTTGAAGGAACCATTTCTGATCTGCTTCCAATAGAGCAATATCCTTTCTGCAGTGAGGAGACTTAATCTGTGGACACTACTCCAGATGTGATCTGATTATGATCCTGTACAGCATCAGTGACACTTTGCCAGTCTGCTGTAAGGTTCCCAGCCAGGTTAGAGCATGCTCAGCTGTCTGGGGGAATGCATAGCATTGTTGAAAGATCATTGTCCTTCTCTACTCCACCAGCATAACGGGAGATCTGGAGAAAATGTCATAATAACACTTGAGAAGAATGAATGACGTGACGAGATTATCTCAACGTCCAAATAGGCTTCACCAAATATCTCACCTGAAACTACCATTAATTTTCCAAGAGGCCACATAGCTCAGATTCGACAGAATCTTATAAGGTGAAGCTTAGAAACAACACGGAGAAGCAAAGATTGATGGAAGTCATATGCCAAAGTGAAAGTTGCAATACAAATGTTGGGTATTATATGAAACAGGAAATTAGATATCCAGGTTTGTGGGTACCACATTAATAATGAACAGTTTCAAGCTACATCTAAACTGTGGTAACCCACGTGAATAATAATGCTGGGAAAATGGATTTCATTAGCGTATTTGAGATGGTTTCCTTTAACAGTATGTTGAGTACTGTGGGGCCGTTTTGAAAATGATATTATGTGACCAGAAGAGCGAATTGAAAACCCTGCCGAAAAGGAGGTTTCGGGAACAGTATTTATAAGATATTGAATTTTATATGACGTCTGAAAGCACACCAGTTATTTTTGAAACTGTGGTTATAAACCTGAGTATGCAATTCACGAAAGTATGAGGCTAGAATTAGATTCAGTGAATTGGAGAAGTACATGAAAAAGATTTACTGGAAGACAGGCAATGGTTGTTGTTTAAATAAACACCTAAAAATGTACAATATACACATGTCCACCACAGTTCAAACAGCAAAAGGGTAAGGTGACTTAACAATAGTTAACAAATAAGTGAAAGAATGCATTAGATCAAAGGAAGCAGCTCAGGAAATTGTCAGATATTGTTGTAAGCCATGGATTCAGAGACATTCGAGGACCAATGAACTGATAATGAAATAATAAAAGAAGAATGCAAACTAAAAACAAACATTAGGATGACCAAACGCTTCTCTCGATACTTGATGGGAAAGTGAAGGCAAGGACACGTGTGGAATGGAGAATATCCACACACGATAGTTTCTTGCAGAGAACTTGGAAATTACAGAGAAACTAAACAGTTACTTTCATGCCAACCTTATTAGAGACAAGATTAACTGATGGAGAAATTCAGTTTGTGTTCTCCAGTGATTGCCAAAATGAAATGAGATCGCAGTGAAGCTTAGAAAGTTCACACAGAGAGACGGGCTGACACAGGGGCATGGAGATGTATTGCCAGGCAAGGTTAGGGAGAATCCCAAGATGTTCTCCACGTATATCAATCGGAACAGAACAACTAGGGCCCATTAGAGACCAAGGGAGTATTCTATGTGCAAATTTGGAGAAAATTGATCGATTGTTACATGAAAGCTCCATATCTATTTTACTTGGAGAAGGAGGCTGCAGGGACAGAATTCAAGAAGATGGATTGGGAAGCTCTTGAACAAACTGATATAAGGTGGGAGCAGGGATTGGACGCTTTGGCTGGTATAAAATTGGACTGATTGCCAGGTCTGAATAAGTTGCATTATAGGCTGCTGTTAGAGACAAAGGAGAAAAGGCGCTGACTCAAATTTTTAAGTCGAATCTGGCCACAGGGAAGTTAGAGTTGCCAGATGACTGTAGAACAACGAATATGGTCCAACTTTACAGGAAGAATGGTGAAAATAGACTGACTGTTAACCAGACAGTTTTAGATCAGTGTTAGGGCAAGTACTGGAGAAAATAAGAAAGGAGAAAAGTTCTCTCCATTTGCAGATGCAAGGTTTGATCACGGGGAGTCAGTATGACATCATAGGAGGGAAGTCATACCAAGTGAATGTTCTTGTCTGTTTTCGAGCATGTTGTTCTTATGGTTATTCAGCAAGACCTTTGACAGAGCCCCATATGTGCAACTGATTAAAAAAAAGTCATGATATCAAGGGTGACTTAGTGAGTTACATCAAACATTGTCTTATTCGCAGGAGACAGAGGGTGGTGGAGGAAGGCTGTTTGTGTGACTGGAGACCAGTGTCCCCTGATGTACCATCGGGATCAGTGCAGTGTATCTTATTATTTGTGGTATTCATAAATGTGAATGTGTTAGCGGGGGGGCGGGGGGGGGGGGGGGAGGTGAGGGAGTGTGCTAATTAAGTTTGTATTTGACACAAATATTGGCCGGGTGGTTGGCAGTGAGGTGGAAGGCTATATGTTACAGGAAGATACAGATGGAATGGTCAGATAATCAGATGGAATGAACCCCTGATAAACATGTGGTGATGCACTTTGGAAGAAGGAACCAAAATGGGGGTATACAATGAATGGCAGCACACTAAGAAGCTGAGATGGTGTTACTCCACAGATCCCTGAATGCGACGGCACAGGGTAATGGTTTAGGGAAAAAATGAGGACTGCAGATGTTTGAGATCAGAATCAAGAAGTGTAGTTCTTGTAAAGCACAGTCGGTCTAGAAGCATGCAAGGAGCAGGAGAGTCGATGTTTTGATCAAAAGCTTTTTATCAGGATTGGTGGCCACATTCCTGATGAAAAGCATATTCTCAAAAAGTCGACTTTCCTGCTTCTAGGATGCTGGCTGATCTGCTGTGCTTTTCCAGCAATATACGTTTTGACTGAGGTTAATACGTTAGTTAATAATGCAGAGGGAACCGGAGACAGAGCCTTCATTCACCGACATATAGATTGTCAGAGCTATCCAAGTCTATGGTTAGGCCATGTTGGAACATTGTGCGAGCCATATTGCAGGAAGGATGTGATAGTAGTGGAGGGAATCAGAGGAGATTCACCGGGATGCTCCCTGGGATGGAGCATATTAACTGCAGAGAGAGGCTGGATAAGCTCGGGTTGTTTACTTTGGAGCAGAGAAGGCTGAGTGAGAGGTGATTCACAAGGATAGGATTACGAGGGGGATTTCCAGAAAGATTTTTGCTGAAGTCCCAAACCCAGTGTGCAAAATCAAATCTTACTGGATTGTGGCAAATATTTCGACATGGTTACGGAATGGAACAGCTGGCAGGAAAGACTGAGTAAAAGTTTTTGATTTTGATTTTATGACCAGGTGTATTTTCCAGGATAAAGACAATAAAATACAGTGAAATGCTTTCACTTGTTGCACAAAGTGGTGCCATTTTGAACAATTGAAGACAGTGGAATAAACCTGAAGAGAGTTTATGGGTTTTAAGACAGCTCCTCATCATCGACCACCCCTGCAACCCAACCCCTTCATAACAGCTTCATCCCCATCTACACCAGACATCCAAGTTTCTGATCCTCAGGCACCATCTTTACCACTGGGCAGATACTCCACCATCACTAGCTCATTGCCTCCTCTGCCAGGCCATTCCAATGTCAGAGACATGACTCTTACTGCTGGGCCCACCTCATCGATGTTACCATCATGGCCTTCCACTATCTGCTTCACCACAACCAGCACAGGACCCAATCAACAACATGTCTCCAATCTTCAGGCAACACCTTTTACTGCTGGGCCCTATCTCACTCACGTTGACTCTACTGATGTTGCAGCTGCCAATTCCAGGTTATGTGCTTGTTCCGGAAAAGTAAGTAAGGACTCACTCTCCTCTGCATTTGCCTTAGCTTGAGTTCCAAACGCTGGGTCCAGCTTTAGGTCAGGAAATTACAAAATGAAAAGTGTAGGAGAAAATATGAAAAAGAAAGCAGGTCAGCAAAGGAGCACTTGGACTGGAAAAACAGGAATAAAAGGATCCTTTTATTGGAGTTGAACGCTCGTGGAGTATCTCAGGATTATGTCTTTGGGTCTCAGCTATTCGGACACACCGAAAACATTTGGTTGACGGAATCAATTGCAATATATCTCACTCTGCTGTAGGAGAGATACATTGAGGAGATTCTCGGCCATAGTGAGAACGTGGGAGACTCACTGTGTTGAATGACCTATTCCTTTCCAAACGTTTCTATGTACTCTGTGGATAAGCACTGTCAGTGTTGTCACAATCTCTCACGTGTTAGGAAGGAGGTCTCCGCAGTGTTGACACGCCTGTGTTTCCCTTTTCTGATGCAGAAGCTAACACCGGGTGTTCTGACCGGTTTTATCCTTTAAGACTTCAGAGCAGTTTGATACAATTGAGTGTCTTGTTTGGCCATTTCAGAGACCATTGAAGAGTATATCACATGTCTATGTGTCTGGAGTCACTTTTAGGCCAGACCAGGAAAACACGGGAGATTCACTTCCTGAAAGTACATTGGGGAAGCAAATTGGTGTATATAATTGACATTGGCTTCAAGGTCATTATTACTGACTCAAGATTTTAGATCTCGATATTTATTAATTGTTATTAACTTCCACGAGCTGCCAGAGCATTAGCCTGGTCTGGATTAGAAATCCAGTGACATTTCCATCTCCACATCGTAACCTGTCGCACACCACACTGAGCAGTTTATTTCTGTGCTGCTTGACAACTCTGTCAAAAAGAACTCCCAACAACTTGACTGTCATTATGGAATTGAGGGGGTGATGTTGGTCATACTGTAAGTATTCTCCTCTTAAGGGACTTGTCATAGTTGAGTAACTTTCCACATTGCCAGATAGATGTCAGAGTTGGAACTGGAATGAAACAGCTTCCCCAGGGACACGGCTTGTTGTACATTGCCTTTGTCGTATTGACTGTGTTCAGATGTTTCTTCATGTCACATAGAGCGAATCGGATTGTTTGAAAACTGCCATCTGTAATTCTGTGGGCATCCTGACGAGGTGAGGTAGATCATTGACTCAAAACTTCTGGCTGAGTATGTCGCAGATAACTACATGCTTGTCTTTTGCACTGAAGTGCAGGGCTATTCCATTATTAAGGAGGTTGACATGTGGTGGGTCCTCTCCTGCAGTGAGTTGTTTAATCCATTAACGACTGGATCTGACAGGACTGTAGAGCTTCGAACTGATCTGTTGGTCTTGCAATCATTCTACCCCCCCCCCCCCCCCCTCAGATGGTAGTTCTGCTGTTTGGAATGTAAACAGTCAATTGTGATAGCTTTATGGTTTGCCATCAGTTTTAGGTACATATAGTTCTGCCCTGGCATGTTCACCACACTGGTCACTGATGCATTGATCCGCGTATTGGTAATGGTAGACTGAGGGATAATCCCAGGCAAAAAGTTACAGATTATGGTTGAATACAATTTTGCTTCTGTTGCTGTTGTGGTCTACAGCATCACATGGAACACGCAGTTTGAGCTGCAATATCTCCAATACAGTTCTGCCCCCTTTTCACATCAAGTCCCACTCACCCATTAGCCAAGTACTCAGTAGCCTACTCTGGTATCTGATATGGCACACTTCCAATTTTATATTCTCATTCTACTGAGGGTCTCTCCATGGTGTCACACTTACAATTTGTCTCATTGCCCAAAACCCTTTAACATAATCACCTGAATCCTTTCCTTTCCAGTATGTGTTACCTTCTGTGTTTAGAGTGAATGCGTGTCCCTCTGTTTCTCTCCCTGACTAACAGTAAGAACGCTGCAGTTTGAGTGATGCCGGCTTTACGTCATTTCAGAGACATGGAAATTGTGCATCTTGTGTTATCTTTCACTTCCCGGTATATGTGCTCCAGGTTGAACAGGGCGTTTGAGCCACATTGACACATGTCTTTGAAAAGTGGTGAAAAGCAGAAATTGCTGAAGAAATTAAGCAGGTCTGGCAGCATCAGTGGAGTGAAAGCAGACTTAATCATTTGGGTGCACTGACCATTATTCAAGGCTCACAGTTTCTTTTTTGTTCTCGTTTCAGATTTCAAGTATCCAGAGTTATTTGTTAAATTGAAAATGTGCTTTTTTCATTTCTGGAGAAACACAGCAGAGCTGGCAATATCTGCGGAGAGAGAGAAACACAGTCAGCATTTCAAGTCCAGTGTGAATCGTTTTCAGAACAGAAAAGGATTGGAAAATGGGCTTTTAACTCCCTTGACCGAGGCAGAGGAGGGGTGACGGGAAACAAAATGGTGTGGAGGAGCAATGCCACTGACAAATTGACTTTTATTTCTGGTAAAAGAGAATCAAATGTAAAATCAGTATTAATTAGATTGTGAAGGGGGGAAATGGGTTCCTTAATTAAGTGCAAGACAATCGATTCGCAAACAGGGCAAGTTCATTGGGAGACCAGGAGAAAGAATGTGTGAAGAATGGAGAACAGCCATAATGCGGTCAGGATGTGCAAGTATGGAATTGAATAAAAACTCCTTCAGGATAGAACGTACCAAGGTCTAAAGTGAGGTGTTACTCGAGATTGAGTTGTGGTTCATTGGAGCATTACAGCAGCCCAGGATTGAAATGTTAACATGACAGCAAAGTACCTTATTGAAATGGGAAGCAATGAGAAGGTCAAGTTATTCCAACAGACAGAGTGGGAGTATTCCTCAAAACAGTTTCTGTTTGGTCTCCCCAATGTAAAGGAGACTGCATTGTGAGCAACAATGACAGAATTCTGGATTGAAAGAGCACAAGTGAAATGCTGCTTCATCTGGAAGGTGTGTATTGAGTTGTTATGAAATAACGAATGTGTCCGCGATCTTTTCAAATGTTCAAATTTATTTCTTCTTATATGTGGACCAAATTAGTTCCACAGCTTGGAGAGAGGAAGTACTATAGGTGCGGGAGGCCAGAGTTAATAAACTTGGAGCTGGAAAAACACAGTAGACCATACAGAAACAGGGGAGCAGCAAAGGCACTATTTTGATCTTGGACCTTTTGTCAGGACTGATGAGGAGTCGGGGAGCCCAGAAATGGAGTGATAGGATATGGAAGGGTGGCGGGTCGGTATGATGGTGGTAGGCACATGCAGGTATGCGGTTACTGTGATTGGTCAGTGGGAAGGATGGAGCAGATACAGGTGTGTCTGGTCAGGAAAAAGGGACATGGGATAAGGCTGCAGATGGAGGGCTTTTGAAGCGGTTTCAGTCAATATTGAGGCCATTGGGCTATCAGATTCAAAGGTAAACTCTCAGGTGGTGTTCCTCTGACAGTGGACAGGCTAAGGATGAGCATGTCGCCGGGCGAGTGGGAGTGGAAATTAAAATGAATGGTAACTGGAAAGTCTTTTGTTTGTTTGTTTCGTGCGGAGCACCGGTGCTCCACACAGAGCCTGATCCTGACCCACCGAGCTCGTCTCCAACTCCCAATTTTGTCTCCTCTCTGTTGTGGAGACGAAAGGGAGACTCAGGGACATATTCATGGAGCATCTGCTCTCTGCACGCTTTAACAAACTCAGCATTTCAGTTGCCATCCATTTCAATCACTCCCCTCCCCGTGTTCATCTGGAAACAGGTCCATCTTTGGCCTCTTCCACTTCCAGAGTGAAGCCAAACGAAACTGGGGAACACAATTTGATATTTCAGCTGGAGACCTTACAGCTCAATGGTCTCAATATTGATTTCACTGGCTTCAAAATTTATCTACCCACAGCCTTACCCCATATCCTCTTCCCTGACCTGACCAAAGCTATCCATCTTCCCATTCGTATATCTGTTGCACCCTTCCCACTGACCAATCACAATAATTCCCTGCCTGCATCCCCCTATCACCATTCTACCTAACCTTCCACCAGCCCAACGGCCCTCCCTCTATTTACTTCCCGGCTCCCTTTTCCCATCCCAATCCTGATGAAGTCTTTCAGCCTGAAACATTGACTGTCCTCTTCCAAGGATGCTGTCTCACTTGCTTTGCTTTTTCAGCTTCATATGTATTGGCTACATAGTTGCACGTTGAGACCTTATCCGCAACAAATTTTATTGTGCTTTTTATGCATTCCTTGTTGTCTGTTTACTGACAAGCTTATCTCAACATTTTCACTGCAGAACCTAGGAAACAGTCTTTTGGTCACTAATGCTCCTGTCTGCCTCGAACTGATTTCCTTTGTTTTAACCGTACTTTCATCTCTGCTGTTCGCACTGCCATTGTAAATGTAACTCTTGTTATGCTGTAGCTTAATCACACCATTTCCAATATGCTTCACAACTTCCTTGTTCTTATACTCCACACATCTATTCACAAACCCAAAGATCCAATAAGTCCTTCTATAATTTCCTGTCTTCTGTGTCCCTCTCTCATTAAACGGGGAGGTTACATTTACCAATCCTCCCTCATTCCAAAGTTTCCTGAAATATCACCAGAAATGCCTCCACAATTACCTTCGATATCTCTTTAGAACTACGAGCTGCTGTCCAACTGGTCTCGCTGATTGATTCAACTTCACCTTCCCTTGCACCTCCTTACTGAGGTCAGTATACTCACCTTTATACCCTGACTGTCCTGAAGTTCTGGCATTTTGCTGGTGTCTTCCACCGTGAAGACTGATGTAAAGTATCTATTCAATTCCTCTGCCATTCCATTGCTTCCTATAACTACTCAAGCCTCATTTTTCAACAGTCCTTTGTTTGTTTTTAACTCCCTGTCTTCCTTGTTATATATCTAAAAATCGCTTTCATTATTCTTTTACACGATTAAGAACGTAATATTATATTTCACCCTCTCCTCCCATTTGGCTGAAGTACTTTTGAATTTAGGCAGTCGGGTTATTCGTTATCCGTGCTCGAATTTGTAGACTTCGTAATCCTTTGGATTCCCAATAGTATTCACCACATTGTGTGCATTTTCTTTTGTTTTTAGGCTATCCCTGAATTCGTTATCACTCACGGCTGACTTGTCTTCTGCTGAAAATTGTTCTTCTTACTTGGGATGAGTTTCTGATGAGCTGTTGAATTATCCCCAGAAACTCCTGTCATTGCTGTTTCACCATCTTCCCGTGCTCAGCTTCCCTTCCAACTAACTCTGGCCAACTGCCCCCTCATATCTTGTAGTTACATTACTCAATTATAAGACATCACATTCAAAAGTGAGCAATAGCTGTAAACAGAAGGAGGGAAGTTTGAGGCATGGGACAGAAAGAACGATTGAACGATATATTAATTAGATTAAAAGAGAAATCGAGAGACAGAGAGAGAGGGAGAATATCGACATGGAGATATAAAAATAGAGAAGTCTACATGACTGATAGATATTGATGTACTTCTGTATTTGGATTGACAATTCCTGTGTGTTGTGGTCCTTTGTAAAGTGTACGTGCAACAGAATAATATGTTGAAAATGTCGGTCTGATACCAGAACTTTTATCTCCAGCAATATGACAGGCAGCAGTTGTTGCCAGAACCCAGCAGGCCAATGTATATGTTTCCCGGTACAATATTGATTAACTGAAATAAATTGGAACACAAGAAGCAGAAATTTATAACGTACATCCTGATAAGAATTAGAGATTAGGTCTGGGAATGCAAGGAAGAGGCAGGAGGCAGAGTGTACGTTGAAAGAAGGGGAACATAACATCTCAGCTGAAGACTAAATAACATGTTAACGACTTATAAATTTTGTACATCACATGCATCATTTTTGTTAACTATGTCTCTCTTGTTTTTTCTGAATATGGTGCACACATATGAACAGTCTTATGTATCTGCATGCACGCGCATGCACACACACACACACCCACACACAGAGACACACACACAGACACACACACACACACACACACACACACACACAGACACCCACACACAGATGCACACCGACACACAGAGACACACGTACAATCACCCACACAGAGACACACACACGCACATACTCACTCACACACAGACAGACACAGACAGACATACACAGGCACACACACATTGACACGCACACAGTCACACACACACACAGACATACACACTCTCTCTCTCTCACACACACACTGATCAATCGTTGTTCGGCCATTCCATTTCAAACTATACTGTTTTATTTACATTGTCACTTGCTATTCCTTCTTCCGAATATATTCTGGTTCTTTCTCTACATTTGATTTTATTCTGTCTGTCAAGAAGACATTGGGGACAGGGGGATGTCACTTTACCCCTCATCAGTCTCCACAGTCACTGTCTTCTATTCCTTTCTGTTTCTTAGCCCATTAAAAATACACACTGTATCTGTCTCTTGAACCCCGATAAACAGGTCACTTTTTTTTAGAATACATACACTATGGAAACAGGCCCTTCGGCCCAACAAGTCCACATCGACCCTCCGAAGAGTAACCCACCCAGACCCCTACCCTCTATTCACCCCTGACACTATGGGCAGTTTAGCATGGCCAATTCACCGAACCTGCGCATCTTTGGACTGTGGGAGGAAACAGTAGCACCCAGAGGAAACTCCCGCAGACACGAGGACAATGTGCAAACGCCACACAGACAGTTGCCCAAGGCTGTTCAGTAAACAAAACATGTACTTTTGCGCTAAGGCTACAACAGATATAAAAAAGAAAAGGCATACAAACTGTGCAATAAGATGTTTGCACCTTTGTAAGCAAATTATTGAATTACATTGTGTAAATGATAATTAACTGATAAAAGTTATTAGAGTATAATCCAGCGAAATCGATAGCACAGCGAGAGAATAACAAGCAATTACATTTAAACTTGAGGATTATGGACTAACATTTATTCTGTTCAGGAAAACGATGGTGATTTTGTGAGAAATTGCATTTTCCCCATGATATGTAATTCCCAGTAGTTCACGTACCAGTGTGGCGACCCCACGTTGGTTGAGAGGGAGCTCCAGGCTCTGAAAGAATTCTCACCGTCTCAATGTGCAGTTGATGTGTGTCTGTGCACTGTTCATAAATCTATCAGCAGCCTTAATGCCTTACTCCTGAAATAGTTCGCCATTCCCACCAGCTTCTGACCTTTATAGGAGTGCAATAATGTCTTCTCGGAGATAGAAGGCATTTCCTTGAGACTTGGCACAAACCATTCACTTTTCCCCCTCACGTTCAGCAAACCAAGTTAAAGTGACACATATGTACCACGAGCAAAGCAACCAGGAGGAATAACATACAGCAGTCTATCTTTATAGACTCTGATTCACTCTTTGTTATGTTGGGGCATCATAGGCATCTTCCTATTTCTGTACAAGTGGTTTGATAGGCTGAATGGCCACCTCCTGGTCATCTGGAAGCTGCTCAGGGACCTGACTTGGCGACTCCGGTTCCTGTTTAGCATCTTTATGTGCTGACTACACTCCTTTCCTCCTTGTGTAATAGGCAGGAGTGTCTGGATGGGCTATCACTATTCTTGTCCAATAGTTTCAATTGATTGAATGGCGTCCTTGTATTCTGTTGAAACCAAGTTTCGGGCAGAAGCTTATGCTCAGAAACAGCGATTTTCCCGCTCATCGGATACTGCCTGACCTGCTGTGCTTTTAGAGCGCTGCACTCTCGAGTCTTCAGTCACTGAATGGTCTCCTCTGTTTCTGTGCACCAAGGTTATCGGAATAAATGAACTCCAAATGCTCCTGTCTTGCAGTTTTGAGGAACTGAATGGAACATAGGGACGTAGGACTGAGGAGTAGGAGTGTGTCATTAGACACTTTAAGCCCTCTCAACTAGGCAGTAAGATAGTGGCTGATCTGGATGTGGTCTCAGCCCCACTTCCATATCTGTAGTTCATTGTCCTTTACTGTCCAATATGTAAATGCTTTGACTAAATGCAAACACACAGGCACCACAAACCTCTTGGGAAGAGCATTCCCACTCAAACAACCCTTTTTGAAATTCTCCTCATCCTTGTTCAGATTGGGGTTGGACGGACCACTGTTTCATTTTCTAGTCCCGTTCCTCCATTGATCATGACAAATTTTAAATGTAACCCAGTTGGTGATATGACCGATGATATAGGTCCCAAACTAGATCAGGTTCTTTGCTGGGGACAAGTCATCTCGATATCTTACACTTGCAAAAATAATTCAGCAAAGCAAAGTTACTCAAAGCTAAGATGGAAAAATACATGGCAAACAGTTCGGACAAATATTTGCATTAATATTTATCTTTCAACATACACACAGACACACACATTAAGACATACACAGTGTCTCACACACGCAAGTGTACACAGACACACACACCCATGCCTAAATACAAGCAGGAAAAAAAAACCCTGCAAAATATCAGCTTGAAAGAACTTTGTCCAAGCAATAGTTAAACTCAAGACAAAAGTAAAATAATTAAATGTTATTCTGCCTCTGAGGTTGTTCTGTTCACACAAGCAGGATTTATTTCTGGAACAGTCGGATTTGGCTGAAGTACTTTTGATTTTAGGCAGTCGAGAGATGCCAATGACTCCTCAACAGTAATCCTACATGAATGATAAAGATGAATGTACGGTTTTCACCTCTCATACATTTCTGCGAGAAGGAACAAGAAAAGAGAGGGAGCAATAAGCAGTGGCTTTTCCAGCATGTTGCATTTTCTCCATCTCGGAGTAGAAATATAAATTAATGTTATGTGAACACCAAACTGGACCACGTGTGGCCTCCTTGAACATTCTCGGAACTGTATGACTATGTCCCTATTCTCTGCTCCATGTACGAATTTTGATGAAGATACGTTTGTATGTGTCCTCATATTTTTGTCCAATAAAATCATGTCTTCATAGTACTTGTTTTCTTATACCATGAAAAGAGTATATAACATACACATGTTGTTTTGTTAAATTTGAATCCTCAGTTCTAGACTCCCATACCAGAGAAAATGTTCATAGGCTATGCACCAGATACACTCTCCTCAATATCTTATACGGTTCAATACGAACGCCTCTCGTTCTCAATCCTGAAGTGCTCTCGCCTTATAGAGGTTGATAACATCATGAGAGGCAAGGGAATGGTGAAGATCCAAGAACATTTTCCGAGCTTAGGGCAGTCCAAAACTAGAGCACATAGATTAAAAGTGAGGGGAGAAAGATTTAAAAGGGACAAAAGTCGTAACTTTTCACAGAGTGTATGGACTGAACTGTCAGAGAATATGTTGGAGGCTGGGACAGCAACGGTATTTAAAGCCATTTGAACAAAGCCATTTGAGCGAACACGAAGGTTTGATTGTATATGGGCCAAGTGCTGGCAAATGGAACGTGATTAATTTAGGACACCTGGTCGGCATGGACATGGTGCAGCGAAGGGTGTGTTTCCGTGCTGTATGACAGAAGAAGGCTTTCTTTCCAGGAGCAAGTACAGTGAAACATCTTCGCAAAGCTTCTAAAGCTATTGGGTATATTTATTTTTCAGTTTTTGGAATCATCACAGCCCACAATACATCAGATGTTGACTCAGAAATCCCCTGTACAGATGCAGTAAAACATCCTGATAGCCTTTTCATGAAGTAATCATTCCATATACCTTCCTAATTACTTGCTGCATCTGCATACTAACCCCGTGTGATGTATGTACCAGGGTGATCAAATGCCTTTGTACAACTGAGTTTTGTGCTCTCTCTTCTTTTAATTAGTTTACTATTGTTTTACCCTTCTGCCACAACCCAAAACTCGGTACCCCATGTTATCCTGCTTCTGCTGAAGGTTTGCACATTACCCTTCCCTGTCTATATCACATTACAGACTCGACCTCCACTTGACATCTTATCGTATCTTAGTGGTTGAGCCAATTGAGTTCCATCCAATCAGTTCCCACACGCAAATCATTGACAGATTCTAAATAGCTTTTGATGTTGCACTGATCTCTGAGGCACTTCACCAAGTTAAAGATTTCCAAACCGAAAATACACATTTCTCCCGACTATCTATTTCCTGATAGTTACCCAGGGCTCCCCTTTTCCTGTGTAGCAATCTAGAAAGCAGGTGTGACCTCTTGTGCTGGGTAATGTACTGAAATGGCTGAAGAGCTTCATCTTATTCCTTTGTAAATCCTTCGAGGGACAGAAAGATCCCCTCATGTCTCATTGAATCGATCCAGAATGGCTGAATGCGATCTTCCTCACCTTCTGTAACAGCATTGCGGGATTGAGTGAGTGAACAACACATGAAGCACGAGCAGCAGGTGACCATTCAGCCCCTCGAGCTTGCTGCACAATTCAGAATGCACATTGTTGATGTGATTGTATCTAAGCATCCTTTTTCTGGTTGTTCCCAACAAACATTGATTCTCTTGTTCATCAATGATCTATATAACTCCTCCTTGACTGTTTTCATTAACCCAGTCTTCACTGCTCCTTGTGCATGAGAAGACCACAGACCACACAATCCTAAAGAGAAAGGAACATCCCTTTGCCCGTCTGAAATAGGAATGCCCTTATTCTCAAAATGAGTTCCCCTCAAACAAATCATCATTCTTTTGACACAACAGTTATAGATATAGACCATTCCGCTCCTCAAAACTCCCCAAATTTCCATTAACTCTCGACAATCAAATACTGACCAGATTAACCTCCACTGAAGTTAAAGGAATTCCAGGTACATTATTTTCACAAGAGTTCAAGAAATTACAACTGCGAACATTGAACAGTACTGCACAGTAAGAGCTCTTCAGCCCTCAATGGTGTGCCGACCATTTATCCTACTCTAAGATCAAACTAAATTGCAGAGCCTTCATTCTATTATCATCTATGTGCCTATACAAGAGTTATTTGAATATCTCTAATGTAGCTGATTCTACTACCACTGCTGGCAGTGCATTCCACGCACATATCACTACCTGTGTAAACAACCTGCCTCTGACATCTCCCCAAAACCTTCCTCCAATCACAATAAAATTATGTTTTCTTCAGTTTAGCCATTTCACCCGATGAAAAAGACTCGATCTGTGCCTTTCATCATCTTGCACACCTCTGTCAAGTCACTGTTCATTCTTCTTTACTCTAATGAGAAAAGCTAAAGCTCCCTCAAGCCTTCTTCATGCCCTTCAGGCCAGGCAACGTGCTGGGAACTCCCGTCTTCACCTTCTCTAAAGCTTCTACATCCTTCCTTTAATGGGGCGAACAGAACTCTACACAAAATTCCAAGTGTGGTCTAATCAGACCTCTATGGAGCTGCAGCATAACCTCGAAGCTCTTAACTCAATCCCCCAGCTTATGAAAGCCAACACATCATACACATTCTTAACAGCCCTATCAGCTTGAGTGTTTTGGCAACTTTGAGGAATCTATAGACGTGGACACCAAGATCCCTTTATTCCTCCACAGTGCCAAGAATCCTACCTTTAACCCTGTAATCTGCATTCAAATTAAACCTTTGACAGTGACTCTCTCCTGAAAATTGTAAAATGGAACAGAATCAGGTCACTTAGCCCATTGGATCTGCTGTGCCATTGGATTACAGCTGAAATGTTTCTCACCTACATTCTCCTGCCTTCGCCAAATGATCATTGATTCCGAATTAATGAAAAGCTTATTCAACTTATCTTAAATAAACAGTGTGCAGGAGTGTGTGTGTTTGTTTTGGTGTGTCCATATCTGTATATTTACGTGTTGTGTGTTTAACGTGTCTGTGTATGTTTGTGTGTATCTCCGTGAGACGAGGTCTTGCCATTTTTTGGGGTAAATCCATTGAAATTGCGATCAACCCCTCACCACCCCCACACCTCTACGTCTGTCCCTGTTAAGTCTGTGGTTACACAATGCCCCCCCTCTGCTCTCCTCCCCAGGCCTTTCACTAGTGTCAGTTTTACTTTGTTTCTTTCAGAGGACATCAAATATTGTCAATCTCTCACATTGCATGGCTGTTTGTTTCTCAAATAACGTCTTTGGAAGCACAGATTAGTTTCGTTTGATGCCTAGCGATATCGTTCCTGAGATATTATCACCACCACTGTGTCAGTTTCAGGACTTTTCAATCTTTGTTCATTTATAATTTGTTGGAGTATATTGTAAAATATTTCAAGATAATGAACGTGCTATATATTCATTGCATTGACTCACAAATGGTTTCGTCAACCTTGCTTGGATGCATTTGCGATGGAAATGTTCTATAATTTGTGCACTCTGTGTCATGAATAATCTTCAAAGACAAACCACTTCCACATTGCAGAGCGACCATAGACATAACTTTACATGAACATTCTCCACTCTAAGTGTCCTCAGTACGATTACAATCCTCTGTATACCAAACTGTGTGTGTGCGTGTGCAGATGGTTCTGTCGTGTTTGGATGGCGCTATGAGCTGCCTCCCTCCCCCTCCCTCCCAGACTGAATTCCCTGATGGTTGTCACCCTGCGGTGCTGTCAACGCAGAGGAGTGTGAAGGCCAGCAGAGGGGGACATTGCATCACTTTAAACACCAGAGAGGCTGGCAGATCCTCTGTGCACATGGACACACAGATACACACAGAGACGAATATAGGCACGCAGACAAAATGCAGAGATGAAAACAGACACGCAAATACACAAAGAGACAAATACAGAGACACAGAGATGAATACAGGTGCACAGGTGCACAGGCGCACAGAAAGTCGAATACAGACTTGCAACGACACACAGAAACAAATACAGGCACACAGAGACAAATACAGACAGGCAGATACACATAGAGACGAATACAGACACGCAGATACAGAGATTAATACAGACACGCAGATACACACAGAGACAAATATAGACATGCAGATACACACAAAGACAAATAGACAGTAACAGATGCCCATAGGGATGAATACAGACACATGGATACACAGAGAGATGAACACAGACACACAGATGCACACAGAGACAAACACAGACCCGCAGAATCAAACAGAGTTAAATATAGACGCACAGATACTCACACATGAATGCAGACAGACATAGAAACGAACACAGACATTCAGATACAGATATGAATACAGGCATGCAGATAGACATAGAGATGAATACACACACGCAGATACAGACATGAATGTAGGCACACAGATGCACATAGAGACGGATGCAGACACGAAGTTACACACAGAAACACGCAGAGAGACAGAGAGATGGATAAAGACACGCGGATACACGCAAGATGAATACAGACATGCAGATACACACATAGACAAACATAAACACGCAGATACACACAGAGACACGTAGATACACACAGAGACGAATAGAGTTACACAGATGCCCACAGAGACGAATACAGACACACAAATGCACACAGAGATGAAAACAGACACACAGATACACAAAGAGACAAACACAGACGCGCAGGTACACATAGAGACTCGCAGATACACTCAGAGACGAATTTAATGACACACACATTTAAATACAGGCACGCAGATGCACATAGAGATGAATATAGACACACAGATTCAGAGAAGAATGCAGACACGCAGATGCACACAGAGACGAATACAGACACACAGATACACAGCCAGACAAATATAGACACGCAGTTACACACAGAGATGAATAAAATCACAGAGATACCAACACAGACGAATACAGATACACGTATACACACCGAGCTAAACACAGATAAACCGACATACAGAGAGAAAAACAGACGCGCTGATATACACACAGAGATAGGCATATACACGCAGAGACGAATAGAGACACACAGATACACACAGAAATGAATACAGACACGCAGATACACATCGAGGTGAATATAGACAGTCGGAAACACACAGAGACGAATACAGACATGCAGCTGCACACAGACACAAATACAGGCACGCAGATATGCACAGAGACAAATACAGACATGCAGATATACACAGCGATGAATGCAGAAAGGCAGATACACACAATGACAAAATCAGATATGCAGAGACACACAGAGATGAATATAGATGTACAGACACACACGGAGACTGATGCAATAGCACCTATACTAATACAGGCACACATACACAAATACCGATACACAGATGGACGTGCACACACAGATACCAAGTCATCAATACAGACGCACTACACCCACTGCCACACTGATGTTTACACTGACATCGGGAATCTGTCAGTGTTTATTTTTTCACGTGGTTACTTTCTCAGTATTTCACTCACTCTGTGTGGCTTGTGTCAATCTTTCTGCTGTTCCATAGGCAATTCTCTGCATCCTCTCTATGTCTTCCACCTCTTTTCTTTAATGAAGTGACTAGAACACGGTATTACAAGTGTGGTGTTATGACATGGCGATTAACCCTTCTCTTAAGGAAACCAAACACTCAGAAAAGCTCACCTCTCTCATAATGCGTTAAAGTCGAGTGACAGAGAGCTCTCAAATTCCGCTACTTAACAGGAAATAATATCAATGTATTCGTTAATTCTAAAAGTGAACATTGAACAACAACAGTTATTCCCAACTCTAAGCTTCCCTTTCTATGAACTGTTATCTTCCTCCACCTTTAACAATATACTCTTCCAATTAAAGAAAATCTGTATTAAAATTACATAAACCAGACAGTGGCTGTAGTCTCCAATGCCCTCCTTCCTTCCACTGAATATCTCCCTGGGTCATGTTCTGTCTTTTCATGCAAGGGCTTTTCGTCCAAAAAATGAATCTTGCATAGAGAATTTTGCTCATGGCAGACTCTCACGATGGCAGTTTACTCTCTGTCTAGCTTCCAAAGTGCGTGCATCTTTATTCCCTCAAAATCAGCTCATCTCCTTGGTTTGGTGTTGGCAAAACAATAAATTTAAAATCGATTGGGTTTAGTATAGTGGGTCATAATTTCAACTTGATTGTTTAAATTCGAATAGTTGTCAAAAGAGCAACCAAATCTCAATATATCTGTTTCACAGCCAGATGTTACATAGTTTCAGTCCAGTACACTCTGAAAATATTAGCTAGTCATTTGACAAGTACTTGCAAGCACTCAATGCAGAACAGCATTCAACTTCATCACAGTGGGTTAAACAGTGGGATTATAGAGCTGCAGAAACACCTCACAGCTCTGAAACTGATCTCCCCGGCTGTGAAAGCCAATACATCATACGCCTGCTAAACAACAGCATCAACCTGGATGGCAACTTTGTGGATCTATAGACATGGACCCCAAGATCCCCTGTTCCAGTTTTATCTCAATCTGTCACTCATCAGCTCAGTTATGTCGATGTCATGTTGCGACCTACAACAGCCCTCCATACTAACCACCAAATTCACCAAAGTTCGTGACATCAACGAACCTATGAACCTACCCTTCTAATTCGTTACCCAACTCTCTTTTATATATAATAAAATCACAAGGAGCAGAGGTCCCAGAACAGATCACCAAGCTAGTCACCAAGCTCCAGGCTGCATCTGTTCCATCTCCCACCACCTTCTGTCTTCTGTCGGCCATCCAATTCTGCATCCAGACATCCAGACCTCACTGTAAGCCATGCCTCCTTATGTTGTGAATGAGCTTAGCGTGGATAACTTTATCAAATGCCTTCTTAAAATCCATATATACCACATCCACTGCTCTAGTTCCTCAATGAGCTTTGTCACATCCTTAAGGAATTCAATAAGAGGCATGACCTGCTCATCACAAAGCCATGCTGACTGTCTCTAATCATTTATAATTTTCCAAGTATTCATAAATCTTGTCTCTCAAATCCTCTCCAATACTTTGCCCGTCACTGGTGTAAGACTGGTTGGCCAATAATTCCCAGGAATATCCCTATTCCCTTTTTTGAACGAGGCATTACGTTTTGCCAGCCTCCTGTCATCTGGCACGACTCCAGTGTACAGTGAGGATGCAAAGATCATCGCAAAATGCGCAGCAATCTCTTCTTGCTTCCTATAGTATCCTAGGGCATATCCTGTTTGGCCAAATAAATTTATCTATCCGTGTGTTTCTCAAACTTTTCAACACATCCTCCAGTTCTAGCATATCCATCTGTTTCATGCTGTCCTCAGAAACGTCAAGGTCCCTCTCATTAGTGAATAATGAAGCAAGCATTAATTAAGAACCTCCCCTACCTCCTCCAACTCCTGGCGCAAGTTCCCTCTATTATCACTGATCAGCCCTACTCTGGCCATCCTCTTGTTCCTGACATAAGTAGAACGTCTTAGGTTTTACCTTAATTCTACCCGCCAAGCCTTTATCATGCACACTTTTATCTCTCCTGAGTTCAGTCTTCAGTTCCACCCTGGTTATCTTCCAACCTTCTAGAGCACTGTTTAATCCTTGCCTCCTCAACCTTATGTATGGTGGATGAGAACAATAGGCCCGCTGGGAACATCAGGCAGAAGACGATCAGGGTGATGGAGCAACACATGCCATGTCTGAACGGCTCAGAGTGAACCCTCCAGTGCACACGGTATCACTATTTCCTGTAATCCCTCTGTATTTCAGTAACATACTGCCTGCCGTTCTTCGTGTAAGAAAATGACAGGTTATATATGACGTTAAATCCCACCTGCCAAACTTTTATCCATTGATTAACTTGTCCATATCCATTTACAGACTCTACAACTTCCATTGATTATTTAATTTCCTGCTTATCTTAGTTCCATTGGCAAACTTAGTTACAGTACATTTGTTCCATTCCTCGAGATCATTGATATAGATGGTAAATAGCTGAGGACCCTGCACTGGTCACTGTGCGACCCTACTGGTTACATTCTTTTAAACTGATTAAATTGATTTATCCGGAATGCCTGCTTTCTGTCCGATAACCAGCCTCCCCCATTCCTGTGTAACACGTTTGAAGGGCTGAAGAAGGACAAGGAACATCAGTCAGCAATCCAGCCACACCAGCCTGCTCCATTATTGAATACAATCGTTTCTGATGTCAGCCTGCTCCACCATTGAATACAATCATGGCTGATGTCAGCCTGCTCCAACATTGAATACAATCATGGCTGATATCAGCCTGCTCCAACATTGAATACAATCATGGTTGATGTCAGCGCTCTCCACCATTGAATACAATCATATCTGATGTCAGCCTGCTTCACCAATGAATATAATCATGGCAGATGTCATCTCGGTCTCAGTCCCACTTCCCGGCCCGCTCTCCATATCCCTTCAGTTACTCAATATCCCAGCATCCACTGCAATCTGGAATAGTGAATTACACTGATTTTTAATCTTTTGAGAGAAATTCTCTCATCACTGTTTTAATTCATCTCCACTTATCCGAAAACTATGATCTCTTGTTGTAGATTGCCCCACGTGAGGAAATACCCAATGCATGTCGACATTATCAATCATCTTTAGCATTGTCCAGTCCTCAGAGATATCTCCTCCCATTTTTCTAAACCCGAGAGAGTATAGGCCTGAACGGAGTGGGGCGAGAGAGAGAGGGGGGCGAGAGAGAGAGAGAGAGAGTGAGGGGGCTGGAGAGAGAGAGAGAGGGAGCGAGAGAGAGAGAGGGAGGGGGTGAGAGAGAGAGAGAGACGGGACGAGAGAGAGGGAGTGAGAGGGAGAGGGCAGGTGAGAGAGAGAGGGAGAGTTGAGAGAGAGAGAGGGAGCAGGTGAGAGAGAGAGAAGGAAGGGGGCGAGAGAGAGAGGGAGGATGGGTGAGAGAGAGAGGGGGGGACGAGTCAGAGAGGGATGAGGGCGAGAGAGAGCGCGGGAAGGAGGGCGGGAGAGAGAGGGAGGGGTGCGAGAGAGAGAGAGGGAGGTGGCGAGAGAGAGGGAGGGAGGGGGCGAGAGAGAGAGGGAGGACAGGCGAGAGAGCAAGGGAGGACGAGCGAGAGAGAGAGGGAGAGGGACGAGAGAGAGAGGGAGGAGGACGAGAGAGGGATGGGGTCGAGAGAGAGAGCGGGAAGGAGGGCAAGATTGAGAGGGAGGGGTGCGAGCGAGAGAGAGTGAGGTGGCGAGAGAGAGGGAGGGAGGGGGCGAGAGAGAGAGGGAGGACAGGCGAGAGAGCGAGGGAGGATGGGCGAGAGAGAGTGGGAGAGGGGCGAGAGAGAGAGGGAGGGGGACGAGAGAGGGATGGGGTCGAGAGAGAGAGCGGGAAGGAGGGCGAGTGAGAGAGGGAGGGGAGTGAGAGCGAGAGAGCGGGAGGGGATGAGAGAAAGGGAGGGGGTGAGAGAGGGAGGAGGTGAGAGAGAGAGGGAGGGGAGCGAGAGAGAGAGAGAGACAGAGGCGGCGAGAGAGAGTCCGACGGGGTGAGAGAGAGAGCGAGGGGGTGAGAGAGAGAGGAAGCGGGCGAGAGAGAGGGAGGGGGCGAGAGCGAGAGAGAGGGAGGGGGTGAGAGAGAGTGGGAGGGGGAGGGAGAGAAGGAGGGGTGCGAGAGAAAAAGGGAGGGGAGCGAGAGAGAGAGGAAGGGGTGAGAGCGAGAGAGAAGGAGGGAGGGTGAGAGAGGGAGGGAGCGTGAGAGAGACACGGAGAGAGAGAGAGGGAGGCGGGGTGAGAGAGAGAGAGAGACGGGACAGGAGAGAGGGGGTGAGAGGAAGATGGCGGGGTGAGAGAGAGTGGGAGAGTTGAGAGAGAGAGGGAGAACGGGCGAGAGAGAGAGGGAGGGGGACGAGAGAGGGATGGTGTCGAGAGAGAGAGCGGGAAGGACAGCGAGAGAGAGAGGGAGGGGAGCGAGAGCGAGAGAGAGGGAGGGGGTAAGAGAAATGAAGCTGGGGAGAAAGGGAGTAGGTGAGAGAGAGAGGGATGGGATCGAGAGAGAGACAGAGGGGGCGAGAGAGAGCGCGAGCGGGTGAGAGAGAGAGCGAGGGGGTGAGAGAGAGAGGGAGGGGGCGAGAGAGACGGAGGGAGCGAGAGCGAGAGAGAGGGTGGGGGTGAGAGAGAGAGAGGGAGGATGGTGAGAGAGAGAGGGAGAGGGGCGAGAGAGAAAGGGAGAGGACCGACAGAGAGAGGAAGGGGGCGAGAGCGAGAGAGAGGGAGGGAGGGTGAGAGAGAGAAAGGGAGGGGTGTGAGAGAGGGAGGGAGCGTGAGAGAGAGAGGGAAGGGGCGAGAGAGAGAGAGGGAGGGTGTGTGTGTGAGAGAGAGGGGACAGGGCGAGAGAGCGAGGGGGCAAGTGAGAAGGAGCAGGGCGAGAGAGAGCGTGAGCGGGGCGAGAGAGAGAGGGAGGTGTGAGAGAGAGAGGGAGGGAGCGAGAGAGAGAGGAAGGGGGCAAAAGAGAGAGGGAGAGGGTGATCGAGACAGAGCGATGGGGCGAGAGAGGGAGGTACGGGTGCGAGAAGGAGAGGGAGGCGGCGAGAGAGACGAGGGGGAGGGGACGAGAGAGAGAGGGAGGGTGTGAGAGAGAGAGGGAGGGGTGAGAGAGAGAGGGAGGGGGCGAGAAAGAGTGACAGAGAGAGGCTATTTTAGAGAGAGAGAGAGGGAGGGGGCGAGAGAGAGATGGGGTGTGCGGGAGAGAGAGGGATGTGCGGGAGAGAGAGGGGGAGGGGATGAGAGAGAGAGAGAGGGAAGGAGCGGGAGAGAGGTGGAGGGAGCGGGAGAGAGGGGGAGCGAGTGAAAGAGAGAGGGGGGCATTGAGAGAGAGAGAGAGGGTGAGAGAGAGAGAGAGGAAGGTCAGCGAGAGACAGTTGGACGGGGTGGGAGAGAGAGCGAGGGGGTGAGACAGAGGTAGGGGGCGAGTGAGAGAGGGAGAGCGGCGTGAGAGAGAGAGAGAGGGAGAGGGGCTAGATAGAGATGGAGCGGCACGAGAGAGCGAGGGAGGGGGCCGAGAGAGAGAGAGGGAGGAGGTGAGAGAGAGAGAGAGAGAGAGGGGGGCGTGGTGAGAGAGAGAGAGAGACGGGATGAGAGAGAGGGGGTGAGAGGGAGAGGGCAGGTGAGGGAGAGGGGGAGAGTTGAGAGAGAGAGAGGGAGCAGGTAAGAGAGAGAGAAGGAAGGGGGCGAGAGAGAGCGGGTAGGAGGGCTGGAGAGAGAGGGAGGTGGCGAGAGAGAGAGGGAGGAGGACGAGAGAGGGATGGGGTCGAGAGAGAGAGCGGGAAGGAGGGCGAGAGAGAGAGGGAGGGGTGCGAGAGAGCGGGAGGGGATGAGAGAAAGGGAGGGGGTGAGAGAGGGAGGAGGTGAGAGAGAGAGGGAGGGGAGCGAGAGAGAGAGAGACAGAGGGGGTGAGAGAGAGTGCGAGGGGGTGAGAGAGAGAGCGAGTGGGTGAGAGAGAGAGGGAGCGTGCGAGAGAGAGGGAGGGGGCGAGAGCGAGAGAGAGGGAGGGGGTGAGAGAGAGTGGGTGGGGGTGAGAGAGAAGGAGGGGTGCGAGAGAAAAAGGGAGGGGAGCAAGAGAGTGAGGAAGGGGGTGAGAGCGAGAGAGAAGGAGGGAGGGTGAAAGAGGGAGGGACCGTGAGAGAGATGGAGAGAGAGTGAGAGGGAGGCGGGGTGAGAGAGAGATAGAGACGGGACAGGAGAGAGGGGGTGAGAGGAAGAGGGCGGGGTGAGAGAGAGTGGGAGAGTTGAGAGAGAGAGGGAGGAGGCGAGATAGAGAGGCAGGGGGCGTGAGAGAGGGAGATGGATGAGGCGAGAGAGAGTGAGATGAAGGGTGTGGGTGAGAGAGAGAGAGATAGGCGGCGAGAGAGAGAGGGTTGTGCGGGCGAGAGAGGGGTATGCGGAGAGAGAGGGAGGGGAGGCGGGACTGAGAGGAAGGGGTGCGACAGAGAGAGAGGGAGGGGATGAGAGAGAGAGAGGGAAGAAGCGGGAGAGAGGTGGAGGGAGCGGGAGAGAGTGGGAGCGAGGGAAAGAGAGAGGGGGGCTTGAGAGAGAGAGGGTGAGAGAGAGAGAGGAAGGGGAGCCAGAGAGACTTGGACGGGGTGGGAGAGACAGCGAGGGGGTGAGACAGAGGCAGGGGGCGAGTGAGAGAGGGAGGGCGGCGTGAGAGAGAGAGAGAGGGAGAGGGGCTAGAGAGAAATGGAGCGGGACGAGAGAGCGAGGGAGGGGGCCGAGAGAGAGAGAGGGAGGGGAGGGTGAAAGAGAGAGGTGGGGCCAAGAGAGGGAGAGGGAGCGGGTCGAGAGAGTGAGAGGAAAGGGGGCGAGAGAAAGGGAGGGGGCGAGAGAGAGAGGGAGTTGGGCAAGAGAGAGAGGGAGAGGGGCAAGAGAGAGAGAGAGAGAGAGAGTGGGTGAGAGAGAGAGAGGGGCGAGAGAGAGAAGGAGGAGGGCGAGAGAGAGGGAGGGGCAGGCGAGAGTGATGGTTTGGGGAGAGAGAGAGAGGGAGGGGGCGAGCGATAGAGGGAGGGGGCGAGAGAGAGAGGGAGGGGCGAGAAAGTGAGAGGGAGGGGGACGGGAGAGAGAGGGAGAGGGGAGAGAGAGTGGGAGGAAGTGAGAGAGAGAAGGAGGTGGGGTGAGAGAGATATGGAGGGGGACGAGAGAGAGAGGGGGAGTGGGGGAGAGATAGAGAGAGGGACGGGGACGAGAAAGAGAGGGAGGTGGGGTGTGAGAGAAAGGGAGGGGGACGAGAGAGAGAGGGAGGGGGGAGAGAGAGAGGGAGGGGGCGAGGGAGCGAGAGAGGGAGGGGGCAAGAGAGAGAGGGCGGGGCGAGAGAGAGAGAGGGGGTGAGAGAGTAAGAGGGTGCTAGAGAGAGAGAGAGTGGGTGAGAGAGAGAGGAAGGTGAGCGAGAGAGAGTTGGAGGGGGTGAGAGAGGGAGCGATGGGGTGAGAGAGAGCGAGGGGGTAAGACAGAGGGAGGGGGCGAGAGAGAGAGAAGGGTGGCGTGAGAGAGAGAGGGGGAGAGAGGGAGGGAGGCGGTGAAAGAGAGAGGGGGCGGGCGAGAGAGAGAGGGAGGGGACGGAGTGAGAGAGAGGGAGAGGGGCGAGAGAGAGAGGGAGGGTGTGATAGAGAGAGGGATGACGAGAGAGGAAGGGGCAAGAGAGGGAGAGGGAGAGGGAGCGGGTCGAGACAGAGAGGGAAGGGGGCGAAACAGAGTTGGGGGCGAGAGAGAGAGGGAGTTGGGAAGAGAGAGAGGGAGAGGGGCAAGAGAGAGAGAGAGGGGGGAGGGCGCGAGAGAGAGAGAGGGAGGCGGGGTGAGAAAGAGAGAGTGACGGGAACGAGAGAGAGAGGGAGGGGGTGAGAGAGAGGGAGTGGTGACAGAGAGAGGGAAGGGGGTGAGAGAGAGAGAGAGAGGGAGTGGGGGAGAGAGAGAGAGAGGGATGGGGACGAGAGAGAGGGGGTGAGAGAGAGGGAGGGAGCGAGAGAGAAGGAGGGGGTGAGAGAGAGAGGGCGGAGGCGAGAGAGAAAGGGAGGGGACCGAGAGAGAGAGGACGGGGGCGAGAGCGAGAGAGGGAGGGAGGGTGAGAGAGAGAAAGCGAGGGGTGTGAGAGAGGGAGGGAGCGTGAGAGAGAGAGAGGGAAGGACGGGGTGAGAGAGCGAGGGGGCAAATGAGAGGGAGCGGGGCGAGAGAGAGTGAGGGGGCGAGAGAGAGAGGGAAGGAGCGAGAGAGAGAGGAAGGGGGCAAGAGAGAGAGGGAGGGGTGATAGAGACAGAGGGAGGGGGCGAGAGAGAGAGGTACGGGTACGAGAAGGAGAGGGAGGGTGCGAGAGAGAGAGAGGGAGTGGGGGAGAGAGAGAGGAATGGGGACAAGAGAGAGAGAGGGAGGGGGCGAGAGAGAGAAAGCGGAAGCCGGCGAGAGAGAGAGGGAAGGGGGCGAGAGGGAGATGGTGGGGGTGAGAGAGAGTGCGAGAGAGGGAGGGGCGAGTATGAGAGAGAGGGAAGGGGATGGGAGAGAGAGGGAGGGGCGAGAGAGAGTGAGATGGATCGGGTGAGAGAGAGTGAGAGAGAGAGGGTATTTTAGAGAGTGAGATGGAGACCGCGAGAGAGAGAGGGGTGTGCGGGAGAGAGAGGGGTGTGCGGGAGAGAGAGGGAGGGGGTGGGAGACAGAGAGGGAGGGGATGAGAGAGAGAGAGGGAGCGGGGCGAGAGAGGGTTGGAGGGGGTGAGAGAGGGAGCGATGGTGTGAGAGAGAGAGAGCGAGGGGGTGAGACGGAGGGAGGGGGCGAGAGAGAGAGGAAGGGTGGCGTGAGAGAGGGTGAAGAGAGAGAGGGAGGGGGTGAAAGAGGGGGCAGGCGAGAGAGAGAGGGTGGCGGGTGAGAGAGAGAGAGAAAGAGAGTGCATGAGAGAGAGGAAGGGGGCGAGAGAGAGAGGGAGGGGGTACGAGAGAGTGAGGGAGGGGGTGAGAGAGAGAATGGGACTGGGCGAGAGAGAGAGGTAGGGGTGAGAGAGAGAGAGGGACTGGACGAGAGAGAGAAAGGGGGGCAAGATAGAGAGGGAGGGGCGAAATAGAGAGAGAGGGGAGAGGTAGAGAGGGAGGGGTCGAGGTAGAGAGTGAGGGGGCGAGGTAGAGAGAGAGGGAGGGGGCTAGAGAGAGAGAGAGAGGCAGGGGGCGAGAGAGAGAAAGGGAAGTGGTGAGAGAGAGGGAAGAGGTGAGAGAGAAGCGGTGAGAGAGAGAGGAAGTGGGGCGAGAGAGACAGGGAGGAGGCGAGAGAGACGGGGAGAGGGCGAGAGAGAGAGGGAGGGATTGGGTGAGAGAGAGAGGGAGGGCGTGAGAGAGAGAGAGGGAGGGGGGTTGAGATAGAGAGGGAGGAGGGTGAGGTAGAGAGAGAGGGAAGAGGAAGAGAGAGAGAGAGAGAGAGGGAGGGGCGAGAGAGAGAGAGATGGGCGGGGGTGAGAGAGAGAGGGAAGGGGGTGAGAGAGAGAGGGAGGGGAGATAGAGAAAGAGAGGGGGGGGGCGAGAGAGAGAGGGGGACGAGAGAGGAAGGGGGACAAGAGAGAGAGAGGGAGGGGGATGAGAGAGAGAGAGGGTGGCGTCGAGGGAGAGAGGGAGGTGTTCGAGAGAGAGCGGGAGGTGGGGTGAGAGACGGAGGGAGAGGGATGAGAGAAAGAGGGAGGGAGGCGACAGTGAGAGGGAGGTGGGGTGGGCGAGAGAGGGAGAGAGAGAGAGGGGGCGAGAGTGAGGGGGTGAGAGAGAGGGAGGGGGACGAGAGAGAGAGGGTGGGGTGGTGAGAGAGAGAGGGAGGGGGACAAGAGAGGGAGGGAGGGTTGAGGGAGAGAGGGGGGCAAAGAGAGAGGGATGGCAGGCTCGGGAGAGAGAGAGAGAGGGAGGGGAGAGAGAGAGAGGGAGGGCTTCAAGAGAGAGAGGGAGGGGGATTAGAGAAAGAGGGAGAGGGAGGGCTACGAGAGAGAGAGGGAGGGGGACAAGAGTGAGAGTGAGGTGAGTGAGAGAGAGAGAGGGAGGGAGACGAGAGAGGGAGGGGGCGAGAAAGGGAGGGGAAGGGGATGGTTGAGAGAGAGAGGGAGTGGATAAAAAAAAGGGAGGGGGAGTGAGAGAGGGAGGGGGTGAGAGAAAGAGAGGGAGGGGGCGAGAGAGAGAGGGAGGGGGCAAGAAAGAGAGGGAGCAGAGCGAGAGAGAGAGGGAGCGGGGTGAGAGAGAGAGAGGGAGGGAGGGAGCATGAGAGAGAGAGGGAGGGGGCGAGAAAGGGAGAGGGAGGGGGTGTTTGAGAGAGAGAGGGAGTGGGGCGATAGATGGAGGGAGCGTGAGAGAGAGAGGAAGGGGGTGAGAGAGGGAACAGAGCGAGAGAGAGAGAGAGGGAGTGGGGTGAGAGAGAGTGGGAGGGAGGGGGCAAGAGAGAGAGAGAGGGGTGAGAGAGTGTGAGAGGGAGGGAGTGAGAGAGAGAGGGAGGGAGCGAGAGAGAGAGGAAGGGGCAAGAGAGAGAGGGATGGGGTGATAGAGACAGAGGGAGGGGGCGAGAGAGAGAGGTATGGGTGCGAGAAGGAGAGGGAGGGGGCGAGAGAGAGAGGGAGTGGGGGAGAGAGAGAGGGACGGGGACGAGAGAGAGAGAGAGACGGGACGAGAGAGCGCGAGGGAGGGGTCGAGAGAGAGAGGGAAGGGGCGAGAGGGAGATGGAGGGGGTGAGAGAGAGTGAGAGAGAGGGAGGGGGCGAGAATGAGAGAGAGGGAAAGAGGATGGGAGAGAGAGGGAGGGGGCTAGAGAGGGAGAGGGAGGGGATCGAGAGAGAGGGAGGGTGTGAGAGAGAGAGGGAGGCGGGAGCTAGAGAGAGGGAGAGGGGCGAGAGAGAGATGGAGCAGGAGGAGAGAGCGAGGGAGGGGGCCGCGAGAGAGAGAGGGGGAGTGAAAGAGAGAGGTGGGGCCAAGTGGGGGAAAGGGAGCGGGTCGAGAGAGAGAGTGGGATGGGGGCGAGAGAAAGGGAGGGGGGGCGAGAGAGAGAGAGAGAGTTGGGCAAGAGAGAGGGAGAGGGGCGAGAGAGAGAGAGGGAGTGGGTGAGAGAGAGGTGGGGCGAGAGAGAGAAGGAGGAGGGCGAGAGAGAGGGAGGGGCAGGCGAGAGAGAGAGAGAGGGTGTGGGTGAGAGAGAGAGGGGCGGGCGAGAGAGAGAGGTAGGGGGGCAAGAGAGAGAGAGGGAAGGGGTCGAGAGAGAGAAATCGGGGGCGATAGACAGTGAGAGAGGAATGGGGACGAGAGAGAGGGAGGGGGCGAGAGAGAGGGGAGGGGGTGTGAGAGAGATGCAGGGGGCAACAGAGAGAGGGAGTGAGAGGGAGGGGGTCGAGAGCGAGAGGCGGTGGCAAGAGAGAGAGAGAGAGAGGGAGGTGGCAAGAGAGAGAGGCAGGGGGCGAGAAAGAGAGGGAGAGTGAAGGGGCGAGAGAGAGAAGGAGGGGGGCGAGAGAGAGGGTGGGGGCAAGCGAGAGAGGGAGGGGGTGAGAGAGAGGGAGGGGGCGAGAGGGAGAGAGGTGGCGAGAGAGAGAGAGGGATGGGTCAAGAGAGTGAGAGGGAGGGGGCGAGAGAGAGAGAGGGAATGGGCGAGAGAGAGGAAGGGCGCGAGAGAGGGAGAGGGAAGGGGCGAGAGAGAGAGGGGTGTGCGGGAGTGAGAGGGAGGTGGGGCGGGAATGAGAGAGTAAGGGGCGAGAAAGAGAGGGAGGGGGCGAGAGAGAGAAGGGTGTGCGGGAGAGAGAGGGGTGTGCGGGAGAGAGAGGGAGGTGGGGCAGGAGAGAGAGAGGAAGTGGGCGAGAGATAGGGGGGCGAGAGCGAGAGGAAGGGGGTGAGAGAGAGAGAGGGAGGGGGACGAGAGAGAGAGAGAGGGGGATGATAGAGAGATAGAGGGACTGAGCAAGAGAGAGCGGGAGAGGAGCGAGAGAGAGGGGGAATGTGCGAGAGAGAGAGTGGGGGCAAGAGAGAGAGGGAGGGGGCGAGAGAGAGAGAGAGGTGGCGAGAGAGAGAGAGAGGGATCGTTCAAGAGAGTGAGAGGGAGGGGGCGAGAGAGGGAATGGGCAAGAGAGAGGGAGGGCACGAGAGAGGGAGGGAAGGTGGCGAGATAGAGAGGGAGGTGGAGTGGGCGAGAGGGAGAGAGATGGAGAGGGCGAGAGAGAGAGAGAGAGGAAGGGGGCGAGAGAGAGAAGGGTGTGCGGGAGTGAGAGGGAGGTGGGGCGGGAATGAGAGAGGAAGGGGCGAGAAAGAGAGGGAGGGGGCGAGAGAGAGAAGGGTGTGCGGGAGAGAGAGGGAGGTGGGGCAGGAGAGAGAGTGAGGAAGTGGGCGAGAGAGAGAGAGGGGCGAGTGAGAGAGGGAGGGGGCGAGAGAGAGAGGAATGGGGTGAGAGAGAGAGGGAGGTGGGCGAGAGAGAGAGGGGGGAAGATAGAGAGATAGAGGGACTTAGCGAGAGAGCGGGAGAGGAGCGAGAGAGAGAGGGAATGGGCGAGAGAGAGGGAGGGCGTGAGAGATAGACGGAGGGGGCGAGATAGAGAGGAGGGCGAGATAGGAATGGGGCGAGATATGGACAATGGAAGACGTTACAATTAAAGTGAAGAAGGAACATCAAGATACAAGTTTAGCCTTGTGTCAGCACTTACAGAGGGAAAGGTTGCAAATTTAGAGAAAAAGGGGCAATAAGGGTGGAGCATAGATGGGGATTGGCAGAATACTAAGAAAGATTGGGTAATGTAGGAATCAGGAGAGATGACCTAACGCAACTCAAAGGTATAACTGTTAAGTACTTTGAATTCTCTTTGCTCATTTGCTTATGCAATTGAATCCCTTACTTGCAAGTTCGTAATAAATTGTCTTGTTTCCAGATTTGTTGGTCTCGTCTAAATTTTATTAAGTTTGTTTCTTACAGATTAAGCTCATCCTAGGGCAGAAAGAGGGGGAATCCCATCACTCACTTCAATAGGGCCCGGCTGATTAATGGTAGCTGCAGATCAATAGGAGTGTGGTGCTGCAGCCAATGGAAGAGAATGAGGGGTGGAGCCAGCAGGAAGATAGTGACCATCAGCTGTTGACCCTCGATTCGCACCAGTAGGAGCAGACTTGGTGTTCTGTCGGCACTGGGAGTGAATGAGGGGTGTGGCCAGCAAGGTGACACGTGACCATAGCCTGTGCAGAAGCAGTGTCACTGTGAGTGGGGACTCAGTGAATAAGAAGGGAGTGGGAGAGACAGCAGAGACTGGTAGAGAAATGGAGTTAGTGCATAATGGAAAGGAATCTAACCACATGGTGTAGGATGCTAGACCTGAATTAGACATTCCAGTGAAGTAAAATAAAAAAAAAACTGTGGATGATGTAAATCAGAAAAAACAACCAGAAGGTGCTAGAAAACTTCAGCAGGTCTGGCAACATCGGTGAGGAGATTTCAGAGTTAACATTTCGGCTCCAGTGATCTTTCCTCAGAGCTGAGAATCAGAAAATGTTGGTTTTTATGCTGAAGGAAGGGTGGGGGGAGGTAAGGAGTAAAGGATAGGTAAGGATAGAGTGAGAAGAGTTGGATAAAGTAATGGATAACAATGTTGTTGGGAGGATGAATCACTGTTAATGGAGACTTGGTGGCTAACCACAGGTAGTGTGTAATGGCAGGCTATGTGATAACAAAGCCTGGTGTGTCGGATAGAGGGCTAGGACATGGGGGAGTACATGCTCTCAAATAATTAAACTTGGTAGTGAGTCCGGAGCGCTGCACGATTCACAAATGGAAAACGAGGTGTTCATCTTCCAACTTATGTTGATCTTTAGAACACTACAGAAAGCGTGAGAGAGATGTTGGCTAGTGAACAGGGTGGTGTGCTAAAGTGGCAGGTAACTAGAAGCTCAGGGTCTCTGTTTACATGCAGAATATAGATCATCAGCCATGATTTCTGCCAACTCTGAGATGCCACCCTCAGACATATTCCCCTCCCCTCCCTTGTCCACCTTAGGCAGGGACTGTTCCTTCTCGGTCACCCTGGCCCACTGGTCCATCCCTCTCAACATCACCCTCCCTCACCCCAGCATCTTCTATCTGAACGTCCCCCTCCCCCATCCCAGCACCTTCCCTCTCAAGAACCCACCTCTGCACCCCAGCACCTTCCCTCTCAACATTCCCCTCCCCCACCCCAGCAACTTCCCTAAAACATCCCCCTCCCCCACCCTAGCACCTTCCCTCTCAACATCCCCCTCCCCAACCCCAGTACCTTCTTTCTCAACGTCCTCCTCCCCCACCCAGCACATTGTCTCTGAACATCCCCCACCCCACCCCAGCACCTTCCTTCTCAACCACACTCTCCCCACCACAGCACCTCAACTCTCAATTTCCCTCTCTGCATCCCAGCACGTTCCCACTCAAATTCCCCCAACACATTGTCTGTTAACATCCCACTCCCCATCCCAGCACCTTCTTTCTCAACATCCTTCTTCCCCACCCCCGCACCTGCTCTCTCAACAACCCCCTCCCCCATCCCAGCACCTCCTCTATCAATATCCCACTCCCAAGCCCCGCAACTAACCTGTCAAAATGCCCCTCCACATCCCAGCACATTCTTTCTGAACCACCCCCTCCCCACCCCAGCACCTTTCTCAACATCACCCTCCCGCACCCCAGCCCCCCCTCAACATCCCCCTACCACACCCTAGCACCTTCCCTCTCAACATCTCCTTCCCACACCTCGGCACCTTCCCTCTCAACTTCCCCCTCCCCCACCCCAGCACCTTCCCTCTCAACATCCCCCAACCTTCTTTGTCAACATCCCCCTCCCTCACCCCAGAATCTTCTTTCTCAACATCCCTTCCCCAACCAGCACATTGCCTCTGAACATCACCCTCCCCAACACAGCACTTTCTCTCTCAACCACACCCTCCCCATCCAAGCACCTCAACTCTCAACTTCCTTCTCTCCACACCAACACTATCCCACTTAATGTCACCCTCCGCACCCCAGCACATTCCCACTCAACATCCCCTCCCCATCCCAGCACCTTCTCTCTCAAAGTTACTCTTCTCCACAACCGCACCTTCCCTCTCAGAAACCCCCTCCCCACCCCAGCACCTTCCCTCTCAACAACCACCTCCATAGCCCAGCACCTTTTCTTTCAACATCCTCCTCCCCAGCCCCCGCATATCAGAAATTCAAAACAAAACATTCTTCTCTGACAAATATGACAAAAGGACATCTAGTACCAGAAATGCTGAAGTTGAATATCATCAATATGTTTAAGGGGAAATTGGATAATTCACTCAGGGAGAAACATACAGAAGGATGCACTGATGGGGTGAAACAAAGTGGGAGCATACTCCTATGGAGACGAAATATTTGCACTCGCCTGCTGGGCCAAAAGGATGTTTCTCTGCTGTCAAGTCTCTATAAATGTCCTGGTCTCTTTAAGTAAAGAACAATTTAGTCACCCACTAATTTGGAAAAGAAAGGGTCCCACTAGGGTATAAAAGCTTATACAATTAGCATCCATTACTGAAGGTACCTCTGCGGGTTAATCTTTGGCTTCTCAGTAGCACTGGAGTACAGAGCTTTAATCTATGCTTCAGTTTAACTTGAGCTGGCAACATTAAAATCTTTACTGAGTTCAGCTTGGGCCTCCATAATAAACCCATCATCGGACTGAAAGCTATATGGTGAGATGACGAAATTAAACTTTGGGATGTAAAGAAGTAGGCATGGCACTACTTTGCTAACTGCACAAGGCAAAAATTCTCTTTTCTGAATTAACAAATCTAATTTTAGTGATCTGTAAAATCTGTTAACCACAAAATTAAGAAAGATTAACAGGGATAACAAAAAGCACAGTTGGTTGAATTTAATCAAAAGCAAGTTTATTTATTCCGGATTTTCCCCTCAAACCCTTGCACAGTCCATTCGACAAACCAGCAATCCATAGATACAGCATGTAAGAAGAAAGAGGCCCCTGTTTTATTGAAGAGTAGTGAGACATTGTTCAGGAAGAACGAAGTATAAGCTCAGAATATATAAGACCCCATTGGAAAAAGGACGCTCTTGAAAGTAGGAAGAGAGTAGGCTATGAGGAATTTGAGGAAAAAGGTTTGAATGAACGTTAGCCAGAATATAAACTATTATTCATGGCGGAGAAAAAAAAATCAGAAAAAGGAAACCTGCTAGATCACTATTCCTTAAGATGTCAAGAACAAAACTTCATACCCTCAACAAATTTTAATTAAAGAAGATGGATGCTGATTCAGTTTTGGGAAGGCAGTATGGAAACGTGTGAAATGTTCTGAACCGCAATCTCTTCAAGATCGCATATTCCAACATCCCCAGCTGAAATCTACAGCGTAGTTGTGGGTTCAATCTCACCTCTAATTGTGTGATGAGACTGGCCTCCTGGGCTTTCAATCGCTCCTTTTGACTTTTCTTCTGCTCTTTCTTCAGCTTGTCCACAATGGACTTGCACTTTTTAAGTTCGCCCCTCAGTGCACAGATCCTGATCTCAATATCACTCTGGACTGACGTAGATTCTGTAGAAGATCCACCCAATGGATGTTAACAGGTCTCATTACAAACAAACTCAATTTGGACACTAGCATTAGCGGATAAGAGATATATACAAACCTGCATAACAGTTGGTCACACTTCTCACAACCTGTTCAACAACTTTAATTAAACCTGCCATGCCCCTGACAAAACCCTCGCGCATTGGACACGCTTATCACTTGGGGGCCACGGTGTAGCCATGCACATCAACGAATCAGACCTGCAGTATCACTGTACACACAGGCCGATCACACAGCAGAACTACATGGGCAGTCAGCATCGGTGAGCATGGTGCAATTCCGGTTAGAACCATATTGAGGAAAAAGCCAGAATTAGAAGCTAGAGACTAAAAGCTGGCAAAAGATGTACATTTGAAGGACAGGAGAGGAATGAGATTTGGAAAGGAATTCTGCAATCAGGCTACTATACATGGTCATAATTTAGGTTAACTCTGCAAGGGATACAGCAGTCAGAGAACTTAAAACCACAAGAAGTTGGAGGACAATGTTAGACTAAACGTCATAAAGTAAGGCAGAGTTTCATTATGAAAACTTTCAAAAATGTGACAATTAGGTTGGAGAAGTTATAAGATTAGGAGGCAAAAGTTATTAAGGACAGGCTGATAGTTTTCACAATAAGAGCTCTTTCCAGAATACAGGCAGCAGACTTTTGGAAGTGCTCACATTTATGGAGTATAAGAAGAAACATCTGACCAGCAGAGGATGGAATTATCAAGTCTGTTGGTGAGGTAGGATACATGTAACGTTACAGAGATATGTTTGTGGTCAGTAAATGCTGGGTTCAGTCGAGGCTTGAATACGCTGCTGAGATATAAAGGGTTTGGACCAGCTGAGGATAGCAAATGGGAGGCTGGAGTGGCAAAGCAATACAGCTGGAGAGTCAGAAATAGTTTTAGTTGATTTTTCTTTGTTGAATACTTCAGTTGTATGCATTTTTTTCGAAAAGCTGGTCCGATTCTTTCTCCAATTTAGACAGATGCAACATGACCGAAGTTACAGACCAACGAAATCAAACTTGTATCAGTATTCATTTCTTACTGTTTTAACTCAAGAGATTCCAAAGGAAACTGACATAACTAGATGTTAATAGACAATCTAGCACACCTATGCTTACTTACTCTGGACTGTCTGAATCAATGATGGTGACAATACGTTAATAAGCAAAACTAGAGGGAAAACCTTCTGTGACAGAACTCATGTCATCATCCCACCAGGCAAGGTCGTCGAACACGAATTCAATAAAATAAAATATCTGGAATTAAGAGTCTAATGAAAGCCATGAATCCATTGTCGAATGTCAGAAAAAAAACATCTGGTTCACTAATGTTCTTCAGTGAAAGAAACTGCCATCCTGCCCTGGTCTGTTTTCCATGTGACTCCAGACCCACAGCAATGTGGTTGATTGATAATTAACTGCTCTGTGGACAATTATGGATGGACAATAAATACTGCCCACCCAGCAATGCCCACAACCCACAAGTAAATTATAATAAAACTCCCTTACTGAATCCAACAGCAAGCCCAAATCAGGTGCTATTATCACTTTCACACAAAACACAAGGCTCGAGAATCACCATTCCTCATTGTTGTGCTATACTGTCAGCCATGCTATGTTTTAAAGAATAAATGCACATTGTGTTTGAATTTTGAAGCACACCAAATTACTTGAGGAAACATCTGTGAATCTTGGTCATGTTTGAAATGTCCTTCCTGACTGTGTCACAGAAACAGGCAGATCAGACCAGCTGCCAGATGCTTGGTGGGATTTTAGAAAAGGTCTACCATGCGCACAAACTCTGGAGCTGATTAACTGGACATCTGGCTTTGATGTACTCTCAGGGACTTTTGAGGAAGGAGACTGAAATACCAGAGAAGAAAGCAAACATTAATTCCAGTCTGACATTATTTTTCAAGTTTATGAAAAAGGAAGAAGGAAGGATAAGAAAAGAGATTGATTTTAAACCTCCCTCTGGGTGTCATGGTGGCTCAGTGGTTAGCACTGCTACCTCACAGCCCTATGTATCTGGGTTCAGTTCCTCTCTTGAGCAATTGTGTGTCGAGTTCACACATTTCTCCTGTACCCACGTGTGTTTCCTCTGGGTGCTCCAGTTTCCTCCCACAGTCCAAAGATGTGCGGTCAGGTGGATTGGTGATACCACCAGTGGCCATCCAGATTTATGGGGAGGGGGGGGGGAGGTTGAACAATCTCACTTCCTAAGTTCTTGAATTCTATTCGCTCCATAATAAAAACCACAGCTTTTGAGGCAAAGCTTTTATTGTCCTATGAACCTGGTGTTACAAAGCACCAGGCCTGCTCACACTCAAATTACTATTGCTGCTGGTACTTTTACTCTAAAATGTAAATAAATACACTGCCACACACGCACCTGCCAATACAGTTCCACCTGCCATCTATCAACTTTTCCTGCTCCTTCTCAAACCTCCTTACAGCTTCCTTAATTTTTCCAAAACACTAATCATTCTTCTTATTTTACAATATTCTGATTTTCAACACCACCTGCTCGGCACATAATAAGATTATGAAATTAACACCGAAAAGAAAAGTGCCCTGAGAAGCAAGCCCTACCAGACACCACGACTTACGTGAACCACTCTCGAACTTCCCCAAGTCATTTTTCAAATTTCCACCCTTCTGTTTAAATCCAGGTTGCCATCCCTGCCTTATTTCCATGTCAATTAATCTCATGGATGATACCTTTTCAAATAGTGTTTTTTTTAAAGAAGTGCATGTACATACCCATCATATCTGCACGTCTCAAAGTTGCGATTTTTCAAGCATAGTCATCACTTTTGAAATTTACTGTGACCGTTTTATTTCGCAGTCACCTGTTTCTTCCTGTTCTATCTTTAAAAACTTGCATTTACAACTATTTTTTCATCTGATAAAACAAGCCAAGTAACTCCACAGAAATAGAATAAAACATATTACTGAGCGTCATAGAGATCCAAGGCCAGATGCGAAATCTTTCATACAGTTTGAGTGTATGGAAGGAGGGAAGCGACCTAGACAGAAGCAAAGTTCGGGAAGGAATTAAAGAGGTCACTGTCTTAGTAACTGAAGGCTCTTCTATTAATGGAGCAATTAAAATTGAAATTCTCAAAATCTGTAATTAAAGGAATACAAATCCCTTGCCTGCAATGTATAACGATGTGCATTAACTTAAGTGGTGCAATGATTGGTTCTATCCTTCACAAACCGGCTTTCTGGAATAGAACAGGTAGTATAATTACAATCGTCAAGTCTGGAAGTAAGAAAGGCATTGACGAGGTTTCTGCACTGGAAGATGGAGCTGGGGCAGAGATCGATAATCAGAGATTCGGGAAAGTGTGGAAACAGGCCTTTTGGCCTTTTGAGTCTATATCAACCCTCCAAAGACCAGCCAACGCAGACCCTCCTCCCCCAGCTCTACAACTGCATTTCCCATTACTCATCCACCGAGCCCACACGTATTTCCCATGCCTTCACAAAATTCCTATACTTTCCCACATTTTATTTCCAATTCCACTTCAGCATTCCAATTCTCTGCCACTCCGGTTCCCAATTACCTCTCAGAATTTCTATTTCATTCCACTCCCCTGTATCCCATTCCCACTCAGAATTCCCATTCCCCCTCACACCTATATTTTCAATTAAGCCTCAGATCTCCCATGCTGCCAACAGTGTTTCCCATTCTCTCCGCCTCCTGTTTCCCATTTTCTCTCAGAACATCTATTCTCGGCCACTCCTATTTCAATTTCCCTCTCAGAAATCTTATTCTTTCTCACTTCCCTGTTTCGTATTCCCTCTAAAGAATTCTTGTTCCCAAACAATGCCCAATTTTCCTTGCTTGCCATCGCTCGCTGTGGCGCAATAGTTTGACTGCTCACGGGAAAGGTAGTATTGTGAAACACTGCAGAAACGAAAAACTTCCTTACTTTTGCCCCGACTGACCATACTCATTGAAATATTCCCAGATCCTCAGTTGAGGATTTTTGCTGCTGGAAGTTAACTCAGAAACCCTGGTAACTCGTAATATATTGAGCGAATCACAAAACAGAAAGCATTTAACACGGAACACAAACAAAACCTGCAAACCAAATTCATTTTCAGACACAGCAAAGCATGAATGCTGAATGTGAGACAGTCCGAGGGCATGAGCCATAAAGTAATCTCACAGCTAACAACAGGGCAATCCCAAACTACGCTTTCAAACATTCTGGAACCTTAGTGCACCACCACGTCCCAGAAAGTGCTGAAAAGAGAGAAAGAAAGAACATAATACGAATGGGCCATAAAAAAGTGAATCTCACCAATCACAGTCTCAATTAGGTTACCTTTGCCTTCCGATGTCTCCAAGAAAGAAATGAAGGAAATGAGAGAAAGTTAAGAATATATGACATCACAATTATTTTCCCATTCGCCAGAACATCAAACAACGACGAGTAGCGTCACTGCAGGACTTTGCTTCACAACAGCAATGAAGTACCAGTCTCCATTTGGTTCCAGTAAAAACTCAACTTGCCTGAAACATAAAGCAGCAGTAGAGCTGCTTGAGCCTATGATTTATCGTGTGGGAGGCGAGCACGTCATGACAGCACGGACACTGACCCCTTTGAGAGAGTCCGCACTCTCCCACGCTGCAGTTAACTCTCCAAAGAGTAGGCCCACAGTTCTGTTTTTTGTTTGGCTTTGACCACGGCACTTAAACACGCTGCAGCTGTTGTAGAAATTGCAACGGTGGGGTTCGTACCTACACTGCCTGCCAGACCAGAACCTGAATCTTAGACTGCTGGGCGACCCTACAATAGTGAAGTGTGTGGTGTCGGATCCGCAGGACACCCTGCAGGATTTTCAGACAGCGCAATCCTCCCTGTGACATGTACGTGCTCGCTAAGATTCTGTTGTGTAGATGTGTCCCGGCTTTGCCAATATCACCGTGGTCGAACTCCCTACATTCTGTTTGTCTATCTGTGATTCCACTCAGAATCACAAATGTGTCACAAACCAATTTAGGTGTGCTGGCTCTCCACAGAGATAAATGTGCTTTTCTTTTGGTATCATTCTCTTGTCTTCTCCCTGTAACTCTGCACACTTTTACGTTCAACATAAACATTCAGTTAGTTTTTAAATAACTCGATTGAAATTGTGTCTTTGTCAATTTCAGGCAGTGGTTTGCAGACCCTAACCACTCCCTATATGAAAAGTCTCTCCTCATGTACATTTTTCTTCTTTTACTAATGACTTTAAATATCTGCCAAATCGTTCTCGATCCTTTATTTCCTCAGTCTAACCCACTCATGTCTTGGAAAGGTTTTACAAGCCAGCATTCGGCCTTTTGCTCCCCAAGGAGACCTGTCCCAACTTCCAAATGACCTTTATTGTTGACATTCCTCATATACCACAACATTCCCATCTACCTGTTCAGCGCTGTTTCCAATCCTTTCACGTCCCCATTTCCAAACGTTTCACACCAAGAACTATGCGAACATCCAGATGTTGGATTTATTCAGAGTGGGATTGTGTGGCTGAACATCCTGAAACACTTGTTTCGCTTTCTGGTACTGTGGCATACCCACTACAATGACACTTCTGACCCCAAATCTCAACGGTATTTGAATGGGTGCAACTTAATGATTTACATCTTTTTATCAATTAGTAGATAGGACGACCGGGCAAAAGTGAAATCAAACAACCAAGGCTCGATGGCGACTTGAAGTACGTCATTCTCACATGCCAGTATTAACACAAACTACTAAGCGAAGATCATGCCCGAGACACTCTTACATTTCCAACACGAAACCAGCTGAGAGTCGCTCAGGTCCAACTACATCCCACTGTGCTCTTGGATTTCTAAGCACCAAAGTGTTTCAAGAATATCACCTTCTCATTCCGTCTCCTTGTTCCCGGGACAGTGCTGTTTATCCCTTCCGTTTGGACTAAGTTGTCTCCATCGGCAGATTATTCAGCTATTTCCCTCCACCTGCAAGCAGTGTGAGGAGACAAGCGCGGTTATACACTAAAGCTTGGTCTCTTCGGCACAGCCAGTTCCATCAAGTGCTGGAAATCAGCAAGTTTGATTGGGAACTTCCTGCAAATATCCTTTATCTGAGACAGCGATAAGGATGTTAAGCTGGTGGGAAAGACAGAAATGTACTGCGGATTCTCTAACCTCAGGTAAATTTATGTGAGGGCATCTTTGTGCAGTTTGTTTGGTGTTCAGAATCCATCTTCACACAGCAATTCGGCAGAAAGGCTTTTATAACAGTGACATCGGCTTCTTTTCTGCAATCGGGCTGCACTTAACAGCTGAGCCCCAACTGTCCCAGATGAAGACAATCCGTGTGAAACCCTCACTCACTGAGAGTCATCCCCACGGCCCTAAGCTGCGCGTCTGCAGACTGTCTAACGCAGAATATATGGTTAACAATGAGACATTGTTTCTCCATCAGCCACTCTGTCCCAGAGACAGGAAGAGTGGCAGCGTCAACGTGTGGCGCCACTCACGTGCCGACAGAAGCTATTCAACTCATCGAGTCCATGGCGATTCTCTGTCGCTTGTATATCTCTGTGATTATTCATAGTCGTGATGTATGTCCTAATAATGCGGAGCTGTGTCTGTATCGAAATGCTGTCTCCAACAAGTTGATCTAATTGTCACTCACGGCTTTTCATTTTCCGGGAGGACACTGCTGTGTGAAACAGCGTTGAGAATACCTGCAGGGCGTCATGCACATAGAGCACTCTACAACTGATATATCTCACCATCACCAGTTTATTCCCAGTTCTGGCAAATGATTTTGCGAATCAGGTCAGAGCAGACCGACAGAGAACAGGAAAAGAGCTTCCAGACATTCACAAGTGTGTTTCCTCACCTGTGTAAATTTGGAGGGTGTATCAGCAGTGATATTCATTTCAGATACATTGAGGGAAAGGAAGTGGAAAGTAAAACAACATGCAATACGTAGAATGGAACTCTGTTATTGCGAAACACTGGCGGGGGCATTACACACACTGAAGCGTGGAATTTTCAACGAGCAGAGGATGTTTTCAATCCGATAATTTCTGGGTTATGAGCCCAATACACTCCCGCTGGGCCGCTCAGTTAGCGCTGACCATAGCAGAATCATACTGTCTTCAGCTTTTCAACTGGCGTGTGGCATGTACCTCAGAGGATGATTTCAAAAGGTTTTCACTGTTATTGTGTGATACTCTGTGGCGCAGATGTATTTTGCCTGTGTTAATATAACCTGTGAGTAACTTCTCACATTCTGTTTTGATCTCACTCAGAGTCACAAAATATGTCACAGTGCAAAGTGAGGCCATGCAGCCCATCTTCGCTGTGCTGGCACCAAACAATAAGGAAATCTCTGTGTGACTGAGTTTATTTGATTGATTGATTGTCACATCAACCTGAGTGCAGTGAAAACGTTTGTTTGCGATTGGTAAAGGCAGATCATAGCAATCAAGGGCATGCAGATCACAGCATGAGAAAAACAGCATTTTGGACAGATCAAAGCTTCAAGTTACTCGGCACAGGACGTGCACTCGGCAAAATCCACATTAACACGATCAGCATCCTTAGAAGTCCGAGAATCCATTTCTCCGTCTAGTAACGGCCTACAAGAAGCTGCTGCTGTGTGTCTTTAAGCTTTGGTACCTTGGTCTGACCTCGATATCATCAAAATTATACCTTCTGAGTCCAAAATGGAACTGGGTGCAAAACTCCAGGGCTCAAGTATGACTTCTCGCACTTGCATCACCCACCCGAGGCGATATCACGCCCAAGACCAACAAGCCAGACCGCAGCAGAAGCATGATCCATAAATCAGGTGAGTCTTTTTGTTTCAAAAAAAGGCTTTTTCTGTTGTTTTGGAGTGAAGACAGCGTTGAATTTTAACATCTCCTTGCCATTCTGACTCCCGGTTCCCCAGAGGCTGTGCTAGCCACTTACCCCGCGAGTGGGCTCCCACCATGGCAGCTGGGCAAACTCATCTTCTATTGGCAATCAGTGTCGTGGGATAGAAATGTGAACGCGCTCTTCAGTTCCAAATCAACCACGGCCTTTGCAGCGGGAGGGGGTTCGAGGGAGTGGGACGTATGGAAATTCTGGAAAGGTGTAGAAACGGGAGATCGGACATTCAAAGAGCTCATCTTCTTTTGGGAACCTTGTGCAAATAACGCCATCTGAGACAGATAGAAAAGTGCACAAATGCTGGGAAGGAGAGAATCTCTCCCAGTCATCGAGAACAGTGTCTCTGTCCTTCTCGAAGTCACAGCGAGGACTCTACTGTCTGAATCAGCATGGGATGTTACTGCAGCGAGTCCGATAGCTCAGGCATACTGCACCTGATGTGTATAAGCTTATGTAGAAAATGATTGAACTCGATTCTGGATTAGTGGTGCTGGAAGAGCACAGCAGTACAGGCAGCATCCAAATAGCTTCGAAAGCGACGTTTCGGGCAAAAGCCCTTCATCAAAATAAATAACAAACTCCAGTTTGTCCAATCTCTCTTATTCAGCTCAAACAATATCCTGGCAAATCTGACCTGCATCGCTTCCAGTGCTATCACATCCCTGCTATAATGTGAATTGAATAACTACACACAATAGTCTCACTAGAGCCGAACGAATAAGTGAAATAAATTATCTGGAAGTCGACAGAAATTGGTGGTTTTTTAATAAAGTTTATTTTCCTCAATGCTGCCCTGTGCCCTTTTCCTGAGCCTGAAGTTTCAATAATCGCTGGTCCATGTCAGTAAAAGCTGCGACATAAGGATTGATCTCACAACCGCGGTATCGAAATGGATCAACTGGTTTGAAGGTCCCGATGGTGAGACTTGGGCATGGTCACCCAGCAACAGTGAGCACAGCAGCACAGACTGAACGAGATCAGTGTGAAAGTGATTGTAAGGGAAATGGGAGGGGGAACTTAAAGGAGGTAATTGATTGTGGGAGGGAGGGAATTCACCGAGAATAGGTGAGTCTGAATCCTGATATATGACTCGCAGAGATGTGAGAGAGAGGGGTTTGATAGAAAAAAATCATAATCTCTGAGAATGCTTTCATGTAAAATCAACTAATTTATTTCTGTGTTTCTTCATCATGAGTCACAAGGATTAAAACGCAGTAACTCGGATTCGAATGAGCTTACCGCGGCCACAATTCAGGATATTTTAACATTCAAACCATCAAGTCATGCAGAGACACGTGTTTAAAACCAGCAATAATTACAGTGACAGAGGATATGTAGGAAGAGTAACAGATGCACAACAGGAATATTAGGCGAGCGATGGCAGAGATGTGGGAATTCAGATTTAACTGAATCTTTAAATTCGATGTCCCAGTCGTTGTGGTGGTTCCATCGAGGACTGCCTGTTGAAGACTGAGTTTGACAGATTTCTAGAAAACAAAAGGTTCAGGGGATAGGGCGGGATATTGGTGTAATGTATGTTTCAATAACAATGTGCTATTAACAATGTGTTAATAACAGTTTCTTCACCAACTTCCCCACACAAGGAAGCACCCATTGCTGCAGTCAGTCACATAACCCTAGTTCCGAGAACCAGAATCAGAAAAACTTCGTGGCGCAGCCACGAATACCAAACCGGAATTGGGGCTGGAAATGAGCACCTGAAGCTATTCTGTGGCACCAGTGACATAATTGGTAAAGGCCAGGTCATAGAGTCATAGAAGTATAGACCAGATATCACAAACCAATCTAGTGCCACCTGCCAGCACCCGGCCCATATCCCTCCAAACCCTCCCTATTCATATACCCTTCCAAATGGCTTAGAAATTTTACAATTGTACCAGTCTCCACCACTTCATCTCGCAGCTCATTCCATACATGTACCACCCTCTGTGTGAAAAGGTAGCCCCTTAGGTCTCTTTTATACCTTTCCATTCTCAACCTAAACCTATCGCCTCTAGTTCTGGACTCTCCGACCCCAGGGAAAACACTTTGGCTGTTTATCCAAGCGCGTGAAATGCTGAGGCTGGGAGTGATTCTGGACAAAGGCGGGTTAGAAGGCATTTAGATTAGATTACTTACAGTGTGGAAACAGGCCCTTCAGCCCAACAAGTCCACACCGCCCCGCCGAAGCGCAACCCACCCATACCCCTACATCTACCCCTTACCTAACACTACGGGCAATTTAGCATGGCCAATTCACCTGACCTGCACATCTTTGGACTGTGGGAGGAAACCGGAGCACCCGGAGGAAACCCACGCAGACACGTGGAGAATGTGCAAACTCCACACAGTCAGTCGCCTGAGGCAGGAATTGAACCCAGGTCTCTGGCGCTGTGAGGCAGCAGTGCTAACCACTGTGCCACCGTGCCGCCCCTTGGCATATTGGTCTTAATTTATTATATTAGTAAGATTGAGAGGCAGCATTAACCTGCTCTGAGAATTGTCTCAGAGGAAGCTTGCTGGAGCCTTTAGTGGGAGGTCAATGTATTGAAGCCATTCGAAGAGATTTTCCTTAACAAAGCAGTATTTTGTTAATTTGACAGTAAGAACTGCTTTTGCTCAAATTATCTCCACATCAGTCCAGTAAACACTCCAATCCAGCATACATTGCTTCCATTCCCACACAGAAACGCGTCCTATTCTCTCTTCATTTGGGATAATCTGAATTGACAATGTCATCTTTGAATGGAGAAATGCCGCAGGGAGTTATTAATGCAGCAGCGATATATTGGGGTAGTAATCTTTGGAGACTGGAACGTAGCAGCTGCTGTTATTTAAATTCGATTAATAAAATCTGGAAAATAAACCGAATCTCAGGAACAGAGACAATAACTTTAAAATGCTGAAACTTCATTCATTCATGTCCCTTCGAAAGGGAAATCTGCCGATCGTAACGAGTCCTGTCAACATGTGCCTGCAGACCCACAACAATGTGGTTCACCCATAAATGCCCTCTGACTCAGTGCAAGGTTAATTAAGAATGAACAACAAATGGTCTTCAGACCAATGATAGCCACATTCCCTGGGAGAATAAGGAAGAATAAAAAAAACATGAACAACGGGGAAAATGGGAATCGTGTCTGTGTGGACTCGAATTCAACTGATTATCAAACTAAATAGACAAAAGGATCCCCGTAGCGCCAAGAAGTCAGGGCCATGGGGTGACGACAGGAAGGGATTCAATGACAGAGTCACCAGCAAGTTTACAAATGACAGCAGGAGTTCGATTCTGCTGTTATTGAAGCTGTTAATCCCAACCAGCAATGAACTCTGTTTGGATGCCTGTTACCAGTGGAGTTCCATTGTTTTCTGATGTAGACCAATGATTTATACTTAGTTGTAGAAGCCATGACTTACAAGTTTGCTGATGATTCAACAATTGATCGTGCAGTTGACTATGGTGAAGAATGCCAGGGACTGCAGGGATGCATCAATCAGGTGGAAAGATAAAATGCTGAATGGAATTGAATCCAGAAAAAGATTATTAACGAATTTGGGGATAAGACACAGTGAGTATTCTGTGTGGTGTAGACGAACAAAGAGATCATGGAGTGGGCAGTCGCGATCGCTGAAGTTCAATGTACGGGGGGAGTGTGGGTCAGTTGGACGGAAGTGCAAAATGTAGATGCTGGAAATCAGAATCAAGATTAGAGTGGTTCTTAAGAAGCACCGCAGGTCAGGCAGCATCCGAGTTGCAAAAAGAAATTATGTTTCGGACAAAAGCCCTTCATCAGGACTAAAGCTGGGAGACTTGAGGGTGGAGAGATAAACGGGACGGCTGGGTCTGGGAAGAATTTAGCTGAGAGTGCTGTAGGTGGATGGAGGTGGGGTTAAAGGTGATAGATCGGAGATGAGGGTGGATCGGATAGGTGGGAAGGAAGGTAGACAGATGGGACATGTTAGTAGGATGGTGCCAAGCTAGAAGGCTGGAACTCGGATAAGGTGGGGGTGGGAATACCACATTGATGCCCTGGGGTTGAAGTGTCCCGAGGTGGAAGATGAGGCGTTGAGTGATGAGGGAATGGCGGTGGAGGAGGCCCAGAATCTGCATGTCCTCGGGAGAGTGGGTGGGGGGGCGTAGTTGATGTTTTTGGTCATGGGGCGTTGGGGTTGAATGTTGCGGGTGTCCTACAAATGTTCTCTGAAGCGCTCAGCGAGAAGGTGTCTGTTGGCCCCAATGTAGACGAGACTGCATCGTGCGGAAAGGATGCAGTAAATGACGTGTGGAAGTGCAGATGCACATTTGATGAATGTGGAAAGATCCATTGGAGCCTTGGAAGGATATGAGGGGGAAGGTGTGGGTGCAGGTTTAGCAATTCCTGCGGTGGCGGGAAAGGTGTTGGAAGGGGAGGGTGGGTCATTGGAGGGCGTGGACTTGACTAGGTAGTCGTGGAGGAAACAGTCTTTGTGAAAAGTGGATGGGGTGGGGAGGGAAATATATCCCTCAAGGTCAGTGTTGCTGACATGTTTTACAAACCCACTGATTCCCACATCTGGATTATACTTCCTCCCACCCCACCTCTTGCCCAATTCCTCCACCTCCATCGCATCTGCTCCCAAAGGATCAGTTCGAACACAGAACACACCAGATGTCCTCCTTCTTTAATGACCGGAACTTCCCCTCCTTTTTGGTTGAAGATGCCCTCCAATGCATCTCATCCATGTCCCGTACCTCCGCCCACGAAGTCCACAACTCCAACCGCAACAAGGTCCTCATCTTCTATCCCACCAACTTACACATAAGTCACATCATCCGCTGACAGTTTCGCCACCTCTAAATGGACCCCACCCCTATCCACTTTCCACCAAGAGCATTCGCTCCGTGACTGCCTAGTCAAGTCCACGCCCTCCAATGACCAACCCTTTCCTCCTAGCGCATTCCCCTGTCACTGCAGGAACTGCAAAACCTGCACCCACGTCTACCCCCTCACCTCCGTCCAAAGCCCCAATGGAGGCTTCCATGTCCATAAAAGGTTCACCTGCACTTCCACACATGTCATTTATTGTATCTGTTGCTCTCGATGTGGTCTCCTCGAAACTGGGGAGACTGGATGTCTTCTCGCAGACCACTTCAGAAAATATCTCCAGGACACCCGCAAGACTCAACCCCAGTGCGCCTTGGCCAAACATTTCAACTCCTCCTCCCACTCTCCCGAGGACATGCAGGTCCTGGGCCTCCTCCATCACCACTGCCTCACCACCCGATGCCTGGATGAAGAAAGCCTCATCTTTCGCCTTGGGACCGTTCAACGCCATGGCATCAATTAGGAATTCACCAGTTTCCTCATGGCCACTCCCCTACCTTTCCCCAGTTCCCACCTTCCGGCTCAACACCGTCCTCCTGACCTGTCCCACCTATGCATGCTCATTCCCCCTATCCGCTCCACCTTCTTCTCTGACATATCACGTTCACCCCCCACCTCCATCCACTTACTGCACTCTCAGCTACCTTTTCCCAAGCCCCAACCCCTCTCATTTATCTCTCCATCCTATGTGCTCCCAGTCTCATTTCTGATGTAGGGCTTTTGCCTGAAACGTTCATTTTTCCGGCTCCTCAGATGCTGCCGGACCTGCTGTGCTTCTCCAAACACCACTCTAATATTGAGGGGAATCAGTTGATTGAGAGGGTTTTCGGATATTTTCTATTGTTGACCACAGGCTGTGGATGATAGTAGAAATTTAGGGAACAGCTAAAGGATTGAGCACAAGTCTGGTCACCGAATAAATCAACATTTCTATTTAAATTGTAAGATAAAAGATGGAAGGCTGAAATATGCAGTGTTGCCCATCAAGACTGTTTGAGCTTATCACTGATTCCTTTCCAAGTCAGGCTGCTATGCACCTTGGAGGGTAACTTGCAAATTGTGACGTTTCATTGCATCTTCCAACCTTTTCCTTCTCGTCAGTACAGCTGTTGAGCTTTGAACGTTCTGTCAAAATGTCCAGATGACTTAATCCAGTGCATCTAGCAGTTGGTGCACTCTGCTAAATTGTGCCTTAGCGATGAAGAGAATGAATATTGCAGGTATTGAAGAAGGTACAATCAAGTGACTGCATTGTCGCAAAAGTTACACCCATCTAAGGAAATGGAGAGAGTCGTGCTCCACGTCTCATTTGTGCTTTGCAAACGATGTAGGATTCATGGTGACACGAGTTGAGTTTATAATAAAAAAAAGTCTACCAAAGGACATGCTTTTGCTGTCAAACTGCTGCTCGCCAGTTTATATTATTTTTTCCCCTAAATACTAGCATTGTGGACGATTAAATGGGACAGTTTGGTTTCAGTAAAGCCATTCTCATTTGTCAGAGTGATCATTACTCAATTTCATCCTTGTGTGGACTGATCTGATTCCAGTCGCTATTTGATTTCAAATTCCATTTCCCGTCTGTGCTTGATATTTCAATCGTTCATTCACATAAATTTCACTACTTGCCTTGATAATATGAAAGAACGCTGCAGGGGGCAGCAGAGATTTGCGAGGATGTTGTCAACATTGGATAAACTGGACATTCGTGAAATGATTGTTTAGGCTGGGATGATTCTCCTTGAAACAAAGGAGGCGGAGGGGAGCTCTATTATCACATTTATAAATGTTCAATATTCATGAGATCTTAACAGGGTAGTTACGGGCAGGTGGTTCGTCCTCTGGTATGAGGAGAGCACCAGTGGAAAAGAAGTCACAATTAGTTATTGCCAATTTAATTCAGAAATGAGAAGTGATTTCTTTGCTCAGGGGCCAGTGATTCTGTGGAACCCTTTCCAGAAACTTTTGTTAAGGCTGAGTTATTGTGTATTTTTAAAATGTGCCAGACAAATATTTAACCAGAAAAATGATGAAGCTCTGTCGATATAAGGCTGGAGAATGGAGTTGAGGATTATCAGATCAGCCATGAGTTCGTTGAATGGTGGAGCAGACACGATGAGCTGAATGGCCGACTTCGAATGCTACATCATTTGGTCGAACGTATCTTTTGATAAGTTTGGAATTCTGAGGGGATGGGATGAAGTGATAGAAAGGGTTTCTCAATCTTATCAGAAAGATCAGGAACTAGGCTGATAAACCCATGAACAATAAATGTGTTGTAGCCTGGAAACAACAAATGGCAATGGCCACACCGCAGATGGTTATATGCAGAAGTTGTGATTGCAAAGGAAAATTGGTGAATCTAATGCTGTTGGCAACTTGGTGATCATGCTGGATGATGGATCGCAGTGTGATTCATATGGCAATAGTTTGTGAAAGAATGAAAGGTTTGTTTCATTGGAGAAGTTTTCTGCAGTTCCAATTCCAATTGACTGCTTGAAATACTGATTAGACCTTTATGTGGAGTGTTACATCAAAATCCTCATTCACAATCCCACTGGATAAACTATTGCTCTCGATCTCTCCTTATTTGCTTCTCTTTCATTCGATGTATATCCATATAAAGTCAAGATGGAATGAAGGGACGAAACAAAAGTCGCACTCCTTTTCATTATCCCAATTCAACTTACAACAGAATCAAATTGGTTTGTTTCGACTTTGATGTGGTATCAATTTAATCAAAATCTCCGCTGCAAAGAAGTGCAAGAGCAAGATTCCCCATCTAATGTATAGTAAACATGCGAGTCACAAAGTAAAACCACAGCTGCATTTAATAAAAGCAACAATCAGAGTAGGATTCAAACCCACGCGTGAACAATGAATTACCAACACGTCGTCATAACCTCGGGGCCATTTCCTCACATAGCAAAGCAGCTCACATGTGACCCTGTCTATATATTATCACTCACTGTCCCATCCTTGTCTCTGACCCCCTCTCTCTGTCCCCCTCTCTGTCCCCCCCCTCAGTCCCCCTCTCCCTCTGCCCCCATCTATCTCTGTCCCCCTCTCTTTGTCCCCACTCTCAGTCCGCCTCTCTGTCCCCCTCTCTCTCTCCTCCCTCTCTCTGACCCCCTCCCTGTCCACCACTCGGTCCCCATCTCTCTGTCTGTCTCTCTCTGTCCTACTCTCTCTGTGCCCCACTCTCTGTACCCCCGTACCTGTCGCCCCTCTCTGTAACCCCTCTCTGTATACCCCTCTCTGTTCCCTCTCTCACTCTGTTCCTATCTTTCTGTTCCCCTCTCTCTGTCACCAGTCTCTGCCACATCTCTCTCTGTCCCCTCTCTCTCTCTACACCCTCTCTGTGCCTGTCTCACCCTTCTCTCTGACCCCCATCTCACTGCCCCAGTCCCCCCTTTCTGTCCCCCCACTCTGTCCCACTCTCTCTCTGTCCCTGTTCTCTGTCCTCCATCTCTCTGTGCCCCCCTCAGTTCCCCCTCCCTCTGCCCCCATCTCCCTCTGTCCGCCTCCCTATGTCGTCTCTCTCTGTCCGCCTCTGTCCCCCTCTCTCTCCTCCCTCTCTCTGACCACCTGCCTGTCCCCCACTCTGTCCCCATCTCTCTGCCCCCATCTCTCTGTCGCCGCTTTCTCTCTTGCCCTCTCTCTGCCCCCCCCGCCCCACTCTCTCTGTCCATCTCTCCGTCCCGCCTTTCTCTTTCACTCCAGCTCCCCTCTCTCTGTCCCCATTCGTCCACACTCTGTGTCCCCTTCTGTGCCCCGCCTCTGTGCCTATCTCTCTCTGCAACCCCCGTCCTCCCTCTCTCTCTATGTTCCCCCCTCTCTCTCTCCCCCCTCTCTTTTCTCCCTCTCTCCGTCCCCCTCACTCTATTCCTCCTCTCACTGTCCCCCCTTTCTGTTCCCCTCTCTCGGCCCCCGTCCCACCCCTCTGTCCCCCTCTCTGTTCCCGTCTCTGTCCCCTCTTTCTCCCCCACTCTGTCCCCCCTCTTTCTGACCCCCTCGCTGTCCCCTATCTGTCCCCATGTTTCGGTCCCCCATCTCTCTGTCGTCTCTTTCTCTGTCCCCTCTCTCTGTCCCCCTTTCGCTGTCTCCCTCTCTCTGTCCTCCCTCTCTCTGTACCCCCTCTCTCTGTCCCCTTTCTCTGTCCTCCCTCTCTCTGTCCTCCCTCTCTCTGTCCCCCACTCTCTGACTCCTCTCTCTGTCCTCCAATTCTCTGTCCCCCTCTCACAGTCTCTGTCCTGCATCTCTCTGCCGCAAAGTCCCCCTCTCTCTGTCCCACCTCTGTCTGCCCCCGTCCCCTTTCTCTCTGTCCCCCTGTCTGTCACCCTCTCTCTGACACTACTCTGTCCCCTTGGACCCATCTCTCTGTCCCCCTCTCTCAGCCCCCCCTCTCTGTCATGCCTCTCTCTGCCCCCACGTCCCCTCTCTCTCTATCCCCCTCACTGTCCCCTTTCTCTGCCCCCTATTTCTCTCCCCTCTCTCTGTCACCTTCTTTCAGACCCCCCCGTCCCCCGTCCCCATCTCTCTGTCCGACTCTCTCTCTCTTCTCCCTGTCTCTGTCCCCTCTCTCTCCCCCCAGTCTATCCCACTCTCTCTGACCCTCTCTCTGCCCCCCGCTCTTTCCCCATCTCTCTGTCCCCCCCTCTCTCTGTCACAACTTTATCTGTCCACCTCTCTCTGTCCATCTCTCTCTGTCCCCCTTCTCTCTGTTCTTCCTCTTTCTGTCCCATCTCTCTCTATCCCCCATTTCTCTGTCCTCCCTCTCTCTCTGCCCCTCTCTCTGTTCCCACTCTCTCTGTTCCCACTCTCTCGGTCCCCCTCTCACTGTCCCCCTCTCTCTGTTCACACTCTCTCTGTCGCTCTCTCTCTGTCCCCCTCTCTCTGACTCCCCTCTGGCCCCCTTCCCCCTCTCTTCCCCCCTCTCTCTCTCCACCTCTCTCTGTCCCTGCTCTCTCAGACCCCCTCTCTGACCCCGACTGTGTCCCCATTTCTCTGCCCCCATATCTCTGTCGACCCTCTCTCTGTAACCTCTGTCTCTCGCTCTCTATCCCCTCTCTCTGTCCCAGTCTTCTCTCTGACCCCCGTCTCTGTCTCCCCTGTCTGTCCCTCTGTCACTCTGTCCCCCTCTCTCTGTCACCCCTCTCCTTCCCCCCTCTGACCCCGTCTCTCTCGGTCCACCCTCTCTCTGCCCCCTCTCTCTATTCCCCCTCTCTCTCTGTCCAACCCTTCTCTCTGTCCCCTCCTCTCTGTCCCCCTATCTCTGTCCCCTCTCTCTGTCCCCCTCTCTCTGCGCCCTCTCTCTTTTCCCCTCTCTCAGTCCACCTCTCTCTGTCCCGCCTCTCTCTGACCCCACGTCCCCCTCTCTCAGTCCCATCTATTTCTGTAACCCCCCCTGTCCCCCTCTCTCTGTCCCCCACTCTGCCCCCTTCTATGACCCCTCTCTCTCACCATCTCTCTCTGCCCCCGCTCTCTCTGACCCCTCTCTGTCCCCGACTCTGTCCCTATCACACTGCCCCCGATATCTCTGTCGAGCCTCTATCAGTCCCCCCTCTCTCTCTAACCACTCTCTCTCTGTCCCACTCTTCTCTCTGAACCCCCCACTCTGTCCCCTTCTCTCTCACCCCCTCTCTTTCTCCCACTCTGTCCCCATCTCTCTGTCCATCTCTCTCTGCCCCCCTCTCTCTGCCCCCCTCTCTCTGCTACCCTGTCTCAGTTCCCTCTCTCTGTCCCGCCTCTCTCTGCCCCTCTGTCCCCTCTCTCTCTGTGCCTTTCTCTGTCCCCCTTCTCTGTCCCATCTCTCTCTCCCCTCTCTCTGTCCGCCCCCTCTCTGACACCCCGTCCCCCGTCCCTATCTCTCTGTCCCACTCTCTCTCTCTTCTCCCTCTCTGTGTCCCCTCTCTCTCTCTCCCCCACTCTGACCACCTCTCTGTCCCCTCTCTCTGTCCCGCTCTCTCTGTCCCCCCACTGTCCCCCCTCTCTCTGACCACCTCTCTCTGTTCCCACTCTCTCTGCCCCCTCTCTCTGTCCCCCTTTCTCTGTCACCTCTCTCTGTTCCCCCTGCCTTTTTGTCACCCCTCTTGCTCTGTCCCCTCTCATTCTCTGTCCCCTCTCTCTGTCCCCCTCTCAATCTTTACACTCTCTCTCTGTCCCCGCCACTGTCCCTCCCTCTCTATCCACATTCTCTCTGACTCCCCTCTCTGTCCCCCTCTCTTTACCCCCTCTCTGTTCCCCCCTCTGACCCTCTCTCTCTTCTCATCTCTCTGTTTCAACTCTCTCTGTCCCCCCACTCTCTCTCTCTCCTCCCTCTCTCTGTCCCCTCTCTCTATCCTCCCTCTCTCTGACCAACTCTCTCTGTCCTTATCTCTCTGTTTCCCCCTTCTCTGTCCCCCTCTCTCTGTCACCCCCCACTCTCTCTCTCCTCCCTCTCTCTGTCCCCTCTCTCTATCCTCCCTCTTACTGACCATGTCTCTCTGTCCTTATCTCTCTGTTTCCCCCTTCTCTGTCCCCATCTCTGTCCCCCCTCTCTCTTCCCCCAATCTGTCCTCCGTCTCTCTCTCCCCCTCTCTCTATTCCGCTCTGTCTGACCCCTCTCTCTTTCCTCCTACTCTCTGTCACCCTCTCTCAGTCCCCACTCTCACTGTCCCGCTTTTCTCTGCCCCCACATCCCCCTCTCTCTATCCCACCTCTGACCCCCTTCTCTGTACCCTCTCTCTCACCCCCTCTCTCTGTTCCCCTCTCTCTGACCCCCTCTGTCCCCCCGTCCCCATCTCTCTGTCCCACTCTCTCTCTATCCCCTCTCTCTGTCTCACTCATCTCTCTGTCCCCTCCTCTCTGTCCCCCTCTATCCCCCCTCTCTCTGTCCCCCTCTCTCTGTCTCCTCTCTCTGCCCCTCTCTCTCTGTCTGCCTAGATCTATGTCCCACTCTCTCTGTCCCCCTTTCTTTGCGCCCTCTCTGTTCCCCTCTCTCCGTCCCCCACTCTCTGACTCCTCTCTCTTTCCTCCAATTCTCTGTCCCCCTCTCACAGTCCATTTCTCTCTGCCCTGCCTCTCTCTGCTGCAGCGTCCCCCTCTCCCTGTCCCACCTCTGTCTGCCCCGTCCGCTCTCTCTCTGTTCCCCTGTCTGTCACCCTCTCTCTGACCCCACTCTGTCCCCTTGAACCCATCTCTCTGTCCCACTCTCTCTCTCTCCCCCCTCTCTCTGTCCCCCTCTCCCTCTCTACCACTCTCTGTCGCGCCTCTCTCTGTACCCTCTCTCTCTCTATCCCCTCTCTCTGTGTCCCACTCTTCTCTCTGACCCCCCTCTCTGTCTCCCCGTCTGTCCCTGTCTCGCTCTGTCCCCCTCTCTCTGTTACACCTCTCGTTCCCCCCTCTGTCCCATTCTCTCTCTCTGTCACCCCTCTCTCTGCCCCCCTCTCTCTATTCCCCTCTCTCTCTCTCTGACCCACCCTTCTCTCTGACCCCTCTCTCTCTGTCACCCCTCTCACTCTGTCCACTCTCTTTCTCTGTCCCCTCTCTCTGTGCCCCTCTCAATCTTCACCCTCTCTCTCTGTCCACCCCCTCCCCCCACCCCACTGTCCCTCCCTTTCTATTTTCTCTCTCTCTCTCTGACTCCCCTCTCTGTCCCCCTCTCTGTACCCCACTATCTGTTCCCCCTCTCTGTCCCTCTCTCTCTCTGTTCTCAAGACTCTGTTTCAACTATCTCAGTCCCAGTCTCTCTGTCCTCTCTCTCGGGCCCCTCTCTGTTCCTCATTCTCTGTCCCCCTCTCTCTGCCCCCCCAACTCTCTCTCTCCTCCCTCTCTCTGTCCCCCTCTCTCTGTCCTCACTCTCTCTGACCCTCTCTCTCTGTCCCTATCTCTCTGTTCCCCCCTCTGTCCTCCCTCTCTCTATTTCTCCCTTCCCTGTCCCCGTCTCTTTCCCCTCTCTCTCTCCCCCCACTCTGTCCCCCCTCTCTCTGTCCCCCTCTCTCTGTCCCCCCTCTCTGTCCCCCTCTCTGTGTTCCCCATCTCTTTCTGTCCCCCATCTCTCTGTCCCACCTCTCTCTGTCACCCCTCTCGCTCTGTCCCCTCTCTTTCTCTGCCCCCTCTTTATGTCCCCCCCCTCTCTCTATGTCCCCCCTCCATCCCCTCTCTCTCTATCCACCTTCTCTCTCTGTCACCCACTCTGTCCCCATCTCTCTGTCCCCATCTCTCTGTCCCCCTCTCTCTGTCGCCCCTTTCTATGTCCACCTCTCTCTGTCCCCCTTTCTCAGTCCCCCCTCTCTCTGTCCCCCCTCTCCCTTTCCCGTCTCTTTCTGCCCCCCGTCCCCCTCTCTCTTTCCCCCTTCTCTGTTCCCGTCTCTGTCCCCTTTCTCTCCCCCAACTCTGTCCGTCTCTCTCTGGCCACCTCTCTGTCCACGAGTCTGTCCCCATCTCTCTCTCTGCATCTCTCAATGTCACTCTCTCTGTCGCTCTCTCTCTGCCCCATCTCTCTCTCCCCTCTCTCTGTCCCCCTCGCTCTGACTCCTCTCACTGTCCTCCCACTCTCTGTCCCCCTTTCTCAGTCCCCCCTCTCTCTGTCCCGCCTCTCTCTGCGCCCACGTCCCTCTCTCTCTGTCCCACCTCTGTCTGTCCCCCTCTCTGTCCCCCTTCTCTGTCCCCTCCCTCTGTCCCCCTCTCTCTGTCCCCGTCTCTCTGACCACCTCTCTGTACCTCACTCTGTCCCCATCTCTCTGTTTGCCCTCTCTCTGTCGGCCCTTTCTCTGTCCCCCTCTCTCTTCCCCCCCCCTCTCTATACTCCCTCTCTCTGTCCCCCTCTCCCTGTCCCCTTTCTCTGTCCTCCCACTCTCTGTCCCCCTCTCTCTGTCCCCCTCTCTCTCTGTCCCCCTTTCTCTGTCCTCCCTCTCTGTCTCCTCTCTCTGTCCCCCTCTCTGTCACCCTCTCTCTGACTCCCCTCTGATCCCCGGTTCCCTACTCACTGTCCACCCCTCTCTGTCCCTCTCACTATGTTCCCCCCCTTTCTCTCTCTGTACCCCCCTCTGTCCCCTCTCTGTCTATCGACTCTCACTCTGTCCCACCCTTGTCTCTGACCCCACTCTCTGTCCCCCTCTCTGTAACCCCCTCTCTGTCCCCCCTCTCTCTGTCCCGCCTCTATCAGCCCCCCTGTCTGTCCTGCCTCTCTCTGCCCCCACGTTCCCTCTCTCTCTATCCCCCTCACTATCCCCTTTCTCTGTCCCATATCTCTCCTCCTCTCTCTGTCCCCGCTCTCTCTGACCCCTAGACTCTGTCCCTATCACACTGGCCCCGATATCTCTGTCGCCCCTCTATCTGTCCCCTCTCTCTCTCTAACCCGTCTCTCTCTGTCCCACTCTTCTCTCTGTACCCCCCACACTCTGTCCCCCTCTCTCTGACCCCTCTCCGTCTCCCACTCTGTCCCCATCTCTCTCTGTCCCTCTCTCTCGGTCTACCTCTCTCTATGACCCTCTCTCTCTGTCCCCCTCTCTCTGCGCCCTCTCTCTGCCCCTTTCTCTCTGCCACCCTCTCTCTTTCCGCCTCTCTCAGTCCCTTCTCAATGTCCCGCCTCTCTCTGCCCCTCTGTCCCCGCTCTCTCTGTCCCTTTCTCTGTCCCACTTCTCTGTCCCATCTCTCTCTCCCCCTCTCTCTGTCCATCTCTCTCTGACACCCCGTCCCCAGTCCCTATCTCTCTGTCCCACTCTCTCTCTCTTCTTCCTCTCTGTGTCTCCCCTCTCTCTCTCCCCCAGTCTGACCACCCTCTCTCTGACCCCCTCTCTGTCCCCCTCTCTCTGTCGGCCCTTTGTCTGTCATCCTCTCTCTGCCCCCCCTCTCTCTGACAACCTCTCTCTGTTCCCACTCTCTCTGCCCCCTCTCTCTGTTCCCCCTGTCTTTTTGTCGCCCCTCTTGCTCTGTCCCCTCTCATTCTCTGTCCCCTCTCTCTGTCCCCCTCTCAATCTTCACCCTCTCTCTCTGTCCCCCCCTACTGTCCCTCCCTCTCTATCCACACTCTCTCTCTGTCCCAACATTCTCTCTGACTCCCCTCTCTGTCCCCCTCTCTGTACCCCCTTCTCTGTTCCCCCACTCTGTCCCTCTCTCTCTCTGTTCTCATCTCAATGTTTCAACTCTCTCTGTCACACTCTCTCTGCCCCCTCTCTCTGTCCCTCTCTCTCTGTCCCTCTCTCTCTGTCCCCCCACTCTCTCTCTCCTCCCTCTCTCTGTCTCCTCTCTCTATCCTCCCTCTCTCTGACCCCTTCTCTCTGTCCCTATCTCTCTGTTCCTCACTCTGTCGTCCCTCTCTCTATTTCCCCCTTCTCTGTCCCCATCTCTGTCCCCCTCTCTCTCCCCCAATCTGTCCTCCCTCTCTCTGACCCCTCTCTCTTTCCTCCTACTCTCTGTCACCCTCTCTCAGTCCCCACTCTCACTGTCCCGCTTCTCTCTGCCCCCACGTCCCCCGCTCTCTGTCCCACCTCTGTCCATCTTCTCTGTCCCCTCTCTCTCTCCCCCTCTCTGTCCCCCTCTCTCTGACACCCCCGTCCCCCCCGTCCGCATCTCTCTGTCCCACTCTCTCTCTCTTCCCCCTCGCTCTGTCCCCTCTCTCCCCCCCCCAGTCTGTCCCCCCCTGAACTCTTCTCTGTCCCCCACTCTGTCCCCACCTCTCTGTTCCGCCTCTCTGTGTCGCCCCTTTCTCTGTACCCATCTCTCTGTCCCATTCTTTCTCTCCGTCCTCCCTCTCTCTGTTCCCCCCTCTCTGTCCCCCTTTCTCAGTCCTCCCGCTCTCTGCCCCTTTCTCTCTGTCCTCTTTCTCTCTGTCCCCCTCTCTCTGTTCCCACTCTCTCTTTCCCCCTCTCTCTGTGCCCCTCCCTCTGTCCCACTCTCTCTGTCCTCCCTCTCTGTCCACTCTATCGCTTCCCTATCTCTTTCTGTCACCCCTTTCGCTCTTCCACCTCTCTTTCTCTGTCCCCTCTCTCTGTCCCCCTCTAACTTTCCCCCTCTCTCTGCCCCTCCCACTGTCCCTCCCTCTCTATCCACTCTCTCTCTCTGTCCCAACATTCCCTCTGTCCCCCCTCTCTCTCCCCCCAAATCTGTCCCACTCTCTCTCTCCCCCTCTCTCTGTTCCACTCTCTCTGACCCCTCTCTCTTTCCTCCTACTCTCTGTCACCCTCTCTCAGTCACTACTCTCACTGTGCCGCTTCTCTCTGCCCCCACGTCCCCCTCTCTCTGTCCCACCTCTGTCCTCCTTCTCTGTCCCCTCTCTCTCTCCCCCCTCTCTCTCTACCCCCTCGCTCTGCCCCGTCTCTCTCCCCCCCCACTCTGTCCCACTACCTCTGACCTCCTCTCTGTCTCCCACTCTGTCCCCATCTCTCTGTTCCGCCTCTCTCTCGCCCCTTTCTCTGTCCCCATCTCTCTGTCCCTTTCTCTCTCTCTCTGTCCTCCCTCTCTCTGTTCCCCACCTCTCTGTCCACTCTCTCTCTTCCCCATTTCTTTCTGTCACCCCTCTCGCTCTGCCCCCTCTCTTTCTCTGTCCCCTCTCTCTGTCCCCCTCTCAATGTCCCCCTATCTATCTGCCCCTCCCACAGTCCCTCCCTCTCTATCCACTCTCTCTCTCTGTCCCAACATTCTCTCTGACTCCCCTCTCTGTCCCCCTCTCCGTCTTCCCCATCTCATTCTGTACCCCCTCTCTCTCGGTCCCTCCTCTCTCTTTCTCTGTCCCCTCTCTATGTCCCCCTCTCAATGTCCCCCTCTCTCTCTGTCTCCCTCTGTCCCCTCTCTCTGCTCCCCACACACTCTCTCTCCTCCTTCTCTCTGTCCCACTCTCCCTGTCCTCCCTCGCTCTGTCCCCCTCTCTCTGTCACCCCTCTCACTCTCCTCCCTCTCTCTGTTCACCTCTGTCTGTCCTCCCTCTCTCTGTCCCCCTCTCTCTGCCCTCTCTCTCTGTCCCCCCCTCACTGTCCCCCCTCTCTCTGTGTCGCCCTCTCTCTATCCCCATCTCTATTTCCCCTCTCTCTGTCACCCTCTCTCTGTTCCCTCTCTCTGTCCATCTCTCTCTGTCCCCGCTCTCTCTGTCCCCCGTCTCTATCCCCCATCTCGTTCTGTCCCCTCTCACTCTGTCCCCCTCTCTCTCTCTATCCCCTCTCTCTCTCTGTCCCACCCTTCGCTCTGAACTCCTCTGTCCCTCGCCCCCATCTCTCTGTCCCACTCTTTCTCTCTTCCCCCTCTCTCTGTCCCCCTCCCACTCTCCACCCCTCTCTTCCCCACTCGCTCTGACACCCCCTGTCCCCGACTCTGTCCCCATCTCACTGTGCCCATCTCTCTGTCCTCCCTCTCTCTGTGTCGCCCTCGCTCTGTACCCCAACCCTCTGTCCCCTCTCTCTCTGTCACCCCCTCTCTGTACACTTTCTCTGTACCTTCTTTCTGTCACCCCTCTCTCTGTCACCCTCTCTCTGTCCCTCTCTCTCTCTGTCCCCCTCTCTCTGTCCCTCTCTCTGTCGCCGCGCTCTCTGTCCTCCATCTCTCTGTCCCCCTTTCTCTGTTCCCCCTCTCTCTTTCCCCCTCTCTCTATAAGCCTCTCTCTGTCCCGCCCTTGCTCTGCCCCCCATCTCGTTCTGTCCTCTCTCTCTGTCCCCCCCTCTCTCTCTAGCCCCCCTCTCTCTCTGCTCCACCCTACTCTCTGACCCCGTCTCTGTCCTCCTCTCACTCTGTCCCCTCTCTTTCTCTGTCCCTTCTCTCTGTCCCCTTTCTATGTCCCACCTTCGCTCTGTCCCCGTCTCTCTCAGTCCCCCTTCTCAGTCTGTTCCCCTCTCTCTCTCTCTATCCCCTCTCTCTCTCTATCCGCTCTCTCTCTGTTCTGTCCCACTCTTCTCTGTGACCCCCCTCTCTGGCCCCCCTCTCTGACTCTCTCTCTCTCTCTGCCCCCTCTCCCTGTCGCCTCCCTCTCTATCCACTCTCTCTCTACCCCACCCTTCTCTCTGAAGCACCTCTCTGTCCCCCCATTCTGTTCCGCTCTCTCTCTCTATGCACTCTCTCTCTGTACCATCCTTCTCTCTGACCCCAATCTCTGTCCCCTCTCTCTGACCCTCTCTCTCTCTGTCCCCCACTCTTTGTCACCCCTCTCAGTCCCCCCTCTCTCTCTGTCGCCCCTCTCTCTGGCCCCCTCTCTCTCTATCCCCCTCTCCCTCTGTCCCACCATTCTATCAGAATCCCCTCTCTGTCCCCCCACTCTTACCCCTCTCTCTGCCCCCCTCTCTGTCCCTCTCTCTCTGTCCCCTCTCTCTGTCAGCCCTCTCGGCCCCCTCTCTCTCTATCCTCTCTCTCTCTGTCCCACTCTTCTCTCTGAAGCACCTCTCTCTGTTCCCCCCATGACCCCCCTCTGTCCCCCCACTCTGTTCCTATCTCTCTCTGTCCCCTCTCTCTGTTACACCTCTCTCTCCCCCTCTCTCTGTCCCCCCCTCTCTCTCTGTCCCGTCTCTCTGTCTCCACTCAGTCCCCTTTCTCTTTCCCCCTCTGTCCCCCCTCTCTCTGTCCCCTCGCTCTGTGCCCTCTCTCTCTATCCACTCTCTCCCTGTCCTACTCTTCTCTCTGAAGCACCTCTCTCTGTTCCCCCCTCTGTCTCCCCCTCTGTCCCCCCACTCTGTTCCCCTCTCTCTCTGTCCCCGCTCTTTGTCACACCTCTCTCTCCTCCCTCTCTCTGCCCTCTCTCTCTATCCCCCTCTCTCTGTCCCCCTCCCTGTCCTCCTTCGCTTTCACCCTCTGTCCCCTCTCTCTGTTCTCCCTCTCTCTGCCCCCCTCACTCTATTCCTCCTCTCTCTGACCCCTCTCTCTGTCATCCCCCTCTCTGTCCCCCTCTCTCTGTCCCGCCCTCACACTGTCCCCAGCTCTTTCTGTCCCCTCTTCCTGCCCCCACTCTCTCGTTCCCTCTCTCTCTGTCCCCCTCTCTCCGTCCCCCCTCTCTACCCTCACTCTCTATCCCCTCTCTCTCTCTGTCTTACTCTTCTCTCTGACACCCCACTCTCTGTCCCCCTGCTCTGCCCTCCGTCCCCTCTCTCTGTCCCCCTCTCTCTCCGTTCCCTCTCGCTGCCCCCTCTCTGTTCGCCCACACTCTCTCTCCCCCACACTCTCTGTCCCTCTCTTTCTACACTCTCTCTCTGTCCCCGCTCCTTTCCCCTCTCTCTGTCCCCCCTCTGTTCCACTCTCTCTCTATCCCCCTCTGTCTGTCCTCCCTCTCTCTGTCACCCCTCTCGCTGTCACCCCTCCCTGTCCATCCCTCTCTCTGTCCCCCTTTCTCTCTGTTCTCCCCTCTCTGTCCCCCTCTCTGCCACCCCTCTGTCCCCCTCTCTCTCTGTCCCAACTCTCTGTCCCCTACCCTCTGTCGCCCCCTCTGTCCCTCTCTCTCTGTCCCCCTATCTCTGTACCCCTCTCTCTGTCTGCCTCTCTCTATATCCCTCTCTCTCTCTATGCCACTCTCTCTGTCCCCCTCTCTCGTACCCCTCTCTCTGTCCTTCCACTCTCTGTCCCCCTCTCTCTGTCAGCCATCTCTCTGTCCCGCTTCTCTGCCCGGAAGTCCCACCTCTCTGTCCCACCTCTGCCTGTCCACCTCTCTCTTTCCCCCTTCTATTTCTCCTCTCTCTCTCTCCCACTCTCTGTACCCCTCTCTCTGACGCCCCCCGTGCCCCTGTCCCCATCTCCCTGTCCCCCTCTCTCTCTCCACCTCTCTCTGCCCCCGCTCACTCTGACCCTCTCTCTGTCCCCGACTCTGTCCCCATCTCACTGCCCCCTATATCCCTGTCGCCCCTCTCTCCGTCCTCTCTCTCTCTCTATCCCCTCTCTCTCTCTGTCCCACCCTTCCCTCCGACCCCACTCTCTTTCCCCCTCTCGCTCTGTCCCCTCTCTTTCTCTGTCCCTTCTCTCTGTCCCCCTCTCTATGTCCCGCCCTCGCTCTGTCCCCTGTCTCTCTCAGTCCCCCTTCTCTCTCTGTTCCCTCTCTCTCTCTCCCCCTCTCTCTGTCCCACTCTTCTTTCTGAACCCCTCTCTGTCCCCCCACTCTTACACCCCTCTCTGTCCCCTCTCTGCCCCTCTCTCTCTGTCCCCTCTCTCTGTCACCCCTCTTGCCCCACCCTCAGTCCCCCCTCTCTCTCTCTGTCCCCCCTTTCTCTGTCCCCTCTATCTCTATCCACTCTCTCTCTGTCCCACTCTTTTCTCTGAAGCACCTCTCTCTGTCCCCCCTTCTGTCCCCCACTCTGTTCCCCTGTCTCTCTGTTCCCTCTCTCTGTCACCCTCTCTCTGTTCCCTCTCTCTGTCCATCTCTCTCTGTCCCCACTCTCTCTGTCACCCCTCTGTCCTCCATCTCTCTGTCCCTCTCTCTCTGTCCCCCTCTCTCTGCCCAGCCCTTGCTCTGTCCCCCATCTCGTTCTGTCCCCTCTCACTCTGTCCTCCTCTCTCTCTCTATCCCCTCTCTCTCTCTGTCCCACCCTTCTCTCTGAACCCCTCTGTCCCCCGCCCCCATCTCTCTGTCCCACTCTATCTCTCTTCTCCCTCTCTCTGTCCCACTCCCACTCTACACCCCTCTCTTTCCCACTCGCTCTGACAACCCCTGTCCCCGACTCTGTCCAAATCTCACTGTCCCCATCTCTCTGTCCTCCCTCACTCTGTCCTCCCTCTCTCTGTCCCTCTCTCTCTCCTCCCTCTCTCTGTCCCCATCTCTCTGCCCCCCTCTCTCTGTGTCACCCTCGCTCTGTCCCCCATCTATCTGTCCCCCCTCTCTCTGTCACCCTCTCTCTGTCCCTCTCTCTGTCCTCCTCTCTCTGTCCCTCTCTCTGTCGCCGCGCTCTCTGTCCTCCATCTCTCTGTCCCCTTCCTCTATAAGCCTCTCCCTGTCCCGCCCTTGCTCTGTCCCCCATCTCGTTCTGTCCTCTCTCTCTCTGTCCCCCCCCTCTCTCTATCCCCTTTCTCTCTCTGCTCCACCCTTCTCTCTGACCCCGTCTCTGTCCTCCTCTCGCTCTGTCCCCTCTCTTTCTCTGTCCCTTCTCTCTGTCCCCTATCTATGTCCCACCTTCGCTCTGTCCCCGTCTCTGTCAGTCCCCCTTCTCAGTCTGTTCCCCTCTCTCTCTCTATCCCCCCTCTCTCTCTATCCCCTCTCTCTCAGTCCCACTCTTCTCTGTGACCCCCCTCTCTGGCCCCCCTCTCTGACTCTCTCTCTCTCTCTGCCCCCTCTCCCTGTCCCCTCCCTCTCTATCCACTCTCTCTCTAACCCACCCTTCTCTCTGAAGCTCCTCTCTGTCCCCCCACTCTGTTCCGCTCTCTCTCTCTATTCACTCTCTCTCTGTACCACCCTTCTCTCTGACCCCAATCTCTGTCCCCTCTCTCTGACCGTCTCTCTCTCTGTCCCCCACTCTCTGTCACCCCTCTCAGTCTCCCCTCTCTCTCTGTCGCCCCTCTCTCTGGCCCCCTCTCTCTCTATCCCCCTCTCTCTCTGTCCAACCATTCCCTCAGATCCCCCTCTCTGTCCCCCCACTCTTACCCCTCTCTCTGCCCCCCTCTCTGTCCCTCTCTCACTGTCCCCTCTCTCTGTCACCCCTCTCGGCCCCCTTTCTCTGTCCCCTCTCTCTCTATCCTCTCTCTCTCTGTCCCACTCTTCTCTCTGAAGCACCTCTCTCTGTCCCCCCCATGTCCCCCCCTCTGTCCCCCCACTCTGTTCCTATCTCTCTCTGTCCCCTCTCTCTGTTACACCTCTCTCTCCCCCACTCTCTGTCCCCCCCTCTCTCTCTGTCCCCTCCCTCTGTCCCCACTCAGTCCCCTTTCTCTTTCCCCCTCTGTTCCCCTCCCTCTGTCCCCCCTCTCTCTGTCCCCCTCGCTCTGTGCCCTCTCTCTCTATCCACTCTCTCCCTGTCCTACTCTTCTCTCTGAAGCACCTCTCTCTGTTCCCCCCTCTGTACCCCCCTCTGTCCCCCCACTCTGTTTCCCTCTCTCTCTGTCCCCGCTCTCTGTCACACCTCTGTCTCCCCCCTCTCTCTGCCCTCTCTCTCTGTCCCCCTCTCTCTGTCCCCCTCTCTGTCCTCCTTCGCTTTCCCCCTCTGTCCCCTCTCTCTGTTCTCCCTCTCTCTGCCCCCCTCACTCTATTCCTCCTTTCTCTGACCCCTCTCTCTGTCATCCCCCTCTCTGTCCCCCCTCTCTGTTTCCCCTCCCTCTGTCCCCCTCTCTCTGTCCCGCCCTCACACTGTCCCCCAGCTCTTTCTGTCCCCTCTCTCTGTCCTCTCTCTCTCGTTCCCTCTCTCTCTGTCCCCCTCTCTCCGTTCCCCCTCTCTACCCTCTCTCTCTATCCCCTCTATCTCAGTCTTACTCTTCTCTCTGACACCCCACTCTCTGTCCCCCTTCTCTGCCCTCCGTCCCCTCTCTCTGTCCCCCTCCCTCTCTGTTCCCTCTGGCTGTCCCCTCTTGTTCCCCCACTCTCTCTCTCCCCCACAATCTCTGTCCCCCCTCTTTCTACACACTCTCTCTCTATCCCCTCTATCTCTGTCCCCGCGCCTTTCCCCTCTCTCTGTCCCCCCTCTGTTCCACTCTCTCTCTATCCCCCTCTTTCTGTCCTCCCTCTCTCTGTCACCCCTCTCGCTGTCACCCCTCTCTGTCCATCCCTCTCTCTGTCCCCCTTTCTCTCTGTTCTCCCCTCTCTGTCCCCCCACTCTGCCACCCCTCTGTCCCCCTACCTCTCTCTGTCCCAACTCTCTGTCCCCTACTCTCTGTCTCTCTTTCTCTCTTTCTCTCTCTGTCTTTCCCTCTGTCTCTGTCTCTCTGTCTCTCACTCTCTGTCACCCTGTCCACTCTACCACCCAGATCAATTACACTGCATGGAGACAACGCTGTCGACAGACTCCCTTTGGAAACCTCACCATTTGCCAATATCCCCACCTACACCAGCAATAACAGCAGGGCCATTCCCACTCTAACCCTCATTCCCTTCCCTCCCCTTCTCCCATTCCAGGAGAAGCAGCCTAGAATAGGAGAGAAAGGGCCAAGCCGGGTGCTGGAGTGCCCGGTATCCGTTCCCGCACCCCCTCCCCCCGCCATGTGGGGAGAACCCTGGTACGATCCGGAGAGGACGGGGACGCCTCGTGTGGAGATTCTGAAACATCCACGTCCCACCGACCGATTAAGGAGCAATTTTTAGTGAAGGGCAATTCTCACTTTAAACCCACTGGCAGTCCTTTCTCCCCGGCACAACTTAGAAAGCTGCGGCCCTGGAGCCATCTCCCTTTTGTGTCGAGCTGGTACAAATGGAATCCCCACGGTCTCGGTGGGCAGGAGGGTGGGCGCACAACACATCGTCTCCCCAATCTCCCAGGAGGGGAGCACGGAGGCTCCCGCCTACACCTCCCCCTGTTAACAGCTCAGATACTGTAACTAATCTGTAATAGTTACTGCTCTCCTCACTTGTCCTGATATCTTCAACAAGCTGTGCTAATATACACCCAGCGCCCTCTACTCCTGCACCCCTTTTATAATGGCACAGCCTGTTTTATATTGTTGTTCGTTTTCTTTCTTACCAAAGGGCAACACCTCAATCTACTCTGCATTGATCCCCATCTGCCATAAATCTGAACACTACACCAACGTATCACTGTTGTGTTAGAGTTCCACATTGTCCTCCATAGACTTCAAATTTCTTCCAGGTTTGGTGCCATCTACAAATATTGAGATTGTTAAAGCATCACAGTCCCCATGAAACAACTGAAATCCTGTCATACTCACAAGTGTGAGCAAGTGAAATACTGATATATTCCTATGGACGGGGTCGAATTGACATGCTGTCAATGGAGCAACAAAAGTCATGACATACACCAGACGGAGCAAATCAAATATTGACAAACCACAGAGCAAGAGAAATCCGGATAGGTCCCACTTTTCGATATTCATCAGGGTATAATGTGATGAAGTTGAAAATGTGTACTGTACCTTTAAGAGAGAGTGAATACTGGTCTGAACTGAGAGCTTACAAGCACCTGTGGTATGAGAGGATGGCAGACCCAGACACAGTATATTGCTATAGAGCTGGAGTCGGGTAATAAGCAGTGAAGAGAAAGAGGGTCCCAGTGTTGTGCATAGTTAATGTGTAAATGTTCACTTTCAGTGTAAAAAAATAAATTGATATTTTTTATTTAAACAGTGGAATTTGGGAGTTCTCTGTCCCTCATATTTTCACAGTTTACGAGGCGAATTGAGTATTCCTTTATGTTTCATTTAAGTTACCAGATGAGCATCACGCTGTGTTCTAACCATTTCCGTGTATGTATCTGTGTGTCTCTGTGTGGGGCAGGTCTGGCAGACTCTGTGGTGCTGAAAGTGATGCAATGCCACCCTCTTCTGGCCTCCACACGCCACTGCACAGGCATTGGCAGTGGGTGAAGACCAACAGGGATTCATTCAGAGAGGGGGAGGGAGAGAGCAGCTGATCACAGCACCATCCAAACTGATGTCTTATCCATATACTGATCTAAATGTCCTTTAAACGTTGTAACTGTCCCTGTTTTCACCACTTGGTCTGCAAATTCATTCCACATACATGCCAGCTTCTGTCTAAAATGATTACCTCTCATGACTTTTGTAAATATTTTTCCTCGCACCTTAAAAGATCCCTCAGTTTTGAATCCACAACTCGAGAGAAAAGACGTCAGCCCTTCAGCTTCTCTGTACCCCTCATTATTTTATAAACGTCTGTAAAGTTACCCTTTAACCTCATACTCTCCAGTGAAAAGAGACCCAGCCTATCCAGCCTCTCCTTGTAGCTCAATCCCTCCATTCCCAACAACATCCAGGTTAATCTCTTCTGAACCCTCTCCAGCTTATTAATATCAAGGTCAATAATATCAAAGTGAATAGTCAAGGCATTTTGTAATGGTAGGGGAGTCCAGAACTGGAGGACATATATTGCAGGTGTGAGTGGAAACACTTAAAAGTGACCTAAGAGGCAGCTTTTTCATCCAGAGGGTGGTATGCATATGGAATGCGCGGGCAGGATGACCAGGCTGGACACAGTATTCCAGAAGAGGTCTCACCAATATCCTATACAACCTCAACATGACGTCCCAATTCCGATACTTAAAGTTCTGTCCAATGAAGACAAGTGTGCTAAACACCTCCTTAACCACACTATCTATATGAGATGCAAATTTTAATGAATTATACCTGACGGCCTAGGTCTCTGACCCACAACACTGCCTACTTTTAATTGTATAGGTCCTGCTCTTGTTTGATTTACCAAATCCAATACCGCGCATCAATCCAAACTAAACTCCATCTGCCACCCCTCAGCCCAGTGAGTGATATTACCACCTCCTCACTTTCTCCGTTTAATTTTAAAATCCCCTCCCCTTTCCAGGATGCCTGCACACTCCAGCCTTCATTTTCACAAAGACCTTGAGCTTGGTTTGCCTTGTGTGGTTATGGGGAGGAGGGACAGACTGCAGACACAGTCAGTGGGGAGGAGAGGCTGGAATTTAACCAGCGGCCTGGTATCATTTCATGGTTTTAGGAAGAGGGCTGTCGCATGTTCGAGATGGGGAACAGTGATCGGTGTTTTGGGACCAGAAATTAAGCTCTTCCTTCATCTCTGGTGTTCAGTAATAAATATCTATTTGAGACACTTCATTGGGCAGAGTGTGTCTGCAGGAGTTCTTCCCTAATATTGCAGACTACAGATAATAGCGATAAAAGATGTTCATAGTTAATTTCGATGGCAGCGCACATACACTCAACATCCTGCAGTCGTGACTAATATCTTGCCTTTGTTTAACAATACGAAGTGTAGTTTTGTAGTTCAGTAATGGTAATCTGATTATAATAAATCCACACCGAGCTGAAAGTGGGAACTTAAAAATATGCCTTAAAATCTGGGTATGGTACTGTAGTGGGTAGTGTTCCTGCCTCTGAGCCAGAACTCTGGATTTGATTCCAATTCCTGAACTTATGTGGTAGTGGTCCTAGCTCTGGACTAGAAGGCCTGGATTCAATTCCTGCCTTTTGCAGAGGTATGTATGATCATGTCAGAACAGGCTGACGAACAAACACACAGGAGAATACTGTTACAGCTTCATGGGTATTGCCGAGTGATGCTCGTGTCCCTACTTCTGGCACAAAGGTCGAGATGTAAAGTCCGCAGAAGTGTCTCAGGATACATCTGTACAAACTGATTAAAATGGATTTAGAATTGTGACCTGATGGAGAAGGAAGAGGTGTCAGCATTGATGTTCAGAATTTAGGTCCTGGATGAATGAAAACACAGCCATTCGTGTTGATTGGAGTCACATTTCGCAGCAGTAAAGGTTTATAAAATCAGAACGGTCATGGGATACGGTGAGTAGTCAGGGATTCTCCCCAGGTTAGGGGGGTCCAAAACTAGAGGGCATTGGTTGAAACTGAAAGGGGAAACGTTTTGATGAGGCCTAAAGGGCACCTTTTCACACAGAGGGTGGTGCGTGTATGGAATGAGCTGCCAGAGGAAGTGGTGGAGGCTGGTACAACTACATCATGTGAAAGGCATCTGGATGCTGACAGACCTGCCGAGGTTTTCCAGCAATTTCTGTATTTCTTTAAAAAATGCATTCATTTTAACAAAGGTATTCTGAATAAATTAAGCATTTTATTTTTTAATGATGCAGGGCCATGTAAACATATTTCAAATCGACCGAGACCATTTTCTGCGAAGGGTATGGCTCTGTGCATGACAGCAGCAATGACGCACCTACATGGAACAGGAAATGTGATGGAGACATAGTTTGGACAATGTACAAGGAGACCTCACATGGTCCAGTTTGGGAGAGGATGATATTATTGTGTGATTCAGCTCAGAGAGGGAGAAAATGTCGTCTGCCTGAGAAGGAACGGCCTATTGCACTCTCTCTCCTTCATTGTTCCTCATCACAGCAATGTGTGCGATCTAAAAAAAACTCTGAAGTCATCGTTACCATTCTTATTTTTATGGAATTCCTGCAGTGTTGAAACAGGCCCTTTGGCCCAACATGTCCATACCAACCTTCCCAACCTATTTCCCTAAATTTACCTCTGACTAATGCATCTAACCTAGAATTCCCTGAACACGACGGACAATTTAGTATGACCAATCCAACGAACCTACGCAGTTTGAGCTGTGGTAGGAAACTAGATCACCCATTTAGAAGCTCACACAGAAAAGTGGTGAATGTGCAAACTCGACACAGACAAGTGGAGAATGTGCAAACTCCACACAGAGAGTCACCCAAGGCTGGAAGTGAACCCAAGTCTCTAATGCTGTGAGGCAGCAGTGCTAACCACCGTGCTACCCTTTGGGTGATCCCTGACCAGAATTCACTGGAATCTCCTCACTGCATAAAACAAGGGAATTCAAGCAAATCCAACTCTCCCAGGATGAAATCCCATTGCTAAGAGCTGTGTGCGTACAATATCTTCAGAAGCAGAATAACGTTTTGGACAATCATGCAATTTTTCCTTTGCCATGAGTTACAATAATATCTGGACAAAGTTCTTTCAAGTTAGAATTGCAGAGATTGTGTGTGTGTGTGTGTGTGTGTGTCAGTGTTTTTAGAAAAGGAAATATTGATTATTCATTTGCAATACCAAAACAGTTTGCTATTCATCTTTCCATCATAGTTTGAGTAACATTGCTCTGGATCATAAATGTGTTGTTTTAGCAGATTAAAGAAACTAGCCTGACTTGTTCCTAAAACTGACCCTGACCCAGATTGAGACCGATATGATCGGCCATATCACCAACCTGGTTCCATTTAACATTTGTTGTGAGCAGTGGAGGAGTGGGACTAGAAAAGGAATCAGTGACCCAAAAAGCCGGGGAACAATCAGCCGGTGAGCCTGATGTCAGTGGTGGGTAAGTTGTTGGAGGAGATTGTGAGGGATAACATTTACATACATTTGGGAAAGGAAGGGCTGATCGGGGTAGACAACGTGGCTTTCGGCATGGAAAATCATGTCTCATTAATTTGATTAAGTTTTTTGAAGAGGTGATAAAGAAGATTGATGAAGGCAATTTGGTAGACATTGTCTATATGGACTTCAGCAAGGTGTTTATTTAAAGAACAAAGACCAAAGAAAATTTACAGCCCAGGAACAGGCCCTTCGCCCTCCAAGCCTGAGCCGATCCAAATGTACTGTCTAAATCTTTCGGTCAATTCCTAAGCATCTGTGTCCCTCTGCTCCCCACTTACTCATGCATCTGTCCAGACGCATCTTAATGAAGTTACCTGCCTGCCTCTATCACCTCTGCTAGCAACGCATTACAAATGCCCACCACCCTCTGTGTGAAGTAGTAACCGCGTGTATCCCCCTTAAACTTTCCACCCCTCACTTTGAAATCACGACCTCTCGTTATTGAATCCTTCGCCCTGGGAAAAAGCTTGTCTCTGTCCACCCTGTCTATACCCTTCATGATTTTGCAAACCTCAATCAGGTCCTCTCTCAATCTCCGTTTTTTCTTGTGAAAATAAACCTAACCTACTCAACCTCTCTTCATAGCTAGCATTTCATTCTGATTGGTAGACAGATTAGTAAATTTTAGTCACATGGGATACAGAAGAAGCTATTCACAATTGGCTTGAAGGAAGAGGGGTATTTTTCAGACTGGAGGCTTGTCAGCAGCGGTGTGCTGTAAGAATCAGTACTGAGTTCATGGCATTTCATCATTTATGTAAAGGATTTAGATGTGAATACTGGGGCCATAGTTAGTAAGGTTACAGATTACATCATAAAGGTGGAGAGTACAACAATAGCACAAATAGATGGGACAAAGGGGCAAGGAGTGACAGATGAAGTTTAATTTAGATAAATTCGAGGTTTTGCAGTTTGGGAAGGCAAATCAGGGCAGGAATTATACACTTCCTGGGGAGTGTTGTAGAACAAAGGGACCGAGGGCTGCATGTGCATTGTTCCTTGAAAGTGGAGTTGTAGGTAGACAGTGTGGTGCAGAACACATTTGCCTTAATCAGTCAGAGCATTGGCTATTGGAGTTTAGATTACATTACAGTGTGGAAACAGGCCCTTCGGCCCAACAAGTCCACACCGACCCGCCGAAGCGTAACCCACCCATACCCCCTATCTAACACTACGGGCAATTTAGCATGGCCAATTCACCTGACCTGCACATCTTTGGACTGTGGGAGGAAACCGACGCAGACACGGGGAGAACGTGCAAACTCCACACAGTCAGTCGCCTGAGGCGGGTCTCTGGCGTTGTGAGGCAGCAGTGCTAACCACTGTGCCACCGTGCCACTTCAAGAATACTGCGTACAACTCGGTTTTCTGCAGAAATAACTTACATGGATGTTCCAGGTCTGGACGTTTGAGCTTTAGGGAGAGGTTGATTAGGTTGAGGTGTTTCCACCTGGTGTGTCAGAGGTTGAGGGGTGACATTATAGAGGTTTATAAAATCATCAGGGGCATGGTTGTGAGTAAAATTAGGGCGCACGGGATTGGGGGTAAAGTACTAGATTGGATAGAGAATTGGTTGGCTAATAGGAAACAAAGGGTAGTGATTAACGGCTCCATTTCGAAATGGCAGGCAGTGACCAGTGGGGTACCGCAGGGATTCGTGCTGGGACCGCAGCTTTTTACAATATATGTAAATGATATAGAAGATGGTATCAGCAATAACATTAGCAAATTTGCTGATTACACAAAGCTAGGTGGTAGGGTGAAATGTGATGAGGATGTTAGGGGATTAGAGGGTGACCTGGACAAGTTAGGTGAGTGGGCAGATGCATGGCAGATGCAGTTTAATGTGGATAAATGTCTGGTTATCCACTTTGGTGGCAAGAATAGGAAGGCAGATTACTACCTCAATGGTATCAAATTAGGTAAAGGGGCTGTTCAGAGAGATCTGGGTGTTCTTGTCCACCAGTCAATGAAGGCAAGCATGCAGGTACAGCAGGTCGTGAAGAAGGCTAATAGCATGCTGGCCTTCATAACAAGAGGGATTGAGTATAGAAGCAAAGAGGTGCTTCTGCAGCTGTACAGGGCCCTGGTGAGACCACACCTGGAGTACTGTGTACAGTTCTGGTCTCCAAATTTGAGGAAAGACATTCTGGCTATTGAGGGAGTGCAGCGTAGGTTCACGAGGTCAATTCCTGGAATGGCAGGATTGCCTTACACGGAAAGACTGAAGCGACTGGGCTTGTATACCCTTGCGTTTAGAAGACTGAGAGGGGATCTGATTGAAACGTATAGGATTATGAAAGGACTGGACACTCTGGCAGGAGGGAACATATTTCCGTTGATGGGGGAGTGCCGAACCAGAGGACACAACTTAAAAATACGGGGTAGACCATTTAGGACAGAGATGAGGAGAAACTACTTCACCCAGAGAGTGGTGGCTGTGTGGAATGCTCTGCCCCAGAGGGCAGTGGAGGCCCAGTCTCTGGATTCTTTTAAGAAAGAATTGGATAGAGCTCTTAAAGATAGTGGAGTCAAGGGGTATGGAGATAAGGCTGGAACAGGATACTGATTAGGAATGATCAGCCATGATCATAATGAATGGCGGTGCAGGCTCGAAGGGCAGAATGGCCTACTCCTGCATCTATTGTCTATTGTCTATTGATATTCTGAACAGCCACGTTCAGTTTCCCAATATAGCGGAGTCCAGAACAGGACAGCATAGGTTGGAGGGGAGAGGGCAAATGATTTATAAAGGACCTGAAGTTAAATGTTTCACACAGAGAGTGGTGTGTGTACAGAAAGTGCTGTCAGGGCAAGTGGTGAAGGCGGTTACAATCGCACATTTAAAACGCATCTGAAAGAGGAAGGATATTGGCCAAATGCTGGCAAATGGGAGTGGATCAGATTTGATATCTGATCAGAGTGAACAGATTGGTCTAACGGGTCTGTTTCCATTCTGCATAACTCTCTGATTTTATAAGAAGGAAGATGAAAAATTCTGAATGGGCCATTCAAGTCGGAATTCTCTTCCCTGGAAGTTTATCGTGCCTCTATGTTCACATTGAATGAATATTTGACAGAGAAGTGAGTCACGCACAATGGGATGCATACAGGAAAGTGGGGCTGAGACCACAACCTGATCAGCCACAATCTTAGTGCCTGGTGGAGAAGGGTCAATGTCTCTAATGACCCACTCCTGCTGCTCAGTTCCTTGTTTCTGTGTTCCATTCAGCCCCTCATACCGGCTAGACAGGAACAATTGGAGGCTACTTACTCCTATAACCTGGTGCACAGTAACAGAGGCGACCATTCAGCCTCTCAAGACTGCCACACAGGCTTTGAGGTGATTTGGGAAATGTAATTGGAAAACACAGACTAGAGATGAAAGAGGCCCCTCATCTCTCTTCACAGAGTTTCCCCTCTCTGCAACTTGTGCTTCATTTGTTGGTCATGTTATTGACACAGATTCACTGAGAATACAGTCCCTATACCGCACCCAGCGACGGCTCACAAAATTCTCTGGTCTTCCTTACTGCAAAATTCAGTAACAAACATTCAATAAAATAATAACCACTAACTTTCCAATAACAGAATGTGAGAACATCAGAAACAGGGGCAAGTCGTTCACTCCCCAAGCCTGCCTTGACCATCACTAAGATTGTGGCTGATCTGCTCTCAGTCTGAAATCCTCTTTCAGCCCAATTCCTCATAACCCCCACCTCTCTGACAGGTCAAAATCTATCTACCTCCTCTTCAAATACTTTCAGTCATCTAGCTCCCCAACACTCTTGAGAAGAGAAATCCTGACATTCAATTCCACCTGTTTGAAGAAAACACTTGCTGCTCCTATATCATGGCTTATTGATATGAACAAAAGAAGTTGACACAAGGGTTCAGGTAAAAATGACCGGCCCTGATATCAGGGCAGTGGTTGACTTCTGTTGACATCAAGGAGCTTAACAAAACTGGACTTAATGCGAATCAGAGTAAACTCTCCAGTGTTTGGGGTCAAACATGGCACAAAGGAAGATGGTCATCATCTCAGTCCTGGGTCACCTCTGTGGGAGATCCTCAGTGTAGTTTCCTCTTCACAAACATCTTCAGCTGCTTCATCCATGTTTCCCCGCCCTCACCCCATCCCCACCCTCCCCACCATAAGATCAGAAGTGGCTGTGGTCACTGAAGATTCCACAATGTTTAGGACTTGTTATTCCCCCGTCAGCTCCTGAACTGGCCTGTGTCCATGCGCAGCAAGACCCAGACTCCATTGACACTTATGCTGTTAACAGGTCTGTAGCATTCATATAATAGCAGTGCCGGACAGTGTCATTGCGACAGTAAAACAAGAGTTCATTCAGCACCTAACGCTGGTTTCACAGGAATATGAGGAAGCCATTCAGCCCATTGACACTATTGGAGATACACAGTGACAACACATTCAGTGCCTCCAGCCCATTACTCAGGAAGAGAAGGAGTCTAGTGTGATGGACGACACAAAAGCCCCTCGAAACTATTTGAAGACAGTAGCCTGGACTCTAATGTTTTCTCACAAACTTTGAATTCTAATATTTTCTTATTTTAAAGGAAATGTAAACTGTCTGTCCCAGATGCAATGTGACTGGTCAAACTACTCGGTGTGAAGCAAAGCACCATATACCTGAACACGAAAGATGAAATAAAACCAAAGAAAGAGGAATTTAAAATAACGTAATTCAATTGGACAACTTGACAGAATAATAAATCTAGCAGCTATTATTAATTAACTTGTCCAACATAAGAAATTCCCAAAACACAGCCCTCGGCAAAAAGGAAAATTCAGAAATTGAAAACAGCATCAAGAGAAAATTCAGAGAGAGTAGCAGCCAGGAGACATTCCCTGAAACATCCAACTCTGTTAAGACCCCAATAGTTTCTAATGTTACCGAGAAACCAAAACCCAGTGATTCTAATCTGTGAGAGCTGGCTTCACCCATTCAGGCTGCATTAAAATAAACCCAAGGCCTCTTTAACTGTTTACTCAAGTGGTCTCAACTAGCCAGCTTGGTAACAATCTTTAAACTCTCTCTTAAAAGAAACCCGGACAAAATAACCTCTGAAAGCTGCAGCATCATCACACTTGTCAGCACATAGAACTGTCAAACAGGAACCAGGGGTAACCCAGTCAGGCCACTGTCCTTGTCCAAACTGACGAGAAGGAAGCCAGTCAGTCCTTTAAGCCACTTACACAGGAACAGTAGGAGGCCATTCCCCCTCAATGCCCTGACACGGGGGCAGAATGAGGGAATTTATGCTGATTCCTGAAGAATGGCTTATGCCCAAAACGTCGGTTCTCTTGCTCCTCGGATACTGCCTGACCTACTGCGCTTTTCCAGCAGTCCACTCTCTACTTTGATCTCCTGCATCGGCAGTCTTAAGTGTCTCCTAATAGATGCTCGAACATGATGAACAAGTGGAGCAGAGGCTGCACATACAGACTGCTCCATGTTGTTCCTCCTGGCTCCGTTGCTTATGATACACACGTGGGACTTTAACGTGGTTTTCTAGCGGTGAGCAGGGAAGCCATATGTCTTGTATGAAGTCTCAAGAAGGCATACTTCATCTCCGGGAAGCCAGCCTGGTGTTCTGTATGTAGGGCAGAAGCTGTTGGGAAAAGCTACCTGTTTCAGATGGAAGGTATTGTGGCTGCTGTTGGGGATTGTGAGCAACCTGACGTTCAGCACTGGTTCACACACCAACTGCACAATAACGTGGGGAGAGTTAATTTAGGAATAAGAACGATTAGGAAAGTCACGTTATACTGATGAATGAACTGTCGAAGTTCAAATAATGCTGATCTTGCTCATGATGATCTTGTCTAGTGCACGTCCTGTTCAGTGTAACCTGTATGCCTTACTCTGTCGAAGTCTATTTCCACCCTATGATCTGCCTGGCCATGCTTACTATGATCTGCCTCCACTGCTCATAAATAAAGTTTTTCCCTGTACTGAGGTGCACGTGGCAATAAATCAAACCAATCAGTCCTGGGTAAAGTATGGAATTTCTCTCCCTGTCAATGTCTCTTTTGGAAATAAGTGATCGCTTCCATTCCTCGTGTTTCAGCGTCACCATTTCTCCATCTCTCACAGCTCTACATATTAAACACTCAGCTTCTTCATTCTATCCTCATGTTACCATCACCCGTGTCTGTGGTAGGGAGATCATCCCTTACAAAGGAGATCAAATCTGTACAGAGTGCCCCAAATACTCCCTCACCAAGGCTCTATCCAGCAGGAAGATGGCTTTACTTATGTACTCGAATCATTTTACAATGCAGGACAGCATACCATTGACTGCACCAATTACTTACACAGGGTTTGATTCGGAGCAGTCAGCATAAACTTGTGAGTGGGAGATCATGCTTCCCTAATTGCTTAGAGTCCTTTGATGAAGTGATTTGGGCAGAGCGGTAAACGTAGTCTGTATGGATTTCAAGTCAGGCCTTTTAAGTTTCCACATGGCAGGATGCTCTGTAAGGTTACGTTGCGTGGAATGCTGGGGGATTTGGCCAATTGGATACACAGTTAGCCTGTTGGTAGGAAGCAGAGCGTTTAGTGGAAGGATGCTTGCTAGACTGGAGGCAGGGTCCATCGCTGTTTGTTATCTATGATTTGGTTGAGAATGTACAAGCCATGATTAGTAAGTTTGCAGATGACACTAAAATAAGTGGTAGCGTGATCAGTGAGGAAGTTTATTAGAAATTGCAGCAGGCCCTTTATCAGGTGGGCAAGTGGGCCGAGAAATGGCAAATGGAATTGAATATAGAGGATTGAGGTCTTGCATTTTGGAATCTCAAAACAAGGAAGGAGTTCCATGTTGCATGGGAGCAACCTACGGGGTATAATTGGCAGAGACACCTTAGCGTTCAGGTGCACAGTTCCCTGAGAGTGGAGTCACAGGTAGACGGGGCACTGAAAAAGTCATTTGGGACACTGACCTTCATCAGGCCGGACATTATGTATAGAAGTTGGGGAATTTATGTTGCAGTTACACAGGACTTTAGTAGGTCCGCACTTGGAATATTGTGTTCAGTTTTGTCACCTTGTTATAGGGAGGATGTAATGAAATTAGAAAGAGTACAGAAGAAATTTACAAGGACGTTTCCAGGACCCAATAGTTTGAGTTATAGGGAGAGGTTGGACCTTTTCTTTAGAATGTAGGAGACTGAAGGGGGTGGGGGGGGGGGTGGTGGGGGAGAGATCTTATAGAGCTGTATAAGATCATGAGGAATATGGATAGGGTGAATACTCTCAGTCTTTTCCAAGGTTTAGAAAATCGAGGATGATAGGGGATCAGTTTAAGGTTAAAGTGGAAGGAATAAAAGGGAACCTGAGGGACCACTTCTTGACACAGAGGGCTGGTTCGCGGATGTGCTGAGAGCAGATGTGGCTGAGGGGGTACATTAACAACATTTCAAAAGCATTTGGATAAATATGTCGATCGGAAAGGACTGGAAGGATATGGGCCAAGTGCAGGGGAATGGGGTTAGCGTGGATGGACATTTACAAAGTGGAATCAAACCCCTCTGTTAATTAAAACCAAAGCCCCAGAAAAGCTCGCCTCACGTCATAATCTGTTAAAATATGAGTGGCACAGATCTCCTACATTTCACTATTAAAACAAAAATTAGCAAGTTAATTTCTTAAATTTAATAGTGAACACTAAACAACAACTATTCACAAATCCAAGCCCTCCTTGTCTTAGCTACTTACTATCTGACTCCGACTCTGTAAAAGTGTGCTGTTCCAAAAACCCACATATTAAACTTTACAATCTCAAGACGACACATTCTCCATCTTCCCCGCTGTGTTTACTCTTCCAGCTGCTGGTCTCCCTGGGTCATGTTTTGTTTACTGCAAGTAGGTTTTACATGAAGATGTATCTTTGATAGAGAGTGTTTGAGATGGCCAGTTAACTATCCTGCTCTGCATCAGTTACTCTGTTGTTGGATAGCAGTGCCTCTCCCTCTAGTGTTCAAAATGCTGGGTTTATATACTCCCCATGATATAATAATTCTCATAATTTGATTGCTTTTCAGGTGTCCAAGAAATAATATTCAAATTCTGGTATCCTGAGCGTTAATTAAACTCTTTGGTTGTATTTGAATTGTTATCAAATCAACAACCAAAATTCGGCTATCCATTTCCCAGCTAATTGATATATTTGGAACAGTCTGAACTTGAGCTGGTATCTGTGGCTGTACTTTCGATTCAGCAAACCCTGTTCTGTCCTAAAGTGACCTGACATGCTTTTGGCTTCATAACACCTCCCCACTTCAGGAAAAAAAACATGAACCAGCAGAATGAAAATATGGCAGCATTTGTTTTCCTCTAATTCTTAATCCCATTATTATAATATACAAAAGTATTCATCTCAGTAATACCATGCATATTAATTCTGCATACAAATATAACGCTGCAATAAGTCAAATCTTATCTCAACCTTTTTCTTTAAATCCACGATAACGCATCTGCTATCACATTTTAGGACCAACAGCATGGACATTTTGTAAGTTTACCGTCGGTAAGATAACACTCCAATGAAATAGTCTCGTATTCTGGTCTTTAAATATTCCAAAAAATGCTCGAGGTTTGTCGTTGTCCACAACCATCTCCGACAATTTCTTTGTCATATAAACATTAAAATATTGTAAGTCGAGTGCGAAAATTAATCATCCTTTTTTAATAATGGAGATTTTGTATTTTTTTCCTGGTTGATAGAGTTTTTTTGACAAGTAGCGAATTGGCCATTCGATTCCATCATGATCTTTCTGTATCAATACATCTGCGACCACTATATCCCGAGCATCAAACACAATTTTCAAAGGGGTTCAAAATATTTGGTATAGCTAAAACTGGTGCAGTGATTAATCCAGCTTTAAAAATCTGAAATGCCTCCTGGCATTATTCTGTCCACCACAATTCTGTGTTCTTCTTTAGTAAATCCATCAGTGGTGCCAATACGCTGCTGAAGTTTGCAACAAACTTCCGATTGAATCCACTCAGTTCCAAAAATTGATGCACCTCTTTCTTCGAGGATGGTCGTGGAAATTCCTCAATGCCTTTCGCCTTTGTGTTCCATGGAGTCAACCTTCCATGTCCAATGTAATGTCCTAAGAACGTCACCTCTGCCTTCGTGAATTTTGTTTCCTTTAAGTTTATTACCAAGTTTGCTTCTTGTAATCGTTCAACATGCTTTGCCAACTGTAACAGGTGAGCTTTCAATCACTTGCTAAAGATCACTACATCATACAGACAAACTGTAAAATTTGTTCATCTGGCCACAACTCCGTTCCTGAGTCTTAAATGTGTCTGGAGCATTACAGTAGATTAGATTAGATTAGATTCCTTACAGTGAGGAAACAGGCCCTTCGGCCCAACAAGTCCACACCGACCCGCCGAAGCGCAACCCACCCATACTCCTACATTTACCCCATACCTAACTCTATGGGCAATTTAGCATGGCCAATTAACCTGACCTGCACATTTTTGGACTGTGGGAGGAAACCGGAGCACCCGGAGGAAACCCACGCAGACACGGGGAGAATGTAGAAACTCCACACAGTCAGTTGCCTGAGGCAGGAATTGAACCCAGGCAGCAGTGCTAACCACTGTGCTACCGTGACGTACTCTGACATTTTTTGTCATATCTGGTATCTTTAGCAGATAGTTGAACTGACTTAATATTTTATTAATTTGAAAGGGGCCACTAAACCTGGCTTTGAAGGGATTTCCTACCACTGGTGGCAATACTAACACGTCATCCCCACGGGAAATCCTCAAAGTTTCAGAGTTTTTATCTGTCACCTTCTTCACTCTATGCTGTGTCCTCTTCAGGTGCTGTTTAGCTAACTCACCTACTCCAACTAATTATTCCCTCACCTCAGACACATAATCCAAGTGTATGATCTCCGACTTCGGTCCTGCCAATTCATATTTAATTAATTTCAAAGGACCTCTCACTTCATGTACGAATATTTATTCAAAGGAAGTAAACTGAGTAGATTTATTTGGGGCATCTCTAATGGCAAACAATATAATGGGACACCTTTATTCCAATCATTCGGGGAATTCTGACAGTAAGCTGTTAATATTGTCTTCAGCATCTGAAGACAAGGCTCCCTGGGATTCGGGATGCGATGCACTTGATTTAAACTGCTGCATGCTGAAGCTATCCATGAAGTCCTTAATCAGCTGATCGGGCAAATGAGACCCTTGGTTTGACTGAATCACACTGCGTCGCCCACAACGAGTGAAGAAAGCTACCAACTCCTCTACCTCCCTTTTTGCCTTAACACCTCTTAATGGAATTGTCCCTGGAAATCTGGTAGACACATCCATTATGATCAGCATGCATTGGTTTCCACTTTTATTTTAGAAAGGGGAGCTCCACAATTAATCATAACCCAGGTGAAAGGTTCTTCGAATACAGGAATTGGAAACAACGGTGCTGGTTTGTTTTTGGAGACAAAGTGTACAGTCATGGCAGCGCAGGCGGTGGAATGTTCCTCCTGCAGGATGTTTGAGGTAGGGGTAACCACCGATACTCCTGCCGACTTCGTCTGCAGGAAATGCAGTCAGATCCTGCTCCTCACCGAACGAGTTAGGGAACTGGAACTGGAGTTGGATGAACTGAGGATTATTCGAGAGGCTGAGAGGGTGATTGACAGAAGCGACAGGGACACAGTTACGCCGGAGAACAGATGTAGATGGGTAACAGTTAGATTTGTGAAGGGGAAGAAGCAGGTAGTGCAGTGTTCCCCTGTGGTCGTTCCCCTAAAAAATAAGTATACAGCTTTGGAAACTGTTGGGGGGGACAGCCTTGCAGGTGTAAGCTGCAGTGAAGGGGTCTATGGCTCTGAGACTCAGAAGGGAAAGGGGGAGAGGAGGAGAGCGCTAGTTATAGGGGACTCTCTAGTTAGAGGGACGGACAGGCGGTTCTGTGGACATGGGCGAGACTCTAGGATGGTTTGTTGCCACCCGGGTGCTAGGGTCCAAGACGTCTCGGACCGTGTCTTCAGAATTTATTAATGACTTAGAGGAGGGAGTCGAAGGGTGGGTCAGTAAATTTGCAGATGATACAAAGATAGGTGGAGTTGTGGACAGTGAGGAGGGCTGTTGTCGGCTGCAGAGGGACTTAGATATGATGCTTAGAGCTGGGCTGAGGAGTGGCAGATGGAGTTCAACCCTGCCAAGTGTGAGGTTGTCCATTTTGGAAGAACAAATAAGAATGCGGAATACAGGGTTAATGGTAGGGTTCTTGGTCAGGTGGAGGAACAGAGGGATCTTGGGGTCTATGTACATAGATCTTTGAAGGTTGCCACTCAGGTGGATAGAGTTTGTAAGAAGGCCTATGGAGTATTATCGTTCATTAGCAGAGGGATTGAATTCAAGAGTCGTGAGGTGATGTTGCAGCTGTACAGGACTTTGGTGAGGCCACATTTGGAGTACTGTGTGCAGTTCTGGTCGCCTCACTTTAGGAAAGATGTGGAAGCTTTGGAGAGGGTGCAGAGAACATTTACCAGGATGTTGCCTGGAATGTTTAGTAGGTCGTACGAGGATAGGTTGAGAGTTCTCGGCCTTTTCTCGTTGGAACGGCGAAGGATGAGGGGTGACTTGATAGAGGTTTATAAGATGATCAGAGGAATAGATAGAGTAGACAGTCAGAAACTTTTTCCCCGGGTACAACAGAGTGTTACAAGGGGACATAAATTTAAGGTGAAGGGTGGAAGGTATAGTGGAGATGTCAGGGGTGGGTTCTTTACCCAGAGAGTGGTGGGGGCATGGAATGCGCTGCCCGAGGGAGTGGTAGAGTCAGATTCATTGGCGACCTTTAAGCGGCATTTGGATAGGTACATGGATGGGTGCTTAATCTAGGATAGAAGTTCGGCACAACATCGTGGGCCGAAGGGCCTGTTCTGTGCTGTATTGTTCTATGTTCTATGTTCTATGTTCTAATTCTTAAGGGGGAGGGTGTGCAGCCAGAAGTCGTGGTACACATTGGCACCAACGACATAGGTATGAAGAGGGGTGGGGAGGTCATTCAAGAGCTCAGCGAGTTAGGCTGGAAGCTAAAAGCTAGGAAAGACAGAGTCGTCATGTCTGGGTTGTTGCCGGTGCCACGTGACAGTGAGGCAAAGAATAAGGAGAGAGTGCAGTTGAACACGTGGCTGCAAGGATGGTGTAGGAGGGAGGGCTTCAGATATTTGGACAATTGGACTGCATTCTGGGGAAGGTGGGACCTGTACAAACAGGACCGGTTGCACCTGAACCAGAAGGGCACCAATATCCTGGGGGGTAGGTTTGCTAGCACTCTTCGGGGGTTTTAAACTAATTTGGCAGGGGGATGGGATCCGGACTTGTAGTCCAGCAAGTAAGCTAGCAGTGTGTCAGGATGCCCAAGACTGTAGGGAGGCTGTGGAGAAGGTAGCACTGACAGGGACTACTTGCGGACACAGAGATGGGCTCAAGTGCGTGTACTTCAACGCAAGGAGTATCAGAAATAAGGTGCGTGAACTTAAGGCGTGGATCGTTACCTGGGACTAAGATGTTGTGGCCATCACGGAAACGTGGATAGATGAGGGACAGGAATGGCTGTTGGAGGTTCCTGGTTACAGATGTTTCAGTAAGATTAGGGAGGGTGGTAAAAAAGGAGCGGGGGTGGCATTGTTAATTCGAAATGGTATAACGGCTGCAGAAAGGTAGTTTGAGGGGGATCTGCCTCTGGAGGTAGTATGGGCTGAAGTCAGAAATAGCACAGGTGCAGTCACCTTGTTGGGTGTTTATTATAGGCCCCCCAATAGCAGCAGAGATGTGGAGAAACAGATTGGGAAACAGATTTTGGAAATGTGCAGAAGCCACAGGGTCGTAGTCATGGGCGACTTCAACTTCCCAAGTATTGATTGGAAGCTCTTTAGATCAAGTAGATTGGTTGGGGCGGTGTTTGTGCAGTGTGTCCAGGAAGCGTTTCTAACGCAGTATGTAGATTGTCCAACCAGAGGGGAACCATATTGGATTTGGTACTCGGTAATGAACCGGGACACGTTGTGGGCTTGTTAGTGGGTGAACATTTTGGTGATGGTGACCACAATTCTGTGACTTTCACCTTGGTTATGGAGAGAGATAGGTGCGCACATAAAGGTAGATTTGACAATTGGGGGAAGGGAAATTACGCTGCTGTAAGACAGGATTGGAGGAGCATACGTTGGGAGCATAGGCTGTCAGGGAAGGATGTGGTGGAAATGTGGAACTTTTTCAAAGAGCAGATACGACGTGTCCTTGATATGTATGTACATATCAGGCAGGAACGAAATGGTCATGTGAGGGAGCCTTGGTTGACGAGGGAGGTTGAATGTCTAGTAAAGAGGAAGAAGGAGGCTTACATAAGGTTGAGGAAACAGGGTTCAGACAGAGCAGTGGAGGGATACAGGATAGCCAGAAGGGACCTGAAGAAAGGGATTAGGAGAGCTAAGAGAGGGCATGAAAAATCCTTGGTGGATAGGATCAAGTATAACCCCAAGGCATTTTATGGGTATGTGAGAAACCTGAGAATGACGAGAACGAGGGTAGGTCCGATCAAGGACAGTAGTGGGAGACTGTGTATTGAGTCGGAAGAGATAGGAGAGGTCTTGAACAAGTACTTCTCTACAGTATTTAGGAACGAGAGGGGCCGTATTGTTGAAGAGGAGAGTGTGAAACGGACTGTTAAGTTAGAAGAGATACCTGTTAGGAAGGAAGATGTGTTGGACTTTTTGAACAACTTGAGGATAGACAAGTCCCCAGGGCCTGACGGGATATATCCTAGGATTATGTGGGAAGCAAAAGAGGAAATTGCAGTACCGTTGTCAATGATCTTCTCGTGTTAACTGGCAACGGGGGTGGTACCAGGGGACTGGAGAGTAGCGAATGTTGTGCCCCTGTTCAAAAAAGGGAATAGGGATAACCCCGGGAATTACAGGCCAGTTAGTCTTACTTCTGTGGTAGGCAAAGCAATGGAAAGGGTACTGAGGGATAGGATTTATGAGTATCTGGAAAGACACTGCTTGATTAGGTACAGCCAGCACGGATTTCTGAAGGGTAGGTCTTGCCTTACAAGTCTTATTGAATTCTTCGAGGAGGTGACCAAGCATGTGGATGAGGGTAGAGCAGTGGATGTAGTGTACATGGATTTTAGTAAGGCATTTGATAAGGTTCCCCATGGTATGCTTATGCGGAAAGTCAGGAGGCATGGGATAGAGGGAAATTTGGCCAATTGGATAGAAAACTGGCTAACCGGTCGAAGTCAGAGAATGGTGGTAGATGGTAAATATTCAGCCTGGAGCCCAGTTCCAAGTGGAGTTCCGCAGGGATCAGTTCTGGGTCCTCTGCTGTTTGTAATTTTTATTAATGACTTAGATGAGGGAGTCGAAGGGTGGGTCAGTAAATTTGCAGATGATGCGAAGATAGGTGGAGTTGTGGACAGTGAGGAGGGCTGTTGTCGTTTGCAAAGTACTTAGATATGATGCAGAGCTGGGCTGAGGAGTGGCAGATGGAGTTCAACCCTGCCAAGTGTGAGGTTGTCCATTTTGGAAGAACAAATAAGAATGCGGAATACAGGGTTAATGGTAGGGTTCTTGGTCAGGTGGAGGAACAGAGGGATCTTGGGGTCTATGTACATAGATCTTTGAAGGTTGCCACTCAGGTGGATAGAGTTTGTAAGAAGGCCTATGGAGTATTATCGTTCATTAGCAGAGGGATTGAATTCAAGAGTCGTGAGGTGATGTTGCAGCTGTACAGGACTTTGGTGAGGCCACATTTGGAGTACTGTGTGCAGTTCTGGTCGCCTCACTTTAGGAAAGATGTGGAAGCTTTGGAGAGGGTGCAGAGAACATTTACCATGATGTTGCCTGGAATGTTTAGTAGGTCGTACGAGGATAGGTTGAGAGTTCTCGGCCTTTTCTCGTTGGAACGGTGAAGGATGAGGGGTGACTTGATAGAGGTTTATCAGATGATCAGAGGAATAGATAGAGTAGACAGTCAGAAACTTTTCCCCCGGGTACAACAGTGTTACATGGGGACATAAATTTAAGGTGAAGGGTGGAAGGTATGGGGGCGATGTCAGGGGTGGGTTCTTTACCCAGAGAGTGGTGGGGGCATGGAATGCGCTGCCCGTGGGAGTGGTAGAGTCAGAATCATTGGCGACCTTTAAGCGGCATTTGGATAGGTACATGGATGTGTGCTTAATCTAGGTTAGAAGTTCGGCACAACATCGTGGGTCGAAGGGCCTGTTCTGTGCTGTATTGTTCTATGTTCTATGTTCTATCTATGGTTTTATTACTGCCTGTGACTTACCGACCATTTGGCATGTATGACATTTACAAGAAAAATCAAACACGTCCTTGTGCATTCCAGGCCACTAGAAATTTTTAACCTGAGTCTTCCGTGTATCAACTCCTTTGGTTTTTTTCTTTCAATTTTCCTTCCTGCTGGAACTTATGACAGTGCGATCTTGTTACTACACAGTCTGGAAAAATCCCTAGGTATTTTTCTTTTAATTTCCCAGTTCCCTGGCCTTACTTTGGCTTCTCCACCACAAGTGGTGCCTTTCCCACCTTGGACCCTGCAAAATCATTCTCAAGAACAAACTGTATTCCTGGAACTAATACTTTATCACTCAATCTCACTGTTACTTCCCCAACCTTGATTTGGCACTCCAACCTGATGTTACACAAGGGGATGATTAATTTCTGCCCCCATTTCACAAATTATCACGCTGTTGAGCAACATGTCAAAAGAGTGAAAATACTTCCACCTCTTACTATTCGTGGCCGAGGGAAAGTGAGGACTGCAGATGCTGGAGAACAGAGTTGAAAAGTGTGGAACTGGAAAAGCAAAGCAGGTCGGCAGCATCAAAGGGGCAGGAGAGTTTCCGTTTCAGGGATGAGTCCTTCATCATAAAAATGGGAGGTAAGGGAGGGGGAAGGGGCGAAGAATTAAATAGGAGTGTGTGGTGGAGCTGGGTGGGAGTTAGCTTGGAAGGCAATAGGTAGATGCAGGCGGGTCTGTTGGTGATAGGTCGGAGAGGAGGGTGAAGTGGATAGGTGGCAGGACAGCTGGAGCCCTCAAATTATACAGCATCAACATTGACTTCACCAATTTCTAGATCTCCCCTCCCCCAACCTCATTCCAGATTCAACCGTTCAACTTAGCTCTGCCCTCTTGAACTGTCCTGTCCATCTTCCTTCCCACCTATCCACTCCACCCTCCCCTCTGACATTTCACTAACACTCCCACCGACATCTTCCTATCGCCCTCCCAGTGACCCTTCTGCCACCACAGCTCCTATCCTCCTATTTATCTTTCAGCCCCCTTGTCCCCCCGCCACATTCTTGACGATGCATTTATGCCTGCTATGTCGATTTTTCTGCTCTTCGGATGATGCCTGATCTGTTGCACCTTTCCGGCTCCTCACTTCTCAACTATTAGAAACTTAACAGATCCCGCATCTTACAAAATTATAACTTCTTGGCTTCCCCCACCCCATTTTCCTTAGTCAGGTTTTTCTACAGAGGCGAATTCTTTATAGAGATCAGGCACTGACTCTATATACAGTCCCTGTCTAGTCTGTACACTCACCTCAGCTCTTCGGCTTTACTTGGGGTCTCCTTTACCAGCTTCACTCATACCACTGGCTTAAACTCTTTTACATGTTTTCCCAAAATGTCTTCCTTCAACGCCCAGCACTGTGTGCTCCAGTTTCCTGCAGTGGAAACAGCTTTTCCCAGTGCCTTTCTTAAACCATCGGCACTGTAATTTTATGTCTTCCATTTCGTTAGAGTAAGAACACTTGAGGCCTTTCACTTCCTTTCAACCCCTTTGGGCTTTTTTTTTCACTTGTGGTAAACTATTGTCAGTGTGCTTTACTCTATGTTTTGTAGCGTAGGATCTCCCCTTCTCCCAATTTCTATCCCTCACTGGATGAAAATCCTCACAGAAGCTAAATTTCATCTCATGCACCAATGCATACTTAACAGGCATTTCTGCTGTGCTTCTCACTTCTTGAACTTCCTGTTCATTCGCATGAATTCTTACCGTATCTGGAAGTGAGTCTTTAACCTCGTCCAGCAGAATAATCTCCCATCGGGCCTCACAGGTTTTATCCATTTTTAAGGCCTGCACCCATTTATCAAAATGACTGTGGTTATTTCTTTCAAGCTCAATATAAGTCTGACCTGGTTCCGTCTCTATATTTCTGAATCGCTGTCTATATTCTTCAAGTGTCAATTCATAAGCACTCAAAATATCCTGTTTGACATCTGCATAATGTCTTGCTCCCTCATGTGACAGCACTGCACAGACCTCTCAAACTGTGCTAAACAACTTAGTCTGAACTAGCATTACCCATAAGTTCACTGGACATGCCAATCTGCCCAGCCAATTTTGCAAATGAAATAAAAATAGTTTTGGCATATTTCTCACGTAAATATGGCAATGTATTAACATAGTTGTATATATCCCTACGTTCTCCCTTCATCTTCATTCTGCTAATTTAACTTTCTTATCTAATTCCAAACTTCTGAATTTCAAGTTCTCCCTCCCTTCCTTTTTCCTCTCTTTCTCTTTCTCTATCTTCTCTCTCTTTCTGCCTCTTCCTTTATCCTCTAACTCCAGTTGCCCCAATTGCAGTTTAAATTTTTTCTAACTCGACTGCAGTTGCCTGCTTCTCTGATACACCAATGAGCTTGACCAACTCCGTTATGATGACAGCTTTCCTTTTGTCTCTGGTGAAAGCCAATTCTAATCGACATATTAATTCTAAAAGTATGCCCTTCCTTTGTCTTTCTACACTTTCTTGGCAATTTTGGGAATCATCATCAAACCTGAGAACCTCTTTAGTAATGTACAAAACCATTTCTTTTAATTTAACGAACCACAAAGAAACAAAATTAAATGAATTTTCTCACCTGTTTTATTTGAAGATCTAGGTCACTAACTGCCAAGTGATGGAATCTGCTGAGTCCTTTTGTACCCCAAAAATGTTCAAATCCCATACGACAAGCCTTCAAACCGTTATGATGTCGATGTCGAACCCCTCAGTTAATTAAAACCACACAACGAGAAAAGCTCATCTGGTCTCGCAATCTGTTAAAACATGAGTGACAGAGAAGTCCCTAATTCAACTTGTAAAAGAAAAATAATGATTTATAAGTATGTAAGTTAGCTCGCTGAGCTTGAAGGTATGTTTTCAGATGTTTTATCACCATGACTAGGTAACATCATCAGTTAGAGTCTCCGGTGACACACTGGTGGTATGTCCCGGCTGTCTATTGATAGGTTTTGGTTTCTTAAATTGGGTGATGTCATTTACAGTTCTTTTTTGCAAGGGAAGATAGATAGAATCTAAATTGATGTGTTTATTAATGTACTTCTGTTTGGAATACCATGCCTCTAAGAACTTTCGTGTGTGTCTTTGTTTCACCTGTCCTAGGATGTGTGTGTAGTCCCAGTCAAAGTGGTGTCATTCTTTGTCTGTATGTATGGAAACTAATGATAGTTGGTCATGTCTTTGAGTGGCCAGCTGATGTTCATGTATCCTAGTAGCACGATAACAGTACAGTTTGAAATGGAGGAACAATGATTTTATATACACTGTTTAATCAGAATGTGTTCAAATAAGGAAGATTGTTCATATGTGTACAACACATTCTGAATGAACAACGGAGACACAGTTAACAAAAAATGGTGCACATGATGGATCACATTTATAAAGCATTAAGTCATTATTTGATCCTCATCTCAAGTGATATGTTCCCCTTCTCTCAACGTTCCCCCTTTCCTGGGATTCCTTACTCTTGTCTCTCATTCTTATCAGGATATGTGTTATAAATCTTTCTTATGGTATCCCAACTTATTTCAGTCAATCCCCTTTCTACGGGAATTAAATATATTGGCCTGCTGGGTTCTTTCCAAAGCTAGTGTCTGTCTTATTATTGGAGAGAAAAATTCTGGCATCAGACCCAGCATTTGAACGTATTACTCGGTTGTACATGTACTGTACAAAGGACCACAACACAGGAATTGCCAAATAGTGAGGGGTGTATATCTACCTATTTCGATAATCTGGTTTTCTCATTTTTTTTATCTCCACATCTATATTCTCTCTCGTTCTCTCTTTATACTTTGTTAAGAAATCCACCAATTATTCTTCATGACCCTTCTCTCAAAACTCTATCTTTCGGTTTGTATCTATTGCTCTCTTCTTGATGTGATGTGATTATAATTGAGCAATGTAACTACAAAGACATGTGGGAGGAGCTGGCCAGAGTTAATTGGAAAGGGAGCCAAGCAGGGAAGACGATTGAGCAGCAATGGCAGGAATTTCTGGGGATGATTCTGTCGCTAATGTCAGAAATTCATCCCAAAGAAGATGAGACATACTCAGGGAAGGACAAGGCAGCCATGAGCGATAAGGCATCAAATCAAACGAGGAAACATACAATGTGGATAAGATGATTGGGAATTCAGAGAATTCATTGGCTCTGAGACTACATAAGGTTGGCATCAGTGACACTACAGAGCTCTTAATCATGGTCACGGAGAGAAACAGAGGGAAACACATTCACCTCAAACACAGAAGATGGCATTACTGAAGGAAAACTGCAGATGAATTAAACAATTGAATTAAAATCAGGAAAGTGTTTTTTGCGGAATGTGTCAGAATGAAAGCATGATCCGGGGAGCGAACCTCAGCAGAATGAGAATTTCAAAATGGAAATATTTCCACATCAGAAACCAGAGTAGGTCACTGAGTGTAGGGCTGATGGGTGAATGGGTCTCAATGTGAACTAAGGGACAGAGAGCAGAATTGCATTTCAGATATTACAGCTCGAAACTGCGTATTTATGTAGTGCTGTAAACACAGCAACAGGAGAAGCAGACCTGCATTTAACCACAACCTGTGACGTTTTACCCGGGATTATCTCCTCAGTCTGCCATTACCATCAAAACGATCTATGGCTCAGTGACGAGTGTGGGTGAACGTTTCGGGGCAGAACCATGTGAACCTAAACCTCATGCTAACCCATTAAAGCTACCGCACTGGACCAACAGATCTGATTGAAGCTCTGCATTCCTGCCATATTCAGTCATAAATGGTGATGGACGATTAAACAAATGATGGAGGAAAGGAATCCACAGACATCCCCATTCTAAATAATGGAACAGACCCGCAAAACAGTGAAAGATACCACAATGTAGTGTCTGCACCATTCTCAGTCAGAAGTGTTGAGTCAATGATTCATCTCACCCTTGTCATGATGCCCACAGAGTCACAGATACCAGCCTTCAACCAACTGGACTCACTGCACTTGACATGAAGAAACAGCGGAACACAGTAGATACGACAAAGGCGGTGGGCCTTGAGAGTTATGCTGCACAGCAATCTGTGTCCCTGGGGAAGCTGTTTCATTCCAGCTTCATCTCCCTGGCAATGTGGAAAATTACTCAGCTAAGTCCCGTCCCCGAAGAGGAGAATTATTACAATCTGACCAATTACCTCCCCCTCAATCCCATCACGATAGTCAAATGGGTGGGGGTTCTTTTTGACAGAGCTGTCAAGCAGCACAAAAATAACCTGCGCAGTGTGTTTTCCTATAGGTCTCCATGTAGAGATAGTGCTGCTGTGGAAATGTCATTGGATTACTAATCCAGACCTGCTCTGGCAGCTGGTGGAAGTTAAAAACATTGAATGAAATATCAAGATTTAAAATCAGGTACCTGTAATAGTTACCCTGAAGCCAATGACGATTGTAAACAGCTGTTTGCTTCCCCAATGTAGTTTCAAGAAGTGAATCTCCGGTGGTTTCCTGGTGAGGACTAAAAGTGACTCCAGACGCACAGACGTGATAAACTGTTCAATGGTCTCTGAAATTGTTCCAGAATTATCATCCCTGCTTCTAGTCAGTCTCGCCCTGTCAAAGTTTTATATATGTCACTGAGATCTCCACTCATTTTCCTAAAACCCATGGAATACAGGCCCATTTGCCCCAAATTCTGCTCCCACAATAAGTATGTCATCCCAGAGATTAGTTTGGTCATCTTCGCTGCACTTCTTCAATGTCAGGTTTGTCCTTTATTACGTAAGGAGACCAAAACTGCCCACAATACAGCACAATGCTCGAGATGGGGTCTCACCAAGGCCCTGTACAGCTGCAGTAAGACACTTTTACAACTGGACTCAAGTCCCCCTGAAATGAAGATCAACACAGCATTTACTAACTGCTTTCTGTTCCTACAAAAAATACTTTCAGCGACTAGTGTACAGGGAGTTCCAGATCCTTTTCAATGTTACAACTACCCAACTGGTGGGTCTATGTACACTGGTAATGTGTCCCAATACCATTCCCAGTATTTTCTGGCTTCAGAACTCACTGCCCTGTATGGATGGCGGAGGTCGATGAAGAATGAAACAATAAGAAACATAAGTCCCTTTATAGAGCAACATTTTTCAACCTTTTCAAATGGTAGGTTGCCGTTCTATTTTTCCCATCAAAGAGCACAATGTCACATCTACCCACATTGCTCTTCATTGCCTCGCATTTGCACAGACACTTCACTTTCCTCAGTCACCTTGGAGTTTTTCTACATCCTCCTCACCCACTCACAATCCGACATCAATTAATGCCATCAGCAGGATTGGAAATATTGCATTTGATTCCCTCTGACAAAAGTTTGGTGTGTATTTGAAATAGCTAGGGCCCAGGCACTGCATACTGCTATACCCCCGAGTCCTCTGCCCCAAAAACAAAACATTGATTTACTCCTACTCACTGTTTCCTGTTAGCTCTCCCATTGTAAAACCATGCCCTTCTGTTAGCCCCAGTCCCATACGATTCAAATTTTCATAGTAGGCTTGGGGCTTGATCAATACTCTTTCTGAAAATCCAATCGTATTGCATTGATTGCTTCTCCATTGTTTTGCTGAAAGTCAGTTTCTCAAATATGATTCCCATTGATAAATCTCTGTTGTTTTTTCTCAGGTCACTGCTTTCAGTTAAAGTACTTTCTCTATAACGTTTATTTGATAATTGTATTCTATTCCCTTTTTCTCTCTCACAAGATTCAACTTTCATCGTATTACGAGGAAGATTGTTTTTATGTTTTGTTTTCTTCTGTAAGGACATTACAGAAATATTTGCTGCATAGTTCTGCCATTTCCCTCTTCTCCATTCTCCATTCTCTGGATATAGACTGTATAGAACCTGCACGTACCTTTCCTTTAATTTTGCCATTGACGTACTTTATGAAGCTATTACAAGTTCACTCTTATTACCCTTGTGCATATAGAGTGTTCTGAAACCCATCGATTTCTGTCTTAAGCATTTCAATGGTGACCTTGCACAACCATGTACTCATAGAAGCATAGACTCTGCACCGTCAGAAATACAGCACGGTCTACATTAGTCCCACGAGCTGGGAATGTGATGACACTTCAAGTGGTCGTCCAAGTACTTTGTAACAGCTCTGAGGTTACCCGTGACAACTCCCTCTCCGGTCGTACATACCAGACCCCAAAACCTTCTTGGTAAAAAACGATCCTCAAGTCCCCTCTTAATCTCAAACACTTCACTTTAAGAATGTGCTCCCCTTTGTTCTCCCTCTGACTAAAATGAACAGCTGTCGTCTCACCACACTATCCATGTCCCTCATAATCGTTTCCTTCTGAATCACATCCCCCTCAGCCTTCTCTGTTCCAAACTAAAAAAACCGAGCTTATCCAGCCTCTCCTCATAGCTGATATGTTCCATCCCAGGGAATATCCTGGTGAACCTCCTCAGCACACCCTCTAGTGCAATCACATCCTTCCTCTAATGTGGCTCCCAGAACTACACACAGTATTCTATCTTGGCCTAACCAAAGTTTCGCATAGCACTTATAATCTGTGCATCGGTAAAAAAAGGCTATTCTTACACCACCTTTGTTTTTTGAACTTGTGGATTAACCTGTTCCGTCACATTCAGGCTCCTTCTGAGCTCCCTAGTGTGCTGCCATTCACTGAGTACTCCGCTCTGTGCTTCCTTCTTCCAAAGTGCATCACCTCATATTTATCAGGGTTGCATTCCATCTGCTACTGATCTGACCATCTGTATCTTCCTGTAACATAAGACCTTCCACCTCACTGCCAACCACCCAGCCAATCGTTGTATCAAACACAAACGTAGTTATCACACTCTCCCCACCCCTCGTCTATTTTCACAGATCACCATTTATGAATATCACAAATCATTAGTTTATGGATCGCACAACACCAAGTTATAGCCCAACAGGTTTATTCAGAGGCACCAGCTTTCGAAGCGCTGCTTCTTCATCAGGTAGTTGTGAGGTTTGAAATATCGTGCCTCGGAATAAACCTGGTGTTGTGTGATTTTTAACTTTGTCCATCCCAGTCCAATACTGGCATCTCCGAATCACAAATAATAAGGGACACAACATTGATCCCAATGGGGCACCATTAGACACCGGCCTCCAGTCACACCAATAGGCTTCTACCACCACCCTCAGACTCCTACCACTAAAGTTGATTGAGATGCAACTTGGCAAGTCGCTAATGACTCTTACCAATTCCCTGGTTATTCTGTTCCACTTGACACACTTGCTGAATACCTGGGGATTCTCCCTAAACTTGCCTGTCAGCAGATTTCCATGTCCCGTATTAGTCAGTCCTCTCTGAGTGAAGAATTTCCTCCTTATTGCAGTCTTAAATGGGCTGTCCCCTAGCCTGCCATTTTTGCCTTAAATGTAGAGTAGGCAGCCAGAGAAACATCCTGTTCATTCCCACCTTGTCCTATGTTTCATAAACTTTCAAAATTTCACTGCGATCACCTCTCATTCTTTGAAACCTTAGAGTACACCGGCCGAGTTGCTGCATCAGACAATCTCACTATCTGAGGGACGAATCTGGAGAATGTCCATTGCAATTCCTCTGTGGTAAGTATATTCTTTCTCAGATTAGGTCACCAAAACTGTACGCGTACTCTAGGTACAGATTCACCAACTCTGTACACAATGGTCCAGGTGCAGTCACACCAAGACACTGTGAAACATTTCATTGCATCGATATTCTGACTCCTTTAATTGAAGGTGAACTCAACTTTAAGTTTCCACTTACATAATTCCGAAGTTATTAAGTATGATTTCCTTTCAAAAATGCACACTGATTCTCTTCAATGTTGCTGTTAATATCTAAATATCCAATAACACATCCTGTCTCATAGTTTCCAAAATTATCTCGACAGATGTCAAGTTAATTGGTCTGCATTTCTTCACACTATCACTTTTTCACTGTCTGGATGCCTGAGTCCATTCTATTCATCTACTATCATGCTTGGATCACGTCTATTACCTTCCATTTATGTATAATAGCATTCCAGCCTCTTTGGAATGTACAGGAAAATAAAACACAGTCATTGCCAGTGCAATTAATACTTCTATTGGTGATTTATTTCTGACATTTTGAGTACATCTGTTTAGTCAGACTTAGCAATGCTCAATCCAGCTACATGTTCAAATACTACCTTGTTACTGGTAAGAATTGACTTTATGCCTTTATGAAGGCCGATATTATCACTTGGTATTTCTGGCTGATTTTCTGGCTCTTCCTCCATGAAGACAGATGCAAAGTAAGTGGTTATTTCTCGGCCATTTCCCTGTTCTCCACAGTAACATCTCATCTCCCGATTACAAATTTCCACATTTGAACATGTTTTTATTTTGTTTCCTTTGAAATATAGATCGTAGATTTATGCAGTCTTTGTGTTCCTGTTTGTTAGCGTGCATGATTGCTTTTTGATTTCCTTATCAGTTTCATGTCCCTCCTTTTCTGGATTCTAAATTTCTGACATTTCTCAGGTTGCCACAATGTCTGGATTTCCTCTGAAGTCACTTCTTCTGATTAATATAATCTTTAATTTGTTATATTAACCATCATTAAGTCACTTTCTCACTCTTGGGTGTTTGTACGTTAAAGAAATTGGCGTTTGTTTCAGACTTTGCAGTATTTGTATAAACTAGATATGTCCAAGAACGTTGTAAGAGGGTAGAGAAGAAATTGTGGGGGCCTGGCAGATAATTTTACATTCTCGCTGGCCATGGGTGAGGTCCCAAATGACTGAGGGACAGGGATTGTTGTGCCCTTATTCAAGGAGGGCGACAAAGAAAAACCTGGGAACTATAGACAAGTAAACCGGACATCTGAAGTGGGTAAGGTACTTGAGAAGATTCTGAGACATAAGATAAATGCATATTTCGAAAGGCAGTGACTAGAAGCAGTTAGCACGGCTTTGTGTATGGGAGATCATGGCTGACAAATTTATTAGCGTTCTTTAATGAAGTGACCAGCAACGTTGACGAGGGCAGGGTGGTATACGTAGTCCAATTGATTTTAGTAAGGCTTTCAATAAGAGTTCACATGGTACGCTGCTCTGGAAAGATTGATTGCATGGCATGGAGTGGGAACATGGCAAATTAGATACAAAATTGTCTTGATGGTAGGGAGCAGAAAGTAATAGTGGAAAGGATTCTTGTTGAACACAAGGCCGATCACTAGTGGTGTGCCTTAGTAGTCGGTGCTGGGATCATTACTGCTTGCTATATATATAATGATTTAGTTTAGAATGTACAAGACATGATTAGTAAGATTGCAGATGACACTAAATAATGTGGTCTCGTGGATAATGAGGAAGGTAATCAGAAATTGAAGCAGGACTTGATCAGTTGGGACGTGCGCCAGGAAATGGCAAATTGAGTTGAATATGTAGAACTGTGAGATGTTGCATTTTGCAAAGTCAATTCAAGGTCGGAGTTTAATTGTGAATGGTTGGGCCTTTAGGGTTGTAGTGGAACAGACGGATCCTGGAATTCAGGTGCATGGTTCGCTGAAAGTTGATTCAGAGATAGATAGAGCAGTGAAGAAGGTTTTTGTCACACTGGCCTTCATTAGTCTGGGCATTGAATACCGAAGTTGAGGAGTTCTGTTGCAGTTATACAGGATGGTGGTGAGGCTATACCTGCAGCGTTATGTTTAGTTTTGTTCACTTTGCTCTTGGTAGAATTTTATTAAACTGGAAAGAGTGCACAAGAAATTTAGACAGATGTTGCCAAGACATAATTGTCTGGATTTTAAGGAGAGGTTAGACAAGCTAGAAATTTTTAACCTTAGTGTGAATGAGACTGATGGCGATCTGACAGCGTGTATAAGATCATGGGAGGAATGAACAGAGTTAATGCACTCAGTCTTTTTTTCCTAGGGTTGGGCAATCCCGGACTAGAGGGCATCAGCTTAAGGTCAGAGGAGAAAGAATAAAAGGGAACCTGAGGCGCAATTATTTTTACACACAGGGTAATACGCATATGGAATGAGCTGCCAGTGGAAATGGAGGTGCTTATATTAACAACATTTAACAGGCATTTGGACAAATACTTGGTTAGGAAAGGATTGGAAGGATACCGAACAATATCAGGGAAATGGGATTCGTGACAATGAACATTTTGTTTGGAATGGACCACTTTGGGCCGAATGGAATATTTTTGTGCTGTAGGACTCTATGACTCAAACAACCACTGCTTGTCTCTCACTGAATGTTATATGTTTTTTTTTCCAATTCACTGGAACTAACTTGACCCTCTAGCCTCCAGGCTTCCTCGATGTTTGACAATAATGTTCAAAATTTCTATATTGCGTCACAATTCCTCAAAGCTGCTTCAGCGCAAGGTTATTAATTAGTTCTCCTGACCACACAACACCAAATCAGAAATAACCTGCCCTCTAGTTTGGTTCACAACCTCCTCTCCAACTACCTGATATACACTTATGGAATTTATTTTTCACAAAATAAGCAGTCACTTAGGTAACACTGTTTCAATGCAAATTGACACCATCCAGTATTATTGCAATACCCACGATTATTTGTTACTCATTCACAGGATGAGGGCATCGCATTTATAAGCAGCATTTATTGCCCATGCCAGAGGGCAGTTAAGAGTCAACAGCATTGCCTTGGATCTGGAGTCACATGCAGGCCAGACCAGGGAAAGACAGCATATTCCTTCCCTAAAGGACATCAGTGAACCAGATGAGTTTTCCCAACTATCGACAATGGATTCATAGTCTTCATAAACCATTAATTCCAGATACTTATTGAATTCACACACCATCTGCCATGGCAGGATTCGAACTCGGGTACTCAGAGCATTACCTGGGTCTCTGGGCTAAGATTCCAGCGATAATATCAGTATGTCATTGCTTCACCTTACATATACTTGCATATCCAATTTCCAGTTTGTGCGACAGTTTTGGTATCGATATATAACACACCAATATTTGCTTCTCCTTGATATTTTTAAGATCCACCCAAAATGATTCTGCGGGATCTGAGAGACAGGGTCTGAAAAGTTATTAGTAATAGACTTGGACAAGACATTTGGGGAGGCTCACCAGGACGCTTAGATTATCTGAAGAATTGGTCAGCAATACAGGACAAGTATCAATATCCTCCCCGCTCTGCCAGGATAAGAGTCATCGTATTCTCTCTGCTCCCTCACATTCACTGTAGATGTTTTAACACATATCCCCGAGCAAGGCTCACACTCTATCTCCAAATAAGGCTCAAGTACGACCACTGTCACTATTGCATTCAGCACATTCACTCCCCAACTTTTTCTGTGACTGACACAATAGCCCTGCACACTAATAAAACTGCATGGATACAACACTGTGGTCAGACTCTCTCCGGAAACCTCACGCTTACCCCCTCCAACACTAACAGCAGGGACACCCTCTCCTACTCTCATTGCTTCCCTCCTCTTCTCCCATTCCAGGAGAAGCAGCTTGGAATTGGACAGCAAGGGCCAAGCCGGTGATGGAGTGCCCAATATCCGTTCCCTCAGCCCCTTACCCTGACATGTGTGGTGCATCCTAGAAAGAGCTAGAGAGGACCAGGAGGCCTTGTATGGAGATTCTGAAACGTCCACGTCCCACAAACCGAGTAAGATGCAATATTCAGTAAAGAGCAATTCTCATTTAAACCCACTGTCAGTTCCAACCTCATCTCTCTCACTCGCATGAGAACAGATATCCCATTGCACAGAGATGCGGGCAGTGAAATACACAGAAGTATTGGTAAACACCACAATATGTCAACATGTACAATACATGCAAGGAGATAGGCATACACACACGTAGAAGCACACAGAGACATATACGCCACGCACAAATAGACAGAAACACCGATAGAAACACACAGGCTGATACACAGACAGACAGACGTAGTCACAAAAATACACACACACACACAAAGACACAGACACTAGTGTCATTAAGACACAAATAAACCAGTTTTTGATTTATGAGGAGATCAAGGATTCCAAGGAGAAGGTAGGTGAGTGATTTTGAGGAACTTATAATAAATGATTGAATGGCATGTCAGACTTGATGGGCCAAATGGCCTAATTCTGTTCCTTTCTTTAATGCTTGTGTGGTGTTATGCTATCAGGTATTCTCTTCCTAAGACAGCAGCACATACATATTTGACTGGAAAGAGTCAGTGGTATTGTGGAGGGCGGAATAGTTTATGTCTATTCCTAGTTATTGTATCCTTATATCCGAAAAGGGGCAGTGAGTTGAAGTGAGATTAACACCGTTTTAAAATAATTGATCCCACAATGAAATAAGGATGCTATGCTACCTGTGATGTTTTCATCCTCGGGGGCAATGAAGACTTGGTTATTGAAGATATTCAAGGCTGAGCTCGACTGATCTTTGCTGGACAAAAGAGTCAATGTTTATTGGGAACAGACATGAGTCGGATCGTCAGACGCAATCGGATCAGGAATAAGCATTCTGAATGGTGCAGTTGAATTGTCAACTGCCGCCCCTATCCAATGTGTTGTTCCTTCAATCCAGCCCTCGATGCTGTTACAGAGATATACTATTGCCTCTACCGTAAGTGCTGTTTCCTCAATCCACCACCCGAGTCTGTCACAGGGTAGGGGACCACACCATTCAGCCACATAGGATCTTTACAATGATTTGGGAGGAGACCATTCTGCCCCTCGAAGGAGTTACACGTGAACATAGAAATAAGAAATTCAGCTCATTGAGTACATTACGCAGCCCAGGAGGTGGCCATTCAACCAGACTGATCTGCTGCAGAGGAACTGGGTTGCTGTCGCAGTAGAGATAATTGCATATTTTTACAAAACTGTAACTAGTTTTGAATCAGAGATCACTGTGGGGTCATCAATGATCAATATTGTATGTCAAATATCTGGATGAAGGGACTAAATGGATCAAAGCTGAATTACCTTGTACACCAAGATGATCATTCAACATATCTTCAAATGGAGGTAGTGAATCTGCATTATGATATAGTCAGGGAAGGATCGTGAGCAAACCTTCAGAAGAACTAATATAACGTGAGTTATCTATTGTGGTAGGAAGGATGGAACAGTAGGAAACAATTTAAATGGAGAGAGATCGCAGAACTCTGTGTTGCAGATGTTTTTTCATGTTCCTGGCACATGAATCATATGAAGCCTGTCTGCAGATGTAGCAAATGATTTGGAAGGTAAGTGGAATGATGCTGTTTGTGGCAACGGTTATTAGGTTTAATCAGGAATGTTTTTAAGCATCTGTACAGGGCATTGCTGAGACCACATCAGATACACTGGGTGCAGTTTTGATCCTCTACACTAAAAAAAAGATGTAATTTCTTTCGAAGGTGTTCAAAGATGCTTTACTCAGTCCTAAAATGAAGGTCTTTTGTTGCCGGGAATTATCTCCTAAGGTCTTGGCTGAGAAATCTTATTGAAGCACGATTTTCAGAAAAGTGTTTCAGCTGGATACATATTTTCTCTTGTTAAGGAGACTAAAGTTAGACAATTTTAATGAATGTGATTTGTTGATATAAACGCAAATATTATGAAGATATTAACCCATTTATAAAAATTACGCAGACACATGTAAAGATGTCATCAAATTATAAAGCGGGCACTTTTTTTGCTAATGAATGGCACTGTGCACAACAGCAATGATGCACCTGCATACAGCATACAGTCTATTATCATCTATTCCAGAGAATGTTTATGTAGATCGCACATGGTCCAGTTTGGTGTTCAGTTGACATTACAATATTTTTCCATGCAGAGAGGGAGAAAAATATTGCCTGACTCAGAAGCAGCAGCCAATCAGTCTCACTCTCTTACTTTGTTCTGCCTAAAAACTAGGTGTAAGAGCAGAAAACCCCGTGTCATCTTCACCATTTGTGGAGGATTCCTGATGAGGATTCATAGGAATCTATCAACTGCCCGAAGCAAAGGGAGTTCAGCCAAATTCAACTGTTCCGGGAAGAAATGCACATTCCCACACATGTGTGTGAGCAGAATAGCTTCAAAGGCAGAGAAACATTTGGGACACTCGATCATTTTACCATTCGTTCAGAGTTCAACTTACTGTCGATCACATTTTTCTAGAAAATTACTCAGTCTAATACCTATTTCATTGGCTACAGCACTCAACTGGTTGCATTTAAAATTTGCTTTCACCAGTACAGGCGTGGGGAAAAGACATCAGTGACCTCGAACAATGTTCAGAATACAATCAAGAGATTCTCAAAGGGCTGTTAAAGTTTGTGATGACTGGATATTTCCATTTATTCAAAATTGTGTATGGTAAACATTTGACAGATAAATGAGAGTAGTAAAATGGTACACAGACAGAAAAGTGCTGCTGAGACCATCATCAGATCATAGTGAGTGGTGGAGCAGTGACACAGTGTCTGATGACCCACTCTTGCTCCACAGTCCCATGTTACTATGTTGCATTCAGTCCCTCACAGCTCCTGCACAGGAGCAGATCGAGGCCACTTGCTCCAAATACCAGGTCCACACTAACACAGGATCTCATTCAATCCCTAAAGACTGTTACACACGGTTTGGTAAGTGTTTAAAACATTATTTGGAAATCCAGTCTAGGTTCGAATGATGCCTCTGGTCTCCTCACAAAGTGCCTCCTCTCTGAAACTTGTACTTGATTTGTTGGTCATGGTCTAGACCAAGATGCATTATGAATAAAGCCCCATACCTCACCCAGAGATGACTCAAATGTGCTTTGCTGTCTCTGATTGCAAAATTCAAAAACAGAAAGTCTAGGAACATTACAACCATTAACTTTGTAATTACAGAATTTATGAACATAAGGAACAGGAGCAGGTAATTCGAACGGTCAAGACATTGTATATGATCATGGCTGATCTACAGTTAACATTAACTCCTCTTCAATACCCAATCCATCACACCCGCGAGTTCTCTGAAAGGTCAAAAATACCTCTTTAAATACTTTCAGTGATTAAGCTCCCTTAACTCACTAACCCAGATAATTTCAGACATTGATTTCCCTCTGTGAGAGGATAAAGACTCCCCACGCAGACACCGTCACCTATTGATATGAACAAGAGGTGAACACAGGGGCTCAGGAAAGAGTGAATGGCCTTGACATCAAGGCAGTATTTGACTTAGGATGTGCTCGGGATCATGTACTGATTTGAATTTAATAGTAATGAGGTGTTCCCTCCCTACTGGTTGGGGTCTTTCAGAGCACAAAGGAAGATGTTTATGGGCAGTGGCTGACAATCTTCTCAGGCCCAGGACATCTCTTCAGATTAACTTCTTCAGCACAAACATCTTCAGCTCCTTCGTCAACGTCTACGTGCCCACACCCCTGGCACCAGTCTCCCCCCATCCATCATAAGATCAGAAGCGGGTTGAACACTGAAGATCACACAATGTTCGGAACATTTTGTCCCTCCTCAGCTCCTGAACCAGTCTTTGTGTCCATGTGCAGCAAGACCTGGACAGCAGTCAGGTTTGTGCTGTTAAAGTGTCGCTAACATTCATGTAATAGCACGGCCAGACACTGTTCATTTCCACAGTTAAAAGAGGAGCTCATTCAGCACCTCAAGCTGGTTACATGGATATGTAGTAGTCATTCAGCCCATCGAACCGAGTGAAGAAGAAGAGGGACAGCTCATTCAATCGTGCTGCCTGGTCCCCAGAAAGAAGAGGGCTCTGGTCTGTACATTGAGCTGTTAAATAGGAACAGGCAGAGCCAAATCAGACCCTTGATACTGTTCAATGGAAGCAGAAGGAGGCCATTCAGCCCCTTAAGACATTTTTACAGGAACATTTGGGTGTCATTGATGCTCCAACCTGAAAAACCAATGGAGCAGAGAATGCACTCATGGACTGCTCACGATGTTCCTCGTGGCTCCATTGTCTGTGAAACACATGATACTTTAACATGTTTCACCGGCAGTGAAGAAGGAAGCCAAATGTTTTGTACCAAGTCTCAAAGAGGCATCTTCTATCTCTGAAGACAGACCCATGTTCTCCATGGAGGTCAGAAGCTGATGGGAATTGTTAACTGTTTTAGCATGAAGGTATTGAACTTCCTGTCGGGATTATGGATTACATGAGGTTCATAATGTGGGAAGAGCTGAACCAAAGACTGACCCCGTTTCTCTCTCTCAATCGAAATGGGGAGTGGAGTGGGGTCGGAGGGACGTTCCCAGAGGCTTTTAAACTATCGACAATCATGTAAACCTAGTAATAAACAAACCATGGAATTCATCACCGTATCAGTGTCTGTTTGGAATATAATGAGTCCATCCCCTTAAGAAACAATGCAATCACCTCTTATTCCCTCAAAGCGTTCCAGATTAATCCTCATGCACACCCGATGGTAAAATCATCCCAACAATTAGTCTTGTGAAACTCTTTTACACTCTTTCTGCCAAGAAGATTATTCCTTATAAATGAGAGAAAATCTGCCCACAATAACACAAATACTATCTCAACAACACTCTCAGGGTTGATCGCAATAATTCTGTTCCCTTACTAAGCATTCTCAGCTTGTTTTCTGTGCTGTAAAAAGCCATCATGTCTCTCTACACTGCGAATGATGTGGAATTTAGATGTTCCTTACGTCTGTACTTCAGCATCAATAAACCCATCACCAGAGGTGCCGATTGATATGAATATCACTCTCGGAGGGAGACTCAATGATAAAGAATTCACTCGGAAGAGGGAATGATCACCTACCTGAATGGAAATGACGTGCAGGAACATGGAAATCAGGCAGAGGAAGGGAGCGATCTTTTCTTTTTTTCTGCCCTCAGGTAATGTGTGCAGCCCTGGTCAGACCAGTATGTTATGCCGATCCTGAATTTAGTAGCTGGTTCAGCTGTTCCACAGGACAGTACAGAGTAAAACACACCGCAGTGGATTTGCAGTCACACAGACACCTGACCAGGGAAAGATGTCCCAGTGACTTCTCTACAGGACATAAGGCAAACAGATAGGCTTTGTTATAACAAGTGGCGCTGGTTCATTTGCATTCCATCAACTTCCTTCATGAGAAACCAAAAGATTATTATTCTGTGCCGCTTGATGATGAGTCAATTACTTGACCACCATGCACTCTCTGTCCATCTGACAGATTCTGTGGAGATGACAAATTAACCATATCAAGTGCAAATATTTTGTGACGTAAGCAAAATTAGAAGAGAATTGAAACGGTTATATCTGGATTTACTAAAGACACAAATGCTGAATTATTCAGCAGTTGCACTGAGACTGAAATATCCTGACCGTGGCCTTGGGCAGGATTGGTGAATGGGCAGAATATGTAGAAATAAAAGTCTGAATGGAGGAAAAAGATCATGGAGTTTAAGAACAGTCTGGTTTCTCCACGCATATTGTTGAGTAAGTTGTGAATAGTAATTTGATAGTTATAATTTGTAACGAATAAAATTTTTGACGGTATCTGAAAATGATGACTTCCAAATTCTAAAATTTGAATGTGAACAGAAATTCAGTTCAACTCAGCTTAATTATCAGATGGAATGACTTACCAGGAACACCAACTATAGCGAGGATGGGATAGTAGCCACCTTGAATAATCCAAAGGATATCTTCGACCCGTGATGCTAATGATATCCAAGGATGAGAAAAGTAGTAAAAACCTCAGGATAAACTCCTGCCTGATATTGTAATATTCCAGTCTAATGTTCTCAGATTCTGTTCCATTAATGGAAAAGTCCAGTCTAAGGTCATCAGATTCTAATCTCTCCTCCCCTGTCTCTCGAGCTTCTGATCCCTGTTAGTCCAGTCGTTGATGCTCCCGCCCATACTGCGATAACACATTGAACTGAGTCCTTAATTAATAGAAGAGGCAAACCCTCCAGTGACACATTTACGATCCACGGAGACTGACAACAATCACAGTCACTGAACAAATTGCTCAAGCCAACGACTGTCAATTCAATATTGTTTTACTAAAATTCAAAACAATGATTCAAAATTTCGCATTCTGGATGGGATTTGTGTGGGTGACTGATGGAACAAATCTTGAGGCTGGTAGATCAATTGAATGTAACCATGCAATCTGACTTGGATGCAGGAGAAATGTCATAAGTTTCTCAGAACGTAAACATGCTTCTCTGTTCATAAATGGGAACATACATCCTGGAACTACTGACCAAACATTATAATTTCAATAAAACATTGAGACAATTTTTATAGTTCATGATCTGAGGGGAATGTTTGTCTGAGAAACATGGGGTTATAACAGACAAACGGCATGGCTATGTTAACAGAGAATTGAACGTGACAAATGCAATTCAGATTGTTATTCCAGTTTCGGAGAGAGGCAGATGAGGCCTGTGCTATTGATGTTATCCTTGTTAGTGAACTGTGATTAAGTGTCATTTACTGGACTTCAATTACAGTGTGATTATGACATTGTGGAGGAGACAGAAAACAGAGAGAATTTAAGAACATGGCAGTACAGACTGGAAGGAGGAACAACAATATTCCCCAGTCATCAGTATTGGAATGTTACCCTTTATAATTCATATGAAGAACAGATTCAAGGATACATTTAAAGTGAGGAATGAGGAGTAAAATCTGTTTAGTGAACACAAAATACAGGAACAAAATGATTTTCTGTCCGTACTAAACTATGGAAAGTATAAAGAGATTACATGCACTCATGATATTGAGCTACATAAATTGAAATGTGTATTACAAAACAAGGGAAGTGGTGTGAAATCTTTCTCAATCATTATTTGGCCCTCAGCTGAGATGCTGATTTTCCCTCTGTTAGTGATCCATCTCATTGAGATTCTCTTGCGCAGTATCTCAATATCGAGCAGAATTCTCAGTTCCTGCTGCTGTTCACCCAGTCTGTTTAAATTTAACCACCTTCTCACTGTAAGAAAAAAAAATCACTTGGCCTTTCGGACTCTGTTTAACTGTCAGCAACTCAGCTCTGTGATATTATTGAAGACAAACGCTCTGGAACCACAGCCAGTATCCGCATGGTGCTCACAGGGTATGGCACTAGATAAAGGCCTTGCAGTCCGTGAGAATTTCTGAATAAAACTTTCATTTTCTGTCTGTTCCTGTCTATCTCCCCTCATGATGTCTTCTAATCTATCCAACTCACCATCGTTTAGCATCCCTCCAATCACTCCCTGTTTCCAAATTGTGCAGTTGTACAGCTTGATGTTCGACTGGTACAACACAACTATTATAGGACAAGCCAAACAGAGAACATCCAGGGAATTGCTTGAGGCATGGCCCTCATCCACAGATTCTATCAACAAACACATTGACCTGGACCCAATGTACCGTCCACTGCAGCGGACAGCTGGAACTGGCAACCGGAAGCGGCAGATTATAACCACCACAAATGCCGGAGGAAACATCACAGAAGCGCTTCACAGGAAGCTTCCAAGCACTGAGGATGTCACCTAGACAGGAGACAAAACGTCTGCAACACAAATTACCACCTTGGCGAACAGAACCACAACAACGAGCACCCGTGCTAAAACTCTTTTCACAAACGTTGTGGCCATTTTGGAGAAATTGATAGAGCAGGGACAGGACTGATCGTTGGAGGGTTTGGGGTTTATATGCTTAATTAAGAACAATGAAGGTGCTAAAAGTGGCGGGGGTTGGCATTGTTAATCAAAGACAATATTACGTTGGCAGAAATAATGTTTAATAAGGACTCATCCACTGAGTTAGTATGGGAAGAGGTTAGAAACAAAAACGGAGGTGTCATGCTGTTGACAGTTTTATATTGCCCACTGAAAAGTTCCAGAGATGTAGAGTAAGGATTACAAAGATGATACTGGATAGGAGCGAAAATAACAGAGTAGTTGTTATGGAGGACTTTACCTTTCCAAATATTGACTGGAAATGCTACAGTTGAATTATCGTATATGGGTCAGTTTTAGTCCTTTTTTTGCAGAATGGTTTCAAGACACAGTATGTACATAGGTCAACAAGGTACAAGGTTAAATTGGATTTGGTACTGGGTAATTAACCAGGCCAGGTATTAGATTTGGAGGTAGGTGAACACTTGGCTGATAGTGACCACAATTCAGTTATGTTTACCTGAGCGATGGAAACGGACAGAGCTCTGCTGCAGGGCAAGTGTTATAGCTGGGGGAAAGGCAATTATAATGCGATTAGGAAAGGTTTTAGGATAGACAGGATGGGGAAGGAAACTGCAGGGAATGGGCACAATTTAAATGTGGAGCTTTTTCAAACAACCGCTACTGTGTGTCCTTGATAAGTTTATACATGTCAGGAAAGAAGGAAGTGGTCGAGTGAGGCTGCTGTGACTTACGAAAGAAGTTGATTCTCTTGTCAAGAGGAAGAAGGAGGCTTATTTAAAGATGAAACTTGAGGGCTCAGTTCGGATGCTTGACAGTTACAAGTTACCCTGGAAGTACTTAAAGAAAGAGATAAGAATAGCCAAGAGAGAGCATGACAAGTGTTTGGCAAGTAGGATCCAGGAAAACCCTCAAGCTTTGTATCAGAATGTCAGTAGTAAAATAATGACCAAATTAAGATTAGGGTCAATCAAGGATAGCAGTGTGAAGCTGTGTGTTTAGTCCAAAGAGATGGGACAGGCACAAAATAAATATTTGAATCAGTATTCGCAATGGAAAGACAATGCTGTCGAGGGCTATATGGAGTAATGGCTATTAGACTAGATGGGATTGAGGTTCGTAAGGCGGAGATGTTAGCAATTCTGGAGAGTGTGAAAATAGATAAGTCCCATTGGCCAGATGGGATTAATTTTAGGATTATCTGAGAAGATAGGGAGGAAGTTACACAACCAATGGTTCAAATATTTACATCGCCATTATCTACATGAATAGTGCCAGAAGACTGGACAATAGCAAATGTTGTCCCTTTGTTCAAGAAATGGAGAAGAGACAACCGTTGTAATTATATACCAGGCTTACTTTGGTTATGGGTAAAGTGTTGGAAAGGATTATAACAGATAGGATTTATTATCATCTAGAAGGGAATCATTTCATTAGGGATAGTCAACAAGGTTTTGTGAAGGGTATGTCATGCTTCACAAATCTTATTGAGTTTATGAGAAGGTAACCAAACAGGTGGGTGAGAATAAAGTGGGGTATAAGGATTTCAGTAAAACATTTGATAAGTCCCCCATGTTAGGTTATTGCAGAAAATATGGAGACTGTGGTGTTGGAAAAGCAGAACAGATGAGGCAGCGACCAAGGGGTAGGAGAGTCGATGCTTCATTTGTAAGCCCTTCATCAGGAATCAGTTTTCTGGTCTCCAGCATCTGCAGTCTTCACTTTCTCCGAGGTCATCGGATTTTGCCTGACCTGCTGTGCTTTTCCAGCACCACACAATCGACTCTGATCTCGAACACCTGTAGTCCTTACATTCTCCCAGACAATACGGAGATGTGGAATTGAGGGTGATTTAGCGGTTTGGATCAGAAATCAGAAAGAAGTCAGTGGGTAGTCGTTGATGGGGAATGTTCATCCTCGAGTTCAGTCGCTAGTGGTATACTGTAAAAGTCTGTTTTGGGGGACTGTTGTTTGTCTTTTTGAAAATGACCTGAATGAGGGAATGCAAGGATGAGTTAGTAAATTTACGGTGCGCAGTAAGGTCGGTGGGGCTGTGGGCAGTGCTGAAGGATGTTGCAAGTACTGAACTGTAATGTTCTATGTTCATGGACCGACAATGGGCTGAATAGCCTCCTTCTGTGATGTAACAATTCTGAGGTATTCTGACTCACAATAAAAGCTTTAGGTGCCTAGAGAGACAAGCTGCTCCCGTAAAGGATACACACTGCACAAACATTCATCATCTCTTTATGCTCTCTGATAGGTAGCGGCCTCAAAATATCTGCCCAAACAAAATAGATTGATTCAAATTCAAGCAGTCTGGAGGACGTTCACCCGAGTGGATTGCCATCAGGCGATTTAAAGAATTATAAGTTTTCAGAATAACACAAATAATAAAATTATATCACAGCAGCATAACGATTGGCAGTAGACTAAAAACTTACAGTTGCAAGTAGTTCCAAGTTCAACGTTGTGTTCAGTTTTGGTCAACTTGTTATTGGAAGGATGGAATTAAACTGGAACTTTACAAGGATGCTGCCAGGACTCAAGTGTCTGAGTCATAGGGAGAGGTTGGATAAGATGGGTCATTTCTCTTTAGAGCGCAGGAGACTGATGGGTGGCATTAAGTAATTCGAGAGTCCAGTTTTGGCCCACATCAGTTCCAGTCTCCCAGGCTGCCTCGGTACCCTACAATTAGCCTACCAGTGGAATGGGTCCATAGCGGGTGCCATATCCCTGGAATATCTGGACAATATCTAGATATGATGCAGAGCTGGGCTGAGGAGTGGCAGATGGAGTTCAACCCTGCCAAGTGTGAAGTTGTCCATTTTGGAAGAACAAATAAGAATGCGGAATACAGGGTTAATGGTAGGGTTCTTGGTCAGGTGGAGGAACAGAGGGATCTTGGGGTCTATGTACATAGATCTTTGAAGGTTGCCACTCAGGTGGATAGAGTTTGTAAGAAGGCCTATGGAGTATTATCGTTCATTAGCAGAGGGATTGAATTCAAGAGTCGTGAGGTGATGTTGCAGCTGTACAGGACTTTGGTTAGGCCACATTTGGAGTACTGTGTGCAGTTCTGGTCGCCTCACTTTAGGAAAGATGTGGAAGCTTTGGAGAGGGTGCAGAGAAGATTTACCAGGATGTTGCCTGGAATGGAGAGTAGGTCATACGAGGATAGGTTGAGAGTTCTCGGCCTTTTCTCGTTGGAACGGCGAAGGATGAGGGGTGACTTGATAGAGGTTTATAAGATGATCAGAGGAATAGATAGAGTAGACAGTCAGAAACTTTTTCCACGGGTACAACAGAGTGTTACAAGGGGACATAAATTTAAGGTGAAGGGTGGAAGGTATAGGGGAGATGTCAGGGGTGGGTTCTTCACCCAGAGAGTGGTGGGGGCATGGAATGCGCTGCCCGTGGGAGTGGTAGAGTCAGATTCATTGGCGACCTTTAAGCGGCATTTGGATAGGTACATGGATGGGTGCTTAATCTAGGATAGAAGTTCGGCACAACATCGTGGGCCGAAGGGCCTGTTCTGTGCTGTATTGTTCTATGTTCTATCTATGTTCTAACAAGGACACCCACGTCAGATTCCTGCTCATTGACTATAGGTTCTCCTTCAACACAATTATTCCCTTCAGAATAATCACAAAACTCCCTGACCTTAGTCTCGGCCCCGCCCTCTGAAATTGGATCCTCAGCTTTCTGACCCACAGTACATAAACAGTGAAAATAGGTAAGTATGTCTATTCCATGATAACATTCAACACCGAAATCCCAAAGGATGCGTCCTCAGCCTCCTACTATACTCCCTGTACACCCACGAATGTATTGCCAAATTTTGAACGAACGCCATTTACGTGTTCACTGATGACACCATCATAGTAGGACAGATATGTAATGATGGCAAGTTAAAATACAGAACGGAAATAGAGGACTTGGTGATATGCTGCACTGAGACCAACCTCTCTTTCAACGTCGGCAGTACTAACCCAACTGATCAATGACTTCAGAAAGAAAGGAGGAGAACATACTCTCATCTGCAACAATGGAACTAAAGTTGAAAGGGTGGAAACCATTAAGTTGTTTGGAGTGACAATAACCGACTTCCCATGTAGATGTGACAGTCGAATGGCACAACAACGCCGCTTCTTTCGCTGGCAACTCAGGACATTTAACATGTCCACAAGGACCCTCACCAATGTCTACAAATACACGACTGACAGCTAACTATCTGTGTGCATAATGACCTGGTGTGGCCACAGCCCTGTCCAGGACAGTAAGAAAAGTGACAGTAGGTTGTGTGCACAGCCCATGCCATCACGGAAACCAAAGTCCCATCCATTGTCTCCATTTACACAGCTCGCTGCCACGGAAAGACTGATACGGAAAGACCCATCGAACCCTGGATCTCCTACAATCTCATCCATCAGGCAGACAATTGAGAATCTTGAACACACAAACCAGCGGCTCATGAACATCATCTTCCCAGCAATTATTAAACTGAGGAATGGACTCTCTAACTTCAAATTATGCTGATTTTGCTCACATTGATGTTGCGTATTGCATGCCCTTTCTGGTGTAGACTTTATGTCTCAGTATAAGTTTTTCCTTTACTCTATGATCTGTATATCCTTGCTTATTGTAGGAGCGAGATTCCCCAACTAGGGACAAAGGCTCTGGAGGCAGACAGGGCACAGGCACGGAATGGACTTTAATTAAAGAAAAACCTGGTTATTGCTGTGAGAGTACCAAAGGATCTTCCTCGATTCTAGCTTTGACATGAGAAGACAATCGTTTCCTAAATCTTTAGCTCAGATCAGAAGGCAAATCAATGACACACTTCGATTTTACAGTAAGAATACGGTATTTTTATACGTTCTGTGATGCAATGATCGTACATAACCTTGTCAGTGTACCCTCCACTCCCCTTCTGCAGAACGAATCTTGTAAAACAACTGATCAATGATAGACACTCGCATGGACAGCCCGGGGGTCTTATTTGTTTCAGATGTTTAACGATTGTTGTTATCTCTAGTCCTTGGGATCTTTCTATAATGCATTCCTAAGTTAGTGGCGGTGCTCTTTTTAGTCATACCCCTCATTGTTTATTTTCAAGGATTGCATGAATTCTATTTTCCATTAGGCAGGCTATCTCTTATCAAATTCTGAGATCACATTTTACATTAAAAAGCTGATTCTGATACATAATTCGTAATAACGTTATTATTTCAAATGTTAACCTTTTTCTTTGCGAATTAGACAAGACAAGCATCTCTTTAAGATTTTATAATTACGTTGAAATCTGTGTCCATGATTATTTACCAAATATTTAACTAGGACTTATTACTATGGTAAATAGTTTCAAAGGCACAGCGAGCTTCTGAAAGATAACTTGAGTTGTTGTTTTTGTGGATGAAAGAATCCTTACTGAGATCAGAATAAGTTAGCTTTTGCAGTGATTCTTCAAAGTTTTTGCGCTACTATTTCATTATGTCATCTGTGTTCTGTTACAAATCGTCATTTTTTAAAAAAGAACTTTCTTTATCACTATGTTGGCATGTTTCAGAATCTTTCGAATCAGATTATCCTTTCTTTTGCATCGGAATTATTTCTTTTTCAAAGGCACTTTTCACTAATGCTGAAGCAATCTATTATATTGTCTGGCTATTTTGTGGCTCTTCAGAAACAGACAGCGGAAGTAGACTTTTAAATTTCGGCCACTCCATGTCTCTAAAAAAAGGCAGCTCCAACTCTCACTATGATCTGCCAGAACTTTTATAAACAAAGAGTTTCACTCTACTTAGATACATGGGATAACGACTCCTATCAAATCAAATGAATTCATATCATATGATCGAGAGAGAGAAATTGTCACAAGGTCAATACACCCAGATGAAAACTCTGCAGCCTGCCACATCCGGCCAAAAATCAAGAAAGACGATTAAACAACGAACTGGTGGAGAGGGCTCCACAATTATTCCCATTCAATCAAATATCAGCTCTGCACATCAGTGTAAAAAAACAAGGAAATAGTATCTGTACCATCCTCGCCACGGGTGTTGGGTTGATGATTCAACTCACTGTCATCATGATGCCCACAGGGTCACAGATGCCAATATTCAACCAATTTGATTCGCTGTACGTGACATAAAGAAACAGCTGAACACCCTAGATACGACAAAGACAGTGAGCCCTGACACCGTTCCTATAATAGGACTGAAGACTTGTGCTGCACAACAAGCCGTGTCCCAGCTCCAACTCTGACATCTCCCTGGCAATGTGGAAAATTACTCAGCTATGCCCAGTTCCTAAAATGGGAATAATTACAGTCTGACCAAATACAACCCCTTCAGTCTCATCACGACAGTCAAATTGGGAGTTCTTTTTGATCAAGCTGTCAAGCAGCACAGAAATATCCTGCTCAGTGCAATTTCCATAGGCCCCCACGTGGAGATGGTGCTGTTTTGGAAAAGACACTGGATTAATAATCCAGACCAGGATAATGCTCTGGCAGCTGGTGGAAGTTAAAAGAATTAATAAAATATCGAGATCTCAAATCTGGTGTCAGTAACAGTGTCCTTGAAATCAATGTCGATTGTAAACACCAATTTGTTTTTCCAATGTACTTTCAGGAAGTGAATCTCCCGTGCTTTCCTGGTCTGGCCTCAAAGTGACTCCAGACACACATACATGTGATGAACTCTTCAATGGTCTCTGAAAAAGCAAAGCAAGACACTCTACTGTATCAAACTGCTCCGAGGTCTTAAAGGAAAAGACCGGTCAGAACATCCAGCCCCAGCCTCAGTATTGAAAAGGGAATGGGAAACATAGCCCTGTTGACCCTGCAGAGACCTCTTTCCTAACATCTGCGAACTTGTGACAACATGTATAGAGCTTTCCCAGAGACAGCACAGAAAAATCGGGGATGGAATAGGCCATAAAGCGCATTGAGCCTGCCCCATTCTAGTTAATGTCTGAACATTTCCTCAATGTACTTTCCCCACACACTGTACACATCCCTTCATGTGATTAACCTTGTGAAGCTATAAAATAGGAACTGCGGTAGTCCCTTTTGTCTTTCGAGTTTGCTATCCAATTCAATATAATGACGGCTGACCCTTTATTATTGCACCACACTCCTGCTCTCTCCCCCATCCTTTAGGTTTGTAGACATCTTTATTAGTCTTTAGTGCCTTGTCTTCCACAGCCTTATGTGAGATAGAATTCCCAGGTTCACCAGTCTCTGAGTGCAGACATTTATTCTGACCCAAATGCAATGTGACTGTCTGTACCTAATACTTTGGCCCCTTGGTTTAGACATCCCAGCCAAGAGAATTATCATCACTGCTTCCAATCTAACTAACCCTGTCAGTGTTTTATATATCTCACTGAGATCTCCACTCATTTTCCTAAACCCCATGGAATACAGACTCAGTTGCCCCAAACTCTGCTCCACAAAAAGTCTGTCACCATAGAGATCAGTCTGGTCATCCTTCGCTGCACTCCCTCAATGTCAGGTTTGTCCTTTATTAGGTACAGAGACCAAAACTGCACACAACACTGCACAATGTTCGAGTTGAGGTCTAACCAAGGGTCTGTACAGCTGCACTGAGACACCCTTACTCCTGGACTCAAGTCTACCTTAAATGAGGGTCAACACCCCATTTATCTTCCTGACTGCTTTCTGCTCCTGCATTATTGCTTTCAGTGACTTGTGTACAGGGAGATCCCAGATCCTTTTCAATGTTACAGCTCCCCACATGGTGGGTCTGCGTAAACTGGTCTGTGTGCTAACGTGTTCCCTGGATTGGCCTCTGTGTTCAGAACTCACTGCACTGCATGGAACTCAGATGTCTGTCCAAACAATAACTGAAGAAAAGCGCAGTTCCCTTCATAGATCAACATTTCTCAACCACTGCCTTTTCCAATGGTTGGCTGGAATTTTAGTGTTTCCCAACAAAGTAGACAACATCACACCTATCCACACTGCTCTCTATCTGCCACATGTTTACTCATTCACTCCATTTGTTTCAATCACCTTGAAGTTTTTTTTCACATCGTCCTCACTTTCAAAATCCTCGTTCAGTCAGCAGACTTGAAACTTTGCGTTTGATTCCCTCAACGAGATGGTTGATATGCATTGTGAATATCTGGCGCCCCAGCACCAATCATTGCGATGCCTCATGAACCTTCCAAACTGAAAACCATCCATTTATTCCTACTTATTGTTTCCTGTCAACAATCCCATTTTAACACCATGTTCATATATTACCCCCTATCCCATGGGCTTTTACTTTGCACACTAGGCTTGGGACGTTATCAAACTTCTTGCTGAAAATCTAAGTTCAGTGCCTCTATCGTTTTTTCTGTAATTAATCTACCAGTCAGTTTCTCAAATATATTTCCCATTTCATCAATCTGTGTTGAGATTTTTTCTATGCCCATTATTTTCAGTTCCAATAATTTCTCCAAATTAGTTTATTTACTAGTTTCATTACACATCATTTTCTAATCAGACTCAGGTTTTCTCCTCTTGCTGGGAAGGCTTTGTTTATGTATTTTTCTGTGAAGGCAGAAGTGAAGTAGCTGTGTCATGTTTCTCTGTTCTCCATTCCCTGGTTTCACTCTGTAAGGAAGCTGAAGCTTTGACTAAAAAGAACAGCTGTTGTCTATTCACCCTGTCCATGCCCCTTGTAATCTTAAACCTGAATTACTTATCCGCTCAGCTTCCTTTGCTCCAAAATAAATAACTCGAGCTTACACAGCCTCTCTCCACAGCTCATATGGTCCATCCCAGGGAACATCCTGGTGAAACTCTTCTGCACCTCATTCAGTACAATCACGTCCTTCCTGTAATGTGGCTCCCAGAACTGCACACAATATTTCATTTGGCCTTACCAAAGTGCTATATAAAACTCGGATAATCTTTTGGTCAATGAATAAAGGCTTTATCTACAATCATGCTGAACTCATCAATTATCATATCCAGTCACATTCAGGGATATGTGGAGAAGCATGCTCTGAGCTTCCGAGTGTGATGACATTCTTTGTGTACTCCCCTGTCTGGTTCATATTTATCAGGGTTACATTCCAACTGCCATTGTTCTGTCTATCTGACCAATATCTCTGTATCTTCCTGTAACATAAGACCTTACTCCTCACTGCCAACCACCCGGCCAATCTTTGTGCCAAACACAAACGTACCTATCACACTCCCCCACCCAATTCACAATCACATCACTTATGAAGACCACAAATAATAAGGGACACAGCACTGATCTCTGCGGTACACCAGGGGAAATTGGGCTCCAGTCACACAAACACCCTTCTACCATGACGTTGAGTTGGGATGCAACTTGACAAATCACTAATACGCCCTCCATGTTCCTTGGTTGTTCTGTTCCACTTCATATACGTGAAGAATATCTGGGGATTCTCCTTAATCTTGCCCTGCCAACAGGCTTCCAGGCCCCTGTGTTAGTCAGTCCCCTCCAAGGGAAGAACTTCCTCCTGATTACGGTCTTAAATGGCATATCCCATATCCTGTCATTATTTGCCTTAAATATAGAGTAGACAGCTCGAGAAACATCCTATTTATTTCCACCTCATCACATGTATCATAGATTTTTGAAATTTCATTGCGATCACCTCTCATGTTTTGAAATTGGAGAGGTCACAAGACAAATCTCCCCATCAGAAACTCTTGTCATCTCAGGAATTAATCTGGAGAATGTCCTTTGCACGTCCTCTGTGATCAGTGTAATCTTTCTTAGATTAGGTCGCCAACACTGCACTCAATACCTCAGGTACAGTCCAATCAACACTCTATGCAACTGCTTCATGATGTCTTTACCTCGATATTCCGATTCCCTTAAACAAACTCCAACCTAACTTTAAGTTTCCAATTACGCGTATTCCTCCAAATACCATTCACTCGAATTGCATTTACTAACTTACTGTGCGAGTTATAGAGGCATAGAGATGTACAGCATGGAAACAGACCCTTCCGTCCAATCTGTCCATGTCTAGCAGATATCCCAACCCAATCTAGTCCCACCTGCCCTCACCAGGCCCATATCCCTCCAAACCCTTCCTATTCATATAAACATCCAAATGCCTTTTAAATGCTGCAATTGTACCAGCCTCCACCACATCCTCTTGCAGCTCATTCCATACACGTACCACTGTCTGTGCGAAAAAGTTGCCCCTTAGATCTCTTTTACGTGTAGAGTTTTTAAAGTGTGGAAACAAGTCCATACTGACCTGGCAAAGCGCAACCCACCCGAACCCATTCCCCTACTCCTAAACCAAACACTATGGGTAATTTGGCATAGCCAATTCAGCTAGCCTGCACATTTTTGGATTGTGGAGAAAACCCACATAGACATCGGGAGAATGTGCAAACTCCACACAGAGAGTCCATACAGCCTGAGGCGGCAATTGAACCCGAGTCTCTGGCGTTGGGAGGCAGCATTGCTAACCATCTGCCACCCAACATCTTTCTCCTCTCACCCTAAACCTATGCCCTTTTGCTCTGGACTCCCCGACGCCAGGGAAAAGACTTTATCAATTTATCCTCTCCATGCCCTTCACAATTTTTTACATTTCTGGAAAGTCACCCCTCAGCATCCAGCGCTCAAGGGAAAACAGCCCCAGCCTGTACAGCTTCTCCTTATCCCTCAAATCCTCCAACCCTGTCAACATCCTTGTAAATCTTTCCTGAACCCTTTCAATTTTCACAACATATTTCTGATAAAAAAGAGAACAGAATTCCATGCAATATTCCAACAGTGGCCAATGCAGTGTCCCGTACAGCTGCAACATGACCTCCCAACTCCAATACTCAATACTCTTACGAATAAAGGGAAGCATACCAAACACCGCCTTCACTATCCTATCGACCTGCGACTCTACTTTAAAGGACCCATGAACCTGCACTCTAAGGTCTCTTTGTTCAGCAACACTCCCCAAGATCTTGCCATTAAGTGTAAAAGTCCTGCTAAAATTTGTTTTCCCAAAATGCAGCGCCTCTCATTTATTTGGACTAAACTCTATCTGCCACATCTCAGCCTATTGGCCCATCTGATCAAGATCTTGTAGTACTCTGAGGAAACCTTCGTCGCTCTCCACTACACCTCCAATTTTGTTGTCATCTGCAAACTTACTAACGATACCTCTTATGCTCGCATCCAAATCATTTATGTAAATGATAAAAAATAGCGGAACGAACACTGATCCTTGTGGTACTCCACTGGTCATAGGCCTCCAGAATGAAAAACAAACCTCCACCTCCACCCTCTGCCTTCAACCTTTGAGCCAGTTCTGTATCCAAATGGCTAGATGTCCCTGTATTCCGTGAGATCTAAACTTGCTAACCAGTCTCCTATGGAGAATCTTGTCGAACGTGTTACTGAAGTCCATATAGATCACCTCTACCGCTCTGCCCTCTTCGTTACTTCTTCAAAAAACTCAATCAAGATCGTGAGATATGATTTCCCACGCCCAAAGCCATGTTGACGATCCCTAATCAGTCCTTGTCTTTCCAAATTCATGTACCTCCTATCCTTCAGGATTCCCTTCAATAACTTGCTCACCACCAACATCAGGCTCACTGGCCTATAGTTCCATGTCTTGTCCGTACCACCCTTCTTAAACAGTGGCACCACGTTTGCCAAACTCCAGTCTTCTGGCACCTCTCCTGTGACTATCAACGGTACAAATGTCTCAGCAAGAAGCCCAACAATCAGTTCTCTAGCTTCCAACAGAGTTCTATGGTACACCTGTCTGGGTCCTGGGGATTTATCCACCTTTACACGTTTCAAGACATCCAAGACTTCCTCCTCTGTAATATGGACATTTTCCAACGTATATCATCTATTTCCTGACATTCTATATCTTCCATATCCGTTTCCACAGTAAATACTGATGCAACATACTCGTTTAGTATCTCACCCATTTCCTGCAGCTCCACACAAGGGCTGCCTTGCTGATCTTTGAGGGGCTCTATTCTCTCCCTAGTTATGATTTTGTCGTTAATGTATTTTAAAAACCCTTTGGAGTCTCCTTAATTCTCCTTGCTAAAGCTATTCCATGACCCCTTTTTGCCCTCCTGATTTACCTCTTAAGTATACTCCTACTGCCTTTATTCTCCTCTAAGCATTTGCTCGATCTATCCTGTCTATACCTGACATATGTTTCCTTCTTTGTATTAATCAAACCGTTTAGTTAGCCAGCAATCCCTATACTACCAGACTCTCTTTTCATCCCAACAGGAATATACTTTCTCTGGGTTCTTGTTATCTCATTCCTGAAGGTTTCCATTTTCCAGCCGTCTGTTTACCTGTGAACATCTGCCCCCAGTCAGGTTTTGAAAGTTCTTGGCATATACTGTCAAAATTGGCCTGTCTCCAATTTAGAACTTCAACTTTAAGATCTGGTCTATCCTTTTCCATAATTATTTTAAATCTAATATAATTATGGTAGCTGGCCCCAAAGTGCACCTCCACTGACACCTCAGTCACCTGCCCTTCCTTATTTCCCCAGAGTGGGTAAAGTTTTGCACCTTCTCTCGTAGCTTCATCCACATACTGAATCAGAAAATTTTCTTGTACACACTTAATAACTTCCTCTCCATCTAGACTCTTAACGCTATGTCAGTCCCAGTCTATGAATGGAAAGTTCAAATCTCCTACCATAATCACCCTACTTTCTTAGAGATAGCTGAGATTTCCTTGCAAGTTTGTTTCTCATTTTCCCTCTGACTATTAAGGAGTCTATAATACAATCCCAATAAGGTGATCATCCCGTTCTCATTTCTCAGTTCTACCCAAATAACTTCCCTGGATGTATTTCCAGGAATATCCTCCCTCAGTATAGCTGTAATGCTATCCATAATCAAAAACTCCACTCCCCCTCCTGTCCTGCCTCCCTTTCTATCTTTCCTGTAGCATTTGTATTCTGGAACATTTAGCTGCCTGTCCTGCCCATCCCAGAGCCATGTTTCTGTAATTTCTATGATATCCCAGTCCCATGTTCCTAACCATGCCCTGAGTTCATCTGCCTTCCCTGTTCGACCCCTTTGCATTGGAATAAATGCAGTTTACTTTATTAGTCCTACCTTGTCCCTGCCTACCCTGACTGTTTGGCTCGTTTCTGTTCTCAATTGTGCCAATCTCAGATTGATCTATTTCCTCATTATATCCCTGCCCCTAGCACCTCCCCCCCCCCCCCCCCCCCCCCACGCTTCACTAGTTTAAATCCTCCCGAGCAGCTGTGGCAAATCTCACTGCCAGTATATTCGTCCCCTTCCAATTAAGGTGCGATCGTCCTTCTGGTACAGGTTCCTTCCACCTGAAAAGAGATTCCAGTGATCCAAAAATGTGAATACTTCTCCCATACACCAGCTCCACAGACATGCATTCATCTGCTCTATCCCTCTATTCCTGCCCTCACTGGCTCGTAGCACCGGGAGTAATCCAGATATTACTACTCTCAAGAACCTCTTTTTTAAATTTCTGCCTATCACCATGCAATCTCCGTTCATAATCTCAAACATTTCCATTCCTATGTCTTTGGTTCCAATTTGGACAATGACGCCTTGCTGGCCCCTCTCCCCCGTGAGAACATTCTGCACCCTTTCTGAGACATCCTTGGTCCTTGCACGAGGGAAGCAACACACTAAACTGCTTATTTCTCTGCTGTCCACAGAAGCGTCTGTCTGTACCTCAGACTAGCGAATTCCCTAACACAATTGACCTCGTGGAATCCGACGTATCCCTTGTTGCATTAGAGCCAGTCTCCATACCACAACCTTGCCTGTTTGTGCTACATTCCCGTGTGAATCCATCACCCGCTACATTTTCCAAAACAACATATTTGTTTGAAATGGGGACAGCCCCAGAAGACTTCTCCACTAGCTACTTCATTATCTTGCCTTTCTTGGAGTTAACCCATCTATGTAACTGTATCTGAGACTTCCCCAATTCCTATAACTGCCATCCATCACACACTGTTGCTGCTACCAATTCTTCATTGTCTTAAACTGTCTCTCCAACCGGTCCATTCGATCTGATAAGATTCACAACCAGAAGCATTTATTGCAGATATAATCCGCAGTAACCCTTAAATCCTCCTTAAAATCCCACATCTGACAAGAGGTACATATGATTCTACTGAGGCCATTTGTGCTCCTTCACAATGTACAGACGCAGAAAAACAAAGCTGTCTTATTCCTCTACAAAACACTGCCCATGGTTATATTAATATTTATGGCTCATATTTTAAGATTAATCAAAGGACATATCTCAAAAATATTTAATTAAGGAATAACCCACTCTACTTTACTTTTCCAACCTTCTGTAGGATACAGTTAAAACAATTCACTTATCTGGCTGGGAACTTTGCTCAAACAGTTCCTCCAAACCATTTGTAAATTTCACTGTTTGCTAATTTTCCTAGAGGCACTCCGATATCTAGCGATACATGAATTCAAACAGCAAAGACAGTAACTGAGCAGGTACGCTGTCCTCTCAGTTCCTTCCCAAAACCATGTGCTTCCTTTGTCCGTTCTTTTCCCTCTTAAATCTGCTGTTTCTATGACTTTTTTCCCCAAAGTTCCAAAACAATGCAAGAGCATACATAACAGTAATTGCTCCTTCTGGAATCCGAGGAAATCACCTCTAACACCTAAAATACCTCAAAAAAAGAAGCAGCTGTTACATCCAGACATTTTTCCCGCCCAGACGTCTGAAAATCCAAACACACTACTTCCACTGGTTGTCCGTGGTCTATGCTGCAAGAAACAACTTCAAATAATTCCGAAGTTTGTCAGGCATGATTTCTCTGTCAGAAATGCATTGTGATTCTCTGCAATTTTGCTGTTCATTTCTAAGTACCCAACATCATGTCTTATATTATGGATTCCAACTCTTTCCATACATATGTCAAATTAATTGATCTGCAGTCCTCCACATTACCTCTTCTTCCCTGTGTACATAGAAGGATCATGTTTACTACCTTTCAGTTATCTACAATGGCTATGGCCATTGCAGGATCTGCAAGAAAATAAAACACAGTCTTCTACAGTTCAATTAATACGCTGTTTTATTTCTGGCAATTTGATATGAAGTATATCTGGCCCATCAGACTTAGCAATGATCAATATAACTCAATTTTCAAGTACTACCTTGTTGCTGATATGAATGGACTTTATGTCTTGAGTTCCACAAGTCCCATGTGATCACTTGCTTTACACGGAGATTTCCTGGCGCTTTCTCCATGAAGACAGATGCAAAGTAACTGGTTAGTTTCTATGCCATTTCCTTGTTCCGCACAATAAATTCTCCTACACCTTACAAATTTCCACATTTAGCCTTACTTTTGTTTTCTTTGGTACATGGATCGTAGATTTAAGCAGTCTTTGTGTTTCCTGTTTGTTTGTATTCATGTTCTTTTTGATTTCCTTAACACTTTCTTCTTCCTTATTTTCAGAAAAGTAAATCTCTGTGTATGTTCAGGTTTGCACAATATCTGGAATTCTTCTGAAGCTGCTTCTTTAGATTTAATGCAATCATTAATTTCTTACGTAAACCATTAATGAGTCACCTTCCCTTTCGTTGGTGCTTGTAACTCAGTGATATGTACGTGTTTTTCAGACTTTGCAGTATTTCTATCACTAACAGCCAATGTTTGTCTCACACTAAATGTCATATTGTATTTTTCCAATTCACTTGACACTCTAGCCTTCGGGTTTCCATGATATTTGAGTGTAATCTTCAAAAATTCTATATTGCTTGCAGGCGCCGTGTAAAATGCAACATATTAATGTCACGATTGCCCAATAGCTGCCTCAGAGAACGGTAAGTAATTAGTCCTTCTGACCACACAACACCACGCCCGAAATAACCTGCTCTCTATTTTGGTTCACAACATACTCTTCAAAATACCTCATATACACATGTAATTGATTTTTCACCGCATTAGCAATCATTTAGTTAACGCAGTTTAGATGCAATTTTAGATCATCCAGTATTACTGCAGCACCCATGATATTTGCATATCTAATTTCCAGAGAATCGGATGCACAAAGTTGCACAACAGTTTTGGTTTAGATATGTAAGACACCAAATGTGTGTTCCTCCTTGTTGTTTGCAAGGTCGACACAAACTGATTCTGAAGAAGCTGTGGGATGTTCTCTGTGGTATTATTGTTGATAGACGTGGACAAGACATTGGGGAGCATGCACATCGAAGAAATGCACATAGATATAGGACAAGCAACAATAACCTTCCCCGCTCAGCCAGCACAAATGTCTCCCTATTCTCTCTACTCCCTCACACTCTCTGTATATCTGTTACAACACCTACCCCCGAACAATGCTCTTGCTACACCACTCTCACCTTTGCATGCAACACTCTCTTTCCTTCACTCTCTCTGTCACTAAAAGCAAATCGAGATTGAATTGATTGTTTTGCCAACATTGAACCAGTGAGACAATTTGATGCTGGGGACAAAAAAAATGCGAACATTTTTGAAAATTAGGGAGAGGGCAGATGCCATCGAGACGGAAGAAGTCTGGAGATCAACCATTTTGCTCCGCAAGAAATTAGGACATACTCACTAATCATATGTATTTTTTCATATGAAACATATTCACAGTAAACAGAAATACGACGACCCAGGGAATTCAGCAGCCAGGAGAGTAACATCACACAGGACGGCAGTGGCTGCGTGTTTGTGAAATTAAGTTGATATAATATTCATAAGGGTCTTATTGAAACAGTATATTGTTAGAGATTTGGGGTCAGTTGTAAGGGGTGGCTTGGCTAAAGTTGTAAATAGTTGGGGCGTAATATTCACTTTTGCAGTTAAGAATAAATTGGCATTATTTTCTTTAAATAGTGGAATTTGGGAGTTGTCTGTCACTCATATTCTAATAGATTACGAGGTGAGGTGAGCTCTCCTGGGTGTTTGGTTAAATTGACAGAGGCGTTCACCACCATGTCCTAACAGTTGCAAAGACCAACAGAGAGCAACAAAAAAAGAAATAAGGAGTGAGAAAGTTAAATATGAGGGTAAGTAAGCCAGTGCTGTAAAGAAAGACTCTAAGAGCTTCTTTCGATACATAAAGGGCAAACGAGAGGCACAAATGGACATCTGATGACTAGAAATTGACACAGGAGCGATAGTAATGTGGAACGAGGAAATGGCTGAGGAGCTGAAAAATTACTTCGTGTCAGTCTTCACGGTTGAAAACATGAGTAATATCCCAAACATTGAAAAGACTTAGTGGACAGACCTGAGTAAGGTGGCCATCACCTAGGAAAAGGTGTTGGGAAAACTGAATGGCCTGAAGGTAAGTAAATCACCTGGACCAGATGGACTCCACTCCAGATTTCTAAGTCAGATAGCTGATGAGACAGTGGAGGCGTTGGTGGTGATCTTTCAGGAATCTCTCGAATCAGGGAGATTCCCAGAGGACTGGAAAATCGCTAACGTGATACGTCTGTTTAAAAAAGTAAAGCAAACAACGGAAAATTACAGACTGACTAATCTAAACTTGACTGTGGGTAAGATCCTGGAATCCATTGTAAAGGATGAGATTTCTGAATACTTGGATGTGGATGGTAAAGTAGAAAAAAGTTACCACGGTTTCATCAAGGGGAGGTCATGCCTGGAAAATCTGCTAGAAAACCATGAAGACGTAACGATCAGCTTAGAACAAGGAGACCCAATGGATGTCATCGACCAGGACTTCCAGAAGATCTTTCACAATGTGCTGACAGGAGGTTACTGAGTAAGGCAAGGTGCGAGCATGGATAGAGGTTTGGCTGTCTGGCAGGAAGCAAAGAATATCGATAAACGTGTCCCTCTCAGGTTGACAGTTGGTGAAAATAGTGTTCCTAAGTCTCAGTGTTGGGACCACAACTTATCACTTTACACATTGAGGATCCAGATGAAGGATCTGAAGGCATTCTATCAAAGTTTGAAGATGAAACAAAAATTGGTATAGGGACAGGTAACGTCGAAGTGGCAGGGAGGCTCAGGAAGGATTTGGATAGATTAGGATAATGAGCAAAGAAATGGCAGAGTGGGAAATTGTGGGAACATGCACTTTGTTATGAAGAATTAAAACATGGACTACTGAGAAAATTCAGATGTCTGAAGTGCAAAGGGACTTGGGAGTTCTACTCCAGGATTCTCTCAATATAAACTTGCAGGTTGAGTCAGTAGTCAGGAAGGCAAATGCAGTGATGGAATTAATTTGGAAAAGATTTTAATATAAAAACAGGGACGTACTTCTGAGTCTCGAGAAGACTCTTCTCAGACCATATTTGGAGTATTGTGCACTGTTCTGAGCCCCATATCTCAGGAAGGATGTGCTGACCTTGGAATGGGTTCACTGGAGGTACACGGGAATGGTCCCAGGAATGAAAAGCTTAACATATGAGAACGTTTGAGGACTCTGAATCTGTTCTTGATGGAGTTCAGAGGGATGTGGGGGGATCTAATTGAAACATACAGAATCTAAATGGCCTGGACAGTAGGGATGGTGAGAAGACTTCCATTGGTAGGAGACTCTAGGACCCAAGAATACAACCTTAGAGTAAAGGGAAATCCTTTAAGAACGGAGGTGAGGCGAAACGTCTTCAGCCAGAGAGTGAAGAATATATGGAATTCATTTTCACAGAAGGCAGTGGAGGTCAGGTCATTTTTAAAATTAAGATAGAGGTAGATAGCTTCTTGAGTATCAAAAGAATTCTAGGGTTACAGGGAGAATGCACGAGAATGGTTTTGTGAAACTTGTCAGCCATAATTGAATAGTGGATCAAAATCGATGGGCTGAATGGCCTAATTTCTGTTCCTATATCCGATGATCTTATGGTCGTAAGCCACAGTCTATTGCCCCCTCTCTCTCACTTTGTCCCTTCTGACAACAAAATGTGAGATTAAAAAATCCCTGAGTCATCTTCACCAAATTTGGCGCATTCCTGTTGGGGATTCATGGGAAACGCTCCACTGATTGAAGGAAAGTAAATTCTGCCAATTCCAACTGTTCCAGGAAGAAGTCTCATACCAGCAGCTTGTTTGAGTAGATTAACGTCAGAGACAGACTATCAGTTGGGACGTATCATTTCTTTTCTATTTGAAATGAGTTCAACTACTATGAAACTCTGGAAATCTTTTCCTATTCTTTTTCGTCTTCAGACATGTGCGATTGTGTCTGTACGTGTGTGACTCTGTGTCTCACATTTTTTGAGTGACTGGGCTAGGTTACACTTCAAACCTGTTGTAACCAGTGGAGAAGTGGGGCTGGAAAAGGACACAACGACCATCCAACATTTGTCGGAGCAGAAATGAGAAATTCGCACGGGCTGTTCAAATGGGAATTCTCTTCCACAGAGGTTTCAGCTCAATATGGCAGCTCAGCACCACCACTTCCAACGTAATTAGACATGGTCCATAAATGTTGGCCTATCAACAACACCCACATTCCATGAACAAATCTAAAATGATAAACGGCAGCAGAATTAATTGGATGGGAACAAGACTGATAGATAAATGCCTGTTGCCTTCCAGAATTGTGCTTCCTGTGTACTTTCGCTTTGTGCAGTTTCCTAGTGTTACGCCTGGATGCTTGCATTTATGCAAAGTTGTATTTTGCAACATTTGACAGACATGTGAATGGAGGAAAATTGTGGACAGACTGAAAAGTGCTGCGCAGACCAGAATCAGATCAGCCATGATCTTATTGTCTGGTCGAGCAATGACAAAGTGTCTAATGACCCACTCCTGCTCCTCGGTTCTCTGTTGTCGGTTCTCCATTCAGTCCTTAAAACCACTTGTATAGGAGCAGATGAAGTCCACTTGTTCCAAATACCTGGTCCGCAGTATTACAGGATATCATTCAGTTGTTCAACACTGTGTGGTTTGCTGTGGGTTGGAAAAAGTGATGGGAAATCCAAGCTGTGTATGAAAGTGGTCCCCCACCTCTTTAAAGAGTGTCTCCTCTCTGCAAGTGGTATTTCATTTGTTGGTCATGTTGTAGACCCAGATTCGTGTGAATATCGGGCGCATACCTCGCCCAGAGATGGCTCACAAAATGCTTTTCTCTCACTGTCCTCAAAATTCAATAACAACTTTTCCAGGAAAATTAAAACCATTTACTTTCCAAAGACAGAATATGAGAACATAAGAACAGGAGTAGTAATTGGGATGCTTTCACCATTGTATGCTATCATGGCTGACCTACTGTTGACATTAACTCTTCTTTAATGTGCAATTCTTCACACCCCTCAGCTCTCTGACAGGTCAAACATCCATCTAGGCCTTCTAGACCTGAGTATTCCTGACATTCACTACCCTCTATGAGAAGAAAATACTCTCCACACAGATACCATCACGTATTAACGTTTAAAAAAGTGTTGAACTGACCTTACTTAGGTATGAGGGATTGACCCTGATATCAAGTCGGGATTTGACTGAAGATTTTATCCACAGAGGCATTTAAATATCCAGAATCTTGCATTCCGAGTAAAAATAAAAAAATACAAGCCATGGAATTTATCTCCTTATTAGTGTCTGTGTAGCACATAACGGATGATTATCCATCACCATCAAGTTTTAATGCAATGACCTCTTATTCTCTGACTGTGCTACAGATTAACCTTCACTCCCTCCTCATTTACCATGAGCCCATGGATTAGTCTCGTGAAATTCCTTTGCGCAGCCTCTATTGTAATGATATAATTCCCTTTAAAGCAGAACAATCTGACCATAATACCCCAAATACTACCTCAACTACACTCTCAGTGATGATCACAATAATTCCTTTCCCTCACTTACTGGTCTCCGTATCTATATTATGACATAAAACCCCATTCCATCTCTATGCACTGCCACTGCTCTGGAATTTAAAAGTTCCTTACATCTGTATATCAGCATCAGTAAAGCCAGCACCAGAGGTTCCCGTGGAGAAGAACATCAGTCTTGGACAGAGACTCAGTCAGACAGATTCCACTTGAAATAGGGAATGGTCACCTACCTGAATGGAAATGAAGTGTAGAAATATGGAAAACAGGCAGAGGAAGGGAGCTAACTTTACTTTTGTTCTTCTCTCACGGGATGTGTGCAGCCATGGTCAAGCCAGCATGTTATGCTGAGCTTGAACTGAGTGACTGGGTCAGCTGTTCCATAGGACAGTCAAGAGTAAAACACATTGCTGTGGGTTTGCCCAGACATGACTGGGAAAGGATAATGCATTGACTTCTCTGAAGAACATGAAGCAAGCAATGGGCCTTTTCTTACAAATGATGCTAGCTTCAGTTCAATTACATCAATTTCGTTCATAAGATATCAACAGATTATTATTCTGTGTCTCTAGATTATGTGTCAATGACTTAAGCAGTATGCAGTGTCTGCCCGTTTGACAGAAGCTGTGCAGTGAACAAGTTCAACATACTCAAGAGCAATTGTTCTGTAATTGACGTGTGGTTACAAGGGACTTGATAAATTGTATCCAGTTTTAACAAAGGCACAATTGATGGTTTATTCAGAAGATGCACTAAGGCAGAGGAGGAGTTGGGGATATAATGATGGTGGTATTGGACAGGATTAGTGATTGGGAAGGATATAGAAATGTAGATCTGTGCAAGGCTTTAAGGATTATGGAGTTTGAGAACAGTCTGTTTCTCCTCACATTTTGGTGAGTAATTTGTCATGAGTAATTTGCTCAATACCATTTGTGAAGAATGATTAGTTCATTGGAATTGAAAATGTCGAAATCCACCTTTCTAAATTTTAAATAATATGTGCAGCAATTCAGTCCAACCTGGCTTAATGAACAGATAGAATGAATTACCAGGAACACCAACTTAGCGAGGATGGGGTAGTAACCAGCTTGAATAACCATCAGTACATCATAGATCCGCAAAACTAATGAGGTACAAGGCCAAGAAAGACAGTAAAAATCCTCGAATAATCTCCTGTCCATTGCTGGAACATTTCAGTCGAATGTTCGCAGATTCTGATCCATTGTTGGAACATTCCACTCCAATGTTCTCAGGTTCTGATCCATTCTTGGCACATTCCAGTCTTATGTTCTCAGATTCTGATCTCTCCTTCCACTCTCTCTAGGTCTTTTAATGCCTGTTAATGCTGTCGCTGATGCTCCCACTGATACTATGGGATAACACATTGAACCGAGTCCCTAATTAATAGAAGAAGAAAGCCCTCCAGTGACATATTTAGGATGCACGGAGACAGACATCAATCACAGTCGCTTAACAAATACCTCCCGTTAACCCATTTCAATTCAATACTTTTTATTAAAATTCAAAATTATGATTAAAATTTACATATTTTGGATGAGATATGTGGGGGTGACTGAGGGAACAAATGTTGAGTCTGGTAGATCAATCATGTGTAAGCATTCAATGTGCCTTGGATATGGGAGTAACACCAGAGGTTAATCAGAATAATAGCATGCTTCTCTGTTTTTGAAATGAAACATACATTCTGTATCTACTGATCAGGCACTGTCAGGAAGACATTGAGAGAACTTTTATCGTCCATGATCTGAGAAGAAAATATCACTAAGACTACATGCGGTTATAACAGACTGCGACATGGCTATATTAAAAGGGAATTGTACCGAAGAGATAATGGGGACTGCAGATATTGGATAATTGAGTGCAGGTAAAGCATGGCGGTGGAAAATGCACAGTAAGCCAGGCAACATCCGAGGAGTAAGAGAGTCGACGTTTCAGGCAGGACCTTTCCTCAGGACTGGGGAGGGAGAAGGGGCTAAGAGAAAATGGGTGACGGGGTGATGCTGGGTGAAAGATAAGTGATAGGTGAGTGAAGATAGGAGGTGATAGTGATAGATCGGTGGGGAGTGTGGAGCAGATGGTGGGAAGGAAGATGGACATTTGGTCTCCTCGAGAGGGCAGATGTGAGTCCGGGTTGGATCTGGTATCTGGGTTGGCCAGGGGAGATTTGTAAACCAGTGAATCCAATGTTCATGCCATGTGTTTGTTGGCTTCGGAGGCAGAAGATGAGGTGTTACTAGTAACATCCTGGTAAATCGCTTCTCAACCATCTCCAGCTTAATAATCTCCTTCCGATAACAGAACTGCACACAGTACTTCAGAACAGGCTTTATCAATAACCTGCACAATCTCAGCATGACTTCCCAACTTCTAACCTCAAAGGTATGAGAAACGAAGTAACCTTAAACACCCTACGCCACCAACTTCAAAGAATTGTATCTGAGCCCCTGGGACCCTCTTTTCGATATAAATACCAAAGCCCAGCATTAATTGTATAAGCCCTCCCCTTGTTTGTTCTATCAAAATGCAATTCTTCACATGTATCCATGTTAAACTCCATCTGCCACACCTCATCCCAGTGAATGATATTACTGCCCTCTCACACTCTCCCTTCGGATTGAAACAACAATCCCCTCTCCAGAAGGTCTACAGACACCAACCTTGAGTTTCCCAAAGACCCAGGGCTTGGTTTGCCTTGCACAGGCAGAGGGAGGAATCGGTAAGCAAAAGCTGGAAAGGAAACATTTGCCTTGCATCAATGAATGATATTAGGAAGATGATAGAGATTTGGAATAGTGACATATGTTTGGGGCCCAGAATTGTGCTCATTTCTCGTCTCTGGTGTTCAGTATTGATATCTACTCGTGAGCCTTCATAGTGTAGAGTGTGTCTGCAGGATTTCTTTCCCTAATATGGCAAACTACTGGTCATAGCCATTTAAACCGGAAATCATAGCCAAGCAATTGAAGATGTTCATTGGTTATCTCAAAGGCATAGCGAATGCACTCAACATCCTTTAGTTGAGGCTAATAACTTGTACTTTTTTTTCAATTAGAAATGTCCCCTGCATAATTTGGTAATGTTAACTAGAATTTAATAAATCCATACACTTCAAATATGACCCGAAATCTGGGCATGATTTAGGCATTTTTTAATGGATGGTGTCCATGTTTCTGCGCCAGAGCTCTGGATTCGATTCCAGTCCATGACTGTCTGATAATGCCCCGATCTCTGGAGAAGGTGGAGTGGAGTCATGTCCTGTGGAGTTGGGTCACAGCATGATACAACAGGCTGATGAACAAACACACAGGAGCATCATGTTGCAGCTTTAGGGGTTAATGTTGAATGATGGCAGTGTCCCTATCACTGCGCCTAAAATTCTAGTTCCAAATCCCACAGAGCTGTTTCATAAAATGTCTGAACAAGTTGATTAAACTTTTTTGGAATCGTGCCTTGATGGAGAAGGAAGAGGTAGGACTACTGAATTTGAGACTATAGACCCAGGATGACTGAAAGCGCAGCCAATCATCTTGATTGAAGTCACATTTACACTTGCGAGAGGTTTATAAAATTATGAAGGGTATGGATAGGGTGAGTAGTCACGGTTCCTTCCCCCCAAGGTAGGAGAGTCGCAAACTCGAAGGCATAGGTTGAAGGTGGGAAGAGAAATATTTGCAAGACAATGAAGAACAACTTTTTTTCCTGCAGAGGGTGTTGCTTCTATTGAATAAACTGCCAGAGAAACTGGTGGAGGCTGGAACAATTACAGCATTGAAAAGGCAACTGGGTGGCTTTATGATTAGTGGGACATGGGCCAAATGCTGGCAAATGTGAGTGAATTAATTTAGAATAATCAGATGGCATGAACAAGTTGAAGGTCTGTTTCCCTATTGTACATCTCAATGAATCATTGATTTAATTAATGACGGTCTCTTTGTAATCTTCAGCTGTTCACCATTATACAAACACTGTCCACTGTACACACAAACTTGATGTCATCCGAAAATTGGGAAATGTACCTTCTATAACACTCATCTAAATCATTTATATAAATGACAAACAAAAGTGGACCCAACAATTTTGCCTCTGGATCATCGCTGCCCACAGACTTCCAGTTCAAAAACAACCATCCACCACCACCCTGTCTCCTGCCATTAAGCAGATATACACAGAAACACACATGCAACACACATACATACAGAGACACCGACGCAACCATGTCTTTATGACAAAGGTTAGATTAAAACAACGATCGAGAGTTACAGCGAGAAGGTGGGAAAGTTGTGTTGAGAAACACACCAGACAGGACAAATAGCAAAGCAGACTTGATGGGCCAAATGGCCTAATTCCAATTTCTTATGCTCTGTCGCCTTAAGGTGTCAGGATTAATTTCCAAGTGTGCAGTAGAAGCTAAGTTTAATAAATACTTGACTGAAAAGTCAATGGGACTGTGGGATAACTTTGAGGAGCTGAATGGTATATGTTTGTTCCTATTTGCGGTGCCCTTGTTTCTGAAAAGAGGAGGTGACTTGCTGTGAGGTTAACACACTTTAATATAAAAGAAGTCTCTCATTTCCATTTGAGATAACGTTGCCCCTTTCTCCTTTGGATTATGCCATCTGTGTCGTTCTCATCCCCCGAGAAGAGTGAAGCCTGGGTGATTGAGGATATTCAAGGTTAACCTTGACTGACTGTTGATGGACAGGAGGGTCAATGTTTATTGGGAACTGACAGGAAAAGGGTATTCAGCTACAATCAGACCAGCCATGATGTTTCTAAACTGAGCAGGAAGTTGGAGGGGACGAATGACCAACTGCTGCTTCTACCTCATCCGTTCTTCTGTCAATTCACCCCTAAGGCTGTTAAAAATGGAGAGAATGATTCCATTCAGCCAGTCAGCATCGTGATAAATCAGCAGGGGCAACCATAATGCACCTCTATGGGGCTAGACATGAATAGAATGAAGTATTCAAATCATTTCAGTAAATTACACAGCACAGGAGGACGTCATATAACCATCCCAGGCTGTTATGCAGGAGCAGGGGTGCCTTGGGCAGCATCAGGAAGTACAAAGAAGAGATCATTTTTCATTATGTTTTTAGCAAGCTGTAACTAGTGGAATTCTTCAGGGATCTGTGAGACGTCATCAACAAATTACAATCCACACCAATGAATTGGATGAAGGGGATGGATCTCAGTTTGCTCATACATCAGGATAGTCAATCAATAAGATGTCAAATGGAGACAGAGCGTCTCTAATGAGATACAGACAGGGGAGGGCAGAGTGTCTGCAATGGGATACATGCAGGGGGAGGGAACAGCATCTGCAATGAGATACAGACGGGGGAGGGCAGAGTGTCTGCAATGAGATATAGACAGGGGAGGATAGAGCGTCTGCAATGGGACACAGTCTGGGGGAGGGCAGAGCATCTGCAATGGGATACAGACAGGGGAAGGGCAGAGCATCTGCAATGGGATACAGACGGGGAAGGCATAGGGTCTACAGTGGAATACAGACGGGGGAGGGCAGAACGTCTACAACATGATACAGACAGGGAGAGGACAGAGCGTCTGCAATGGGATACAGACAGGGGGAGGGGCAGAGAATATGCAATGGGGCACTAACAGTGGAGGGGCAGAGCTTCTGCAATGGGATACAGACCGGGGAGGGCTGCGCTTCTGCAATGGGATACAGACGAGGGAAGGCATAGCGTCTACAATGGAATGCAGACAGTGGGAGAACAGACCGTCTACAATATGATACAGGCAGGGGAGGGCAGAGCGTATGCAATGGGACACTAACAGGGGAGGGGCAGAACTTCTGCAATGGGATACAGACAGGGGGAGGGCAGAGCGTCTGCAATGGGACACAGACAGGGGGAGGGCGGATCATCTGCAATGGGATACAGACAGTGGGAGGGCAGATCGTATGCAATGGGATGCAGATGGGCAGGGCAGATTGTCTGCAATGGGATACAGACAGGGAGAGGCATAGAATCAAGCAATGGCATACAGACCGAGGACAGATTTGAGCAAACCTTCAGCAGAAAAAAAAAGTACAATATTTCTGTGATGGGAATTTTCTGTTTTGGGGAAAACACAAAACAGTAGAAAATTATTTAAATGCAAGGAGAATGCAGAACTGAGTGGTACAGAGGGATCTGTGTGTCTTAGTACATGAATCACACCAAATTACTCTGAAGATGCAGCTGGTGATTTGGAAGTAAATGGAATTATTCTGTTCCCTGTAAGGGGTGATGTGTTTGATCTTAGCGATGATTTTTGCATCATTGCAGGGCATTGCTGAGATCACATCTGATGTATTAAGTGTCGTTATAATTGCCTTAACTGATAAAAACAAAATTGCTTTCGAAACGTTTCAAAGATTTTTCTCTTTACTCATTCTTGGGATGAAGACATTATGTCACGAAGAAGGAAAAGTTCGACCTGAGAATCAGAGATGTTTTATTGACCGTATAACATCTTGAGAAGAGTGCAGTTGGTGAATACCAGATGGATATTTCTTCTTATGTGGGAGAATAAAACTGGGGATATAATTTAATAATAAATCAGGTTCAAAAGAAAAGTCAGTGGACCGAAAAAAAATGAACTCTGATTTCTCTTCATATCTGATGCCGGACAGGCTGAGCTTTTCCAGCAATTTCTGTATTTGTTTAAGAATAAAACATATTCATCTTAACACAGATATTGTGAAGTCATCACACGCTTATGTTTACATTATGCAGGCACATATTAACACATCTTCAAAACAAGTATGGTTTATTTATTGTTAATGAATTGATTCGGTGTATTACAACATCAATAATGCATTGACCTGGAGTCGAGAATGTGATGGAGTCATATAGTTCGGACAATATTAAAGGATAACTCACATGGTCCCGTTTGGGGCCTGATAACGTAACTGATTTAACTAACAGATAGAAAAATGTAGCCTATCTGTGAAGGAACAGCCTATTGCTCCTTTTCTGTTTCCACGCCGCTCAAGACAGCACTGTGTGGGAGTGAAAAAAAAGCCTAGTCGTCTTTTTAACTTATGGAGGATTCCTGATGATGATTCATTGGAATCTCCCCACTGCCTGAAGCAAAGCAATTCAGCCAAATCCAACTGTTTCAGGAAGAAATCCCATTGTCTGAAGGTTATGCGAGACGAATAACTTCAGAAGTAATTTTTCAGACTTGAAATGTGAGGAGATCAGACAAGAGATTCTTTGGCTGCAAATGGGAATCCAAGATGATGTATAGCATCCTACGCCAGGGTCCAGGTTGTCTCAGAGCGGCTGCAGAACGTTCTCACCGGCGAGGGGGAGCAGACAGAAGTCATTGTGCACATTGGTACAAATGACACAGGTAGAAGTAGTGATGAGGCCATGCAGAGTGGTTATAGAGAGCGAGGAAAAAGGGTAAAAGACAGTTCCACGACAGTGGTAATATCCGGTTTAATTCCAGTGTTCCGTACTAGTGAGGGTGAGAACAGGCGGACATGGCAGAGTAATGTGTGGCGAAATAATTGGTACAGGAGGTAGGGATTCAGAGTTTTAGATAACTCGGATCTTTTGTGGGGCAGAGGTGACGTGTTCAGGAAGGACGGGTTGTACCTGAATTGGAAGGGGACTAATATCCTGGCTGGCAGGTTTGCTAGTACTACAAGGGAGGGTTTCAACTAGATTGTCTGGCACGGGGGACGGCGTGGGATCCTCAAAAGCACGGTTGCAAGTGCGAGGCTGGAAGGAAATACCGTAATCACAAACAGTAAAGTGCAGAGATAGGTTAGGCAGGAACACGACAGGGAGCAAGGAATGCCTGTTGGATGAAATTACATCTATCTCAATGTAAGATGGGTAAGGCCGATGAACTCAGTACGTGGAGAGGTACGTGAGACTGCGATATTATAGCCATTACAGAAATATGGCTAATGGAGGGACAGGACTTGCAGCTTAATGTACCAAGGTACGGGTGATTTATGCGAAACAGAGTTGGTGGAAGGAGGTGTGGGGGGTTTCATTTTTGATTAAGGCGAATACCACAGCAGTAATCAGAGATAAAATAACGAATGGATCATCCAGTGAGGATTTGTGGGGGAAGCTAAGAAATAAAAAGGGGATGATGATATTTTTTGGGTTGTACTGTCGGCCCCCTAATAGTAAACGGGAATTAGAATAATTAAAATATGTAGAGAGATTGTGGAAACTTGCAGGGCCAATAGGATTGCCATAGTCGTAGATATTAATTTTCCTAACATTGACTGAGAATTACATAGAATTAAGGACAGAGATGGGGTGTATCTATGGGGTGTTCAGAAACGTTTCCTCAAGCAGTATGTAGAGGGTGCAATTCGGGAAGGGGTAAAACTTGACCTAATCTACGACATAGGTCAGGACAGGTGACTGAGGTGATAGTGGGGGAGCACGCTGGGACCAGTGACGATAGATTTAAAATACTTATGGAGAAGAACAAAACTGGCCCGCATGTTCAATGTCTAAATTGGTGGAAAGCGAATTTTGATGGAATTAGATAGGAGCTTGTCGGGGTTGGTTGGAGGAGTTTGTGTCGAGGCGAAGGGGCCTCCAGCTAGTGGGAGCCCTTTAAAAGTGAAATGGCTGGAGTTCAAGATATTTATGTTCCTGTGAGGGTAAAAGGCAAGGTTGGCAGGAAGAGGGAACCCTGGATGTCAGGAGATATTGAGGCTTTGACAGACAAAAACGAGGTGTGGCTGAGGTCCATGCTGCTGGGATCAAGGGAATCCCTGGCGGTGTACAGGGAATACAGGAGTTTACCGAAGAAGGAAATCAGAAGGGCGAAAAGGGCGCACACGGTAGCATTGTCTGAGAAGAATAGGGTGAATTCAAAGAGGTTCTTCAAGTATATTAAAGTTAAATGAATAACTACATGAGAATATGACCCCTCAAGGTCCAAAGTGGACATGCATGTCTAGAACCATCGGAGATGTGTGAAATTCTCAATGGATATTTCTCTTCTATCTTTACTGTGGAGAAATACAAAAAGACTTGGGAGGTTAACAAAGGTCGTGGTGATATCTTGGGGTTAGTCAATATCACAGGAGAGGACATGTTGGATGCATTAGAATGTATGAAGGTGGATAAATCTCCTGGTCCTAAACAGATGCATTCAAGAACACTGTAAGAGGCTACAGAAGAAACTACAGGGACATGCATAATATTTTTGCATCATCGTTAGCCGCAGGTTAGGTTCCAGAATATTGAAGTGTAGCAAACGTTGTGCCATTTTTCAAGAAGGGAAGCAAAGAAAAATCTGTGAACTATAGACCGGGAAGCCTAACATCTGTAGTAGATAGGTTACTTGAGAAAATTCTGAGGGATAAGATATGCACACGTTTGGAAAGACAGGGTTTGATTAGAAATGGTTTATTTTTTTCAATTTCCTACAGTATGGAAACAGGCCATTTGGCCCAACAAGGCCACACCGACCCTCTGAATAGCAACCCACCCAGCCCCATGCCCCAAATCTATATTTACCCCGAACTATTGCACATAAGGCTGTGGCCATTCACCTGACCTGTACATCTTTGGATTGTGTAAGGAAAATGAAGCTCCCAGAGGAAACCCACACAAACACAGAGACAATGTGCAATCTCCAAAAGAGAGTCACCCTAGGCTGAAATAAAACCCAGATCCATGGCACTATGAGGCAGCAGTGGTAACTGAGCCACCATACCACCCTTGTTTTTTTTCCAACGCAGTTCAATGACACAGTTACAAAATCTATTCTGTGTTCCTGGAAAAGCGCAGCAGGTCAGGCAGCATCCAAGGAGCAGGAGATTCGACGTTTCGGGCATGAGCCCTTCTTCAGGAATCATCATGAAGCCCTTCCTGAAGGGCTCATGCGCGAAACGTCGATTCTCCTGCTCCTTGGATGCTGCCTGACCTGCTGCGCTTTTCCAGCAACACATTTTCAGCTCTGATCTCCAGCATCTGCAGTCCTCACTTTCTCCACAAAATCTATTCTGCCCTTCACCATTGATGCACGTTCTATAGCGACAAAGCATGGATAATTCATTGCCCACTGAAAATGTAATCTTAGTATTATTTATTATTGTTTGTTGTTATTTATTTTAATAATCATTATTAATAGTTGTTTTTAGACTGGAACGATTGCATGAATTTGTGAGTGGGACAGTATGCCTCACAAATTTGCTTTAGTTCTTTGATGAAGTGACCAGGAATGTTGATGAGGGCAGCGCAGTAGACATAGTCTGTATGGTTTTCAGTTAGGCCTTTGACAAGATTACTCTTGATAGGCTGGTGTGGAAGGTTAGAATCGTATGGAATCCAGAGGGAGCTGACAAATTGGATACACAATTCGCTTGATGGTAGTAAACAGAGGGTTATAGTGGAAGGATGCTCTCGGAGTGGAGGCCTTTGACACATGTAATGCATCAGGGGTCAGTGCTAGGCCCATTGTTGTTTATTATCTATTTCAATGATATTCTTCAGAATGTACAAGGCACGATTAGTAAATTTGAAGGTGACACTAAAATTGGTGGTATTGTGGACAGTGAGGAAGGTTCTCAGAAATTGCAGCAGGATGTTGATCAACTGGAGAAGTGGGCTGAGGAATATTTTTTGCAAACTTAGATCAATGTAGGAGTTGCATGGTGAATGATAAGGCCATTAAGCAGTGTCGTTGAGCAGAGGGACCATGAAGTTCAGGTCCACCATTCTCTGAAAGTGGAGTCACAGGTAGACATGGGCAGTGAAGAAGGCTTTTGGCTCACTGGCAGTCAACGGTCAGGACATGGAGGAGAGAAGTTGGTAAGTTTTGTTGCAGTTATACAGGATGTCGGTGAGACTGCACTTGTAGTGTTGTGTTCAGTTTTGGTCACGTTGCGATCAGAAGGATGTTTTTAAATTGAAATGTGTGAAGACGGAATTTACAAAGATGTTGCCAGGACTCAATAGTATGAATTATAGGAAGAGGTTGGACAAGCGAGAACTTTTTTTCTTTAGAGCGTAGGAGACTGACGGGGATCTTATAGGAGTGTACAAGATTATGATAGGCATGGATAGGGTGAATGGACTGAACCTTTTTTCCCAGAGTTGGGGAATTGAGGACTAGAGAGCATCAATTTAAGGTGAGATGGGAAAGAATAAAAGGGAAACTGATGGAAACTGTTTTACACAGAGAGTGGTGCACAAAGGGAATGAGCTGTCAGCGGAAGTGGGTGAAGCATTTATATTAATAATATTTAAACGGCATTTGGACAATTACATGGACAGGAAAGGACGACAAGTGACATGTGCTGGGAAAAGTGGTCAATGTGGATGGATATTTGTGTCAGCATGGTCCAGTTTGGGCAAAAGGGCCTCTCTCCATGCTGTTGGACTTGATTACTCCATAAGTAGAATAGCATTTCGGTCAAACTCTCATTCATACTTTGGTCATGAGTTCGAATAATACTTGGACAACGTTCTTTCAAGACAACTTTGCAGAGATTTTCCTTTTCAGTTTGGTATCAAACAGACGTGTGTGTGTGTGTGTGTGTGTGTGCATGTGTGTGTGTGTGTGCATGCGTGTGCATGTGTGTATGTGTATGTGTGTGGGTATGTGTGCGTGTGTATGTGTGTGTGTATGTGTGTGTGTATGTGTGAATGTGTGTGTATTCTGCAGTATTTTTCAAAGGGAAATGTCAATGTACATATTTGCAATATCCACTTGTCATTCTTCTTTCCATCATAGTTTGAGCAACTTTGCTTTGGTCTTATACATGTTGTTTAAACAGATTGAAGAAATCTGTCTGACTTGTTCCTTACACTGACCCTGAGACAGTCTGAGAACTATATCATTGGCCATATCACCAATCGAGTAATAATTATTTGTTTTTGTGGCTAGTGGACGAGTGGGACTAGAAAAGGGAACAGCGATCCAAAAACACAATAAATTATCGACTCAGTCAGCCTAATGCCAATGTAGAGGAGATTGTTTGAAGGAATTCTGAGGGACAGGATTTAAATGCATTTAGAAAGACGAGGACTTATTAGGAATAGTCAACATGGCTTTGTTCGATGGAAATCATGTCTCATTAACGTGATTGGTATTTTGAAAAAGTGACGAAGAAGATTGAGGAAGGCACTGTGGTAGACATTGCAGACTTCTGTAAGGCATTTAATAAGATTCCTCATCGTAGACAGAACACTAAGGTTAGGTCATATGGAATTCAGGAAAGGCTAACCAATTGTTTACAAAATTGGATTGAAGGTAATGCGTTGTTTTCCAGACTGTAGGCCTGTGGGCTGGGGTGTGCTGAAAGAATCAGTGCTGAGCTCAGTGCTTTTCATCAGATATACAAACAGCTTGTATGTGATTATCGGAGGCATGGTTAGTAGGTTTACAGGTAACATAAAAAAAAGTGGGGCAGCGGACAGTGATGATTATTTCAGAGTACAACGGCACCCTTGACAAACAAAGGGCCAAGGACTGGCAGATAGAATTTAATGCAGACATTTGTGAGGTTTTGCATTTTGTTAAGTTAAAGCAGGGTAGTACCCTGGGGAATGTTGCTGAACAAAGAGACCTACTGATGCAGGTTCATACTTCCTTGAAAGTGGAGTAGCAGGTAGACAGAGTATTAATGTTCAGTCAGAACATTGAGTATAGGAGATGGGGTAGCATATTACGCTTCTACAGGACGTTGGTGAGGCCACGTTAAGAATTTTGCGTACAATTCAATTGGCACTGATAAAGGATGGATGTTGCTAAGCTTGAGATGGTGCATAAAAAATTTGCAAGGATTTTCTGGAACCTGAGGAATTGAGCTGCAAGAGAGGTTGAACAGGTTGAGGCTTTTCCCCTGGACTGTTGGAGGCTGAATTGTGATATGACAGAGGTTTATAAAATCCTGAGGGCCATTTATAGTCTCAATGGCCAACATCTTTTTTCCCAGTGTAGGGACTTCCAGAACTAGAATTTGAAGATGGTAGGGGAAAGATTTAGACGGAACCTGAGGGGAAACTTTTTCAAGCAGAGACTGGTGGGTGCACGGAAAGTGCTGTGGTGAAAGCGGGTGCAATTACATGTTTAAAATATATCTGGATAGATATATAAATAGAAATGGTTCAGAGGGATATGGACAAAATGCTGGCATTGGGACTGGGCCGGGTTAGGATGCCTGATCGGCATGGAGATTTTGGAAAAAATGATGTGTTTCCATGCCGTATGACTCTCCTATTCTATCTCAGTGATGAGGAAAAGTGCTAAAAGGGCTTTTGAATGGGAATTCTCTTCCCCAGAAGTTTGTGGTGGCTCTCTGATTGCAAGTATTCACAGCAGAGTTAGTTAAAGACTTCAGAGACTGCGTCAAGGCTAATGGGATACAGACAAGAAAGTGGGGCTTAAACCAAACATGATCAGCCAAAATCTTAGTGCCTGGTGGAGAAGGCTCAAAATATCTCAGGACCCACTCCTACTCGTCAGGCCCTTGTTTCTGTGTTCCATTCAGAAACTCAATCCTGCTGGATCTGAGCAGTTGGAGGCCACTTCCTACTATCACCTGGTGCACAGAAACAGAGGAGAACATTCACTCCCTCATGACTGTCACACTCAGTTTGGGAGATTCGGAAAATGTAACTGGAAAACCCAGGCTGGATATGAAAGCGGTCCGTCATTTCTCTTTACAGATCTTCCCCTCTCTGCAACTTGTGCTCCATTTGTTGGTAGACCCAGATTCACTGTGAATACAGCCCCCATACCTCACCCATGGATGGCTCAGAAAGTCCTCTGGGCTCCTTTACTGCAGCATTCCATAACAGATCTCCATGTACTTTCCTGTAAGTAATCTAATCTAATCTAATCTAACATAATCTAATCTAATCTATTCAAATCTAATCACATATTCCAATAATAGAATGTGAGAATATCAGAAACAAAGGTAGATCGTTCATCTCCCAAGCCTGCCTTGCTTTTCACTAAGATCATGGCTTCATAGCCCTCACATCTCTGATACATCAAAATCCGTCTACAACCTCTATGAGCACTTCCATAGAACACAGAACAAAGAACAGTAGAGCACAGTACAGGACCTTCGGCCGTCGATGTTGTACCACCCGTTTATCCTACTCTATGATCAGACTACCCTACATGCTTCCGTTCACATTCTTCCATATGCCTATCCAAGATTCTCTTAAGTTTCCCTCACGTAATTGACTCTACTTCCACTGCCGGCAGTGCATTCCACACACCCAGATATCTCTGATATCTCCCTTAAAGCTTCCTCCAATTACCATAAAATTATGACCCCTTGTGATAGATATTTCTGCCCTAGGAAACAGTCGCTAGCTATTCACTCTGTCTATGCCTCTCATCCTCTTGCACACCTCTATCAAGTCACCTGTCATCTTTCTTTCCTTCAATGAGAAAAGCCCTTGCTGCCTCAAGCCTTATTCATAAAACTTGCCCTCCAGTCCAGGCAGCATCTTGGTAAATTTCCGGTCTAAAGCTTCCACATCCTTTCTAAAATGGGTTGACCAGAACTGAACACAATATTCCAAGTGTGGTCTATCCAGGGCTCTATAGAGCTTCAGCATGACCTCACGGCTCTTAATCTCAATCCCCCTGCTCATGAAAGCCAACACACCATATGCCTTCTTAACCACACCATCAACTTGGGGAGCATATTTGAGGGATCTGTGGACACGCACCTCAAGGTCGCTCTGTTCCTCCACACTGCCAAGCATCCTGTCTTTAACCATGTATTCTGCATTCACATTCGAGCTTGCAAAGGGATTCACTTCACACTTTTCCAGTTTGAACTCCATCTGCCACTTCTGCGCCCAACTCTGCATCTTGTCAATGTCCCGTTGCAACCTACAAAAGCCCTCCACATTCTGTACCACTCCAACAACCTTTGTGTCATTGGCAAACTTGCTAACACACTATTCCACACCCCTGTCCAAGACATTTATAGAAATAACAAAGGGTACTGGTCCCAGAGCCGCTATCTGCAGAACATCACTGGTCACTTTCAGTGATCTAGCTCCCCTAACTCTGTGTAAGAGAATTCCTGACATTCACTACCCTCTGTTTGTAGAAAACATTCTCTGCTTCTACATCATGACCTATTGATATGAGCAAAAGAGGGACACAGGGGTTCAGGTAAGAGAGACTGGCCCTGAACTCTAGGCAGTATTTGACTGAGGATGAGATGAAGGAGCCTGAGGAAACTCACACTTAATGAGAATCGATTGTGACCTCTCCACTGTTTGGAGCCATTCACGGCACAAGGGAAGATGATTACCATTGTTGGGCATCTATCATCTCGGCCATGGGGCATCTCTGCAGGAGATCTTCAAGGTAGCTCCCTCAGCCCAGGCATCTTCTGTTTTTCAGCGGGGAATCCTGCAGTACTTCAGGCAGTACTGAAGTAGATGCTTCATGGTCTGCCATTTTCCTGTTCTCCATTCGTTGGTTTTGGACTGTAAGGAAGCTTCAATTATCTTCTCTAACATTTCACCTTAGTGTATTGTACGTTGAGAAGATTTTACATTTCACGCTTGCTAATGTACTCTTCCAAAACCCATTACTTCCTGTTTTAAGCTTTTCAATGATTGACCTTCCACAGCCATACAATCACAGAAGCATAGCCTCTGTACCATCAAAATTACAGCACGATCTCTATATTCCAACTTCCCTACATCAGTCCCGATGCCATTAATGGTATGACACTTCAAGTGATCATCCAAATAATTTTTAATGGTTGTGAGATGACCCGTGATAACTGCCCCCCTTAGGAAGTGCATTCCAGATCCCATGACCCTCTGGGTGAAAAACAATCCCTGAATCATCTTTAAACCTCAAATCGTTCCCTTTAAAAGTGTGCTCCCCTATTCTTGGCCCTTTGACTAAAAGGAACAGCTGCTGTCTATCTACCCTGTCCATGTCCCTCGTAAGCTTATACTTCTGAATCACGTCCCCATCAGCCTTCTCTCTTTCAAACTGAACAACCCGAGCTTATCCAGCCTCTCTCCATAGCTGATATGCTCCATCATTGGAAACATCCAGGTGAATCTCTGCACCCCATCCAGAATAATCCCTATCCTCAATCTAAATCTGTCGCCTATTTTCTAAGGATCTGTATACCTCTGCTTCCTCATATTAACTGATGGTATCATCACCGCCTCTACTACCTCAGCTGGCAATGCATTCCAGCCACCCACCACCCTCTGCGCAAAGACCTTTTTGAGCATATCTCCAATAAACTTTTCCCCTTTCATCTTGAATTCTTGACCCCTAGTAACTGAGACCACCACTCTGGAATAAGCTTCTTGCTTATCCACCCTGTTCTTATCTCTCAAGATTTTGTAGACAACAACCAAGTCCTCCCTCAACCTCCGTCTTTCTAATGAAATTAATCCTAATTTACCAAACCTCTCATTATATGTTGTTCTCTCCATACTAGGCAACATTCTGGTGAAAATCCTTTGCCCTCTTTCCAAAGCATCCAGATCCTTTCAGTAATGTGGCAACCAGAACTGTCCGCAGTATTCTGAACATGGCCAAACCAAAGTCCTATACAACTATAATATGGCCTGCCTACTCTTGTACGCAATAGATTCCGACAGATCCCCTCCTGTTGGTGACGAGTTAACTGGTCGGTGGTTCTCCACTTCTTAAGTTGTTAGAATGCAGGAAGGAACTATGCTGTATGCCTTCTTGATCATTCTATCGACCTGCCACTTTCAGCGAACAATGGACCTGAACACCCAGATCTCTCTGTGCATCAGTTTTCCCCAGGGAGTTTTGCCAGTAAATGTATAATTCGTTCTCGAATTGGATCGTCCAAAATGCATCACCTCACATCTGCCCTTTCTCCACCAAACTCTCCAATCCAACTATATTCAGCTGTGTTCTCTGACAGTCCCCTCAACTTTCTGCTACTCTAGCAATCTTAGTTTCATCTGCAAACTTGCTAATCAGACCACCTATACCTTCCTTCAGATCATGTAAGTATATCACAACAAACAGTGGTCCTAGGACAGATCCCTGTTAAACACCACACTTAACTATTGTCCATTTTGAGAAACTCCCTTCCATTACTACTCTCTGTCTCCTGTTGACCAACCAGTGCTCTAATCGATGTAGCTAGTACACCATGGACCCCTGCTACGTCAACTTCTCCATCAGTCTATCTCATCAAACGCCTTACTGAAATCCATGTATATGACATCTACATCCCTTTCCGCACTATCAACATTGTAATTCCTCAAAGAATTCTACTATGTTTGCTAAGGTGTAACCTTCCCTGCACAAATCATGGAAGGTCTTGTGTGGAGTCCGACTTGTTTTACCCTGGAGTCATACTGGTTTTATTTCCAAAGCAGGACTTTATAAAATACCACAATGATTGGCTGCGTACAAATTGAATGTTGTTTTGAACAAAATACAATCTATCCACAAATATTAATCTGCAAACGCAAATTAGCCCCCCAGATTTATAGGTGTGTCTGTGTGAGAGATGCGGAGTGTGTGTGTGTGTGGTGAGAGTGGGGGTTTGGGTGGCATGCGAGTGAGAGAGAGAGGATGTGTATGTTTGTTTCCATGTGTGTGAGCGAAAGAGTGTGTGTGTATGTTTAAGGATGAGACTCAAAGCCTGTGCTCACGTTTAGACACAGACAGATTTGGCAGATCCCTTTCCCCACACACACCCAGTCCGTGGTTTCAGAGCTTCCATGCTCTGCAGCCTCTGCTCCATTTGTTGTTCATGACACTGATCCTGTAACTACAGTCCCCATGCTCAATCCAGAGTTGGGTCACCAAATCCTCTGGTCTCCCTAAATGTCTGAGGTAGCTCACAGCACAACTTCCAGCAAACGATCCCTAACCCCTCCAATAACTTTTCAATGACAGGAGACAATCAGACTTCCGTCCACTAAAAGTGCGATATTTACTCCTTTATAATTATACTTCAGGATCCTCCTCGTGTTTCTGACCACGTGATCAGCTGAGAGGGACAAACACAGGCGTTCAGTCGACAGGCACAGACCAAGCTTTAAAGACGTGAGTCAAAGATGCTGAAACACACTGTCAAACATGGAGCACAACTTGGGACACACCTGGAAGTGAGCAACAACCCGGAAAACAACCCCCTGTCCATGGAGCACCACATGGGACACACCAGCCAGTGAGCCATAGCCCAGCACACACACCGCCGTCCAACATGTTGCACGACGTGGGACACACCAGGAAGTGAACAACAGCCCAGCACTTCCTCCCCTGTCCATGGAGGACCATATGGGACACAGCAGAAAGTGAACAACAGCCTGACACACGCCATTACATTATTTGTGAACTTCATAATGCCAGTATTCGATACAATACACAACCAAAAACCAAGGCCAGAGGAAGATACAGATGGACAGAGACATTCACATTAAAGATAAAAACAGACAATTTAGACAAAACCAGAGCATGTTGTTAAAATATGAGAAAATACAAGGGAGTGGGTCTATTTGGAGCAGTGAGACCTTGGCGGGTCAGGTCACAAGAATGAGAACATTGCCAGATCAGCTGAGCAAATTTGTTCCACTAAATTCTGAATTTGCCTCACAGAACAAGCGCAGAAACTATAAACTGGGACAAGTAGACAACCCAGCATGGAGAGCTAAAAAGACTGTGTCAGTGTATTGCTCAGTAAACTGGTCTATCTGCCCAGCATGGAGAGCTGTGCAGACTATCCCAGTGTATTGCTCAGGAAACTGGTCTATCTGCCCAGCATGGTGAGCTGTGCAGACTGTGCTAGTGTATTGCTCGGTAAGGTGGAATATCTGCCCACATGGGGAACTGTTCCGACTCTGCTAGTGTATTGCTCAGGAAGGTGGACTATCTGCCCAGCGTGGGGATTTGTGCAGACTATGCTAGCGTATTGCTCGGTAAGGTGGACTATCTGGCCACATGGGGAGCTGTGCAGACTATGTTAGTGTATTGTTCAGTAAGCTGGACCAGCTGCCCAGCATGGCAGTATTGCAATACTTTGCCGGTATATTGCTGCTACATTTACACTAACACGGGACAATTTGCCGCCCATACTGCGTGTGACAGTAAGTGGGCTCCCACAATTTGGGCGGCACGGTGGCACACTGCTGCCTCACAGTGCCAGAGACCTGGGTTCAATTCCCACCTCAGGCGACTGTCTGTGTGGAGTTTGCACATTCTCCCCGTGTCTGCGTGGGTTTCCTCCGGGTGCTCTGGTTTCCTCCCACAGTCCAAAGATGTGCAGGTCAGGTGAATTGGCCATGCTAAATTGCCCATAGTGTTAGGTAAGGGGTAGATGTAGGGGTATGGGTGGGTTGCGCTTCGGCGGGGCGGTGTGGACTTGTTGGGCCGAAGGGCCTGTTTCCACACTGTAAGTAATCTAATCTAATCTAATCAAAAAATGAATGTCTCTGTATCTTCATGCATCAGTTCAAGACAAGGGGTTTTATGTGTGCGCGTGTGTGTGGTTCTGGGGCAGTGTTAGATGTGAAAATCATTGTCTAAGAGAGAGCACACATGGAGGAAATCAGTTTAAATGTGAACAACTGTTAGGGCTTGGGCAGCTGTTAATGACGTGCTTGAAAATATTAAATAAAGGCATTGCCGGACCCAATAGTATTATAGATCAGTACGCTCAGGAATGATGGATGAATGGTGAGCTCTGTGTGATATCAGATATGAGCTGTGGAGTATTGACCCAGAGTTATTTCTGCAGGTTTGCAGCTCTGAGTGTCAGCAACAGACGAATGCCATCTTTAAGACTGTATTTCATAGCTCATGGTTCAAATAGCAGATGGGATAAGCCAGTGAAGTATATACCGATTTATCAGTATTTATAATTAGGAATGGTCAGGGTATAGTGTCAGGAATTGGTTCATGTCCAAAGGGATCACCACTGTTGTTATTTGTCTATTTCAGCTTCAGATATTGGCCAGGGATGAGATGGAGTCAGAGGAAGTAAATGCAGTTTGTAACCAGAACAAAAGATATTGACCTCAATGCTTTCAATATTTAGATAGCAAGTGCAGTGATACAACGGATCATGGTTCACAGCTGAAACTGAGCAAGTCAACATACCAACCCATGAGTAACACTGCCAGAAGCAAGGAGGGAGAGAATGAATTAACAATTTCGTAGTGGTTTGTCAAGTGAATATCTGGATTTAGAGTCTTACCAGGAACAGTAACAGTGGCAAGGAGGTAGAGTGAATGCATGAACAGTATTATTGTCAAACATTATTTATAAAATTAATGACTGAACAGTGAGACTTGCCAGGTACACCAACGGAAGCCAGGATTGGATAATAAAAATATTGTATAATGTAAAGTGCATATTTGATCCGCCATGATAATGACCTTCGATCATAACATGTAGGAAGAAGCCAAACATCCCAGTATAAACTCCTGCCCATTCTTGTGACATTTCAGTCTAATGTTCGTAGATTGTGATACATTGCTGTAACATTCCAGTCTAATGTTATCAGATTCTGATTCATTGTTGAAACATTCCAGACTCTTGTGCTCAGTCTCTGATCTCTCCCGCCTGTCTCTCTGGAGCTGCTCATTCCTGTTAACACTGTTGGTGATGCTCTCACCATACTGTGGGATAACACATTGAACGGAGCCCACTTTTCATTAAAAGATGGAAACCGTCCACTGGGGTCATTGCAACACATGGAGACTAACATTAATCACTCACTGAACAAACAGGTCCAGTTAACCCCTTCCTGACATCACTTTTCATATCCCAATAAAAGTGAACATTTACTCGGTGCGGGTGGAATGGATGGGCGTTGCTTAGGGATGGACCATAAATCTTTCAATATTCTTATTGTTTCTTCCGTGCATGTTGGAGTAGTGCAAGAACACTGGAGGATTGTATATATTACATACTGTTTATAAACGGCGACAGTGTAAAAGTAACAGACCCGCTGCATAAGCTGACTGGTGGGATAATTTCCAGAGCCAATAAACCAGTGTATATATTTATTGTCCATTTACTTTGTGTAATGTTGCTCCTGGTTTTATGTGCACTGTTGTCAAATTCCTCCATAACCTTGGGACATCATTCAGCGCATCGAGACTGCTGCGCAGGGACAGGAGGAAGTAATTCTGTCCCCACGCCCCTGTTACAAAGGGACAGGGGGAGGCCATTCAGCCTCTCAAGTCTGTTACAGAGGGACAGGAGGATGCCATTCTGCTTCTTGAGGCTGTTATGCAGTAACTATCAGTTGTAATATACTTATGGAGAGAAATCCTCCTAATATAAATTTTAAAGTTGCAAGTTGACTCAGGCCAACTTTGAACGTTTTATTTTGACACTTTGAAAACCTGCTTTGGAGAAACTATTGGCGGGAAAGTGGGAGGCCTTGACAAATGAGTTACAGAGTCTTGCGACACAATGTTGCTGCCTATGAGCAGGGTAAGTCTGGTAGGTGTAGGGACTGCTGAATAGCGAGCCGAATTGAGGCTCTGTTCAAGAAAGGGCAGAAGTATATGATTGGCACAGACAGTAGGGATCGAGTGACTCCATCGTGGAGTAATGCTCAAGATGGAAATCAGGAGGGCAAAATGGGGACATAAAATATCTTTCGAAAATAGGGTAAGGGACGTTCCAAAGAGATTCTACAACTATATTAAGGTCAAAAGAATAACTCGGGAGATAACAGGACCCCTTAAAGATCAGCAATGTTGATCTATGTGTGGAACTGCAGGAGATTGGTGAGATACTAAATCGTATCAGTATTTACTGTGGAGTGGGATATGGAAGGTAGGGAACTTGGAGAAATGAATAGTGATATCTTGAAAATTGTCCATATTACAAAAGATGAGGAGCTGGATATTTTAAAATGCATTAAGGTGGATAACCCCCTCTGACCTTTTAAGTGACTCTTGGTTAGACACGTGGATTTTAGTACAATGAAGGGCATGAAGGTTAGTCTGACATGAGAGTAGGATAAACTGCCGGCAAAACCTCAACAGCTCAAGGGCCTGGACTGTGCTGCAATGTTCAATGATCCATGAACTGATCAGATGTACCCCAGATCTGTTGGGAAGCTAGAGAAATAATTGTTCGGTCTCTGGCTGAGATATTTGTATCATGGACAGTCACAGGTAAGGTTGTGCCATTGTTTAAGAACAGTTGGTAAGGAAATGCCAGGAAACTGTAGACAAGTGGGACTGATGTCATTGGTGTGTATTTTGTTGAAGGGGATTCTGAAGGACAGCATTTACTTGTGTTTAGAAATGTAAATTCCGAAAACACGATAGTCAACATGACTTTGTGTGTGGAAAAGCGTGTCCCACTAATTTGATTTATCGTTTTGAAGAAGTGACGAATAAGATTGACGAAGGCACAGAAATAGAACTGTGGAATAGAATATAGACTTTAGTAAGGCATTCAAAAGGGTTCCAAATGGTAAACTGGTTAGCATGGTGAGATCACATGGAATACAGGGAGGGTTGGAGGTAATTGACTCGAAGGATAGTAGACGAAGGAAATGTTTGTGAACTGTTATGCAGTTTTGGACTGGAGTTCTGTGACCAGCGGTGAACCACAAGGATCGAATGGATTTTGTCATTTTATATAAATAATTTGGATGTGAATACAGTAGGAATTGTGAATTTGCAGATAACACCAAAATTGGTGAGGTAGAGGACACTGCAGATGGTTAACTCAGAGTAAACCGGGACGCTGATCAGATAGGCTAAAGGGCCGAAGAGTGGCGCATGGATTTCATGTCAGACAAACGGAAGATGTAACATTTTGTTGAGGCAAATTGTATTAGCGCTTATAGTTAGGCTCCTGGGAAGTGTTTTCAAACAGACAGCTCCATAGAAATTATAGAAGCCCTGCAATGTGGAATCAGGCCATTTGGCCCACCGAGTCCACACTGACCCTCCAGATAACATCCCGACCAATAAACCCAAAGGTTATCCCGGTAACTCTACAATTCCCATAGACAATCCACTGAACCTGCACATCCTCGGAATCTGTGGAGCAATTTAGTGAGGTCACTGAATCTAATCTGGACATTTTTGGCTGTGGGAGGAAAACCAAGCACCCAGAGGAAACTCACACACACACAGGGAGAAGGTGCAAACACCGCACAGAGTATCACCAAAGGGTGGAATCTAACCCAGGTCATTGGTGCTGTAAGCCAGTATTCCTAGCCACTGTGCCACTCAATGACCAGCTGCGAGAGAAACTGCATCCTCCCACTTTCTATTGATCTGTCACATCTGTTCAAATGATGTCCAATTCCAGTGCGGTGCTTTTGTCAAGCCCTCCTTTACCTTCCACTCAGGATTCACATTCTGGTGGACAGGGCCTTAAGCTGTGACTGACACAATTCCTGCTCTTCTGTCCTCACGCCTTCCCCTTCTTCCAAGTTGTCCATTACTACAGCAGCATGCAAGATAATTGCCGATCTAAAATAAAACAACGAGCTGCATATACTAGAGATCGAAAACAAAAGCTGTTCTGATGAAGAATTCCCAAATTAAAAATTTTGACTCACTCTCTTCCGACAGAGGATTAGGAAAAAGTGAATTCTGAAATGAATTCCTGATGAAGGGCTTATGACCGAAAAATAGACTATCCTGCTCCATGGATGCGCCCTGACTCGCTAAACTCTTTGACGGCCACATTTTCGACTTTCTTCCTTCAAATAGTACCAGACCCGTTGAGTTTTGCCTACAAACGCTTAAATATCTAATTTCCTGTTTAGAACATACACATTTTTTCCTGCAGTATTGACTTTCATACACATCTCCCACCAGTGTTTGCTAATACTTCTTGTTTATAACCTCCAGTCAAATTGTTTCTGTGCAATCTTATTGCTGGGGCGAGATGAATGGTAGATTCATTGAGATCTTTTCTGGGGCCTTTCTTGATATCACAAAACCTCGTTGCACTTTGTTCGAACAATATATGAATTGAAAAGGCAGAGAAGGATATGGGCCAAGTGCAGGGAAATGGGGTTAACGTGGATGGACATTTTCGTTGGTATGTACCAGTTTTGGCTGAATGGCCTGTCTCTGTGCACGACTGTAAATGAAAGTGGTTTTGGGTATAGACATATAGGGTGAAATTGAGCAACAATGTCTTGGAAGGATGTGTTCACAGGTTTCAGAATGCTGAAATATAGACATTTCAATAGCATCCAGCAAAATAAGCCAGTATTACTAGGAGTGATGGTGAATGGAATATAGTAATGAGTTCAGATGATGGAGTTTTATGGATGAGGACTTGTTCTGCAGCTCTGTAACTGTGAATGGGTTCAGCAGAGTCTTCAACTCGTCGGGCTGAATCTAACAATAATTTATCTTGGAGTGATTGTCATTGAGTGTGACAGGGAAATTGTTTACACGAGGCCGAGCTAGTTTCCTGGTGCTATCATATCGAACTCACCTCATTAACTACCCATCCTACCTCATGGTCTCCCTCTCATTCAATGCTGGCCCCATTCTCCCACCCATCTTGACTGGAGGTATCCAGCATCGCCCGGATGCCCCTGGATATTCCATTATCCCTTGCACTGGTGCCATTTTTAAAAGGACAATGGGCACTCGATTGAGCTTTCCTCAGTTTGGAGCTGCCATGTACAGTTTACCCAGACCATAGCAGATAAGGATCAATTACACCACGGTTTGTCAACAGGGTCACAGATATCCGGGTGGATGGGTTAGTACATCTCCTCACAGAGTGGGCCACACCAACAGACCCACCGAGCATGCTTTAAGCTCACCACCCAGCTCAGTGCAGTACCTGCGATCTGTAGCAATGTCCAGCAATACAGGACAAAGATCAATAACATTCCCCACTCTGCGAGGATAAGGTATGCTCTCTGGTCCCTCATGCTAAATGTATGTCTGTTCCAGCACCGACACCCGAACAAGGCTCATGCTCCACCACTCTCACTCCTGCATGCAGCACCCACCCCTCTCTCTCTGTGTCTCTTGCCTTTGTAATATCCCCACAGATTGTAGAATGCTCTGGAGAATGCTGGTTATAGAATATTCCAAATAATATTCCAAATAATTCCCAGTTTCACGAAAATGGTAGTGCCCCAGTGTGTAAAACATTAGGTGAAGGAACAGAGTGTTTCTTTTTAAATCACATGCAACTAAAACCTATCATGAGTCCATTCAGCCTTTCAAATGTGCTGTATAATTTAATAAGATCGAGGGTGACCTGACTGTCTCCTGAGCTTCACGATGCAGGAACTTTCAATCATTTTCAGCCCTCTGGTTTCCTGTCACTGACCAAACAGCACTCACATACTTCCTACCTTGGGTTTCATCAAGCATGTGTTCAGGAGGCATTTCCCAAGGGGACCAAACCTCAAAAAATATATTCCATCAGCTTTTTACTTTCAGTCAGTGGTTAGCTTGCTTCACACAGATCAGACAAAATTGTACTCATCTTTTCTAGATATCGATCTCTAATCACAATTAGTAATTCTGGTTATTTCGCTTGGGTCACCTTATTATATTCAACCAAATATAGCATCCAATCAACTGTCTCGCTATAAAATACAATTTCCCTCGAAGTATTTTTTTTTTCCTCAGCTATTCCTTCTTATCAAAATTTATATTTTACTTTGACTTTGGCTATTTCTATCTATAGCAGTTACACAGTCTCGCAATCTGTTGGCTGGATGGCTGACTTATGATGCAGAGGAAGGCCAACAGCGCAGATTCAATTCCCCACGCAGACGGAGGTTGCCACGAAGGGGACACCCTCTCAACCTCATCCTGTCACCCGTGGTGTGATGATCCTAAAGATAAACCATAATTTGTGGTCTCACTAATGAGAAAGTGGTCCTTTGGGACTCTATTCTATCCATGTTAACATTTTAATTTTTTCAAAAATATTTGTATTCAGAGAAAATCTTTTGAGTGCTTCAGTGAACCAATAAGTACCCAACTCAAAAAACAATGCAAATTGAACACAATTACACCCATGTGCATGTTACATAAAAAAAACAAGGTAAATCAACGGACTGAAGAAAAAATTAAAAAATTTAAAAAAAAAATAGTAGAACTCAGTGTAACAAAACTATAGCTCTCAACCTTCAAGAGCCTTAACTAATACACTTTCATTTGTTCGTAATTCTTCCTCTGTGGACATTGGATTCATTACCCAAGTTCGTCATAGCTATATACAAGCCCTTATTAGAGTGGCAAGTCAGCCTGTACCTTGGTAATGCAAAAAGGTCTGCCATGTCTTATAAAAGTCTTTTATTTTCTGATGCAACATACCTTTACAAAAGCCCAAAGAGCTATGCTCCATGACGAGGTGACGACAACCCAATAAACCCAAGGGGTTTTCAGACACCAACACAACAGAACTTTTTTTTCTGTACACAGAGAGTGAGGCTATCGAAGTATTTGTTTTCATATGCACATCTGAGTAAGGTAGACTGGGCAGGCCCAGGAAAAGGGAAACCTGATCCATCTCCAATTCGGTCTCCAAGATTCTCTCAATCCCATCGAACACACCGCTCCTGTAGCGCCAGTGGTAGGTCAACAAGCTATGAGTAAGCGTGCCCATAGTCATTCTGTATTTAAGACATACTCCCATCTTGAATTCTGAGAGAGGATCTGGGGCCAAATATACGAAGAATCTTCAACTACATGGCAAGAGTCTTGTTACAGATCGAAATCCTTTTAGCATTTTCACAAATATCCTCCCGTGTCCGAAGAGATCTGAACGCCCAAATCTCTTTGCAGACCTCAGAAAGGCACAAAATCTCCTCTGAGAGCACACTCTCCAACAAATGATAAAGGGGAATGACAGAGAGTGTGTTCTTAGCACTAAGCACCCTCTTCTCTGTATCAGATCTGTACGGGTCTGTTAAAAGCGTGGTTCTTTTTAGAATAACATCTCTGATCAGATGAAAAGAAAACAGAAGATATCTCTACTCGGTAGTCTATAGTTACGACTTATTTGATCAAAGGACTTCCTTGTTTCTCCCTCAGATAAATCATCATAGCAAGATATATCCACGAGATTCCCATAGTTTAAACATGGAATCCAGTATTCCCCCGGTCGGAAACACGGTACACCACATTTTGGGATAAGAAATGAGGTGTGGCTATATTGCCCTCGATCGGACACATTGCCCTTCCTACTTTAAAATTATTGATACTCTTTGGGAAATGGCAATACTTAGTACCTGTCCTCATTTTGTCTATGAATAGCAGACTAATAAGGGAGCACTTTGCCTGAGAAGCTTCAATATGTAACCATATTGATGCTGAGGCCTTACTAACATCGGATAAAGAAGAGCTTAATTGATAGATGTTAATATCCGGGAGAACTACTCCCCACAAACTGTGGGGTCATTGTAATTTGGTTTACATGATATCGGGTAGCTTATGGTGACAAATCAAAAAGCTAAATCATCCATTAAGTCTCCTAAATGTCTGCTTGGGAAACATTAAAGAAAACATTCACACGGGGTATAGCAAACATGGGAGAGAATTCATTTTAATAAGAGCTATCCGACCTAGCCAGGACACTGGAAGTGCCTCCCATCTTCGAAGGTTTTGTTTAATTTTGTCAAACAAATGGATGGATTCCACGTTAAATATAAGTTCAAAGATACGATTAATGAATATAACTAAATAGGGAATATCCCCATACCCCCTGGACCATTGAAAAGGAAACCAAGATTCTCCATCAACATCAGGTATTTCCCCAAGATCGCCCATAGACATGGCCTGCGACTTTGTAAAATTAATGGTTTAGCCAGAAAAGGCACCATTCGAACTGATGCATCCCATGAGGTGAGGTACCAAAACTGTGGGATTTAACAAAATATTAAACCATCATCTGCAGACAATGTAATCTTACGTGACTTCACCCCCATTTCTGGGGCAGATATGTTGGGGTCCCTGCAGATGGCCTTCAACAGTGGCTCAATCACCAACCTAAACAACACTGGCGAAAGGGGTCTACCTTGTTGACTGCCTCTAGGAATATTAATGTAAAAGTGTCGCACAACATTGGTGAGAAACGTGGTCAGAGGATCGCTTTCAAGGACCCTCACACACTTGATAAAAACTTTGCCTCGACCAAACCATTCTAACGTATAGAAAAGATACAGCCACTCAACCCAATGAAATGCCTTCTCTGCGTCTGAAGGGATCATTAATACTTGTATAATTTGTTCTGGACACGCTGGGACCATATTGAATAATCTCCTAATATTGTTATTGTATTTGCAGCCCTTTATAATCTGGTGTGGTCCAGTTTGACAATGGAAGGATACACATTTTCCAGCCGTAATGTAACGGTCTCAGACAGGATTTTGAAATCAACATTTAAAAGTGAGATGGGCCTATAAGAAGCACAATCTTCCGGTGTCTTCGTTTTCTAAAGAATAAGAGAGAGATGAACCTCTCTTAAGGATGGTGGGCAGCAGTTGTGACTGTGTGAGTGACTAACATGGTAAGCATCAGCCCAGACAATAGGTTTATAAATTCCACAAAAGATTCACTTGAAAATCCGTCAGGACTGGGTGCAGTTCCGCCCTGAAGCTGCTCTACACCCTCCAGCACTGACAATGGTGCAGTACGTCAAGACACTTATTTGGGGGTTACCGCTGGAAGATCCAAGTTCTTGAAGAAAGACTCCATCGTACTCCACCTATCCTCATAATGCTCAGTCTGATATAATTTGGAGTAAAATCTCCGAAATGCTGCTTTAACCTTTATGGGATTTCAGGTAACGGTTCCAGTACCTTCCCTAAGTGAGGTAGTGCCTTTGGGGCTCACTTTTACCTCGCAAGATCGGCTAAATGCTTGCCCAGATTATTACCATGCTCAAAAATACTTTGTTTTGCCAAAGTAAGTTCCTTCTTGGTTGTCTGTGTGAGCGTGGAATTCATTGTAGACTGAAGCGTTGTGATCCTCTGCAGCCTAGCCACCCAGGGTCTATCACAGTATGCCCTCTCGGCTGCCTTCAAACGTGCCTGGAGCAAGCGTTCCTGCTCCAACTTCTGCCATTTCATGCTTGACTAATCTTCTTGAATTTTTTGAGGATGTAACTCGGAAGATGGACGAGGGAGATCCAGTGGATGTAGTGTACCTGGACTTTCAGAAAGCTTTTGATAAAGTCCCACACAAGAGGTTAGTGAGTAAAATTAGGGCGCATGGGATTGGGGGCAAAGTACTAGATTGGATAGAGAATTGGTTGGCTAACAGGAAACAAAGGGTAGTGATTAACGGCTCCATTTCGAAATGGCAGGCAGTGACCAGTGGGGTACCGCAGGGATCCGTGCTGGGACCGCAGCTTTTTACAATATATGTAAATGATATAGAAGATGGTATCAGCAATAACATTAGCAAATTTGCTGATGACACAAAGCTAGGTGGTAGGGTGAAATGTGATGAGGATGTTAGGGGATTACAGGGTGACCTGGACAAGTTAGGTGAGTGGGCAGATGCATGGCAGATGCAGTTTAATGTGGATAAATGTCTGGTTATCCACTTTGGTGGCAAGAACAGGAAGGCAGATTACTACCTCAATGGTATCAAATTAGGTAAAGGGGCTGTTCAGAGAGATCTGGGTGTTCTTGTCCACCAGTCAATGAAGGCAAGCATGCAGGTACAGCAGGTCGTGAAGAAGGCTAATAGCATGCTGGCCTTCATAACAAGAGGGATTGAGTATAGAAGCAAAGAGGTGCTTCTGCAGCTGTACAGGGCCCTGGTGAGACCACACCTGGAGTACTGTGTACAGTTCTGGTCTCCAAATTTGAGGAAAGACATTCTGGCTATTGAGGGAGTGCAGCGTAGGTTCACGAGGTCAATTCCTGGAATGGCAGGATTGCCTTACACGGAAAGACTGAAGCGACTGGGCTTGTATACCCTTGAGTTTAGAAGACTGAGAGGGGATCTGATTGAAACGTATAGGCTTATGAAAGGACTGGACACTCTGGCAGGAGGGAACATATTTCCGTTGATGGGGGAGTGCCGAACCAGAGGACACAACTTAAAAATACGGGGTAGACCATTTAGGACAGAGATGAGGAGAAACTACTTCACACAGAGAGTGGTGGCTGTGTGGAATGCTCTGCCCCAGAGGGCAGTGGAGGCCCAGTCTCTGGATTCTTTTAAGAAAGAATTGGATAGAGCTCTTAAAGATAGTGGAGTCAAGGGGTATGGAGATAAGGCTGGAACAGGATACTAATTAGGAATGATCAGCCATGATCATATTGTATGGCGGTGCAGGCTCGAAGGGCAGAATGGCCTACTCCTGCATCTATTGTCTATTGTCTATTGTCTATTTCCTAAGGAATAATTATTCCTTTGGCATAAGCCCTCGCAATTTTCCATAGAATGGATGTGTTACTGGTTGAATCTGAATTAATGGCTCGGAAAGATCTGAATTCATTACAGAAATACTCAATGTACTTTCTATCCTTAAGAATAAAGGGATCCATTCGCCAGTGTCTCGAACCTGTTATATTGCCCTTAATCTTTACCAATAAGTATAGTGTTGTCTGGTCAGAAATGGTAATATTCCCAATTGTACAGAACACCACCGAATTGTAGATTGCTGCAAGGTGTGGAAGAGATCAACCCTAGTGTGCTATTTCTGCGGGTTAAAGAAGAAAGTAAAATCCCTATTTATGAGGTGGATAGGCCTCCAAACATCCACCAGCCCCAGTTCCACACAAAAATTCACGTCACAAATCTTTAATACTACATTCTGGGCAATTAATCACAAACATCAGGATTGAACCGCCCTAACGTAGGCATTCAGTCTTCATGATCAGCTTCATAACTCCCTCCAGCTTGAGCTGAACCCGACACACAAACTACGCATGAGAAAAACGAGTAGTAATATTAATCAAGTTAAAAGTGTGTACTCTACTCATCCCTGACTGCAATTTAACATTACTTAATACCAGAAAGATTTAACAAACGTTCTTTAAAACGAGAGAAACGTGATTATCGATATCCATTAAAGCATCCAGCCTGCTTTACAGTGTCCACAAAGTTTTCGCGTCCTCTGGAGCGTCAATGAATCTATTGAAAGATCCACCAGTGCGTAGATCTATTGAAAGCATACAGAGCACCATTGCATTCATTAAGGAATACTGAATCTCAAGTTCCCTTACTCTTCTCTTGATATCATCAAAAGATTTTCATTTCTGAATCACTGCCGCTGAAAAGACCTGGAAGAACATAATCGTGGTGATTAACTGGGTTCATCGAACGAACAGAGGGGGTTTCAGGTGCGGCCACATGCATTCTGACAGCTTCTGACGGGTGCCCTGCGTGTTGGGACTTAGTCGATCCTTTCCCATGTTTTGTCATTTCCACGTGACAAAATGGGATTAGTAAGGATTCTGTAGTTCATTTAGTGTTGACTTTTAAATAAATGACTGTGGTGGGTGGGATAGAGCATTACTGTGATGCAGAGCTCAGAAAAGCAGACCTTTCAGATCGCTGCCATCTTGTTTCCCCTTTAAAAGTTTATCGATGTTATCCATTTCATTTAATTACTGGATTTTCTGGAGCCGTGTCATTCGGAACCATTGTCTACAGTTTCCCCAACACTGCACATTGCTGCTTGATAATCCTTGACTCCTTTGTGATTCGTGAACCATGCCTCAAAAGTATTCAATATCTCTGCTTCCCATGTTCTGCGGGAAAGAGTGTTCATAAGACTCACTGCACTCTGAGAAAACAAAAATAATCCGACTCATCGGTGTGTGAGATTAGCTTTATTTTTGCATTCTTATCTGAGCAAGGATATAGTAACACTTGAAGCAGTTCATAGATGTTTCCATGCATGAAGGGCTGATATTATGGCGACTTTAACAGGCTACCCTTGGAATGAGAGCTGATCTTACTGAAATATACAAAGCCTTGAGGCGAGTGGATCAGGTATATACCGACTGGGTGTTTGTATAGCCCAATCTTGATGCCGTTGTCATTGAACCCCGACAGTGTGCTAGCAGAACATTCGACCCATCGAGTCCACACCAACCCACCGGACATTATCCTACCGAGACCTGTCCCCCTACCCTATCCATGTGACCCTGCATTTTCCATGACTAATCCACTTAACCTTCACATTCCTGGTCTCACTGAAAATTTAGCATGGCCAATCAAACTAAGCTGTATATCTTTGAACTGTGAGATGAAACTGGAGAACAGGGAAGAAACCCACACAGACACGGGAAGAACGTTCAAACTCCACATAGAGTGTCCGACGAGGTTGGAATTAAATTCAGCTCCTTGTTGATATGAGGCAGCAGGACTAACCAAAAATCTAACATGCTGCACCGTTAGCCCTATTTATTACCTGCAGCTGACGAAAGAAATCTGCCTGACTTGTTCCTATCACTAAACCTGACCCAGTCTGAGACCTTTATCATCGGTCATATCAGCAACCTGGTTACATTTAAAATTTGTTGTGAGCTGTGGAGGAGTGGTACTAGAAAAGGGAACAGTGACACCCTTCAACCACAGTCAGATCCGGAGTGAGGAAATATTCACAAAGTGGGATTTCATTAAAGTGGGAATTCTCTTTCCCAGAAGTTTGGGATGGCTGAATCTTTATATTAAGATTATATAACATTATATTATATTTTTATGGCTTTGTCTGATTTTCTGTAGACAGATGAATCAGGGAAAATGCTGCATGGAGAGAAAAGTGCAGCTGGGAGCACAATGATAGGAGCTATGACCTTATTTACTAGTGGAGTTGTGTCAAAGGGCCGATTGGACCACTCGTGTCCCTCAGCCCTTTGTTCTGATGTTCGATTCAGTCCTTCGGACCTGCTACACACAGGCAGATCGAGGCCACGCCGATGGTTAAGTGTAGTTTCGGAAATGCACTTGGAAATTCCAGGCTTGATCAGGAAGTGACCCTCAGCCGCAATCCCTTTTTCCAGGCTTCCCCACTCTATAATTTCTGCTCTGGCATTGCTCTGAAGACTGCCCCCATATCCCATCCAGGGTTAACTCTGGCAATTTTTCTCCTCTCACGAATGCAACATTGTACAACACGACTTCCAGGAAAATAACTAATTGCTTTCCACAATCATAACATAAAAACTTAAGAAGTAGGAACATGAGTCGGCTTTTCGGTCCCTCAAGCCTGAACTTTCATTCAATAAGAACACGGCTGATGTACTTCCGGGCACAACTCCACTTTCCTTCCCAATTCCCTGTATCCCTCCACAACTCTCTGGGTTAGGGAATTCCAGACGTTCACTACCTTCTGAGTGAGTACATCATTTTTCACCTCAGATTGAAATCGATGTTCCTTATTTGTTATCTACTGCCTCGAGTTCGAGACTCAGGGGAAACACCTTCTCAGCATTTACCTTGACAACCCCCCTCTGTATCTTGTACATTTCATTAATATCACCCTCATTCATTTCAACCACCATGAATAATCGCCTCACCATTTTTGTTGTATTCAATAATTCAACCCTTTCATCCCAGGAAGCTGCCTCATGAACCAAACTAGTTACTTGCTGCATCAGCATGCTGACGTTATGATTAAAATACAGGAACACTCCAATCCATCAGCACTGCTCCTTTTTTGTGAGTTTTCTTCATTAAATAACAGCCTGCATTTTGGTTCTCAGTGTCATCCACAAACTCGGATGTGTATTGCACTCAGCTCCCGCCGTCGGGCTATCAGTTTCGATTTTATATAACTAATGCCATCGGCCTGATATTTGTGGTAATCTAGTAGATACGTTTTTATCAGAAAGATCCATTAATCCTGACTCTCCGATTTCTATGTGTTAAGCAACTGTCATCCCATGCTAACATATTATTCATCATACTACGAGCCTCTGTCTTGTGACAGAATGTTTATTTTGTGATAACTTGTGAAAAATCTCTGGAAAGCCTCATGTTGACCAGTTCCCTTTATCAAATCTGCCTGTCACTTTCTCAGGGGTTCCTGATGAAGTGCTCCTGCCCGAAACATTTATTTTCCTGCTCCTTGGATGCTGCCTGAAATGCCATGCTCTTCCAGCATGACTCTAATCTTGACATTCTCAGGGATCTCTAAAATATAATTTGGATGATTTTACAGGACAAAAATAGTTTCAACTTCATAAAACCATGCCAACTCTGCATTACGCTTTTCTAAGTGCCCTGCAATTCCTTACTTAATAACAGGCTCTAGCATATTCCCAGTAATAATGTTTAGGTTAAATTGTTCCTGCCTTGTCTCATTCCTTTCTTGAAGACATGTGCCACATTGGAGGTTCTCCATTTTCACTGGAGTACTCCTGTAATCCAGAGAGATATGGAATATTTCACACAGTGCCACTAGTCACTCTGTGACAACCTCTTTTAAAATTAACTATGAATTACTGCTGACCTGCCTACCGTTATTCTTATCTGTTAGTTAAAAACCTTGTTCCTTTTGTTCGAGACATTTCAAGAACTTCCCTCCAGTTACCATTTTGTTTACACCATTGACATGCTTACAGTACCTTCCCCATGAGGAGTGATTTAAAATGCTAGTGTAATTTCTCTGCCTGTTCCCTGTGGCCAGTTCTCCAGCCACACCCTCCTCATGGTCTCAATGTACTTTCCTCACTTCACTTCTGCTTCAGCTCACACACACATCTTCAAGCTTTTTTATGTAGATGCGAAAGTTCATGATGCATGTTTTATATTTCTTTCCAATTTATTACGTCATCTCTTTTCGTACATTTTCCTCACTTTCTAGATTCATACAGTCATATCGTGCACAAACCGACCATTTGGTCCAATTTGTCCATGCTGACAAGGTTTTCTTAACTAAACTAATCCCATCTGCTTGCAATTGGCCCATATGCCTTAAAACGTTTCCCATTCATATGTTGGTCCAAATGTTTTTGAAATATAAACAAGCATCTACCACAGTTTCTCTGGCAGCTCATTCCATACATACATCGACCTCTGTGTAAAAAATGTTGTCACTTTGTCCCTTTCAAGTTTCCCCCTTCCACCTTAAAGCTATGCATTTGTGTTTGAACTCCCCGAACCTGCAGAAAAGACCTTGGCTCGTCACTCTATCCATGCCTCCCATGATATTATAAACTTCTAGAATGACACCCCTCAAACTCATACACACCATCTGATACTAACTTCAAGATCAGTACTGCAAATTGGAAAGAACATTAAAAATGACAGATGTAGAAAACAGCCCAAACGTCATACTGTTAGTTTTGTTCTATGTTACAAAACTCAGGCAGCATGAAACTCTTACTCGTGCTAATAAGAGGTCAAGCACCTGACTTCCATAGTGTGAAGGTGATGATGATGTATACTATCAAAACGTATAGATCGAGATGTATTTAATACCACATGATCAACATTCTCCCTCCTGTTCTCCCTATGACCTTGTGTGGTTGTGTCTTCTTTATCTTACACTCAGTTAGAGAGAACCCCTTTATCCCATTCACACCTTAATTGAAACCCATTTTGCACAATATTCTCGTTCACCACTGCTAATAGCCAGTTTATCTTTTGCCACGCCCTCTTTTCCAAGTCACCCATCCCCCATATCCGACAAGGGATTACAAAGCCCAGTTTCCAACCTTTTTCAGTTCTGAAAAAGTCAAACTGGCCTTGTAACGCCAACCCTGTTTCTCAGTCTCTGCAGATTCTGCCAGACCTGCTGAGTTTCTTCAGAAACGAATAGGCACAGCAAAAATTTTCAATTAAACAAGTAACTATGGATACTTGAAATAAAAGCAAAAAATGCTGAAAAAACTGCGAGCTTTGTTGAGGGTCACTGGACCCGAAAGATTAACTCTGCATTCACTACAGAAGATGCTGCCAGACGTGCTTGGTTTCTTCAGCAATTTCTGTTTTTGAACAAGTTCCAATGACGTGTTTGAAAACTGCTTAATTGTCCTGTCCAGCACGGAGCGCCCTACACTGGGAACTGAACAATAACGCAAAGTGCACACATTCATTCGCTCAGAAACTGCATGAGGAAGGCATCACTGACACCACAGAGCTCTTAATCATGATCAGGGAGAAAAACAGAGGGAAACGCATTCAATTCAAACGCAGAAGATGGCATTACGAGAAAGGAAACGATTCAGCTGAATATGTTGAAGGGTTTGAGTAATGTACCAAATTGGAAGCATGACACCATGGAGAGACTCTCAGCAGAATGATAATATTAAAATGGAAGTGATACTGCATCAGAAACCAGGTGCGGTCACTGAGTTCATGGCTGATGGGTGAATGGGTCTCGATGTGAACTGGGGACAGTCAGTAGAATTGAATTGCAGATATTGAAGCTCAAACTGGGCTATCACGTGATACTGTAGACAACAGCAGCAACAGAAGCAGGATTGTATTCAAACATAATCTGCAACATTTTCCCCAGGATATTCCATCAGTCTACCATTGTCATCAAGCTGAGTGATTGTTCAGTGACGAGTGTGGGTGAACATGCCACGGTCAGAACCATGTGTACCTAAAGCTGATGACAAACCATCAAAGCTGAGGCGCTTGCGTGGTTTCATTCCAAACAGCAGAACTAACATCTGATAGAGAGGTTGAAATGATCCCAAGACCAACAGATCAGGTATTAGCTCTGCAGTCCTGCCACTCCAGACATAAATGTCGGTGTACTATTAAACAACATACTGGAGGAGAGGACACCAGAAATATCCCCATCCTAAATAATGAAACAGCCCTGCACATCAGTGTAAAAGACAAGGAGGTAGTATCTGCACCATCCTCAGCCAGAGATGTCGAATGGATGATCCACCTCATCCTCGCCCTGATATCCACAGAATCACAGATGGCAGTGTTCAACCAATTTGATTCGCTGCATGTGACATGAAGAAACAGCTGAACACAGTAGATACGACAAAGGCAAAGGGCCCTGACACCATTCCTGCAGCAGGGTTGAAGACGTGTGCTGCACAACATGCCGTGTCCCTGGTTAAGCTGCTTCATTCCAGTTCCAACTCTGACATTTCTCGGACAACCAATTCTTCATCCAGACACCTGGAACAGCCATGGGGACCGAATTTGCACCCCAATATGCCAACATTTTTATGCACAGGTTCGAACAAGATTTCTTCTCTATGCAGGATCACCAACCGACATTATACACCAGGTACATTGATGACATTTTCTTCCTCTGGACCCATGGCGAGGATTCACTGATAAAACTACACAGTCACATCAACAAGTTTCATCCCACCATCAAACTTACCATGGACTACTCTCGACTGTCTGTCTTATTCTTGGACACGTGCGTCTCCATCAAGGAGGGACACCTCAGCACCACACTCTACCGAAAACCCAGAGAACCTCACATTGCTACACTTCTCCAGCTTCCACCCAAAACATATCAAAACAGCCATTCCCTCTGGACAAGCCCTCCGCATATACCGGATCTGCTCAGATAAGAAGGAACGTGACAGACACCTGGAAGTACTCAAGGATGCCCTCACGGGGTACGATGCTCAACTCATCGGCCGCCAGTTCCGACGTGTCACAGCAAGGAACCATAATGACCTCCTCAGGAGACAGACACGTGCTGCAACTGACAGGGTACCCTTCGTTGTTCAGTACTTCCCAGGGCTTTTGCCCGAAACGTCGATTCTCCTGTTCCTTGGCTGCTGCCTGACCTGCTGCACTTTTCCACCAACACATTTTTAACTCTGATCTCCAGCATCTGCAGTCCTCACTTTCTCCTGCCCGGCTCTCAGGACAACTCCATACAACCCTGTCACAGTGGACGCTGCATGACGTGTCAGATTGTGGACATAGATACCACTATTACGCGTGGGAACACCTCCCACCTTGTACATGGCAGGTAGTCATGAGACTCAGTCAACATTGTCTATCTTATACGGTGCAGGCAAGGATTCCCGGAGGCATGGTACATTGGGGAAACCGAGAAAAGGCTACGACCATGGATGAATGGGCACCGCACAACAATCAACAGACAGGAGTGTTCCCTCCCAGTTGGGGAACACTTTAGTGGTCCAGGACATTCAGCCTCGGACCGTCGGGTGACCATCCTCCAAGGTGGACTTCGGGACAGGCAGCAGAGGAAAGTGGCAGAGCAGAGGCTGATAGTTAAGTTCGGTACCCATAGGGAGGGCCTCAACCGGGACCTTGGGTTCATGTCACATTGCAGGTGATCACCATTGCACTACACACACACACAGATATTCCTACACACACACACTCTCACATACACACGGACACAGGTACACACAGGCGCTCACACAGACACCCACACACACCCTTATAGACACATATGCACCCCTTCACAGACTTAAGACACTCTGCACTCACTACACACACACACACTTTCTCACACTTACAACCCCCACCCCAGACACACACGCACATACAGACAGACAAAGACCCACATGCACACATATATTTTGTGTGGTGTTTTTTTTTGTACTTGCAGAGTTACATTGCAATTTGCTCAAAAACTACATACATTCATGTAGAACTCTGAGCTCAAAAACTGCGTGAATTTATGTAAAACACTGTTATCTCACTTTTTAGATTGGAATCCATCGAAACATCAGCTCATAGACAGAGAACAAAGGGGGCGTACACCTTCAACATATTGTCTAGCTATCACCATTGTTAACAGCTAACCCGAGACTGCAACTTTTAAAAAAAGGTTTTGAGATTTACACATGAAAGAAGTGAAACTATCACTGTATTCTAACAGATGAAAGTCTTAACAGACAATCAATTCTTCAAGGTATAATTTCAGTCACATCACACTGCAAGTCTTTGCTATAAATTCTGTGTTACGATCGAGCCCTCAACAATCACCTGATGAAGGAGCGTCGCTCCGAAAATTAATGTGTGCTTCCCATTAAACCTGTTGGACTATAACCTGGTGTGGTGTGATTTTTCACTTTGTACACCCCATACACCGATAGAAACATTGCATCAAAAAGCAGCTTCAACCCTGATTTTTTTTTTGTTTACGCTGACTAAAACCGATCTCGGCTCACTGAAATAAACCAATAATAGTCCTGGACATCGAGCCCAGGTGCCATCTCCAAATGACTGACTTCCCACCCTCACTGGATCTCCCCACACTTAGCCTGGAGTTCTACGTAGGGGTAAATCCTAAACCCCTCTTCCCCAGATATTATCTCGAACATTGCCCTGTACATTTCAGAGGTGGGACTTTTTGAAATGTTGCATTAAAAAAGTGGTGTGCGTGTGTGAATGCATGTGTGCATGTGTGTGTGCGCATATGCGCATGCGCTATTTGGAGACTAACCACCAAAGGCAGCAGCTGTATTACTGTTGGTGTCCACTCCAGCTGCCCAGGAGGGAGAGGAGATGACAGGGGCAGGGGCGCACAGGGGGCGGGGCAGCCGGGGGTATGGTTGCGAATGGTGGTTGGGATGGGCGGGGAGCAGTGTTGGACGGGTTTGGAACTGGGCGGGGAGCACTGTTGGAGGCGGGCGGCGGCAGTGTTTGACAGGTTTGGGGGCGGGCAGGGTTCTCTGATGTAGGCAGGCGGAGCGTGGTGTTGGATGGGCTTGGGGGCGGGTGGCGATGTTGAGGGGTGGGTGGGAGCTGTGTTGGAAGGGTTTGGGTCAGGCGGGGGGCGATGTAGAGGGGTGGATAGGGGCGGTGTTGGAAGGATTTGGGAGTGGGCGGGGGCGATATTCAGGGGTGGGTGGGGGCGGTGTTGGAAGAGTTTGGGGGCGGGCATCAGGGTGTTTTGGGGGGGGGCGTGAGGGCTCACGCATGGTTTGCTGTTGCCTGGGGACTAGACATTACCGAAAAACACCGAGCCCCAGAGGAAAGGCATTGAATCGATTAATCGAATAATCTATTATCTGAATGAACGATTGCCCGCCCATCTCGTTCAGATAATGGTAGTTCCTGTGCAAACCAGCTGTATGTTGTGTTGTGTGATTTTTACCTTCACCCAATCAACCCCTGCTCGATCCTGCTGAATGGCCCCAATATTGACCCTGTTCCAATTTAAGACCTGAATCTCTGGACTTGCCTGATCTTTTCCATAACGATGTTAAAACTAAGACAGTTGTGGTCACTGGGCCTAACGTGCTCTCCGACTGATACTTCAGTCACTTGCCCGACCTCGGTTTCTGAGGGGAGGTCCAGTGTTGCATCCGCCTGAGTAACGTGGAGACCTCTACATCTTGGTTTAGTAAACTTTCTTCGACCTATTCGACAAATTCCACCGCGTATTGGCCTTTGACACTCTGGGTGACCCAGTCAATCCATGGGAAGTTAAAATCTCCAATCATTACTACTCTATTATTTTTATACGTACCTGCAATCTCACTATGCATTTGCTCCTCTCGTACCCGCTGGCTATTTGGGGGACTAGTAAACCATCCCAGCAGATTGACCATCCCCTTTTTGTTTCTAACTTTTAAAAATATGGCCTCATTTGAGGACCGCTTAACAATATTGTCTCTAAGCACTGTTTTTATGTCCTCCCTAATTAAAGGGACAACTCCCCCTCCTCACGTACTTGTCTTCGGCCCCTCCTGTAGTTCCTGTATCCTGGAACACTGTTCTGCCAGTTCTGCCCTTCTCTCAGCCATGTTTCTGTTATGGCTATAATATCCCAGTCCCCAGAGCTAATACATGATCTGAACTTGTCTGCCTTACTAGCCAGGCCTCGTGTGTTGAAATTAATGCCCTTTAATCAAGAAGTCTTTCCCCTCCCTATAATGTGCCCCGGATATCCTGGATAGGAAACTTGCTCTCGATGGCTGATGTATTTTCCCCTGACTAGTTGATGGCCCCTCTCTTATTCAGAGTCTCAACTCCCTGCCAAACTAGTTTAAATGAGGCCGGGTAACACCAGCAAATATCCTTCCAGGGATACTGGTGCCCCTCTGCTTCCAGTGCAAACCATCCTCCTGGTACTGGGCACCTCTATGCCGGAAGATATCCCAATGACCCAAGAACTGATAACCCTGCCCCCTACACCAGCTCCTCAGCCACACATCCATCCGGCCTATTTTTCTATTTCTATCCTCACTGGCACGTGGCACTCGGAGTAACATGGAGATCATTAACCTCAATATCCTTTTTTAAACTTCTTATCTAACTCCCTGTACTCATTTCACAGGACCCTTTGTCTACCCCTGTCATGTAGACCGATGTGCACAATGACCTCTGGCTGTTCCCCCTCCCCTTCAGAATGTTCAGTAACCGCTCAGAGACATCATTGACCCTGGTACCCGGGAGGCAGCACACCATCCTGGGTTCACTGCTGCAGCCACACAGTCTCCTGTCCTTCCCCTTCACAACTGAATCTCCTGTCAGTATCACTATCATTAGACAGGATCTGGCAAACAGAGACATGTAGAACTCCCCGCAATTGGGTCCATATTAGGAAAGTGGGAGTATTTAAAAGTGATGCTGTGAAAGCTCGGGGCCAGTGTGTTCCTTGAAGAGTGAACATTAAAGTCAGCAAGTCCAGCGAATACTGATCAAGCGATATCGTGAGTTTGATAAAGAAAATCCAGTTCAATAAAATCTGGTGAAACCATTCACAAGTTTTGAGAGGGCAAGGGGATTGTAGAAAATGAGGGACAAACAATGCTCATGAAGTATATTTGGCAGATACAACTGAGGAGAAACCACAAGGTTTTTCATCAGCATTGTTACCATAAGAGGATTCCCAGCGAAACAGCGAGGCCTGTTAGAAACCAAAGGGACAATCTGTGCATGGAGCCAGTGGAAGTAGGTGAGGTCTTCAATGAATACTTCCCATCTGTATTCACACAGGAGAACGACATTGTAGCCGGGGATTTCAGTCGGGATGGTGAGGTTCTAGAACATGGTAAGTTCAACAAGGAGGAGGTATTAAATGTTTTCACAGGCATAAAAATTTGGAGAAATCCCCAGAGCCCAATGAAATGTATCTCAGGCTGGTATGGGAGGTAAGGGAGGAGATTGCTGGGGCCCTGGTGGGATATATTTAATACTTTGCTGGCCACTGGTGACGTGCTGAATGACTGGAGGATCACAAATGTGGTTCCTTTGTTCAAGAGCAGCATGGATCGGCCAGGTAATTACAGAGCAGATAGTCTGACAGCAGGATGGAGGGAAATTATTGGGAACAATTTTGAGGGACAGTTTGAATTAATAACTGGAAAGGCAGAGATTGATTAGGGATAGTCAGCACGGATTTGATACAGGAAGATCTTGTCTGAAGAAATCAGTTCCGTTTTTTGAAATGGTGTCTGAAAATATTGTTGAGGGCCTTGCAGATTATGTGGGTTCCATGGAGTTCATTAAGGCCTTTGACAAGATCCCACATGGAAGACTGGTCCAAAAGGGAAGAGCCCATGGGATTCAAGGCAAGTTGGCAAATTGGATCCACAATTGGTGGAGGGTTGTTCTTGTGATTGAAAGCCTTTGCCCAGCGGGTGTACCACAGGGATCTGTGCAGGAACAATTGCTGTTCGTTCTGGGCATTAATGAGTCGGATGTGAAAGCAGAAGGTATCATTAGCAGGTTTGCAGATAACATGAAAGGTGAGGTTGTTGTCCACAGTGAGGAGGATGGTCTCTGGCTGCAATCTGAAGGTTGAGGCTGGGACAGAATTTCAAGAAAGTAATTTCAATCGACAAGCCAGGCAAGAGCACAGCAGGCAATGAGGGAAAACTGAACAATTAAGCTGCATTTACTTTGATGTAAAAGGCCTAACAGGGTATACAGATGAACGCATGGCATGGATGGGAACATGGGACAGGGATATCACAGGAATTACAGAAAACCAGCTGAGGGTGCAGGGCGGGACAGGCAGCTCAGTGTTCCAGGGACAGATGCCACAGGATGGATAGAAGGGGAAGCAAGAGATGAGGGTAATTGGAGTTTTTTGATCACTGAAAACATCACTGCAGCAATAAGAGAGGATATTCCTGGGTATTGCCAAGTGAATCTGTGTTATTGGGACTGAGAAAATATACGGGATTATCAGTTTGATATGACTGTACTAAAGTCAACGGGAAATTGAGCAGCAAATATATTGGAGATCTCAGATATCTGGAAGAATAATAGGGCTGTAATGGTCGGGGATTTTAACTTTCTAAACCTAAACTGTATTACAAGAGTGTTCACAGCTTGGATGGAAGAAATTTATTCAGTGTATCAAGAAAACTGTTTCAGTCAGTATGGAACTGGTCCGACTGGAGAAAGGGATGAAACCTGACCTCCCTTCGGGAAACAAGGGAGAGAAAGGGGCTGAAGTGTTTGTGGGGGAGCATTTTTGCAAAGTCACCACAATTCTATTAGTTTGAAAATAGCGATGGAAAAGGACAGGCCTCCTCCACAACTTAAAGATCAAAACTGGCCTTGCCCCAGTCCAGAAGGTATTAGGCAAGACTGTCCATAAATTGATTCGTGGAGGATATTTGAAAGTAAAGAGACGTCGGGCAAGTGGAATCCTTTCAAAAGAGAGATGAATTAAGAGTTCAGGGGCAGCATATTCTTGTTAGTGTGAAGGACAATACTGACGCAAGTGGGAAACACTGGATGACTTGGGATATTGAGGCTCTGGTCAAGGCAAAATGGGGCACATGTCCTATATAGCCAGCTGGATTAAGTCAATCCCATGGAGAACATTGTGGGTGTAGTAATACTCTTAAGAGGGAAACCATGAGGGCCTAAAGGGGAAGTGACAGAGCTTTGGCAGAGAAGGTTCAGGAAAACCCGAAGAGATTCTACAAGTATATTAACAACAGAAGATTAGCTGGGGACAGTATGTGACCCCTGAAAGATAAATGAAGCCATCCATGTGTGAACCCACAGGAAATGGGTGAGATTCGAAACAAAACTTCACGTCAGAACTTATTATGGAAAACATACTGGGGAAGCAGGAAAATAAACAGTGATGTTTTCAAAAGAGTCCACATTGGAGAACAGGAGGTGCTGAAAGTTTTCAAACACATTACAATTAGAGACTCCCAGGGAACTAATCAAATATATCCCAGGATATTGGGGTAAGTTAAAGAAGAAACTTACAACGATATTTCTATCACTGATAGCCATGGGCATTACAAAACATTGCTGGGTCTCCAGTTGGAGTATTTTGTAGAATTCTGATCCTCCTGCTTCAGTAAGCATTTCCCGAAACTGCAAATGGAGCAAAGATTGACAAAGATGTTCCTGATACTGGAGGGTTTGACAAACAGAGAGGCTGGAGAAGCTGGAAAGCAAAACAGTGTGATGAGATAGTTTTGGCAGATATGGTTAAGGAGAATCCAAAGCGATTCTACAGCATAGGTACAAAAAAGCAACTAGAGAGACAATAAGGCCCCTCAAACATCAAGAAAGCCATCCATGCTTGGAACCACAGGAGATGGGCTCGACCTGAACTGAATAGTTCATGCCAGAACATATTGTGGACAAAGATTAGGAAACAGAAGGAGGGAAGAAATGATGTCTTGAAAAGAGTCCCCATTAGAGCAGGGGTGGTGCTGGAGATCTTAGAACACAAAGGTAGAGAACGCCCGAGGTCCTGAATAAGTGTATCCCACAACATTGTGGCAAAGTCGCAGTGGGAACGGTGGCAGAGATATTTGTACCATTATCCTTCGTATTTCCCTTGGGTGGAGATAGCTGAGGGGTGGCCTTATAAAGGTTTATAAAACCATGAGGGATATACTTAATGTGAATAGTAAATGTCTCTACTTTAGGGTAGGGGAATCCATTACGAGGGGGCAGAAATATGAGGTGAGAGAGAAAATACCTAAAAGCACCAGAGGAGAACATTTCCACACAGAGAATGGTGCATGTATGGAATGAGCGTCTGGGGAAGGGGTAGAGGAAAGTAAAATTACAACATGAAAATACATTTGGGCAGATACATGGAGAAGAGAAGGTTTGATGGCATATGGACCAAACACATGCAAATACGACTCGTTCATGAACAGTGATCATCATGGACAAGTTGGATGGAAGGATCCGTTTCCATCCTGCATGCCTCTGTCTCTAGATATTGGAGTAGGAGACAATACAGATAAGGTATGGTGTAGACAGTGAAGAAAGTTACAGATATAGGGATAATAGTTTGAAATGCAGTACATTTCAAAAATGGGGAAGGAGTACAGGGAAAGGAGGAGATTACAGGGACAGGAACTGTTATAAGAGTTACAAATTATTGAAGACATGGTCCACGAGACATGGTATATGTACAGTGTTGGAGGGGGAACACAGAATGGAAAGATCCAAGGCAGCATTCCCACCCACTCATGGGAAGCCTGCTTTCCCCTCTGTTGTCCTTTTTCTCACGAAAGCATCACAGGCATGGATTGATAACTGTGGCACTCCCGATACTATCTCAGAACAACAAAACTTACAGTAGACGTGGTGATTGAGCCTGGGGTGTGTCTGTACACTGCTCTGCCTCCAGCACTGTTAGCTGATGTTTGGAGCCCTCTCGCTGCTTTCTGCTCTGTTCACTGTGAGTGATCTTACCTCAGTGCAGGATTTATTGATCGCTCCAGATCTCCCTGCCCTTTTTTTCTCTGGCTGACCAACCATCTTCAATGTGGTGATGGGTGGGACGCCCAGCAGCTGGGAAGTCTATTCAGTCAGGAACTTCCTCAGTACCTACAGGAGACAGAGAAATAGACAGACTGGGAACTTAGCCTGATACAGTGAGGGTTACACATGGAGAATAGTGTTGTATCCCACAGAGATCTGGAAAATCCCAGTCTCCCTCCCTGGCCTGTGATGCTGCGTCTCTCTGGAGTGGAGAATTCTGTTGCCTCAGGATCTGGAGTAGCTGCAAGAGTGAGATACACTGTCAGAGGCAGCAATTAGACCCACACAGTAAGGGATACCACATGGAGAGAGACTGAGTGATATCACCAGAGTGCAGGAAAGTATCAGGATCAAACAATCATGAAGGAAAAACAGGTTTAGCTTCATGATACACTGGTATCAGTGTTCAGGGATAAACAGCCTGTGAGCAGACAAAGTAATGGCCTATTGATATTGTTGCTAGAGCACGTATCCCAAACATCAGCTAATGTTCAGGAGAGGCAGGTTTGAACCACAACATCTGAAATGGTGGAACATGAAATAAATAATTTTAAAAATAGTAATTGAAAATCTATAAATACCACTGCTGATGTACAATAAATCCACACACTTGTCATTCAGAGAAGGACATCTACCCACCCTCATGTGGTCTGCACGCCATATCCACAGCAAAGTGTTTGCCTCCCAATTACCCTCTGAAATGGCCGCGCAAGCTACTCAGCTCAAGGGCAGCTAGGGCTGGGCAAGAAAGGCTGCTCGACCAGAGACACCCACATCACATACCTGCATTAAAAAAATCCATTAGGATGGGTTTCCACTGGAACTGAGCTGGGTGCAGTGTCCTGGCAATCATGTCGATAGGTTTATGGACAGGGCTTTAAACTGACAGAGGGTTCAGTTGAAAGGAGCTTTCCAAATCCAAATAGAAAAGATGACGCATGTGAACAGCACGGCGTTGTGGCTGAAGACAAGCAGAAAGGAACAGGAAGGGGCAAATTTTAACAAAACGGTACATCAGTGATTCGGTTTGTGACAGGAAATTGTGGGAAAGAATAAATAAGGTTTTTAGTTTGGAACGGACAAAGTCTCTGCAGCAAAAGTTGACTGATTTCTGACACAGAGATAAAAGAGATTTAGACACCAGGGAGACATGGTTACAGGAAACTCAGGCAAAATGGGTAACGCTAACAATAAGGGATAATAAAGGCATTACAGAGAAAGAATTTGGTCTCAGATCATGAATTAGAGTCAGTCTGAATGTAAATTCTGGCTACGACTTGCCGAGGACACAAGCAGCAGAACAGTTTTCGGCCACTGAACAACATTTCATTGCTCATCATTACATTAAAGGGGAACTCATTGGAATTTTCAATAAAAGCATTGTGATAATTTAGTGAAACATCAATATTCATATAATCTTGACAATCACACCGACAAAAGTGATATTCGAAGAGGAGGTTGTAGAATTGTTTTCAGTGTTTCTTTGAATAACACATTGTGTAACTGGCGAGGGACGTAACTACCTCAGAGTGAACGTTGTGTCATGAAACTTAGTGAATAATGTCACCTGGGGAGACCCTCTGGGATATTGTGTAAAGTGCAGTTTAAAGGAATATAAAATGTTAATGTGAATCACAGAAAGGACAAGTTACAACTAGAAATAAAATAGCGAATTACATGAGTTTGAGAGGAGAAATGACCAAGGAAAGCAGGCTAAACAGACTGAAACACGTGTCTGTAAACGAACAGTGGAAATCATTTGAAGGAACAGTGTAAATCACTCAACAAAAGAATGTTCCATTGAAATAGAAAATCCTCAGCAAGAAATACCCACCCATCAATCAGTCAGGACAAAATGGATCATATCAGATTATGAAGCTTAGATGATTACCACAAAGTACTTAAAATCCTGAAATTAGAGAGTTTAAGCAGTAAGTGTTAAAGGGATTGCAAAGGGTCTGCTAGCGGGGGGGGGGGGGGGGGGGGGTGGAGGGCAGTGGGAAGACGAATCATTTTCAGAGTTTATTGACACGATAGGAACCGGGAGAGCTGAAGGTGCTGGAGGTGGTGAGAGTGTTACAGAGAGTGGACAGGGCCTGAACGGTGTTACAAGAACATTACGGATTGCTGCAGCTGGAGGGGTTTGCCGAGGTAGGGAGAGACATATGTCGTTTTATTTATTCATTCATTGGATGAGGGTGACACTGATTTGACCAGCATTCCTTGCCCCACTGCTAATTACCCAGAAGGCAGATCAGAGTCAGCTGCATTGCTGTGGGACTGGAGACACGTGTCGGCCAGACTAGGTTATAATGTCAGATGTGCTTCCCTAAAGGAGGTGAGTGAACCAGAGGTCAGTTCTTCTGACTAATCAGCGATGCTTATGGAAGCCGCACCAATGTCTTGTACAGCCACAACATGACATCCCAACTCCTACTCTCAATGCTTTGCCCTATGAAGGTAACCATGCCAAACACCTGCTTCACCAGCCTGTCTACCAGTGTCGCCACTCTCAAGGAACTGTGTATCTGCATCCCTGGGTCTCTGAATGACAACACTACCCAGGTCCCGAATATTAACTGTAAAAGTCCCACCCTGGTTTATTTCACCAAAATTGAACACTTCACATTTTCTAATTAAACTCCATCTGCTATTCTGCAGCCCACTATCCCAGCAGTACTGTCCATCCTGTTATGGCATAGATTCTTCACTGTCCACTTTACCACCAATTCCAGTGTCACCCAAAAAACTTACTTACCAGGAAACCAATATTCCCATCCAAACCATTTACCCTAACGACAAAAAACAGTGGACACACTGCACCGCAGGTCACATGCCTCCAGTCAGAAAAATAACATGTCTCCCACCACCCTCTGTCTACTACCATCAAGACAATTTTGTAACCAGTTCCCTCGCTCTTCCTGAATGCCATATCCTTTTGCAATTATCTGAGCTTATTTCCCAGTTTACCATAAGGAACGGAGAATACAGAACAGTACAGCACAAGACCCTTCGGCCATGATGCCATGCCAACCTTTTATCCATCTTTAAGATCAAACTAACCTACATATCCTTCATTTTACTGCCATCCATGCACCTATCCAAGAATCTATTAAATGTCCCTCATGTATCTGATTCTCCTACCACTGCTGGCAGTGCATTCCAACCACGTAACATTCTTTGTAAAGAACCTATCTCTGAAATTCTCCTTACTCATCCACCAATTAACTTAAAATTTTTATGCCCACTGACAATAGGTATTTATGCCATGATAAAAAGAAGTCTCTCACTATTCACTCTATCTCTGTCTCACATCTTCTTGTTCACCTCTACCAAGTCTCTCCTCACCTTTCTTCACTTCAATGACAAAAGGCTTAACTCCCTGAACTTTTCTTCATAAGACATGCTGAAAATATGTTACTGGAAAAGTGCAGCAGGTCCAGAAGTGTCCAGCAGGCTAAGATAAAAGGTAGGGAGGAGGGACTTGGGGGAATGTGTTGGAAATGTGATAGGTGGAAGAAGGTCAAGGTGAGGGTGATAGGCCGGAGTGGGGTGGGGTCGGAGAGGTCAGGAAGAAGATTGCAGGTTAGGAAGGCGGTGCTGAGTTCGAGGGATTTGACTGAGACAAGGTGGGGGAGGGGAAATGAGGAAACTGGAGAAATCTGAGTTCATCCCTTGTGGTTGGAGGCTCCTAGGCGGAAGATGAGGAGTTCTTCCTCCAACCGTCATGTTGCTATGGTCTGGCGATGGAGGAGTCCAAGGATCTGTATGCCCTTGGTGGAGTGGGAGGGGGAGTTGATGTGTTGAGCTACGGGGTGGTTGGGTTGGTTGGTCCGGGTGTCCCAGAGGTGTTCTCTGAAATGATCCACAAGTAGGTGGCCTGTCTACCCAATATAGAGGAGGCCACATCGGGTGCAGCGGATGCAATAGATGATGTGTGTGGAGGTGCAGGTGAATTTGTGGCGGACATGGAAGTATCCCTTGGGGCCTTGGAGGGAAGTAAGGGGGGATGTGTGGGCGCAAGTTTTGCATTTCTTGCGGTTGCAGGGGAAGGTGCCAGGAGTGGAGGTTGGGTTGGTGGGGGGTGTGAACCTGACGAAGGAGTCACAGAGGGAGTGGTCTTTTCGGAACGTTGATAGGGGAGGGAAGGGAAATATATCCAAACGGACCCCACCACCAGGGATATACTTGCCTCATTCCTGAAGAAGGGCTTATGCCTGAAACGTCGATTCTCCTGTTCCTTGAATGCTGCGCTTTTCCAGCAACACATTTTCAGCTCTGATCTCCAGCATCTGCAGTCCATACTTTCTCCTCCTTCATAAGACATGCTCACCAGCACAGGCAGCATTCTGGTAAATCTCCAATTTACCCTCCCTAAAGCGTCCACTGCCTTCCTGTAATGAGGGGACGAGAACCGAACACAATATTCCAAGTGGAGACTAACCATGGCTCTATAAAGCTGCAGCATAATCTCACATCTTGAAAACCTAATCCCCCAGCAATTGAAAGGCAACACAATATATTCCTTCTTAACAACTCTATCAGCTTGGATGGCAACTTTGGAGGATCGATGGACGTGGAAGCAACATCTCTTTGTTCCACAACACTACTAAGTATTCTGCATTTAACCCTGTATCCTGCATTCAAGTTCGACCTTCCACAATGAATCATTTCACACTTTTCCAGATTAAACTCCAGCTGCCACTTCTCAGCCCAGCTCCGCATCCTGACAATATTCTGCTGCAACCTACAACAATCCGCCAAACTATCGAGCATTCTATGTCAATGGCAAAATTACTGACCCATTCTTCCACAACCACATCCAAGTAGCTTATAAAAAAATCACAAAGAGCAGAGTTCGTGCAACCGATCCCTGTAGAACACCACTGGTCACCGAGCTCCAGGCTGAATGCTTCCCATCCATCATCTGTCTTCTATGACCCAGGAATTCCATATCCAGACAGACAGGTTTCCTGTATCCCATGCCTCTGTATTTTCTGAATGAGCCATAAATGTGTTTTGTTGAAGGACTCAATAAGATGGGCGGCATGGTGGCACAGTGGTTAGCACTGCTGCCTCACAGCGCCAGAGACCCGGGTTCAATTCCCGCCTCAGGCGACTGACTGTGTGGAGTTTGCACGTTCTCCCCGTGTCTGTGTGGGTTTGCTCCGGTTTCCTCCCACACTCCAAAGATGTGCTGGTCAGGTGAATTGGCTATGCTAAATTGCCCGTAGTGTGAGGTAAGGGGTAGATATAGATGTAGGGGTATGGGTGGCTTACGCTTCGGCGGGGCGGTGTGGACTTGTTGGGCCGAAGGGTCTGTTTCCACACTGTAAGTAATCTAATCTAAAGATATGTGAGGCATGACCTGTCCCTTACAAGCTATGCTGACTATCTCTAAACAAACTATGGTTTTCTACGGAGTAATAAAGCCACTCTCTCAGAGTCTTCTCCAATAATTTGCAGTCCACAGACATAAGAAAGTGAAATCTGTAATTCCCAGGATTATCCCAATTCCCTTTCTTGAACAAGAGAGTAACATTTGCCACCCTCCAATCATCTGGTACGACTCTGGTGGACAGTGTGGGTTCAAAGGTCATCGCCAAAGGCGAAGCAATCGCTTCCCTCGCTTCCTGTCGTAACATTGGGCATATCTCAGCTGGTCCAATAGACTTATTTATCTTTATGTTTGACACAATTCTCAGCACATTCTCCTTCTGAACATCAACCTGTTCACATATATCAGTCCTTTTCACGCTGTCCTCACAAATGACAAGGTCCCTCTCAGTAGTGAATACTGAAGCATAGTATTCATTAAGGACCTCCACTACCTCCTGTAACTCCAGGCACAAGTTCCCTCCACTATCCCTGATTGATTCTACCCTCACGCGGACCATATTCTTGTTCCTCACATAAGTGGAGAATGCCTTACGGTTTTCCATAATCCTTCACAACAAAACGTTTTCATGTCCCATTCTAGCTGTCCTAAGTCAATTCTTCAGTTCCTTCCTGGCTTCCTTCAGTGAGTCCCCAGAGTGTGGAAACAGGCCATTTGGCCCATCAACTCCATACGGACCCACTGAAAAACATCCCGCCCAAAACCATTCCCCCGCCTTATTACTCTCCATTTACCCTAACTACCATATCAATCCTGCACATCCCTGAAAACTATGGGTAATTTAACATGGCTGATTCCCCTAATCTGCACATCTTTGGACGGTGGGTGGAAACTGGAGCACCTGGAGGAACCCACGCAGACGTGGGGAGAACGTGTAAACTCCACACAGACAGTCGCCCAGGACTGGAATCGAAATCAGGACCCTGGTGCTATAAGGCAGCCATGCTAACCACTGAGCCATCGTCCCGGCCACATATGACCCTATCGAGGTATAACGATCCTTGCGTCCTCAAACTGATGTAAGCGTCGTCCTTCCTCTTGACTAGATGTTCTACATCCCTTGGAACCTTGTCAAATGCTTTGCTGAAGTTCATGGAGACAACATTGACTGCTCTGCTTTAATCTATCATTTGGCCACCTCCTCGAAGAGTCAATCCGGTTTGTGAAACACGGTTTTCCACTCACAAAGCCATGATGACTATCTCTAATCAGCCCTTGCCTTTTCAAATGTATGTAGCTCTTTGCTCTCAGAATCTCCTCCAACAACTTCCCCATCACTGGGCTCACGGGGCTGTAATTTCCTGGCTTTTTCCTCCAACACTTAAATGATGGAACAGCATTAACCGCCCTCTAGTCTTCCACCATATCACTGTGTCTGTTGATGATATAAATATCTCTGCTAGGGATACTGCAATCTCTTCCCTAGCTTCCCACAATATTCTCGGATCGATCTAATGGGCGACTGTGGATTGATCTACCTTTACTTGTTTTCATTTTCCAGCACTTTCTCTTCTCTGTTGAGGATTCTTTCCAAGATATCGCAATTTATTTCCCAAAGTTCCCGAGCTTCCATGTCTTTCTCCACAGTAAATACTGACAAGACTTTTTTTTGTGTAAGATCTCAACTATCTCCTCTGGTTCCACACATTTGTGACCTTATTGATCTTTAAGGGGCCCTATTCTTTGCCAAGTTATTCTTTAGACATTATTTAAACTTGCACAAAGGCTTCTGAAAATTAAAATAAACCATATCCTCCGTATCATCACCCCTCCACCACACCCCCCCCCCCCCCAAGCACACCCTTATCTATGCTGCCATTTATATTCACATCAACAAATAAAATCCATCAGGCTCCAAAACACGTTCTCTTTTATAAGATGTGTTTTGAAGGGTCCAGTTATTTTTTTTATTGATAAGTCGTTTCTCACTCATTTCAGCATGCTCCTGACTTACTGACAGGCTAGTAGTATTTGTTTTTAGACTGGGAACACAAAAGGTTGTGGGAGTTCTTGTTTATCAATCTGAAGAAAAGTAGCTTAGACGATCATCAAGTAATAGAGAAGGCAAATCAAATCCCTGGTATTTATTACAAAGGGACTGGAGGTTAAATATAGGGAGGTCTTACTAAAACGATGCAAGGTACAAGTCAGACCACACCTAGAATATTATGAACAGTGTGTGTGCCCGAAGGAAAAATATTCTTGATTCAGAGGCAGGCCAGAGAAGGTCCACTCGGCTGATGTTGGAAATTGAGGAATTTTATAATAAGAAGAGGTGGAGTAGATTGAGAATGAACCCATTGATGTTGAGAAAATTGAGAGGAAACTGAATGAAACATGCAAGAATCTGAAGTGCTTTAACCGGTTAAATGCTGGGATGTTGGAAAATAGAACAGTGCAGCAACAAGCCCTTCGGCCCACCTTGATATCATTCTCAACTCATCCCATCTGTATATACATGTTCCAAGTCTCTCTATTCTCTGCCCGTTCATGTTTCTGTGTAAATGCCACTTCAAAACTTTACTCACATGTCTGTTTCTATGAACTCGCTTGGTAACTTCCACACTCTGTAAAAAAAAACTTGCCTCACGCACCTCATTTAAACTTTGTCTTTCTCACTTTAAATCTCTGCGCTCTCGTATTTGAAACTTACACATTGGAAAAGAGATTCTGACTATCCACTTTATCTATTCCTGTCCTAACGTTATATCCCTGTTCCCAGTCGCCTGTCAGCCTCTGACACTCTGACAAAGCAATCCAACTTTGTTTAATTTCCTCTTAACACCTAACACACCCTTAAAAACATAACACAGGAAACGTGCTGATAAACCCCCTTTTCACCTTCTCCAAAGACTCCACATCTTCCTATTGTGTGGAGATGAGAACTGCACAATGTACTCCAAATGTGGCCAAACAGAAGTTTTGTACAATTACAACATTAGATGCAAACCACTATACCCAACCTTGTGACCGACGAAGGCCAGTGTTCCATTTGCTTTCTTTCCCATCTGAAACACTTCTGTTGTCATTGTCAGGGAGTCACTGACTTGCACCAAGATCCTACTGTATATCAATGTCCCTCAGTATCTTAACTTTTTCTTGAATTTGACATCATCTCACACTTGTCCAGATTAAATTCAATTTGCCATTTCTCTGCACATCTTTCGAACTGATCTTTAACCTCCTGCAACCTTGGATACCCTTCCTCATTAACCCCAATTCAACCAATTTTCATTTCATCTGCAATTATTATATTTGTCACTACCTTTCATTTCAATTGTGTGAGAATCTGTAAGCAGGCGGCAGGAAATCCCAGCAAGGGCTCACCCATTTAAGATGGAGATGAGGAGGAATGTCTTCACTCAGAGGGTATTGACTCTGTGGGAATTCCTGACTGCAGGGGGCTGTCGAGGCTGGGTCATTAAGAATATTTACAATAGACATGGTCAGATTTTAATTAATCAGGGAAAAAAGGGTTTTGTGTAATGGGCAGGAAAGTAGGATTGAAGATCATCAGATCAGCCATGATCTGATTGTAGGGAAGATGGTCCAAATGGCATAAATTGTGCTCCTACATCTCATGGCCTTAACTCAAACACAGTATCTACATTATAATATTATGGGGATCTGCTCACAAAACTCCTTTATAATGGGATCATTAGATATTTATTATTACACAGCATTTGATCTACAATAGACAGTTTTGTTGATGGCTCCTTGTTATGATGTTATAGAAAACCATCTCGTATAGAATCCAGGATTCCATCCATTACAGCCCAGATACTCATTAGTTATCCAGTCGGGATGGAGACCACTGTCACACACAGTTACTGTACTGCCCTTGCTACAAGTACATTCAGTGTCCTGACTGTAACCATATTGACATTACCACTACTGTCTGGTGCCTATAAAGTTATTCCTGCTAACAGTTGCTGCTGCTTGCGGTTTCTCAGTTCCACCGAAATAGACTCCAAATTTTGATCTTCAGTTCCACATGGCTATCTCATCAATGCATTAACCTCATCGTTTCTTCATAACTTGGTGGATTTTTTCCTATCCTGCCGAGATACCAACAAACTTTCCCAGCGATGGTCATTCTGCAGTTACATCTCTGGGAAGACAGTTCCATCATGTCTGTTCACTGTCATTCCATCTGCCTTATGGCGAATGCAGGGAGTCATTCCTCAGTAGTGGGGGGTTGAACGGATGCGTAGAGGTTATAGAGATAAGGAGGCTTACAGGGGATCAAGGATGTTAGAGTTAAACAGAGTTAAATCTTGTCAAGAATATCAATGGGACAAAGGTGTTTGGGCATTGGAAGAATTTACAGAGGTAGAGGGAGCTGGATTAGATTCTGGAGACAGGGGAAGGGATGGATGTAGGGAGAGGCAGGCAGTCTGAGAGGTACAGACAGGGGGTGTTTCAGGGAGAAGAGTATTGTGTATACTAACAGAGATATGGAAGGTTGCAGTGACTGAAGACGTTCATAGATGTAAGAAGGCTTCTAGGTTCGGGAAGCTATATAATTAGGAAGGCAATGAAGAATGCTGGGTTGCTGGGCTGGAGACAGTTACAGAGATGGAGAGGGTTGCCCAAACTGATAGAGGTCCCTGTGGTCGGGAGGGTCAGTTGGGGGTGGGGTTTAAGTTAAATGCATTAAGTCTTAAGAATTGGAGAAGGATAAGAAGGTTACACATGGGTGTAGAGACTGGATGAGTTGGCATTGAAAATGTGTCTTTTCAGAACTTGAGAGTCACAAAGATTGGGGTTGGTGCTAAGATCAGGAAATCGCTAGGGACATCAAGGGATGACACAACCAGGGAAGAATAAAAGAGCGCTATAGATTGGTGATGGTAGCAGGAAGAGGTTACACAGAGGAGGCGGGCTTCAGGGGTTGCAGAAGGGTATGGAGCAGTTTACAGAGACATTTTTAGGGCAGTAACGAGATGAACAGGCTTTAGTTAATGCAAGAATGGGAAGCTTAGAGGGACTGGAGGACCGAAGAAAGGTAGGGACAGGAGTGGTGGCTGCAGATATTAATGGATTATCGAGAAATTTGCAGATTAGAGAGAGGGTGGACTTCAGATTCTGACAGACAGTACAGGAACTGGAGTAACTTTGGTGAATGGGAATTTGCAGTTATAGAAGGTGCTGAAGGGACAGGAAGCGGCAAAACATGTAGGGAGCGTTGTGGAATCAGTTGATGGTTAGAGATAGGGAGGGTTGCAGAGTTTGCAGTGGATCATACAGAAGGGAGGGTTCTAAGATAAGGGGAAAATAACAGAAATAGAGAAAATGCAGTGCCTGAAGAGGGTTCAGCAATCAGGAGGTTTCAAGATGCAGGACAATGTTATAACGACACAGACCGTTGTTGGGATGGGAGGAGCATACAAAGATAAGGAGGGTTTTCAACACTAGGATAGTATGTTGCAGAGTTGGAGAGAGTTTCACAACTAAAGGGAGTTAGAACGATCAGGAGTATTTCAGGTTATTGGAGCAGCTTTGACTATAGAGTTTCTGCAGAGATTGGGAGAGACGTGGAGACTGGAACAGTTGACATAGAGAGGGAGGGTTCTAAGAATAAGGAGGACTTTTCAGAGAAACGGTGGGATGTAGGGATGGGACATGGTGAGAGCCACCGTGGGAATTACGGCAGCTCATGAAGGGAACGAAAATAAATAGCGTAGTCATAATAGTGTAAAGATTTGTAGTGATTGAAGGAGATTACATGCACAGGGAGAGTAGTAGGGGCCAGCAGAGTTTACAGAGATTGAGTATGTTTTACAGAGGAAGAGATTATCATCATCATTAGGATTGTAGAGACCGAATTCCATAATAGGGACAGTCGAAATGGATGGTATCCACAGCCATGGAGGATGTTAACAGGTTGAAAAGGTTCCTAAGGTCAGCAGGTCCTGGGAGATTCCACAGATAGTGAGATTCTCAGGTAGGAGCCTAACATAGTTACAAAAGAGGGATGTATTTCAGGTCTGGAAGAGATTACACAGATCGGGACAGCTCAATGGACTGAGTAGTTTTTCACGGATATGGAAAAGTTGGAGGAGCTGAAGGAGTTTGCACGGATAGGGACGGATGTCGAGGTTCGAGGCAATTACATTGACATGGAGGGTAATATTGGTAGGAAGAGCTTACAGGGATAGACAGGACAGTTGGGGATTACAGGGCTGATGGAATTTACTATCTACTGGGGAAATTTAGGGATTAGGGTGTTAGTGATTTTAGAACCTGACACAGACAGAGAGCAGTGTGTGGACTGGAGGAGCTTCCAAGCAGGGGAAGGTTTATCGGGACTGGACGATATTACAGAGATCACGAATACAACATGGGCCAGGAGTGATGCCTGTTATCACCTGTGCTGTCTCAGTTAGGAACAGTACAGCAGAGGGGAAAGCACAATCTTCACAAGATGGTGAGAATGCAGCCTAGAATATTGTTATGCCTTTGCCCAGCTCTGTATCTGTGAACTGTCTTCTGGGTCTTAATGCATAAGGTCACTTAACTCCTCCCTGTGCTGTTTACTGTGAGTGAGCTTACAGACTGCAGGATTTACTGTAGGTTCCAGACCTCTCTCTCCATATCTCTCCGGCTGACCAAAGCTCTTCAATGAGGTGATGGATGAGAGAGGAGTTAGGAAGATCCTGATTACCTGCCTGAGACAGAGCAAACAACAGAACGGGAAATTAGAGTGATTCAGTGAGGATAACTCATGTACAGTAGCACTGAGTCCAGCAGAGATCTGGAAAATCGCAGTCTCCACCCCTGGCCTGTGTTGCCTCGTCTCTCTGGAATGGATAATTCTGTTGGCTCAGGATCTGGAGTAGCGGCAAGAGTGAGAGGTCTGACAGAGGCAACAATTAGACCCTCACAGTGAGGGATATCACATGGAGAGAGACTGAGTAATATCACCAGAGTGCAGGAAGGTTTCAGAATCACGCAATGATGTCAGAAGAAGTGGGACTGATGCAGTGGGCACTGTTATCAGTACTCAGGGAGGAGTCAGCTATTGTAATGGGATGGTACAGTGCTCAGACCAGTGTGCTGGTCAATCAGATGACCATGAATATGCAGTGCTTCAAACTGACACAGAAGAGGAGGGACAGGGTTCAGCTGAAAAGAAATTCCCAATTCCATAGAGAAAGGTTGAAATATTGAAACATGGGGATGTAGCTGAAGACAAACAGAAAGAAACAGGAAGCAACTGAGTTTAAGTAAAATTGTACATCAGTAGATAGTTTTTTGACAGGAAATTCTGGCAGAAAAGTAATTTACTGTTTCTAAATCTGAATGCACGAAGCATTTTCCATAAGTGATATGCACGTGTGGCTTGTGATTTCTGCCTAATCTCCATCAGGGAGACGTGGGCACGTGGTGGGGCATTAATATTCAGGGCTACGCAACGCTGTGGAAAGTCAGACAGAATGGGAAGCAGGATGGGGAAATCTCAGTTAGAGATAATGTTGGGATTCCCAAGAGACTATGTGGCCTCAGATTATCAATCATTAAGAGACCAAATTCTGGGTAATAAGAGTCAGAACACAAAAGTGGAAGGGCAGTGTTAAAGCCCCTTTACAGCATTATATTGTGAGACATGGCATTTGACAGGGAATTATTGGAATTTGTAACAAAGGCACTGGGAAAATTGTGAGGAGATTCAATCTCCCTATTTTATCCTCTCATTGGCGGTGAGTCACAGACGAGGCTGACTCTCTCCCATGCTCAGGGGGAGTCTGTAGGTGGGTGAGCAGACCGATGTGGCCTTCCACAAACTCTATAACACTTGGGGCAGAAGGTGGCCGTGGGAAGGGGGTGGGTGGGATTTTGGTGTGGCTCGACACCTTCCCAATGCTCCTCCCCCACTTTGGACGGTCTTGTCCCAGTAATTCCCAGGATTTACCAGATTTGATTAAGAGATGCTTGGAAGACAAAAACAAACGAACAATTATGAAGACGACAATGCTTCAGAAATAAGGAAGCATTTGTTAAAGGGATCACTCCGTGTTGAATAACAGGAGGAAACCTGTAGGAAGAGGAAACATTGTCAAGGTTTAATGAAATGATAGGAACAAGAAGAGTTGAAGATTCTGAAGGCAGTGATAGTGTTACAGAGAGGGACAAGGGCCTGAACAATGTTACAATGCCAGTACGAAGTGCTGCAGCTGGAGGAGTTTGCAGCGGTAAGCGATGGAAGTATGTATTTTTATTTATTCATTCATGGGCTGAGGATGTCACTGCCTGGACCAGCATACATTACCCACTGCTACTTGCCCAGAGGCAGCTCAGGGTCAGCCATATTGCTGTGGGTCTGGAGTCACAATTCAGTGAGACTGGGTAACAACGTCAGATGTCCTTCCCTCAAGGTAATGAGTGAACTAGTGGAGTTTTTCCACATAATCAACAAAGTTGTTATGGTGGCTTCACTAATGTCCTGTACAGACACAATATAACATCCCCACTCCTACTCTCAATGCTCTGCCCAATGAAGGTAACCTTCCCAAATGCCTGCTTCACCAGCTTGTCTACCTGTGACACCACTTTCAAAGAACTGTGTACCTGCATCCCTATGTCTCTTTATTTGACAACACTACCCAGGGCCCGAACATAACAAGTGCAGTCCTGGTTTGCCTGAGCAAAATGCAACATCATGATTTCCTCCACCTCCTAGTCCTAAACTCACTGGCCCAGCAGGACTTTTGATCCAACTGTACTGTTAGATAACCTTCTTCACTGTTCACTTTCCCACCAATTTCAGTGTCGTTCACCAACTTGCTAACCATGACTCCTGTATTCTCATCAAAACCGTTTATATAAATGATGCATAAGAGTGACCGAGCACTGAACCCCATGGTACACCATTGGTCGTCGGCCTGCAGCTTGTGTAGCAACCCTCTATGAACACGCTATGTCTCCTACCGTCAATCCTATTTTGTATCCAGTTGGTGAGGGCTCTCTGGTTCTGTGTGATCTAAACTTATTAACCAGTCTGCCAGGCAGGACCGTGTCAAAGGCCTTGCTTAAGTCGATGGAGACATCTACTGTTCTGCCTTGATCCATTAATTGTCTACCTCCAAAAACACACAGTCAGCATTTTCCAGCACAAAGCCGTGCTGATTATCTCCAATCATTCCTTGCTTTTCCAAATGCATGATGATCCTTTCTCTCAGAATCTAGTCCAACAACTTACCCACCCCTGCCACCAGTCTCATTGGTCATTAGTGGCTTTCGCTTGTACAAACACCTCTGTGAGGAGCTCTGCAATTTCCTCCCTAGCTTCTCACATCGCGCTAGGATACATCTGATCATGTCCCAAGGTTTTATCTAACGTTTTGCATTTTAAGACATCCAGCACCTTCTGTTCTCCAATGTGAACTCTGTTCAAGACATCGCTGCATTTTCGCAAATTCCCGAGATTCCATGTCTTTCTCCACAGTAAATTCTAACGCAAAATATTTGTTTTGGATCTTCCCCATCAACTGTGATTCCACATAGAGAGCGTCATTGACCTTTCAGGGGCCCTATTCTATCCCTCGTTATACTTTAGCCCCTGTTGAAACTTGTCAAAATGCTTCTGAAATTTCAAATATCTCCCACCACCACTAGCCTCCCCCACCGTTATCTTTTCTGCCATTTATGCTCAACCAAAAATATAGAGTCCAACAGATTTCAAAAAATTCCCCTTTCATAAAATTATGCGTCTCCCACTGTTTCTAAGCGTCCAGTTATCATTCATTGTTATATCCTTTATAATACCGACCAGTACATTCCCGACTTACTATCAGGCTAACACCGTTTGGTGTCAGACTGACTGCACAAAGGGTTTTTGGAAATCCTTGTGTATCAGTCGGAAAAAGGTAGCTTACAGTGTCAGCAGGAACAGAGAAGGCAAATCAAATGCCATTTATTACAAAGGGAATGGAGTCTAACAATAGGGATGTCTATCTAAAACGATATAAGGTACCAGGCAGACTACACCTAGAATATTATGAACAGTGTTAGTCCCCGAAGGAAAGATATTCTTGCATTGAAGGCAGCAGAGAAGGGTCACTCGGCTTATCCTGGAAATAGTGTTATTTTCTAATTGGAAGAGATGGAGTAGAATGAGTTTAAACCATTAGTATTTCGAAAACTGGGAGAGAAATTGAATGAACATCTAGGATTCTTAGAGGCTCTACTATGGTAGATGCCAGGGAGGTTAGAAAATAGAGGTTACAGAGATAAGGAAGATTGGAGTGAATAGAGGAGGTTTCAGAGATAGGGAAGGGTGGAGTGACTGAGGGACGTTACAGAGATAATGAGGGTTGGAGTGACTGGGTGAGGTTACAGTGATAGGGAGGGATGGAGTGACTGGTGGAGGTTACAGAGATAATGAGGGTTGGAGTGACTGGGTGAGGTTACAGTGATAGGGAGGGATGGAGTGACTGGTGGAGGTTACAGAGATAGGGAGGGAAGGAGTGACTGGGTGGGGTTACAGAGATAATGAGGGTTAGAGTGACTGGTGGAGGTTACAGAGACAGGGAGGGATGGAGTGACTGGGGAGGTTACAGAGATAGGGAGGGAAGGAGTCACTGGGGAGGTGACAGAGAGGGCTGTAGTGTCTGGGGAGGTTATGGAGATACGGAGTGATGGAGTGACTGGGGAGGTTACAGAGATGGAGGGATGAAGTGACTGGGGATGTAACGGAGACAGGGAGGGCTGGAGTGACTGGGGGAAGTTACAGAGATAGGGCGAGATGGAGTGACTGGAGAAGGTACAGGGATAGGGAGGGATGGAGTTACTGGAAGTGGTTACAATGATAGGGAGGGAAGTAGTCACTGGGGAGGTTACAGAGATATGGAGGTTTGGAGTGACTGGGAGTGGTTACATAGATATGGAGGTTTGGAGTGACTGGGAAGGTTACAGAGATAGGGAGGGATGGAGTCACTGGGTGAGGTTACAGAGATAGGGAGGTTTGGAGTGACTGGGAGTGGTTACAGAGATAGGGAGGGAAGGAGTGACTGGTGAAGTTACAGAGATAATGAGGGTTGGAGAGACTGGAGGAGGTTACAGAGATAGGGAGGGCTGGAGTGACTGGGTGAGGTTGCAGCAATAGAGAGGGTAGGCGTGACTGGGTGAGGTTACAGAGATAATGAGGGTTGGAGTGACTGGGGAGGTTACAGAGATAGGGAGGGATGGAGTGACTGGGGTGGTTACAGAGATGGGGAGATGGAGTGACTGGGGAGGTTACAGAGATAGTGAGGGAAGGAGTCACTGGGGAGGTTACAGAGATATGGAGGTTTGGAGTGACTGGGAGTGGTTACAGAGATAGGGAGGGAAGGAGTCACTTGGGAGGTTACAGAGATATGGAGGTTTGGAGTGACGGGGGAGGTTACAGAGATAGGTGGGGATGGTGTGACATGGAGTGGTTACAGGGATAGGGAGGGAAAGAGTAACTGGGGAGATTACAGAGATATGGAGGTTTGGAGTGACTGGGGAGTTTACAGAGATAGGGAGGAAAGGATTGACTGAGGAAGGTGATAGAGGTAGGGAGGGAAGGAGTCACTTAGGAGGTTACATAGATATGGAGGTTTGGAGTGACTGGGGGAGGTTACAGAGACAGGGAGGTTTGGAGTGGCTGGGTGAGGTTACAGTGATAGGGAGGGAAGGAGTGACTGTGTGAGAATACAGCGATAGGGAGGGAAGGAATCACTGGGGGAGGTTACAGAGATAGTGAGGTTTGGAGTGACTGGGGGTGGTTACAGAGAGAGGGAAGGAAGGAGTCACTGGAGGAGGTAACAGAGATAGGGAGGTTTGGAGTGACTGGGGCAGGTTACAGAGATAGGGAGGGAAGGAGACACTGGGGGAAGTTACAGAAATAAGGAGGTTTGGAGTGACTGGGGGAGGTTACAGAGATAGGGAGGTTTGGAGTGACTGGGTGGTTACAGAGATAGGGAGGGATGGAGTGACTGGGTGATGTTACAGATGTAGGGAGGGATGGAGTGATGAGGGGTGGTTACAGAGATAGGGAGGGAAGGAATCACTGGAGGAGATTGCAGAGATAGGGAGGTTTGGAGTGACTGGGAGAGGTTACAGTGATAGGGAGGTTTGGAGTGACTTGGAGTGGTTACAGCGATATGGAGGGAAGTAGTCACTGGGGAGGTTACAGAGATAGGGAGGGAAGGAATCACTGGGGAGGGTACAGAGATAGGGAGGGAAGGAGTGACTGGGAGGTTACAGAGATAAGGAGGTTTGGAGTGACTGGGTGAGATTGCAGAGATAGGGAGGGATGGAGTGACGGAGGTACAGCAATAGGGAGGGATGGAGTGACTGGGGGAACTTACAGAGATAGGGTAGTTTGGAGTGACTATGAGGCGGTAGAGGGATAGGGAGAACTTTGGAGTCTGATCGAGATTTAACGAAATAGGGACAGACATTCATCCTGTGGAGGCTGGAGGAGGTGACTGAAGCGGAATGTGTGAAGGGCTGGGAGAAGTATACTGTGACAGGGAGGATTATAGGAGGTAATGTTCATTAGAGAAATATATATTGTCGACGCTTCTGGAGGTGGCATTGGCAAATGTTTCTAATTACACAAGGAGATTACATGCACATGGAGGTGAGTAGGAAGAGGATGAGGTTACTGAGTGTTGGACTGTTTTGTAGAGGTAGAAGAGGTGTATTGTGATCGTGAGGGTTGCAGAGATGAAATGGTGTAATAGGGAGGGTAGTAGGGGCAGGATGGTGCACAGTGATAAGGAGGAGCTGGAAGATGCGAGGTTTGTGGTGATGGTTTTTGCGATTGGTTGAAGTTCGTAATACGGAGTAATGTAGACACTGGATGGTTCTTCAGACTGAAGGAGATTACAGAAAGCGAGAGCTGCAGGGACTGGGCTTGGATACAGCCACAAAGAGGATGTTTCAGGTACATGGCCCACAGCCTGACCCTCACAACCATCTAACATTGCCCCCAGCCTGACCCTTACGACCCCAACACACCTCCCCTAGCCTCACACTCAGCGCCGCCCCCATCCTGACACTCCCTGCTGTCCACACACCGCCCCCAGCCTGACCCTCACCGCCGTTCAAAACCGCCCACAGCCTGACCCCGACTCCCATCCACACACCGCCCCCAGCGTGACCTTCACCACCGTCCACACACTGCCCCCAGCCTGACCGTCACTGCACCAACACACCGCCCCCAGCCTGACACTTACTGCTGTTCAACACTGCCCCCAGCCTGACCCTCACCGCTGTCCACACACTGTCCCCAGCCTGACCCTCACCACCGTTCAACAATGCCCCCCTGCGTGACCCTCACCACCGTTCTACACCACTGACAGCCTGATCCTAACCACCGTACACATACCACCCCCTGCATGACACTCACCACCGTTCAACATCGCCCCCAGTCTGACCCTCACCGACGTCCACACAACTCCCCCTGCCTGACCCTCACTGCCATCCACACACGGCCCCAGTCTGACCCTGACCACCGTCCAACACCGTTCTCAGCCTGACCAACACCAGCATCCACACACCATTCCCAGCCTGACCCTCACCGTCATCCGCACACCGCCCCCCAGCCTGACCCTCACTGCCATCCACACAAGGTTGTCAGCATGACCCTCACCACCGTTAATACACCGTTCCCAGCCTGACCCTTACTGCCGTCCACACACTGCCGCCAACCTGATCCTCACCATCATCCAACACCACCCCCTAGCCTGACCCTCTCCGCTGCCCACACACAACCTCCAGCCTGACCATCACTGCCATCCACAAACCGCCCCCAGCCTGACCCTCACCACTGTCCACACATTGCCCCCAGACTGACCCTCACCGCCGTCCACACACCACCCCCAACCTGATACTCACCACCGTCCACACTCCGCTGCCAGCCTGACGCTCACCACACTAACACCACCCCCGCCTGACACTCCCAGCCACCAACACACCGCCCACAGTCTGACACTCACCACTCCCCAAACATCCACCCCCAGCCTGACACTCACCGCCATCCAACAACACCACCAGCCCGACCATCAACGCCGTCTACACACCACCACCAGCCTGAACCTCACCGCACCAACACACCACCTCTAACCTGACCCAGACAGACCTCCTACTCACCACCTCCAGCCTGACCCTCATGGCTGTCCACACACCACCCCCGCTTGACACTCACCGCCCCCGACACACCACCCACAGTCTGACACTCACCTCTCCTCAAAGATCTGCCCCCAGCCTGACCCTCACCGCCCCAACCCTGACCCTCACCGCCCACACCCTGACCATCAGCGCCGTCCAAAAACGCCACCAGGCCGATGCTCAACGCCATCCACACACCACCAACAGCCTGACCCTCACAGTCGCCAAAAAACCGCCTCCTGCCTGACCGTCAACGCCGACCACAAACTGCCGCTAGCCTGAACGTCACAACCGCCCACACACCGCCCCCGCCTGATCCTCACTGCAGTCCACACATTGACCCCTGCCTGACCCTCACCGCCAGCCACACACCGCCTCCAGGCTGACCCTCACTACCTTCCACACAGCATTCCCAGCCTGACCCGCACTGCCATCCACACACCAGCCCCAGCCTGACCCTCAGTGCCATCCACAAACCACCCCACCCTGTCCCTCACTGCTGTTCAACAGTGCCCCCAGCCTGACCCTCAACGCCATCCAAATCCAGCCCCAGCCTGACTCTCACCACTGTCTGCACACCGCCCCCAGCCTGACCCTCGCCATCGTCCACACACTGCCCCCAGCCTGACCCTCACCGCCGTCCACACAACGCCACAAACCTGAATCTCACCGCCATCACACAATGCCCTCTGCCTGACCCTCACTGCCATCCACACACCACCCCCAGCCTGACCCTCACCCCTGTCCACACACCGCGAACAGCCTGACCCTTATTACCGACAACACTCGGCCGCCTGCCTGTACCTCACTGCCGTTCAACACCACCCATAGCCTGTCCCACACTGCTGTCCACATGCTGACCCCAGCCTTACCATCATCGCCGTCCACATTCCAGTCCCAGCCTGACCATGACTGCCGTCCGCACACTGCCCACAGCCTGACCCTCACGTCCATCCACACACCACCTCCTGCTTGACACTCACAGCCCAGACACACCACCCACAGTATAACACTCAACACTCCCCAAACGTCCGCCGCCAGCCTGACCCTCACACCTCCCACCCTGTCCCTCGACGCCGTTCACACATCGACACCAGCCTGAACCTCACAGCCGCCCACAGACCGCCCCCTTCTGAACCTCACTGCTGTCCACACACCACCCTCAGTCTGAACTTCACTGCAGTCCACACATCGCACACTGCCCCCAGCCTGACTCTCTCTGCCAACCGCACACCACTCCCATCCTGTTCCTCACCGCTGTCCAACACCACTCCCAGCCTGACCCTCATCGCCGTTTACATTCAAGCCCCAGATTGACACCCACTGCCGTCTTCACACCGCCCCCAGCCTGACCCTCACCGCCGTGCACACCCTGCCCCCAGCCGGACCTTCACTGACATGCACACACCGCCCCTAGCCTGACCCGCACCGCCGTTCAACAATGCACCTAGACTGTCCATGCACCGCCGTTCAACAATGCCCCCAGCCTGACCCGCACCGCAGTTCAACAATGCACCTAGCCTGACCCTCACCACCATTCAACATCGCCCCCAGCCTGACCTTCACCAACATCCACACAACTCCCGCTGCCTGACCCTCACTGCCGTCCACACACGGCACTAGCCCGATTCTCACTGCCTTCACACAGCGCCCTCTGCCTGACCCTCACTGCCATCCATACCCTGCCCCAGCCTGACCCTCACCGCTATCCACACACCACACCCAGCCTGACCCTCACCGCTGTCCATACCCCGCCAACAGCTTGACCGTCACTGCCAATATCACTAGACCCCAACCTGTCCCTCACTGCCATTCAACACCGCCCATAGCCTGTCCCTCACTGCTGTCAACATCCTGACCCCAGCCCGAACCTCATCGCCATCCACATTGCAGCCTCACCTTATCCATCACTGCTGTGGGCACACTGCCCACAGCCTGACCGTCACATCCAACTGCACACCACCCCCTTTTTGACACTCACCGCCCAGTCACACCGCCCACAATATAACACTCACCACTCCCCAAAAATCCGCCGCCAGCCTGACCCTCACCACCCCCACCCTGATCCTCGACGCCGTCCACTCATTGACACCAGCCTGAACCTCACAGCCGCCCACACACTGTCCCCGTCTGAGCCTCACTGCAGTACACACACCGACCTCTGCATGACCCTCACCGCCGCCCACACACCATTCCCAGCCTGACCCGCACTGCCGTCCACACACCACCCTCAGTCTGACCTTCACTGCCATCCACACACCGCCCCCAGCCTGATCCTCTCTGCCGTCCACACACCGCTCCCATCCTGTCCCTCACTGCTGTCCCACACCGCCCCCAGCCTGACCCTCATCGCCGTCCACTTTCCAGCCTCAGCCTGACACTCACCACTGTCTGCACACTGCCCCCAGCCTGACCCTCGCCATCGTCCACACACTGCCCCCAGCCTGACCCTCACCGCCGTCCACACAACGCCACAAGCCTGAATCTCACCGCCATCACATAATGCCCTCTGCCTGACCCTCACCGACGTCCACACACCGCCCCCAGCCTGACCCGCACCGCCATTCAACAATGCACCTAACCTGACACTCACCGCTGTTCAACACCGCCGACAGCCTGACCCTAACCACCGTGCACACACCTCCCCCTGCACACACACAATGCCCTCTGCCTGACCCTCACTGCCATCCATACACTGCCCCAGCCTGACCCTCACCGCTATCCACACACCACACCCAGCCTGACCGTCACTGCCAATAACACTAGACCCCCAACCTGTGCCTCACTGCCGTTTAGCACTGCCCATAGCCTGTCCCTCACTGCTGTCCACATACTGACCCCAGCCCGCACCTCATCGCCGTCCACATTCCAGCGCCAGCCTGACCATCACCGCCGTCCACACACCGCCCACAGCCTGACCTTCACGTCCATTCACACACCACCCCCTGGTTGACACTCACTGCCCAGACACACAGCCCACAGTATAACACTCACCACTCCCCAAAAATATTCCGCCAGCCTGACCATCACCGCCCCCACCCTGACCCTCGATGCTGTCCACACATCGACACCAGCCTGAACCTCACAGCCGCATACACACCGCCCCCGTCTGAGCCTCACTGCAGTCCATATGACGCTCACTGCCGCCCACACACTGTTCCCAGCCTGACCCGCACTGCCGTCCACATACCGCCCTCAGTCTGACCCTCTCTGCCGTCCACATACCGCCCTCATTCTGACCCTCTCTGCTGTCGGCACATGGCTCCAATCCTGTCCCTCATCGCTGTCGAACACCACCCCCAGCCTGACCCTCATCGCCATCCACATTCCAGCCCCAGCCTGACCCTCACCAACGTCTGCACACAACCCGCAACCTGACCCTCGCTGCCGTCCACACACTGCCCCCAGCCTGACCCTCACCGACGTCCACACACCGCCCTCAGCCTGACCTGCACCGCCGTTCAACAATGCCCCCAGCCTGACCCTCACGGCTGTTCAACAATGCCCCTAGCCACACCCTCACCGCTGTTCAACAATGCCCCCAGCCTGACCCTCACCACCATCCAACATCGCCCCCAGCGTGACCATCACCAACGACAACACAACTCCACCTGCCTGACCCTCACTGCCGTCCACACACGGCCCCAGCCTGACCCTCACCACCGTACAACACCATTCTCAGCCTGACCCTCACTGCCGTCCACACATTGCCCCAAGACTGACCCCCACGCTGTCCACACACCGCCCCCCCAGCCTGATACTCACCACCATCCACACTCCGCTCCCAGCCTGACGCTCACTGCACCAACACACCACCCTCTGCCTGATACTCACTGCCATCCACACACCGCCCCCAGCCTGACCCTCACCATCTTCCACACACCGTTCCCAGCCTTACCCTCACTGCCACTGACACATCGCCCACAGTCTGACACTCACCAATCCTCAAAAATCTGTCCCCAGCCTGACCCTCACCGCCGTCCAACATCGCCACCGACCCGACACACAATGCCGTCCGCACACGGCCACCAGCCTGAACCTCACAACCGCCCGCACACTGCCCCTGCCTGACCTTCACTGCCGTCCACACACCGTCCCCTGCTTGTCCCTCACTACCCTGACACATCGTCCCCAGCCTTACCCTCACCGCCCCCACTCACTGCCTCCAGCCTGACCCTCACCGCTCCTAGCCTGACCCTCACTGACCCCAGCCCGTCCCTCACCGCCGTCCACACACCGCCCCCAGTCTGAACTTCACTGCTATCCACAACCGCCCTAGCCTGACCGTCACAGACATACGCACACCGCGTGCCCCTTACCACCATCCATCACCACCCACAGCCTGACCCCACCGCTGTCCAACACCGACCCCAGCCTGACCCTCACTGCACCAACGCACAGCTCCCAACCTGACCCTCACCAACCCCCCAATCACCACCCTCAATATGACCCTCACGTCCATCCACACGCCGCCCCATGCCTGACACTCAATGCCCGCGACTCACCGCCCACAATCTGACACTCACCACTCCCCAAAATTCTGCCCCCAGCCTGACTCTCACTGCTTCAGCCTGTCCCTCACACCATCAACAAACCACCCCCAGCCTGACCCTCACCGCTGCCCACACACGACCCCCAGCCTGATCCTCACCGCCTTCCACACACCGTTCCCAGCTGGACCCTCACTGCCACCGACACACCACCCACAGTCTGACACTCACTACTGCACATAAATCTGCCCCAGCCTGACCATCACCGCTGTCCGCACTCCGCCCCCAGCCTAACCCTCACTGCACCAACAGTCAGCCCCAAACCTAACCCTCACCAACCCCCCAATCATCACCCTCAGTCTGACCCTCACGACCGTCCACACATCAACCCCTGCCTGGCACTCATCGCCTCTGACACACCACCCCCAGCCTGACCCTCACCGCCGTCCAACTTCGCCACCAGCCTGACTCTCAACACCGTCCACACACCGCCACCAGCCTGACCCTCACAGCCTCCAACAAACCGCCCACAGCCTGACTCTAGCCGCTGTCCACACACCACCCCAGCCTGACCCTCACTGCCATCAAACATCGTCCGCAACCTGACCCTCCCCATCGGCCACACACTGCCCTCAGGCTGACCCTCACCACAGTCCACACACCACCCCCAGCCTGACCCACACTGCCCCCGACACACCACCGGAAGCCTGACCCTCACTGACGTCCACACATTGCCCACAGCCTGACCCTCACCACATTCCACACATCGACCCCGCCTGACCCTCACCACCGTTCAACACCGCCCCCTGCCTGACCCTCACCACCGTCCACACTCCGCACCCAGCCTGACTCTCAGTGCTATACACACACCGCCCCCATCCTGACCCTCATCGCTGTCCAACACCACCCACAGCCTGACCCTCATTGCCATTCAAAACCACCCGCAGCCTGACACTCACCACCGTCCACACTCTGCCCCCAGCCTGAAACTCACCGCACCTACGCACCACACCCAACCTTACCCTCACTGCCCCCCAATCACCACTCCGCAGCTTCATACTCACCACCGTCCAGACACCGCCCCCTGCTTGACATTCAACATCCACGACACACTGCACACAGTCTGACACTCAGCACTCCCCAATAATCCACCCCCAGCCTGACCCCCACCGCGCCCACCCTGACCCCCGCCGCCATCCAACATCACCACCAGCACAACCCTCAACACCATCCACACATGGCCACCAGCTTGACCCTCACACCCGCTAACACACCGCCCCGAACCTGACCCTGACCGCCATCCACACACCGCCCTTAGCCTGACCCTCACCACCGTCCACACAACGTTCCCAGTCTGACCTTCACTGCCGTCCACACACTGCCTCCAGCCTAACCCTCAATGCCGTCCAGACACCGCCTCTAGCCTGACCCTCACAACCATCCACACACCACCCCTCGCCTGACCCCCACCACTGTCCAACACCGCCCCCAGCCTGACCCTCACCGTCATCCACATTCTAGCCCCAGCCTGACCATCACTACCATCTGCGCACCACCCCCAGCCTGACCCTCACCACCGTCTGCACACCGCCCCCAGTCTGATCGTCACCACCCCAACCTGATGCTCACCGCCATCCACGCACCTTCCACAGACTGACCCTCACCACCATCCAACACCACACACAGCCGTCCCCACACCGCCGTCCATACACTGCCCCCTTATTGGCCCTCACAGCCGCCCACACACCGTCCACAGCCTGGCCCTCAACACCGGCCAACACCCCTCCCAGCCGTACACACAATGCCATTCATACACTGCCCCCGCCTGACCCTCACAGCCAGCCACACACCGCCTACTGCCTGACCATCACTGCCGTTCACAAACCGCCTCCAGTTGAACCTCACCACCGTCCACACAGTAGCCCCAGCCTGACCCTCACTGCCATCCTCACACCGCCACAGACTTACTCTCACTGCCGCCCACACAACGCCCCCAACCTGACACTCACCGCCATCCAAACCCAACCCTAACCTGACCCTCAAGTGCCGTCCAGGTCTGGCCCCAGCCTGACCCTCACCACCGTCAAACACACCGACCCGAGCCAGACCCTCACCGACTCCACACACCATTCTCAGCCTGACACTCACCGTCGTCCACACACCGCCCACAGCCTGACCATCACGGCCATTCAACACCGCCCCCAGCCTTACTCCAACCGCCGTCCAACACCACCCACAGCCTAACACTCAACACCATTCAACACCGTCCCCAGCCTAAAATTCATCGCCGTCCACACACTGCTCCCAGCTTGACACTCAGTGCCGCCCACCGAATGCCCCCAGCCTGACCAATTCTACCGTCCACACACTGCCACCAGGCCGTCCCTCACTGCCATCCCCACACCATCACCAGCATGACACAAACCACCATCCACTCACCTTCCCAGCCAGACCCTCACGACGATCCGCACACCGCCCCCAGCCTGACGCTCGCTTCCCCGGCACACCACCCCCAGTCTGACCCTCCCCAATCGCCAAAAAACCGTCCCCAGCATAACCATCACCGCCCCCAGCTTTAACCTCACCGCCATTCAACACCCCCCTCAGCCTGAGTCCAATTACCGTCCACACACCACCCCAAGTTTGGCCCTCACCGCTGTCGAACACCGCTCCCAGCCTGACTATCAATGCCACCAACACACCGACTCAGCCTGAAACTCACCGCCATCCACACACCATTCCCAGCCAGACCATCAAAGCCTTCCAACACCACCCCAAGCCTGACCCTCACTTTTTTCCAACACCACCCCCAGCCTGACTCTCACGGCCGCCCACACACCGCCACCAGCCTGACCCTCACCGCCATTCAAACCCGCTCATAGCCTGACACCCATTGCCGTCCACACACTGCCCCCAGTCTGACCCTCTCTGCCGTCCACACATCGCACCAGACTGGCCCTCAACCCCGTCCACACACCGTTCCCAGCTGTCTCTCACATCCGTCCACACACCGCCCCCAAACTGACTCTCACGGCTGTCCACACACCGCCAACACCCTGCCTCTTACCGCAGTCCAACACCATGCCCAGCCGTACCCACAGTGCCGTCCATGCACTGCCTACAACCTTGCCCTCATCACCGTCCACACATCGGCCCAGCCTTACCCTCACCACCCTCTTCACACTGCCCCAGCCCTACCCTCACTGTCGTCCATACACCGCTCCCTGCCTGATGCTTACTTCTGACCACACTCCGCCCCCTGCCTGACCCTCACTGCCATCCACTAACGCCCCCGACTGACCCTCACCGCCGTCCACACAATGCACCCAGCCTGAACCCCCTGCCATTCACACACCACCCCCAGCCTGACCCTCACTGCCGTCCTCACACCGCCACAACCTGAATTTCAATGCCACCCACACACCGCCCCCAGCCTGACACTCACCGCCGTCCAACACCAGCCCCAGCCTTTCCCTCACCACCATCAACAAACCGACCCGAGCAGACCGTCACCGACCCCACACACTGCCCCCAGCCTGATCCTCATTGCCCATCACACACGGCCCACAAACTGTCCCTCACAGCCATTCAACACAGACACCAGCCTGACCTTCACTGCCGTCCACACACTGTTCTCAGCCTGACCCTCACCACCATCCAACACCGCCCCCAGCCTGACCCCCACGGCCATCCACACACAGCCCACAGCCTGACACACACTGCCGCCTACACTCTGCCCCCAGACTGACCCACACTGCCACTCACACACAGCTCCCAACCTGACCCTCACCGCTGCCCACACATCGCTGTCAGCCTGAGCCATACCACAGCCCACACACCGCCACGAGGCTGACCCTCACCACTATCCACACACCTACACCAGCCAGACACAAACCACCTTCCACCCAATATACCGAGCCTGACCCTCACTGCTATCCCCAAACCGCCCCCAGCCTGACCATCTCTGCCATCCACACATGCTCCCAGCCTGACACTCACTGCAGTCCACACATCACCCCAAGCCTTACCCTCAACGCCGTCCATACACCGCCCCCTGCCTGACACTCATTGCCGTCCACACACCAGCCCCAGCCTGACCCTCACAACTGTCCGCACATTGCCGCAGCCTTACCCTCACCGCTGTCCATCACTGCCCCCAGCCTGACACCCACTGCCATCCAACACGACCCCAGCCTAACCCTCAACGCCGTCCAACACCGCCCACAGCCCAATCCTCACCTCTGTCCAATACTGCCTACAGCCTGACCCTCACCGCTGTCCAAAACCGCCCCAGGCCTAACCCTCAAAACCGTTCAGCACCGCCCACAGAATGATCCTCACCGCCGTCCACACACTGCCGCAGCCTGACACTCAGTACCGCCCACACAACGCCCTCAGCCTGATAATCACTGCCGCACATACACCGCTCCTGTCCTGACCCTCACCACCATACACGCACCGCCCCCAGCCTGAACCTCACCACCATCCACACACTGCTCCCAGCCTGACACTCACTACCGCCCACAAATCTGCCCCAGGCTGACACTCAAAGCCGCCCACACAGCTCCCAGCCAGACCCATACCACCGTCCACACACCGCCCCAGTCTGACCTCCACCGCCATCTACACGCTAACACCAGCCTGACTCTCAGCGCCATCTGCACATCGTACCCAGCCTGACCCTCACTGCCATTCAACACCGCCGCCAGCCTGATCCTCACCACCATCCACAAACTGCCCCCAGCCTGACCCTACCACACTGACACACCGCCCCCAAACTGATCCTCAGCGCCACACCACACACCACCACCCAGCATGGCCCTTACCGCCCTTCTGACACTGACCCCAGCCTGACACCGCCCCGACGCTCCGCCCACAGTCTGACACTCACCACTCCCCAAAAAAACACCCCCCGTCTGACCCTCACGGCTCCCAGCCTGACACTCACCGCTGTCTAACATCACCCCGAGCCGGAACCTCAACACTGTCTACACACTGCCCCCAGCCTGACCCTGACCGCCCCCAGTCTGTCTAACATCACCCCAAGCCCGACACGCAACAATGTCTTACACACCGCCCCAGCCTGACCCTCACCGCCCTCAGCCTGAACCTCACTACCATCCACACACCACCCCCTGCCTGACCCCCACTGCTCCAATACACCGCCCCAGCCTGACCCTCACTGCCGGCCACACACAGCCCCATTTTTGCCCTCAGCGCCATCCACAGACCGCCCCCAACCTGATGCTTACCACCATCCACACACCGCCCAAGACTAGCCCTCAGTGCCATTGAACACCGCTCCCAACCTGACCCTCACCACCGTCTACACACCACCTGACACTGTCTACACACCACCCCCAGCCTGACACTCACCGCCGCCCACACACCGCCCCCAGCCTGACCCTCACTGCCCCGATACACCGCCCCTAGCCTGGCACTCACTGCCCCGATACCCCGCCCCCAGCCTAATCCTCACCACCACGAAACACCGCCCCCAACCTGACCTTCAACGCCACCCACACATCGCCCCCAGAATGACCCTCACTGCCACGACTCACCGCCCACAGTCAGACCCTCAGCAGCCCCCTCACACCGCCCCCATCCTGATCCTCTCTGCATTAACATACCACCCCCAGCCTGACCCTCACCACCCCTAACACACCACCCACATTCTGACACTCACCACTCTCCAGAAAACGGTCACCAGCCTGACCATCACCGCTCCCACCCTGACCCTCACCGCCATCCAACATCGCTCGCAGCCTGACCCTCACTGCCGTCCACACACCACCCCCAGCCTGACCCTCATTGCCGTTCCACACAGCCCACAGCCTGTCTCCCACTGCCGTCCACGCACTGACCCCAGCCTGACACTCGCCTCCATTGACACACTGTCCCCAGCCTGATCCTCACCACCATTCACATTCTGCCACCAGGCTGACCCTCAACACCATCCACCCACCGCCGCCAGCCTGACCTTCAGCGGCGTCTACGCACCACCCCCAGCCTGACCCTCACTGGAGTCTAACACCGCCCTCAGCCTGACCCCCACTGCCGTCCAACACGCCCCAGCCTGACCCCCACTGCCGTCCAACACTGCCCCCAGCCTAACCCTCACCGCCATTCAACACCGCCCACAGCCTGACCTTCATCGCTGTCCACACACCGCTCCCAGCCTGACCCATACCACAGCCCACACACCGCGTCCAGCCTGACCCTCACCACCACCCACAGACCGCCACTAGCCTGACCCTCACCACTATCCACACACCTACACCAGCCAGACACAAACCACCCTCCACCCAATATACCGAGTCTGACCCTCACTGCTGTCCCCACACTGCCCTCAGCCTGACCATCTCCACCATCCACACACGGTCCCAGCCTGACAATCACTGCAGTCCACACACCATCGCCAGACTGACCCTCAGTGGAGTCTAACACCACCCCCAGACTGACACTTACTGCTGTCCACACATCGCCCCCAGCCTGACACTCACCCCCGTCTACACATCGCCCCCAGCCTGACAGTCACCCCCGTCCACACAATGCCCCCAGCCTTACCCTCACCTCCGTCCATACACCGCGTCCTGCCTGACCCTCAGTGCTGTCCACACAATGCCCCCTGCCTGACCCTCACTGTCGACCACACACGACACCCTTCCCAACCCTCACCGCCATCCAATACACGCTCCCGACTGACTCTCAACACCATTCACACACCGCGCCCTGCCTGACCATCACTGCCATCCACACACCGCACCAGACTGGCCCTCAACGCCGTCCACACACCGTTCCCAGCCTGACCCTCACAGCTGTGCACACAATGACCCCAGCCTGATCCTCACCGCCATTGACACACCGTCCCCAGCCTGATCCTCACCACTGTCCAACACCGCCCCCTAGCCTGACTCTCACGACTGCACACACACCGGCCCCAGCCTGACCCTCACAACAGTCCACACACTGCCGCAGCCTTACCCTTACCGCTGTCCATCACTGCCCCCAAGCCTAACCCTCAATGCCATCCAGCACTGTCCCCAGCCCAATCCCCACCTCTGTCCAACACTGCCTCCAGCCTGACCCTCACCGCTGTGCAACAGTGCTCCCAGCCTAACCCTCACTGCCGTCCAACACCACCCCCAGCCTAACCCTCAAAACCGTTCAGCACCACCAACAGAATGATCCTCACCGCCGTCCACACACTGCTCCCAGCCTGACACTCATTACCGCCCACACAATGCCCTCAGCCTTACAATCACTGCCGCCCACAAACCGCTCCTGTCCTGACCCTAACCGCCATGCACACACCGCCTCCAGACTGAACCTCACCGCCATCCACACACTGCTCCCAGCCTGACACTCACTACCGCCCACAAACCTGCCCCAGGCTGACACACACAGCTCCCAGCCAGACCCATACCACCGTCCACACACCACCCCAGTCTGACCTCCACCGCCATCCACACACTAACACCAGCCTGACTCTCAGCGCCATCTGCACATCATACCCAGCCTGACCCTCACTGCCTTTCAACACCGCCCCCAGCCTGACCCTCACCACCATCCACAAACTGCCCCCAGCCTGACTGTCACCGCACCAACACACCGCCCCAACCTGATCCTCAGCGCCAGACCACACACCACCACCCAGCCTGACCCTCACCGCTGTTCTTACACTGACCCCAGCCTGACACTGACCGCCCCGACGCTCCGCCCACAGTCTGACACTCACCACTCCCAGAATGAAACTCACAGCCTGTCTCCCGCAGCCGTCCACGCACTGACCCCAGCATGAAACTCACCTCCGTTGATACACTGTCCCCAGCCTGATCCCAACCACCGTCAACATACTGCCACCAGGCTGACCCTCAACTCCATCCACACACCGCCTCCAGCCTGACCTTCAGCAGCGTCCACACACCACCCCCAGCCTGGCCCTCACTGCCGTCCAACACGCCCCCAGCCTGACCCCCACTGCCGTCCAACACGCCCCCAGCCTGACCCCCACTGCCGTCCAACACCGCCCGCAACCTCACCCTCAACGCCATTCAACACCGCCCACAGCTTGATCCTCACCACTCACCACACACTGCCCGCAGCCTGACGCCCACTGCCGTCCACACACCGCGCCCAGCCTGACCCTCAAACCATGCACACACCACCCCCTGCCTGCCCCTCACCGCTCCTAACACACCACCCCCAGCCTGACCTTCACTGCCGTCCACACACCGCCCCAGACTGGACCTCAGCACCGTCGAACACCGCTCCCAGATTGACCCTCACCACCATCTACTCCTCGCACCCTGCCGGACCCGTACCTTCCCCAACACTGCCCCCAGCCTGACTCTCACTGCCCCAGCCTGACTCTCACTGCCATGCACACAACGCGCCCACCTGACCCTCAGCGCCATCCAACACCTCCCCAGGCTGACCCGACTGTCCTGATGCACACCCCCAGCCTAATCATCACTGCCCCGACACACTACCGCCAGTCTGACCCTCACCGCCAACCACACTCCGCACCCAGCCTGACCCTCACCACCACCAACTCACCACCCATAGTCTGACATTCACCACACTCCAAAAAATGGCCGCCGGCCTGACACTCACCGCTCTCCACATAGCACCCACAGCCTGACCCTCACTGCCCCTGACACGCCGTCCACAGTCTGACACTCACCTCTCTCCAAAACAGTCTTCCAGCCTGACCCACACCGCCCCCAGCCTGACCATCACCTCCGCCCACACACCGCCTCCCAACAAACCTTCACCACCATTCAAACACACCCCCCAGCCTGACCCACACTGCCGTCCAACACTGCCCCCAGCCTAACCCTTAACGTTATTCAACATCGCCCACAGCCTGATGCTCACCACCGTCCAAAGCTGCCCCAGCCTAACCCTCAACGCCGTTCAACACCGCCCACGGTATGATGCTCTCTGCCAAATACACACTGCTCCTACCTTGACACTCACTGCCGACCACACACCGCTCCCAGCCTGACCCTCAAAACCATCCACTCACCGCCCCCAGCCTGACCCTCACCCCCGTCCACACACCGCCCCTTGCCTGACCCTCACCGCTGCCCACATACCACCCTCAGCCTGACCCTCACTGGCAACCACACAACGTGCTCGTCTGACCCTCAGTGCCATCCAACTCTGCTCCCAGCCTGACCCTCACCACCCGATACACCACCCCAGTCTGATCCTCACGGACCCGACACATCGTCCACAATCTGACACTCATCACTCCCCAAACACTTGCCACCAGCCTGGCCCTCACCGCCACCAGCCTGACCCTCACTGCCGTCCAACATCGCCTCCAGCCTGACCGTTACCGCCGTCCACAAACCGCCCCAGCCTAACCCTCACTGCCCCAACACACCACCCCAAGCCTGACCCTCAACACCCCCGACACACCGCCGCCAGCCTGATATGCACCACCCCGACACACTGCACACAGTCTGATACTCTCCACTCCCCAAAAAACCGTGGCCATCCTGACACTCCCCGCCCCAGCCTAACCCTCACCACTGTCAAACATCGCTCCCAGCATGACACACCCCGCGATTCACACACCGCCCCCAGACTGACCCTCACCACCATTCAATACCGCCCACAGCCTGACTCTCTTTGCTGTCCACACACCGCCACCAGGCTGACCCTCAACACCATCCACACACCGCCACCAGCCTGATACAAACCACAGTCCACCCACCGTCCCCAGCCTGACCCTCATCACCCCCCACACAACGTCCCCATACTTTTGCTCACTGCCCTGACACACCACCCACAGCCTGACCCTCACCGCCGTCCTCACACCACCCACAGCCTGACCCTCACCACCGTCCGCACACCACCCACAGCCTGACCCTCACTACCGTCCACACACTGCCCACAGCCTGACTTCCACTGCCGTTCACACACGGCCATCAGGCTGACCCTCAACGCTATCCAGACACCGCCACCAGCCTGACCCATACCACCGTCCAGACACTGCCACCAGGCTGACCTTCACCGCCATCCACTCACCACCCCTAGCCTGACCCTCACTGCTGTTCAACACCGCCCACAGCCTGATCCCCACTGCCATCCACACACCATCCCAGTCTGACACTCACTGCCATCAACACACCACACTAGACTGGCCCTCAGCACCGTCAAACACCGCTCCCAGCCTAATCCTCAGCATCATCTAACACCACCCCAAGCCTGAACCTCACCGCCCTCCAACACCGCCCCCAGCCTGACTCTCACAGCCATCCACACAGTGACCCTAGCCTGACCATCACCGCCGCCCAAACACCACCCCCGATCTGGCCCTCACTGCCATCTGCACACCGCACCAGACTGGCCCTCACTGCAGTCGAACACTGCTCCCTTCCTGACTATCAATGCCACCCACATACTGACCCAGCCTTACCCTCACAGCCGTCCACACACCATTCCCAGCCTGATCCTCACCTCCGTCCACACACCGTTCCCAGCCTGACCCTCACAGCCGAACATGCACTGACCCGAGCCTGACACTCACCACTGTCGACACAATGTCCGCAGCCTGATCCTCTCTGCTGTCCAACATCGCCCCCATTCTGACCCTCTATGCCGTCCACACACCACCAACAGCCTGACCCTCACCGCCGTCCAATATCTCGCCCAGCCTTACCCTCACTGCCGGCCACACACTGCTCCCAGCCTTACCCTCACTGCCGTTGACATACCGTCCCTTGCCTGAGCCCCACCGTCATCCACACATCGCCCCAGTCTGACCCTCACCACCATCCACTCACTGTCCGCAGCCTGACCCTCATTGCTGTCCACACACCGCCCCCAGCCTGACCCTCACTGCCGTCCACACACCACCAACAGCCTGACCCTCACCGCCGTGCAAAACCTCGCCCAGCTGTACCCACACCGGCGTCCACACACTGCCCCAGCCTTACCATCAATGCCGGCCACACACTGCTCCCAGCCTTACCCTCATTGCCAATGACACACCGCCCCTTGCCTGAACTCCACCGCCGTTCACACATCACCTCCAGTCTGACCCTCACCACCATCCACTCACCGTCCCCAACCTGACCCTCATTGCTGTCCACACACCGCCCCCAGCCTGACCCTCACCGCCAATCAACACCACCCCTTGCCTGACTCCCACTGCCGTCCACAAACTGACCCAAGCCTGACGCTCAACGCCATTGACACACCGTCTCCAGTCTTATCGTCACCACCATTCAAAAACACTGCCACCACAATGACTCTCAAAGCCATCCACACACCACTCCCACCCTGCCCCATACCACCACACACGCGACCTCCAGCCTGACTTCACCACTGCCCACACACCGCTTCCAGTCTAACCTTCACCGCTGTTCAGCACTGCCCACAGCATGACCCTCACAGCTGCCCACACACTGCTCCCAGCCTGACCCATATCACCGCCCACACACCGCCTCCAGCTTGACCCATACCAACCTCCACCCACCGTCCCTAGAATGATCCTCACTGCCGTCCACACACCACCCCGAGCCTGACCCTCACCGCAGTTCAACACCACCCCCAGCCTGACTCCCACTGCAGTCCACACACTGACCCAGCTTGACACACGACCGTTGATACACCGTCTCCAGCCTGATCCTCACTGTCGTCCACACACCACCCCCAGTCGAACACTCACTGCCATCTACACACTGCCTCCACCCTGACCCTCACTGCCGTCTACACACTGCCCCATTCTGACCCCCACCGCCATCCACAGACTGCCCCCAGCCTGACTCTTAGTGCCGACCGCACACCGCCCCAGCCTGACGCTCACTGCCATCCAATACCACCGACGGCCTGATCCCTACTGCCGTCTAACACTGCCCACAGCCTTACCCTCACCGCCCCCAGCCTGACCCTCACTGCCGTCCACACACTGTCCCAAGCCTGACCCTCACTACCATCCACACACTACCCCCTGCCTGACCCTCACCGCTCCAATGCAACCACCCCAGCCTGACCCTCACCGCCGTCTACACAATGCCCCAGATTAGCCCTAAGTGCCATCGAACACCACTCCCAGTCTGACACTCACCACCGGGTAAAAACTGCAGAAGCTGGAAGCCAGATTCTGGATTACTGGTGCTGGAAGTGCACAGCAGTTCAGGAAGCATCCAAAGAGCAGTCACCACCGTCCACACACCGCTCCTTGCCTGAACCTCACTGCTGCCCACAGACCGCCCCCAGACTGACCCTCACTGCCAACCACACAACGCCCCCGCATGACACTCAGCACCATCCAATACCACCCCAAACTGACCCTTTCCTGCCCCAATACACCACCCCCAGACTAATCCTCACAACCCCGACACACCACCCCACCAGCCTGACCACCCACACACCACCTTCAGTCTGACTCTCACCGCCACCCACACACCGCCTTCAGTCTGACCCTCACTGTCCCGACACACCACCCACAATGTGACCCTCAGCGCCCCCACACACTGCACACACTCTGACACTCACCACTCCCAAAAAACGGCCACCAGCCTGATCCTCACCCTCCACAGCCTGACCCTTACCACCGTCCACAATCCGCCCCCAGACTGACCTTCATCACCATCCACACTCCATCCTCATCCTGACCCTCACCGCCGTTCGACACCGCACACAGCCCTGACTCACACTGCCGTCCACACACCACCACCAGGCTGACCCTCACCGCTGTTCAACACCACCCACAGCCTGACTCCGACTGCCATCCACACACCGGCCCGGTCTGACCCTCACTGCCGTCCACAAACCGCACCAAACTGGCCCTCAGCGCCATCGAACACCGCTCCAAGCCTGACTATCAATGCCACGCACACACCGACTCAGTCTGATCGTCTCCGCCGTCCAAACCCCCCCCCCCAGTTTGACCGTCTCTGCTGTCCAACACTGCCCCCAGCCTGACTCTCAAAGCCGCCCACACACCACCCCCAGCCTGACCATTACCACTGCCCAAACACCGCCCCCAATCTGGCCCTCACTGCCGTCTACACACCGGAACAGACTGGCCCTTAGCGCCGTCGAACACCGCTTCCAGCCTAACCATTAATGCCACCTACACACTGACCCAGCCTGACCCTCAACACCGTCCACACACCGTTCCCAGCCTGACCATTACAGCCGTCCATACCCAGACCAGAGCCTGACCCTCACCGCCATTCACAGCGTCCCCACCCTGATCCTCACCACCATCTAACACCACCCCATCCTGACCCTCACTGCCGTCCACCCACTGCCAACAGCCTGACCCTCACCGCCGTCCAACACCTCGACCAGCCGTACCCTCACTGCCATCCACACACTGACCCCAGCCTTACCTTCACTGCCGCCCACACACTGCCCCCAGCCTTACCCTCACTGCCGTCCGCTTCTCCCAGCCTGACCCTCACCACCATCCACACACTGCCCCTTGCCTGATCCTCACTGCTGCCCACACAGCACCACCAGCCTGACCCTCACTGCCCCAATACACTGCCCCAGCCTGACCCTCACTGCCCCGATACACTGCCCCTGCTAATCCTCACCGCCCTGACACACCGCCCCAGCCTGACCCTCACTGCCACCCACATACTGCCCCCGGACTGACCCTCAACACCACCCACACAACGCCTCCAGCCTGACCCTCAATGTCCCGACACACCGCCCACAGTCTGACCCTCAGTGCCCCCAGACACGGACACCAGCCTGCACCTCATTGCCCCAACACACCGCCCCAAGCCAGACCCTCACCGCCCCCAACACTGGCCCCAGCCTGACCCTCACCACCCCCAACACACCGCACATACTCTGACACTCACTACCCCACAAAGAACGGCCCCCAGCCTGACCGTCACCGCCCCAGCCTAATCCTCACTGCCGTCCACACACCGCCCCCAGCCATACCTTCATCGCCATCCACACTCTGCCTAGCTTGACCCTCACTGACGTTCAACAGCGCCCAAAGCCTGAGTCCCACTGCTGTCCACAGACCAACACCAGGCTGACCCTCAACGCCATCCTCACACTGCCGCCAGCCTGACACAAACCACAGTCCACACACCGTCCTCTGTCTGACCCTCACTGCCGCCCACACACCCACACCTCCCTGACCTTCATCGCTATCCACACACTGCCACCAGCCTTACCCTCACTGCCAACCACGCACTACCACCTGCCTGACCCATGCTGCCGTCCATACACCGCGCGAAGCCTAACACTCACTGCCATCCACACAGCACCCCCAGCCTGACCCTCACCGCCGTCCACATAACGGACCCAGTCTGACACTCACTGCCTTCAGCACACCACCCCAGCATGACCCTCCCCACCGTCCATACACTGCCCCCAACCTGATCCTCACCGCCATCCACACACCGCCCCCAGTCTGACCTTCCCTGCACCCCACATACCGCCCCCAGCTTGACCCACACTGTCGTCAACACTCTGCACCCACCCTGACACTCAGAGAACCCGACTTTGTAACTGGTCCAACACCGCCCCTCCCCCAAACACTTCAAACACCATCCCCACGCTCCTAGCCCTTTCCAACACCGTTCCCTCCCAAAACCCGTCCAACACTATCCCCTCCCCAAACCCGTCCAACACCGATCCTCCCCAAACTTGTCCAACACCGCCCTCTCACTCTCCCTGTTCAACCCCATCCCCTCCATGACCCCATCGAACACTGATTCGTCCCCCAGCCCCGTCCAACACCTCGCCCTCCCCAACACAGAACAAAACTACCCCCTCCCCAAACCTGTCCAACACTGTCCCTCCCCAACATAGTTCAAAACAACCTCCTCCCCAACCACATCCAACACCGCTCCCACCCCAAACATGTCCAACACCGCCACCTCCCCCACCCCTGTCAAACACTGCCCCCTCAGCAACACCGTCCAACACTGAGCCCTCCCCAACCCCGTCCAATACCACCACCCTCCCCACACCCCGACCAGAACCGTCCCCTCCCCCAAACCCGTCCAACACTGCCCCCTCCCCAACCCCATTCAACACCAACCCCTCCCCTACCCCGTCTAACGTTGACACCCCCAACCCAGTCCAACACCGCCCCCTCCCCCACCACCATCCAACACCGCCCCCTCCCCAACCCCATCCAACACTGACCCCACCCCAACCCCGTCCAATGTCGTCCCCTCCCGAACACCGTCTAACGCCGCCCCCTTCACAACTCCACCCCCTCCACCCAACCCCGTCCAACACCACCCCTTCCCAACCCCGTCCATCCCTGCATCCTCCCCAAACCCCGTCCAACACTGCCCCCTCCCCAACTACATTCAACACCGCCCCCTCCATAATCCCGTTCAACGCCATGCCCTCCCCAACACCGTCCAACATCGCCCCCTCCCCAACTCCGTCCAACACTGCCCCCTCCTGCAACCCTGTCCAACACTGTCCCCTCCCCACAACACCGACCAACACCAACCCCTCCCCACAATCCTTTACAACGCAGCCCCTCCCCAACCCTGTAAAACACCGCCCCCTCCCGTCAACACCGTCCAACACCGCCCCCTCCCCCAACCCCGTCCAACACTGCCCCCTCCCCTACACCGCCCAACACCAACCCCTCCCCAACCCCGTTCAACACCGCCCTCTTTCACCAACACCTTTCAACACTGCCCCCTCCCCAACCCAATCCAACTCTGCCCCTCCACAACCCCATCCAACACAGACCCCTCCCCCAAACTCGTCCAACACTGTCCCCTCCCCAACTCCATCCAACAACACCCCCTCCCCCAACCCCGTCCAAAACCGCCCCCTCCCCAACCCGGTCTAACACCGCCCCCCAACCCCACCTGACATCGCCCCTTCCCTCAACCCCAACCAACACCCTTCCCTCCCCCAACCCCGTACAACAACCCCCTCCACAACACCGTCCAACACCGCCCACTCCCCAACCCCGTTCAACACTGCATTCCTCCACCAACAACGTCCAACACTGCCCATCACCCAACACCATCCAATACCAGCCCTCCCCAAATACGTCCAACGCCACCTCCTCTCCAACACCGTCGGACACCGCCCTATCCCCAACCCCATCCAACACCATTCCCTCCCCCAACCCCTTCCCAAACCCCGTCCAACACCGCCCCCTCCCCAACACAGTCCAACACCGATCCATTCCCAACCCCCTTCAAAACTGCCCTCCTCCACCAACACTGTCCAACACTGCCCATCACCCAACATCATCCAAAACTGGAACTCCCCAACCCCATCCAACACCGCCTCCTCCCCAACCCCATCCAACACCGTCCCCTCCCCAACCCCGTCCAGCACTACCCCGTCCCAAACCTCGCCCGAAACCGACCCCACCTCCACCCCATCCAACACTGCATCATCCCCAACACCGTCCAACACCGCCCCCTCTCCTAACCCTGTCCAGCACCACCCCTTCTGCAACAAAGAACAACACCGCCTCCTCCCCAACCCCATCCAACACCTACCCCTCCCCAACCCCGCCCAGCACTGCCCCTTCCTAAACCTCACCCGAAACCAACCCCACCCCAACCCCATCCAACACCGCATCCTCCCCAACACCGTCCAACACCGCCCCCTCCCCAAACCCCGTCCAACTCCGCCCCCTTCCCAAACCTGTTCAACACGACCCACCTCCCCAGCCCCATCCAACACCGACCCCTCCATCAACAAAGTCCAACACCGCCCCCTCCCCAACCCCGTCCAACACCACACCCTTCCCCAACACGGTCTAACGCCGACCCATCCCACAACTCCATCCAATACTGCTCCCCTCTCCACAACTCCATCTAACACCGCCCTCTCCCAAAGCCCCGTCCAACCCCGCCCCCTCCACAACCCCAACCCAACGCCGTCCCCTCCCCGAGCCCTGTACAACACCGCCCCCTTCACCAGCCCCGTCCAACACTACCCCACCGCCAACCCCATCCAACACCGCACCCTCCCCAACCCCGTCCAACACCGGCCCCTTCCCCTAACACGATCCAACACTGAGCCCTGCCCCAACCCCGTCCAACACCGACCCCAACCCAATCTAACTCTGCCCCCTCCACAAAAACTTCCAACCCTGCCCCGTCCCCAAACCCATCCAATACTGCCCCCACCAACCCCATCCAACACAACCCCTTCCCCAACCCCGTCCAAAACTGCCCGCTCCCCCAACCCCGTACAACTCTGACCCCACCCCCAACCCCGTCAAACACCGTCCCCCTCCCCAACCCCATCCAACACCGATCCCTCCCCCAATGCTATCAACGCCATCCCCGCCCCCAGCCCCATCCAACACCGCCCCCTCCTCAACCCTGTCGGACACAGACCTTGCCCACAACCCCATCCGACACCGCCCTCTCCCCACAACCCCGTCCAACACCACCGTCTTCCGCCAACCCCGTCCAACACCACCCCCTCCCCAGCACCATCCAAAACCACCCCCTTCCCCAACCCCGTCCAACATCGCCCCCTTCACCAACCCTGTTCAACACCACCCACCTCCCCAACCCCGGCCAACACCACCCCCTCCCCAACCCCGTCCAACACAGCCCCCTCCCCAACCCTGTCCAACACCAACCCATCCCCCTGCCCCTGCAACACGGCCCCCTTCCCCAACCCGGTGCAACACGGCCCCTTCCCCAATGCTGTCCATCACCAACCCCTCCCAAAACCCTGTGCAACACCGCCCCTCCCCCAACCTCGTCCAACACCACCCCCTTCCCCAACCCCGTCCAACACCGACCCCTCCCTCAACTCCATCCAACACTGCTCCCCTCTCCACAACTCCGTCAAACACCGCCCTCTCCCAAAACCATTTCCAACAGCGCCCCTCCACCACCCCACTCTACGCCATCCCCTCCCCAACCCCATCCAACACAACTCCCTCCCCAACCACTTCCAACACCACACCCTCCTTCAACCCCGTCCAACACTGTTCCCTCCCGCGAACACCATCCAACACCGAGCACCCACAACCCCGTCCAACACCGCCCCCTCCCCAACCCAATCCAACTGTGCCCCCTCCACAAACCCGTCCAACCATGCCCACTGCCCAAAACCCGTCCAATACTGCCCCCTCCCCAACCCCATCCAACACCAACCCCTCCCCAACCCAGTCCAACACCGCCCCCTCCACAACACTATCCAACGCCACTCCTTCCCCCAGCCCAGTCCAAAATAGCCCCCTCCCGCCAACCCGCCCAATAACGCCCCCTCCACAACGCCATCCAATACCGCCCCCTCCCCAATCCCGTCCAACACCACCGCTTCCCCACAACCCCATCCAAAACCGCCTCCTCCCACAAAACCGTCAAACACCACCCCCTCCCCAACAGCATCCAAAACCGCCCACTCCCCCAACCCCATCCAATACCCCCCCAAACCCCGTCCAACACCGCTCCCTCCACCCACACTCCCCAACACCGCCCCCTCACCAACACAATCCAACGCTTCCCCCTCCACAATCCCACCAAACCCTGTCCCCTCCCCCAAACCCGTCCAACACTGCCCCCTTCCCAACCCCATCCAACATCACCCCCTCCCCTAACCCCGTCCAAAACAGCCCCCTCCCCAAACACTGTCCAACACCGCCCCCTCCCCAACCCCTTCCAAAACCGTTCCCTCCCCAGCACCCTCCATCACCGCCCCTCCCCAAACCCGTCCAACACTGCCCCTTCCCCAACCCCGTCCAACAACGCACACTCCCCAAACACCGTCCAACGCCATCCCCTCCCCAGCCTCATCCATCACCGCACTCTCCCCGCAAGCCCGTCCAACAACGCCCCCTCCCCAACACCGACCAAAACTGCCCCCTCCCCCAAACCTGTCCAACACCGCCCCTCCCCCACATAGTCCAAAACTGCCTCCTCCCCAGCCCTGTGCAACACCGTCCCCTTCCCTACACCATCCAACACCACCGCCTTCCCAACCACGTCCAACACTGCCACCTCCCCCAACCCCGTCAAACATTGACCACACCCCAACTCTGTCCAACACCGCCCCCTCCACAACAGCGCCGCCTCCACCCAACCCCGTTCAACACCGCCCCCTCCCCAACCCCGTTCATCCCTGCCTCCTCCCCTAACCCCATCCAACACTGCCCCCTCCCCAACGCCATTCAAAACCGCCCCCTCCTGCAACGCTGTACAACACAGCCCCCTCTGCAACCCTGACCAACACAGCCCCATCCCCACAACCCCGTCTAACATCGTCCCCTCCCCAAAGCACCGACCAACACCAACCCCTCCCCACAACCCATTCCAAAACCGCCCCCTCCCCCAACCCCGTCCGACAACGCCCCATCCCCAACCCCATCCAACACCATTCCCTCCCCAACCCTGTCCAACACCACCCCTTTCCCGAAATCCGTCCAATACAGCCCGCGTCACAATACCGTCCAACACCGACCCCTCCAAAACACCGTTCAAAACTGCCCTCCTCCACCAACACCATCCAACACTGCCCATCACCGAACACCATCCAAAACCGCCCCTCCCCAATCCAATCCAACACCACCTCCTTCCCCAACCACGTCCAACACCACCTCCTCCCCAACTCCGTCCAACACTGACCCCTCCCAAACCCCGTCCAACACTACCCCCTCCCAAACCACTTACAAACCTGTCCCCTCCCCAACTCCAACCAACACCGCCTCCTCCCCAACACCATCCAACACTGCCCGCTACCCAACCTGTCCAACACGGCCCCCTCCCCAATAACGTCCAACACCACGCCCTCCCCAACAAAGTCCAAAACCGTCCCCTCCCCCAACCCCGTCCAACACCACCCCCTTCCCCAACCATGTTCAACACCGCCCACCTCCCAAACCCAACCCAACACCGCCCCTCCCCAACCACGTCCGACACTGCCTCATTCCACAACCCTGTCCAACACCGCCCCTTTTCTGAACCCCGTCCAACACAGCCCCCTCCCCAACTCCGTCCAACACGTACCCCTCCCCAACCCCGTTCAAAACTGCCCTCCTCCACCAACACCGTCCAACGCTGCCCATCACCCAACACCATCCAAAACCGCCCACCCCAACCCCATCCAACACCGCCTCCGTCCCCAACCACGTCTATCACCGCCTCCTCCCCAACCCCGTCCAACACCGACTCCTCCCCAACCCTGTCCAACACTACCCCATCCCAAACCACTTCCAAAACTGTCCCCTACCCAACTCCATCCAACACCGCATACTCCCCAACACCTACCACCACCGCCCAGTCCCCAGCCCGTCCAACATCGCCCCCTCCCCAACCCCGTCCAACACCACCCCTTCCCCAAACATGTTCAACACCTCCCACCCTCTAACCCCATCAAACACCGCCCCCTCCCCAACCACGTCCAACACTGCCACCTCCCCCAACACTGTCAAACACTGTCCCCCTCCCCAACCCCGTCCAACACCGCTCCCTCCCCAACAGCACACTCTCCACCCCGTCCAACACAGTTCCCTCCCCAGCCCTATCCAACAGCGTACCCTCAACAATGCAATCCAACTTCCCCCTCCAAAACCCCGTCCAACCCTGCCCCCTCCCCAAACACGTCCAAAACTGCCCCCTCCCAACTCCATCCAACACCATCCCCACCCCAACCCCATCCAACACCGCCTCCGTCCCCAACCACGTCCATCACCGCCTCCTCCCCAACCCCGTCCAACACCGACTCCTCCCCAACCCTATCCAACACTACCCCATCCCAAACCACTTCCAAAACTGTCCCCTACCCAACTCCATCCAACACCGCATACTCCCCAACACCTTCCACCACCGCCCAGTCCCCAGCCCGTCCAACATCGCCCCTCCCCAACCCCGTCCAACACCACCCCTTCCCCAAACATGTTCAACACCTCCCACCCTCTAACCCCATCCAACACCGCCCCCCTCCCCAACCACGTCCAACACTGCCACCTCCCCCAACACTGTCAAACACTGTCCCCCTCCCCAACCCCGTCCAACACCGCCCCCTCCCCAACAGCACACTCTCCACCCAACCCCGTCCAATACCGCCCCCTCCCCAAACCCGTCCATCCCTGCCTCCTCCCCTAACCACATCAAACACTGCCCCCTCCCCAACCTCATTCAAAAATGCCCCCTCCCCAACCCTGTCCAACACTGGCCCCTCCTGCACCCATGTCCAACACCAACCCCTCCCCACAACCCCGTCTGACACCGCCCCATCCCCAACCCCATCCAACACCGTTACCTTCCCCAACCCTGTCCAACACCGCCCCTTTCCCGAACCCCGTCCAACACTACCCCCTCCCCAACACCGTCCAAAACTAACCCCTCCCCAACTCCGTTCAAAACTGCCCTCATCCACCAACACCATCCAAAACCGCCCCTACCAAACCCCATCCAACACTGCCTCCTTCCCCAACCCCATCCAACACTGCCTCCTTCCCCAACCTCGTCCAACACTACCCCCTCCCAAACCACTTCCAAAACTGACCCCTCCCCAACTCCATCCAACACTGCCTCCTCCCCAACACCATCCAATACCGCCCACTCCCCAGCCCGTCCAACATCGCCCGCTCCCCCAAGCCCATCCAACACCAAGCCCTCCCCCAACAAAGTCCAACACCGCCCCCTCCCCATCCCCATCCAACACTACCCACTTCCCCAACCATGTTCAACACCTCCCAACTTCCCACCCCAATCCAACACAGCCCCATCCTTCACCCTGTCCAACACCAACCCATGCCCCTGCCCGTGCAACACGGCCCACTTCCCCAACCCCATGCAACACGGCCTCTTCCCCCAATCCCATCCAGCATCGAATCCTCCCAAACTCCATCCAACACCGACCTCTCCCCAACCCAGTCCAACACCTTCCCCTCCCCCAACAAAGTTCAACACCGCCCCCACCCCCAACAACCCCATCCAGCAACTCCCCCTTCCCCAACCCCGCCCAAAACCGACCCCTCCCTCAACTCCATCCAACACTGCTCCACTCTCCACAACTGTGTCAAACACTGCCCTCTCCCAAAACCCTGTCCAACACCGCCCAATCCACAACCCTACCCAATGCCGTCCCCTCCCCCAAGCCCATCCAACACAACGCCCTCCCCAACCCCGTCCAACATCATCCCCTCCCCAACCCCAATCAACACCGCCCCTTCCCCATCCACTTCCAACACTGCCCCTCGCCAACCCCATCAAACGCCGTCCCCTCCTCCAACCCCCTCCCACACTCACCCCTCCCCAACCACGACGAACACCGCCCCTCCACCCAACCCCGTCCAAAAACGCACCCTCCCCAATCCCATCCAACATTACACACTCCCCAACCCTGTCCAAGACAGCCCCCTTCCCACAACCCTATACAACACTGCCCCCTCCCCACAATGCCGACCAACAACACCCCCTCCAACAACCCCGACCGACACTGCCCCAACCCCCAACCACATCCAACACCGTTCCCTCCCCCAACCCCGTCCAACACCGCCCCCTTCCCAAACCCCGTCCAGCACCGCACCCTCCCCGAAACCATCCAACACCGAACCCTCCCCAACCCCGTTCAAAACTGCCCTACTCCACCAACACCGTCCAACACTGCCCATCACCAAACACCATCCAAAACCAGTCCACCACAACCCCATCCAACACCAATTCCTCCCCCAACCCCGTCTAACACTGCCCCCTCCCCTACCCCGTCCAACAGCGCCCCCTCCCCCAAACCAGTCCAACACCGCCCCCATCCCCAACCCTGTTCAACACCATCTACCTACCCAACCCCGTCCAATACCACCCCCTCCCCAACCCCGTCCAACACTGCCCCATCCCCAACCCTGTCCAACACCAATCCACCCACCTCCCCGTGCAACATGGCCCCCTTCCCCAACCCCGTGCAACACATCCCCTTCCCCCAACTCCGTACAACACCGACCACTCCCTAAACCCCGTCCAACACCACCCCCACCCCCACCCCAGCCCCGTCTAACACCAACCCCAACACCAACAAAGTCCAACACCGCCCCCTTCCCACCCCATCCAACACCACCCGCTTCTCCAACCCTTTCCAACACCGACCCCTCCCTCAACTCCGTCCAACACTGCTCCCCTCTCCACAACTCCATCAAACACCGCCCTCTCCCAAATCCCCATCCAACCCCGCTCCCTCAACAACCCCACCCAATGCCGTCCCCTCCCCGCGCCCTGTACAACACCGCCCCCGTCCCCAGCCCTGTTCAACACCACCCCACCCCAACCCCATCCAACACCGGTCCCTCCCCAACCCCGTCCAACACCGCACCCTACCCAACCCAATCCAACTCTGACCCCTCTCCAACTTCATCCAACACCACCTCCTCCCCAACCCCGTCCGAAACCGCCTCCTTCTCCAACTCCGTCCAACCCTGACCCTTCCCCAACCCCGTCCAACACAGCCCCCTCCCCAACACCGTCCAACACCAACCCCTCCCCAACCCCGTTCAAAACTGCCCTTCTCCACCAACACCATCCAAAACTGCCCCTCCCCAACCCCATCCAACACTGCTTCCTTCCCCAACCCCATCCAACACTGCCTCCTTCCCCTACTCCGTCCAACACTATCCCCTCCCAAACCACTTCCAAAACTGTCCCCTCCCCAACTCCATCCAACACAGCCTTCACCCCAACACCATCCAACACCGCCCACTCCCCAGCCCATCCAGCATCGCCCCCTCCCCCAAGCCCATCCAACACCACCCACTTCCCCAACCATGTTCAACACCTCCCAACTTCCCACCCCAATCCAACACAGCCCCCTCCCCAACAGCGTCCAACACAGCCCCATCCTCAACCCTGTCCAACACCAACCCATGCCCCTGTCCGTGCAACACGGCCCCCTTCCCCAACCCCATGCAACACGGCCTCTTCCCCAATCCCATCCAGCATCGACTCCTCCCAAACTCCATCCAACACCGACCACTCCCCAACCCAGTCCAACACCTTCCCCTCCCCCAACAAAGTCCAACACCGCCCCCTCCCCCAACAACCCCATCCAGCAACTCCCCCTTCCCCAACCCCGTCCAAAACCGACCACTCCCTCTACTTCATCCAACACTGCTCCACTCTCCACAACTGTGTCAAACACTGCCCTCTCCCAAAACCCTGTCCAACACCACCCACTCCACAACCCTACCCAATGCTTTCCCCTCCCCCAACCCCGTCCAACATCATCCCCTCCCCAACCCCGTTCAACACCGCCCCTTCCCCATCCACTTCCAACACCGCCCCTCGCCAACCCCATCAAACGCCGTCCCCTCCTCCAACCCCCTCCAACACTGACCCCTCCCCAACCATGACGACCAACGCCCCTCCACCCAACCCCGTCCAAAAACGCACCCTCCCCAATCCCATCCAACATTGCACACTCCCCAACTCTGTCCAAGACAGCCTTCTTCCCACAACCCAATACAACACCGTGCCCTCCCCACAATGCCGACCAACAACACCCCCTCCAACACCCCCGACTGACACTGCCCCAACCCTCAACCACATCCAATACCGTTCCCTCCCCCAACCCCGTCCAACACCGCCCCCTTCCCAAACCCCGTCCAGCACCGCACCCTCCCCGAAACCATCCAACACCAAACCCTCCGCAACCCCGTTCAAAACTGCCCTCCTACACCAACACCGTCCAACACTGCCCATCACCCAACACCATCCAAAACCGGTCCACCACAACCACATCCAACACCGCCTCCTCCCCCAACCCCGTCTAACACTGCCCCCTCCCCTACCCCGTCCAACACTGCCCCCTCCCAAACCCCATCGGAAACCGCATCCTCCCCAAAACCATCCAACTCTGCCCCCTCCCCCAAACCCGTCCAACAGCGCCCCCTCCCCCAACCCAGTCCAACACCGCCCCCATCCCCAACCCTGTTCAACACCACACACCTACCCATTCCCGTCCAATACCACCCCCTCCCCCACCCCGTCCAACACTGACCCATCCCCAACCCTGTCCAACACCAACCCACCCACCTCCCCGTGCAACACGGCCCCCTTCCCCAACCCCGTGCAACACATCCCCTTCCCCCAACTCCGTACAACACCGACCACTCCCTAAACCCCGTCCAACACCACCCCCACCCCAGCCCCATCCAACACCAACCCCTCCACCAACAAAGTCCAACACCGCCCCCTCCCCACCCCGTCCAACACCACCCGCTTCTCCAACCCTTTCCAACACCGACCCCTCCCTCAACTCCGTCCAACACTGCTCCCCTCTCCACAACTCCATCAAACACCGCCCTCTCCCAAATCCCCATCCAACCCCGCTCCCTCAACAACCCCACCGAACGCCGTCCCCTCCCCGAGCCCTTTACAACACCGCCCCCGTCCCCAGCCCTTTTCAACACCACCCCACCCCAACCCCATCCAACACCGGTCCCTCCCCCAACCCCGTCCAACACCGCACCCTCCCCAACCCAATCCAACTCTGTCCCCTCCCCAACTCCATCCAATACCACCTCCTCCCCAACCCCGTCCAAAACCGCCCCCTTCTCCAACCCCGTCCAACCCTGACCCTTCCCCAACCCCGTCCAACACCGCCCACTCCCCAACCCCATCCAACACTGTTCCCTCCCCAGCCCTCTCCAACAGCGCACCCTCCACCAACCCCATCCAACACCGCCGCCTCCCCAACCCCGTCCAACACTGCCCCCTCCCCAAACCGCGTCAAATAACCGCCCCCTCCCCAACACCATCCAACACCAACACCTCCCCCAACCCCGTCCAAAACCGCACCCTCCCCAACACCATCCAACACCACTCCTTTCCCCAGCCCCGTCCAACACTGCCCCCTCCCCAACCCCATCAAAAAACCGCGCCCTCCCCAACACCATCCAACATCACTCCTTCCCCCAGCCCTGTCCAACACCGCCCACTCCCCTGAACCAGTCCAACACAGCCCCATCCCCACAACCCTATCCAACACCAACCCTTCCCACAACCCGGTCCAACACTGCCCCCTTCCCAAAACCGCATCCAACACTGCCCACCCACCAAGCACCGTCCAACCCTGCCCCCTCCTACAACACCGTCCTACACCACACTCTCCCCAACAGCATTCAACACCGCACACTCCCCCAACCCCATCCAAGTCCGCCCCCAACCCCGTCTAACAACGCCCACTCCACGAACATGCACCCAACACCACTCCCTCCCCAACCCAATCTAACTCTTCCACCACCACAATCCCGTCCAACCCTGCTCCCTCACCCAACCCCGTCCAAAGCAGCCCCCTCCCCAACCCCGTCCAAAACGGCCCACTCCCCAACCCCGTCCAACACCGACTCCTCCCCAATTCCATCCAAAACCCTTCCCTCCCCAGCCCCCTCCAACACCTCCCCCTCCCCCAAACCCGTGCAACACTGCCACTTCCCCAACCCCATCCAAAACCACTCCTCCCCCAACCCGCCCCTCCCCAATGCCTTCCAAAACCGCCCCCGCCCCAACCCTGTCCAATACAGCCCCCTCCCCACAACCCCGTCCAACACAGCCCCATCCACACAACCCCGTCCAACACCACCCCTACCTCCAACCCTGTCCAACACCTCCCTCTCCCCAGCCCCTTCCAACACCGCCCCCGCCCCCAAAACCATTCAACACCGCATCCTCCCGCAACACCATCCAACACTGCCACCTAGACCCAAACCCATCCAACACCGCCTCCTCCCCCCAACACCATCCAATACGGCCCACTCCCCAACCCAATCCAACTCTTCCCCATCCACAACCCCGTCCAAACCTGCCCCCTCCCCAAGCCTTTCCAACACTGCCCCCTCCCCAACCCAATCCAACAACCACCCCCTCCCACATCCCCGTCCAAAACCGCCCCCTCCCCAACTCCCTCCTACACAGCCCTTTCCCCAATCCAGTCCTACACTGCCCCTCCCCAACCCCGTCCAACACTGCCCCTCTCACATCCCCGTCCAACACCGCCCCCTCCCCCAACAGAATGCAACACCGTCCCCTCCCACAACCCTGTCAAACATCACCCCCCTCCCCAACCCTGTGCAACACCAACCCATCCACCTCCCCGTGCAACACGGCCCACTTCCGCAATCCCGTGCAACACGGCCCCTTCACCCAACCCCATCCATCACCGACCCCTCCCAAAACCCCGTCCAACACCGCCCCATCCACAGCCCCGTCCAACACCACCCCTTCCCCAACACCGTCCAACACCGACTCCTCCCTCAACTCCGTCCATCACTGCTCCCCTCCCCACAACTCCGTCAAACACCGCCCTCTCCCAAAACCCCGTCCAACACTGCCCCCTCCACAACCCCACCCAACGCCATATCTCCCCCAACCCCATCCAACACAACCCACTCCCCAACTCCGTCCAACACCACCTCCTCCCCAAAACCCCGTCCAACACCAACCCCTCCCCGAGGCTTGTACAATACCGACCCACCCCCAACCACATACATCACCCTCCCTCCCCAACCCCATCGAACGCCGGCCCCTGCGCCGCACACCTTCCAACACCGAGCCCCCCAACCCCGTCCAAAGCAAAACCCTCCCCAACCCGATCTAACTCTGCCCCCTCCACAAACCCGTCCAACCCTGCCCCTGCCCCAAACCAGTCCAATACTGCCCACTCCCCACCCATCCAACACCACCCCTCCCCAACCCTGTCGAAAACCGCCCTCTCCACAACCCCGTCCAACACTGCCCCTTCCCAAAACCCGTCAAAAAACCGTCCCCTCCCCAACCCCATCCAACACCAACCCCTCCCCCAACCCCGTCCAAAACCGCCCCCTCCCCAACAGCATCCAACACCACTCCTTCCCCCAGCCCCTTCCAAACCGCCCATTCCCCCAACCCTTTGTACACCACCCCCTCCCCAACGCCATCCCACACGGTACCCTCCCCAATCCTGGCCAACACAGCCCCCTCCCCACAACCCCGTCCAACACCACCCCCTCCCCACAATCCCGTCCAACACCGCCCCCTCCCCACAACCCTGTTCAACACCGCCCACTCCCCAAGCCCCGTCCAACACCGCCCCCTCCCGCAACATCGTCCAACACCACCACCTCCCCAACAGCATCCAACACTGCCCACTCCCCCAACCCCATCCAACACCGCCCCCCAACACCGTCCAACACCGCCCCCTTCCCCAACACCCCCAACACTGCCCCTTCCCCATCCCAATCCAACTCTTCCCCCTCCACAACCCCGTCCAACCCTGCCCCCTCCCGAAACCCGTCCAACACAGCCCCCTCCGCAACTCCATCCAACATCACCCCCTCCCTCAACCCCGTCCAATACAGCCCCCTCCCCAACCCCGTCCAACACTGACCCTTCCCCAAACCCATCCAACACCATTCCCTCCCCAAAACCGTCCAACACCACCCCCTCCCCAACCCTTTCCAATACCGATCCCTTCCCACACCCCTCCAACACCGCCCCCTCCCCCAAACCCATACAATACTGCCCCTTCCACAATCCCATCCAACATCGCACCCTCCCCAAACCCCGTCCAACGTCGTCCCCTCCTCAACGCCTTCCAACAAAGCCCCTTCCCCAACCCTGTCCAACACAGCCCCCTCCCCACAACCCTGTCCAACACCGCTCCCTCCCCAGCCCCGTCCAACACCGCCCCAACCCCCAACACCATCCAACACCGCCCCCTCCAACAGCACCATCCAACACTGCCGCCTAGTCCCAACCACATCGAACACCGCCCCTCCCCAACCCCGTCCAACACTGCACCCTCCCCAACCCCATCCAACACCACCCCCTCCCCAACCCCATCCAAAACCGCCCCTCCCCCAAACCCATCCAACAGCACCACCTTCCCAACCCAATCCTACTCTGCCCCATCCACAACCTCGTCCAACACTTCACCCTCCCCACCCACATCCAACACCACCCCGTCCCCCAACCCCGTCCAAAACCGCCGCTTCCCCAACCCCATCCAAAACCGCCCCCTTCGCCAACCCAGTCCAACACTGCCCCACCCCCCAACAAAGTCAAAAATCGCTCCATTCCCCAACCCCGTCCAACACGGCCCCCTTCCCCAACCCCGTCCAACACCGACTCCTCCCTCAACTCCGTCCATCACTGCTCCCCTCCCCACAACTCTGTCAAACACCGCCCTCTCCCAAAACCCCGTCCAACACTGCCCCCTCCACAACCCCACCCAACGCCGTCCCTCCCCCAACCCCATCCAACACAACCCACTCCCCAACTCCGTCCAACACCACCTCCTCCCCAAAACCCCGTCCAACACCAACCCCTCCCCGAGGCTTGTACAATACCGACCCACCCCCAACCACATACATCACCCTCCCTCCCCAAACCCATCGAACGCCGGCCCCTGCGCCGAACACCTTCCAACACCGAGCCCCCCAACCCCGTCCAAAGCAACACCCTCCCCAACCCGATCTAACTCTGCCCCCTCCACAAACCCGTCCAACCCTGCCCCTGCCCCAAACCAGTCCAATACTGCCCACTCCCCACCCATCCAACACCACCCCTCCCCAACCCTGTCGAAAACCGCCCTCTCCACAACCCTGTCCAACACTGCCCCCTTCCCAAAACCCGTCAAAAAACCGTCCCCTCCCCAACCCCATCCAACACCAACCCCTCCCCCAACCCCGTCCAAAACCGCCCCCTCCCCAACAGCATCCAACGCCACTCCTTCCCCCAGCCCCTTCCAAACCGCCCCCTCCCCCAACCCTTCGTACACCACCCCCTCCCCAACGCCATCCCACACGGTACCCTCCCCAATCCTGGCCAACACCACCCCCTCCCCACAATCCCGTCCAACACCGCCCCCTCCCCACAACCCTGTTCAACACCGCCCACTCCCCAAGCCCCGTCCAACACCACCCCCTCCCGCAACATCGTCCAACACCACCACCTCCCCAACAGCATCCAACACTGCACACTCCCCCAACCCCATCCAACACCGCCCCCCCAACACCGTCCAACACTGCCCCTTGCCCAACACCCCCAACACTGCCCCCTCCCCATCCCAATCCAACTCTTCCCCCTCCACAACCCCGTCCAACCCTGCCCCCTCCCGTAACCCGTCCAAAACAGCCCCCTCCCCAACTCCATCCAACATCACCCCCTCCCTCAACCCCGTCCAATACAGCACCCTCCCCAACCCCGTCCAACACTGACCCCTCCCCAATCCCATCCAACACCATTCCCTCCCCAACACCGTCCAACACCACCCCCTCCCCAACCCTTTCCAAAACCGATCCCTTCCCACACCCCTCCAACACCGCCCCCTCCCCCTCCCCCAAACCCGTACAATACTGCCCCTTCCACAATCCCATCCAACACCGCACACTCCCCAAACCCCGTCCAACGTCGTCCCCGCCCCAACGCCTTCCAACAAAGCCCCCTCCCCAACCCTGTCCAACAAAGCCCCCTCCCCACAACCCCGTCCAACACCGCTCCCTCCCCCAGCCCCGTCCAACACTGCCCCAACCCCCAACACCGACCAACACCGCCCCCTCCAACAACACCGTCCAACACTGCCGCCTAGACCCAACCACATCGAACACCGCCCCTTCCCAACCCCGTCCAACACTGCACCCTCCCCAACCCCATCCAACACCACCCCCTCCCCAACCCCATCCAAAACCGCCCCTCCCCCAACCCCATCCAACTGCACCACCTTCCCAACCCAATCCTACTCTGCCCCATCCACAATCTCGTCCAACACTTCACCCTCCCCACCCACATCCAACACCACCTGGTCCCCCAAACCCGTCCAAAACCGCCGCCTCCCCAACCCCATCCAACACCGCCCCCTTCGCCAACCCAGTCCAAAACTGCCCCACCCCCCAACAAAGTCAAAAATCGCCCCATTCCCCAACCCCGTCCAAGACGGCCCCCTTACCCAACCCCGTCCAACACAGATCTCTCTCCCAGCACCCTCTCTCTCCCACTACTCACTCTCTCTCACCCCTCCCTCTCTCTCACCCGCTTGATGTCTCACCCTCTCTCCCTGTCATCCCTTCTCTTTCCACCTCTCTAACCCCTGTCTCTGTCACCCCCACTCTCTCACCCCCCTATCTCTCACCCCTCTCTCTCACCCCCTCTCTCCCTCTCACCCCGTCTCTCTCTCTCACCCCTCTCTCTTACCTCCTCTCTCTCTCACTCTCTCTCTCTCACCCTATCTCTCACCCCCTCTCTCTATCACCCCTTCTCTCACCCCCCTCTCTCTCTGCCACCTCTCTCTCTGCCACCTCTCTCTCTCACCCCCTCTATCTCTCTCACCCCCCTCTCTCTCACCCACTCTCCCTCTCTCACCCCTCTCTCACCCATCTCTCTCACCCCTCTATCTCTTTCACCCCATTTCTCTCTCACCGCCCTGTCCCTCTCACACCTCTCTCTCTCTCTCTCATCCCCTCTCGCCCCCACCCTCTCTCTCACTCCTCAACATCTCTCGCCCCCCACCATCTCTCTCCTTGCTCCTTCACACTCCCTCCACATTCTCTCTCTCTCGCCCACTCTCGCTCTGTCACTGCCTCCTCACCATCTCTCCCCCTTTATGTCTCTCTCTCTCTGGACCCACCCCCCTTTCTCAATCACTCTTTTTCGAGTCACTGTCACCTCATCTCTCCCTCTCTCTCCTCCCTCTCTCTCGTTCTCGCCACCTGTCTCTCTCTCTCTCCCTGTCTCTCCCTCTTTCACACACATGCGTCCCCTCTCTACCTATCTGTTCTCTGTCTATCTTGCTCTCGCTGACTCTCTACTGTCCTCTTATTCTCTCTTTCGCTCATTTCTTTTCTCCCTCTCACTCTGTCTCTGTCTCTCTCTCTCTCTCTCTCTTTCTGTCTCGCCCTCTCTTGCGCCTGCACTCTCACTGTCACCCTCTCTCTCTCCCACTCCCTCTCTGGCAATCCCCCTCTCACGGAGCGCTCTTTCCTTCTTGCCATTCCTCTCTCTCTCGTCTCTCTCACCATCTGTCTCTCTCTCTCGCCCTCGCTCTCTCTCTCCGCCCATAACACACTCTCTCTCTGCCGCCCTCACTCTCTCTCTCGCCCTTGCTCTCTTTGTCTCCGCCCGTAACGCTCTCCCTCTGTTGCCCTCGCTCTCTCTCTCCGCACATCACACTCTCTCTGTCGCCCTCGCCCTCACTCTCTTTCTTGCATTCGCTCTCTATATCCCGCCCTCTCTCTCTTTCACCCCTCTCTTCCCACCTCTCTCTCTGTCATCCCCTTTCTCTCTCCCTCGCCCCCTCCCTTTCGAACACTGTCTCTCACACTCGCTTTCTCTCTTTTGCCTCACTCTGTCTCTCTCTCGAAACCTGTTTTTTCTCTCTCTCTCTCTCTTGTTCCTGCTGACTCTCTTACTCCCTCTCCCTCTCGTCCCCCTCAATCTCTCTTTTTTTGCCAATCTCTCTTTCTCACTCTCTTACCGCCTCCATCTCTCGCTCCTTCTTTCTCTCACCACCCTCACCTTTCCCCTCCTTCTCTCTCTCTTGGCCTCCGCTCTCTCACTCCGTCTCTCTCGTCTCTTCACTCTTTCACACAATCTAACTCGCTCTTGCCCACTCTTTCTCGCCCTCACACACTCTCTCTCACCGTATCTCTCTCACTCGCCCCCTTATTCACTCTCTCACCCTCTCCCTTGTACCCCTCTCTCTCTTAAATCCCTCTCTCTTGCTCTGTCTCTCTCCCTTTCCCTCTATCCCACTCTCTCTATCTCTATCTCTCTCTCTTGCTATCCGCTCATTTTTGCCCCTACCTCTATCTCTCACCCCTGTCTCTCTGTCTCTCTTGCCCTCTCACTCTCTCGCCACCTCATTCTTTCTCTCTCTTCCCACTCTCCTCTTCTTTGTCTCTCGTCCGCTTTCTCTCTACTTGTCCCTCTCTTTCTCTAAGACTTGCCCCCTTTCTCTCTTGCCGCCATCTCTCTCAATCCCTCGCTCGCAACTCATTCAGTCTCACTCTCTCTCGTCTCTGTCTCTCATTATCTCCTCCCCTCTCCCTCTCTCCCCCACCCTATCCATCCCTTGTTCCACCCTTTCTCTCTTCCTGCTCCTTCACTCTGTCTCCCCCTTCTCTCACTCTCGATCCCCCACCCTCGGTGTCTCTCTCTCCCTACCTTCCTCTGTTTCTCTCTGACTGAATCTCTCTCCCTCCTGTCCCTCCCTCCCTGTCTCACTGAAACACTCTGTCTCCTTGGTCCTTCCCTCTCCCTCTGACCCAGTGACTGGGGGGTGGGGGGGGGGTGGATTGGTCGTGCGGCTGCGTGCGGGGGAGGGTCAGATGTTGGTGGAGGGGAAATGGGGTAGAGATGGAACTACAGGATGAAGACAGAGTCGGCAGGACTGAGAGAGTGAGGCTGAGGGGAAAGGGAGGAGTGGAGGCAGGTGGAGAAACCGGGGTTGGGGGTTGAGTGTGAGAGAGGAAACGAGGGATTGTGAAAGGGACGGGTGGTGAGAGAGAGGGAAAGAATTGAGGAGAAAGAGTAGGGGAGAGGAAATGGGGAGGCTAGGTTGGAGAGGGGGTGGGGGAGACAGAGGGAGTTAAACCGAGCTCCTGAGCTCAGGGCACGGTGCCCTCCCCTTCCCTGAGGACCAGGACTTGGGCCTGATTCTGTATCTCTCCAGCTTAGCTTCTGCAACACAAAGACACACAACAACATCGGTCACCCTGCTGCTTGTCATGCTTTAATCAACATTTTTATTGTTTACAAATGGACGTGATGGATACAGTCAGTGGGATGGTGCCTTTTCTCACTGGCCCTTGAGTTGTGAGAAACATTGAAATGTTTCCCTGTAACCCCCCCGTGGGATAAGGATGTACAAACTAGTGCTACCCTCAGTCTGTAACCACAGCGAAAGGCTGCTCCATCTCTGAAACAGAGAACTGAAATGAGAAAATCCCGGATGTTGTGATTAATGAGGGAATTTGATTGATGGATGGATTTGGGTGAAGGGATATTTCAGAACATTCTTCATCTGCTGCCTGAACTTAATCTGGGTCACGACATAAATCGCGGTGTTTGTACAGCAACTGAGGAGCTGCAGCATGAAGCCCAATTCCTGCACAAAGGGTTCGAGATACACAGGGGTATACACAATAGCAATCATCCGTACCCATACAGAATACAGCATTAAAGTTGACCATAACACGATGAAATTGGCCGAGATCACAAACAGTAAAATGATGGATTTTTTTCGGTTTCTCATTTCTGTGTCAGACTGAGCGTCCTCATTGATGTGAGTGCGGAGTCTCCTGCGGGCTCTGCTGGTCACTAAAATGTGTCTGACGGTGAGATCATTGAGCAGCAGAATCAGGAGAAATGGGACACACGGGTTTAGAATGTGGTGGAGGAACTCGATTGTGACCCAGACACTGGAGAATAGAACAGCATCTGCTACATCACAAAACCAGGGGTCGTTCCCCAGCCGATACTGATCCTTGAACATAAAATACCAGAAAATGTTCTTTAAACAGCTCAGCACAGTCACTGCTCCCAGAACCACATCAGCCGTTTTCTCACTGCAATATTTACTTTTCAGCTTCTGGCAACAAATGGCCACAAACCGATCAAAGGTGAAAGTGACGGTGAACCAGACAGAGCAATCAGTGGCTGCATAAACCAGGACGGCGTGAATATTACACACGGGGACGGAGTCCCTCAGGAAATAAAACTGTTCCCGATAAACAATGGGAATGTGTCTCAGGATCAGGTCGAGGATAATGACCAGGAGATCCGCTGCTGCCATGGCCCCCAGGTAACGTCTGACACATGGAGACAATCCACAATCTTTATAAAGCAGGACGTAGATGGTCATTATGTTAACTGTGAGGAAGGAAAACAAACCCATTATCCATCAGCCTGGAGGCAAAGGGACCCGTTTGATTGGGGACCCAGTGAGATTTTCAAATGTGTCTCTATATTCAGGGATTTATTAAAATAATTGGAGCTGGAAAAACAAATGGGAAGGTCAGAATTACTGACAAAAATGTGACATAAACCACAAGATACCCTCCCTCCCCAAACACACAGAGACACATCCATAAGGACAGATGGTTTCTAGAACATTCCCATACACCAATCACTCGAGAGCAGACACAGGTCACTCCTTCCCAGTTTCTAATACAGAGGGTGGAAACGTTGCTGTCCTGAAGGATTCTCTCCCAGTTTCCTGAAGACAAATGGAGTTTGGGAATTTCTGTATTTTGGTCTAAATTGTGGTCGATCCTGTGTCGTGAAGAAATGTAAACGCAGGGAAAACGTATTCACCCCTTTAATTGCCTGAGGTGCCTTCGGAACAGTGTCCCCTTCTCCCTGGAACGGGATCTCTTCCCTCGGGATCTTATCGTTTGTTCAATTGACTGATGTCCGGCCGGTCACAAACAATGTCAGGGACAGAACGTTCCGGGGTATGTCAGTTATAGAATGTCAGGGACAGAACGTTCTGGGTAACACCTTGACCTGTCCATCACGTTGCCCCCATATCCACCCCACAAACATACTGTACTATGAACAGGCTACATGTCCAACCAGCACCGGGAGCTGCACTGACCACATCATTGCATTATCTATTAACCTCAACCAGACAGTCTGTTCAGCATAGAGACCTGTGCAGTGATCAGTCGTGAATTAATCAGTAAGCTAGGAGCAGTCACCCTCACAGCATGTAGGACTGTGTACACCTCCCCACTGCATTGATGTGTAACCTAGGAGCAGATACCCTCCACGCATGTAGGATTGTGTACACCATCCCAGTACATTGATGTGTAAACCAGGAACAGTTACCCTCCCAGCATGTAGGACTGTGTACACCGCCCCAGTGCATTGATCTGTAAACCAGGAGCAGTTACCCTCCCAGCATGTTGGACTGTGTACACAACCCCAGTGCATTGATCTGAAAACCAGGAGCAGTTACATTCTCAGCATGTAGGACTGTGTACTCCACTCCAGTGCATTGGTCTGTAAACCAGGAGAGTTACCCTCCCAGCATGTAGGACTGTGTACACCTCCCAAGTGCATTGATCTGAAAGCCAGGAGCAATTACCCTCCCAGTTTGTAGGACTGTGTGCACCTCCCCAGTGCATTGAAGTGTAAACCAGGAGCAGTTACCCACCCAGCATGTAGGACTGTGTACATCGCCCTAATGCATTGATCTGTAAACTCGGAGCAGTTAGCCTCCCAGCATGAAGGACAGTGCACACCACCTCACTGCAATGATCTGTAAACCAGGAGCAGACACCCACCCAGCATGTAGGACTGTGTACACCTTCCCACTGCATTGATCTGTAACCCAGGAGCAATTACCATCCCAGCATGTAGGACTGTGTACACCGCCCCAGTGCATTGATCTGTAAACCAGGAGCAGTTACCCTCCCAGCATGTAGGACTGTGTACACCGCCCCAGTGCATTGATCTGTAAACCAGGAGCAGTTACCCTCCCAGCATGTTGGACTGTGTACACAACCCCAGTGCATTTATCTGTAAACCAGGAGCAATTACACTCCCAGCATGTAGACTGTGTACACCTCCCCAGTGCATTGATCTGTAAACCAGGAGCAGTTACCCTCCCAGCATGTAGGTCTGTGTACACCTCCACAGTGCATTGATCTGTAAACCAGGAGCAGTTACCCTCACAGCATGCCGTACTGTGTACACCACCCCAGTGCATTCTTCTGTAAACCAGGAGCAGTTACCCTCACAGCATGTCGTACTGTGTACACCACCCCAGTGCATTCATCTGTAAACCAGGAGCAGTTACACTCCCAGCATGTCGGACTCTGTGCAACGCCTAAGTGTATTGCTCAGTAACACTGTGTTAGATCCTTGCCCAGCGTGTGGAAACTTGCAGCCCATGCTGGAAGTGACAGGATGTACAGCTCCCACCTACTTCCAGCTCCACATCTCTATTGCGCCCTGACAAGGGGGTACTGTGGGTGTGAACATCACTGCCAGAGAGAGATTGTGAGGGAATCAGTTTAAATATCACAGGGTTTGGGGTATAGACAGAGAGGGGGAGACTGAGAGATAATTTCATGGAAGGATGTGTTCCTAGGTTGCAGAATGCTGGAATGTAGACACTTCGATAGCATCCTGTAACATCAGCCAGTCTTCCCAGGAAAGATGGGAAATAGGGATATTGTTATGAGGTCAGATGAGCATTTGTTCTGCATTATTGAAACTGGATTGGTTTCAACAGAATCTATAACTCATTGGGCAGATTTTAACAATAATTTATTTTTGTTTGATTTTCCTTGAGTGTGCCAAAAACAAAATTTGATAGAACAACATGCGATACATGCTGAAAAATTGCTGGCCCAAGAGAAGGATAAGCGAAAACTAAAGATGGAACAGCAAGCACATAAAGCTCAGCTTCATATGATGCAGAACGTTACCCAGCCGTTGGAGGGAGGTGCGGCCGAAAAAGAGAGAGGAAGAGGCAATGGCAGAGGTACATCTGGCTGGTGCTTTGTTTGCAGAGAAATGGACCACTGGGCGAGGCAGTGGCGGAAGGACATTCTCAATCGGTCCTGAAGGCTGGGCAGCACGGTGACTGACAGGGGAAGGCTGAGGTGGTGGTCCGCAGCCCACAAAATACAGGTAAGCCTTTTTCCTTTATGCTTGGCAACGAAGACTCGCTTGCACTAATCTCTTCCACTAAACCTACGGGAACTGACACAAGTCCCACCCCCATATTGAGCACTGAGATTGTAGAACGTAAACCATATGCTCAGTAAATGATGATGCATATAAGTCAATGCCTACCACTATGATACATGGGGAAGGTCCACCAGTTACCTTTTTTGGTGGATACAGAGGTATCTCTGAAAGGCTTAGTATTGACAATGGGACATCATTTGTCAATATTACCCTACAGCAGATCATTATTTAGGAATAAACATGACACAACACTATGCCTACCACCCAGCGAGTGGTGGGGCAGTGGAAAAAGAAAATGCAAATTTAAAAAACTAAATTAACAAAACGTTGTGACGAACTAGGGGTGACATAGACAAAGGCATTTCCGATTGTGCTAATGTTTATGAGATCTAGGAGGAGAGGAAGAGCTAATCTTAGCCTGTTTGAGATTTTATTTGATGGGCCGCCCAACACAAAAATTGGCCCAAGACCCAAGGTAACACAAATAACAGGCCGCTGTGAGGATGAGATGTTGAGTTACTGTATAAAACTCTCTGCACTTTTGTCTGAAATAGAGAATCAATTAAAGCAGCCCTACCCCAAGCAGCCCTACCCCAAGCAGCAGGAGGGAAGCTGCATGATCGAAAACCTGGAGACTGTATAGTGGTGAAAGACTTCAGGAGAAAAAAACTGGAAGGCGAAGAGCTGGCTGAGACTGTTTCAAATGCTCCTCACAACACGGACAGCTGTTAAGATTGCTGATGTTTAGCTATCTGGTTCGGTAGATATTTGTTTTTCAATCTGGCTCTATTTTGTGTTGTCATAAAATTACAAAAAGGGGGAAAATGTAATGGAAAATTCACAAAATTGACATTTACTCTGAAATCCATTTCCTCTGAAATCTGAAAGTTTTAATATGATTTAATATAAAACTTTTCTGACACTTTGCAACTTTGCTGAAGTCTGCAATTGAGAGACAGCTTGTTTCTGCGGAACCTTGTAAACATTCAACAAGGGAAACATAAGAACGGTATGTCCATCACAAAGGAATGAAAAAAAACAACTTGAGTTTTCCCAGTCTTTGACCTTGAAAGCGTGATACAAAACAATATAAGACGAGTATTTGAATTATGCTCAGGGCCTTTGCACAAGGTATTTTTGCTCAGTGCATGTGGTCCCTCTGTAGAGCATAGGTTAAAGAGTAATATCAATTCTTTGATCTTGCGAATAGTTCAGTCGAGTCCATTTAATTTGCACAACACAAGTATAAATCTGCAATGAGTACTGAGGAGAGCCAATAATAATAAAGACCATATAACCAGAAGACATAGGAGAAGAAATCTGACTATTCAGCCCATCGAGTCTGCTCCAACATGCAATCAAAGCTGATGAGTTTCTCAACCCCACTCTCCCCATCACCATTGATCCCCTTTACAATCGAGAACCTATCCTACGCTGGCTTAAATATACTCAATGACCATGCTTCCACTGCATTCTGTGGCAGTGAATTCCATAGACTCACAATGCTCTGGCAGAAGAAGTTTCTCCTAATCTCTGTTCTAAAAGGTCTTCCCTGTAATCTACCACTGTGCCTTGGATCCTAGTCTATCTTCCCAATGGACACATTTTCCCAAAATCCACTCTGTTCAGGTCATTCAGTATTCTGTAAATTTGAATTATAGGCCCCTCATCCTTCTAATCTCCATCGAGTATAGACCCAGAGTCCTCATACGTTCCTCATATGTTCAGCTTTTTCATTCCTAGGACCATTCCAGTGAAAGTCCTCTGAACACGCTCCAGGGCCAGTGCATTCTGGCTGAGATATGGGGCCTAAAACTGCACATAATAATCCAAATATAACCTGACCAGAACTTTTTAGTGCCTTAGAAATACATCCCTACTTTTATATTCAATTCCTCACGAAACAAATCCCTTCATTGTATTTGCCTTCCTAAATACTGACTCAATTTGCAAGTTTACCTTGAGAGACTCCTGGACATGGATTTACAAGTCTCTTTGCACTTCAGACTTCTGAGTTTTCTCCCCATTTAGAAAATGCTCCTTATCTCTATTATTCCTACCAAAGTGCATGACGTAATATTAGTGCATGTTTTCCTCCTTCTGCCACTTTTTCGCCCATCTCCTAACCTGTCCGAATCCTTCTGCAGCTTCTCCACCTCCTCAGTGCTACCAGTCCCTCTACATATCTTTGTAATATCTGCAAACTTAGCCAGAATGCCCTCCGTTCTGTCATCTAGACAATTAATGTTCATAGTGAAACGGTGTCCCAACACTGAGACTTGAAGAATATATTTTGTCAACTGCTGCCATCCTGAGAAGGACAATTTTATCCCCACTATCTGCTTTTTGCCAACCAGCCAAACTTCTATCCATTCTAACACCTTTTCTCTTACGCCATGGGCCCTTATCTTAATCAATAGCCTCCTGTGTGGCACTTGTCGAAGGCCTTCTTGAGGTCCAGGTGGATAACATCCATTGGCTCTCCTTGTTCTAAGCTGCTCGTTACTTCCGGAAAGAATTCTAACAGATGTGTCAGGCATGATCTCCCCTTGATGAAACTATGCTGACTTTGCCCTATATTACCATACGCCTCTAAGTATTCAAAAGTCTCATCCTTCCTGATCGATTCCAGGATCTTAATCACGGCTGAGGTTAGATTAATTGGTCTCTAAGTTTCCATCTTCTGCCTTATTCCCTTTCTAAAAGGGATTTTACGTTAACACTTATCCAGTCCTCTGGTACATTCCCTGGTTCTACTACCTCTTAGTTTTCTGCATGAGAACTCTGTCATGCATTCCTTCTGCTCCAAGTGATTTATCCACCTTCAGCCCATTCAGTTTCTCTACCACCTTCGCCTTGGCAATGGGTGACATACTCAGCTCTGCCCCTACATACTCTTGAATAATTGGGAAAATATTAGTGTTCTCAGCCATTTCTTTGTTCCGCCAACTGTCTCTCCTATGCCATTTTCCATTCGCCCAATGTTCACATTTGTCTCCTCTTTGTCCTTTGAGATTAGATTAGATTACTTACTGTGTGGAAACAAGCCCTTCAGCCCAACAAGTCCACACCGACCCTCCGAAAAGCAACCCACCCAGACCAATTACCCTACATTTACCCCTTCACCTAACACTATGGGAAATTTAGCATGGCCAATTCACCTAACCTGTACATCTTTGGACTGTGGGAGGAAACGGAGAACACAGACAAACCTCAAGGATGAATGTGCAAACTCCACACAACCAGTTGCCCGAGGTGGGAATTGAACCCAGATCTCTGGCGTTGTGAGGCAGTAGTGCTAACCACTGTGCCGCCATGCCATCTAAAGATGTATCTAAAGAAAACCTTACACTTTTCCTTTATTTTACGGGCAAGCTTCCCCTCATATTTAATGTTCTCACTCCATATTTATAATTTGTCGCCCTCCGTTGGTCTTTGTCAGCTTCCAAATCGTCTGGATTTCCTCTGCACTTCATCACGTTATAAGCTTGCTCTTTTGATTTTATGCGATCCCTGAATTCTCTGGTCAGCCATGGTTGCTTCATTCTCCATGTAGCATGCTTCTTTGTATTCTTTGTATTTGGGAAGAATCTGTGTTCTGACTCCTGAATTACTCCCAGAAACTCCTGCCATTGATTTTCCACTGATTTTCCTGGTAGGCTCCTGTCCCAGTCACTTCTACCCATCTCCTCCCTCGTGTCTTTTTAGTTGCCTTTATTCAACTGCAATAACATTACCTCTGATTCTATCTTCTCCCTCTCAAATTGCAGAATAAATTCAATACTATTATAATCACTGCTTCCTACGTGTTCCTTCACCTTAAGCTCTCTTAAGTAGTCTGCCTCATTGCACAACACTAAATCCAGGATTACATGTTCCGGAGTGGGCTCCAACACAAGTTGTTCCAAAAAGCCCGATCATAAATATTCCACGAATTATTTTTCTTGTGAACTATTACCAACCTGATTTTCCCAGTTCCCCCGCGTATTGAAATCTCCCATGACCACTGTAATTGACCTTTTCTACCCATCTTTGCTATCTCCTGGTGTGCACTGTGTCCCAGCTCCTGACTACTTTTTTGGAAACCTGTACAAAACGCCAAATATGTTTCTTCTTTCAAGCTTTGCGGATATTCAATTGCACCCACACAGATTTTGTTCCCTCTGACCCTACTTCATGCCATACCATCAGAGAGTCAGAGTCAGAAGGACGCACACACGGAAACAGATCTTTTGGTCCATTTCGTCCATGACGCCCAGATATCCCAACCTAATCTAGTCCCATTTTCTAGAACTTGGCCGATATCCTTCATACACTCCCTCCCCCTGCTGTTTACATACGCATCCAGATGACTTTTAATCGTTGGAATGGGACCAGCGTCCACCACTTTCTCCCACAGTTGTTTCCAACACACACGAACCAGTGCATGAGAAAAACTTGCACCTCAGGTCACTTTAAAATCTTTGCCCACTCAAGCTAAACCTATGGCCACTCGTTCTCCCCCACCTCAGAGAAGATACTTTGTCTAATTATCCCATGCATGACCCCTCGTGATTTTCTAAACCACTATCGGGTCAACCACAGCCACTACCCCTCCAGGGAAAATAGCCCCAGTCTATGCAGCTTCTCCCTGTAGCTCAAATAGTCCAATCCTGGTAACAGTATTGTAAATCTTTTCTGAATCCTTTCATGTTTCTCAACATCCTTCGAAGAGCATGGAGACGAGAATTCTTACGATCGATTTATTTTCACTCTAACTAATAAGGGAACCGCTCCTCCCACTCCCTCCCACTCCCGCGCTATCTTTTCGATAGTATATATATATCCTGTCAATCCTGATCCCCTTGCAGCCACGACTCTGTGATGCCAACCATGTCGTACCTGCCACTTTCAATCGGTGCCAAAAGCTCATTTACCTTATTCCTTTTATGACATGCATTCCGATGTAACCCTTTCAACCTGTATTACGTGTCCCTCCTCTCAGCGTCATTTGTTTGTTCAGTGTGCTTGAAGTTTGATTGCTTACACTTTCAATACACACTGTCCTATTTGTGTCTGTGCTGGAGATTTTAATAACCTCTGCTGAGTTCTGCACTCCTCCCTCCTCTTTTAACTCGAGTTTTCTAATTTCCTCTATAACTGAAACCCCACCCCAAACATAAAAAAAAGTTGAAAGATCTGACCGCAGCCCTAGTTATGTGACTAGGACGGTGGTCCCAGCATTGCTCAGATGAAGACTGTCCCATCAGAACAGGTCCTTCCTTCACCAGTAATGAAATCTGTGTATTCAGCACAAACTACAGGGACAAAATTACGCTTTGTACATTCTAAAATATGGAAAGTACAAAGAGATAAGATTGTTAAAATACAGCCATGACATTGAGCTAGAAAATTGAAATGTAGATTGCAAAACCATGGGAATGGTGTGCAACATTATCAGTAACTATTCGACCAACAGCTGAGATGCTGATTTCCCCTCTGTCACTGACAGTCTCTGGCGCAATCTCTCGAACAGTATCTCGGGGGGTTATAAGTCCTGCTGTTGTTTGCCCAGGCTATTAAAGTTAATCCATCCTCTCCCTGGAACCAATCCATTGGTCTATTGGATTGTGTTTAACTGTCAGCAACCCAGCTCTGTGATGTTATTCGCAATAAATGACATGGGATCACAACCAGTATCAACACAGTGCTCATAGGGTACGGCACCCAGGCAAAGGGTTTGCTGTGCATAGGAATTTCTAAATAAAATTTCCATCTTCTGTCTACTTTCCTCAATCTGTCTCCTGATTTATCCAACTTCACTCTCGTCTAATATCTGTTCCTCTCACTCAGTCTGTCATTCTCTTTTCCCTTCACTCTATTTACGTCCCTTCATTTTGTTTCTGTCTTATTATTTCTCTTTCTCTCTCAGTCTGTCTCCAATCAGTCTCTCTGTTTTCATATTGTGTCGTTGGACGTACAATGGGCTGAATGGCCTCCTTCTCTGCTGCATTAATTCTGAGGTTCTCTGACCCACAATAAAACTTTAGGTGCCCGCTGAGACAAGCTGGTGCTGCAAAGGACATATTGCACAATCATCCACAATCTCTTCCAGGCCTCTGACAATCAGCAGCATCGAAATATCTGTTCAAACAAAGTAGATTAAAATTCGAGCAGTCGGGAGGACATTCACCAGATGATGTCCCAATCAGGGTTTGATAAACAGATCCCCCAAGGCAAAATATGGATTTGCCTTGATAGCTGCACCTCCCAATTAACACCCCCTAGCTCCTGCCTGACACTGATGTAATTTGCCTTCCGCCAATTTAATAAATTCCACAAGGTCCAGATTTACGAGAATCGTCATAGGAATGAAAAGCTTATTGCATGAGAAATGTTTAAGGTCGACAAAGTTTAGAAGGATGAGAGGGAATGTAATTGAAACATATAGAATACCGAATGTCTTGGACAGAGTGGATATTGATAAGATATTTCCATTGGACTGGGACCTGAGGACAAAGCCTTAGATTAAAAGGAACCCTTTTAGAACAATGACAAGGAGAACCGTCTTTTACCAGAGAATGGTTAATCTTTGATATTTATTTTAACAGAAGGCTGTAAGGCAGGTCATTGAGTATATTTAAGACGGAGATAGATACATTTTTGATATCCAGGTAGTCAATGGTTACAGGGAGAAGGTCGGAGAATAGGTTTGAGAAACCTAACAGCGGTGAATGAATGGCGGAGCAGGCTCGATGGGCTAACTGGCCTAGTTTTTGCTCCTTTGCTTTATCGTCTAATGGTCGAATCCTTAAGGTAACACATTACATCTCTGAGAAGATGGATTCATGTTCTTCATGACTGTCAGAAGCTGGTGGGAATAGTTAACTGTTTTAGAATGAAGGTATTGTGGCTGCTGTTGGGGTGGTGGACTTTCAGTGCAGAATCAAACATCAACTTGACCTCAAAATCAGAACCTCACCATTTCTCTCAAACGCCATGGGGTTGGGGTGGGTAGGCATAACGTCCTCCCAAGCACTTAAACAATCCTGAATTATGCATCCTGAGTGAAACAGAAGTCATGGAATTTATCACTTTCTCATTCTCTGTTTAGAATAGAAGGAGTGATTGTCCATCCCCCTCAGCGTTCAATGCAATCAACTCGTATTCTCTCAAAGCGCTACAGATCAACCTTCGCTCACTCCCCATTGTGCCATCATCCCAGGCATTAATCAAGTGGAACTCTATTGCACTGTCTCTCTCTGATAAGGAGATTACTCCTTATAAAGGAGAGACAATCAGTCCACAATACACCAGATACGGAATCAATAACACCTTCAGGTTTGATCACAATAATTCCCTTCCCTTACTTTGCTGGCTCCATTTATTTTGTGTGACACAGGAAGTCATTCATTTCCAATGCACTGCCACTGATATGAAATTTAAAACATCCTTACATCTGCAGGTCAGCATTGATAAAGCAAGCAGCAGAGGTGCCTATCGACATGGGCATCACTCTTGGGAGAGACTCAATCACAAAGCATCCATCTGAAACAGTGAATGGTCACATACCTGAATGGCAATCAGCTACAGGAATATGGGATAAATTCAGAGGAAGGGAGTTGTCTTTCCTTTTGATCTGCCCTCACGGGATGTATGCTGCCCTGCTCAGGCCAGCATGTCATGCTGATCTTGAACTGAGTGGCTGGTTCAGCTGTTCCACAGCTCAGTATATAGTAAAACAAACTGCCGTGGGTTTGCGGTTGCACAGAGAACTAACCAGGGAAGGATGACACATTGCCTTCTCTAATTGGCATCAGGCAAGCCGATGTCAACAGATTATTATTATGTGGTCTCGATTACGAGCCAATGGTGTGACCACCATACACTGTCTTCCCATCTTTCAGATTCTGTGCAGAGAACAAGTTAAATATCACAAGTGCAATTATTTTGCAATGCACTCGTGGTAAGAAGGGACTTGAAACAGATGTATCCAGAATTAACAAAGACACAAACGATGTTTGTTCAGGAGTTGCACTGAGGCTGAGGAGGAGACTGGGACGTCTTAATGGTGGTAACTGGATAGGATTGTTATGTGGGGAGGATATGGAGATGTACACTTTGCAGGAGAAAATGAATCAAGGAGATTGAGAACAGTATGTTTTATTCCTCGCATATTGGTGAGCAATTTGTATTGAGTAAATTGCTCGTTATAATTTCGAAGGAATGGAATCTTTGCTGGGAACTGAAAACGTTGACTTGCACCTTTCCAAAGTTTACATATCATGAACATCAATTCAGTTCAGACCGTTTCAATAGACAGACAGGGTGAGTTACCAGGAACACCAACTACAGCAAGAATACGATAGTAACCAACTTGAATAACCATCAGTACATCTTCAATCTGCCATGCTATTGATATCCAAGGCTGGGAAAACCAGTAAATACCATCGGATAAACTCCTGTCCATTGTTGGAACATTTTTGTCTAATGTTCTCAGATTCTGATCCATTGTTGGAAAATTCCAGTATATTGTAACCAGTTTCTGATCTCTCCTCACCCTCGCTCTGAAGCAACGGATCTGTGTTACTACTGTTGGTCATGCTCCCGCTCATGCGATGGAATAAAACACTGAAAGCATTCCCTTATTGATAGAAGAGAGAAGCTCTGTATGAAAGTATAGGATCCATGGAGACTGACATAATCACAATCGCTGAACAAGTAACTCCAGTTAACCCTAATCACTTCAATACTGTTTTATTAAGTTTCAAAATAACTTTGAACATTTATGCATTCTGGATGTGATATGTGAGTGTAACTCTAGGAAGGAATGTTGAAGATGTCAGATTGATATTGTATAATTATTCACTCTGCCTTTGATATGGAAGTAATGCCAGAGGTTTAGTGGAACATAAATATGCTTCTCTGCTCATAATTAGAGAAATAAATCCTGTAACTACAGATCAGACATTGCAATATCAGTAAACCGTTGAGAACATCTATCATCCATGATCAGATAGCTAAATGTGCCTAAGAAAACATGAGTTAAAACAAACAATTTTCATGGATATATTAATAGAGAATTGTATGTGACAAACACAACTCATATTGTTATTCCAGGATCAGAGAGGGTGGGCATGGATCATGTTGATGATGTTCTTGATGTTACGGAACTATGATGAAGTGTAATTTAATGGATTTCAATTATATTCTGGTTATGACATTGGGAAAAAGACACAAATGGAAAAGACGGGGGCACGTGGCTGTTTAGACTGGTTGGAGGGACAGTGATGTTCCCCAGTCACCAATATTTAAAAACTCTGCTTTCTTCATGGAACCACTCTATTGACCTAATGGGTTATGTTTATCTTTCAGTAAATAACTCTGTGATATTACTGGAAATAAAATATCTGGGATGACAGCGAGTATCAGCACAGTGCTCACAAGGTATGGTACCCAGACAAAGGACTTGCAGTCCAGAGGAAATTCTAAATAAATCCTCTAACATCTGTCTGCCCATATCTATGTACCCTCATACTGTCTTCTGATCTATCTAACTTCACCCTCATCTCACACCTCTTCCTCTTCCACTAAGTCAATCACTCCCCTTTCTATCCTCTGTCAGTTTATCTCCCTTCACTTTCTTTCTCTCTGATTATTTCTGTCACATGTAATCTATCTCCACACACTTTCTCTATCTCTAATTGGGCAATTGGAGGGCTCGTGACCTCACGATGGGCTGACCGGTCTCTATCTGTACGATAATAATTCTGAGGTTCTCTGACGCACAATAAATACTTTAGGTGCCTGGGCAGACCCGTTGGTACGGTGACAGTTACAGTGCAGAATCACCCACCACATCTTCCTGTTCTTTTCTATTGTGCACCTGCCATGAAATGTCTGTAAAATTTAAAGACTGAACGTAATTCGAGCAGTCAAGATGACGTTCATCACCGTGTATATTGATCAGGATTTACGGATGGATGAGATTCCAGAATAATATAAGCAATGAAAATAAACAGGACAACACAAGAACAGGCAGCTGAGTACAACATGTGGTTCCAAGTAGGGCGTCATGGTATTATCACTGGATTACCAATCCAGAAAATCAGCTCCTGTTCTGTGGATCCAGGTTCGAATCCTGCCACTGCAGATGGTAGAAATTCAATTCAATAATTTAAAGATATCCCTAAAATTAAGAATCTCCTGGTGAGAATGAAATCAAAGCCGATTGTCAGAAAACCCATCTGGTTCACTGATAGCTTTCAACGAAGGACACTTCCATCCTCAGCTGGTCTGGCTGACATGTGACTCCAGACCCAAAGCAATGTCATTGATTCTCAATCGCCTTCTGAAATGGTGTATCAAATCATTCAGTTGCACCAATCGTTCCAAAGTCTCAAACAAATGAAACCAGCTGGAGCAGCTGGCATCAAACTGTGCACCGGAAAGGACAATATTAGAAACAGCTCTGCCGAAACTGCAAAGTCCTCCTTCCTAACATCTAAGGGATAGTATCAACATTGGGACAACTGCCTTACAGACTAGTCAAGCAAGAGCTTGACATAGTCATACTAATGTAATCATATCTTGCAGAAATAACCCAGACACTATCATCACCGTTCCTGGATATGTTCTGTCCCAAAGGCAGGACTGATCCAGCAGAGGGAGCAGTTCAGCGTGATCCAAATGGGAAATGGCTTCAGGTTAAACGGGGCTAAAGAAGCCTCTTCCTGATTACCACATGACATCGTCCCTCAGCTGAACCAGTATTCCTTCATGTAAAACCACTAACTTTGGAACGGATAGAAAAAGTATTCTGGCTGGGGGATTTCAAAGTAGACAACCAAGAGTAGTTTGGCAGCAATACTACTGATCACGCTGGTTGGGTAAAAGGGCATAGCTACTAGATTTGGTCTGCAGCAGGTGGTGATGGAATTAACGACAGGAAAAAAAAAATTGCCTAATCTCATTCCTGCCAATCTCCCAACTGCAGGTGTATCTGTCCATGACAGTATCTGTAGAAGTGACCACCAATCTGTCGTTGTGGAAAGAAAGTGTCAACTTCTCCTTGAGAATAAACTCTACAGTGTTGTGTGGCACTATCACCATGCTAAATGGCACAGACTTCGAACAGATATAGCAACTCAAGACTGAGCATTCATATATAACTGTGGACAATCAATAGCAGCAGAATTGTACTCCAGCATAATCTGTAATGCCACGGCCAAGCATATCCCCCATTCAATTATTACTATCAAGCCAGAAGATCAACTCTGCTACAAAGGAGAGTGCAGAAGGGCACACCAAATATTAATCTGCTTACGTATCCAAGCAGAACTACTTGCGTGCCAGATAGCAAAAAGAACAAGGTACAGACAGAGCTAAGCGATCCCACAACCAACCCATAAGATGTAAGGTCTGCAGTCCTTCCAATCAGATTGTGGATGGTGGTGAACAATTAAGCAACTTACCAGAGGCGGAGTCTCCAGAAAAATACCCATTTTCAACGATGAAAGAGCCCAGAAAATCAGTGGAAAAGATAAGGCTGAAGTTTTCACAGAATTCTTCAGTCAGAAGTTTCGAGTGGATGATCCATTTCGGCCTCTTCCCGTGGTCCCCAGCATTACAGATAGCAGTCTTCAGCAAATTCGATTGACTGATGTCAAGAAACGGTGGAAGGAACTGGATACTGCACAGGCCACTGGCCCTGATAGAATGCTGGCAGCAGTCCTGAAGACTTATGCTCCAGAACTTCCTACTCCCGTATACAAGCTGTTCCAGTACAGTTACAAAGCAACAATGGGGGGGAAAATCAGCTCAAGTCTGTTCTGTACATTACAGGCAGGACAAATTCCACATGACCATCAGTCTGCTCTCCATCATCAGTAAAATGATGGAAGGGGTCATGAACAGTGCGATCAAGCAGCACCTGCTCAGCAATAACTTGCTCAGTGACGCTCAGTTTGGCTACTGCCAGGGTCACTCAGCTCCTGATGACATCACAGCCTTGGTTTAAACATGTAAAAAGGAACTGAGTTCCAGCACTTGACATTAAGGCTGCATTCTGCAAAATGTGTTATCAAGAAACTCAAGGAAAAAGGGTATCGCGGGCAATCACTCCATTATTGGAGTCATACCTGACAGATAAGAAGATGGTCATGGATTGTGGAGGTCAGTCATCTCAGCTCCAGAACATTTCTGCAGTAGTCCCTTAGGATAATGCCCTAGGTCCAAACATCTATAGCTGCTTAATCAATGACCTTCCCTCCATCATAACATCAGAAGTGGGGATATTCGACGATGAGTGCACAATGATAAGCACTATTCTCAAATTCTCAGATGCTGAAGCAATTCATCCCCAAATGCAACAAGATCTGGACCATATCCAGGCTTGAACTGACAAGTGGCAAATAACTTTAGCGCCACATAAATGCCAAACAATGACCATTACCAATAAGAAACAATGTAACTACTTGGTATTCAGCAGGAATATAATCACTAAATTCATCAACTGTCAATATCCTGGTGGTTATCATTGACCAGAAACTCAAATCAACTTACCGCATAAATTCAAGAGCAGATCAGAAGCTAGGAATACTGTACGAGTAACTCACAACTTGACTACCCAAAGCCTGTCCAACATCTGCAAAGCACAAATCAGGAATGAGATGGAATATTCCCCAGTCGTCTGAATGAGTGGAACCCCTAAAGAAGCTTGTCATCATCCCAGACAAAGCAGCTCATTTGATTGTCCCCACATCGCCCTTCCTTCACTGTTGCTGGATCAAAACCAGCATCCGTTGATTCCGATGTGGTCTCCTCTACATTGGGGAGACTGGGCGCATCCTAGCAGAACGCTTTAGGGAACATCTCCGGGACACCCTCACCAATCAACCACAACGCCCTGTGGCCCAACATTGCAACTCCCTCTCCCACTCTGCCGAGGACATGGAGCTCCTGGGCCTCCTTCACTGCCGTTCCCTCATCACCAGTCGCCTGGAGGAAGAATGACTCATCTTCCGCCTCGGAACACGTCCGCAATGATTGAATTCGAGATTGAGTCCTGAAGGCTGCAGGGTTTCCAAATGGAAAATGAGGTGATGTTCTTCCCGATTGCTTGGAGCTTCAACAGTGCACTGCAGCAATCCTAAGATAAAGATGTTAGCCAGGAAAGAAGGTGGTGTGTTGAAGTGGCGGGCAATTGGAAGCTTAGGGCCATTTTTTGGGACAGAACATGGGTGTTCTGTATAGCAGTCTGTGCTTGGTCACCCTAATGAAGAGGAAACCCCCATATTGTGAGTGGCAAATGCAGTGGACTAGATTGAGAGAAGTGCAGGTAAATTGCTTCACCTGGAAGTTAGCCTGGGACCTTGCATAGTGAGAAGAGAGGATGTAACCAGGCAGGTGAGGTAGCAGTGGAAGGTAGCATTTTCTGAGATAACATTGGAAGGTCCGTGAGTTTGTGGGAGTGTATTGGGAGTGAAGAGAGAGTGGACCAAGGTATCCCAGAGGGAACAGTCCCAGAAGAAACATGACAAGGGAGGGAGGGGGATATATGTCTGGTGATGGCATCCCACTGGCGGTGTCAGAAATGGCAGTTTATGATCATTTGAATGTGAATGCTCGTGGGATGGTAAGTGAGAATGAAAGGGATCCTTTCCCTGTTGTGGGAGGGAAGGGAAGAGGTCTGCACCAAAGTGTGGGTAATGGGTCAGACAAGCTGATAGCCCTGTCAACCACAGAAATGGGGAAACTAAGCTGAGGAAAAAGGTGGACATTTTGGAGCTCCCGTTAGAACATAGAACATAGAACATAGAACAATACAGCACAGAACAGGCCCTTCGGCCCACGATGTTGTGCCGAACTTCTATCCTAGATTAAGCACCCATCCATGTACCTATCCAAATGCCGCTTAAAGGTCGCCAATGAATCTGACTCTACCACTCCCACGGGCAGCGCATTCCATGCCCCCACCACTCTCTGGGTAAAGAACCCACCCCTGACATCTCCCCTATACCTTCCATCCTTCACCTTAAATTTATGTCCCCTTGTAACACTCTGTTGTACCCGGGGAAAAAGTTTCTGACTGTCTACTCTATCTATTCCTCTGATCATCTTATAAACCTCTATCAAGTCACCCCTCATCCTTCGCCGTTCCAACGAGAAAAGGCCGAGAACTCTCAACCTATCCTCGTACGACCTACTCTCCATTCCAGGCAACATCCTGGTAAATGTTCTCTGCACCCTCTCCAAAGCTTCCACATCTTTCCTAAAGTGAGGCGACCAGAACTGCACACAGTACTCCAACTGTGGCCTAACCAAAGTCCTGTACAGCTGCAACATCACTTCACGACTCTTGAATTCAATCCCTCTGCTAATGAACGATAACACTCCATAGGCCTTCTTACAAACTCTAACGACCTGAGTGGCAACTTTCAAAGATCTATGAACATAGACCCCAAGATCCCTCTGTTCCTCCACCTGACCAAGAACCCTACCATTAACCCTGTATTCCGCATTCTTATTTGTTCTTCCAAAATGGACAACCTCACACTTGGCAGGGTTGAACTCCATCTGCCACTCCTCAGCCCAGCTCTGCATCATATCTAAGTCCCTCTGCAGCCGACAACAGCCCTCCTCACTGTCCACAACTCCACCTATCTTTGTTGAAGTTGGTTTCACTGGAACGTATATGATAGAGATGGAAGAACTAGGAGAATGGAATAGAGTCTTTAAAGGGAGCAGGTTGTGAGGATGCATGGGCAAGGTAACTGTGGGAGTCAGTGGGTTTGCAATGGATATTGATGGTCAGCCTTTCCCAAAAAAATGGAAGCAGAGATGTTGAGGAAGGGAAGGGAGGTGTCAGAGATGGACCAGGTGAGGGTGAGAGAGAGGTGGAAATTAGAAGTAAAATTGATATATGCTGAAGATTGAGGGGTGGCGGGGTAGAGTTTAGATTTAATGTTATATTTGAGATTTAAACTTAGGTTTTAGTGTCATGTATTTGAGTATGGGAATACAGTAGTACAGTGAAAAGTGTACTCGCCGTTCTCTAGCACCATCTTAGTATAAGAGACAGGATTAAAAACTGAGGCAGAAATAAAAGAAACAGCCAAATGGAAAAGAAATGTCCAGAACACCAGCCCCACCTCCATCATGAGTCCTTACCACCTGAAAAGCAAATCCACAAACTCCATACCTTACAATTTGAGTATTCAGGGGCCCCAAGAGCCCACACACCATCACAGTTGGAATGCCCTTGCCTCTGCCATCAGGTACCCTGGGCTCAGCCATGGCCTAGAGCCACACCACCACTGGAATTGTCACCATTCTTCACTGCCATCTTGGCAACATCGTCGCTACTGTGACTCCATGCTGGGCTCAGATGTGATACCAAAGCAGCCGGAGTTTTGTTCTGGCTTACTGAAATAACTGCACAGAAGCCGGTGTCCGTCACCAAGTCACTCTTTATTTACATGCACACAGTACGTGGGCTCTGACCAGCCAGCTCAGAGCCAGTCCCTGATGTCAGGAGACTCTCAGATTCCCCTATTGCTCTCTGTCAGTCAGGGCTACCTGATTGGCCCAGGTTAACAAGCCCAATCGAGGATCTCATAGTCAACGAGACCCACCTGGCTCTCATTCCAATCACTTCATTTACATTAGAGTGGTGCTGGAAAAGCACAGCACGTCAGGCAGCATCCGAGGAACAGGAAAATCGACGTTTCGGGCAAAAGCCCTTCATCAGGAATAGAGGCAGGGTGCCTGCAGAGTGGAGAGATAAATGAGAGAGGGGTGGGGATAAAGTAGCATGGAGTACAATAGGTGAATGGGGGTGGGGATGGAGGTGATAGGTCAGAGAGGAGGGTGGGGGAAAGTAGCAAAGAGTACAATGTGTGAATGGGGTTTACCTACTTCATTCACATTGCTGCGGCTACCACCTCCTGTGACCACAAGTTCAGCAAAGGAACCCACCATTGCCGATAATCCAGGAAGGAAGTGTTTCTGATATGCTGGGAAGGGGACTAATGCCTCCGAAAAGGGAAGGAAAGGAATATATGATCGGAGGAGATAGAGCCCAGAGGCAGCGAGAGAGCAACATTTGGATCGACAAAGGAATGGATAAAGGTCAGCCTAGGGGAATCAATAACTGCTAATGGGAGCTGTTAGTAGCTGACCTGAGATGGTTGTGGTAGCAGTCTATGTGATGACAAAGTGAAAACAATGACTGAAGATGCTGGAAACCAGATTTTGGATTAGTGGTGCTGAAAGAGCACAGCAGTTCGGGCAGTATCTGAGAAGCAGCAAAATCGACGTTTCGGGCAAAGGCCCTTCGTCAGGAATAAAGGCAGAGAGCCTGAAGCGTGGAGAGATAAGCTAGAGGAGGGTGGGAGTGGGGAGAAAGTAGCATGGAGTACAATAGGTGAATGGGGGAGGGGATGAAGGTGATAGGTAAGAGAGGAGGGTGGAGTGGAGTGGATAGATGGAAAAGAAGATAGGCAGGTAGGACAAGTCATGAGGACATGCTGAGCTGGAAGTTTGGAACTAAGGTGAGGTGGGGGAAGGGGAAAAGAGGAAACTGTTGAAGACCACACTGATGCCCTGGGGTTGAACCCAAGTACCCTCTCCCATTTCTTTCCCACAAACCCCACACATCAGGCCTTGTCATCACATATTTTGGATTAGTGGTTGCTGGAAGAGCACAGCAGTTCAGGCAGCATCCGAGGAGCAGCAAAAATCGATGTTTCGGGCAAAGGCCCTTCATCAGGAATAAATGCAGAGAGCCTGAAGCGTGGATCAAAATCCTGGAATTACCTCCCTAATATCGTTGTGGGCCAACGTACACCAGTCAGGTGGACTGCAGTGGTTCAAGAAGGCAGCTCAGCACCACCTTCTCAAGGGGGCAACTAGGGATGGGCAACAAATGGGAGGGTGGCATCCAGCGATACCCACATCCAAATAAGATCTTTAAAAATAGTTCCAATTTGAGCATCTCGATGGGATGGATTATCTGATTTGATTACGAACAGGAAGGCAATATTTCTGATACTGAACGTTTTAGACCGGTCTGTTATTAGAAGGGTGCTCAGTATTCTATGGCTCATTGTTACTGAGTCCCTACTTTACTCCCTGTGCACCCACGGCTGTGACATCAACCCCCTACTGTACTCCATTTACACCCACAGCTGTGTCCTCAGCCCCCTACTGTCCTCCCTGTATACCCACTGCAGTGTCTTCAGCACCTACTAAACTCAGCCCCCTACTGCAATCCCGGTACACTCCGGCTGTGCACTCAGCCCACTTCTGTACTCCCCGTACACCCACAAATGTGTACTCATCCCCCTACTTGTTCTCCCCATATAGCCACGACTGTATCCTCTGCGCCCTACTGCCCTCCCTGGTGTGGCCTCACCCTCCTACTGCACTCCTTGTATACCTATGGCTGTGTCCTCCGTCCCATACTGTCGCCCCTGTACACTCATGGCTGTGTCCTCAGTCCCCTACTGTACCACCTATATACTCACAGATGTTCACTCAGCCTCCTACAGTACTCACTGTACATCCAAGATTGTTCACTCAGTCCCCTAATGTACCCCCTGAACACCTCGGCTGTGCCCTCAGCCCGCTACTGTACTCCCCGTACATTCCGCTGCGTCCTCAGCCCGCTACTGCACTCCCTGTACACCCATGTCAGTGCCCTCACACCACTACTGTACTCCCTGTATACCCACTGCTGTGTGCTCACCCCCTACTGTACTCCCTGTACACCCATTACTGTGCCATCAGTACCATACTAAACTAACCGTACACACCAACCCGCTACTGTACGAACTGCATCGACATGGCTGTGCCCTCAGCCCCCTACTGTACTCCCTGTATACCCACGGCTATGTTCACAGCCCTCTACTATACATCCTGTACACCCATGTCTGTGCCCTCAACCCACTACTCACTGTATACCCACTGCTGTGTCCATAACCCCCTATTGTACTCCCTGTATAGCCCCCACTGTACTCCGTGTATACCCACTGCTGTGTCTTCAGCCCCTACTCTATTCTTTGTATGCTCATTACTGCGCCGTCAGCACCCTACTAAACTACCCGTACACGCACAGCTGTGCCTTCAACCCCCTACTGTACCACCTGCATAGCCACGGCTGTGCCCTCAGCCCACTACTGTACTCCCTGTGCAACCACAGCTGTGTCCTCAGCCCTCTGCTGCACTCCCTATACACCACCTTGCCCTCAGCCCCCTCCTGTACTCCCTATACACCACAGCAGTGCCCTCAGCCTCCGACACTAATTCCTGTACACCCACAGCTGTGTCCTCAGCCCCCTAAAGTTCTCCATGTATACCCACTGCTGTGTCTACAGCGCCCGAATAAACTACCCATGCACCCACAGCTGTGCCCTCAGCCCACTTCTGTACTCCCCGTACACCCACAAATGTGTCCTCAGCTCCCTACTGTTCTACCCATATGCCCACGAATGTGGCCTCAGCCACCTACTGCACTCCTTGTATACCTATGGCTGTGTCCTCGACCCCCTGCTGTACCACCTGAACACACACGGCTGTGTCCTCAGGCACCTACTGTACTACTTGTACACCAACAGATGCTCATTCAGCCCCCAAAAGTACTCCTGGTGCATCCAAGGCTGTTCACTCAGCCTCCTACTGTACCCCCTGTACACCGCAGCTGTGCTCTGAGGCCACTACTGTACTCTCCGTGCACCCCAACTGCGTCCTCCGCCCGCTACTGTACTCCCTGTAAACCCATGTCTGTGCCCTCTGCCCAATACAGTACTCCCTGTATACCCATTGCTGTGTCCTCAGCCCCCTACTGTACTCCCTGTATATGCACTGCTGTGCCGTCAACCCACTACTGTATCCCCTGATTACGCACAGATGTGCCTTCAGCACCCTAGAGTACGCTCGGTACACCCAAGGCTGTGTCCTCAGCCCACTACTGTACTCCCAGTATACCCACTGCTGTATCCTCAATCCCCTACTGTACTCCCTGTATACGCACTGCTGTGCCCTCAGCCCCCATTATTCTCCCTGTATACCCTCTACTGTGCCCTCAACACCCGACTAAACTATCCGTACACACACAATATGTGACACCAACTCCCTACTGTACCACCTGCATAGCCATGGCTCTACCCTCAGCATCCTACTGAACTCCGTGGACACCCTGACTGTGCCCTCAGCCCGCTACTGTACTCCCTGTACACTCACAGCTGTGTCTTCAGTCCTCTACTGCACTCCCTGTACACCCACAGAAGTGACCTCAGCTTCGTACACTACTCCTGATGCACCCACATATGTGTCCTCAGCCCCCTACTGTACTCCCTATTAACCCACTGATGTGTCTTCAGCACCCTACTAAACTACCTGTACACCCACAGCTGTGCCCTTTGCCTACTTCTGTACTCCGGGAACACCCCACAAATGTGTCATCCACCTCCTAATGTTCTCCCTATACACCCACGGCTGTGTCCTCTGCCCCCTACTGCCCTCCTTGTATACCCACAGCTGTGCCCTCAGCTCCCTACTGTATCCTCTGTACACCCACGGCTGTTTTCTCAGCCCCCTTCTGTCGCCCCTGTGCACCCACGGATGTGCCCTCCGCTCCCTACTCGACCAGCTGTACAACCACGGCTGTTCCCTCAGCTCCCTACTGTACCACCTGTATACCCACAGATGTTCACTCAGACCCCTAAAGTTCTCCCTGTGCACCCACGGCTGTGCCCTAAGCCCCCTACGGTACTCCCTGTGCACCCACAGCTATGTCCGAAACCCTCTACTGTTCTCCCTGTATACCCACAGCTGTGCCTTCACTCACTAATGTACTCCCCGTACACTCACAAATGTATCCTTAGCACCTACTGTTCTCTCCATACACCCACGGCTGTGTCCTCTGCTCCCTACTGCCCTCCCTGAATACCCACAGCTGTGCGCTCAGACCCCATTGCACACCTTGTACACCCGCAGCTGTGCCCGCAGCCGACTACTCTTCTTCTTGGATACACACTGCTGTGTCCTCAGCACCCTACTAAACTCCCCCTAAACACACGGCTGTTTTGTCAACCTCCTACTCTACTCCCTGTACACCCATGTCTGTGACCTCATCCACCTACTGTACACCCTTTACACACAATGCTGTGTCCTCAACCCCCTACTGTACTCCCCGTACACCCACAGCTGTGCCCTCAGCCCACTGCGGTAATCCCTGTACACCACAGCTGTGCCCTCAGCCCCCTACTGTACTCCCTGCACACCTATGGCTGTTTCCTCAGCCCACTACTGTACTTCCTGTAGACAAATGGCTGTGCCAGCAGACCCCTACTGTACACCCTGTGCACCTCAGGTGTGCTGTCAGACCCCAAATGTACTCCCTGAACTCGGACGGCTGTGCCCTCAGCCCCCTACTGTACTCCCTGCACACCTATGGCTGTGCCCTCAGCCCCCTACTGTACTCCCTGTGCACCACGGCAGTGGCCTCAGCCGCCTACTGTACCCCCATACACCAATGGCTGTGCTCTCAGCACCCTACTGTACCCTCTGTAAACCCATGGCTGTGTCCTCAGCCCCCTACTGGACTGACTGTGCAACGTGACTTTGCCCTCAGCCCCCTATTGTACCCCCGTTTACCCATGGCTGTTTCCTCACTGCCCTACGTACTCCCTATAGGCCCCGGCTGTACACTCAGAACCCTCCTGTACTCCCTTTACACCCATAGCTGTGTCTTCAGCCCTGTACACTCATGGCTGTGTCTTCAGTCTTCTGCTGTCCTCCCTGTACACCCTCCGCTGTGTCCTCAGCCCGCTACCATTCTACCTGAAAACCGACAGCAGTGCCCTCGGCCCCTTACTGTACTCCCTGTACGCCCACAGCTGTATCCTCAGCTCTCTACTGTGCACCCTGGACATACACGGCTGTCTGCTCAGCTCCCTACTGTACTCCCTGTTCAACCTCTGCTGTGCCCTCAAAACCCTACTGTACTCCCTGCGCACCCATGGCAGTGCCATCAGCCACCTACTGTACTCCCTGTTCAACCTCCGCTGTGCCCTCAAAACCCTACTATACTCTGTGTGCACCCACGGCAGTGCTGTCAGCCACCTACTGTACTCCCTGTACACCCTCCGCTGTGTCCTCAACCCCCTACTGTATTCCCTGTACACCCATGGCAGTGCCCTCAGCCCTATGTACTCCCCATACACCATCAGCTCTGTCTTCATCACCCTACTGTGCTCCCCATACAACCAGAGCTGTGCCCTCTGCCTCCTACTGAACTAACTGTATACGCACAAATGTGTCATCAGCACCTACTGTTCTTCCTATACTCCCATGGCTGTGTCTTTGCTCCCTACTGCCCTCCCTGAATACCCAGAGCTGTGTCCTCAGCCTCCTACTGCACTCCTTGTGCACCCATGGCTGTGTCCTCAGCGCCCTACAAGACTCCGCGTACAGACAAGGCTGTGCCATCAACCCACTACTGTACTCCTGTATACCCACGGCTGTGTTCTCAGCCCACTACTGTACCATGTGTACACCCAAAGCTGTTCACTCAACCCCCTACTGCTCTCCCCGTATACCCACAGCTGTGTCCTCAGCCCAATACTGTCCTCCCTGAAAACCCACATCTCTGTCCTCAGCCCCCTACTGTGCTCCCCGTACACCCACAGCTGTGTCATCAGCCTCCTACTGTACTCCTTGTATACCGTGGCTGTGCTCTCAGCCCCCTAGTGTACTCCCTGTATACCCACAGCTGTGTTCTCAGCATCCTACTGTACTCCCTGTTCACCCCAGCTGTACCCTCAGCCCCTTACTGTACTCCCTATATACCCACAGCTGTGTCATCAGCCCCCGACTGTGCACTCTGTACACACATGGCTGTGTCATCTGAACCCTGCTGTACCCCCTGTACACCCCAGCTGTGTCCTTAGCCTCCTACATTACTCCCTGTACACCCACACCTGTGTCTTCAGCCCCCTACTGTACTCCCTGTATAGCCACTCCTGCGTTCTCAGCACCCTACTGCGCCCTTTGTACAACCACGGCTGTATCCTCAGCCCCCTACTGTACCTACTGTAACCCATGTCTGTTCAGTCAGCCCCCTGCTGTACCCCCGGACACCATCGGCTGTTTACTCAGTACCTAACTGTATTCCCCGTATACCCAGAGCTTTGCCCTCAGCCCCCTACTGTACTCGCTGAATACCATGGCTGTGTCCTCAGCCCCCTAATGTTCTTCATGTACACGCACGGCTGCGTCCTCAGCCCCCTACTGTACTCCATGTACATCCACAACTGTGTACTCAACACCCTACTGTACTCCTCTACACCCAAGGCTGTGTCCTCAGCCTTCTACTGTACTCCTAAACATGCACGGCTGTGTCCTCAGCCTCCTACTGCACTCCCTGTACACTCCGGCTGTGTCCTCAGCCCCCGACTGTGCTCCCGGTACACCCTATCTGTGGCCTCAGCCCCCTACTGTGCCCCTTGTACTCCCTGGCTGATTCCTCAGCACCCTATTTTACTCCCTGTACACCAAAGGCTGTGGCTTCAGCCTCCTACTGCACTCCCTGCACTCCCCGACTGTGTCCTCAGCCCCTATTGTACTCCTTGTAAATACAAGTCTGTGTCCTCAGCCCCCTATTGCACCCCCAGTAAACAGATGTATCCTTAGCACCCTACCGCATTCCCTGTACACCCATAGCTGTGTACCCAGCCCCTACTGTACACCTGTATACACACAGCTGTGCCCACAGCCCCCTACTGAACTCCCTGTACACCCATGACTGTGTCCTCTGTCCCCCTACTGCTCTCGTTGCACACACATGGCTGTGTTCTCCGTACCCTGTTGTACTCCCTGTAACCCAAGGCTGTGTCCTCAACCCCCTACTGTACTCGCTGTACACCCCATCTGTGCTGTTAGCCCCATTCTGTGCTCCCTGTACACCCACAGCTGTGTCCACACATCCTGCACTCCTCTCTGTATACCCACAGCTGTGTCCTCTGCCCCCTACTGTACCTCCTGTACAACTACAGCTGTGTCCTCAGCCCCACACTGTACTCCCAGTACACCCATGGCAGTGGTCTCAGCCCTCTACTGTACTCCCTGTAAACCTACAGCCTTGTCCTCAGCCCCATACTGTTCTCCTCGTACATCCACGACTGCGCCCTCAGCCCCCACTGTCCTCCCTGTACACCCAGAGCAGTGCCCTCAGCCCACTACCCAACTCCCTGTACACACACGGCTGTGTGCTCAGCCCTCAACTCTACTCCCTGTACATCCACAGCTGTGCCCTCAGCCCCCTATTGTACTCCATGAATACCCAAGGCTATGCCCACAGCCCCTATCCTACTCCCTATACACACACAACTGTGCCCACTGCCCCCTACTCTACTCCCAGTGCACCCACAGCTGTGTCCTCAGGCCCTACTCTACTCCCTATACACACACAGCTGTGCCCACTGCCCCCTACTCTACTCCCTGTGCACCCACAGCTGTGTCCTCAGGCCCTACTCTACTCCCTATACACACACAGCTATGCCCACTGCCCCCTACTCTACTCCCCGTGCACCCACAGCTGTGTCCTCAGCCTGATACTCTAATACCTGTACACCTACAGCTGTGTCCTCAGCCCCATTCTGTATTCCCTGTACACCCTCAGCAGTGCCCTCAGCCCCCTACTCTACTCCCCGTACACCCTTAGGAGTGTCCTCATCCTCATACTGTACACCCCGTACACCCACAGCTGTGTCCTCCACCTCCATTGTGCTCCCATACACCCACTTCTGTGTCCTCAGCCCCATACTGTATTCCCTGTGCACCCTCATCATTTTCCTCAGCCCCCTACTGTTCTCCCCATACACACTTAGCTGTGTCGTCAGTCCTATACTGTACTTGCTGTACCCCCATCTGTGCTGTTAGCCCCATTCTGTGCTCCCTGTACACCCGCAGCTGTGTCCACACACCCTGCACTACTCCCTGTATACCCACAGCTGTGTCCTCTGCCCCCTACTGTACCTCCTGTACAACTACAGCTGTGTCCTCAGCCCCATACTGTACTCCCAGTACACCCACGGCAGTGGCCTCAGCCCTCTACTGTACTCCCTGTAAACCTACAGCCTTGTCCTCAGCCCCATACTGTTCTCCCCGTACATCCACTACTGCGCCCTCAGCCCTCACTGTACTCCCTGTACACCCACAGCAGTGCCCTCAGCCCACTACTCAACTCCCAGTACACACACGGCTGTGTGCTCAGCCCTCAACTCTACTCCCTGTACACCCACAGCTGTGCCCTCAGCCCCCTACTGTACTCCATGAATACCCAAGGCTATGCCCACAGCCCCTATTCTACTCCCTGTACACACACAGCTGTGCCCACTGCCCCCTACTCTACCCCCTGTGCACCCACAACTGTGTCCTCAGGCCCTGCTCTACTCCCTGTACACACACGGCTGTGTCTTCAGCCCCATACTGTATTCCCTGTACACCCTCAGCAATGCCCTCAGCCCCCTACACTACTCCCCATACACCTACAGCTATGTCCTCAGCCCCATACTGTACTCCCCGTGCACCCACAGCTGTGTCCTCAGCCTGATACTCTGATACCTGTACACCTACAGCTGTGTCCTCAGCCCCATTCTGTATTCCCTGTACATCCTCAGCAGTGCCCTCAGCCCCCTACTCTACTCCCCGTACACCCTTAGCAGTGTCCTCATCCCCATACTGTACACCCCGTACACCCACAGCTGTATCCTCCGCCTCCATTGTGCTCCCATACACCCACAGCTGTGTCCTCAGCCCCATACTGTATTCCCTGTGCACCCTCATCATTGCCCTCAGCCCCCTATTGTACTCCCCATACACACTTAGCTGTGTCCTCAGCCCCATGCTGTACTCCTCATACACCCACAGCTGTGTCCTCTGCTTCTACGGTACCCCCCCATACATCCACAGCTGTGTCCTCAGCCCCCTTTGGTACACCCCGTACACACACAGCTGTGTCCTCAGCCCTCTACTGTACTCCTGTACACCCAAGGTTGTGTACTCAGCCCTCTGGTGTACCCCCTGTGCACACACGGCTGTGTCCTCAGCCGCTACTGTACTCACTGTACACCCGGCTGTGGCCTCAGCCCCCTACTGTACTCCCTGTATACCCACAGTTGTGTCCTACTGTACTCCTTGCACACAATCACTGCTGTGTGCTCAGACCCAACTGTAATCCCTGTAAACTCATGGCTGTGCCCTCAGCTGCCTACTTTACTCCCTGTCCGCCCACAGCTGTGCCCTCAGCCCCCTACTGCATTCCCTGTACACACATGGCTGTGTCCTCAGCACCCTACTGTACTCCCAGAACACACAGGGCTGTGCCGTCAACCCCCTACTGTACTCCTCGTACACCCCGGCTCTGCCCTCATCCCCTACTGTAAACCCTGTACACAAATGGCTGTGTCCTCAGCCCCCATTGCACTCCCTGTACACACACAGCTGTGCTCTCAGTCCCCCACTGTAACCCCTGTACACCCAAGACTCTGTCCTCAGCTCCCCACTGCACTCCGTGTACACCCAGGCTGTACCCTCATCCCCTTACTGTACACCCTACACACTGGTTGTGCCCTCAGCCCCCGACTATACTGACTATACATCCATGGCTGTGTTTTCAGCCCCCTACTGTACTCCCTGTACATCCACGGCTGTACCCTCAGACCCTACTCTACTCCCTGTAAACCCACAGCTGTGTCCTCAGCCCCCAACTGTACTCCCTGCATACACACTGCTGTGTCCTCTGTCCCCTACTGTACTCCCTGTACAGCCACGGCTGTGCCCTGAGCCCCCAACTGTCCTCTCCGTATACCCACGGCTGAGCCCTCAGCCTCCTACTCTCCTCCCTGTACACCCTCGGCTGTGTCCTCAGCTCCCCACTGTACTCTCTGTTCTCCCATTGCTGTGCCCTCAGCGGCCTACTGCACTCCCCGTACACCCACGGCTGTGCCCACAGCCCCCTACTGTTCTCGTTGTGCACCCATAGCTGTATGCTCAGCCCCCTACTGTCCTCCATGTACACATATGTCTGTGTCCTCAGCCGCCTACCGTACTCCCTGTGCACCCACGGCTCTGCCCTCAGCCTCCTACTGTGCTCCCCATATGCTCACGCTTGTGTTGCCAAATTCCAAACAACGCCAGCTACAAGTTTGCTGCTGACATTACCAAAGCAGGAGGTATAACAAGCAACTACGAGTCAGAATACGGAAAGGAGATAGTGGTGTGGTGGCATGGTGTAATGATATGAACCTCTCACTCAAATTCTGCAAAAGTAAAGAACTGACCATTGACTTCACAAAGAAAGTAGGGGAGGATGCCCCAATCTACATCAACGGTTGAGGACGTACAGAGCATCAAATTCTTCAGAGACGGTAACTGCCAACTTGCCCTGGATGTCTCACCTAGGTGTGACCGTCAAGAACACTCAGGTGGCTCAGAAAACTCAGCATGCACTACTTCTACAGATGCAACTTTGAAAGCGCATTGTCCAGGTGCATAACAGTCTGGTACTGCAACTGCTGTGACCTGGAATGTAAGAAACTACAGAAGGTTGTGTCCACAGCCATGGCCATCAGGAACTCCAATCTCCAAACAATACAGTCGATTTACATGACTTATTGCCACAGAAAGGCTGCCAACATCTATCCCAGACTACTGAGAGAAGGGTGGGATGAAATAGTTGGGACCTTAACAGATATCTTTGCAGCAACCTTGAACACGACTGAGGTTCCAGAGGGCTGGAGAATTGCGAATCCCTTTGTTTAAGAAGGGTAGCAGGGATAATCCAATCAATTATAGACCGGTGAGATTGATGTCAGGTTCAGGGAAGCTGCTGGAGATGATACTGAGGGAGAGGATGTATTCTCATTTGGATGAAAATAGTGTTCTCAGTGATAGGCAACATGGAGTTCTGCAGGGAAGATCATGACTTACCAACTTAATAGAATTCTTTGAGGAAGTGACAAAGTTGATTGACGTGGGAGGGGCTGTAGATGTCATGTACATGGACTTCAGGAAGGCGTTTGTTATATTTACCCATGGTTGGCTTATGGCCAAAGTGAAGTCGCATGGGGTCCATGATGTGTAGCTACATGGATAAAGAACTGGCCGGGCAACAGGAGGCAGAGAGTAAGAGGGGGAGGGAGTTTCTCAATATGGAGAACTGTGACCAGCAGCGTTTCATTTAAAATTTTTCTGGAAAGATACATGAATGGACAGGAAGCAAAAGGCTACAACCCCTTAGAAAATAGGCGACAGGTTTAGGTACAGGATCTGGATTGGCACAGGCTTGGAATGCCGAAGGGCCTGTTTCTGTGCTGTAATGCTCTTTGTTCTTTGTTATTACATTATCAAATACTCATCACACCCCAGCAATGATCTCCTACAACCTTGTCCATCAGGCTATAAGATGCAGAAGCTTGAAAGCACGGAGCAGTTGGTTCAGGAACAGCTTCTTACCAGTTTTTATTAGACTGATGAATGGACTAATTAATCTCAGATAATGCTGTTCTTGTTCATGTTGATCTCGCCTAGTGCACGCTCTACATGCCTCTCAGACATGTTTTACAGCCAGTGTTCTGTACATCCTTGCTTACTATGGTCTGCGTATACATCTTGGTACAGGTATCAATAAATCCATACATTCCTCCCCCCAGGTTCCTCCAGTGCTCACTCCCAGCTCTCTCTGGTCCTCACCCCAAACTCCTCCCATTCCCCCAGCTAGCTGTGACCCCACCCCCATCTCCCGGTATCCTTCGTTTCTCACTGTTCCTCTAATACTGTCTATTTCCCTGTGTTTTCCTTTTCTCTGTTTTTCCTGGTTCTTTCACTAAATTTATTCTCCCCCCACCCCTGTTCATGTGACTGTTGTTTCCTTGTTTCGTTTGCTTTCTCTCTTTGACTGAATGTCCAACTGGTTCTCTCACTGTGTTCTCTCTCTCCTTCCCTTGGTGTCTGTCTCCTTCTGCCACGTTGTGATGGTGATGTCTTCTCTATTCCTTTGAAGACATGATGGTTCATTGTTTTGATGTTGGCAATACAATAAACTCAATTGTGTTTGGTATCGTGGTCATAGTTTAAATTTATTGGTTAAATTAAAATTGTTGTCAAAACAGCAACCAGAACTTGGATATCCATTTAAAAGCCAATTGTTACATCTAAATATTTTGGAACTGCCCGTCTCCCAGTGTGCCATAATTGGAAACTGAAAGCATTCTATTCACGTGCATAATGGCGCGATGGTAACTGCTCGAATTACAGATGGTTCTGTGCACAGCCCAGATGATTACGGAAGACAACTTTCCATCAAGTTATACATCTCATTGTCGCCGAAAAGGTGGCAACATCAAAAATCTCTCTGAAATCAGTAATGATCTCCTACAACCCCTTCCAACTGGGAGGAGATAAAGAGGCTTGAAAACAAGGACCAGCATGCTCAGGAACACCGTCTTCCCTACTGTAATTAGACTGACAAGTTGACATCTCTAACTTTTCAAATATTATTAATCTTGCTAATGTTGATCTTGCTTTGCACACCACCTATGCAGCTGTAGCCTTGTATGCCTCACTCTGTCAAAACACCCTATCATCTGTGTTTTCTTCTTTGCTATCATATGCCTGCACTAGTCACAAAGCAAAGCTTTCCATTATACATTTGACTAAAATAAATGAAACCAAATCAGGTCAAACATGTGGACTGCAGTAGCTCAAGTCTTCTCAAGGGCACCTGGAAAAGTGAACTAATGCTCGCCCAGCCAGAGATATCCATATCACATAAAGGAGTTTAAGATGATGTTCACAGTCAGGAAAGATAGACAGGGATATCAAATCGATTTAAACATGATCTTAGATATATACGCTTATCCCTTGCTATCTGAAAATAGAATGTTCCTACAAAACCTTTCATAAGCTGATATGGTGCAAAATGAAGATGCATTAATTTATATCGGGAAAAAAAATGCCTTTCTTTGTAAAAGTGAAAATCTTCTTTAGGATTTATTATGTTTGGCAAAAACAGGTCTTAATAAAGGTCTTTTGGAAAAGGGAAGTGGCGAAAAGCGAACTTTTGAAAAGTGGGGGATACCTGTATCTACGTAGGCATGATATTCAGAAAGTTGGGAAAGGCGAAAAATAAATGAGATGAATCTTGCATTTTATTTCCAGCCCAGCTAACCAACATTCCCTTTGTTTGCTTTTTTTGTTCTCTCTCTTTCTCTATCGATTGAACTCACTCATCTTCCCTTTAAAGCAGACATCTCTGTCACCAGCGTTAATCACATTAAATTCCAGCTGCTTACAGTTCGGAAAGATCCTCAGCACTTACTGTTCTTTTTTTGGCAGTTTTAAAGATATAATTTCAGATCTACCGCGTCTTTCTTTATTTAATTTAACCTTCAATTTTGTTATTTCATAGGATGTTGGCATCGCTGCCAAGGGCAGTATTTGTTAACCATCACTAATTGCCCTGACTGTAAGGCCATTCCACAAGGCAAGATAAAGTCAAGCACATTGTTATGGATGTGAAGTCACACTCAACCCAGACCAGGTAATATCTTTAGATTTATTTACGGAAGGATATCAATGAAGTACGTAGGTTTTCAGACAAAATGTTGGTTTTATAGTTGTTTTCCGTGAAATTCTCTTTTGTTCCAATTCTTATCAGTTTTATTTAAGTTTTTCCATCAACTGTGGTAGAACTTGAAACAAATCGCTTGAAACAATGTATTTTGTTTAATAAGCTTTGCTTCTGAATTTCATCCAACAACATTCCTACATTGAAACGTTGTCCTAATCATGAAGTAACGTCACAGTCAAGAACAATTTTGTGACTGAAATATTTGTAACTGGAAAAGTGGCTAGAAGAGAGCTTGAAACATAAAGTCTGAATTTTACCAAGGTGTAGACAATGGATTATTCAGCAAAGCACTGACACAAAGATGGAGATTGGGGACGTTATGAGCTGGTAATGACAGGTTTGGTGACAGAGAGAATACGAGATTTAAATCAGTTCAGGGCAACAAGGGATCTTGAGGTTGTGAACAGTTTGGTTCTCAAATATTTGTAAGGGATAATGAATCGAGACTGCAATTGAAACTGACTACAATAGTTTTGTTTTTTGACAAATATAGATAACAGAAATTGCAAACAAGTTCACAATGGTTTATGGGACTAATGAATGGACAGAGACAGGGAACTCCAATAAAGGCTTGAATAGGTCAGTAACACACTATCCATCCCCCCCAGAATAATCAACAACCCCATGGACATCCGATATGGTAGAAATTCCCAATAGGGAGAAATCATGATAAGACCCAAGGAAAAATTCCTCTCCATTGTTGTAATTATCCAGTCCATTATACTCAGATTCAGATCTCTCCCCTCCCTGTCTACGCAACTGCTGATCTCTGTTATGATTAGAGCTGATGCATCTGCTGCTACCGTGGGAAAGCGCACTGAGTGAAGCCCCTAACTGATAGGAGAGTGAAATCTTCCAGTGACACAATTACAATGCATGGAGACTGACATCAATCACAGTCACTGAGCAAATGTTCCAGCTTTCAATACAGCACATTCAGTTCACAATATAACTGGACTTCACTGGATGTTGACAGTTCTGGCTATTGGTCACATCTACCATCACCAATTGCTCTGGTGAAGTCAGTTGTGAGGGAGAATGATGAATGTTTTCTTAACGCAGGTGAGATGATTCTGCTGTGTTGTAAGTTTGCAATGTTGTATCCATCTCTCCCCAAATCTCTCCACCCTCAAAAGAAACACAATCAGGTTGCTGTCACTGCTCTAATAAGGCAACTTTAGAACTACTGTACAGAATATGCATCAGTGATTTATTTATATAAAATGACAAACACTTAAATGCAGTTTTATTGGCTGTGAAATTGTTGTTTTTTTTACGTTTTTTGGACTAAGACCAAAACCAAAAATGGTAAATACAATGAACTTATTCATTAAGACCTATGATTAATGAGTCAGGTTCGAATGAATATGACATTGTCTGGGAGATAGGACTGAATACGGGCAGCGGCTGTGGAGACTGCATAGGGTGTACAATCATATTCCCCAGTCATCATCACTCTTTCTGACAGATAAAATTAAATCTAATGCACAAGGAAACAGCCAAAGTTTGGGAGATGCAATGCTGAATGTGAACTGAACAGGATAATTTTAATGTGATAAAGTGCATATTTCATATACACAACATTTAATCACTGGGAATACAGACTGAGTAGGGTCACCGGACCTGAAGCATTAACTTTGATTTCTCTTCACGATACTGCCAGACCTGCTGAGCTTTCCCACCAACTTCTGTTTTATTGTTTGAGATTGATCATATTGCTCTTATCTGGAAGGATACTGACAATTAAAAACAGACACTAATAACAAAATGTGAAAGGCTATGGGGACAATACAGGTGAACAACAGTAGAGATGCAGCCCATTCCAAGCTGAAAGAGACAATGGGATGATTTTCCTCAACCTTTGATGTAATAATTCTGTTATATGTATTCAAAGCTATTGGATTCTGGGAGACAAGCTCGTTGAATGAAGGACACAGAGTGCTCCGTCATCAGTAATCTATTTCATGAAGTTCAACTGCCTCTAAAACGTCTTTTCAAACAAAGTGGATTTCCTGGGATTTACAGGATATTCAGAAAAATGTTTCTTTTTTTGCCTTTGAATATTAAAGAACAAACAGATTTTGCCCATAATACAAGTGTCACAGACACCCCAACTGTACTGGGAACAGGAAAGGACCACATGTGTCCAAATGTAATTAATTTCAACATGCATATCTGTCGAGAAACATGAAACATACTGTTATGGAAAGATGAAATACAAACAGTAAATGGTGGAGAAATGCAACAGATGAAGACGTATCTGCAGAGAGAAACAAATTTAACATATCGAATAAAAAGTGAAACTGTTCTGAAAAAGTCATATTGGAATCATGGTTAATTGTGTGCATCTCTGCTCATATACTGACAGACCTGCTGAGTTTCGTTCCAGCTCTTTCGATTTCCTTTTTTTCCTGAACTGTGACAAATTGTCTGATCTGAACGAAAACAGCAAAACTTTTTTCTCAGTTGAATCTCGAGTAATTTGTTATGAACATTAAATTAGAAATTACAAAGTTCCTATGTTTGACAGGGCTCTAAATATCGATGATATATTGCATTGTGACACCTTGCCATGAATATGTTGAAACAAAAACCAAAGCTGATGCAAAAGCCCAGTACATCTGTCTGCATTTGTGCAGAAAATTCAGAGTTAACGTTCTGGGTTCAGTGACCCTTCCTCCGAACTGCAGGTAGCTGGGAAAATGTTGTCTTATATGCAGAAGAGGCCGAATAGCTCTGAATGGAGACAGTTTGTAGCTAAAAATAAGGGGTGAGTAATGGAAGGCGACGTGAGAACTAGGCCTGGTGCATAGGTAGAGGGCAAGGACATTCGGGAGATCAGGCCCGAAATATTTTGAACTTGATTTTGAGTCTGAAGGGCTGCTGGGTCCGCACGCAGAAAATGAGATGCTGTTCATCCAGCTTGCACTGAACTTTTCTGGAACACTGCAGCAAGCGTGACACAGAGATATTGGCAAGGGAATAGTATGGTGTGTTAAAGTAGCAGGCAACTGAAAGCTCAGGATCTTTTGCAGAGGTACGATGAAGCGGTCATCTATTCTAACTTTAGTTTCCACAATGTAGAGGAGACCACATTGTGAGCAGCGAATGTAGTAGGCTAGATTGAGGGAAATGTTGGTAAAGTGCTGCTTCACCTGGAAGGTATGTTTGGGCCTTTGGATACTGAGGAGGGAGGAGGTAAATGGGAAAATGTTAACCTTCGCCAAGGGCAAGTTAAGTGAACCTGTAGTGCGGAGTGAGGAGAGGTATTCGGAATGAATACAGACCAGACCAGGATGTCCTGGAGGGAAAGGTCCCTCCAGAAAGTGGACAAGGGAGGGGACGCGAATATGTTCTAGTGGTGGCATCTCGCTGGAGGTGGGGAAAATGTGGGTTGATGATGATCTCCGTGTGAATGCTGGTGGGATGGTAGGTAAGGACAAGGTGAAGTCTGCTGCGGGAGAGAAGGGGGGGCGGGAGGCTAGAAGTACAGGAGATGGTGCAGGACCCTTATGACAACAGTGCTGTGAAACCTTGGTTGATGAACAAGGTGGACATTTCGAAGGCTTCCTTGTTGAATTTGACATAATCAGAAGCAATGCAGTGGAGGTGTATGAACTGTGAGAATGGAATGAAGTCCTTGCAGGAAACAGGCTGTGAGGATTATACTCCAGATAGCTGTGGGAGTCGGAGCGGTAATACTGGATATCAGTGGCTCGTCTATCTCCAGAAATGTCGAGGAAAGGAAGGGAGGAGTCAGAGATAAACCAGGAGAAAGTGTAGGAGGAAGGCAAATTGAAAACGAAATCGATAAACGTTTGCATTCCTTAACAAGAGAGAGACACAGCAGCGATGATAATATCTATGCATCAGCGAAAGAGTTGTGGTTGGGCGCTGGAATAGAACTGGAACAAGGAATGGCCTACGAACCCCATGACGAAACATGTATACATAGGGCCCACGTGTGTACCCATTCATCCCTTCTTTGTGGCAGCAACAGTCTCAAGCATTGGGTCTTCCCAGGCAGTTTGGTTCATGGATTTTTGGGAGACATGGGAGCAAGCTCTGCTATCAGAGGACAATAAGCTTGGGGACTGTTATTTGCGGGGCAGGTGGGGTGGCAATCTCCAGATTAAATGTGGCCAGTTATCGTAGCTGATGCGATGACTTGATGTGCCATGGTAGTATCATGGTTCTGGTGGAGAGAGGAAGATGTGTCTGAGCGCGGGCTCTCAGTCTCTGCAATGTAGAAGTCAGTCCACCAGACTACACCAGCAACACCCACGGGCTGATTAACACTGTCAGGGTTGGATATAAGTGCACCGAGCGTCGTCTGTTCAGATGGTGATCGGTTGGAATGGTGTGAAGGGATGCAGATAAATTAAGACATCCAATGTCACGTTGAGAGTTCTCAACGAACAGATTGAGTTCAGGTAAAATGGCAGAGGAAGTGGTAAAGGTGGGGGGAGGATGTTGGAGAAGGCTGTTGGTTCTATGGGGCAGGGAGAGGAATCTTGCCGGAAGAAATGGACTCTAAGGCGAAGACGGCGCGAGAAGAGTTCAACATCATGTCGATTCCAAAAATCAGTAAGATGGGGGCACGGAGAGGTGAAGTTCAGATGTTTGCTGATACAGAACATTCAGCATCAGAGATTGGAATTTCAGGAGGGATGGTGAATATATGACAGGAGGTAGGATTGTGTGAGCGGATTGAGTTAGAGGGCAGGATATGGGAGGAGAGGAAGTTCCAGAGGGTCAGGTTAATCTCTACGTTGTTGCAAATTGTGGGTCCAGAACATCTGATTAGCACAGTGAATGAGCCGAGGAATAAATTAGAATTGTGGAGTGGTACAGCCTTGAGCCAATGTAATGCAATGTTGCTGGAGAGAGAAAATGTGGATCTCAGTAGCACGAACATCACCTGATCAGTCCTCAGAATGTAACTGATTGAAAATAATCGGGATTGTAATCTTTTTGTAATATCCTGATTTCACCAGGGTGACATTCAAGCAGCAAAGCCTTACTTCTCTGAGACTTTAGACCAAACTGAAACTATCATATATCTTCTTGTTATTAACAGGTCAAATTCATACATGGTTTTGGAAGGCACTAGCAAGGGCGGAGTTTATTTGTCATTCCCAATATATCTGGAGAAGGTAATTACCAGCACAGGAGTTCCTCCGATTCCCGTTGATCACTGTTTGCTCAAGCCCTTGATGACACATGATTCAAATATACTTTGATGCAAGAGAAGTTCCTCTGATCTCACCCTAAATGACATTGGAAAATGCATTAAAATAATAAAGAGCATAAGGATAGTACACGGCTTGTTTTAACATTGTTCTCACAATGTTAAAGGGAAAACTGATGCATGGATTTCTGATTCTGTGGAGAGGTTTGTCCTATTTGTGATGAGGCTGTTTGGTTAACCGCTGTGACACAGAGACAGAAAGACACTCCACTCTGTACCATGAGGAGCAAAACCAGTCTGCTCACAGTGCATCAGATAGTGACAGGCACACATAGTTGTCTGTTCCTTTTGGACATTGATCATCTCAATTTCATCATTCACTGATGACAAGTAGCACCGCAGAGGCCAGCAGATTCCAATAACCCAGTTGTGAAGCAAAACGGGAAAGGGATGGCAAGTGGGAGTAACTGAAGAATTGGAGTAACTCACAGTGGGAGCTGCAGAAGAAGGGAGTGGATGGAGACCGTCAGTGGAAGAGTATGTAGCAAATGGAAGGGTAGTACAAGAGAAGTAGGAGTGTGAGGAAAGTATAGGATGGAGGAGGAAGAATTACAGATGACGTTTTGGTGTCAGGGAAAAGCTTGTTTTTGGGAAGTGCCATTGGGTGAGAAAATATCATTGTTCAGGAAAATTGAGATCGGGTTTCCAGTCAAAATTAAGAAAAGATTTCTTGTACTTTCTTTTCTGTCAATTGATTCTTGTTCAGATTGCACAAGTACTCTGTATTTCGGTATCTCCATCAAGTGTCGATGATATATTTTTCTCCCCTAGTGTGGTGTCTCAACATTTTTCATTTCTTTTACAGTATCTATGTGCTTCCAATTCAAGATAGACACGAGAATGTGATTTGATCTACTTCAGTTTGTCCATAATTTAATTCAATATTAATCCTAATCACACTAGCCTGATTTGAACAAACAATGAATGATTCCGTGTCCATCCCACAGATGGAAATTCTTTTATCTCTGACTATTGCAGGGAATGTTACAAAGAACAATGCCACGCAAATGCTAATCTTGCAGTGCAAGGTGCAAAACCCTATGTCATCCTAAATTATTTGTAAATTTTATGAAGGGCAGAGTGCAAAACGTGAATTCAACTCTGTGTCGAAAATGCTGTTTGTGACACCCCCATAAAAGACGTTAACTGCATCACTCTGTAAATTCAAAAATATAAGAAAAGCAAGAAACTGGAATTCTCAAATCTTCCTCTGAATAACATTCTGGAGAACAGGAAGGAAATCAAGGTTTGTATGTGATATTCATAAATGATGATGGTGAGAATGTGGAGGATGGGGGGGTGGTGGTGGGGCATTGGAATGATAAACAATGTTATGGATGACACAATGATGAGCTGGGTGGTTCACAGTCAGGATGTAAGTGTTAGGCTGCAGGTGGATATAAACAGATTATTCAGATAGCTAGAACAATGGCCGATACATTGGGATGATGCACGTTAGAAGGAAAGGGACAGATGATTCTTAAACATGTTCGCTTTTTCTTTGCAGCAGGGAGGTTTGGGGAGCAAAAATGGTACATGTATACAAGAGTATAAGAGGAATGGAGAGGATGAACATACAGCAGCCGTTTCCCTTGATCGAAGCGTCAAAATCAAAGGGACAAACTTGTGAAATAAAAGGCAGGGGATTGAGGAAGGATTTGTGGAATCACTTTCAAACTGAGAGTGTGGTATGAGTCTGGAATGTATTGTCTAGTAGGGTGCTTGAGTCAGGTAACCTCACAAGCGTTTAAAAAACCTTTGCATATATACTTGTTGGTGCAGACGTGACAGGCCTGTTTTTCGTTGCGTAATTCAATGCCATGGCAGCCATGAGCACTGTAATATATTCTGAAGCAATTAGCAATGCTAGTTGCTGGTTTCTTCCTTTGATTGTACTCAATAAATGGCTGCATTACAAAGCAGCATCATCTCACGGAGCTTCAGCACTTACTCAACCTAGGACAGCCAAGCCATCTCTGGGAACATCCAGGGTTATTCACGTGCTCAGTGCAAGCATTGTCCAACAACAGCACGAGCATGTTTCCAGCTGTTTGCCACCATTATTATAGCTACAGCAATATCATGGACACAGCTTTATCTTCATTATAATACAGACTTTTAGCAATAAGGGTGCTATTTCTCTGAGGCATAATAAATACCTTCCCAGGTATTCACTTTGAAAAACAGCCAGTTTTCCTGTGTTTTGGTGCCAGTTGTTTATCACAGAATTCCCCACTCACTCCACCTCAACCTCTTTCCCATTTAATATGTTCTTGTGCACTGCCTTCCTGATCTCACACACCGCAATCCCTCACAGCTCACAGACTCTTCATCCTTATTTTTGAATCCCTGATAAACCTGCACCTCATGTCGATCATTTATTCCAACTTCCATCTCACAATGTGAAATGATATGATTCCTTCCCTCAGCATGGTCATTAGACTGGCCGTGCCTGATGTCCTGTTCACCTCGATCTTCTACTCAGTTTCTGACCTGCTGCTTTGGCTCCCACCTTTCCGGTTTATTAATTTAAATCCATTAGACTTGCACTAGCAAACCTCCCCACAAGGATATTGCTGCTCCTCCAGTTAAGATACAACCTTTCTCTTTTGTATAGGTCCCACCTGTCCTGGAAGAGAACCCAGTGATCCAATAATCTGAAACCCTCACCCTGAACTCGGTTTTTCAACAACATGTTAAGCTATACTGCCTTCCTAATCTTTACCTCTTTTCATATGGCACGGGGAATAATTCAAAAATTAAAGAGAATTGTTCTGTCTCTCACACACACACATTCACACACGCAGACAGACAGACCCAACATTATGTCGTTTTAGAATACCAATAACCTCATAAATAATCAGAATGATAACCGGAATGAAGCATTTCGTTAGACGTAGAATGAGAGAAATTGCGTTTCTTCTGGATGTCAGTTTGCTCGCTGAGCTGGAGAGTTCATTTTCGGACAGTTAATCATTATACTAGGGAACATTATCAGTGAGCCTCCGGTGAAGTACTATTGTGTTTTTTTCCCAATTGCTATTTAAGTGTTTAGGTTTCCTTGAGTCAGTGATGCAATTTCCAGTATTGGTGATTTCATGTCCGGCTCTTTCTCTCAGAGAGTGTTAGATGGAATCAAAATCGATGTGTTTGTTGATGGAGTTCCGATTGGAATGCCATGCTTCTAGGAATTCTCGTGCGTGTCTCTGTTTGGCTTGTCCTGGATGGGTGTGCAGACCCAGTCAAAATGGTATACTTTCTCACCCGTATGAAAGGATACTAGTGATAGTGGGTCATGTCTTTTTCTGGCTAGATGTTGTTCATGTATCCTAGTGGCTTGTTTTCTGCCTGTTTTTTCCGATGTAGTGTTTGTTACAGTTCTTGAAAGACTGATTCCTGCTGGAGCAGAACAGAGAAAGATGCGAACTTATTGCGGTGGTCAAAGTTATGAAAAATAGTTGCAGAGTAAAACGGGAATACTTTATTTCTGTTAGTTGGCATTAGTGCATCAATGATTTCTAATTTCAAGATTTTCAGCAAAAGATCCAGGAGTGAGAAAATGAAACAGTTCTTTATTGAGAGAATTGTTAGGATTTGGCATGGATTGCATGGGAGATTTGTGGATGAAGAATCAAAAGAGAATTGGATGTGTGTTTGGAAATATCAACTAAGCAGGCTGCAGACATAGGAGGGAAAAACAATAACTGCAGATGCTGGAAACCAAATTCTGGATTAGTGGTGCTGGAAGAGCACAGCAGTTCAGGCAGCATCCAACGAGCAGCGAAATCGACGTTTCGGGCAAAAGCTCTTCATCAGCAATAAAGGCAGTGAGCCTGAAGCGTGGAGAGATAAGCTAGAGTAGGGTGGGGGTAGGGAGAGAGTAGCATAGAGTACAATAGGTGAGTGGGGGAGGAGATGAAGGTGATAGGTCAGGGAGGGGAGGGCGAAGTCGACAGGTGGAAAAGGAGCTAAGCAGGGCGGACAAGTCCGGACAAATCAAGGGGACAGTGCTGACCTGGACGTTTGAAACTAGGATGAGGTGGGGGAAGGGGAAATGAGGAAGGTGTTGAAGTCCACATTGATACCCTGGGGTTGAAGTGTTCCGAGGCGGAAGATGAGGCGTTCTTCCTCCAGGCGTCTGGTGGTGAGGGAGCGGCGGTGAAGGAGGCCCAAGACCTCCACGTCCTCGGCAGAGTGGGAGGGGAAGTTGAAATGCTGGGCCACGTGGCAGTTTGGTTGATTGGTGCGGGTGTCTCGGAGATGTTTCCTAAAGCACTCTGCTAGGAGGCGCCCAGTCTCCCCAATGTAGAGGAGGCAACATCGGGAGCAACCGATACAATAAATGATTTTCGTGGATGTGCAGGTAAAACTTTGATGGATGTGGAAGGCTCCTTTAGGGCCTTGGATAGAGGTGAGGGAGGAGGTGTGGGCACAGGTTTTACAGTTCCTGCGGTGGCAGGGGAAAGTGCCAGAATGGGAGGGTGGGTCGTAGTGGGATGTGAACCTGACCAGGTAGTCACGGAGGGAACGGTCTTTGCGGAAGGTGGAAAGGGGTAGGGAGGGAAATATATCCCTGGTGGTGGGGTCTTATTGGAGGTGGTGGAAATGTCGGCGGAAATATTTGGTTTATGCGAAGGTTTTTAGGGTGGAAGGTGAGCACCCGGAGCGTTCTGTCCTTGTTATGGTTGGAGGGGTGGGGTCTGAGGGCGGAGGTGCGTGATGTGGACGAGATGCGTTGGAGGGCATCTTTAACCACGTGGGAAGGGAAATTGTGGTCTCTCAAGAAGGAGGCCATTTGGTGTGCTCTATGGTGGAACTTGTCCTCCTGGGAGCAGATACGGCGGAGGCGGAGAAATTGGGAATACGGGATGGCATTTTTGCAAGAGATAGGGTGGGAAGAGGTGTAATCCAGGTAGCTGAGGTAGTCGGTGGGTTTGTAAAAAATGTCAGTGTCAAGTCGGTCGTCAATAATGGAGATGGAGAGGTCCAAGAAGGGGAGGGAGGTGTCAGAGATGGTCCAGGTAAATTAAAGGTCAGGGTGGAATGTGTTGGTGAAGTTGATGAATTGCTCAACCTTCTCGCGGGAGCACGAGGTGGCACCAATTAGTCATCAGTGTAGTGGAGGAAGAGGGGGGGGAATGGTGCCGGTCTAATTACGGAAGATCAACTGTTCTACATCGCCAACAAAGAGACAGGCATAGCTGGGGCCCATACGTGTGCCCATGGCTACGCCTTTGGTCTGGAGGAAGTGGGAGGATTCAAAGGAGAAATTGATCAGGGTGAGGACCAGTTCGGCCAAACGAATGAGAGTGCTAGTGGAAGGGTACTGTTGGGGACGTCTGGAGAGGAAATAACGGAGGGCTTGGAGGCCCTGGTCATGGCGGATGGAGGTGTAGAGGGATTGGATATCCATGGTGAAGATGAGGCGTAGTGGCCCGGGGAAACGGAAGTCTTGGAGAAGGTGGAGTGCGTGGGTGGTGTCTCGAATGTATGTGGGGGGTTTCTGGACTGGGGGGATAGGACAGTGTCGAGGTAGGTAGAGATGAGTTCAGTGGGGCAGGAGCATGCTGAGACAATGGGTTGGCCAGGGTGGTCAGGCTTGTGGATCTTGGGAAGAAGGTAGAACCGGGCAGTGCGGGGTTCCTGGACTATGAAGTTGGAACCTGTGGGTAGGAGATCTCCTCAGGTGATGAGGTTCTGTATGGTCTGGAAGATGATGGTTTGGTGATGGGGTGGGGTCATGGTCGAGGGGGCAATAGGAAGAGGTGTCCTTGAGTTGGCGTTTGGCCTCAGCGTTGTAGAGGTCATTGCGTCAGACTACCACTGCGCCCCCTTTATCCGCTGACTTAATGGTGAGGTTGGGATTAGAGCAGAGGGATTGGAGGGCTGCGCATTGTGACGGTGAGAGTTTGGAATGGGGGAGGGGGGTCGACAGGTTGAGGCGGTTAATATCCAGGCGGCAGTTGGAAATTAAGAGGTCGAGAACAGGAAATAGGCCAGCGCGGGGTGTCCAGGTGGATGCAGTGTGTTGGAAGTAGGCAAGGGGTCCTCAGAAGGTGGGTGGGAGTCCTGATTGTGAAAGTAAGCTTGGAGGCGGAGGCGACGGAAGAAGTGTTTGATGTCACGGCGTGTATTTAATTCATTGAAGCATGGACGGAGGGGGATGAGGTGAGTCCTTTGTTGAGGACTTATCGTTTGTCCTCAGTGAGTGGGAGGTCTGGAGGGATGGTGAAACCTCGGCAGAGCCGGGTTCTGGGATCTGGTGTGGATGTGGAGCTGGGAGTGGTGTCGGAGCCAGTACCTGGAGTGGGTGTGTTTGTGGGGGGAATGGGGGTGAAGGCATGAGCAGGGGTAGTGTTCCCCTCGGGGTTCGGGGGGGTGGGGATAGTGACAGTGGGGTCTGTGGGGGGCGTGTCAGCAGAATGCAGGTGAGTGGCGCTGGTGGGGGCGGAAGTGGTGAGGATCATGGCAGTCGGGGTGGCGGAAGTCACTGAGCGTGTGGCATCAGCGATGATGTGAGGGGCGGAAGTGACTGTGGGAATAGCCATGATGGGGGCGGAAGTAACATCATCACTCAGCGTGGGGGCAAACATCGGGCAAGCAAATGGGAGGAGCTTGTGAGACATTACTGGATCTGGTGCACACATGGTGGCAATGGCGTCCTCCCGTACTTTAAAGTTTTGTATTCTATCATTTATCTGATATGAATAAAAGTCAGTATCCGATTATTTCCCATTGTAAATGCTCGCAAATACCTGATTAGTTGGTGCAGCATAAGCATTTGAAATGCAAACATTACAAGGTCCGCTTCATTCTGAAGTCTAATTATTACTCAGAACATGAATATTTCAAATGTTGTATTCCAATTACTAAAATAATTCTGTCGTTTCTTTGGCACAAATCTCTTTGAAATGGTCTGACTTATCACTCACACGATAATATGTTCATCGTTTTTGTTCACTGTCCACAATTCATATTAAATATCATTCCTTCTAAAAATTGAAATTTTTCAAATTATTGTTCACTAAAATTTGATAGCAAAAATCATTCATTTAGTTTTATATTCACAGTGCATGTTGAATTATAGCCATTACTAAATTGCTGGCAAATAGCTGAAGCTCGTACATTTTAGTGAGAAATTAAACTGATTGATTATGTATACATGAATAAGAAGGCTAATTCTATTTGATTGTTGAATTGATTGCTCACCCTGAACATGTAATCATTCAGAAGCCAACGACTTTCAAAATGTTGGAGTGACAATGCATTATTTTGAATCCTGACATTGTGTATGTAATTCTGATCGCCAGAAGAGTTAGACCAATGTTGTTTGTTCGATACAAAATAAAATGTACATTCTTTATTTCTGTGTTAGAAAATCTTGACAGGAGTTTATATTATAGGTCCATAAGTATAGAATCAATCTAATTGTTTTCAGAGATTATAGTTCTGTTGAATAATCATAGTTGACATCTTATTTTTTCCCAATTCACGAAACATAGCAAACATTTGATTAATACATGGGTCACTCAACAGATTGTATCTGAAGACAAGTCAAGAATCACGTTAATAACTGAACTTGGTGGAGCCTATCTGGTGTAGGACACCACACATACTGTACTGGCATTTAGGTGAATGTAACAATGAACAACATAACTGGAAGTTTTGGGCTAACGCCCCTCCCCAGCTTCCAAATCTCACACACATCACTCCCTCACACATTCAACAATTGATAAGAATCCACAAGCCGGGTGTGACATGAAACACAGAACAGTACAGCACAGTGCAGGCCCTTCCACACTTGACGTCCTGCCGACCTTTTATTCTACTCTAAGATCAGGCTAACTAACATACCCTTCATTCTACTAACATTCATGTGCCTATCCAATAGTCACATAAATATCATGAATGCAGCATACTCTACTACCAAAGCTGGCAGTGCATTCCTCACACCCACCATTGTCTGTGTAAAGAACCTACCTCTAACATTTTCCTTAAACCTTCTTCCTATCACCTTAAAATTATGCCCTCTCGAGATAGCCATTTCCGCCCTGTGAGGAAGTCTGTGTATATCCACTCTATCTATGCCTCTCATCATCTTGTCCATGTCTATCAAGTCACCTCCTATTCTTCATTGCTCCAAGGAGAAACGTCTAGCTACCTCAACGTTTCTTTGTATGACATGCCATCCTGTCCAGACAGCATCCTGGTAAATCTCCCTGGCACCTTCTCCAAAGACTCAATCTCTTTGCAGTAATGAGGCGACTAGAACTGAACACAAGATTCTAAGTATAGTTACACTAGAGCTTTTTGGCTCTGCAGCATAGCCTCATGGCTCTTAAACTCAATCCCCAGCTAATGAAAACACCATACGTTTCAATAACCTTATCCACTTGGGTGACAACTTTGAGCATCCTATGACATGGACCACACGATTCTATGGGTCCTCTACACTGCCACGAATTCTGACTTTAACCCTGTATTCTGTAATCAAATTCTACATTCCAAAACGAATCACTCCACACTTATCCAGGTTGAACTCCATCTGCCATTTATAAGCCCAGTTCTGCATTGTGTCAATGTCCCATTGCAACCTACAACAGCCCTCCACTCTATCCTTACGTCCAACAATTTTTGCAACATCGTAAATCTGACAAAAACACCCTTTCACTCTATCAATCAAGTCACTTATAAAAAGCACAAAGAACAGCAGTCCCAGAACCGATTCCTGCAGAAAACCACTGGTCACCCAACTCCAGGCTGTATACTTTGCATGTACTACCAACCTCAGACTTCTATAGGCCAGACAATTCTGTAGTCACGCACACAGATTTCCCTGCTTCCCTACATCCCACGCCTCCTTACTTTCTGAATGAGCCGATCTCAGGGTAATTTATCAACCAACTTGCTAATATCCATGTACATCATAACCACTGCTCTACCTTCATCAATGTGTTTGATCCCATCTTGAAAGAATTCAATAAGTTATGTGAGGCATGATTGCCCCTCAAAAAGCCGTGTTGACTATCTCTAATTAAACTATCATTTTCCAAGTAATCATAAATTCTGTCTCTCAGAATCCTCTCCAATAATTTTCCCAATGCAGAAGTAAGACTGACTGGCCTGTATTTCGCAGGATTATCCATATTGCCTTTCCTGAACAAGGGAATAACTTTTGCCACCCTCCAATTATTAGGCAGTACTTCAGTGGACAGTGGGGACGCAAAGATCATCGCCACAGGCGCAACAATCTCTTCCGTCACTTCCTCTGGTAACTGTGGCTGCTGCCTGTCTGATCCAGGGGACTTATCTATCCTTATATTTGTACTTCAATCAGCCTGGACTTCACCTCAGTTTGTCTACTCCCTGTCCAAACAACTGATTGACTGCTTTCCATTCAGGGCTATATACAGTGCTGCCCTCCTGAGCAAGTACAGTTCCAAATGTCCCATGAATCATGGAATGGAAAAAAATGTTAACACACCAATGTCTTCCTGATAAAGGGCATTTGCCCAGAGCTTTCACTCTCCTGCTCCTCGGATGCTGACTGACTCGCTGGGCTTTACCAACACCACACGTTTCGACTCTGATCTCTAGTATGTTCAGTACTCACTTTCTCCATTACGGAGGGCTGACCCCTCTACAAACTGAGGAGGGAATTAATCAGAAGGAATTCATTGTATTTGGAGCTGACTATTCAGTTCTGGAACGTTGAATTTGATTAATACATTAATTAAAAACGAAATTACAATTCAACAACTATTCATTCAGTCCCAGAGTTACAGTTTTAGTTCATGGAAAGGCAGCTTGATAACAAACAGTAAATGACTGATGAACTCCTAGAGTATTCCATGTGCTATATTCCAGTCTCGATGTCCATTACCTTAATGCTGGGAATATTATCGAACTGACAGATGGGATGAGGGAATGAGATGACATTGTGGAGTGTGACATTTTTGCCATCACAGAAATGTGTTTGAGGGAGGTCAGGGCTGACAACTCAATATTCTGTGGTACAAGAACTATGGGCAGCACACGAGAGGGGTAAAAGAGAAGGTGGTGTTGCCTTCTTTATTATGTAGTCAATGACTGCAGTTAGGACGGATCATATCTTGGAAGGGTATTCAAATGACGCTTTGTGGGTGAGGTTAGGATAAAAAGGATGACAGACGCACTGCTGGGGATATATTATCGACCCCCAGATAAAAGAAAATACAGCAGCAGATATATAACCAATTTACTGAGGTGTGTAAAAAATAATAATAGGATCATTATATTCAGACATTTCAATTCGAAACATTCATTAGGCCAGTGATTTTTTTAAGAGGGGAAAGATGACATGACATTTATTCCAGACAACTCCTTATATCAACATGTAGCAGATACAACAATGGGCGGGGCAGTGCTGGGCCTCACTGTAGGAAACAAAGCCAGGCCGGAGTTGCAGGCATGATTGGGAGAGCATTGCATGACCAGTGACCGTGACTCAAGCATTTTTAGCTTATTAAGGAAAAGACAACAAGAAAAAGTTATGAAAAAATATAATTTCGATGAGGGACGCAGACTTTATCGAAAAAAAGGCAGGATCTGGCCACAGTACACTTATTTCTGTGTGAAACTGTTACAGAACAACGTGTAGGTGGGGGGTGGGGGGGGTCACATGCTCACAATGAAATTGATGAGAGTGTGAATGCAATATGTTACTCCAAAGATGAAATGTAGGAAAACAAGCCCGGAGAGCCTGGGATATCTACAAATATTCAGAATGGAACTAACAGGGGAAGAGAAGCTTAAAACAGGCAGAAAGTGAACATGTCAATGGATGTCCCAGAAGAGTAGCGAACGTGTCGGGCTAAACGCAAGAAAGTAAGTAGAAGAGCAAAACGAGGGTGGGGGTGCAGCGGTGATTAAAATATTATTGGGCAATATTTTCAAGACTCCAAAGACATTTTTTCGGTATATTAAGGGGAAGAGGGGTTACAAGAGAAAGAATAGAGAGTATTAAGATCCGAGGAGGCAACCTGTGCATAGAGACAGAGGATATGTCAAAAATGTACTACATATTGGTCTTCACTTTGGACAAGCAGTTACTGCATTCAATGTCTGTTCCTGATAGTGTGACATTGAGCAAATTGACACAGAAGCTGAGGAAGAATTGGAATTTGATTTATGATAAAAATTGGTCAGATCCCTTGATCTGGATGAACTGTATCTTATACTGATGTGGAAGATGAAGGAGATTACAGGATCTTAAACTTTGTATTTTTTTTTGTTTTGCCTCGGGCCACAAAGGTGGTATGATCGTACATGACAACAGCAAATATAGCTTCAACTTCCTCAGGAAAATGGAATTGAAGGTTATCAGAATAAATATATCCTAATTGAAAGGAAACGCAGAGTCAGCGAGGGGATGGGCATCATGTCACTCGTATGTCTGATGGTAAACCTTTTCGAATAGCCTATATTCACTGGAACATCAGCATCTTTCCCTCCGGAATAGGACGCAGTTTGGAAACAATCAATAGATCCAAGGAATTCATAAATGCGGTACTAGTAGAAAGAAAAGACCAGAGGACCGAGACAACGTGGATTGGCTGTCAGGGTGAATATTTACATCAGCGCAGTCACCACTACTAGGAGGAAGACCACAGCAAGCCACCCTTCATGTCCAAGTATGGGCCTGGTGTTAAGGAGTGCTTAAGGCCCAAACAATGCATCATTGTATTGTCTCCCTTTTTCTGTAACTAAAACGAAATGTCGAGTGCTCTATTGATGTGCTGTTAGTAGCAGAGTACGTAGTAATACTTTGGTTCCAGAGGCTTCGGTGAGTAGCGGCTCAGCAAAAGTTACAGGGAAGCACAGGTAAATTCTTTTTAACGCTAGTTTGACAACAGTCGAGATGGCAGTTAGGGTAGTTGCACGTTCCTCCTCCAGAATGTGGGAGCTCAGGGAGATTTTTCATCGTCCCTGATGACTAAGCGTGTGGGCAGTGCAACCAGCTGCAGCTCCTGGGAGACCATGTTCGGCAGCTGGAGTTGGCTGTTCTCCGGATCATCCAGATACAGAGCACTTCAGAGATAAGGCGTTGAGTGAGGTGGCCACAACCTTCCCTTAGTCATGTTTCTTTAATGACTGTCATATCCCAGTCCCATGTAAAGATCCACGCCCTGAAATCATCAGCCTTCCCTGTCAGCCGTGTTGCATTTAAATAAAAGCAAATTAATCCAACAGGCGTACCTTGCTTCCTGTCGTGTTCCAGGCAGACAACTAGGAATGGCGAAGGGAGTAGGCAGAGAGTGCAGGAATCCCCTGTGGCCATTCATCTCGAAAACAAGTATACCATTTTGGTTCCTGATTTTGTGGTGTTGGGGGATGGATATCAGGAAATGACCGTTAAGGAGAAAGCAGCAGTAGCCCGCTTAGTTGCATTACGACTGGTTCTGGGGAGCAATGGGAAAGGAAAAAGGTAAACATGGACTTAGAGATAGGAAATTCTTTGGCCTCAAAAGGCAAACCAGGATGGTGTGTTGCCTCTTAGGTGTCAGGGACCAGAATGTCTCTGAGTGTCTGCTGAACGTTCTCGGGGCGGGGGGCGGTGAGCTGCTCGAAGTCATTGTGCCCCTTGGCACAAATGACACAGATAGGCACAGGAATGTAGTCCTACAGAGTGATTACTGAGAGCTCGAAGAAAAGCTAAAACACATGACCTTGACAGTGGTAATCACCTGATAACTTCCAGTGTCATGAGATAGTGAAGGTTAGAATAGGAGGGAGATAAATATGTGACTAAAGAATTGGTGCAGGGGGAGGGATTCATAATTTTAGATCATTGGGAGCTTTTCTGTGACGGATTTGACCTGTTCAAGAGGAACTGATGGCGCATGCACTGGACGGGGGACCGATACCTTCGCAGCCAGTTTTGCTCGTGCTACAAGGGAATGTCTAAACGAGATTGGCAGGAGGTGGTATCCTCAAGAGCAGGGAGGCAAGTGTAAGGCTGGAAGGAGATACAGTATTCAGGAATAGTACGTTTAAGAGACAGATCAGGCTGGAACACGATAGGGAACAAGGAATGCCTGTTGATTAAATGGCATTTATTTCAATGGAAGAGGGTTGACAGGTAAGGCCGTTGAATTCAGAGTGTGGATAGGTAATCTGCGCTGGATAGTCTAACTATTACAGAAACATGGCTGAGGAATGAATAGGACTGACAGCTTAATGTACCAGGGTTAAATGCATGAGGAGGGACAGAGATGGTTGAAAAAGGGAGGGGAGTTGCATTTCTAATCAAGGGGAGTATCACAGCAGTGATCACAGGTAAAATAACTGATGAATCATCAAGTGAGGTTTTGTGGGTGGAACTAAGAAATAAGAAGCCGAATTACTGGGGTTTGTACTATAGGCCCCAAACAGTCAACAGGAATTACAGGATCAAAAATATCTAGAGAGATTGGGGAGAGTTGCAGGAACATTCAGGTTGTCATAATATGGGTTTTAATTTTTATAAAAGACTGGAACTGCCAGAGCATTAAGGGATTTGAAGGGATGGAATCAATTAAGTGCGTCAGGAAAGTTTCCTCAGGTAGTATATAGAGGGTCTTAATCGGGAATGGGCAAACGTTGACCTACTCTTACGAAATAGTTCAGGACAGGTGAGTGAGGTGACAGTAGATGTGTACTTTGGGGCCAGTGACCATAGTTCTGTTATTTTTAAAATAGTTATGGAGAAGGAAAAAAATCGTCCCCGGATTCAAGTTCTAAATTTGGGCAAGGTTAATTTTGATGGACTCAGACAGGAGTTTACAGTGGTTGATCGGCGTAGTCTGTTTGCAAGCAAAGGGACCTCCTGCAAGTGGGAGTTTAAGATCTATATGCTCCTGTGATGGTGAAAGGAAAGTTGACAAGAATGAGGAACCCTGGGTAGCAAGAAATGTTTAGGCTTTGACCAAACAAAATGTGGAGGCGCGGCTCAGGTAGAGGCAGCTGGGATCAAGGAAATTCCTGGAGGTGAACAGGGAGAGAGGAGTGTACTGAAGAAGGAAATCAGAAGGGCGAAAAGGGGATATGAGATAACCTTGTCAGGGAAAATCATGGTAAATCCAAAGAGGCACTTTAAGTATATTAAAGGAAAAGCATTAACTAGAGAGAGAATAGGACCCCTCAAAGACCAAAGTGGACATGTATGTGAAGTACCATAAGAGATAGGCGATGTCCTCAACAAATATTTCTCCCCTGTATTTTCATTGGAGAAAGATATGGATACATGGAAATTTGGGGAAATTAGTGGTGATATCTTAGGGACAGTTCATATCACAGTAGAGGAGGTAATGGATGTACTAACATCTTTGAAGTTGGAGAAATCTCATGGCCCATAACAGATAACTCCAAGAACACTGAAAGGGGCTAGAGAAAAATTTTCGGGGGCCCTGGCTGATAATTTTGATCATCAGTTATCACAAGTAAGATCCCAGTAGACTGATGGATAGCAAATGTTGTGTCCTTATTCAAGAAGGGCTGAAAAATAAAGCCTGAGAAATACAGACCAGTAAGCTTAACATCTGTGGTAGGTAAATTACTTAAGTAGAGTCTGAGGGATATGATGTACATGCATTCGGAAAACAGGGTTTGATTAGGAATAGTAAGCATGGCTTTTTGAGTGGAAGTTCATGCCTGACGAATTTGTTAAAATTCTTTGATGGCGTGACCAGGAAGGTTGACTAGGGCGGGCCTGTAGACGTCCAAACATGTGGTGCTGGAAAAGCACAGCAGGTCAGGCAGCATTCCAGGGGCAGGAAAATCGACGTTTTGGATATAAGCCTATCATCAGGAATGCCCAAGGTTTCGATACTCCTGCTTCTTGGATGCTGCCTGACAGCTGCGCATTTCCAGTGTCACACTTCGCAACTCTGATCTCCAACATCTGCATTGCTCACTTTCTCCAAGGGTGGTACACCAGGTCTAGGTGGATTTCAGTTACATCCGAACAGGATGAGACTAATCAGCCCCTGGAGAATGATATACATTTACAGGAGGAGGCCAATCAGACCTCGAGTCAATGGAAATAGACCCAGTTTAGATCATGCAGCAACAGTATCAGGCTATTCAGGAACTTGAAGTCAGTAACACAGGAAATGGAAGAGGAACAAATTCACTGGACTATGGGGTACTCTGGAATAACACCAGGCTACATAGCCTGTCGAGCCTGCCCTTCCCTTCAATAAGTTCAGGGCTGATCTCTCCCGGCATTAATTTCTCTTCCCTGCCCAATTCTTTGTAGCCCTCAACTCCCTGATGTGTCAAGATCCATTAACACCACCTTGCTCCCCCAAAGATTTCAGAGATGTAGCTGTCTGGGATAGAGAGGCCCGAACAGTCACTACCACCTGAGAGAAGGAAACAGTCCCCACAGATTTACCTTGGCCTTTGACATGAACAAAAGATATGAACACAGCATCAGAGTGACCGACCCTGACATCACTGCAGGGCGTGACTGAGCAAGGCGTCAAGGAGACTGAATAATATTGAACCTAATGGGAATCAGTTGTAAACTCGCAAGTGGTTGGGCCATTCAGAACACCATGTGCCTGGTGGTGATCAATCCTCTCAGTCCCAGGATATCTCTGTGGGCTTCCTCGGCAGAAACATCTTCAGCTGGTTCATCAACGTCTTACCCTCTGTCATTAGATCAGAAGTGAGGATGCTCAGAAAATATCGCATAAAGCATCAAAACCTGGACAACATTCAAGCTCATGCTGTTAACATCTAGGTAGCATTCATGTAACAGTACTTCTGGATCCTGAACATTTCCACAGGACTATTGGGCGGCACGGTGGCACAGTGGTTAGCACTGCTGCCTCACAGCGCCTGGGACCCGGGTTCAATTCCCGCCTCAGGCGACTGACTGTGTGGAGTTTGCACGTTCTCCCCGTGTCTGCGTGGGTTTCCTCCGGGTGCTCCGGTTTCCTCCCACAGTCCAAAGATGTGCAGGCCAGGTGAATTGGCCATGCTAAATTGCCCATAGTGTTAGGTAAGGGGTAAATGTAGATGTAGGGGTATGGGTGGGTCACGCTTCGGCGGGGCGGTGTGGACTTGTTGGGCCGAAGGGCCTGTTTCCACACTGTAAGTAATCTAATCTAATCTAAAAAAGAGGGACTCATTCGAAATGTCAAGCTCGTTTCAGAGAAATGTGAGAACGCCATTCAGCCCATTGAAGCGATTGGTTAAGAAGAGGCACAGTCTATTCACTAACTCTTACTTATTACACAAGAAGAATTTTTGAAAACAAAACAACAAATGTTGGAGTGCAGGAGGCCGGAAGAACACAACAAGCCAGACAGCATCACTGGAAGAAGTCTATTCCTTGGGGATAAGCTTTCTTCATGACTGGGGGTGGGGGTAAGGGTTTGTACAGATAAAGAGTCGAGGTGCGGGAGGAGGAGGAGGCGGCGTGGTGAGTTGTGGAGCACAGGTAGAGGGTACCACCGGGTTGGTCAATTGAATGAATGAATCTAGTTGACAGCTGGAAGATCAGAGGAACGGAAGGGGAAGGGGCTGGGAAGGGAATCGGGGGGTTGGAAGTGTGGTTACTAGAAATTGGAGAACTCAATGTTGAGTCTGCCGGGCTGTAGGCTACACCAGTAGAACATGAAGTGTTGTTTATCCAAATTGTGCTTTGGTTCGTTTTGGCAATGGAGGAGGTCAAGGATGGCCATGTCGGAATGGGAGTGTGGGGGGGGGGGGGGGAATTGAAATAGGAGGTGATTGGGAGTTTAAGTCAGCCCTTACATGCCCAGCTGAGTTGCTCAGCAAAGCATTCCCCTTAGTTTACATTTGGTCTCCCTGATATAGAAAAGACCACATCAAGTGTATCAGATACAGTAAACTCGGTTGCATCCCATCACCTGGCACATCTTCCACAAGGACCAATCCCTTCGCTAATTTTGGTTCCTGCCACACTACCAAACCCGCCAATCCCCACTGGCAACTACCCCTGCAGATGAAAACAATTCATCACCTGTTGGCACATCACCTCTCTCATCTCATCCAAGGCCACCCACAGTCGTTCGACGTGAAACAGAGGTCACCTGCCACTCCTTCAACCTAGTTTTCTGCATCAGGTGCACCTGATGTGGTCTTTTCTACATCGGAGAGAGCAACGTAAATTAAGGGCTCATTTCGCTGAGCATCATAGCCGGGCTCAAAGCGGCCAACCTGAACTCCCAGGCACCACCCATTTCAATTCCCCTTCCCAATTCTTTTCCAACATGACCATCCTTGGCCTCATCTGTTGTCACAGTGAGTCAGACCACAAATTGGACGAACAACATCTTACCTTTTGCCTGGTTAGCCTACAGCCTGGAGGACTCAACATTGAGTTCTCCAATATGAAATAACCTTCCCAGCCATGGCTCTACTCCCTTTCCTCCCACGCCTCCTCCCTTCCATTCCACCAAATTACCCCACCTTCTCGCTCCCAACTGGATTCATTCCACCCATCGACTAACCAGATTGCACCCATCACTTGTGTCCACTTAACTCCTACCTCACCGTCCTGCTGCTCTCCCCACCCCAACCACTCTCTTCCTTCTTTATCTGCAGTTCCCCTTCCACCACTGGCAGTCCTGAAGAACGGGTATATTTTAAATGTTGACTTCTCCATCTTCTGATGCTGCCTGACTTGCTGTTTTTGCCAGCCTCCTGTTTGTCTATTATTACACAGGAAGATAAGGAATCTAGTCAGCACAACACGCAAGTAAGCAGCTACCACGGGTCACCCAATAATGAACCTCTTCACTGGAAGTAGAAAAAGTACATTCAGCCTCCGGAGACATTGACACATGAACAGAAGAGGCCACTCAGCCCCTCCAAACTGTTACAATGAAATAGTAATATGTCATTGATGCTGCAACACGACAAACCAATGAAGCAGAGGCTGCACAGACAGACTGCTCCATGTTGTGCCTTCTGGCTCCATGACTAATGTTTCACGCGTGTTTTCTTAACGTGGTTTGCTGGTGGTAAGAAGGCACAGTGGATGGTTTGTGGCACGTCTGAAGGAGGCATCTTCCATCTCAGAGAAGACAGGCTAATCTTCTGCATGGAGGTCAGAAGCTTTTGAGAATGACCAACCCTGTCAGAATGTGGCTGCTGATAAGTTTGTGAACAACATGATGCTCAGTGCAGGGTCTCACTCCAACTGTACTTTGAGACGGAGAGAGTTTGTTCAGACTCTGGAGCTATCTCTCAACCAGCATGGGGCTCCACGGAGACATGTAAACTATCACAGAGTCATAGAGTTCAACGTGCCCTTTAGCCCAAACTGTACCATTCCGACTAAAATGTCTATCCATGCTAACTCCATTTTCCTGCACTTGGCCCATATCCTTCTTAACCTTCCCTATCATATATTTGTCCAAATGTGAAAACAAATATTGCGGGAAACACGTATTATTTCACGATATCAATGTTTATTTTTGAAAATGATGAACGTTCGTCCATAACGCTCAAGTTTTATTGCAATCACTTTTTATTATTTTGTCGCATTACAGATTAAACACTCATTTCCTTCACACTCTCCACATGGTACCTTCACCTCAGGGATTAATCTGGTGTATCACCTTTATTCTGTCTCATTGTGGCAAGGAGATCATTCGTCATAAAGGAGAGAAAATCTGTTCACAGCGCCCCAAGTACTGTCTCAATATTACTCCAGAACTTCAGTAAGGAGTCTTCACACTTATACTTCCATCATTTTGCAACGAAGGACACAATACATTTACTGTGCTGATTACTTACTGCCCCGTATGAATTCTGTCAGTGGCTTTTGACCAAGGACATCCACCTCCTTTTCACCAAGAACACTTCCCATCATCTCGCCTTCTCATAAATAGAAAATGAGAAGGATGGTAGGTTTTGCCAAATCATTTTGTTGCCTTGCAAAACGCTATGCTTTAAGCACAGCCAGGCCAACAGCAACACGACTATTGCCATTGGAGATTGTTAGAAATGCTGAGGAGATGATGGCCTAGCTGTATCATTTCTGGAATATTAACCCTGGGACCCAGGTGATGACCGAGACACCAGAATTGAATCCCACCACAGCGAAAGTTCGAATTTGCATTCAATAAAATATCAGGAATTGAGAATCAAATGAAACAACGAAACCATTGTGTTTGTCCTACCTGGCACACTAATTCTCTTCAGGGAAGGAAATCGATCAACTTCACTCAGTCGGACTTACTTGTGACTCCTGACCCACAGCACTGTGGTTAACATACAGTTGTAGCTTGAAATGACCAAGCCATATCACTCACTACAAATTCTGAAGGAAATGAAACGGGGCGGAATCCAGCAGTGACTACTGAAAGCCCACAGACTGCAGTGGGCCAGGAAGGCGGCTCACCAACACCTTCTCAAGGACAATGAGGAAAGTGAATTAAATACTGGCCCAGCATCCCAATATTGAATAAAAGAAGATTATTACACTCAAGGAAGAGATACAAAGGGACATAACTCACTTCAAACCTGGGCTTTGACGTACACCTTTCATGGGCATGAATTTCATTAATATGAGAACAGGACAAAAATAAATAAGATTAGTCCAGATTTTTATTTCCATTCCAGCTGATCATCAACAATCCCTCCGTTTGTTTCTTTCTCTCTACCTCTCTCTTTCTCCATCTATTCAACTCACTCCTTCTCCCTTTCACAACAGCCATCCATGTCATCAACATCAAACACACTATTTCCCAGCTGCATTCAGGTCTGATGTATGGTGATGGGACCCGAAATGTCACTTCTATTTTTCTCTCGACCTGACGCTGCCAAATCTGTTCAGTTTCTCTGGCACTTACTCGTTCCCTTTGTTTCTAATCTCTAGCATCCTTCTATTTTTTTTTCCTCTACCTTTCATATTGTTATTGCATAGGATGTCTGCATCACTGACAGGGCAGCATTTGTGGATCACACTAAATGCCTTTTACTGTGAGCCCATTCCTTAAGGTACTGTGTCTGACGTCAGTCTTAATGCAGACCAGGCAATAATGCGAAATTTCATCACCAAAGGACAACAGTGAAATAGATAAACTTATTGAGAAAGTGCTGATGGGATTATATTAGTAAAACGCGCTTTTATTTCCAGTTCCTGTCATTTGAACTTAAGTTCTGTCATCATCTGAGATAGGATTTGAAACAGTGTCCATAGTGTAGATACCTCGGCAGCTGAATTACGTGGCCAGCAACAATACTACTCTGACACCGTGTCCTTGTCATGAATTTACTTTGCAGACAAGAACCAAATTTTGATGGAAACATTTGTAACGGAAACAGGCATTAGAAGAGAACAGGAACCATAAAGTCTGGCTTTTACCAGGGTAGAGATAATGGTTTATTTAGCACCTGCACTGACATCAAAATGGGGTCTGGGGATAACATGGAGCTGGTAGCGGGTAGCTTTGGTGATGGAGAGAATACCAAGACATAAATCAATTCGTGGCAAATAGGTAGTTCGGAATTATGAACAGTTTTGTTCTCAGATGTTTGTGAGGGCGGGGGTGGGCGTTTCTGACATATGTGGGTAATGAATGGATTTGCATTTGAAACTGAAGGCAATAGTTTCAGTATTTAGTAAATATAGATAACAGAAATAGCACTGAAGTTCACCATGGCTTATGGGATTAATAAATCGATAGAGATGGGAAGACTTACCAAGGAGACCAACAATAGCGAGCATGGGATAGTAACCAGCCTGAATAATCAGCAGTACACCTAATATCCGATCTGGTAATATGTGCCAATACCAGGAAAGATACAAAAGACCCGAAGATAAACTCCTGTCCATTGTTGCAGCATTCCAGTCTATTTTTCTTAGATTCTGAACCATTGGTGCGACATTCCAGGCTACTGTTCTCAGATTCTGGTCCATTGTTGAAACATTCCAGTCTACTGTTCTCAGATTCTGGTCCATTGTTGGAACATTCCAGTCGATGGTTCTCAGATTCTGATCTCTCCTCTCCCTGTCTCTGCAACTGCTGATCCTTGTCAGTGTTGCAGATGATGCATCTGCAGCAAAAATGGGATAAAGCATTCGAAGAAGCCCCATACAAATAGAAGAGTAAATATATCCAGTGACATAATTAGGATCCATGGAGATAGACATCAATCACAGTCACTGAACAAACAGATCCAGATAACTCCTTTCAGAATGCGACCTTCAGTTCAAAATAACAACTGGATTGAATTAAATGTTGTCATCGCTGGCTAATGGTCACATCTCCCATTACCAATTGCTTTCGTGAAGTTAGTTGTGAGGGAGAATTATGGAGGTTTTCTTATCGCAGGCTAGATGATTCTGCAGTGTTGTTCATTTGGAATACTGTAACCACCTGAACGCTTCTTAATGACCATCTACAAAAAATTACAATGTAGATGTGGTTTCTAGGCTGGTCTCTCCTCGACTAGAACAGGCGCCAAGCAACAGATTCTCAGTGGATATATTTGCCCTGAACATACACAGGAAGTTTGGATGTGTCTGGACATTCCACTCGCTACAATGCTGAATCTTCAACACACAACATGATTGAGCACTGTTTTATGTAAACTAACAATCATCTTAATACATTATATGGGCTTCAAAGCAGTAAGACTTACATTTTTGGAATTCAGTCCAAAGCCAAATGCGGCATGCTCTCACAAAGCTAGTCCGATAACAGGGTTATGTTGTCCTTGATTTTTGTAAAGTGGGTCGAAACGAAACAAGATTCCAATATGTCGGAATTTTGAAAGGTTCATTAGGTCCCTTTTGTTTATACCTAACAGATAATGCCTCATAGAGAAGCCTTTCAATCTTAAAAAATAGCCTGTATAATCAAGGGGACCTGTCCAGCCCCCCAGCTGGACAGGTTGGATCAGTTCGGGGGTGAGTTGAGTCAGGGTCAATAAACGCTCTCTGCCTCATTCTGCCCTTCTGACATTATAACCTGTAAGCAGTTGTGTCAGTTTTACCCTTGGTGCTAAGGAGTTTTGTTTATTGGGATTGTTGCAAGTATATTGGAACAGCATCCTTAAATCGGGATAGCCTGTCAGTTTAGGAAACGATACGTTATTGAGGTATTCTATTTTCGGTTCTTTATGTTTCATTTGGTAATTTGCCAAATAAATATCATTTGTTTAACACTCGGCAGTCTGACCAGCCTATTCACTCTGTGAATATCAGCTATACACTAACATTCAAAAAATAACAAATTTTCGGTCCGCGCTACATGCTTAAAATGTTTTGAGGGGTCGGGTCTGGTCCATAACAAATTAGGGGGCCTTTGCGGAATTTAGACAGCGAGTGTCAGGTGTTATTGTCTCTTATTTCGTGTGTTGATTTGGTGAGTAAACAGAGCTTCAGTGAGCAATGGTTCTTGCAGGAACCAAGCTTGTTTTGGAGGTTAAGAAAATGACCTTGGGGGTTTTGAAAGATGCACATAAGTCCAAGCCGCGGGAATTAGTAGACGAAGGGAGTTCAAGCTACTGTCTAATGTGAGGAAAGATGAGATGATTGCAGCAGTAGCTCAGCAGTCCAAATTGCTAGAAACTCCATCAGGATCTGTGGAGATGACTAAACTTTAATCGCAAAAGAAGCAGCATGAGTTAGAAGCAGAGATGAAGCAGTTTGAGCTACGACTAAAATCAGAAGAGGAAGAAAGATAACGAATAGGTTTAGCAGAGGAAAGAGAAAAAAATAATAAATAGCTCCAGCAGGAGAGAAAGAAAAAGAGGGAGCATTTGAGCTTCAGAAATGGACATTTAGAATGGAAAGTCACCTTAAAAGGATGACGATGAAGGCTGAAGGTAAGCTTCATGAGGAACAGACTGAAGATGGGCAAATCCATGGTAGTCCAAAGCCTGGTGAGAAACGTGTTTCAGTATATTCACATCTTGCTTAAATTTGATGAAAGGAAAGTGGTTAAGGAATTTCAGTGGCCAGTGACCATGTAGGTTTTGTTGACCTAAACAAAACTTGTTAGTAGAGCTAGTGAGGTACGCGTAACACTATCAGAGGAGGGATCTGGGGAGTATGAGGAGGGGAAAATGTACATGTGAAAATGTGCCAAAAGCCTACAGACAACGTTTCAGGAATTTAAGGAAGGATCCTGGTCTAACCCTCATTGAGTTTGAAAGGATCAAACAAAGTAAATTTGAAAGATTGATAAGAGCTTTAAAAAGAGAGCAGACCTATAATGCTCTGAGAGAGACAATTACTTTGGAGGAGCTTAAGCTTTCACTTAGTGCAAACTCATTTGGAAGGTCATAGAGTTATACAGGCAAGACTGGCAACTGAAGTGGCTGATGATAATGACTAGCGATCATGATTATAAAACTTGTATTGGCTTCCAGAATCAATTTCAGTCCATGATGGAAAGAAATTGGGGCAAAGAGAAATCCTCACGTAGAAAGGGAGATGTAGATCTCGGTGAAGATCATGATAACTTACCACGGGGTAAAAAGGCAATATTTGAAGGAGGCAACGAAGATAAAAAGCTCTGGTGTTTTCATTGCAACAAATTAGGACACATGAAATCACTGTTTTGGTGGATTCAGAAAAAAGACAGACGCAGGAAAAAGGTATTGGTCTGGGAGTTTTGTTGGAGTGGTAACAGAAAACACAGTGGAAGCTACAAAGCTGCATCAGAGTCTCCAAGCTGATTGGAGGTTTGTTAATGAGGAAGTGCCAGATCTGCTTAGAAAATGTGCCTGCAAAGGGAAATTGTATTCACATAGGGCAGGTAAAGAGGTTACAATATTAAGAGACATAGGATCGTCTGTGAAATGAAAAGGAGATATGAACTGCTGAAGGACTATTTCCAGAAAAGGTACTGCTAAAGGTAATTCACCATGAGACAAAAGGTGCAAAATCATGTAAAGTGAGCATAGCGTGTCCAGAAAAGTGTTGGGAAATTGTGGTAGGGGTATTGGACAAACTTTCAGCTCGAGGAATACAATTTGTCCTTCCGGAAAATATAGCTGTTTCAGTAGAAGAGTGACTGCTACTCTGGTTGAAAAGCCAGTGGAGACGCAGGCAACTGAATCAATGTAGGAGTCTTATCCTGGAAACTTTTCCGATTGTGGGTAAAATGTCCCAATGTCAGCAGTTGAAACAGAAAATACCAAAAATGTAAAGATAAGGAAGCTTAAGTGGCATGAACAGATACTTTGCTACATCAGAAAGTCGAGACAAAACAGGAGAAAATAGGTGATCATGTGAATATTTTTTGCTCAGCTAAACTAATTGAGTCACAACAGAAAGATGAAAGTTTAAAGCAGTTGTATCAAAGAGCATATTTTGAATGTATCCCTGAATGTTATTCTCTTAAAAATGATGTCTAAATGATGAAATGGAGACTAACATATATTCAAGGAGATGAGAAATGGGAAGAGATTCATCAAATCATATTGCCAATGGGGGACAGAAAGAAGGTGATGGGAATGGTGCATGAGCTACCACCTAGAAGTCATTTAAGAGTGAGGGAAAAAACAAACTGAATACATACATCTTACTGGCCTGGACTGCAAATGGATGTAGTTGAATTTTGCCAGATGCGTCATACATGTCAGGTAATTGGAAAACACAATCCATAATAAAACCTGAATCTTTCTTAAATATTCCAGCATTTGAGGAACCTTTTACCGGAGTCTTAAGTGATTGGCTAGGTCCCCGACCACAAACAAAAATGTGGACACCGGTATTTGTTAACAATAATGGATCCATCAACTAGACTTCCACAGGCCATCCCACAGTGCAGTATCATAGCTGAAAGAATTGGAAAGGAATTAGTATTTTTTTAAAAAAATAGATACGGGCTACCAATGGAGATACAGAGAGATCAAGATTCAAACTTCACACCTCATTTATTCACTATAATGTGTTAGCAATAGAACAATTCAAATCTGCTGCATACTATCCAAAATCTCAGGGAGCGCGAGAAAGGTGACATTAACCATTAATGACCATGTTGATGGCTTATGATCAGGACAATCCAGATGATTAGCGTCAGGGAATTTCATTTGCACTTTTTGTGATCAGGAATGCACCAAATTAACAGAGCAAATTCATTCCATCTGAATTATTTTTGGGGCATTAATTGAGAGGAACATTAATATTGATAAGGAGAAAATAGTAAATCAGAGTTCAAAGGCCAAATATTTTGTCTAGGTCTCAAAATTTAAGGAACGATTATTAGCGCTGGGGAGTTGGTGAGACAGCATTTAAAAGTATTGCAGCATGCAATTAAAGAAGAAGCGGACAGGAAATCAAGAAATTGCAATTTTGCGATCGGGGATAAGGTATTACTTCAAGTTGTAGGTGAACGTTGAGAAGCAAGGTTTAGTAGACCTTATCAAATACAACGGATATTGAGTGAGAGTAACTACTTGATAGGAAATGCAGAAAGAAAGAAATCTCACCGCGTATGTCTTGTGAATATGCTCAAAATGGACTTTGACTGGTAAGGACAGCCAGAGTACAAGGTGTTAATGATTATGGCAAAGAAGGAAAAGCCATGTTCAGAGGATTCTGAATTGGACATTCCACAGGTGAAAGTGGGCAATGAGGTACTTATTTAAAATTAGGATAATTTATTGACTTAACTTTATGAGAAAAATTGAAATGATCAGAAAGACTTATTAATATCACATGGGGAGATATGCAAATATTAACTTGGAAGTACTCACCTAATAGTGCATAAAGTCGTCATAATAGATGCCATTACCATTAAGCAACATCCTTACATGCATAATACTCTAAAGTTGGCACAGGTTCACATGGAGATTGAATGCATGTTTTAAGATGACATAATTAACATGCGTTACAGTGACTGGAAATCACCCATAGACATGGTGCCAAAGCCAAATGGTACCCGACGAATACGTGTGGACTAACCGTAACGTCAATGCAGGTTAAAACATTGATGCACACCCAGTTCCATGGTTGGAAGACTATGTTGAAAATTTGGGACAAGCAACTTACATTTGGTATGAAAAATATGCCGGCCACATTTCAGGGACTAACCAATAAATTGCCGGATTATCCAACCAGTGGTTTACATTGATGACCTTGTGAGTTTTAGTGACTCATGAAAGGAACACTTACAGCATCTATCGGTCTTGTTTGATCGACGTCGGAAGGCAGGCTTGGTGGTAAACCTAGCGAAAAGTGAATTTGCCAACGCAAAAGTCACCTTTGTTGACCATGCTATTGGACATAGATAAACGGTGTCATGAGATTTAAAAGTGAAGGAAATTGGGGAATTTCCCATACCATTGACAAAGGAGCAGTTCCTGGGACTAAGTGGATTTTATCAAATGTTTGTGCCTCATTTTCGCAGTGTGACTGCTTCAGTCACTGAATTGTTAAAGAAAGGCAAGAAGTTTCAGTGGACAGAGGACTGTCAGAAGGCATTTGACGGAATTTGAAATATGTGGTAACCACTGCCCATGATCAGACACACCTGAATATGCAAAACCATTCAAGGTGGATTTAAACGCGAATGATGTGGATTTCGGTGCTGGGCTCCTGCAGGAAGACGACAAGAAGACACAAAGAGCTATTAGTTATTTCTTCAAGAAGTTGAATGTTCATTAGTAGAAAAATTCAACAGTTGAGAAAGAGATTGTGAGCTTTGTGTTGGCACGACAACATTTCAGTGTTTACGTTGCCAGCAACGTATCAGAGACAACCATTTACACTGATCATAACCCAATGAAGTCTTTTAATGACATTTAATGACAAAAATGCGAGACTGTTTAGCTGGGGCCTGTTGTTACAGCCATTCAATTTGAAAATTTTGCACGTGGAGGTGTTGAAAACGTGATTGCCAATGCATTATTGAGACTTGAGTGACAAACATAGACACTCAATGATGGAAGTACCACACACTGAATCGGGATATAGTTGTGCCTGTTCGCATATTTATTGCAAACAAATGTATATGCGCATTTTAGAGTACGAACCACTATTTCTGGTGGTTTTGAAAACTGAAGCCATCTTTGGATATTGAAGATTCGGTTTTATACTGGGGGAGTTGTCACACAGGGGGTCCATTTATACGGCTATGCTGTCCTCGGACAGCTTTCAAGCCTTTAAAAAACTGGTGTAGTCAAAGGGATGGGGCCAGCTCTCCCGCTGCAGAGGTCAGTTCAGTTCGAGGGTTAGTTGAGTCACGTTCAGTGTTGAAACTGGACGCTCTCCCCCTCCTTCAGCCTTTTAACTTTGTAACCTATAAGCTGTTTTGTGTAATTTTTACTCTTTGTGCTCAGGGGTTTGTTTATTAGGATTGTTGCAAGTAATTTGGATCAGTATCATTAATTCGAGATAGCTTGTCTTTTTTGGATAGGATGCATTATTCAGGTACGATATTTTCGGTGCGTTGTGTTTCATTCCTTATTTTTGCAAATACATTTTGTTCGTTTAAAAGTCGGCAGTCAGACCAACTAATTCACTCTGGGAACATCCACTATACACTTGCCTTCAACAAATGGCAATATTATGGACTGGGCAATGTGCTTAAGACTGTTATGACGGGTCGGGCCTGGTCCATAACAATGTACAATAACCTTTTTTATTAAAAGTCATGAATTAATGAGTAAGGGATGGAATGAATATGCTAATGGCAATGAGACAGAAAGGGCTGCGACCAGTGGCTGAGGAGACTTGAGGGGAGTGCAGCAATATCTCCCAGTTACTAGTATTCAGCCATCACTGTTTCTGACAAATGGAAGGAAATGCAATGCAGAGCAAAATAACAGATGACCCCTGGTATATGGAATGTTGAACAACAATATGAATGGAATAGGGCAATTCTAAATGTGATGCACATCGTTATATTTTATATATCGACTGTTTAATCACAGGTTATACAGGTTGTTAAGATTGTTGATATCTGGACGGTATATACAGAAATAAAAACAGACACAGAGGACAAATGTATTTCATTACAGTGAGTTACAACAGAGTAATGTGAGAATACAGCTCATACCGAGCTGGTACAGAGATGATTGGCTGCATGACAACCACCTTTATTGTACTTATTCAGAGAAATATATTGAAAATATTCAGAGACTGAGGAGACAGGTTTAGTTATAAAACGCACAACAATATTATAATTAATAAACTATTCCTACTTTTCATCAAGTGTAGCTGTCTCTAAAAGGTGTTTTAAATCAAAATCACATTGGTGAGATCCGCGCATTTATTTTCAGAACTTAAAGAAGAAACAGACTCCAGTGTAATACATGTGTCACTGGCACAAGTGATGGGAACAGGAATGGAGCATATTGTCCAAATATAATCGTGTTCAAGATCCAGAGCAATCAATCAAAAGCAAAATATTACAGATAGTGGAAATCTGAAATACAAATGCAAAATGAAGGAGGAATGCAACAAATGATGCAGGATCTGGGCAGAGAGGCAGAGTTAACATATCAAGTCTTATATGAACCTATTCTGAAAAAGTTATGCTTGACTCAAAAAGAGTTAATTCCATTTTTCTCTTCTCCGATACTCTCTGAAATGTGGGGTTTGTCTCCAGCAGTTTCAATTGGTGACAGGGTGGTTGCTTTTCGGACTGAAGGCTTGTGCCCAGCAGTGTTCCACAGAGGTTGGTTATGGGTTTTCATTGTTTGTCATGTATGCAAATTATTTGCGTGAGAATATCGAAAGCATGGTTCATAAGTTTGTGGATGACACCAAAACTGGTGTCAAAGTGGACAGTGAAGAAGTGAATAATACAAAATGACCTTGACCAAATGGGTCAATGGGCTGTCAAATAGCAGATAGAGTTCAAGCTGGCTGAATGTGAGGGGCAGGCAATAATCTGTGTTTGCTGCTGTCTGCTGCACCAGGAATGGGATGATTTTATTCCCCATCTCCTGAGTTCAAAACATCGATATCCTTCATGATCTTTGAAAAGACTTACCCTCTCTGTGGTTACCCTCTTGCTGTTCACGTAATTGCACAATATATTTGGATTGTCCTTAACCTTATCTGCCCATAATATCTCATATCTCCCTTTTGCTTTCCTGATTTCTCTCAAAATGTTGCCACACACTCTTTATATTGCCTAAGAGATTAAATTGAATAAAGTTGTCTATATCTAACGTAAGGTTTTCGTTGATTTTTGAATAAAAGCTCAATAACTGTAGTTGTCCATTGTTCTTTAACCTTACCAGCATTACCCTTCACTCTAACAGAAACAATATACCTCTCAACTCCTGGTGTCACACTGTTGAACGCCTCCAACTTGTCAGACATCGTTTTACCTGCAAACAGTCTACTCCAATCAAAATTGGTAATTTCTTGTCCCATGGCATTAAAATTTATGGTACTCCAATTAAAAAAAATAAGTAATGAAAAGCTTATCCATAACCATTATGAAACTAATAGAGTTATGATTGCAATATCCAAATTATCCCTCAGGTTGACTTCCATCACTTGCCCAGCCTATTGCACGAAAGAAGGCCTAGTTTAGCTCCTTCTCTGTTGGAATCATCCGCATATTGATGAAGAAAATTTTCATAAACGTATTTGACAAATTCTTCACCATCCAACCCATTAACACTATCGTAGTCCCAATCAATTTTTAGAAAATTAAACTCCCCTATTATGGCAACCTTATTAAGCTTACATATATCTCCCCACATGTTTGTTTCTCAATTTCTTTCTTATTGTTGGAGAGCATATGGTACAATACAATCAATGTGATCTTTCCTTTTTTTTTATTTTGACCAATATATTTGACCTGGACAGTTTGTCACAAATGAGTATTTAGTGCAATCTGTTCAAAGTGTACTTTATTTTCTTACTGTTAATACTACCTGCATATTTTAAATGGATAAATTTTCAGAAATATCTTCCCCAGTTAAAGCAATAATTTATTTCTTTATCAAAAAGTGCAGACCGCCCTCTCCCTCCTCTTCACATGTCTTTTCCCATCCTTTCCATGACACTTAACACAAGGAACATTGACTTGCCAGTCTGGAACATCTCTCAAGCGAAAGGGAGGACTGCAGATGTGGGAGATTAGAGTCAAGAGTGTGATGCTGGGAAAGCGCAGCAGTCAGGCAGCATCCGAAGAGCAGGAAAATCAATATTTTGGTCAAAAGTCCCTCTTCAGGAATGGGCTGATGAAGAGCTTTTGCCCAAAACGTCGATTTCCCTGCTCCTCGGATGCTGCCTGACCTGCTGTGCTTCCCCAACACGACACTCTCGACTTGAACATCTCTCAGCCAATTTTCTGTAATACATATGATGTCCCAATCCCATGTTCTAGAACATGTCCTGAGTTCATCAGCGTTCCCTGTAAGACCCCTTACATTGAAATAAACGCAATTTTGTGCTTCAGAGTTACTGTATACTCTTGATTGTCTCGTTTTTTTTCTTATCTAACTGCCGTGCTCGCATCGCATTCATAAACTTCTCCATCCATCCTACCATTTGTAATGATACTTGAAATATTCCCCTTGCCATCTCTATCAACTTAAAGTCTCCCTAATAGAAAGAGCAAATCTCCATGCTAAGATATTCGTTACTTTCCAGCTTAGATGAGACCAATTCTTTCTGAAACAGTCATTTCTATTCTAAAATAGATTCCAATTTCCCAAATATCTAAATGCCTCAACAACACAGTAACTCTTCAGCCGTTGATTTTTCTCCTTTAACACTTTATTCCTTCCCAGTTGAGTTTGGCATTGGGAATAAACCAGAAAGTATTGCTTTAAAGGTTTTATTTTTAATACTCTACCTCACCTCTTAAGTTCACACTGTACTACTTTAATCTTTCCCAAAAGAATGTCATTCCTGCCAATATCGACAATAATAATTGGCTACTCAATCTCACCTTTAACAATGTCCTTGAAATGTTTCGAGACGTTCTTAATCCTAGCACAGGGAAAGCAACAAACCATGCTAAATTAACAGTCACTGACACAGAATCTTCTGTTGATGCCCCGATAGAAAAGTCCACTGAAGCAATAGTTCCACTCAATCTTCTCAAACGCTGCTGAACATTAGAATCATTCCAAGAGTCCAATAATTGTTGATCCTCCATTTTCCTCAGAGATACAATCCCCTTCAGCTGTTTGAATAACTGAAAATCATTTTGGCAGAGGAATGGTCACCAGAGAACTTTGAACTACCTTCTTATCTTTCCTGACAGCCACACACCTATATGACTGATTTGTTGAATAATATATTTTTTCTAAATCTTCCAGCCATCCTTTCTTTCCCTGATATGTGACCTTAATAATATAATGCCTAAAAACAGGACTTTTTAATGACACCTTCTGTTAACTTTCATTAACTACAGACAATAATGTTAAAATTGAAAAATATATACATACACCTATCAAATATCGAAAAATTAAACAAAGTCAATCATTTAGCTAATTAAATGAATAAAAATATTCCTCTTCAATAAATTATGAGAAGGAATTTTTTTTCTCCAGAGCTGAAAATATGTCGGACTCTCCAGAAGGAAGGTATAACTCCTTATTTTTTAAAAAAAGAAGCTGATTAATTACAATACAAAAAAAAACTTTTGCAGTGTAATAAAATAAACGTTTTTAACCATAAATCACCTTTTCCTTCTTTTTTGTAAATCACCCTTAAAACGCTCTTTTAAAAAATATTCATTTGAAAGAAAATCGTGAGTGTTTTTGCTTTTTTTGTTTGTTTTACTGTTAATAAAACAAAATAGAAAAAAATAAATTTAAATTAAAAAATATGATATCAAGTGCAAAAAAGACTACATTAAATATTTAACTGCCTGCAATCCTAGGAGCAACTATAAGATCCATGCTGCTCTAAGAAAGTTTTTGAAACTGTTTTAACAATAGGTGTATGTTTTAATAATTTGTTTCCATTTCAAGGTGGACTTGACGATATGATTTGATCTCCTGATGTGAGTCTATATGTAGAATTTAGTTGAATCTCATCACTCCAGCTCTTTCAAATAAAATTATAAATCTGTGTCTATCGTATAGTCGACAAGTTTTTTCAGCTCTGACTGTTGCAGGGAACAATACAAAGAAAATTATCCAGGTCCACGTAGAACACAAATGTTGCAGTGAAAGCCACCTAAACCTAATTCAATGCTAATTACGTACAAGCTTAATTAATAAAACATACAGAGACGCATAGTATAAAAGGAGAATTCAGCTCCATGTCCAAAATAAAATTCGTGGTTCCCTCGTAAAATAAAGCTCAACAGCATCACGCTGTAAATTCACCAAAACAGGAAAAACAAGAGAATGGAATTTTCAATGCTTTCCTTATGAACAACATCTGGAGAACAGGAGAAAATCAAGGCTAGTTGTGAACTTCGTAATCGATGATGATGAGAATGGGAGGGATGGAGTTTGGGGTAATGATAAATAATTTTGTTGATGACACAAAGATGAGCTGGTGGTTCACAGGGAGGATGAACATGTGAAGATATAGGAGGGTACAAACTGGTTGTTCAGGCGGACAGATCAATCGCTGATGAAATTTAACACTGATAAATGTGAATCCTTCAAAAGTAACAAGACAAGAGTGTACTCAAACTGAAGAAAGGACAGATTTACTTGATTTTACTTTTAAGCAAAGAAGGTTGTGAGGTGCTCCTGATGGAGGTGTTTAACAGCATGGGGCTATGCACAGGGTTAACAGTAGCTCTCTGTTCAATAATACACTGTTTTTCCATTCAACTCACCATTGTGCTCAAACACAGGCACATTTTCCAAACGATGATCCAAAGACCAGTATTTGCCCGTTCCCTTGACATGCCTAGATCTATTTAAAGACGTATATCCGCTTCATATCTTCGTTCTCCAACCTTTTCAATGTTTGTATTCTCCCACAATACATTCAAAGCATTTTTCGTAAGATATATATTGTGGACACTTTCTAACAGCATTGATAATGCAATATTTTACTCAATATCTAAACTATAAATTTGCAACAATGCTGAAGTGTTTTGTTGTCCCATCACCCAGGTTCAGCCTGCAGTTGCAGCAAATAGTTATTAAATCACAAAGGAATTGCCAAGTCTATACTTCTAATCTAAATAGTCATTTGTCCCTTCATTATGAAATGGGAATATTAATTTCGGACTGTCTGACTGACTGCAACATTTTAATGTTGTTTACTTAAGGCAATGAAACACCAGGAGATATGAACTGGGACAGGCCAGCTGGTTGCCAGGCCTGCGGTCGTAATCAATAATGCCCGACTGCGGTATTTTTTCCACATTTAAGTCAGTTTCCCTACACACAGAGCAACCTGCATCTTCCTCGACCGCTGTTACCCCCACCCACCAACGGTGAATAAAATCCAAAAAACTGTAGATGGTGAAACACAAGAAAATAGAAATTAGGAGTGGCAGTAGGATATTCAACATTAAACAGTTTTCTACCTTAAACACTCTCTGCCAGGTATAGCGATCTGCCCCATTTTCTAAGCATGTCAATATTCATCTGCAAACTCTTTAGCTCCACATTACAGCCCGTTTTACCACCTAGTTTAATACCAACTGTGAATTTAGTTGCTACACCCTGCCTCTCCTTCCAGGTCATTTGGACAGATTGTAAACAATTGAAGTTTGAGAACTGAACTCTGCAGCACCTCACTAGTTTCAGGTCGCCAGAGAAAGACCATTTACCCTGATGCTCTGCTTTCTTTTAGTCAGCCAAACCTCTATCCAATTCAATACTCTACCCTTAGCCTCTGGGATCTAACCTTCTAGATCAGTCTTTAATGCAGCACCTTGCCAAATGCCTTCTGAAGTTTAGATGTACAGCATTTGCTGCATCCCCATCATACACTTTGTTGGTTACATTCTCAAAGAACTCCAGCTGGTTTGTCAAGCACAACCTGCCCATCATGAAACCGTGCTGACAGTGATGAACTGATCTCTGTTTTTCCATGTGCTCAGTTATTTTTACTTTACGCTTGACTGAAGAAACTTCCCAACTATAGGTTTAAAACTCACTGGTCTATAGTTTGTCAGTTTTTGCCTTGTTTTGAATGCGAGTGCCACATTATTAATTTTCCAATACTTTGGCATCATTCCAGAATCCAAGGAGTTTTTGAATATCCTAACACGTCCACTATCTCTGCTGTTACCTCCTTTAATACGATAGACGGCAGGCCGATGGTTTGACCTGCCTATAATCCTGTCAATGTATTTAATATCTTCTTCCTCGTCATCGTTCTTCGATCAAGATCCTTTGCAGTTGTTTTACATTTTGGGAAGGAAATATCTTGCACTGTGAAAACAGGAAGTGTTGTTTTTACCTCTGCCATTTCTGAGTTTCCCATCATTACTTCACCATTTTCATCCTCTCAAAGGATTTCAGCATTCTGTTATTTTTTCTCTACTCAGAAAAGTGTTCTTTATCAATTCTTATGTTTTCTACTCATTTTCCTTCATATCCGTTTTGATTATGTTTTTAGTAGCCGTTTGCTGACAATTGAAGTGTTTTTATTTAGTTCATTAAAGGATGTGGGTGTCGCTGGTTATACAGCACTCATTGTCCATCCCTAATTGCCCTGAGGGCAGTTAAGTGTCTGTCAAATTTGTGTAGGTTTGAAGTCACATGTAGATCAGGTAAGGATGGTGGTTTCCACCCCTAAAAGACATTCATGAGTTTCCAACAATTAGCAATGGATTCATTATCATCAATAGACTCTTAATTCGAGGTTGACATTGGATTGAAATTCCACCATCTGCCGTGGTGGCATTTGAAACAGAGTCCCCAGAATATTATCTGGATTACCAGTCAGCGATAATACCACTAAGCCAGCACCGACATGCTATCATCGACTTTCTTGTTAAGACATGAATCACTTTTCACCATTTTATAATTCCTCTTCCACTCAGGATGACACTTAATTGAGGGGTTTTGACTAACTCACTAAGTATTTGCCACTGTTCTTCAACTGTCCAGTCCTTTAATCTTTTTGCGAAGTCCACTCATTCAAATCCCTTCCTCATGCCGATATAACTATCATTGCCCAACACTAAATGTCTGCTATGTGACTCCGTCTTCATTGTTACATCTGAACGTGAAACTCCACCATGTTGTTGTCACTCTTCCTAAGATGGTCATGTACGACATTATCATTTATCACTTCTTCCTCATAACGTATTACCAAATCCAGTTGTCTGATTAGTTACAAGACATGTTAATCATAGAAATAATCCCTCATATGTTCGACGAATCGTTCTTTGAGGCTCTCCAGTCAATATGCATGCTGAAATTACACGTAATAACTCTTGTGCTCTTGTTTCAATCCATCGTTATTCCCTGGTTCATGTTATTTCCTACTATGAAAGTAGTTTGTGTGGGGAGCCTGTACTTGTGTTCCGGAAAATGCTCCTACCAAAGGGTTTCTTTCCATGTGTTTTATTTCAAACCAGACTGATTCATCATTTTTGTCCCACGTGCTAATGTTATTTCTTAAGTCAGCTTTGACACTATCCTTAATCAATGCAGTCACTCGACCTGCTGTTCCTTCTTGTCTGAATACTGAGTAGCCTTGAACATTTAACACCCTAGTCCTGACCTTCCTGCAACCACGTTTCCGTAATGCCCACAAGGCCATACCATGTTATTCCAAATACTACACACATTTAGTTAAAAGATTTTACGTAAGTTCTATTGATTTGTTTATCTCTTTTAATGCTTCTGTGCAGACTCTTCATTCTTATTTATTAATCCCCGATAATGGCGAACGAACCAATCATTTAAACCAACTTTCAACTCACACTTTTTATATTGTTATGATTTCTTCCCTCAGCACGGTCATTAAACTAACTCTGCCTGTTTATTTGAAAAACCTTTACTTTCTGCTTAGTTTCTCACCTGCTGGTTTGGTTTCCCAGCTCCTGTATGATTAGCTTCAATCTACCGAGTTGCACGATCACACTTCCCTTCCAGGATGTTGAGGCTCCTCCAGTTAAAGTGCACACTTTCCTTTTCTTACAGTTTCCACCTGCCCTGGAAGTGATCCGTATCATCCAAGAATCAGAAACCGTCCTCCCAAACTAGCTGTATGCCATATATTCAACTCGACTATCTTCCTCTTCCTTGTCTCACTTCCAGGTGCACAGGGAGTAATCCCAAGAATACAATCCTGGAGATCCTGCTTTTATACTCGCTTCTAACTCCATGAACGGTTTTTTGGAGGATCTCTCAACCTTTCACTCTTCTTAGCTATGTCATTGATATCAATGTGAACCATGACCATTGTCTGCTTACCCTCCCATTTCAGTATGCCCTGAGCATGTTTGGAGACATTCTTGATCTTGGCACCGACCGCCCTTTTTACGAAGACATTTTAGAATCATAGACTCCCTACAATGGGGATAAAAGCCATTTCACACGGCACGTCCACGCTGTAACCCACCCCAAACCATTCCACTACTCTATTATTCTGCATGAATACCTGACTAATGCACCTAACCGGCACATTGCTGAACACTATTGTCAAAAAGAAAACAACCAAGACCCATGCATCTACACTATGTTGTATCTGCATTCTCACAACAGATACTGACAAAATTACTGCGCATTTCCAGTACCTTCTAGTTTTGTCACCAATGATGAATGCGTATTGATAAAAATGTGTACAACTCAGACTTGAAACAAAGTTGAATTTAAACACTCAGGAGAAAACTAAATATTTGGTCGTTCAATGATTGCAGTAAATTTCATTAAATTACTTCTATTCATTTGTTCCCTTTCCCAATACATGAATAAAGGAGATTTTTACTTTTTTTGATATCAGAAAGCGTGGAAACGTTGGACACTTACTCCTTCATGTGGGAATGGGATTACATCTCATTCTTTCGTCTCACGCACAATGCATTATTTTGTCGAAGAATACCAGTAACATTATAAGTAATTGGAACGAAAACTGGAAAGAAGGATTTAGGTAGAAGAAGGATGAGAGAAAATGGGTCTTTTTTTGAAATAGAAAAGACTACGTTGTGGACTTACTAAGTTGATCAAATATATGGAAAGCTATGCAGGGCAGATAATAGATATTATTGTGAATGTGTAGAGTTATATGTTACCATTAAGAGTGACTGGAAGCTGGCACAAAGTATTCTGAAAGAAGTTAAAATGTAACATTTGACAGTGAGGCTGAGTTGCCACGGAACAAAACAAAATCAAATTCGGCCACTCATTTTAAATTATTCCCCAACACACTGAAATCAATTTGAGTTTGAAATATAATGTATTTGATGATATCAAAGTCAATCAAATAACCCGATGTTTTGAGGTATAAAAACGGGTATTTTGAACATTTAAGGGGAGAACTACAGAGGACGTCCACAATAGTAGACTGCAAGCTGAAGAGCTTTCTGAAAGGTACACGTCTACAGAGGTTTCCACAGCAGAACATTCAAGCCGAACTAGAGGAAAATCTACAGAGGGAAGTCTACGTAGCTGAATCGGCAAAGCTGACTGGTTTTGAAACGTGATAATATTTATTTGTAAATCATAATTTGGGTTTTTTTTTCATCGGACCAGTATTGTAGAGTGCGACGTATAAGATATGTTTAACCGAAGGGAGTTCTAAATAATTGCTTGTTTTATTATTTTTTATTATTCTATTGAACTTAAATAACAAAATTGTTAATTTTACTTTAAATAGTGACCTCTGTAAGTGGATCTTTGTCTCTCGAAATTTAACAGATTACGCCATGAGATGAAATTTTTCTGTGTGTCCGGTTTAAATTAGGAGAGAGTTAACCCCGTGTCGTAACACCTTGGGGGCTTTCATCCACGAATTGACAGGTTTAGGCAGATACAATCTGAGATGTGAAGAGATTTAAATAGATTTGTGGTATAAAATGAAAACACAGTATATTTAAGATTTGCACATTCGTTTCCGAGATCTTTAAGCAAAACGTCAGTGAGACAACTTGTTTAATATCGATGACTTTCGGTTTGATAACTTAAAAGTGAGAGAAATCGTTGTTTAAAATGTTGATGGTGTTTGAAGATGATTCCAAACTTTTAGAATTAACGAAGAAGTTTAACCAAAGGCAAAAGTAAAGCTGAAATTGTCAGAGAATTTCTGAAACTTGAAGGTGCATCAGAGAAAGAGACAAGTGCAGTAGAGTGAAAAAAAAACTTAAATTTCATTTGAGAAAAATGGATTTTAAAGATAAACAAAGGGAGAGAGAGAGGAGAAACAGAAAGCAAGAGAGAAGGGTGAGAGAGGAAAAAGAGAGAAGGAGAAGGTTCTTAGCTGAGCAAAGAGAGACAGAAGGGGGGGACAAAGAGAGAGAATGTTCTTATCTGAGCAAAAAGAGAGAACTGGAACTTGAGAAGTTGCGATTTAACCAGCAAAGTCACATTAACCGAATGGAGATTAAAATTGAAGGTAATTGTAAATGCAACTATCTTTAAACTCTGCAATATTTTAATGAGAAAGATGATGAGGCATTCTTTTCATAATTTAAAAATTGGCTAGGCATTTGGAGTGGTCGAAGGATTTATGGATAATGCTAGTTCGGACTAAATTGGTAGTCAGGGCGAGTGGGATATTTTCTCCGATGTCAGATGAGGGGTCAAGAAATTCTGACAACCTATTTTAAGTGTTCACGTATTGGTTCCAATAACATATAGATAGTAGTAGAGAAGCATTAAGAAGTAACCAGGTCAGACTTCCCTTGAGTTTGAAATAATTAGATATAGGCATTTTGGTGGGGTGGTTGGATGCTTGCTGCAAAGATAGATACGACCTATGAGACTCTAATGGAGAATATTCTGCTAAAGGAGTTGAAAAACTCACTTTCAGAGATGATAAAAATTCACGTGTTGGAACAGAAATTTCAGAAATCGAGAATTGTAGGAGAATTAGCTGATGAATACCTGTTGCTGCATAAGACAAGCTTCCAGCCAGAATTTCGTCCTGTGAGGAATCGAATTTGAGAGAAGCGGAGATGCTACACGAAAAAGAAACATTAGAGAATAAGAGTTAACAACAGGTTAAAGAAGATGCTCAAGATGGTGGAAAGGAGGTGAAAGGCCTCAGGTGTTTTCACTGTAATAGTGTGGTACGCAGAAAATTGCAGTGCCAGTGGTTTCAGAAGGGCACTGGGAAAAGATATTTTCCCTGCCTTAAGGAGGGATATGTAAAGTCACAGTACTCGTCATTAAGGAAGGCATTGTGGGAGAAGATGTGGTAAAAGAAACTAAGCCAGTGGCATTACTGAAAGCATTAAAAGAAACCCCAACAAGACCCAAGGAGCTGCAAGAAGGTGCACAGCCTAGGCAGGGGTTGGGTATGGAGTTATTACCTGCTTTCTGTAAAGAATTCGCCTTTGTGAGTAAAGTTTACTCAGAAAGAACAGGAGAAGAAGGTGAAGAAGCTATAATTTTGAGAGATACAGGATCTAACTAGTTTCTAATAGTAAGAGATGAGAAAATTTGCATTCTTTCTGGTCTGTTACACGAGAGCGTCGTAATTTGTGGGATAGATGGACAGACATTTAGCTTTATTCTACTTAAGATCAGGTTGGAGTGCCTACTCAAGTCTGGGGAACTTAGAGTGGAAGTGACTGACAGAGTGTCAGTTCATGGAATCCAGTTTGTTCTTGGAAATTATTTAGAAAAGTCCAAGCTGGGAGCGATATCCCTAGTTGTGGAGAATCCCAGGGAAGACCAAGAAACTGAGGAGTTAAAACAGAAATATCCTGCTATTTTCCCAGACTGCGCTGTAACCAGATCCCATTATCACAAGTCACAGCACGAAACACAAATTAAAGATAAAGATGTAGGAGTTAAGGTTCTGTTAGTTGACACCCCGTTTGACATAATGTTGCAGCAAAAACCTGAACCAGCAGAGGGTCAGCTAGAGGTCTTTAGTCCTGAAAGGTTAAAGAGTTTACAACAGACAGGCAAGAGGATGAATGATATTTATGTGGATGCGTACTCTGAAAGGGAGACAGAAATATTCCTGAGGGTTAATATCTGAAAGATAGAATCCTAAGACGGAAATGGAGATTACGGCAAGTTAGTGCAGAGGTGAAATGTTCTGAGGCGCACCAGATTGTGTTACCGTTAGCATAGAGACAGGAAATTTTACGGGTAGCACATGAACTACCTGTGCGAGGTCACTTACGGGTGCGAAAGACTCAGGCTAAGGGACAAAACCATTTTTATTGACCTGGACTGCACAAAGATATGGTTACCTTTTTGTGTATATGTCACACGTGCCAAATGGTAGGTAGACCACACGCAGTAATGAAACGAGCAACTCTGTTGCCAATTCCCACATTCGAAGACTCCTTCATGTGACTTATAAATGAGTGTGGAGATCCCCTCCTGAAAAGTGGAGGAGAGGATGAACTGGAGAAACAGGTGTTAGTTACTGCCTCGAAAAGTGAGGAATCAAATCGAAATATTGTGGATTTTGATGTGCATCAAAATGAAAGAAATCCTTTAGCAGTGGGATAGATTCGTAAACGATCTGCTTTACGAGCATAGAACGCAGTTGAAAAGTTTGTTATTGCAATATGACGACATTTGTAAGAATCATATGGGGAGAATTAATGTTATTTTACATGAAGGAGACAGATGGTACACTGATCTGATAAAGCAACACTCATATCGGCTTAATCCTCTCAAAGGCAGACAGGTCCAGAGGGAGGTGGAGACCATGCTCAAGGAGAACATCATGGAACCAAGCCTGAGTAAGTGGAGCTCGCTGATCGTCTTATTTCCCAAACTGGAATGGACTCACTGATTTTGCTTGGAATATCAGAAGGTCAACACTGTTACAAAATCAGACTCCTATGCAATACTGACATTGAAGGACTGTATCGAGAAAGTTGGACATGTCAGTTTCATCACCAAGTTGGACTTCATGCGTGGTTACTGGCGGGTACCTTTATCAGAGACAGTGAAAGACATTTCTGAATTGATATGCCAAATGGGCGGTGTCAATTAAAGTGATGCCCTTTGGAATGAAGAACGTTCCTGTCACATTCCTAAGACGCATGAACAGAGTTGTGTCTGGGTTAACAAACTGTGCAGTCCACTTGGATGATGTAGTGATCATTAGTAAGTCCTGTAAAGATCACTTGGTACAGTTGGCAGAGCTTTTTTGAACGAAGACAAACAGCAAAACTGGTCACAAAATTAAACAGAACTAAATTCGCGAAACAGACGAGGTGTTCTTTGGACAAAACATCTGTCATGGAAGGTTAACCCCATGGAACGCAAACACAGAAGTTACTGAGGAATTTCTGTGACCAACGTCGAAAGAAGAGGTGCTTCACTTCTTAGTACTCATCTGATTCTATAAGAAGTTTGTTCCAAACTTCAGGAGTATAGTGGTGCCGTTAACCGATTTGCTGAAGAACAACACAAAGTTTTGGTGGACTTAACAATGCCACGAGGCCTTCGACCATTAGAAAGCAATATTGACCTCCGCATAGTTTCAGCTACACCAAATGTTTCGGAACCTTTCAAAGTTGCCACCTGTGGTCGTGACATAGTAGTTGGAGTTGTACTGCTGCAAGACGATGAGGATGGGATTATTCTTTTCAAAGAAGCTCAACATCCACCATAGGAAATACTCCACGATTGAGACAGAACTATTGAGTTTGGTACTACACAGATTCCAAACTGCGTACACTATTAAAATGCTTTAAAGACTATTTCATTGGAGTCTTACGTTGCATACTTGTAATATAAAAATCGTACATGCAGTGTGTCATAAGAATGTAATCACAGATGCGTTAGCACGGATTTCACTGAAAAAGTGAGATGAGATTCGCTTTTATCCAATGTTAAATATAGGAATATGGGAAGCAGTTAAAGTGAACTTAGATTTTAGTTATCTGTGTGATATGGTAATGTGTTAAAAGAATAGAAAAATAAATGCAACCATGTTTTCATTATGATGGTTCTTCTTCCCTGAGAGGGAAGGTGTTCTGAGCTTAAAAAGGGTACTGTACCTTTAATAGAATTTAAGGATTTGCCAAAGCGAGTTGTGGACAATTTACAATGTAACATTTTCTCCAGTAGCTGGCAGTACCTGGGTTGCTAGTAGACAAAAAAAATCAAATTTGACCAACCAGTTTACATTATGCTCCAAGAAACTAAACTCCAATCGAGTTTGAATATTGCATTTTGACAATTGTTTTTGTTAAAAAATGAAACGATCCAATGCTTTGGGGTATAAAGCCGAAAGAGGTTGAACAGTTGGGGGAGAACTGCTAAGTCACCAACATCTGCAGGCTGCCCAAGAATAGCTATCTTAAATTCCCGTATATTTATCACTGACCTGTGAAACAGAAACACTAAGGAGAAGAAAAGAAGACAGAGGAAGTTACAAATAGAAGATTTGACAGCTGGCTGGTTCTAAAATTTGAATTATTTGATCAAACTTAATCGCAGTGGCGTGGGGGGGTGGGGGCTGGGGGGTGTTTATTGGACCAGTATTGTAGATGAGAAAGAAGATATTGCAGAGAAATGAGTTTCAAACAGTTGTTAGTTAATTATTCTCTACTAAACATTTTTAAAATTAAACTTGTTAATTTTTACTATAAATAATGACCTTTAGGATAGCTCTTAGCCTCTCGAATTTTAACAGATTACATCATGGATTAAATATTTTCTGCGTTACTGGTTTAAATTAGCAAAGGTGCTGCTTTATTCCGTGTTGTAACACATTAACTCTGATTTCTCTGCACAGTAGCTGCCAGACCTGCTGAGCTTTTTCAGCACATTCTGTCTTTGTTTCGGGACTTACAAAACCTGAAGTTCTCCTGACTCTTATTCATATCATTGACAGCCACTGGTAAGGTGCTGGAGAACAGAAGGACAGATAATGATGTTACATTATTTGTAACAAGGCTGCAAGGAAAATCCAGTGAACTACAGACCAGTGATGTCAAGGATGACAGACAGTATGCTCTTGCATGTAGAAAGGCAAGTACTGGTTAGGTATAGTCAGCACGGCTTTGTCTCTGAGAAAACGTGTCTAACAAACTCGATTGCAGTTTTTGAAGAAGTGATCGGGAAGATATATGAAGGTAAAGCAGCATACGAATGGTCGAATGCCTACGTGGACCTTAGGGAGGCCCAACAAAATTCCTCATGGTAGCCTGGTTAATAAGGTTAGATCACAGGGGATCAGGGTGATCTAGCCAATTAGATACAAATTGGCTTGACAGTAGGAAACAGAGCGTGCTGGAAAATATTTCTTGTTCGAATTGGAGGCCTGAGACCAGTGGTGTGCCAAGGACCAGACTGCTGCTGTTCATTACTTTTGTAAATTATTTGGATAATTGTATAGGAACCATGGAAAGCACGTTTGTGGACGAAACCCCCAAAATTGATATTATGGTGGACAGTGAATAAGGTTATCTTAGAGTACCATGAGATCTTGATCTACTGGGGAAGAGGGCCGAGGATTGGCAGATGGAGCTTCATGCAGATAAATGTGACGAGTTGCATTTCGTTAGACAAACCAGGGCAAGATTTACACAGTAAAGGGTAGGATGCTGGCGAGTGTTGACAACAGAGAGGCCCAGTATGCAGGTAGATAGTTCCTTGAAAATAGAGTAACAGGTGGACAAGGCATGGAAGAAGGCATGAGGCACGCTTACCTTCATCGGTCATACCATTGAGTGTAGGAATTGGGACATCATGTTGTGGCTGTACAAGAAATGGTAAGGCCACATATGGAGTTCTGTGTACAATTCTTGTCGCCCTGGTGTAGGAAGGATGTTATAAGCTGGACAGGGGACAATCATATTGAACATGATGTGATGGAAGTGGGAGGTTTTGGGATATACGAGAGGGAGGGATTTTGTTCCCTTTGTATCAGAGGCTGAGGGGTGAACATATAAAGGTTTACAAAATCATGAGAGCATGGGCAGGATGAATAGGCAAGATCTTTTCCGCAGGATTGGAATGTCCAAAATCAGAGACGATAGGTTTAAGGTGAGAGGGAAGAGTATTAATAGAGATCAAAGGGCAGATGTTGCCCAGAGTGGGGAGTGTGTATATGTAGCGAACTGTCAGAGAAAGTGGTGTTGGTGAGTGCAATTACAACAATTGAATGACAATTGGATGTGTACATGAATAAGAAGGGTTTGGAGGGGTACGTGCCAAAAGCAGAAAAATCGAACTCGTTCAGTTTAGGAAACCTGGTGAGCATGGATGAGTTGGGCCAAAGGGTCTGTTTGCATATTGTATGACCATAAGGGTCTTTGACTCTAGAACTCCTCTTTCAACACTAATTCTTCGTTGCACTCCATTCATTTCCAAGTCAAAACTCCTCTGTCAATACGTTCAATGATATAACTCTCTGAACATTCTTAAATACAGAATTCCTGACATTGATATGTTGCTGTAGACCATAGCAGCAGCAGCAGTTGCAGAAGCAGCATTATATTCAAGCACAATCCGTAACTTTTTGACTGGGATAAACACTCAGTCTACCAGTACCACCGAGCTGACAACTCTGACATCTCCCTACCAATGAAGAAAATTACTCCGCTATGTCCAGTTCCCAAGAGTGGAATAGTTACAATCTGACCAATTACCACACCCTCAGTGCTATCACAAAAGTGGCTGTCAAGCAGCACAAAAATAACCTGCTCAGTGTGGTTTCCAATAGGTCCCCATGTGGAGATGGTGCTGTTGTGGATATGTCACTGGATTACTAATCCAGACCAGGCTAACGCACTGGCAGCTGGTGGAAGTTAAAACAATTAATAAAATATTGAGATTTAAAATCTGGTGTCAGTAACAGTGACCTTGAAACCAATGTTGATTGAAAACACTAATTTCCTTCCCCAATGTAATTTCCGGAAGGGAATCTCCCGTGCTTTCCTGTCTGTCCTAAAAAGTGACTACAGACAAACAGATTTGTGATAAACTCTTCAATTGTCTCCAAAACAGTCAAGCAAGACACTCAAATGTATCAAACTGTTCTGAGTTTTGGAAGGATAAAATCACCAGAAAACTCGGTATTGAAAAAGGGAACGGGAAATACAGCCCTGTTCAGAATGCAGAGATCTCCTTCCAAACATCCGAGAGCCTTTGACAGCTGTACTCCAGCTGTCTCCTGATCCATTTAGTGTCCAGAAATCCTTATTTATTTATTTAATGTCCTGGCTTCCCCAGCCTTATGTGGGAGAGAATTCCCCAGGTTCACCAGTCTCTGGGTGCAGACATTTATTCTCATCTCAACGCAGAGTGATCTGCCTGTGGATAATACTGTGGCTCTTTGTTTTAGACGACCCAGCCAGGGGAATTATCATCCCCGCTTCCAAACTGCCTCGCCCTGTCAGAGTTTTATATATCTCACTGAGATCTCCAGTCAGTTTCCTTAAGCCCATTGAATACAGGTCCAGTCGCCCCAAACTCTGCTCCGACAACAAACCTGTCATCACAGAGATCAGTCTAGTCATTCTTCACTGCTCTCCCTCAATGCCAGGTTTTTCTTTTATGACGTGAGGAGACAAATGCTGCGCACAATACTGCACAACGTTCGAGATGTGGTCTCCCCAAGGCCCTGTAATTTGCAGTAAGACACCCTTACTCCTGGACAGAAATCCCCCTGAAATGATGGTCAATACACCATTCATCGTCCCAACTGCTTTCTCTTCCTATAAAATTTATTTCAGTGACTGGTGCACAGGGAGACCCAGGTCCTTTTCAATGTTATACCTATCCACTTGTGTGTTTGTGTTCACTGGTCAACATGCTAATGCTATTTCCAGTATTGACTTGTAGGTTCAGAACTCACTGCGCTGCATTGACGTCGGAGGTCTGCACAGAAGAAACAAAAAAAAACATCACTTTAAACATCAATATGGTCCAACTAATCTCTTCTCAAATGATAGGTTGCTGTTCTATTTTTCCCACCAAATTACGCACCGTCACATCCAACCCCATTGCTCTGCATCTGCCACGTATTTGTACATTCAATCCACTTGTCTCAATCAACTTGGAACTTTTTTACATTCTCCTCACCCACTCACAATCCTACCTCGTTTATTTCTGTCAGCAGATTGGGAAGTATTGCATTTGATTCCCTCAACCAAATGATTGACGTGTGTTAGGAATAGCTGGGGCCCAAGCACCAATCCCTGCGACGCGTAATGATCGTTGCACTTCAAAACATATCGCTTTATTTATGTTTACAGTTTCCTGTCAGCCCTCCCATTCTAAAACCATGTTCATATTTTAGCCCCAATCCCGTAACATTTGACTTCACACACTAGGCCACAGTCTGTACCAAGATCTATCTGAAAATCCAAATGCATTGCATCCATTGCTTCTCCGTATGTATCAACTAGTCAGTTTACTCAAATATTATTCGCATTTCATGTTGGCCCATTACATACGAACTAGCAGCGTCAATAGGTTCATGGCTGATCATTTCATGACCTCAGCTCCACTTACCTGCCCGCGCACCTTAATCTTTTGTTCCTTTACTGCTCAAAAAAAATCTATCTGAGCTGCAAAAATATTCAATGATAAAGCCTCAACTATTTCACTGGGCAGTGAATTCCACAGATTCACAACCTTCTTGGTCAAAATGTTCCTTCTCAATTCAGTCCTAAATCTGCTCCACCTAATTTTGTAATTTTGCCCTCTTGTCCTCCTTTCACCTGCTACTGGAAATATCCTCTCTATTTCTATCTTATATATTCCTTCATAATCACATATGTTTCTATAAGATCTTCCCTCATTATGTCAAATTCCAACCAATATATAATCCCAGTCTATTCAGTCTCTCTTTATAAGCCAACTGCCTTAACTCTGGAATCAACCAAAGCAAACATCCTCTGCATCCACTGCAGCTAGTATTTTTTTTAAGTGAGGAGACCAAAGCAATACACAGTATTCCAGGTGTGACCTCCCCAGCACCCTGTACAGCTGCAACATACCCTCCCTGTGTTTAAACTCAATCCCTTTCACAAGGAATGTCACAATTCCATTCGCCTTGATAATTATTTGTTGCACCTGCTGACACACTTCTGTGATTCATGCACAAGGACACTCAGGTCCCTCTGCACAGACGCATGGTGCATTTTTTGCCATGCAAACAATAGCCTTTTTTAACTGGTGTTCCTACTAATTTGGATGACTTCACATTTATTACAATTGTACTCCATCTTCCAGACCTTTGCCCACTCACTTAAACTATTTATGCCCCGTTGTAAAGTTTATCAGTCCTCTGCACACTTTGCGCTACCACTTATTTTAGTATCTTTGAGCAATCTTTGAGATATTACACGTCGTTCCCAATTCCAAATCGTCCATGTAAGCTGCGAATAAATGCGGTCCCAGCACTGATCCAAAAGGCACACCACGAGACACTGATCAGCAACCGGAAAAACACTCATTTAATCCCACTCTTTGTTACCTGTTAGTTAACCAATTATCTATCCATGTGAATACATTACCCGCAACGCCACACATCTTTCCCTTATACAGCAGTTTTTTTTTTTGGCGGCACTGTGTCGAATGCCTTTTGTAAATCTCAGTACACCACATCTTCTTGGTCCCCGTGGTCATAATGTCTTCATAGATTTCCATTAAATTAGTGACTCATGGGTAATTTCTATCTAGATGCGTGCTATTTATTCCTTGATTACAGATTGAAGTATTTTCCCCAATACACATGTTAGGCTAACTGATCTATAATTCACAACGTTTTTTTTCTACTTCCCTTTTTAAACAGTGCTGTCCGATTTCCTGTTTTCCAATCTGCTGGAACTGCACCAGAGCTCAGTGAATTTAGAAAACATTCCACAAATGCATTTATTATTTCTCCGACCACCTCTGTTATGTAACCTGGAATGCAGGTCCATCAGGGCCCGGACACTTATATACCTTTAGGTCCATTCGCTTGCCCAACACTATTTCTCTCGTGGGATGGTTGTTTTTAAGTCCTCACCTGCCTTCATCTCTTTGGCACTTACTGGCATATTATTAGTGCCCTTCACTGTTAAATCCGACTCAATATCTGTTCAATTTCTCGGTCATTTCCTCATATCCCATTACTAAATCCTCCTTCTCACCCTCTAATGGACTAATGCTTATCTTAGCCACTCCTTTCATTTTATATATTTGTAGAATCTTTCGCTGCCTGCCTTTATATTCTGAGGTAGTTTACTCTCATAATCTTTCCTGATCGCATTTTTGTTGCTGTCTTCTAACCGTTATAGTTTTCACAATCTTCTAGTTACCCACTAGTCTTTGCCATAATTTATGCCATTTATTTTATTTTGATAGATTCAACTATTTACTGAGACATTCATGGCAGATTACCCTTTTCCTACAATCCTTCCATTTCACTGTTATATTCTGTTGCTGAGCAATTGGTAAAATTGCTTTGAAAGCCATCCACTGTTCATCAATGGTTCCACTGTAAAGTATTTGCTTCCAGCCAACTTTAGCCAACTCCTCCCTCATCCTGTTGTTAACTACTTTGTTTAAGCGCAGGATCCTGGTATTGGACTTTACCTTCTCACCTTCCATCTGTATTCAAAATTCAACCATACTTTCAGTCCCAATAATTTCTCTCAAAGCATTCATTTACTAATTTCATTCTTTTTCTCTCGAGACTTCTGCTTTTCAGTCTTGCTGGGAAGATTTGATTTGTTTGGTTTGTTTCTTCTGTGAAGACAGAACTGAAGTAATTGCTTCATAGTTCTGCTATTGCCCTGTTCTCTATTCTCCTCCTCAGGGTTTAGACTGCAACGAAGCTGAACTTGTTTCTCTAACCTTTTCAATTGACAGTTCACCATTAAAATTCTTATTAATATTCTCTTTAGAAACCCACACCATACAAGCATAGGAGCATAGTTTTTGTACCATCAGAAATACAGCACGGTCTACACTAGTCCCACTGTCCTACATGAGGTCTATAGCCGGGCATGGAATGACACTTCAAAAGCTCGTCCATATCCTTTTTAGCTGTTATGTGGTTACAATAACAACTCCCCTCTGAGGAAGTATATTCCAGAACCCACCACCCTCTGGGTGAAAAAAATCCTCAAATCCTCTCTAATCCTCAAACCCCTCACTTTAAAAGTGTGTTTCCTGTTTTTCCCACTTTGACTAAAAGGAACAGGTACTGTCTGTCTACCTCGTCCATGCTCCTCGTGATCGTATCCTTCTGAATCACATCCCCCTCAGTCTTCTCTGCTCCAAAGTGAACAACCCGAGTTTATCCAGCCTATCTCCATAGCTGATATGCTCCATCCCAGGGAACATCCTAGTTAATCTCCTCTGCACCCGCTCCAGTGGAACCACATCCTTCTTGAAATGTGGCCCCCAGAACTACACCCAGTATTCTATCTTGGCCGAACCAAAGTTCCATATACCTCTAATAATCTATGTCTCAATGAGCAAAGGCTATTTACTCTTCCCAATGCCATCTGAAATTATCTATTAACCTGGCCAGCCGCATTCAGGCATGTGTGAAGTAACCTCTGAGTTTCCTGATGTGCTGCCATTCAATGAGTACTCCCCTGTCTGGTTCCTTCTTCCAAAGTGCATCACCTCATATTTACCAGGGTTATATTCAATCTAACATTCATCTGGTCATCTTGCCATTTCACCTGTATCTTCCTGGAACATAAGGACATCCCACTCACTGCAAACAACCGGCCAATTATTGTGTCAAATATACACTTATTAATCATACACTCCCCACCCCCTCCACATTCACATCTTCATCATTTATGAATAACACACATAATAAGGGATACAGCAGGGGTCACTGGTCTCCAGTCACACAAACAGCCTTCTCACACCACCCTCTTTCTCCTGCCTCTAAAACAACTTGAATGCCACTTACCAAGTTACCCTTGATAACATGAGATTGTAGTTTCTTTATCAGTTTTGCATGTGAGTCTTTGTCAAAGGTGTTGCTGAAAAAGAAAACATATAAACGACCTCCTCCAAAAAAATCAATAAAATTCGTTCAGCATAACTACCCTCTGAGAACTTCATGCTGACGATCCCTGATCAAACATTACCTCGTTCAATGAAGATCAATCGTCTCCTTCGCTGTTTTCCCCAGTAGTTTCCTTGAAACTGATCTGATATTCACTTATCTATAGTTCCCTGGTCTACCTGAACCAACCCTTCCCGTAAAGGGTGCTCTCCATTATTCTGGCAACTCCCCTGTGATCAGATTCTACTTAAACATTTGAGTCAGGGCTTTTCTTCCCTTGTCTCCCACTGCAGCCTGTGATACAACTCTTCCAGACGTGGGGACCTGTCCAATTTTATACCAGCCAAAACCATCATTCCCTGCTCGCATATTATATCAATCTGCTCAAGAGCATCCCAGTCCAACCTTCTTGAAATATGCACCTGCCTCCTTCTTCTCCCAAGTAAAACGGATGTGAATCTGTCGTGTCACACCCTATCAATCTTCTCCAGCTTCACACACAGATTGCCCCCTTCGTGTCTAATGGGGCCTAATTATTCCCTGGTTATTCGGTTCTACTTGATGTCCTTGTGAAATATCTTGGGATTCTCGGTAATATTGCAATCACTTGTCAATGCCCATGTTCGTCACTCCCTCTGTGTGATTTTTGTAAAGTTTCATTTCGACCACCTCTCCTTCTCTGAAACTCTCTGGAACACAGGTGGAGTTCCCTCATCAGACAATCTTGCCATCTAAAGGATTAAGCTCGAGAATGTCCTTACAGAACTTACAGTGTTTGTATCAATAAGAGACATTTCCTGTCTTTCATTAAATCATTTTAATGTACTTTTCAAATTCACTGAAGCCAACTTTATCCTCATATCTTAATGGCTTGCATGACTCAGGTATGTAACAGTAATATAAGAAAAAAAACTGTTTTGTATTCAGATATCATTTAAATACAAAATATTTAGATCACTATTCCCAAAAGCTTCTTTACAACAAAGTCTTCAGTTAGCTCTTCTGATCACACATCACCAATTCCAGAACACCCCGATCTCGAGCTCGGTGCTCAACATATCATTAAAGCAACCCATCTCATAGACGTTCATGAAATCCATTTTCCCAGCATTAACATTCCCATTGCACTAACACTCGTTAGATTTAACATGAGTCGGTCCATTATTACTTCATTACCCACATAGTTGTATTTCGAATTTCCTGTTTTTGACCATAAACATTTGTATCACAATTTTGACTTTGACATATAACTCTCATCAATGATTGTTTCTCCTTGCTGTTTCTAAGTTCCACCTTACCAGATTCTGTGGAATCTGAGTGACGTGGGCTCTGATGAGGTTAATGGTAGATTCAGGCGTGATGTTTGACGAGGCATATCTCAACATAATATCGTCTCGCCACATCTTACCTGTTCTTCTCAAGTGTCATTGTGACATTATCACCAGATCCCCCATTATGCAGGTGGAGTAAAGAAGGACAATGAGCATTCAGCTATGCTGTGTATTCCCCCAGACAGCTGAGACTGATCTAACCTGAGTGGGAACCTTACAACAGGCTGGTAAAGTGTTGTTGCTGCTGTACAGGGTCTTAGTGAGATCACATCTGGCGTAGTGCACACAGATTTAATCTCCTCACTGAGGAAAGGATGTTGGAATGAACTCAAAGATTGTTCCCTCAACTGATTTCTGCAACAAAGGTGTTAATCATAGAATCCCTGCAGTGTGGAAGTAGGCCATTTGACCCATCGACTCCACACTGATCCTCCGAAGACCATGCCATCCAATCCCCAACGCCCACCCCACCTAATCTTTATAAACTGGCATTTTCCATGACGGATGCATCTGACCACCACATCCACGGATATTATGGGCAATTTAGCGTGGCCAATCCACCTAACATGCACATCTTGTGACTGTGGGAGGAAACTGGAGACTGAAATTGAACTGGGATCTCTGGTCCAGTGAGGCAGCAATGCTAACCACTGAGCTACCCAGTGTGTGCAACACAGCTTGCTTGCGTATTTCAGCCCTTGAAAAGTGACATTTGAACAAGGAGACTCCGTAACTCCCCAGACCTGTCATTGAGCAACAGGAGGTGGACATTGAGATCTTGAGCGCTTGGTCAGGAACACGAGCAGAACATGCAAGTCCACTGAGACTACAATGTAGGAACACCAGGAGGACATTGAGCCTAGTGAGTGTGTAAACAGGAACAGAATGAGTCCAATCAGCTACTCATGCCTCTGACACAGCAATTGGAGCCCATCTTTTACAGCCTTGTGCCTGTTACACAGGAATTGTGAAAGGGAACATAGATGTTACAGAAAGGGAAGGACTTTGAATAACCAGCTTCACTCGGGAATAAAAAGTAATGAGAAAACTATTGGTATTGAAGACAAATTGTTAGAATCCGTAAGAAGGGATTAATAACAGGAGATTCCCAAAGGCAAGCCACAATCCAACATAGTCAACATAATATTATGAAGGATAAATCATGCTTGAATGATTTGACTAACTTTCTTTAAAAAATCGGAACAAGCAAGGTGGATAATGGGGATCCTATCGATGCGTTATATCTGGACTTCCAGACATCAGTGCATAACGTGCATCAGAAATGATTAATCTGCAAGACAAGAACACACTGGGTTAGGAACAATTTATTTGTTGTGGGAGAGGATTAGCTCACCAGTTAAAACCATGATATGGAGTCGCTGGTTTTGGACTTGGTTGGACAAAGTCAAAAATCAAACGACACCGGGTTAGAGTCCAATGGGTTTATTTGTAAGCAAAGGGTTTTATTGCGCTGTTCCTTCATCAGGTTTAAGAGAGATAGGAAGATCTTAAACACAGAAATTATAAGGAAAATTTCAAAGGCTTGTACAACGTATGCACATGAATTGTATACACCTAAGATGGCTCTTAAATTCAGTTAGAATGAAGATGTGAGTTTGATTGATTATTTTGCAAATCGTAGCATTTATTTCAAGTCACTGCCTGGAGATACTTTCAGGTAAATGAAGTAACACTTGCGGTCAGACAATGCATTCTAAGCGTGAGACCTTGTTTGGACGCTGTCTGTGTCTTCACCTGGAGTCAGACTGGGTCATTCACAAAGTAGGAGCTTATAAAATCGCACAAATTGTACGTATTTAGAAAAAAAATAAAAGGCATATGGAAATACAAATGGGCAAATGAAAAATCACCCCGCAGATGTTTATCTGCGTACTTGTGTGTGTGCGTATGTGGGAGAGAGGGGCGTGTCTGTGTGAAGGAGAGAGAGAGACTATGGGTACGTGAGAGAGAGTGAGGGGGAGTGTATGTGTGTGAGTGCATGAGGGAGAGAGAGAGGCAGTGTGCATGCGTGCGTGTGACAGAGTGGACTGCGCGTGTGAGCATGAGAGAGAGGCAGTGTGAGAATGTGTGGAGCAGATAGGGAGAGTTCGCATCAGTGTGTGCAACGGGGAGAGTGAGAGTCCAGGCGAAAACACAGACAGATACAGCAAATCCCTTTCCCCCCACACACTCACTTTATCGTTTCAGAGCTTCCCCTCTCTGCAGCCTCGGCTCCATTTGTTGTTCATGTTACAGACCCAGGTGCTGTAACTACAGTCCCCTTGCTCCATCCAGAGTTGGTTCACCAAATCCTCAGGTCTCCCTGAATGTCTGAGACAACTTACAGCACAACCTGCAGCAAACCATCCCCAGCCCCTCCAATAACTTTTCAATAACAGACGTCAGACAGAAGCCCCTCAGCTACAAGTTAGGTGCCTGCTCCTTAACAATTATATTCGAGGATTTTCCTCATGTCACTGACCGCGCATCAACTGAGACAGACAAACAGAGGTGTTCGGTGGGCATGCCCATACTAAATTTCAAACACGTGACTCAGAGTTGCTGGAACACCGTTCTCCATAGTACACCACATGGGACACATTGGGAAGTGAACAACAACCTGACACACACCATTTCAATGTTTCTCAGCTTCACAATGCCAGCACTCGATGCATAAAGGAGTCCAAAACTAAGGCCAGGGAAAGATACAGAAACAAAATCAAATAATTTATTTACTAATAAGTTGATGAAAATATGGATAAGGAGATGGGGGAGATTGGAATAATGGGATAAGTGAGGCAATGGTGGATGCAACCCCAAGAAAGCAAACATTGAATGGAGACATTGCCAGATCCACGAGCATGGTCCATTGCCTCAAATTCTGAATCTGCTTCACAGAATCAGCCCAGACACCATAAACTAGGGTAAGGTAACGGCCAAGATGGAGATCTGTGCAGGCCGTGCTAGTGGATTACTCCATAAACTGGACTTTCTGCACAGCAGGGGGAGCATTGCAAACCTTTACCAGGGTATTGCAACCCTTTGCCACCAGCCTCTGTCTCCAAACTTTCAGCCAGTTTTGGAACCAAATGGCTTTCATATGAGCCAACCTTGTTAAACAGATGAACATGGACAATGTTGTCCAATGCCTTAGTGGAGTCCACATCGACAATGTACACCTCTCTATCTCAATTAATCTTCTTAGTCGCTTTTAAAAAAAAACTGTCAGGTCAGTGAGACACAATATTGCTTGCACAAAGTCATGTTGACTATCCTTAATCTGTCGTTACCTTTCAAAATGCTTGAAAATCATATGCCTCATAATCCCCTCCAACAACTTACCCACCACACACGTCAGGTTCACTGGCTTTTCCTGATTATCCTTCAAAAAACCTTTAAATAATGGCACCACGTTAGCCAACCTCCAGTCTTCCGGCACTGTACCTGTCGTTATTGATTAGAGCAAGGGGCCCAGCAATCACTTCCCTATCTTCCCACAGAGTTCGAGCGTGCATCCAATAAAATCCAGGACATTTTCCTTCTTTTGTATGTTTTAAGACCTCCAGCAGCTCCTCTTTAATACAGACACATTCCAAGATGTCACTACCTATTTCCCAAGTTCTCTAACTTCCATATCCTCCTGCACAGTAAATACTGATACAAAATATTCGTTCAGTACCTCCCCTATTTCCTGTGGCTCTGCACATGTGCAGTCTTGCTGATCTTTAAGGATGTCCTATTCAATCCACAGTTACTCTTTTGTCCTTGATGTATTTGTAGAATTCCTTTGGATTCTCCCTAACTCTGTTTGCCAAAGCTATCACATGTCCCCTTTTAATGCTCCCAATTTCCCTCTTAACTGTACTCTTGTTGCCTTCAGACTCTTCAAGTCATTCATGTTAAATCAAGAATTACGAGACTAATGATGACCATTCCATTTGTCGGCAAAATCCATCTAGTTCACTGACACCTTTTAAGGAAATAAACTGCCATCCTTACCTGGTCAGACCTACAAGGGACTCCAGACCCACAGCAACGTAGTTGACTGTTAACTGCCTTCTGGGCAATTAGGGATGGGTAATAGATGCTTGCCTACCCAGGGACGCCTTCATCCCGTGAATGAATTAAGGGGAAAAAAACCCTCAGTTCCTGCTGTCTATACCTGACACACGTTTCACTTTTATCCATGATCAGAACCTCACCTTCTCCAATCCTACAGTATTCCTTACACTTACCAGCGTTATCCTTCACCCTAACAGGGACATAATGTCTCTATCCTCCTGACATGTAATTGTTGAAGTCTTCCCACTTCCCAACTGACCCCATTCTCTGCGAATATCTGTCACAATCGACTTTGGAAAATTCTTGATTAATATAATCAAAATTGGCTTTTCAACAATTTATAACTTTAAGTTTTAGACATCGTTCATCCTTTTCCATCTCTATTTTGAAACTAATAGAACAATGATGACTTCCCATAAAGTGCTCCCCCACGTAAACCTCAACCACCCCCTCCCCATTGCCTTATTTCCCATGGGTAATGTGACGTTTAGCTTCTTCCCTGTGATGAAGAGCATTGGTAAAGCAGCTGGGTCTGGGGTCTGCAGAGTCTTCAACTCATTGGGTTGAACATAACAAAAATTTGTCTCAGTGACACTTTCATTGAGTGAGACAGAGACCTCATTAACTACGCACCGCACCCCATGGTGCCCTTCTCATTCAATACCAACCCTATTCTCCCACCCATCATGGCTGGAGGTACTCACCATCGCGCAGATGCCCTTGGATATTCTGTGATCCTGGCATTGTTGCCATCTTTCAAAGGCCAAGGGGCACACGGTTGAGCTTTCTCTGTTACGAGCTGCCTTGCACAGTTTACGCCGATAAGGGGCAGATAAGGGGCCATTATACCACAGTTTATCGACAGGGGCACAGAGGTCCTGGTGGATGAGCTAGTACAGAGGAGGAACATTCTCTTCCCAGAGGGGGCCACACCACCAGACCCACCGAGCACGGTCTGAGCTCTCCACCCAACTCAGTGCAGTATGTGCGGTTTGAAGAAATGTCCAGCAATACAGGACAAGCATCAGTAACCTTCCCCGCTCTGTCAGGATAAGGGCCACCGTATTCTCTTTGCTCCCTCACACTCACTGTATTTCTGTTGTAGCACCGACGCACGATCAAGGCTCATGTTCCACCACTCTCACTGCTGCAAGCAGCATCTTCCTTCTCTCTCTCTTTTCCCTCCACAATATCTCTCTCATTAATAACACTGTTTAGATGCAACACTATGTACTGACTCCCTCTGGACACATCACCATCTCCATCAACCTCCCCCCCGCCACTCACATCAGCACGAACAGCAGGGACCCCCACTCCCACCATCCATTTCTCGCATTCCAAGAAAAAACATCCAGGAATGGGATGGAAAGGTACAATCTGGGTGGTAGAGTGCCCGATATTCATCTCTGTACCACCACCCGTACCTGTGTGTTGTAGTTGACTCTGTGAGTATCTATATTTCAGTGCAGGTCTGACCATTTCTGTAGTGCTGAAAATGAAACAATCTCTCCCTCAGCAGGCTTCGGCACCCTACTGCAAAGACAGCGGCAGAGAGTGAAATCACTTGAGGATTCAGACTGGGAGGGAGAGAGAGTGAGAGAGCTCACAACACGAGCCAAACTGACAGCACCATCAACACACACACGTACACACACGCAGGCTTGCACACACAATACTAGTAGATGGAATATTGAAAATATACTTGGGCCTGTCAGAATGGAAATGCTCACCTCTGAGTCAACCATTTTACCAGGAGATGAGATGAATTAATTTCTCACTCTATGACTTGCAATGCTTAAAACGTAAGTGAAAAAGTATTAAAAAGTCCTGAAAAAGGCCCAGTAGTGTTGCTAATGATGCAGGGACAACATTCCTCAGTGTCAGAAAAAACTGCTCTATGCTTCCAAAGATATTATTGGAAAAATCAAATGGCCATGCAATTTGAGAGATTCACATTAAAGGATTTGTTATCTTCAGAGAGAGGAAAAAACTCTGCCATTGATGCAGTGATGTGGGGAGACCAGCAGAGGGTAGCATTGTACAAATCTAATCATAAAACTCAGAGTCTAGCAGTGCTGCCTCACAGCACCAGGTACTCGGGCTCGATTCCTCCCTCGGGCGATTGTCTGTGTGGAGTTTTACATTCTCCCCATGTCTGCATGGGTTTCCAGCGGATTCTCATGTTTCCACCCACAGTCCAAAGTTATGGATGTTCGGTGAATTGGCCATGCTAAATTGTCCTTCGTGCCCAGGGATGTTTCGTGCCCAGGGATGTGTGTGTCTCTGTACATGAGCCATATAAACATAAAGAGCAGATTCAGTAAGTGATTAGGGAAGTGTATTGAAAGATGCTGTTTCATGCAAAAGCTATCGGGTATAATCATTGGGATGTTTTACTGCATCTGTACATGACAATGCTGAAACTACCATAAGACCATAAGACATAGGAGCGGAAATAAGGCCATTCGGCCCATCGAGTCCACTCTGCCATTCAATCATGGCTGATGGGCATTTCACCTCGACTTACCCGCATTCTCTCTGTAGCCCTTAATTCCTTGTGACATCAAGAATTTATCAATTTCTGCCTTGAAGACATTTAGCGTCCCAGCCTCCACTGCACTCTGCGGCAATGAATTCCATAGGCCCACCACTCTCTGGCTGAAGAAATGTCTCCGCATTTCTGTTCTGAATTGACACCCTCTAATTCGAAGGCTTTGTCCACGGGTCCTAGTCTCCTCACCTAACGGAAACAATTTCCTAGCATCCACCCATTCCAAGCCATGTATTATCTTGTACGTCTCTATTAAGTCTCCCCTTAATCTTCTAAACTCCAATGAATACCATCCCAGGATCCTCAGCCGTTCCTCATATGTTAGACCGACTATTCCAGGGATCATCCGTGTGAATCTCTGCTGGACACGTTCCAGTGCCAATATGTCCATAACTGGACACAGTACTCCAAATGGGGCCTAACCAGAGCTTTATAAAGTCTCAGTAGCACAACGGTGCTTTTATATTCCAACCATCTTGAGAGAAGTGACAACATTGCATTCGCTTTCTTAATCACAGACTCACCCTGCATGTTGACCTTTAGAGAATCCTCGACTAGCACTCCCAGATCCCTTTGTAATTTGGCTTTACGAATTTTCTCACCATTTAGAAAGTAGTCTGTGCTTCTATTCATTTTTCCAAATTGCAATACCTCGCATTTGTTCACGTTGAATTCCATCAGCGATTTCCTGGACCACTCTCCCAAACTGTCTAGATCCTTCTGCAGCCTCCCCACTTCCTCAGTGCTACCTGCCTGTCCACCTAACTTTGTATCATCTGCAAACTTTGCTAGAATTTCCCCAGTCCCTTCATCCAGATCATGAATATATAATGTGAACAGCTGTGGCCCCAACACTGAACCCTGCGGGACACAGCTCGTCACCGGCTGCCATTCTGAAAAATAACCTTTTAACCCAACTCTCTGCCTTCTGTCAGACAGCCAATCCTCAATCCATCCCAGTAGCTCACCTCGAACACCATGGGCCCTCACCTTGCTCAGCAGCCTCCCATGTGGCACCTTATCAAAGGCCTTTTGGAAGTCTAGTTAGACCACATCGACTGGGTTTTCCCTGGTCTAACTTAATTGTCACCTCTTCAAAGAATTCCAACAGGTTTGTCAGACACGACCTCCCTTTAATAAATCCATGTTGACTTGTTCTAATCCGAACCTACTCTTCCAAGAATTTAGAAACCTCATCTTTAATGATGGATTCTAAAATTTAACCAACAACCGGGGTTAGGCCAATTGGCCTATAATTTTCCATCTTTTGTCTTGATCCTTTCTTGAACAAGGGGGTTACAGCAGCGATCTTCCAATCATGCGGGACTTTCCATGACTCCAGTGACTCTTGAAAGATCTCAACTAACGCCTCCGCTATTTCCTCAGCCACCTCCCTCAGAACTCTAGGATGTATCGCATCGGAGCCAGGAGATTGATCAATTTTAAGACCTTTTAGCTTTTCTAGCACTATTTCATTTGTAATGACAACCATACTCAACTCAGCCCCGACTCCCTTTAATTGATGGGATATTACTCATTTGTTCCACTGTGAAGACTGATGCAAAGTACTTGTTAAGTTCTCCTGCTATTTCCTTATCTCACATCACTCGGCTTCCAGCATCAGTTTGAAGTGGCCCGATGTCTACTTTGCCTGTCGTTTGTTTCTTATGTATTGAAAGAAACTTTTATTATCATTTCTAATATTACTGGCTAGCCTACCTTCATATTTGATCGTCTCCTTCCTTATTTCTCTCTTTGTTATCCTCTGTTTATTTTGTAGCCTTCCCAATCTTCTGATTTCCCAGTGCTCTTGGCCACTTTATAGGATCTCTTTTTCTCTGATAGATTTACTGACTTCCTTTGTCAGCCATGGATGTCTAATCCCTCCCTGGATAATCTTGCTCTTCTTGGGGATGAACCTCTGTACAGTGTCCTCAATATTATCCGCAAACGCCTGCCATTTTTGCTCTACTGTCTTCCCTGCTAGGCTCTGCTTCCAGTCTATTTTCGTCAGTTCCTCTCTCATGCCCTCATAATTACCTTTATTTAACTCTAACACCATGACATCCGATTTTGCCTTCTCTCTTTCAAACTGCAGACTGAACTCTACAATATTAGGATCGCCGCTTCCTAAGTGTTCCCTTACTTTAAGATTTTTTATAAAGTTGGTTCATTACATAGCACTAGGTCCAGAATAGCCTGGTTCCTTGTGGGCTCCATGACAAGCTGTTCCAAAAGCCATCCTGGAAGCATCCCATGAATTCCCTTTCTTTAATCCACTGGCAACAATATTTACCCAGTCCACCTGCATATTGAAATCTCCCATTATCACTGTGACCTTGTCTTTTTGACATGCCTTCTCTATTTCCCCCTACATGTTGCGCCCCTGGTCCTGACCACTGTTAGGAGGTCTGTACATAACTCCCACTATGGTTTCTTTGCCTTTGTGGTTCCTCGATTCCACCCACACAGACTCCACATCATCCGACGCTATGTCCTTCAGTGCCATAGATTTAATTTTGTTCTTAACTAACAAGGCAACCCCGCCCCCGCTGCCCACCTCCCTGTCTTTTCGATAAGTTGAAAACCCTTGGATGTTTAACTGCCAGTCATGACCCCCCCTCCCCTGTAACCACGTCTCTGTGATGCCTACCATATCATAATCATTCACGATGAAACTACATCGAATGTATTGCATGTAGTAATGAACACTGAAATTGAAAGAAAAAAATATGCAATTCTTTTAGAAGCTTTTCACAGATGCTTCACTTTACACCTTGCTAGAATGAAGGCCTGATAGAATCATAGTGTCATACAGCACGGAAACAGACCCTTCAGTCCAGCTCATTTGCACCGACCAGACATTCCCATCTGATGTAAAACCATTTGCCAACATTAGACCCATAACTCTCTCAATCCTTCTTATTTGTATACCCATCCACTGCCTCTTAAATGTTGTAATTGTACCAGCCTCCATCACTTTCACTGATTCAGGTATCTTTTTTATTTTCCCCTCTCACTTTAAATCTTTGGCCTCTGGTTTGGACTCCTCCAGCCTTGGAAAGTAACCTTGGCTGATCCCGCATCCATGGCCCTCATGGCCTCTGCAAGGTCAGAGTACTTCAGACCTGAGAATGAGAGCTGATCACATTGAACCATACAAGACCCTGAGAAAATCGTATTGGGGCAGAGCTGAGGAATGAGAGAAGAAAACTAAGGATTTAATTTTAGAAAACAACATACTTATTTTAACACAGCTACGATGAAGACTTTAACATATTGTACAAAAATTATGCAGACACATATAAATATACCTTCAGATTATAAATTACAAATCATTCCTAAATGGAGCAGGGAAAAGGGATGGAGTCATCCAATCAGGAGAATGTTCAAGCAGACCTTACCTAGTCCAGGTTGGTGTTTGGGTCACAATATTGCATGTTTCTGATCAGAGATGGAGCAAATGCAACCTGTCGGAGAAGCAACGGCCATTTCGCCATCTCTACTTGTACTTCTCTACAGCAACATATGAGAACTGAAAACAAATCAGCCATCTTTAGAACTCTTTGAGGGTTCCTGTTGAGGATTCATCGGAATCTCTCCTCTGCCTGCAGCGAACGGAATTCAGCTAAATTCAACTGTTCCAGGAAGAAATCCCAGTGCTAGCACCTTCTATGAGGCAGAATCACTTCAGAGGCAGAATAACAATTGAAACTATTTCAATTTTGCTATTGTCAGGCTATGGACAAAGCACTTTCGAATTAATATTCTGCAGAGTTTCATTTTTTTCTGTTTGCCTTCAGACGTGTGTGTGTGTTTGTGTGTGTGTGTGTGTGTCTTTGTGTGCATATTACTGTGTCTCAGATTTATAGAAAAATAAATCTTGATGTACATATTGTCAATGTTCAAACTCTATATCATTTATGTATCAATCGCATTTCGAGTAACTTGGCTTTGGTTTTAGATTTTTTTCAAATTTGAGAAACCTGTCTGACTTGTTCCTAACACTGAACCTGACCCAGTCTGAGACGGATATCATTTACCATATCACACACCTGGTTACACTCATAATTTGTCGTGACATCTGGCGGAATGGGATGAGGAAAAGCAATGCCTCTCTAATCTCGGTAGGAACAGGGATAAGGAGAAATTCTCAAATGGCCATTTGAGTGGGAATTTCTCCTCCCCACAGGTTTGTGGTACCTGTGTATTTGCATTTATTCAAAGGTGTGTTAGTTAAATTTTGACGGGAATGTGACTCAAGGATAGGAACTGCAGATAGGAACGTGGGGCTGAGACTACAATCTGATCAGCCACAACCTGGGTGCCTGGTGGGGCAGGGACTCACTCCTGTTCCTCAGTCAAACTTTGCCCCATTCCATTTAGCCCCTCAATCTGCTATTCAGGAGCATTTGGAGACCACTTGCTCCTATTACCTGGTGCACAGAAGCCGAGGTGACCATTCAGCCCCTGAGTACAGTCAAACATGATTTGGTGTTGATTGAAATGCATTCTTGGGGAAAAAACAGTTGGTGTTACTCTGAAACAGTCCCCTCCTCTCTCTTTACAGATGTTCCCCTGTCTCCATGTATTTGTCATGTTGTTGACCCAAATTCACAGTGAATAATGACACCATACTGTACCCAGATATTGCTCACAAAATCCTCTGGTCTCTTTGGCTACACTATTCCTTCACAGTACAGCCAGGAAAATAACAACGATGAACTTTCCAATGACAGAATTCAAGAACATGAGAAGCAGGATAGGTCATTCAGCCCCTACTGCCTGCCTTTCCCTTCAATAAGATCATGGCTGATCTGCTTTTTCCCCCAACTCCTGGAGTACCTGCCGCGTCAAACATACATCATCCCTGTCTTCAAACTATCTCAATGATCTATCTCCCCAACGTCTCTGGGATAGAGAAGTCCCGATGGTCAAAACCCTATGTGAGAAGGAAACACATCACACAAATTCACCTGGACCTATTGACATGAACCAAAATATACAAAAAAAAACAGGTAATAGTGACTGGCCCTGACAACAAGGCAGTGTTTAACTGAGGATGGTATCAAGGAAACTGAAGAAAATGGAACTTAATGGAAATGAATGGTAACCGCCCCATCGGTTGGAGTGATTCAGCACAAAGAAGATATTGGTGGTTCTTCGACGTGTACCACCTCAGTCTCGGGACATCTCTGCGGGAGATGCACAGCACAATCATCCTCATTTGCACCTCGGTGTCTTTGCCCCATCAGAATCTCAGATGTGGTGATGGCGACTGAAAATCATGCAATGTTCAGAACAATGTGCCCCCCTCAGCTCCTGAAGCATCTGTGTCCATGTGCAGGAAGACCCGGACAACATTCAGGCTGGTGCTGTTAGAGTGTCGGTAACATTCATGTAACAGTCCTGCAGGACACTGTGCATTACCAGAGTAAACAGAAGTGGTCCTTCAGCACCTCAAGCTCACTTCACAGGAAATGAGGTGGTTATTCCGCCCGTCAATGCTATTGGATAAGAATAAGGATAGCCCATTCATTCCCTCCTGACTATTACACAGGAAGATAAGAAGCCCAGTCAAACACATTGAGCAGCTAAAGATGAACCACGGGTTGCCCACTCAGGTTCTTGAGCGTCTCCCATGACATCAGAAGGTGGCCATTCAACAGCTCAAGACCCTTGTACAGAAATAGGAGGATGTTATCTACGACCAAACACGACAAACCAATCAAAACAGAGACTGCATGGATAGACTGCCACATGCCGTTCCTCCTGGCTCCATTGCTAATGATACACAATGGATACATTAATATGGTTGGTTGACGGTGAAGAGGGAGGACATCTCCGAGAAGGCAGACCGATATTCCCTATGAAGGTCAGAAGCTTTTGGGAACGGCTAACATTTTCAGGAGTTAGGCATTGCAGCTGCTGACAGATTTGTGAACAATATGACTTTCAGTGCAGGGTCACACACCAACTGCACTTTGAAGCAAGGAGAGTTCATTCAGAACCTGAAGCTCTCTCCCAACCAACATAGGAGCTTCACAGAGGTACATAAACTACCAGGAAGCACGTATCATGGACAAAATGTATTTTCTTATGCCATCAATATCTTTCTCTGGACATAATGTGTGTTCGTCCATAATCTTCAAGATTCAATGCAGTCAACTCTTATTCTCTTACCGTGCTACAAGTTAAACATCCATTTCCTTCACACTCTCTTCATGTCACCATCATCCCAGAGATTATTTTGATGAAACAGCTTTGCACCACCACTGTGACAAGGAAATAATTGATTTTTAAAGGAGAGGAAGTCTGCCCATAATAGCCCAAATACTGCCTCAACAACATTCCACAACTCCTAGACATGATACCATTTTGGAATGAAGGCTTGAATTTCATTTGCTGTCCTGATTAATGGATGCCCTGCATGAATTCTGTTCGTGACTTGTAACCAAGTTCATTCCGGTCCTTTTTGCCAAAAGCGCTTCCCAACCTCGCACCTTCGAATAAATAAAGCATGACAAGGAAAGTATATGTTAACAATAAAGAACAAAAAAAAAAAATACAGCCTAGGAACAGGCCCTTTGGCCCTCCAAGCCTGAACAGATCCAAATTTACTGTCTAAACTTGTCGGTCCATTCCTAAGCATCTGTATCCCTCTGCTCCCCACCTACTGCATCTGTCCAGATGCATCTTAAATGAATCTGCCGTGCCTGCCTGTGCCACCTCTGCTGGAAACGCGTTCCAAATGGCCACCACCCTCTGTGTAAAGTACTTGCAGCGTGTATGCCCCTTAAACTTTCCACCTCTCACCTTGAAAGCGTGACGTCTCGTTATTGAATCCTTCTCCCTGGGAAAAAGGGTGTTAAACCTGTCTTAACCCTTCATGATTTTGTAAACCTCAATCAGGTCCCCCCTCAATCTCCTTTTTCCTAATGAAAATAGACCCAACCTACTCAACCTTTCCTCATAGCTAGCACTTTCCATACCAGGCAACATCCTCGTAAACCTTCTCTGCACCCTCCAAAAAGCGTCCACATCCTTTTGGTAACGTGACGACCAGAAATCTACACAGTATTCTCAATGCGGCTGAACAAATGTCTTGTACAATGTTAACATGACTTGCCAGGTCGGATATTTAGTACCCCGTCCAATGAAGGCAAGCAAACCATATGCCTTCTTGACCACTCTATCCACCTGTGCAGCAACCTTCAGAGTACAATGGACCTGCACTCCCAGATCTCTCTACCCAACAACTTTTCCATAGGCTCTTCCGTTCATTGTCTAATTCGCTCTAGAATAGGTCTTTCCTTCCTACATGCATCACCTCACATTTGTCTGGATTGAAAACCATCTACCAATTTTCCGCCCAAATCTCCAGTCTATCTATATCCTCCAGTATTCTCTGAAAGTCCCTGTTGTTTTCTGCTACTCCGCCAATTTTCGTGTCATCTGCAAACTTGCTGATCATACCAACAGTGGTATGATCATTCATATATTACACAAACAACAGTGGCCCCAACACTGACCCCTGTGGAACACCACTGGTCACCTTTCTCCATTTCGAGAAACTCCCTTCAACTACTTCTCTCTCTCTCTCTCCTGTTTCACATACAGTTCTTTATCCACCTAGCTAGAACACTCTGCACATCATATGACTTCAATTTCTCCATTAGTCTACCGTGGTGAACCTTATCAAACGCCTTACTAAAGTCCATGTATATGACATCAACAGCCCTTCCTTCATCTATCAACTTGCTCACTTCCTTGAAGAACTCAATTAAGTTGGTAAGGCACCATCTCCCCCACACAAAACCATGTTGCCTATCACTGATAAACCCAGTCTTTTCTAAATATAAGTACATCCTATTCCTCAGTACCTTCTCCAGCAACTTTCCCACCACTGACGTCAGGCTCACTGGTCTTTGGTTACCCAGAATATCCCTACTACACTTCTTGTACAGGGGACAACATAAGCTACCCTCCAGTCCTCCGGCACCTCACCTGAATTTAGGATTCCACAAAGATATCTGTAAGGGCCCCAGCTATTTCCTCTTTCGCATCCCTAAGCAACCTGGGATAGATCCCATCCGATCCTGGGGATTTTTCCAACTTAACAACCTCTAGCCTTGCCAACACATCTTCGCTACTTATGTCAACGGGATCCAGACTGACCAAAGTTCTATCTCTAATCTCAACATTCATCATGGTCTTCTCCTTAGTGAACACTGATGCAAAGTAATCATTCAGAATCTCACCCATTCACTCAGGTTCGACACACAGCCTTCCTTAATTGTCCTTTACTGGACCAATCCTTTCTCTAGTTACCCTCTTTCTTCTTATATAAGAATAAAATCCTTAGGGATTCTACTTAATTCTGCTCACTGAAGCTATTTCATAAACCGTTTAAGCCCACTTGATTCCTCGTTTAAGACTAGTCCTACTCTTCCGATATTCTTCCAGGGCCCGTTCTGTTCTTAGCTGCTTAGACCTTAAGTATGGTTCCATTTTCCTCTTGGCTATTCGTACAATTTCTCCTGTCACCCGTGGTTCATGAATGTTGCACTTCCTATCATTTGCCTTCAACGGGATATGCATATCCTGCACTATCTTTAACATATCTTTGAAAGCCTCCCACATCTCAAATTTGGACTTCCCTTCAAATAGCTGAGTCCATTCCACATTTCCGAGCTCCCGCCTAATTTTGATATAATTGTTCTTGGCTCAGTTTAGTACTCTTCCCTTAGGACCACTCTCTTCTTTATCGACGAGTATTCGAAAACTTACAAAATTGTGGTCACTGTGACCAAAGAAATCCCCCACCGCAACATCTACCACCTGTCTTGGCTTGTTTCCCAGTACTATGACCAATATGGGCTCTTCCCTGGTGGGTTTATTTTCATACTGCAGTAGAATACTCTCCTGGGCACTTCTAACAAATACTAGCCCACCCAGACTTGTGACGCTAAGTATATCCCTGTCAATGTTGGGAAAACTGAAATCTCCTATCAGCACTATCCTATTGCCTCTCCATCTTTCCATAATCTGTTTACCTATTTGTTCTTCTATCAGATGCTCACTGTTGGGAGGCCCTCCTACACTATCTCTCAAGCTACTGCACCCTTCTAATTTCTCAGCTCCAACCACAATGCCTCACTACCCAAGACCTCCATAGTATGCTCCTTTAGAACAGCCGTGATATCATCCTTGACCAGCAATGCAACTTCACCCGACACATTTACTTTCCTCCCTTTCCTGTTCGAAGCGTCTATATCCTGGAACGCTTAATTGCCAATCATCATGCACTTCCTCCAACCAGGTCTCTGCGATTGCAATAATGTCATACTCCCAGTCAGCAATCCAAGCCCTAATTTCATCTGCCTTACACACTATTCTCCTTGCATTAAAGTAGATGCATTTCAGGCTGTCAGTTTTATTGCAATCATCTACTCTCTGCCTACTCTTCCCTTTATAAATGCCATCTTCCGAATTATTACCGTCTCCAGTCCCCACCTCACTGCCGACTTGTTTTCTCTTCTGGTTCCCAGTATCCTTCCAAATTAGTTTAAATATTCCCAACAGCAGTAGCAAAAACTCCCCAAAGCGTATTGGTTCCAGTCTGGTTCAGATGTAGACTGTCCATTTAGTAAGAGTCCCACCTTCCCCAGGACCGGTCCCAATGTCCAACATATTGAGCCCCTCCTACACCATCTCTCAAGCCACGTGTTCATACTGTCGATTTTACGATTTCTTCGTTGGCGAGCACATGACACTGTTAGTAATCCCGAGATTACTACCTCCTCTTTAACTTCTCTCCTAGCTCCCTCAATCCTTCTTTCAGGACCTCATCTCGTTTACTACTTATATCGTTGGTGCCTATATGCACCAAGACAACTGGCTGTTTACCCTCTCCTTTCAGAATGCACTGCGGCCAATCCGTGACATCCCAGACCTGAGCACCTGGAAGGCAACATACCATCCACGAGTCCCGTCTTTGGCCACAGAACCGCCCATCTACTCCTCTTGCAATAGAATTCCCTATGACTGTGGCCCTATGAGTCTTTTTCCCGCCCTCTGAACAGCAGTGCCTGCCACGATGCCATGATGTTGACAACTGCTTCCCTCCCCTGGTGAGCCATCTTCCCCAACAGTATCACAAACGGAATACCTGTTTTGGAGGGAGATGACCGCAGGGGACACCTGCACTGCCTTCCTACTCTTTTTCTGTCTTTTGGTCACCCATTCACTGTCTCCCTCAGCAATTCTAACCTGTGGTGTGACCAGTTCACTAAACGTGCTATCCACGGGCTCCGCAGCATCGCGGATGCTCCACAGTGCATCCATCCACAGCTCCAGAATCGTCATGCGTTCAAACAAGAGCTGTGGCTGGACACATTTCTTGTAAGTGTAAGAGTCAGGAATGTCAGTCACATTCCTCAGCTCCCACATCAAGCAAGAGGCACAGGCCACGGGTCTGAGTCAACCATTGTAATTTGGCTAAAAGGTTGTCATAGTACAGTGGAAGTTTATAGTATCCATTTGCTTACAGACATCTTACACTTCAAGGTTTTCCCATATCCATGGTGTGTGTGTCTGTGTGTGTGTGAGAGAGAGAGAGAGAGAGAAAGAGAGATAGAGAGGGTCTGACGAAAATGCTATTGTTATTTTGGTATTCTCTAATTAGATTCAGGGGTTCAGCCTTTTTCACATGAATGTTCGCGTTTACTTCGGTGTTTGTTTGGAACTGAGAATTAACCGTAGTTCAGAGTGTTTAGGACCATATAACTTGAGCAGCTATATAAAACAAATCTGTATCTGCTCAAATTTTCCAAATATTGACTCATAGTACATGACTTACGAAGGAATTAATATAAAGCTGACATGACAAAGTAAGGTTAAAAAATAACCTCAGAGGACATTGGGATGCGATAGAGAAATATAGGTTAAGTGAGTAGTCAAAGACCTGACAAATGGAGCTTTTCGTGGAAAAATGTGAATTTGTCCATTTCGACTGTAAGAAAAACATTTTTTTAACAGAGGGAGATTCCATAGCTCTGAGATGCAGTGGGATCATTGCGTCACATTACCTGAATCACAAAGTGCTAGCATGCAGATACAGTACGTAATTAGGAAAGCAAATAAATGGTTTCCTTTTATCGTGGGGAAATTTAAACACAAAAGTAGAGAGCACTGTTGAGTTTGTATCTTGAATGCTCTAATTCTTATTGGTCACCCTGTTTATGGAAAGAAGTAAATACATTGGAAGCAGTTCAAAGAATGCTTACCGCAATAATACCTACTGAATGACTTGTCATTCAAAGGGAAATCGAATAGTCAAGGCTTTTCTCAGTTTGTGTTTAGGAGAGGAAGAGTCAAATTCATTGAAACAAGATTTTTCCTCTTAGAGAAGATACAAGAATGAAGGACTACTGTCTAAATGTCAGTGGTTGCCCATTTAAAATAGATCGAGATGATTTGTTTTCTCTCAAAATGTGGAAACTCTGACACGTTATTAAAGCAGAGCTATGGAATATTTTAAAGGACAAGATAAATAGTTTACTGTTGAGGGAGGGATGGTGAAAGGTTTTCAGGGTAGGCAGGAATGTGGATTTAAAGCTGCAGTTAATGAGACATACTCATTTTCAATATCTAACTCATCCTGTTTGTATGGGATGTGGCAGGTTGATTAAACTGCCAAATTGGAATTTCAATGTAAAGATTCAACAAACAAGTTTGAAATGCTGAAATCCTCAATCTTCAGAGCTTTTTCAATGGTTGAATTTTTCAAGTGTTTGTTTAAAATCACTTAATTTGTGCTATAACACCAATTGCAGGTATGGAAACTGTGACACTTCCAAGGCAGAAGAGATTCCAGTAATGAATGCAGTGATCACAAAGAAAGTTTTAGTCCAATGTATGACTTAATTAAGTTCCATCTAGAACACAACAATGTGAAAGAAAATTGGTGCCACTTCCTGGAAGTTCTATGGAGGGGCTTCTCTCTGAGTACATGCCACAGCAATGCAACAAACACCAGCCTACAGCAGTCACATTAACAAAGTTGCTTTAATATGACTATAATCTTTGCATTTTTCTGAGAGATTAGAGATTTTGCTTGCTTAAAAAATAGTTGCATCAATACAAAACCTTCAAAAGTGGTCAGTGGAAAATTGCTTGCCCATTCAATATTTAGATCTCAATTTGTAGTCGAACATTTAGATAGGTTAACTCTGAAGAAAGGATAAATACATTGAACGATTAGGGTTCCTATCTCCTCTGCTTCCCTCGTTCTGCCTGTGGTGTCTTTCAAATCTCCTATGAAAGTTTTAAAGAAAAACCTACTGTCTTCCATCGACCCACTACCTCTGGAAGTTGATCTACTTAATAAATACACTTGATCAAAGAATATAATACTGAAACCCTGAGAATCCAGCAATTTTATACAAGCCATCAGCCAATTGTGCATACAAGACCTAGCTTAAAATGTCTTCTTTCATGACTAATTTCAGCTGCATACACTGTGAAGAACCGGGAAATCTACTTTCTCCAGGGACAGTTGCAGAAAATAAGGCGATTGCTGGTGAGCTGTTGTTCAGATTGTTCAGGGGCTGCCTCTTGAAAGCATGTAACAGCAGTGCAACAAACGCCTTTGCAGACCAGACCACAGCAATCGCACTAAATTTGCATCTCTAATGCTCGCTTTGTTCCAACAGAATGAAGCTCGTATTTAACGAGAACAACAGAAAGCATCCAAATAAAATCCAAAAGAACTGCGAATGCTGTAAATCAGAAAGAAGAAGAGAGTTGCTGGAAAAGCCATTGCTTTCAAACATCCAAATCCCTTCAGTGAAATGTTTCCTCTTCATCAGCCCGGTCCTGAACGTTTTACCTCCCATTGACCTCCCTGGTCTATACTGCAAGGAAAAATTCCATCTCCCTGACATTCTCTGCCTCTCCCCCTACATGTGCTCTGACTTCTTGCAAACCAGTTATGTAAGTTTGACAAAGGAAAACACCAACTCATGCAGTCATCCTTCTGCACTGTGAGCAGTTTTTTAAAAAGCAGCTGAATAAGTGTTGTAATACTGAATCCAGATCGTTCAACCATTCCAGCAGCTGGCACACAATTGTATATGCAGACGAATGCTGATTTCAGTGACTATACTTGCCTGTTCAATTGGAAGCCTGGTAAACGTTACAGCCTAAACTGCGATGGAGATTGGAAACCATGCCTTCCAAATCTAAGGCATTCTCGAAAAAGTATTTTTGAGACGATATGTGACCATGATTTTGCTTCATTCAGAGTACAAAAAAGTGAAAGTAAGTTGCTGGTGGGCTGGCAGTTATGGTAAGATAACGTACAGACCCCTCATGCAAACACCACACAGCAGTACAATGATTACCATAGCAATCACATACTGCCTCTCCATTATTCACGTTGTTCTTTGCGTCGGAGAGTTCTTTTCAAAACAAACAATTTTAGGAGAGGATATCAAGGAAGCTTGAATTTAAAATTGCTTGCAAATTTGGGTTACTTATTCCTGATAATTTTAGTCTCTTAAAATGAATATATTCAGGAAATATGTATCCCATCACACTATCACCCTTATCACCAGCTATAGTGTCCATCAAACCTGTGAAAGGATTTGAAGAATAAAGTCAGTATTGATTGCAGTATCCGTCTGGATTGGAAGAAGTTTAACAAAAGCAGCTGAACGCATGCTGCACTAGTGAATCCAGAGTCTTCAGCCATTCAAGCAGCTGGCACTCAATAGTAGCTGGAGTCAAATGCTAACATAAGGATTTAATTTATGTTGCCTGACCAGTTATAGGCATGGCAGGTTTTACAATCCAAACTGTATGGGATATGGAAAATATAGTTCTCCAGGATTGTTTGCAATAACGAGAAAATATGTTTGATCTTTTATGTAATGCGTACTTCATTTGATATTATATTCTCCAAGGCAATTACTGGAGAACAAGGAGTTCCTTTGAAGTTATGTAGATATTCCTTCTGAATCCAGTAAACACGTAGCAGGCCCTAGTTACCACACTCAGCTTAACCCGCAAAATATGTAATACATCCAGAAGTTGGAAGATGGTGTTCTTTCTTACACAAGACCTTTGCAGTCATAATTTTATGAATTCTGGTGAAGCTTTCTGGTTGAAGTGAGAGCTGGATTAAAACGCGATGGTCGGCATTGCCAAGGGTGGCATGGTACTGACAGTAGCTAATACAGAAGTTGCTGCCTGGTCACAAACCATTATTGAAATGGCATGATCCCAGGAGCTAACAGCAATAACAGAGTGAAGGCAGAGCAACGACCTTTCCTTTGCTGCCATTGGTGATGGGTATTGCTGAACCTGTACTAAAGAGATTTGCAGGCAAAATCCCACCGTGGGAGTTGAGGAACTCTATTGTTCACAACACAGACAGACAGGAGTGGCTCTCAATTGGTTTCTTCATTTGCCCGCCACTGACAGGAAAATATAATGGTGCAGAAGGGAGTTGGGCTTTGCTCCTGAACTCCCCTCCAATTGGCCTGACTCATGAGAATCTTGGAAAGAGCTAGTTGACGTGGAAAAATCTGCCCTGTATTTCGATACAGTACCAAAGGTCCTCATTGGAGACATTGGAAAAATGGTTGTCCAGTCTCCATTTGGGCCTGGAGCTCTTTAGTTGAGATATTTTGAGATATTGCAAGAAGTATAAAGTATTGAAGAAATGAATTGTTTGCATCGTATCTCCCTTTCTTTGCTACCACACTCCAGCCTCATTACCTTGTCTTGCAAATAGCCAATGAGGGTTTTGGGGTAATAAATCACCAACTACTGTAATTGTGTCTTGAACTAGTTTTACAAATCTTGCTGTCAATGGCTTGAAATGCTTACTCAATCTTTCAGGTTTATAATGATGACTTTATTGTGGATGTAGATGTATGCTTAAAATGACTGAATAGCACTTTTCTGACTATTCGCAGATCACCTGACAGTCCAAAGTACAAGGTCGATGGAAAACTGTCATGAAATAATTAAGCTTGAAAACAATATGTGATTAATGTTTTGCTTCATTCAGAGTACACAAAATAGAAAGGAAATTACTTTCTAGATACTTTTCAGGAAACATCACACACAGTGCAGGGAACAGGCAAGAGCAGTTGCATTACTGTCTCTCTGTTATCTGCATTAGAATTAGGGCTTCAGCATTTTGGATCAAAAATATTGTATTAGGAGAGGACATCAAAGACACTTTATTGTAAGTTTGCTTGCATTTTGTTATTGAAGTTTCTAAAGTCTGAATATGAATACATTCAAGAACTTGATATCCCATTTCTGTCGCTAATCGTTATCACCAGCAACAAAGGTTTGGAAGAACAAATTCACCATCTACTGTACTCACCCATCTGGACTGTGACCAGTTTCACTCAAAACGGCTGAATGCAGGCTGCAGTCCTGATTTCAGAATGTTCAGTCTTTTAAACAGCTGGAACACAATTGTGGGATGGAGGCAAATGCTCATTAAATAACTTCATTTATCTTTTATGACCGACTGCAGGCATAGTAAGTGTGACAATCCAAACTGCTTCGGAAATGGAATCTATAGTCCATCAGGAACAACTGAAGAAATTAAAGTGTCAGTTTGATACAAAGTGCAATTTAATTTCTGATTAATATTGTATTTGAAATAAAGGTTATTGCTGGAGAACCAGCAATTCTTCTGAAGTTATGTAGGTATTTCCTTCTGCATACATGCGAGAACAATGTCAAATATGCTATTCTCGACCATAGTTAGCACATGACAGAAACTGCTGGGCTCTGCCTCCCAAGTGTGTATTTTTTACTGGAAGTTAGATGTGTTTTTTTTAAAGAAGCCATTTGCAGTAATAATGTTGTGAATTGTGGTGGAGCCCGGCTGCTTGTACTCACAGCTTAAGCCAGCGCTGCTGTGAATGACGGTACCACTAATATTGGCATGCTGCTGATGTGGACTGATCAAGAAGCTGGTGCTGGGTCACTATCCCAAGAATGAAATTGCCCAATCTAAAGAGCTGATGGATCAATTGGAGCAATAGCAGAGTGGCAAACCTTTCTGTGCCACCACTAATGTTTGCAATTGCTGAGCAAATACCCATTGATGAGGAAAAGTCAATCCTGTACGTAGATCCAGTATCCAAAGCTCTTCAATTGAGAAATTGGACAGTTAGTTGCCCTTCTATAATTGCCCTAAGCTCTTTATTTGACACTTTTCTAGACTGTGCAACACGTGTAAAATATTGAAGAAATGGGTTTGCCACATACTTCATTTTCATGTTCCAGCCTGACTTTCAGTGGCTTGAAATCCTGATACTCCTATTTAAGTTTCTAAAAATGTTTTTAATCTGAACGCAAATGTTTGCTTCAATTGACTTAATGGTACTTGATGACCATTTGCAGCTCTGAAAACATCAACTGCTAAAAGTGCAAGGGAGCTGGTGATTCTTGTTCTCCAGAAACTAAGAAGGACATTGAAAAATAAGCTGAATACAATGAGTGACTGTCTACTAACAGCGAGCAGATCTGGCTGCATCCGTGGAGTGAAAGCAGAGTTAATGTTTTTAGTTGAATGACTCATGCTCACAACTTCAGATCTCTCTGAAGAAGGGTCACTTGACTCAAAGTGAACTCTGCTTTCTCTCCACAGATGCTGCAAAATATGTTGAGTTTCTCCAACAACTTCTGTATGTCTTTCGGATTGTTAACTTCCACAGTTTGTTATTTTACATTAAAGAAATTATTGACTCGCACATAATCTTTGCTCTATCGTTAGTCTTGTAAAAAGACATTTCAGGTGGAAGCTTGCAGTGAATGCTGCAGACCTGATGTTGGGACTGAAACCAGGAGTCTTTGGCGTATGCCAAAGATGGTATATTGCCAGAAGTGACCAATGAAGAGATTCTTCATTGATGAAGGGCTTTTGCCCTAAACGGCGATTTTCCAGCTCCTCAGATGCTGCCTGAGATGTTTTGCTTTTCCAGCTCCATTCTAATCTAAAATGAAGAGATTCCTGCCAGGGTTATTCATCAGTTGACGGTGCAGCTTAGTTACAAGAGTTGCTACTCCAATAAGAGGTGGGACAGATCAACACATATCTGAGCCGTGGGCGGCACGGTGGCACAGTGGTTAGCACTGCTGCCTCACAGCGCCAGAGACCCGGGTTCAATTCCCGCCTCAGGCGACTCTCTGTGTGGAGTTTGCACATTCTCCCTGTGTCTGCGTGGGTTTCCTCCGGGTACTCCGGTTTCCTCCCACAGTCCAAAGATGTGCAGGTCAGGTGAATTGGCCATGCTAAATTGCCCGTAGTGTTAGGTAAGGGGTAGATGTAGATGTAGGGGTATGGGTGGGTTGCGCTTCGGCGGGGCGGTGTGGACTTGTTCGGCCGAAGGGCCTGTTTCCACACTGTAAGTAATCTAATCTAATGAGCCCTACTGTTCATACTGCTCATTGCTGGGGCTGCAAAGGTGGGCATATTCAGGGAAATGAGGGAGGCAGGCCTGGGAGATCATGGAGAGTCAAGATGTCAAAGAGAACTGGTCTATGCCAGCATGGCTTAGCAATGAGAAGGGGCCAGACTCCCTACCTGCCATTTTCCAAATCCTACCACCTCCCAGTTAAAATTGAGCATGCATTAACGCAAAGTCTTTCAATAATCATTTCCAGACCTTTAATGTTCAGGCCTTCACTTGTTCACTTTAAAGCACTGGACTGTGAAATGAGGCTAAACATATTGAAAACACATTGACTACCTAAATCTCTGCTTCCCAATACTATTACATCGGCCACCTCCCTTCACCCCATCTCTTCCAAAAAAACAGACCATGGTGTCCTGCAAACCTTTGTGAAAGTTGAAAAAAAAATCAACATATATTGCAGTTATAGCTTTTGAAAGTGGCCTTTTTTTAACAGAATGTAATGTGAACAGGAATTTCTGGAGAGCAGGAATTTCTGTAGGATTTCTGGAGGGACTTCCTCTTGACAACATCTCCCAGTGTTATAGCAAACAGCACCATTCCAGACCACAGCACCTCCCAATATTTGCATTACTCCCGGTGATTAGAGTGATTCCTATTTTTAAAAAAAATGCTCTATCAGCTCATCGAGCCTTTTGATCTTCAGGGTCTATTTTCAAATGTTTGCAAGTAATTTATAGCTGTAAATCCTTTGTATAATTTGAGTTTCACGATGACTTGTGGCTGGGGACATTTTGACAGACCAGATCGTCAGGAGGATGGGAATCAAAGTTTGCCAGACATGTGAAAGCAACTTTGATTTGATCTGATTTTGTTCTGGTTTAATTATGCTTCATTTGGAATACAACAATGTGAAAAGGGAATGTTGCAGAACCATTGATTCCTTTGAAATGTTTTGTGCAATGCGACGAATGCCAGTACAGACAACAACAGTAACACTAAAGAGGCTGCTCGACTGCCTTCCATGGAATTTAATATTAATGACAGAGTTGTCTTAAACAGTAGTACCGCCACCCTAAATGCTGAGACGGGAAATTGCTTGCTGATCGACAATGAGGTTCTGTTTCTGGACATTGGAGCTATAGTGAAAATACTGAAGAACTCGGTTCCTCTCCTTCACTCCATCTCATACCTTCTCTTTGTTTCTCTTTCCAGCTCATCCTCACTCCCCCACCCCCCATTCCACACTATCTCCAAAATCATTGCATGGTCTCCCAAGTTTGGTGACATTTGATGAAATATGGCTACATATTTGAAGAAATATGGCTATGGATTGGGACTAGCTCCTGGTCTCCTCACCTTGATCTATCTCCCATACAATGTCGCCATTGAATGCTTCGCACTATTTATAATTTAAGTTGGCCAGAGGCCATGTGTATCCACAGAGTTAGGCACTTTCCCTAGTAATACTTATTTGTTTGAATCAAGCTTATTAAGTGGTTTCATGGTGAATTAAATACAGACAGCATCACATCCACACCGTTTCACTGATGTCATCAATGAATAGAAGCCAAAATACTGAGGTGATTACAGTGCTCTGGGTCAGAGACCTGTATTTACTCCCGGGTTTATTATGGTCAGATCTTTCAGTAAACTCCGAACGGATGAAGGAGCAGGAAAGGAAAAGGAATATAATTCTTTTTTCAATAAAGCAGCCAATACTGACTAATATGACATGAACCTTCAATGAATTTGAATAATGAGAAATTACTATATTCGGATTCTGAATCAAACATTGAGTTAAAAATTGTGCTTGTAAGGGTTAAATTAGCAATCGTGTATAAAGATCTTGAGTTTCTTTTTCAGAGATAAGGAAGTTAAAATCGAATCCTTGCAGTTGGGATGTTTTCTCTCTGTCCCAGTGCAGACAAGTCTTTATTTGACCTCTTTACTCCCCACCCACCAGCTCCTGCCCTCACAGCCAAAACTCTCGATGTTGATAAGAAGTGCCAAATATTAATTTTGTGATCATGCACATATTTAAAATGATTAAACTGGTACTTTATGACCAGTTGCAGCTTTGAAAATGTTTGCACCTCACACTGTGAATTAGGTGGAAACCTAAGTTTGTCAGAAACTAAAGGAAACAGATTGGCAAATAAGTTTGGTCTAATGTCAGATTTAAATCTGCTATGTTTGGGATCCAATAATATGAAAGGGAACTGCTGGCAGCTTTGTAAGATTATGTCAGGATTGCCTCACGAAGGCATCCCATGGCAGCGTGGTGAACACCAACACAGATGAGAACAATCACATAAAACAACGGCTTGACTGATTCAGAAATGCTTGGCTTATATTGAGAGACCAATCTTGAATCAGCATAAAACATACCAAGTTTTTCAGTGGTCTGTTGAATTTTGCTTGTCTTTCAGTATGAAGGTTTAGCATAGCCCAGAAATGGCTATAAACAATGCTGACATTCTAAAGAAATGGTTTTCTGTTCTTTTTACTCTGTACTGTCTCTTCCAAACCCCAACCCCAGCATTCCTTTATTGTGGTGCACTGTAGACATCCTGTGGAATTCAAAAGAACCCCATACCAACACGACCAAGATGATTCATGATGCATCTTGAAAACAAATAATGTCCCAGCAACCTTTTTTAGGTCATAGTTCAGCATTGTCAATATACTCCAAGGGGATGGGTGGTGAAGGCAGCAATAATTAGTTACATTAGCAAGATTACCAGACTTGGATATAAGGTATACTGCTGTGTCATTACCCCCTCATTAAATTCACCATTCCAAGGCTAAAATGGGGAGCATTGGAATCTTCACTGCTCACCTGGTAATTGCAACAATAGTCAAGAAGCTCAATATGATAAAAGAGAGAGCAGTTTGATTGACTGGAAAAAGAACTAACGTACCTAATTTCCACTCCCTTCACCACCCCTGAGATACGATGTTGGGCTACCTAGCACTTACACTCTACGGAATGAACTGCAGCAACTCATTACATTTACACTGAAAGGACCTTTCCTGTCTATAATCTATTTATGAACAGAACAGAACAGCGATCAGCTAAAGGCCTGTTATACCTGATTCTGACTTTGCATGGATATCTCTGTTCTTTTATTATCACTATGACAAAATAATGCGATTTATTAAATTTGTAGTCATTGAGTAACTTAAGAAAACTAGTCGACCAGGCTTGGAATATTGAATCTCAAGTCTGCGATTTTTTTTTGTTAAATTGCTTTGGACTTAATCCTGGAAAAGTTTACTGACTTTAAATGACTTAATTTGTGCTCTTTGATGAATTACAGTTCTGGAAACATTGTCAGTACAAACAGTGAGGGAAATGGGAATGCAGGTTCGCCTGCATCAAGTGAAGTAATTACAAAGTAAGTTTAGTTGCAGGCATGACTAAGTTAGTCATTATATCAGAATATGACAAACTATTAGGAAATAACTGGTGAGCTGGTAGTTTGTGCAATGTTATACAACGATCAATGGTAATATATCGGAGACAATGATTTGATCAGCTCTCAAAGAGAAACTTGCCTATGTTCACTCCCAAGTTTTTGACTATGTGATACTGCAAAACCTCTCCTTATGAAAATTCTAGACTCCTTTTGAATACCTCAGTTGAAGCTGCCTCCACCACGACACTATTCGGCAGAACACTCCAATTTCCGAACTATGCTTTTCTTTAAAAAAAATGGATTCCTTGTAACCGTTGTTTTATTTTGCTGATCATCTTAAGTCAGTGTCCTTTTCTTCTCAAGCTTTTAAAAAATAGATTCCGTACAGAATGGAAACAGGCCACTTGGCCCAATACGCCCACACCAACCCTCCACAGAGTAACCAATGCATTCTCCTACCCTTTAACTCTACTCTACCCAAATCCCTCATGATTTTGAACACTTGTAAAATGTCTTCTTCATCTTCTGTTCTCCATCAAGAGCAGCCCGAGCTTCTTCAAACTATCCACATAGTTGTCCAGTTGCTCAACTCTGGTACCATTTTTGTGTACCTTTCGTGCACCTTCTCAAATACCTTCCTGAAGCGTGCTGCATAAATACTAGACATGAGGGAAAAGCAGGATTGTTTAAAAACATTTGTCATAATTGCCTCACTTTGCATGCCACAGTCCTATTTATAATGTTCAGAATCCTAATGATATCTTCAATCTGCACTGCCAACTTCATAATTTGTTTGCATACACACAATATGTACAAAATGCATTAAATATTAGACTGGGATCATTTAAGAAAGCATCGGTCATTGTATCAAAAGATTTTAGCATGTGTATAAAATGAACAAGGAACAATCCAGAATAATTCTGAGTTGGAGGAGGGCTGAGTTCAACGGGGCAAGAGGGCATTTGAGCAAGGACATTTGACCACAAACCTGGGCAATGTTCAGCTTCAGCTGTACAGTACAGCTTAACATTTCCACAAACAGGAAACGGTGGCAAAAACAATACTCTAATTCCCTGCATGATGTTGCAAAGGATATGGATTATTGTTAACCCCAGTGAGAACCGTGCTAAATATAGACTATTCAGAGGGGAAATGAAGAGTAGGGGAGACTGGCAGCTAACATTAAAAGGGAATCCAAAAGTAATCATTAGTCACAAACAGTGCAAGGGTAGCAAAAGATTGAGTGGGGCCAATTATCATAAATCCCCTGTTTAAACCTCATAGGGGCAGGGGCCTGGCTGAGGTATTGTGAAGAGGAATTTGATGTCCAGTTCATATTGAAAAAAATGTAGTTGAGACTTGGATGAGATAAAGTTTGGCAGAATTTTAGAAAGGCTAAAATAAAACAAAATTGCAGATGCTGGAAACTGAATCAAAAATGAAACTGATGGAGAATCTCAGCAGGTCTAGCAGCATCTGTGGAGGGAAAGCAGAGTTAACGTTTTTGAGTCCTGTGATCTATTGAGCTTCTCCAGCAATTTCTGCTTCAATTAGAAAGGCTGATTGTCATTGAGTGTTGGTAACTGATAACAACTGAATTGGAGACACCTGAGGAAACAGAGAATAACATTGAAGCTGCAGTGGTAATATCCACAACAACCTAATCCTATTCAAATACAGACATGGAATCAGAGACTGGAGAATCACAACATTTAAAATACTTCTGTTCAAAATTGTCTGGATAAATCCAGCAACCACATTCATCTTGGTGGTGGGAAAGTTTCTAATGAACTGTAATCTCAGCATCAAGCAACAATACTGGGAGATCATATGGACTAACTTTACATGCTGAATAAAAAATATAATGTGTAACCTGTTTGCCTAAAACATCTGATGAAGGCTTATAATTCTGAATCTTCACTTTTCTTGGGTATTTAAGCCGGTTTAGAAACATAGAAAATAGGAGCAGGACGAGGCCATGCAATCCTTCGAGCCTGCTCTGCCATTCATCATGATCATGGCTGATTGTCCAACTCAATAGCCTAATCATGCTTTCTCCCCATAACATTCGACCCCATTTGCCCCAAGTGCTGTATCAAACTGCCTCTTTAATTGTAGTTGAAAGTGCTTGCTGGAAGTGTCTTAATTTGTCCTTGCGTTCAATTGAAGCTGTGAAACAAACATGGAGTCCAAACTCTGTCCAAATTCTGAGCAAGTTGACAATTTAGGTTCTCGAAAAAATAAATAAGTGTCAAAAAGTAAGTTTGATCCAATGTACGACCATGTTATGCGTCAGCATGTGTTCAGACTCTTTCTGAACCTGTGCCAACCTTCAAAGGTTAGGTCGATAGGATGTTGCTTGATTGGAACAACATTTCCTCAATCAATATTATGTGTAGTGAAATTAGTAATTCCCAGTTTCTTCCCACATATCTCCCCATGTGATTATACCAACTATTTCAGTCATTTCGATTTTCATCTGGAAGGTAACTCAGCAGTTTATCCCAGTTTTCCAGAACTTCCTCATTGTTCAATTTAATTTGAGAAATGTCTAATTCACAATCATCTTGATTAGCTTTTGAACAAAATGCATCTCTTCATGCCACAGAATGGTCACAGAAATAGGTGGAGGAGGAAGCCATTCAGCCCCTTCAGCATGTGCTGCTGTTCAAAATGATGATGGCTGATTATCCAACTCAGTACCCTGATCCATCATTCTTTGATCCCTTCAGTCCAAAAAAAAACTATTATGTTTTGGACTAAATCAATTTTTATGACAGTGAATTCCAAAGAGTCACCACTGTCAGGGTGAATAAAAGTTTCCTCATCTCAGTCCAAAATGGCCGGGACATTATCCTTAGACCGTGAGACCTGGTTCTGAACTCCCAGCCGTGGAGAACATCCTTCTTGGTTATCTAATTCCGGACATAAACACTGGCTTGTGATGCATCTTGTGATCTTAGCCTGGGTCATGTATGGGGAGAGTTGTTCTCTGTATTGCCACACTTTTACAGTGCAAGTTAACCTCTTGCTGATTGCAAGCTGGAAGCAAGATCTCCATTTGTTGCTAAAAAAGAGATAGGACTGAGTGCTCACTGCCCATATTCAAAAGGGAAGAATGACCTGCTGAGGAGAGATATTAGAGAACTTTATGTAGCTTTAACGGTGGACACTGATAGAAATTACTGACTCCCGTATAACACGCAGGGAATCAGCAAAGGTGACCCAAAGTGCTGATTCCTAATTACACATTGCAATTTCCAAATGACAGCAGCCCATTGGTTGATGAAGTATTCCTTTTTTAAAATTAAAATGTTCAGCGATGTATGACACACCTCCGGAGTAGGTGGGACAGGAATCCAAGTCTACTAAATTTAATCTAGGAATTTAAGCCTACTGACCTAGGGTAGGGAGACGATCATTCTCTCATCAGAGGTCTTTTTTGCATCTCATACAGAATTGATGTAATCGCCCTTAATTGCTTCATTAATCCCTGGGGATGTAAATAATAAGCTACTTGTCAGAGTATTGTATGCTGTTCAGGTCTCACTAAGTATAATGCTGATCGTTGAGTCGGAAGATTGAGGGTTTAAGATCTACCTTCGGGGTTAGAATACACTAATTGATACTGCCACGGTAATGCAGTCCTGAGATAATCCTACACATCAGACGTGTATGAGGCATTAAACCAAAGCAACTCTGTCCTCTAAAGGTACGCTTATTTTAAATTAAAGTGAGATTACATCTGGTGTCCTGGCCAATATTTATTGCTCAAACCCGATGAGCAGATGATCTCGTCATCATCTCCTTCCTGCTTTTCTCACGGTACACAAATTAGATATCACATTTCTGACATGTGACTACATGATCAAAAGTACTTCGGTTGTTGTTGTATAGAACATCTCTGATTGAAAATTGGCTTTGTCAGAAGCTGCATGTATTATTACTCAACGTTGCTGTTCAATTTTCACTCTCTTGACTCTTTGTTGTAAGAAAGCACTACTTTCCAACTTCCACCAAAGGAGAATGAGACAAAGCTTAGTGCTGTATTATTTTACTTTATACTAACATCTGGATCAAACTGAAATACCATTCAATGCAAATATAAAACGAACTGAACCAGTTTTACAGGATTAAAGCAATCTTTATTTTTCATCACAGGAGTATATTGAAATATTTCAATAATTCTCATTGTGTCAAGTACAAGCAAACAGTGGAGTCTGTTGCAATCTATTTTATCTTGTCTAATGAATAGGCTGAAGAAAAGCATTGCAGGCTCTTTAAATTCGAAAATGACGAAAGGAGTACAGTGTGGAACAGTGACTAACAGCAGGAAAATTATTCTCCAGATTAGAATAGATGTGTAGTGGAATATACTACAATGATAGAAGGGGAGGAGCTAAAGTGGGATACTGTCACCTGAATGTTTTATAAGCTTGTTAATGTCGGGTCAGTCAGGATCTTATTGAATGGTGGAACAGGCTCGAAGCGCCAAATGACATATTCTCATTTACTGTTCATACTTCGAAAAAATTGTGTTAGTTACTCGAGAGGAGGTATTAAAGACATTTTAAACTGTTACATGGGCACATGCTGATATTTCTGTCTATGTTTCACTGGGTTTGATAGAATGTAGTTGACAGTGGCCCCAGGGGTTCTGCACTTGTTTCAGAGACCTGAAAAGAGATGTTTAGGATACTCTGAGGTGGCATTAAGATGTTATATAAATGCGCAACTTTTCTACTCTGCTAGGGTAGAGAGGGTTTTGCTCTCTATCAAACCTGTGCATCATTTGACTTCAATCTGCTTTTCTTTGTTGCATTATTGCATGGAGTTTATTCTCTTAAGTCAATAGCCTAGGCTTTGCCCAACGTTTAAGGGGTTCTTACTGACACTGGTGAGTTTCTGCATCTCATGAGGTAGATTGATTTCAGTCAGTAATGGACAATATAGCAGATCAAATATAATGTTGCTAATTGTTATTACATCTTTTAACAGGGATAACTATGTGCTGTTCTATGAACCTCAGGATTTAAAAGCCTTTTCAGTGGAGCCACTGCTGATTTACCCAACGAGCAACACTGGCAAACTCACTGGTACTGAAACCTCTATAATCTGGGACAATGATGAAATAGAAACTGACTGGAACCACAACTTATCAAGAAATCTAGGGATCAGCGAGAGGCTGGGGCCGAAGATCAGAATACAGATGCACTGCAAACCCAGTCACTCACTGACACAGCTTTACGAGATGAATTATGATGTAGTTCTGCACTATTCGGTTCTGATCTCTGTGGTTTATTGAAAAAAATGATGTCTGCTAGAAGGCAACTACAAAGCTCTGTTGCGGTAATGTGACACAGAATCAAGTGAAATTTGGATTATCTCCTTATGGGGCTTCTTTCATCCTATCAAGTGGCAGCTGAATTTGGTGATCAGGTATCAGTTACTATCAAATTGGATGAAATCTTGATAGTAGTTCCTTTATTTGCATTTCCCTATTTTTGAGGTTTGCCCCATTTCTTCATTAAAGAGCCAATCGGTGTGAGATCTATTTAGTGCTGTCCATAGGATAGCCGTGCTCCTGCCACTGTGCAACTTCATATTGAAATCTGCCTTTAAAAACAATCTGAATCTATGATCAAATACTGGTGTGGGAACTGACCGGGGTTCAGAATAGAATGACTAATTCTTCAACTGCTGCAAACCAATATGGGCTAGATTTTCAAACTGTCATTATCACAAAGGTGCTTTTGGTGCCACATTCAGTATTCAGAATGACAATGAGGTTTTCTGTTAGTGCAGAATTTATCTCTATTACTTTAAATAATAGTGTGCTGTGTGTATGTGCATGTAGTTTGTTTCTATTTATTTCTGTTCCTCGATGGCTTTGAAATTGTTGCTGTATGGGATCAAAGGCAAAGTAATGTCTCCACAAGGACATTGTTGCTGGTTTTCCTTTGAGACCAGTGCAGAACTTTACCAGCTCATTGTAGGCCTGGTACATTATAGTTAAGTTTCATTTCTGCCAGCTGGTACAACATGGAAATTTGAGTATTGATGAAAAAAAAGTTTTTTTTAAATTTAAGTCTTTAGTATTGTACTTATCAGGACACTCTCAAGAATATCAATGGGAAGCGAGAAAGCATTTAATCTGTCTGGGTAATGAGTTCTGATTGGTAAAGGCGTGGAGAATGGACGAGGTGGTGGTTGACAGTTAACTGCCAATGCTTGCTGTGATTCGACTAAAGTTCTTGATGGCCATCTCTGCCTCATTTGGCATGACAATACCTTGACCACTCAGGCAACCTGCCAATTGAAAACATAACAAAGTTCAGCTGTCAACTGTCCGTCACCATCCAACCAGTCCATTGTTCCATTGTGGACATCTCGATCAATCATTGTACACTTTCCAAAGCATCACAATTCTTTTCTTGTTCAGTATAAAATGTTGTTTCTCTTTATGTCAAAATATTTCTGTATTTGCAAACAGCAGTTTGAATAAAGGAACCTTTTTCTTAATGTAATATCCAACATCCTGCTGATATAATGAAAATGGTATCTAGTTTTAGAATTTGAAATGATTTAACCCCCTGACAAGTCCACTTTGTTCATGCAGATTGTCTTTGAATATTGTATCATTCTGGCTGTTGAAAGACAGCTTTGGAAAGCTGTTTACTTTGGTCAATTTCTATTTAATGAATTGCTGAAACGGTGGAAAATGCATTCTATTACATTTACAAAACTAAGATATTTTGTGAAATTAGGAGATGTGCACAGTGCAAATAAAAATTCCATTTGCTGCTGGCCTGGAAAAGACTGGTAAATTTAAACTTGTGCTTATAGAGAAAGGACTAGATCTTAACTGGCTCTTTATCATCTAATGTATTGAGTTTAAACTTATGTCTCTCTCTAAATTCTTCAAGGCCTTGATCCACGCTGTCTCTTGTACTCCTTATATACACACTCTGTTCTTTGGTTCTCTGATTGCTTTATATCTTTTTGTCCATGAGTATGGTCAAGCCTACGTAATTAGCTGTACTTTACTGGTAAACTTGCTCAGATGCCCTCTGGTACTCATTCTCTCTTTGAAAGATTGCTTAAAAACCAGATTCATGTTTTTGGTCATTAGTCCTAACTCTTCTGATACATGCCAATAAACTTCTCCTGTTTGGCATTTGGTGTATCCTTTTCCAGTTTGCAAGGTCGAACTCGAAAGAATATAGGGTTAAAGATAGGATTCTTGGCAGTGTGGAGGAACAGAGGGATTTGGGTGTGCAGTACATGGATCCCTGAAAGTTGCCACCCAAATAGATAGGGTTGTTAAGAAAGCATTTGGTGTTTTGTGTTTAATTAACAGGGGGATCGGGTTTGAGAACCGTACGGTTTTGCTACAGCTCTCCAAGTCCCTGGTGAGACCACACTCGGAATATTGTGTCCAGTTCTGTTCGCCCTACTGTAAAAAAAATGTAGAGGCTTTGGAGAGCATGCAAAGAACCTTTACCAGGATGCTGCCTGGAATGGAGGGTTTGCCTTATGAAGAAAGGTTGAATAAGCTCAGATGTTTCTCTCTGGAGAGAAGGAGGAAGAGAGGAGACCTGATTGAGGTATATAAGGTAATGAAAAGAATAGATAAAATCAGTAGCTAGACACTTTTCCCCATGGCAGGATTGACTGGTATGATGGGTCATATTTTTAAGATATTAGGAGAAAGGTATAGAGGAGACGTCAGACGTCGGTTCTTTACGTAGAGAGTTGTGAATGCATCGAATGCATTGCCAGTGGTGGTGGTGGAAGCAGAGTCATTAGAAACTTTTAAGCGACTGCTGGACATGCACATGGATAGCAGTGAGTTGAGGGGTGTGTAGGTTGTTATTATATTTTACATTAGGATTAAACCTTGGCACACCATCGTGGGCTGAGGGCCTGTTCTGTGCTGTACCTTTCTATATACTATGTTAAAGCATCTCATAAATGTGAGTATTTAATGTCGACTTTGGCAGATTTAATTGATTCTAATTGGAATGTATCTGGCAAAGCTTTAGCAAAACTGAATCAGCAACAGCTTCAAACTGTGCACACATCCATCACATAACATTGCTGCTCCATATTAACTTTTCAAATGCAGTGCTCCATTCCAAATAGCGGACCACCCGTTCCCATTCACAGAAATTTGTTTCTGATTAATGGAAGTGGTTGTTTCTGTACTTCTGCCATTTTATTGAACTCATCTCAAGTTACACTTTGGAATTTAACAGTCAGGACAAGACTGTTTGTGTTAAGCTTTATCAATTTTGACCAGTTTGTCAGCTCTTCATGTTCTTGAATATTGGAATGGGACTGGGTTCTATCAGCTCTCTAGGGACAGGCAGAAAAATAATGACATGATAATAATAAGGGAAGAAAGGAGTTTCAGTGGCTCTCATATTTCCACCTCCGTAGCATGTTATTGATCCCAAATTATGGAAAGGATGGCCACTCAGGTGGTCAATGTAGAGTCTGTTCCCGCAAATGCTGGCAGTTTGTTAGCAGTAGGTGGGTCCTCCATTGTGTGGGAGACCTCCTCCTGCATGCTAGAGATACGCCTGCAGGATGTCCCTCCAAATGAAGTACCTTATGGCTCACAACAGGTTATCACATCTTCATACTGGAACAGTCTCTTGTCCATGGTGGCAATCATTACGTGAACTGGAAATCAGAGTAAGTGAGTGAACGAAGCCGTGAGGGCGAGAGTGTTCACAACATTCCCAGGACCAGGTTGGCAGGTCCTACTGAGACCATTAATAAGTCATTGGCGCATGGACAATGGGTTACTTCTACTTCTAGTAAGAGTACTGTGATTACTGCTGTTTCAATGCTATCAAGCAAATTGTGAAGTGCAGCCATGTGATAAAATCATTTAAATTCAGTGCTGAACACTTGAGACTTTTTTGTGAGAAACTTCATAATTTTTCTAGATGTTCTTAACACACTTTTTGTTTCATACAATGGTGATTTTCTACAAAGGTTTACAGAGGAAAAACAGACCATTTGGCATGATCAGTCCATGTCAGTGCTTATGTTCCACTCAAGATGTTTCACATCTTTCCTCATCTAAATCTCCCATTGAAATTCTCTATTCCCATTCTTCCAAGTGCTCGCCTAGGTTCCTTGAAATACATCTAAAGTATTGATTTCAACTATTCCGACTGCTCACATATTCTCCATTCTCATTATTTTTTCAGTGAAGAGGTTTCTTCTGAATTTCCTTTTGGACTTCTTGAGGTACCGTCTTATATTGACAGCCTCTAGTTATATTCTACCCCATAGTGAAATGTTTTCTCTGTACCTTCTCCTTTCAAATCCTTTCATAATTTTAGAAATGGGCTGAAAATGTGTTGCTGGAAAAGCGCACCAGGTCAGGCAGCATTCAAGGAACAGGAGAATCGACGTTTCAGGCATAAGCTCTTCTTCAGAAATGAGGAAAGTGTGTCCAGCAGTCTAAGATAAAAGGTAGGGACAAGGGACCTGGGGGAGGGGCGTTGGAAATGCGCTAGGTGGAGGGAGGTCATGGTGAGGGTGATAGGCCGGAGTGGGGTTGGGGTGGAGAGGTCAGGAAGAAGATTGTAGGTTAGGAAGCCGGTGCTGAGTTCAAGGGATTTGATTGAGGCAAGGTGGGGGGGGAGGGGAAATGAGGAAACTAGAGAAATCTGAGTTCATCCCTTGTGGTTGGAGGGTTCCCAGCCGAAAGATGAGGCTCTCTTCCTCCAACCGTCGTGTTGCCATGGTCTGGCGATGGATGAGTCCAAGGACCTGCATGACCTTGGTGGAGTGGGAGGGGAAGTTGAAGTGTTGAGCAATGGGGTGGTTGGGTTAGTTGGTCTGGGAGTCCCAGAGGTGTTCTCTGAAATGTTCCACAAGTTGGCGCCTGTCTCCCCAATATAGAGGAGGCCACATCGGGTGCAGCAGATCCAATGTGTGGAAGTGCAGGTGAATTTGTGGCGGATATGGAAGTGTCCCTTGGTGCCTTGGAGGGAAGTAAGGGGGGAGGTGTGGGCGCAAGTTTTGCATTTCTTGCGGTTGCAGGGGGAGGTGCCGGGAGTGGAGGTTTGGTTGGTGGGGGGTGTGTACCTGACGAGGGAGTCACGGAGAGAGTGGTCTTTTCAGAACGCTGATAGGTGAGGGAAGGGAAATATATCCCCGGTGGTGGGGTCCGTTTGGAGGTGGCGGAAATGACGGCGGATGACACGCTGAACATGGATGTTCGTGGGGTGTTAGGTGAGGACCAGTGGGGTTTGTCCTGGTGGTGGTTGGAGTGGCGGGGCTCAAGGGCAGAGGAGCGGGAAGTGGAAGAGATGCGGTGGAGGTAACTGTCAGCCTTCTTTTCAAGAGAGAAGTGAACAGCACAACAATTCTTCCTTAATGTACACAGCCAGAAAATTGTGTATCATTCTTATAAATCTTCTCTTCAGTCTCTCTCATACATTCTATAATATGTCATCTCGAACTACAGGCAATATTCTTAATTGAACCCAACCAAATTTTTATAGTCACCCTACTTTCAAATCTATCCATTTAGAGATTAAACTTAGAGCTTTGTCTGCATTTTTATGGCCTTTGGGACCTGTGGTGAAATTGTTAGTGACTTATGTAATTGTCTGAAATCCCTTTGTTTGTCTCCCTCACTTAGACGTGCATCTTTGAATAAATGACCTGTACATTATTCCTACCAAGATGTAACACCTTACGTTTATCTGTGTGAATCCTCATTTGCTAATTATTTGAACATACTGGAAATTAATTAATGATCGCTTACAACTTCTTGTACTCCTCAGAATTGGCTACATTTCAGCATTCTTTTCCAATTTGGTGTCATTCAATTGCTAATTTTTTGTCGTAATTAGATACAATATTTAATTTGCTGTTTTACTTTATTTCGCTTTGAATTTTTAGAGGTGCGGTAATCCACACGTTAACTATAACAACTAAATGTAGAATGATAAATAGATGAAAATTATTACACACACGGGACTAATTAATAGACTCTATTAATTGCAAGGTCAAAACAGGGAATTATTTTTTACATGAATGATATGGTGAGATTATCTGTAGTGCAATACCTTTTTGTCCATTATTTTGTTACAGTTTATTTCCCCAGGTCTTTCTGTGCTACCGGTATGAAATTGAAAAGGCACCCATCCTCCATTTTAAACTAAATGATAATAAAAAAAACAGCACTTATATAAAATGCAACATGATTTTTGAAGCCATCCCTCTAGGCTAATACATATTCACGGCTATGTAGAATTATATAGGGAGAGGCTGAATAAGCTTGGGCTGATTTCCCTGGGGCGTTGGAGGCTGAGGCGTGACTTTATAAAGGTTTATAAAATCATCAGAGGCATGGATACGGTGAATAGAGAAGGTCTTTTCCCTGGGGTGGGTGGAGTCTCGTCTGAACCTATACTCGTGAGTATTGGTTTAGAGTGAGGGGGAAAGAAGTTGAAAGAACCTAAGGAATAACTTTTTCATGCAGAGGATGGTGTGTATGGAATGAACAGCCAGAGGAAGCGTGGAGGCTCGTACGATTTCAACATTTAAAAGGCATCTGAGTGTGTATACGAAAAGGAAGGGTTTAGAGCGATATGGGTCAAGTACTGGCAAATGGGACTAGATCAGTTTAGGATATCTGGTCAGCATGGACAAGTGAGACTGAAAGATCTGTTTCCAAGTTGTTCATCTCTATGACTCTATGATCTACCCCTTTGCTCTTAATGTATTAGTCGAATCTCTTTGGATTATCTTTAACATTATCTCCAAAGGTTATCTCATTTTCCTTTCTTGCCCTCCTCATTTCCCTCTTTAGAGGTCCCTGCACCTCTTGTACTCTTCGAGATTCACTTGATCTCATTTATCTATATCTAATATATGATTCTTTCTTAATCTGAACCAGAATCTCAATATCTTTATTCCTCCAGGGTTCCCTCCTCTTACCAGCCTTACCTTCACCCTAACAGAAACATCACGCCTCTGAACTCTCGTTATCTCACTTCTGAAAGCCTCACTCTTGCCGGCCGTCCCTTTAGCTGCAAACAGTCTACTCCCATCAACACTTGAAAGTTTTTGTCTCATACTATCAACATTTCCCCAGTCCAATTAAGAACTTTAACTTAAATATAATGCCAATCCCTTGCATAGATATTTTACAACTAATCGAATTATGAGCCCTGGCCCGAAACTGTTCGCCTACTAACCATTCAGTCACTTTCCCTGCCTTCTTTCACAAGAGTAGGTCTGGTTTTCTCCTTCTGTGGTAGTTACATCTGCATATTAATGAAGAAAAATTTCGTTAGCACTTAACAAATGCCTCACCATCCAAGCTCTTAAGACAATGGCTGCCCCACTTCATTTTTGGAAGGTTAAAATTTGCTGTTATTACAAACCTATTATTCTTACGTTTTCAATGATACCACTCAACATATTTGCTACTCAATTTCACTCTGACTACTGGGGGGACTATTACAATTGCACCAAAGTAATAATTTCTTATTTCTTTTCTTATTTCTGAGTTCCATCCACATAGCTTCAATGGACCATCCCTCAGAAATTCCTTGTGTTAGAACAGCACTTATATTTCACCAGAAGAAAATTTGACTCCAATGTCCTTCTAGCTCTTCCTACTTCTGCCGTATCTTTGATGGTGGGAGGGGATTTGAACATAAATTATTCAATTTACTGGTGATGGTTGGTAGCTCAAAATAAAGATACTATGGGTGACTTGGTATTGGGAAATAAAATGTGCATTGTGTGGAAGGAAAATTCTGGATATAAACAATAATTTTAAAAAACGAACCCCATTCTGTTTGCTCAGACCTTGCCTACACCGCTGTACCTCCAGAGTATTTTCCTTTTATTTCGATGAGTTCAAGTTAATCGCACCCGCTGTTTTGAACTTGTTAACCATTTGTTAACGGGTGTTTGCCGTTTCAGAATGTAGGTTGCCTTATTGTGTACGTTCTCAGAGTTCAGTGTTTAGAGTCCTTGTTGGGTCAACCTGTGCGTTGGTCTATAATGCAAAATTTCAGAAGAATATTAAAAGCAATTTAAAATGAAATGTTAGGATATTGGAAGAAAAGCAAAGTGCTTCAAAGCTGACAGACGGCTTGTGGGATAGGACACAGGAAGCATCAGGGTTTACAGAACTTCTGATCTCTGCCTTTCCTGATTGAAATCAACCTGTGATTTATAATTTTTGAGGATTGTTATTCATTGATATCGGTGTGTCAGATAGATCACAGTCTCAGGGAGGTGTGATGTACTTCTTTGTATAGTGATGAACTAAGGGGAACATACAATAGTAAGGATGTAAACACAAAGGGGTGAAGGAGCAGAGGATACTCCGTGTGTATGTACACAAATCCGGGAATGCAACATGACACATGGACAGAAGAGCAAATAAACCCTACTTCATCAATAACACTGTAGAGACCAAACACAAAGCATACGTTAAACTGAAATAAAACAGTCTCTTGTCTCACCTCGAATATTGCATCTAGTTATGAGATTGGGTGTGTGAGTGATTCACAACACTGTTCCCCGGATGATACACCTCACCAACTCTGAAAAGTGAGAATGTTCTCCTCTGCTGATAGTTTCCAGACTCTTTGAACAGTTGCTATGATTGATTCTCAATTCCATCTTGCGTCATATAGATCTCAATGGCTGAATATTTCAAGTACTCATGAGCTCTGCCTTGCATGATCAACAACGACTTTGATTTATTATTTTTGAGAGTTGCTGTTCAGTAATATCCCTCTATCAGATAGATCTCAGTCTCATTCCCTGGGATTTGACAAGGGTGGTGTGTCAAATAGATCCCAGGAATTGTTCTCCATGAGTTTTATGTGTGAGAAAAACTCCAGTTCTGAGAATCCACCCTTGGATTGTGCACGTGTTGTGTCTGAATACCTGACTGACTGCTGACATTTTTGGCTGATGAATGTTTCGTTGGGCGCTTTAGGTGGTGGTTTATGCATTACGGACCCAGGCTGTCCCTACATTAGGAGTACTTTTAGTTTAGACAGTGTAGAGTTAACTTTCAAACTCATTTGCCTGCCTTTTACAAGCTCCTCATTTGTATCATTACGTGACCCGAGGCCGTGACCCTTGGTGCATAAGTGGAAATGTTCTGGAATCATTCTGGAGTGTTCCATCAGGCATATCGTGTGAAAGATGTATTTACATTAGTGGGCTGCATGGTAGCGCAGCATTAAAACAAATGACTGAATGAAACACAACCAAACAGAACAAGTGAAAGTATTTGGCTGGGAAAGGAGTAGGATGTGGGAAAATGTATTATTACTGACTGGCCTTGAAGAAAGAATTAAGCAAACTCAAGGTTAGTGCATATTCATTCGAGATTTATTAACCATTTCTGAAAGCATTTTTCTCCAAAAAGTTGATGTAGAAGCTCACAGAAGTGAATATAATGGCTGGATGCCACATTGAGACGAGAACACACGCGCTGTGAGCTGGGAATTTTCTGTACATCAGTAACAGAAAATAGAAAGGGAATACAAAGGCTCATCAGAAAGGGTAGGCAACCATTCTGAGTAAGGAACAAATAAAAACAAAACAAATCGGCTTCAAACAACTGGGAAGCTACAAATTCTTCCAACCACAACCATCTCAAAGATATCAAGGTAAAAACGAAAATCCATCAATAATTGTTTTAGTTACACGCTGATAAACAAGTAATCTCACTGTTAGAATCAGCAACAGGACAGATTGTAGATTGGGAATTCAGAGACCTTGATAAGCTGATCAGGAAAATCAAAGGGGTCCACAACTCATTCACTTAACCTTGAAAAGAGAAATAAAGAAATAACGCAGATATTTCTGATCAGGGACTTTCAGATTTAATGTTTATTCAATGGCACACTTAGAGATTTCACAAAACATATTGGGCTGCTTGGCGTGAGAAAGATGTGATCATTCTCACCTTCACCAGAGTGACGGCAGCGCTGTAGAAAATACTCAGGAAGAACAAGGTGATGAAATTGGAAGCAGTGGTCCAGATGATGCTGTTATCATCCTCATAGTTTGCAATCCAAGTACAATCTACTGAATGTATGAATATAAAGCCGAGAGAACATATTTAGATTGTTTATTGATTCAGATCGATCTATCTGCATCCAAGTCATGGAATTAGAGACGATTACATCTTCATAATGCAGTCAGGTATTTCTCAAATGTGACTGTTATCTGTATCTATCAGTGCATTATTGACTCTCAGCAAGAGATTACAAATATTAACTGCACATATTCTTTCTTCATTGTCCATGTCGGAACTTTTTAAATTATTTTTTTTCTTTTAATCTATTATTTAAGGTTATTAGTATTTGAGGAATGCTGATTGCGAATGATTATTTTAATTAAATCATTATATTTTAAATATAGACTGTGACTGCAGTTTAGTTGAAAATTGTGGCCATCACTGAATAAAAGTTCAAATGTGGTTCTCATCTTTATGTATCGGTGACCAATTGTTTGGCAAATCATAAATATAAGTGTCATCACAGTCAGAATATAGTTTCACATTTTTGTTTGTAGGATCTGTATATTTAGGAATAAGTTTTTGAGCATTTGTCCCTTAATTTATTTGATCTACACTTGGTGTGTTTGGTTTTCCTTTAATGTTTGTGCATGTGGTTATGAGAGTCTCTTACTTCACTGTTGCCCATCTTGGCGTCTGTGTGTGAATAAACATATTCCTGTTCCTTTACTGCTGGAGTGCTCATGTGCTTGTGTTCCAAAATTTTGGTCTTTTCACATTGTGTAAGTTTCATCATTCTAATATGCCACTTCGTTGCTGCCGATGCTTATCTTGTAATGTCTTTGTGAGTGTTCACTTTTCATTAGTACTGTCTAAAATGTGTGCTTGTGTGTCTATTTCAGATTCTTCCTAAACTAGGTTATTTTCATGTTTATGCTTAATAAATGTTAGGATGCAATGTCATGTTTTGATGGATGTTTATATTTATATGATGATGTTTGCTTGTGTCAATCTTTCCCAAACCATCTCCTGATAAGCTTCTTTGTGTTATTGTGTGTGGATGCTTGCTGATGCTTGTGCCCATTATCCTTATCTAATAAACGCCCCTCTATTTGTTGATCTATGCACTTGTGTATCTGCATGTGAGACTCTGAATTTCTGTGCACGTGTGACATTGTACACATGCTGATCAATGTGGTTTAAAAATAACTAATTATGCTGCCTCTGTCATCGTATGTTTGTGATTCTGAAAATGGGAAAATAATGATATTAATGTTTATCTCTGTGCACTTACGTGCCTGTGTGAGTCGACATGTAGGAGGACATTTTTTGGAATTTGTATCAGTGTGTTCATGCGTGTATGTCTTTACGCATTGTGCTGTATGAATGTATCTGTATTCATGCCCATTTGTATGTTACCGTGTGTCTATGTTTCTCATGATTATGTGTGAGTACCCCTGTTCATTTGTGCAAATGATTTTCTTTCAGTGTATGCGAGTTTTTGGAAGAGCTTAGGTGAGTGTTCAAGTACCACTTGAATGTGTGGCTCTGTGTGAGTATGCGTGTGTGACGTTTTATCTATATGCACATTTGAGTGTGCACGTAAATATGTGTCTTTATGTCAGAGCCTGTATATGTGTCATTACGTGTGTATTTGTGATCATCTCTGTATCTGTTCTTATACCAGACGCAATTTTTGTTATTCTAATTTATTGTTTTAACTTCAATGGATTGCTCATAATTAGATTTGACCTTGGTGTTGTAGGAAACATTTCCCATCGTCGTGGATCGACAAGTGTTTTATGTGGAACTCTTCTGTTGCAGTGATATAACTTCTGTCTCTGAGAGAAAAGGCGTGAGTTCAAATCCCCAATGCCCCAGAGAAAACATTTCTGAATATGTTTATTAGAAAATGTCTACTTGTGTTCTGTATGCGAAACAAAATGATATCAGGTATTCGAATCCCAGAATTGATCCCATGTGCTCCAGAAAACTGAAACAAAACTATGGAATTCAAACAGGGACGATGGAAACACCAGTTTTGGATTATGGGAATCAATGTTAACCATTTGTTAACAGGGCCAAGCGTGTCCAATATTCTTCAAAGGTATTATTTTGCATGGAAATGTTAAATCTTTGGACAGTAAGCAAGAAGTTGACTGTTCCTGTTAGCAACTGAGTTACATAACAGTTGTCATCTACTTTGAAAACGCTGGACAGGGAGCAAGAGGACAGACCATTCATCGTTCCCCTCCCCTCTGCTCCACAACAACTTATCTATCGATTCTCTTTGGTGTGAAAGTGAAGATACATCCTGTCAAATCATGCGCTGGCGTAAGATCCCTGGCAGTCCCCCCGAAGCAAAGGTTACATTCAAATTGCTCTGCACTCTTTACGATTGGTATGTTCCAATCAAAATTAATTTTAAAGTGTCTTAAATTTACTTTTCCAATTCGTGCAATGTGGCAGTTTAAAACTGACATGAATTTTGTAAGAACGTCCAATCGGTGGAATAAAGAGCATCAAATTCAAAACTCGTGCTCTATCCTTGACATAAAATGGACATTGTTGGTTTTTGTCACAGAGGGATTCAGGATGGATAAGATACTTGGCGGAATCCTGCAATGAGTGACTTTACTCTGTCTCTGACCCAGGGTGTATCTGAGCAGGGAACATTAACTGCACAAGACACTCGTCCTGGACCTGTTAATAATCCACTTTAACTACACAGATGGAATGTAAGTCAGAGTGGGAAACAATTAATTCAATATTTAACTCACAACTGGAGGAAAAAAAAACTTTTATTACTTCTGTTGAATTATTAAATGCAACTTTGAGATTTTTATTGACATGAATTAACAGTGTCAATCAGTGCAAGTGAAATGTTTACGAAACTCGGCTGTTCTGTTGATGATCTTCAATGGAATCGCTTCATGTCCCACCACACAGGAGTAAGAAGCACTGCTGGCCCACTCCTTCGCTGTAATGGATAACAGGCTGTACATGAAGAAGGAGGTGTTGTCACTCTCCGCCATCACCTCGGTGTTCTTTTAGTTACTAGGATTCACCGGCTTGTCATTGTTTGTCCACTTGACGAAGATCTCTCGCGGGAGAAACCTCTCACTAAACAGGTGAGGGAGAGAAACCTCTGAGCAGAGATTTCTTCTGTTGGTGGCGGGAGGACCGACACTGATGGGTCCATCGGATTAATCACTGCAGAATATTTGAGACAAATGTATATCAAATTTAAAAATCAAGAATCAATATCACAATTTCACTAAATATTAATATACAACATTTTTAATTTGGGATTTATTCACTTCCGTTTTCTAAAGGAGCAGAATTGTACACATCTGTTCAGTAAAACAAAGTAAAGTTTAATGTGAAAGTTGCCTCCATGTTTCCAGCCCACAACAAGGGCATTCTGTCCAATTGTCATTGCTCAATGGTGACGTCACAAACCAGGTTTCTTCCCACCTTATCTGACTTAATCAGAATACAATATCCTTTGGTCCATCTTCTTGTTAATCAGCTACTTAGCTCTCCTGCCTTCAGAAGCATCATTAATGCTCCTAACGGTGTTTGTTCTTTACCAATCAAAGCCTGCCATTGATGGAACTGGATCTGGATTACACAAGGGATCCTTTGAGTTTTAATTTCACCGCTCACCTTTCTCCTTGTGGATGGAGTCTCTCAGCAGAGTCGGTAGATTCTGATGGTACACCACACATTCAAATGTAACGCAACACAGCCAGGTTTCAGTAGCAATGTCTAATTCGCTGATCACGCTGTCGGATTCTGTCCAGGCTGGTCAGCAATCTCTGATTTAAGAGGCTTCTTTTCTTGTGTCCAGGTAACATTAAATCCATAAGGAAGATTGGACACAACGCAGGTTAACCTCACCGTCGTCTCCAGTAAGACTTGTTCTACTGGCCGTGGGAGGATTTTAACGGTGTTCGTGCGGCACTCGGTATCTTCTATGAATCAAAAATCAAAGTCAATGAAAAATGCCTCTTTATGATACAAACATCCAATCTTCAGATTACTTCTTCACAGGGTGAAGACACCACCTTCAAAATGGCAACTCCAACTATTGCTGAAACGATGCCTACTATTGTTGATGTATTTTGATTTGTGAAACATTTGTGATTACCTATGACATACCCTTTGTAATTATTCCGAAAGAACAGTGGCTTTGTAACAAGTGAAACCTGTGAAAAAAGTAAAATAATCGAAGATACCATCATGTAACCCACGGAATTACCTTTCTTCCAGAGTTTATCTCTCACTTAACACCATCTATTGATGCTTATGACAAGAGTAATCTGAACGTAATGAGTTAATTTCCACGTTCATAACGCTTAGGTGCAAATGCTGCTGGTCATGCTTCCTGCCAAATCACATCCCAAATTTTCGACAAATTATAATAAATGATAATTATTCTCTTTGCAGAGTTCTAAAGTGTTACAGGAGCGGTGAACAACCATAGAAATTCTGTTCATTATATTTGAAGTGATCGAAAATACTTCGCGTTATTGGTGTGATGTCATCCTCTAATTGTTCCTCGTGAGCTGAGTTTGGAGTGGATCTGAAAACAAGACACTGAGTGCAGCATTGGATAACAAGAAGGACATCCATCTCCTTAAGACTTTCCATCCACTCAGTTAGTTCATGACTGGTCTGTACTTTCACTTTATTTACCAAGCTACATTTTTAAATTTCTTCATAGAACAGGGGAGAAAAACGCTAGCAAAAGCGTCTTAAATTAATCTACAAATGCGTTGGAAATGTGCACTAGTTTTATAGACATCCACTACTCACTATGTAAACATCGCCACCCCAAACCAGAAAAATCAGCCTGTCTCGAGTTCCTAGTTCATTCATCCCTATTGTATCATTCTTATCAGAATTTATTCTCCTGCTGCATCCACTAATTACAGAGAGCATCTTAAAGAAGCTCAGTGAGATCATATTTATCCCAGTTAATCAAATGTGATACCCACTTCTTCTGTGGTCTGATCCCATAAATGAAGTTAAAGAGTTCTGTACAAGATAAAAATTGATGTCGTACAATGTCCAAGGCCAACAGTTCATTCCTGAGCAGGGAATGAAGCATTGAACGCATTTTGATTTATTTTAAAGTGAGGATCACTGCATATTTTAACCACGTCATTTTGAGACCACAACATCATAAGATCGAGGATCAGAATAAGGCTGGTCGGACAATCCTGCATTTAGATCAGAATGGATCTGGAAAAGCACAGCCGGTCGGGCAGCATCCGACGAGCAGGAAAATCGACATTTCGGGCTAAAGCCATTCTCCTGCCTTCTCCCCATACTAAACAAGATCCCTTCTATCTCGGGTTTGAATATGCACAATGGTCTGGCCTCCACAGCCCTCTGCAGCAACATGTTCCGCAGACTCATCACTCTCTGGTTGAAGAAATTCCTCACCATCTCAGTTCTAAACGATGCCCCTTTGACCATGAGACCGTGCCCTTGGGTCCTAGTCTCACCTACCAGTCAAAACATCTATTCAACGTTCACTCGACCTCAGTCTCTCAGTATTTTCTGTGTTCAATCAGATATCTCTCCGATAGCCCCCCTCCACACCCAAACTTATCCTTGAAGCGGCTACCAGGCAAGGATTCAGCACTCTGAATGCCGATCTAGGCACGGTGAGGCAACAAACTATTTAACAAAGCTCACTGTCTATATATCTGTCTTCAACAGAGAGGAAACATGCTTTTTCTGACTTGCCAAAATGTTGAATTATGAGCATTGCTAACGTATCACTCAAACTGAAATATGTAAACAGGCATATTGGGAAATGAGAAGCTGTACCGCGCTGTTTACTAAGCCTGATAAATTAATGTGTTTGATTCACATCAGAGTTCAGAGTGATTTGTAGCTCTCTCAGTACGTGTCTCTAACCCTGGAGTGCGGTGATGTTTTTACTTTGAGTGTTCTCTCCGTAAGTGACCTGGCAGGTATAGACTGTGCTGTTGAACCATTCACCATAAGGGAGCATCAGCCGACTCGTCACTGAGGAGTTCGGTGCCTCAAACACGGGAGACGTGAAGAAGCAAGAATCCATTTTACTGTGTGGCCATTTTTCAACCAACTCACTGAGTTTGGCTTTGGATGGAAATCGATGATTGAACAGTCAACAGTTGAAAACATGCTGCTTGCGATTTCTTCACTGGAGCTCACAGTTAGGAGAAGAGTTGGTTGGAGAATATCTGGACCTTTAGGAAACACATCACATAAATTATCTGACGAATTTCATAACAAATACAATCAGTTCTCATATACCAATGTTTCTTGTGGCTAATGGATACAAGAATCATAATTATGCAGAGTGCTGGAAAAGCTGGGAATCACACAGAAAGATCAGCAGGACAATGTGAAAGGCTAAAATTATAGGACAGAGCAAGGGAGTCAAGGAGGCATAGAAACTATCGGCCAGTTAAATCAGAAGGGAGATAGCAACGTTGGATGGTATTCGTTTTAATGACAGAGTCTGATGAACAAGGCAGATGAATTACCGGCATGAATGAGGAAATGATGCGGTTGCTATCACGGAGACATATTGAGGGTGGGGCAGGAGTGACTATTCAATATTCCAGGATTTAGTGCCTTCAGACAAGACAGGGAAAGATGGAAAAGGATGGGGGCCGGGGTGTGCGGTACAGAATGTTGCTTCTGTCACAATTCTGACAAGGGTATTTTTGGCTGTAAAGAGAAATGAAATCATGGATACCTCTTCGAACAAAGGCAAATCGACAGTACTTCAAAACCAAAATACGGCAAACATAACTACTGGGAGAGCACAATAGACCTTACTGTAGGTCCAAAAGACAAAGTTCAAATATATGGGCAAATTTCAGACAATCGTAAATTAAATAGGGGAATGAGAACACAGGTTTTTAACTTCCTCAGCGTCGGCTTGGATATTCATTTTTGACAAACGTTCAGAGGGAGCAGAATTCTGGACATGCCCCCAGGAGAATATTTTAACAAAGTATATGTTAAATACAGAGAATTTTTATCCAGACCTTGCAAGAGAGGGGTGAACCTGGACTTAACTTCAGGGAATGAAGTCCACATAGTGGGTAAAACATCGATGCGCAGTGCAGACAGTGATTATAAATCTGTTGGATTCCAGATTGTTCTGGAAAGTGATTGAAATTGGCCCAAAGTTCTGAATGGGGAAGGACAATGTTAATAAGATCAGATAATGATTTGAAGAATGGACCGGAAGCTGGCACTTAGTGGGAAACCTAAATCATAGCAGTGTGACACATTTAAGAAAGAAATAAGAAAAACACAGGGAGGTCATTTCCAAGGAAGCCACTGCGTGGGACCAAGAATGTAGCGGGCTCTGGACCCAAGGGCATGGAGGGTGAGATAAAGAGAAACAAGGGAGTCTTCTGTTCTATACTTAAATCTCAAAACAAGAAACTATTCTGGAGTAGAAAACGTGCAAGGGGGAGTTTGAAAGAAAGAGGTATTAGGAGAGCAAAGGGGACCAAGAGAAAATAATAGCAGTCGAAATAAAGGAAAATACTTTTAAAAGTTACAGGCTCCTCTGGAGTGGAGCCAGAGGTTTAGGTTGTGGTCGAAACGAATGCGTTGTGTCAGTGTTCACTAGTAAGAGGGACAATGTGGGGTCAGAAATCATAGAGGATTGTTGTGATGTACTTTCAGAAATTAGGGCACATGATGTGATGTTCTGTGTTGTGTTGCTGGATGAAAAGTGGTGATATTTCCAGGGCAGATGAAATGTATACCAAGCTGTTGAGTGATGGAATGGTTGAAATAGTTGGGACGCTGACAAAATTTAGACTTACTGTGTGGCCAAAGCAGTTGTGCCAAGTGAATATAGATCAGCCAACATTGCACTGTTATGCAGGACGAAAGAAGGGATAACCAATGAAAACACAGATCTGTCAATCTAGTCTCAGTGGTAAGGAAACTATTGGAACTATTGAGAAACGGAATTAGTCTTCATTGGAAGATCAATCAACAATTTCCAGCACGGTTTTATTAAGAAGGCATTTATAACAATTTGATGGTAGTTTTCAGAGAGATAACTCGATGTCCACATGATAGCAATAATCAGAGCCAATGGGATACGAATTAATTTGACAGATTGGATCTAGAACTGGCTGAGTGGTAGGAGCAGGCGATAATGGTCATAGGGTGTCTACGTGAATGTAAATCTATTTCCCGTGGTGTTCTGCAGGGATTGGTGTTGATTTCCTTGCTGTTTCTCTTATATACAAATGATTGAGCCTCAAATGTATGAGGGTTAAACAGTAAATTCACAGATGAAAGGAAACTTGTCATGTTGGTAAGTCATGAGCATAACAGCTTTAGATTGCAGGAGGATATACAAGGATTTGTTACATGTGAAGAGACGTTGCAAATGGAAATCATTCTGGACAAATGTAAGTCCATTATATTCGGCAGAAGAAACTGTGAGGTAGTATGTTTTGAATAGTGGAACCCTGGAAAGGACTGAGGATCTTTGGTGTACGTACCCACCAATCCCCTATAGTACTGTGTCGTCAGGATGAAGAGGCTGATAAGGGGGCGAAGGTATTTGCTTTTATTATCTGAGACATTGATAAGGAAGAGTAGGGAGATGATACTGGAACTGAATAAAACTCAGGTTAGGCCGTACCATACTGAAGCATTGTGTGCATGTTATTGAATGACCTAAAGTGTTATACATTGGGTGCTGTTTGCTCTCCTGGTGATTTGTGCTGTTTCAGTGACAATGTTTATAAGAAAATCTAAGGTAGGGATCATGCATAGTGCTGGGTCCTCTACTTTTTGTCATTTACATAAATTATTCGGATGCGAGCATAAGAAGGACAGTTAACAAGTTTGCAGATGACATGAAAATTGGAGGTGAAGTGGAGAGGGATAAGGGTTACCTCTGATTACAACAGGACCTTGACCAGATGGGCAAATGCTGAGAAATGGCAGATGGAGTTGAATTCAGATAAATGTGAGGTGCTGCATTTTGGGAAAGCAAATCTTAGCAGGACTTTATACACTTAATGGTAAGGTCCTAGGGAGTATTGCTGAACAAAGAGACCTTGGAGTGCAGGTTCATAGCTCCTTGAATGTTGAGTTGCAGATAGGTAGGATAGTGAAGAAGGCATTTCGAATGCTTTCCATTTTTGGTCAGAGTATTGAGTACAGGAGTTGGGAGGTCATGTTGCGGCTGTACAGGACATTGGTGAGGCCACTGTTGGAATATTGCGTGCAATTCTGTTCTCTTTCCTATCGGAAAGATGTGGTGAAACTTGAAAGGGCTCAGAAAAGATTTTCGTGGATGTTGCCAGGATTGGAGGATTTGAGCTTTAGGGAGAGGCTGAACAGGCTGGGGCTCTTTTCCCTTTACCGTCGGAGGCTGAGGGGTAACCTTATAGAGGTTTACAAAATTATGAGGGGCATGGTTAGGGTAAATAGGCAAAGTATTTTCCCTGGGGTCGGAGAGTCCAGAACTAGAGGGCATAGGGATAGGGTGAGAGGGGAAAGATATAAAAGAGACCTACTGGGCAACTTTTTCACAGGGTAGTACGTGTATGGAATGAGCTGCCAGAGGAACTGGTGGAGGCTGGTACAATTGCAACATTCAAGAAACATTTGGATGGGTATATGAATAGGATGCATTTGGAGGGATATGGGCAGGGTGCTCGTTGGTGAGACTAGGTTGGATTGGGATAACTGGTCGACATGGACAGGTAGGACCAAAGGGTCTGTTTCCACGCTGTTCATCTCTATGACTTTATGAATATCATTACACTGAAGGCAGCATTAATGAGATTTGCCAGGATTTGGCCTGGGTTGGAGTGTTTTAGTTATGAAACTAGACTAGATAGACAGGGGTCTTCCTTGGAGCAGAAGAGAATTAGGGAGAAGATTATCATAATGTCTGGCATTATTTTAAGCATAGACAGGGTAAACTGTACAAATCCTTTCCCTTTAATGGACAGATCAATGCCTCAGGAACACGGGGTGAAGGCAAGACCAGGAGTTTTGAGCAGATCTCGGGGGAAAACAAAATCAAACAGAGGATGCTGTGAGTCTGGAGCTCAGTGCCTATAAGTCATGTAGAGACTGAACCCCTCATAATAATTATGGAGAACTTAGATGCATCCTTGCAAAGGCAAGTCACACAAGGCAATGGATCAAGTACTGGCACATGAGACTGGAATAGTTACGTGGCTGTTATTGATATGTGTGGACTGGATGGACCAAAGGGCCTTTTTTCTGTGCTGTATACGTTGATTCTGTGAAAACTGTTATAAATAATACCTTATTCATGTTAATCACAGATTATCTGTTTATCTCAGTTCCCACAACACTTACCCAGACATGACATTTCTTTGCTCTTTTGTGACCCGCTGTGTTGAACCTCACAGTAGATTTTGCTGGGGCAATCTACCGCTGACTCGGGCAGGGTTAACTGGCTGCTCAGGGTGTCGGTTCCCTTCTTGTTTCTCACTGATGGGTAAGTCTTCAATCCAGTCCTGATCAGCTCCACACCTTTCTTCCAAGTTACCTTGGTGACATCAGTGGAATAGTCCACCACCAAACAACCAAAGATCTCAGAACTGGTGTTGTGCTCCTGACAGGAGGAGACCAGGCCATAAAGCTTGGGGGGAGACGGTGTCTCTACAATAGAATGACCAATTGAGCATGTTAGTTGCTGTTAAATTGACCTTATCAGTTATTCAAATGTATCCTCAGCTGTAAACGATTGCCAGTACGCTCCTGCTGAAGTCTACAGCATAACTGGAGTTTGTTTTTATTTCCAACTAGTTGCTGATCATGATCATTGGTTTCACTCTTTAGAAACATGCCCTCGACCTTGACCATTGCCACATAATTTAGGAAGAAGAACATCCTCTCCTACCCCAGTAACTCTTTGAAGATCTCACCAACTGACACTTTCATTGGATTGCAAGTGAAGAGCAGAGAGTTTTCACAAAATACAAACCAAGGAAATGCAAATTCGTTGAAATTCTACAGTGTGTGCAAACAGGCCATTTGGCCCAACAAGTCCACACCCACCCTCTGAAAAGTAAAGCATCCAGACCCATTCCCCTTACGTCTTACTCTACATTTAACCCTGACTAATGCTCCTAACCTCCCAATCCCTGGACACAACATTTGCAATTCCCCCAGCTTGCACATCTTAGGACTGTGGAAGGAAACGCACACAGTCATGGGGAGAGAGTGCCAACTCCACACAGAACATCACCTGAGGCTGGAATGGAACCCGAGTCCCTAGCACTGTGAGGTAGCAATGCTAACCACTGAACCAGCGTGCCGTTCCACGAGGTACCGTGCTGCTGGAAATACCCAACAGCTGGCAGTACCCCCGGAGAGAAAGCAGAGAGAATCATAGAACATAGAACATTACAGCGCAGGACAGACCTTTCGGCCCTCGATGTCGCGCTGCCATGTCATACTAATCTGAAGCCCATCCCACCTACACTATTCCATGTACTTCCATATGCTTGTCCAATGACGACTTAAATGTACTTAATCTTGGCGAATCTACTACCGTTGCAGGCAAAGCGTTCCATACTCTTACTACGCAATGAGTAAAGAAACTAGCTCTGACATCTGTCTGATACCTATCTCCCCTTACCTTTAAGTTGTGTCCCCTCGTGTTTGCCGTCCCCATACTTGGAAATCAGTTCCAGTGAGCTTTCCTCACTTATGTTCTCTCTGGGAGGAAGGTCACTGCAGCAGCAGCACAGGCAGGAGCTAAGCACTGGAACTGGGAGGATGGCTCTCATGGCTGAACTCATGCCAATTGTCAGGAAGTTGAAACATCTAATTTACAATTACCTGAATTGTGGAGGCCTCTGAAAAATGGAGGACCATTAAGGTTCAGAGGCTTTAGAGTGTTACAGTTGAGTATTTAAGTAAATATGATTTTAGAAATGAACAAGTAAACTTTAACTTTAATAACTATCAATCTAACTCGCAGTTCACCACCAAACCTCATGTCTCAGACTAACCACTGCGCTTACTCTGTCTAGACCTAAATTTCCACTCACATTGACAAACCCTACCCTGCTTTACACCCATTCATGCCCGGAACACACAACCCCTATCACATGAAACACATCCAAGGCAATCCATATTGGTAATGTCGCTGAGCAAAGAGATCTCGGTGTTCATGGACACAGATCCCTAAAAGTTGCCAGCCAGTTTGATAGGGTTGTTAAGAAGGCATACTTTGTGTTGGCTTTCCTCGATAGAGGGTCTGAGTTTCAGAACCAGGAGGTTAGGCTGCAGCTGTACAAAACCCTGGTGTGGCCGCACTTGGAGTATTGTGCACTGTTCTGGTCACCACATTATAGCGAGAATGTGGAAGCTTTGGAAGAGTTCAGAGGAGGTTTACCAGGATGCTGCTTGGTATGGCGGGAATGTTTTATGAGGAAAGGATGAGGGACTTTAGGCTGTTTTTGGTTGAGAGAAAAGGTTGAAAAGTGACTTAATTGAGACATAAAAGATAAACAGAGGGTGGACAGTGAAAGTCTTTTTCCTTGGATAGTGATGGCTAGCAGGAGAGGACACAGATGACAGATGTCAGAGGTTGTTTCTTTACTCAGAGAGTAGTAGGGGCATGGAACGCACTGCCTGCAACGATAGTACACTCGCCAACTTTAAGGGCATTTAAAAGGTCATTGGATAAACATATGGATGAAAATACAATAGTGTAGGATAGATAGGCTTCAGATTGGTTCCACAGGTCGGCGCAACATCGAGGGCTGAATGGCCTATACTGCACTGTAATGTTCTATGTTCTATATTCCAGATGGACATATGATCTGAATTCCTTTCACACATTTCCACTACTGTCACCCTGTACCTGCTCCATGGCGAATCTGGCACGGACTGGACGCGGCACCATCATTTCCACAACCTCTGAAAACAGCCCACTACCCAAGGCATGACCTCAGTCCTTGGTCACTGACGTCTCATCTTACTCAAGTCAACCTGTGCACATTGCAACCTCGCTCCTTTCGAATCTGTCCTTTACCAACTACCATTTGCCAGACTCCGAGCTTTGCATTTTGACAACACGTCCACCTGTCACTTCATTACAGTGATCTTCCACCCCAAAATATCCTGGCACTCTGCCCACCTCTACACTGGAAAAGACAGTCCTCCTGCATTTCAGCTCAAACTACCCCTCACCTACCAAGCACAATTTGACCAAGTTATTCTGGACCATTACCATTTACCTTGATGCCAACTTGCCAGACAGGTTGCATGCAAGCTTACCCAGCAGCCACTCAACACCTCATTGCCTACCAGCCCAAACTCTCCCACATTCCCAATCTATCCCCTCACTTGCTCACCACCTTCCAACTTTGAGCGTACTCCACCATAAAGTCAGTGCGTCATAAAGTCATACAGCACAGAAACAGTTCCTTTGGTCCAGCTCATCCAAGCTGACCAGAGTTCCCAAATTAAACTAATTCCACTTGCCTGCCTTTGGCCCATATCCATGCAGACCTATCCAGTTCCTGTAGCTGTTCAAATGTCTTCTAAATGTTGGATCTATCTCTGCATTTACCCCTTCCTCTGGCAGTTCATTCCAATGTTTTGGACAGTTACAACATGAAGCCCTAACTCCTGCACTCAGTGCTCTGACCAATGAAGGTACGTGTGCCAAACACCTTCAACACACGAGCTACTTACAACGCTTTCAAGAATCTGAGTCTGAACCCTCAGGGCCCTGTGTTCAATATCACTACCCTGTACCCTACCATTAACTCTGTCAGTTGTGACTTGATCTGTCTTCTCAAAAAGCAATGTGTTGTATTCATTTCAATTAAACTCCATCTGCCACTCCTCAGCCCATTGGCCCAGCTGATCAAGATCTAATTGAACGTTTAGATGACTTTCACTGCTAATTATACCACCAATGTTGGCGTTACGTGCAAACTTACAAACCATGCCCCATTCAATGTTTTCTTGGCTGTCAACCAATATTGTATCCTGTTTGCCTTTCTCCCACACATCTGTAGCATTTTTTAAGGATTGAAGCAATCCTTCTTGAAATCATTTAAGCTTTTGTCTTCAATCAATTTCTGTGGTGGAGAATTCCAAAGGTTCACCATTCTTTTGTTGAATAGTAAACAATCAGGTTCACTGCTATCAGTGTGTTGGGAAGACTGGTGAGCAGCAAGATTAATGATGATCCCATGAGTGGAATAGCCTTCTAGAGGGGCCGAGGTGCATTCTTTATCTTCCATTTTGCATGCTGACATGTCCGTTCGGCAGCATGTTCCAAAAGTGTGATCTTTGTGGATAAGGGCGGGCATGCATGTAAATGCATAACCTGAAAGCTTTTCTCCAAATCAGACTTCAACTTGACTCTCAACTATTTCTCTGCCCGATTCCTCTTCCTCAATCACAGTCATGGGACTCACTTCCTAACAGCGCTGTGAATGTGCTACGACCACACAAACTTCAGCAATTCAAATAGACTGATGATAACTGGTTTCTCAATGCGATATAAAAATTCGGACACTTCCACACCTGTCTAGAGAATCAAATACCACTGGAAGAATTGAAAATTATTTGAGGCACTTATGTGTCTACACAAGATGACATGGTTTTCTTCTGTGTAATTTGACTGTGTTTTCACTGAATGAAGTGTGCTATTTCTTAATCATATAATGGGAATGAAGCTTCCCTCATTTTTAGCAAGGCAAGCACATAGTATATTTCTTTATTCCAGGGAAGTATAGTGTTAAATTAATGGAATATGATGATTGGGATGTTTCAATTGGAAATTGTCAGAGATTTAAAACTTACTTTCGTGAGCAATTAATTCCAGCCTCAATGTGTCACTTTAAATACTCACAGAAAGGTATTTCAGAAATGGTGTCTCCCTTTGTTCTGGGCAGTAGAATCAGTAAATCTGGGATAGGTTTTGCTTGCTAATCAAAGGTGATAAAGAGTTTACCCAAAAGGAGGCCTGTGGCTTTAGCTCACAGATGCACCATGATCTAAGTAAAAGTGGTGGAACAGCTCGAGGGGCTGAGTGCCCTCCTCTTGCTCCTACCTTCCTATTATTGTGCCATTCAATAAACTAGCACTGGCCGTGAATACATTTCATTAAAACATTTCTACAAATTAATTGTTTCACAATTTCTTTCAAAAAAACTTCTGTTGATTATTTGGAACGGGATCATTGACATTCTCTATTTGAGTGATCAAAATAAGTTCCACCCAATTACAGAAGCCATTGCATTCTTGAGTGTGTTGTTACTTCATAATAGTTCCTTGTGAAACAACAGCTCGAGATCAGGGCGCTCAAATTTAATGATTCTCTGATACTGAATATCTCAGAACGTTCGCAATTTGTTCAAATGCATCTTCTCTCTGAAAAACGTGTTTCATCGAACAGAACGTTTTTCAATTAAACGACAAACATTGAATGCTTTGAAAACCAAAATAAAGACAGAAATTTCTGAAGAAACTCAGCAGGTCTGGCAGCTCCTGTGGAGAGAAAGCAAGGTTAACCTTGTGGGCAGCACGGTGGCACAGTGATTAGCACTGCTGCCTCACAGCGGCAGAGACCCGGGTTCAATTCCCGCCTCAGGCGACTCTCTGTGTGGAGTTTGCACATTCTCCCCGTGTCTGCGTGGGTTTCCTCCGGGTGCTCCGGTTTCCTCCCACAGTCCAAAGATGTGCAGGCCAGGTGAATTGGCCATGCTAAATTGCCCATAGTGTTAGGTAAGGGGTAGATGTAGGGGTATGGGTGGGTTGCGCTTCGGCGGGGCGGTGTGGACTTGTTGGGCCGAAGGGCCTGTTTCCACACTGTAAGTAATCTAATCTAATCTAAACCTTTCGGATCCAGAGACCGCCCCCAAATTGCTTTCATGTTTTTGGCACAAGAGCTCACACCTGCTGAGTTAGGCAGTGATTACGTTTGCTTGACTCCTGTTGGAAAAGGATTCTTAGCAGAGCTACTGGATGGTCTGAGATAGCAATTGAAGACCAACTGGAGAGCTAGCACCATCTGCTGCAAGTGTTGGATTCAGCGGAAACCCCACCATACTGAACAATCAAATTCAGCTACAGCACTGGCTTAATATAAATTAAAACAGCCTCGGCATAATCTCATCAAACCAAAAGAGAAAATGCTGGAAAATCTCAGTAGATCTGGCAGCATATGTAAGGAGATAAAAGTGCTGACGTTTCGAGTCGAACTGGATGGGTGAAGCAGAGGCAAAATGGAAAACAGGGGAGAAGGGTAGCAAAGGGGAATAGGAGAGAAAAAAATGATGAGAGAGTCGGGAGCGAGAGAAAGAGCCACAGAAAATGGGTGAGATACTAAATGAATATTTTGCATCAGCATTTACTGTGGAAAAGGATATGGAAGATATAGACTGTAGGGAAATAGATGGTGACATGTTGCAAAATGTCCAGATTACAGAGGAGGAAGTGCTGGTTGTCTTGAAACGGTTAAAGGTGGATAAATCCCCAGGACCTGATCAGGTGCACCCGAGAACTCTTTGGGAAGTTAGAGAAGTGATTGTGGGGCCTGTTGCTGAGATGTTTGTATCATCGATTGTCACAGGTAAGGTGCCGGAAGACTGGAGGTTGGCAAACGTGGTGCCACCGTTTAAGAAGGGTGGTAAGTACAAGCCAGGGATTCCCTCCAACAATTGCCCACCACCGAGGTCAGGCTCACGTAGACCAGTGAGCCTGAACTCTGTGGTGGGCAAGTTGTTGGAGGGAATCCTGAGGGACAGGATGTACATGTTTTTGGAAAGACGAGGACTGATTCGGTATATTCAACATGGCATTGTGCGTGGGAAATCATGTCTCACAAACTTGATTAAGTTTTTTGAAGAAGTAACAAAGAAGATTGATGAGGGCAGCGCAGTAGATGTGATCTATATGGACTTCAGTAAGGCGTTCGACAAGGTTTCCCTTGGGTGACTGATTAGCAAGGTTCGATCTCACGGAATACAGGGAGAACCAGCCATTTGGATACAGAACTGGCTCAAAGGTAGAAGACAGAGGGTGGTGGTGGAGCGTTGTTTTTCAGACTGTGACCAGTGGAGTGCCACAATGATCGGTGCTGGGCCCTCTACTTTTTGTCATTTGCATAAATGATTTGGATGCGAGCATAAGAGGTACAGTTAGTAAGTTTGCAGATGACACCAAAATTGGAGGTGTAGTGGACAGCGAAGAGGGTTACCTCAGGATCTGGAACAGATGGGCCAATGGGCTGAGAAGTGGCAGATGGAATTTTATTCAGATAAATGTGAGGTGTTGCATTTTGGGAAAGCAAATCTTAGCAGAACTTATACACATAATGGTGAGGTTCTAGGGAGTGTTGCTGAATAAAGAGATCTTGGAGTGCAGGATCATAGCTCCTTGAAAATGGAGTACAGGTAGAGAGGATAATGAAGAAGGCGTTTGGTATGCTTTCCTTTATTGGTCAGAGTATTGAGTACAGGAGTTGGGAAGTCAGGTTGCGGCTGTATTGGACATTGGTGAGGCCACTGTTGGAATATTGCGTGCAATTCTGATCTCCTTCCTATCGGAAGGATGTTGTGAAACTTGAAAGGGTTCGGGAAAGATTTATAAGGATGTTGTCAGGGTTGGAGGATCTGAGCTCCAGGGAGAGGCTGAACAGGCTGGGGCTGTTTACCCCGGAGTGTCGGAGGCTGAGAGGTGACTTTATCGAGGTTTACAAAATTATGAGGGGCATGGATAGGTTGAATAGGCAAAGTGTTTTCCCTGGGATTGGGGAATCGAGGACTAGAGGGCATAGGTTTAGTGTGAGATGGGAAAGATATAAAAGAGACCTACGGAGCAAACTTTTCACACAGAGGGTTTTACGTATATGGAATGAGCTGCCAGAGGATGTGGTGGAGGCTGGTATAATTGCAACATTTAAGAGGCATTTGGAATGGTATATGAATAGGAATGATTTGGAGGGATATGGGCCAGGTGCTGGCAGGTGGAACTTGATTGGGTTGGGATATCTGGTCGGCATAGACGGGTAGGACCGAAGGGTCTGTTTCCATGCTTTACCTCTCTATGACTCTATGACTCCATGACTCTTAATAAGAGGTACAGAACAGTGAAACATAAAATAAAAAAACGATAAATAAAATAAATGAAATAAAATTACGGAGCAGAATGAACACAAAGGAGTCGAAATGGGATAACCACCTGAAGTTGTTGAATTCAATTTTGAGACCAGCAGGCTGTAACATGCCTGGTCGGAAGATGAGAAGCTGTTCCTCCAGTTTGCGTTGAGCTTCACTGGAATATTGCTGCAGGCCAAGGACAGACATGTGGGCATGGGAGCAGGATTGTGTGTTGAAGTGGCAAGCCACGGGAAGGTCCGGGACCTGATTGCTTACAGATCGAAGGTCCTCAGCAAAGTGATCACCAAGGCGGTGTTCTGTCTCTCCGATAGGTTTTTCACTCAGCGAGTCATAAGTTCATGGAATGCCCTGCCAGTAGCAGTAGTGGACTCTCCCTCTTTATGGGTATTTAAGCGGGCATTGGATAGGTATATGGAGGATAGTGGGTGAGTGTAGGTTAGGTGGGCTTTGATCGGCGCAACATCGAGGGCTGAAGGGCCTGTACTGCGCTGTATTCTTCTATGTTCTATGTTCTATGATATAGAGGAGACCTCATTGGAGCAACAAATGCAATAGACCAAATTGAAAGAGGTGCAAGTAAAATGTTGCGTAATCTGAAATGAGTGTTTGGGGCCTTGGATGGTGAGCATGGAAGAGGTAAAGGGGCAGGTGTTGCACCTTCTGCGATTGCATGGGAAAGTGCTGTGTGTGATGGGAGAGCTGCTAGGTATGATGGAGGAGTGGAATAGGTTGTCCCGGAGGGAACGATCCCAGCGGAATGCAGACAGGGGGAGGGAAGGGAAGATGTGTTTAGTGGTGGCATCGTGTTGGAGTTGGCGAAAATGGCAAAGGATTATTCTTTGCATGTGAAGGCTGGTGGTTGCGAAAGGTGAGAACAACGGGGATCCTAACCTTGTTCTGGGAGGGGAGGGGGTGAGGGTCCTGGAGTGGGAGATGGACCACACACTGTCGAGAGCCCTGTCAACAACTTCAGGTGGGAACTCACGGTTGGAGAAGAAGGAGAACTTATTAAGAGCATCACTTTGGAATGTGGCATCATCAGAACAAATGCGATGGAGGCGAAGGAGCTGAGAGAAAGGGATAGAGTCCTTATAGGACGTAGGGTGAGAAGAGTTGTAGATCAGATAGCTGTGGGAGTCAGTGGGCTTGTAATGGATATTAGTAGATAGACTATTGCCAGAAATGGAGACAGAAAGATCAAGGAAAGGGAGGCAAGTGTTGGAGATGGACCAGGTGAAGGTGTTGGAGAGATGGAAACTGGAAGAGAAATCTATGAATTTTTCCACGTCAGGAAGAGTGCATGAAGCTGCACCGAAATAGTCATTGATGTACCGATCAAGCAGTTGTGGGAGGGGAACCGGGTCGGCCAGGGACAAGAAATGGCAGGCATAGCTCGGACCCAAACGGGTACCCATTGCTACACCTTTGGTTTGGCGAAAATGGGATGAGTTGAAGGAGAAGTTGTTGAGAGAGAGAACAAATTCAGCCAGGCGGAGGTGATTGGTGGTGGATGGAAATGGTTCGGGCCTCTTTTCGATAAAGATGCGAAGGGCTTTCAAGCCAACTTGGTGTGGGATGGAGATGTAAAGAGATTGCACATCCATGGTGAATAGAAGGTGGTTAGGGCCTGCGAATTGAAAGTTGTCAATGTGTCGCAGGGCATCAGAGGAATTCCAGGTATAAGTGGGGAGGGAGTGAACCAGAGGAGTAATGATGGAGTCAAGGTAGAAGGAAATATGTTCAGTGGGGCAGGAGAATGCTGACACAATGTGCCTGGCGGGACAATCCTCCTTGTGGATTTTGGGGAGTCGATAGAAACGGGCTGCCCGGGGTTGGGACACTATGAGGTTAGAAGCTGTGGGGGGAGGCATCTGGAGGAAATGAGGTCAGTCACGGTGTTGGAGACAGTGATGCTCAGTGGTGTGGTCATGCTCCAGGGGGAGGTCGGAGGAGGAATCTGAGGGTTGGCGCTCAGTCTCTGCGAGGTAGAGGTCAGTACACCAGACGACAACAGCAACCTCTTTGTCAGCAGGTTTGATGACAAGGTTGGGATTGGACCTAATGGAGCGAAGGGCAAAATGTTCGGAAGGAGAGAGGTTGGAATGGGTAAGAGGGGCAGAGAAATAGTGGTGGCTAATGTCCCGTCAACAATTGTCCATGAAAAGGTCGAGGGCAGGAAATTGTCCTGGCGGGGGTGTCCAATTAGACATGGAATATTGGAGGCATGTGAAAGGATCTGTGGAGCGGGGGGTGGACTCTTGCCCAAAGAAGTGAGCACGAAAGCGAAGGCGACGGAAGAAGAGCTCAGATCATGTCAAGCTTTGACAAAGGGTCAGTTATACTCGAAATGTCAGCTCTTTTTTCTCCTTACAGATGCTGCAAAACCTGCTGAGGTTTTCTCTTTTGGATTCAGTTTCCAGCATTGGCAGAAATTTGCTTTTATCCATAATCTCAACAAATGTGCTTGGAAAACAATTCATTCCGGATTAATTATAAGTGATATTGTTCGAACAGCAAGTCAAAAGCTGAGATTTCTTTGAGGATTTACTCCATTAATACCAACTAGCAATGCCCTAAAGGTTGTGAACAAATATTGATTTGGAAAAAGCTGCTAACCGCCAAAGTTCTGCTTAATATTAAGTCAGGACAGTGATTGAATAGATTTCACAGTCCTCTGAGGGGAATTCCAAAAAAGAAACAACTGAATCTGCTTTTCCCCCCAAATTAACCTGATAAAAGATGGTGTTCCATACCTCTCTAATAGGTTGTAAGTGAACACAGTCAGGGACACGACCACAACAACACAACAGACCTGAACACAATGAGATCGACAATAAATTGGAGAACAAAGCCCACCTGTTTGACAGTGCATAAACCATGTTAATTATCACCTTCCAACAACCAGGGGTTGTTCCAGAATGTTTACACAATGAAAGTGGCATTGCTACAATTATCCAAGAATACTTTGACAGCAGCTCTGAACTCGATGGGAACTGCAGAGGAATAAAACTAGGAATTGTATTGTTATAAATTCATTGTCACTGGATTTCAACCTGAAACTCCCTTCCTCTTAGCCCTGTGAATGTTGCTGCACCAGATGGTTTACTTAGTTTGAAATAGATTAAAATGTTTTTAAGTATATTATGACCGTTGCCAGTGACATTAAAGGTTAACGATAGGTTTTCAACTAATAAGATGCAAAATAATTTCTGATTATATGTTATGCCACTAAACATATCCCAGATAACTGAGGCACAAAGAAAATATGTAGCACATTTCCCTCTGCCTCACTCAAATATTCATTGTTGCCAACAACCAATTTCAAAACTCTTTGCAATCTGCCTTTTTTTCCTGAAGTGTTGGTTCTGATTGAAACAATTTAGTCAGGGCTCCTCATCAAATATTACATTTCTGGCGGAAAAAAAGTGGTTTTGAAGCGCAAGATAAAATGGAACTGTCTGAGATTCAGATATCCGATATGGACAATTTACAAATGGTCAGGACTAGTTGACAAGTTAGTCGGAGATAGCACTGAAACAAACAGTCTTAATCCCAGCAGATACATCTGCTCAATTCCTCACGTCAAATATATTCATTACAATTTTATATTCATCAGAGATACTAACCAGAGGATTAATGTGAACGAGAATGTGTTCACAAAGAACATAGATAACGATTGAGTCAATAAACTTAATAAGCCATTGTAATTAACAAAATTATTGAGGTGGGATATATCGCCAATTAAAGCACAACTCCGCAGGAAATGGATTATTCTCCAAATTATTTTTACATATTTTAAAAACATTTCTTAAACTGTGGAGTTTTGCATGCACTGCACAAAGCTAATACTGCATTCCAATGCACTTATGTTGAAGGAATGAGGGCAAGGTCATTTTCTTTTTAGCTGCTTTATAATGTACGAAAATGTTTTAAAAAGGTATGTATTGAAAACATGCTTCTGTCTGGAGTGCCCACTTTAGGTGATGTATAAATAGATGTGGGCAGTACGCTGGCTTAGTGGTGAGCACTGCTGCCTCATAGCGCCAGGTACCCGGGCTCGGTTTCAGCCTCAGGCGACTGTCTGTGTGGAGTTGTGGCATTTACGCATTCTCCCCATGTCTGTGTGGGTTTCCTCCCACAATCCAAAGATGTGCACGTCAGGTGAATTGGTCATGCTATATTGTCCACAGTGTTAGGTGCATTAGTCACCTTATGGGTCTGAGTGGGTTATTCTTCAGAGGATCGTTGTGGACTTGTTGGGCCAAATGGCCCGTTTCCATATTGAGGGAATTTAAATAAATGATCGTCACACTTAACTCATGTGAGCATTGCTTTATTGCAATAAATCAGTCAAATATATTAAATAAAATAAATATTACTCTATTTTCAGTGTTTGAATGAACCATGTGCTCTATTATCCTCTCGTTCATGCCTTCTGCAAACTTGTGAACTCTGCATATATCAGAATGCATAGATATAAAAGGCATTCTCTATGTTCACAGCAAGTGTATTCGCTTGGTTTTAGAGTAGATTTCATTCAGCATGAAAACAGGCAATTTGTCCCAACAATTACACACCGAACATCCGAACAGGAATTAGCCCGCGCAGACACACTCTCCCATACTATTTATTTACCCCTGACTAATGCACCCTAACCTATACATCCCTGAACACTATTTAGTATGGCTAATTCACCAAACTTGCACATCTTTGGATGGTGGGACAAAACAGGACCACACAGAGGACACACACACAGACATGCAGAGAATGTGGAAATCTCCATACAGACAGTCAACCAAGAGTAAAATCGAACCTGGGTCCCTGGCGCTGTGAGGCAGTACTGCTAACCACTAACCTACCATTTATGCGTCCTTGATCACATAAATCACGATCGCAGTTGTTCCCGGAAGAATGATATTTTATTGTAAAATGTAACTATTTAAAATGCATGGATTGGGAACACTTAAAAGCATGGTGCAGACTGATTCATTCAGTTAATGTTTTATTTTTTCCTGCAAATCCAGTTTAATCAGGGACATAAATTTAATTCACTCAAGTTACTTCAAAGCAGTGAAATTGATCTGTTCTTCATCGAATCGAGCAGAATTTCCAAACGGTCTTTGCCAATGATCTTTTCCAGCCATAAAACTTGAGTGTACTGTACAGCGGAATTGAAAGGTGTTTTCTTGATCAATTATAACTTGGCATTTTTTTCTCAAGAGTAAGAACTATTAGAACACTATACTTTTGAAATTCTATTTATATTTCTCGATGACTGATAAACTGTTTAAAGACAGACCTTGAGATTGAACCAGATAGTTGGGTTTAGATTAGGTTACATTACTGATAGTGTGGAAACAGGCCCTTCAGTCCAACAAGTCCACACCGACCCTTCTAAGATCAACCCACCCACACCCATTCACCGACAGCTGACAGTATGGGCAATTTAGCACTGCCAATTCACCTAACCTGCACATTTTTTGACTGTGGGAGGGAACCCACGCTGACATGGGGAGAATGTGCAAACTCCACACAGGCAGTCAACCAAGAGTGAAATCGAACCTGGGTCCCTGGCGCTGTGAGGCAGTACTGCTAACCACTAACCTACCATTTATGCGTCCTTGATCACATAAATCACTATCGCAGTTGTTCCCGGAAGAATGATATTTTATTGTAAAATGTAACTATTTAAAATGCCTGAGGCGGGAATTGAACCTGGGTCTCTGGTACTGTGAAGTAGCAGTGCGAATCACTGTCCAACAGTGCTGCCCACGGTTCTGAATTTTGATTCTAATGAGTGGATTAGTTTAATCATTAATTATTACTTCTAAGTATAAAATGTACCCGAAGGTATCTGTTTTCCCTTCATTTCCAAAACCTTTGCAATTTGACTTTCACATAATATTAGTCTTTATGAAATTTCAACTCGCATGCTGATTGCATTGAATAAGGAAACTGGAGCGATTCACTGTCGCCAACCATGTAAATAGTACAAAAACAATGTAGGAACCAGAAACAATTTCCCAAATATAACAAAACTTAATGTTACCCAAGCATATTCCCTCCTGAAAAGTGCAAAGATCACCAAATGACAACACTGAGGAACACCAATGTGTTTGCAGCAGAACTAGCTCTGCAAACATTTTCAACAGAACCAAGAACATGATGTATCCTCACAAAAAAAACAAATTGAAATTTAACAAAACTGCTCAATATTAATCAGGGGTAAATGTTGGGGAACGGGTCTGGGTGTGTTGCTCTTCGGCGGTTAGGTGAATTGACCATGCTAAATTGCCCACAGTGTTAAGTGTATTAATCAGGAGTAAATGTAGGCGAATGGGTCCGGGGGTGTTGTTCTTCGGCAGGTTCATGTGGACTTGTTGAGCTGAAGGGCCTGTTTCCACACTGTAGGTAATCTATTCTAATCTAATTTAATCTAATCTACTCTAAACGAAAGATTTAAGTGAATAAATAACAAGTCATAACAGCAGCCTTGTTTGTGAGGGGACTTACTTAACGACACTTAAAGCTTTCCAGCAGCAGTTCAGTTTACCTCCGCCCTGTAAACATTTTCTCATTATGTCATTCTTATGCAGTGCACAGTAGAGCAATTGAAGGCATATCATGATGAACCACTTTAAGGTCAAAACAAAATTAGTTCACTGGATAAATATTGCCACATTATAATTTTATGTTATAGTAAGTTTAGTTTCAATTACAAATCTGATCAATTCTGCAGTTTTAGATTTTAGTCCCAAATTTTATTTTCAATGAGGCTACTCAAAACAAACTTTTACTTAGTTTACAATTAGAACTGAGATTTTTTTTTAAATCCAATGCACGAAAAAGAATTTTTTTTCATCTCACACACTTCTGTGTTTCTGCCTTAAGTTGGTTTTCAGACAGTTACAAATGGATATAATGTTTTCAATCAAGCAGAAAACAATTGCCGTACAAGTTTAACAATGCAGAAATGATTCAGGAAAAAAACAAATAACTTCAAAAATATTGGTAATTAAAAGTAATCCAGAGAGTCCATCTCCTCACCAGAAAGAAAACACCAATTACAGAAAGCATGAAAACGCAGATCAATTCCACAATCTGAATACAATCCAAGCAACTCAGTATAACAGAATCAAGGAAAATAAAATCAGGATCCAATCCACTCAAAACAACAGATTTAAATGAAAGATAATCAAAACCCAAACAATTCGATTCAACAGAATCAAATAAAATAAGTTCAAAAGCCAATCAGCTTAATTCAACAAAACCAACTAAACACAAAGTCAGAAACAATCAAGTCAGTTCAACCGCATCCTTGAAAACAAAAGCAGAATCCACTCAATGGAACAGAATCAAATAAATCAATCAACAGAATGAAATATAGCACCGCAAGAAAATTTTATAAAACAGTTTTAACTTGCTTGTCATCAATAAAATTAACAAAATAAATGACAAAATACAATCATGGTAAGAACATTATGTATATAGGAATATACTCAAGAAATCAATAATGATATTTTAGCATATTTTAATCATGTTTGCTAATATTTTGAATATCTTTAAATTCTTAGCATTTGTTGTCAATAATGAGACTCACAGTCGGTGTGTCACTGAAATTAAACATTATTTATACCTTCCTGATAAAGAGACCTTAAGTGTTCCATGTAACCCAGCCACACAGAATGCCCATCTGATCAAAAAAAGAGAAACACAGAGAATCTGACTCTATCAGCACCATTTTTACTATTTGCTGAACCTTAATTGAAGCCGATAATCAGCTTGATCAAAAATCAATCCGAACCAAATCAAACTCAGCTCAGAATCTGATTTTCATTTAATTAAGGAATTATTCCCATGAATAGAACGTTAACAAAAAAAAGTTACTCAGAAATTTCAAGGGTTTTACCTGAAGTCACTGTCACCATGGTCCCTTGGCCCCAGTAATCAAAATAGCCACTCCACTGCATTGCACAGGAATAGATGGCAGTGTCTTTGATCTTCAGGTTCCCCATGTCCAAAGTGAAAATGTTTTTTGATGTGTCTTTGGACGCATAAATCGCTGGTGCATAGTTATTGCTGGATGAAGTATAGTAGTAAACTAGCCACTCCAGACCCTGTCCGGGAACCTGTCGGACCCAGTGCATGTAGCTGCTGCTCAGATCGAACCCGCTGGTTTTACATGTCAGTTTCAGGCTGCCTGCGGGACGGCCAGTCTCTGCCTCTGGCTGAGTCAAAACAACCTCCGACTGGACACCTTTAAAAAGAAAACAAATAAGCCATGAGCATTAACGCTGATGAAATGATGGCTGAGTCTTTTACATTCCTGCGGTCGACTAACATTGAGACAGTAACAAAGAGAGACTTGAACAAAAAACACTCACATGATAAGAAAGTCAGTAACAAACTGAGAAAAAGTGTCGACACAATCATTCTGATAAATTGTGTGAAACGGTTCTGTCAAGATCTTTCTGAACAATGCCAATCCAGAAGTGTTGAATTACGGTCTAGTACCCAGGATTGAAATGGCCATCGGAATGGGCAGACTAACAGCTTTCGCATGTTGGTGTCCTGCTGGAGGCTGTTAACTGGATCCTGGTATCAGCTTGCACAGCCCGAAAACATGGGCTCACGTATTTGCATGAGGTGATGCTTAAACATATACACAGCTTGAGATATTTGTTTTGCTGAATAGCTTCATTGGAAGTAAATTTGAGTAGCTTCAGGTCTGTTTCAGATGATAGTTGCTAGTATTTTGTTTTAAAAAAATAATTGGAAGTTAGCACCCTTTATTTCTACATTCATTCACAAGCAGATAAAACTAAAATCAAAGTTCAAACATATTACTAGCTAATATAAAAATTGAGCTTTTTTTCCCTGGACACTGCAAGTCTCTGTCGCACTACAAAATAACATGGAATTCATACAAAACATTTCAAAATTCAATTTAGGCAACTGAACACAGAGCGTGTCCAAAGGGATCATATTTAGAATATTCAATTAGAAGTTAACTCCCTTTAATCCTACATTCAACTACAAGCAGATAAAGCTAAAAAGAACTTCAATAATATTATTAGCCAACAAATTAGTGACTTTATTTTTACTGACACTCAAAGTTTCTCTCAGTTTACAAAATAACATTCCTTTTCTAATCTGCGTTTCTAAATTCAGTTTAGGCAGCCTAATATGGAGCATGTCTGAAGTGATTATGTTCAGAATGTGAGGGTATGTCACTAAACAGTTTGGACCCGGAGATTAGAAGCACCTCCTTACATTGCAGAATATCTCTGCTTGCATTTTTTTTTCAAATTGCTCCGACCCTAAAATGCATAGTAAAGGAAAGCTGTGTGCTGAGAAACAAAATGTGAGTGGGCAATGTTACATAACACCTAGGAAAACTTTTGAAAGAGCATCTAATGAACCACAACAGGACAGTCATAAGTTTTGTTTTAAATCCTCAACATCGAAACCATTGCAGGTAACTGTCTGGGTACACCAGGAGTGTTTGGTTAAATTAGAGTGTATTGCAATAAGCATTACCACGGATGTAGATCATAAACAGTACATTTCTCTGCTCACTGGTAGCTCTGACAGAGACAGTTAACTCATAAAAATCAGCAAAGATTCGCGGTTGCACCACACCAGTAATAACCATGCATAAAGGGCCCACTCGGTTTTAATGAGATACATGAATCAGAGATTGGTGCAACAAGTGACGTGAGTTTGAACCAATTCAAGTTTGTTAATTTACTTTGAGATGATAACAAATGTTACTGCAATGTGGGATTTTGGATCCATTAACTTCATATTCAGGAGCTTTAAATATACTCAATAAATAGGCTGAACTAACCAGAACGTCATTGCATTCAATGTCTTGTTTACTGATAGTCATACAGTGAATGCTGTATTCAGTGACTTTCCTTTTTAAAGAAGAAATGTCAAGTGAAATGTATCCATTGTAGGTAATTGGGAAAATATAGTGTGTTTGGTAGGACTTTGCTTTAGTTGATTCATTTTCCCTTTAATCGGCCAGATACAACAGTTGGCAGCAATTCAGCTGACTACAGAAAAGTTCCTTGAGTTCCCAGTTTCACTTAATGGAAGCAGGTGGAGTTTCTGCAGTGGATCAAAGATATTTTGTCTCACTGTTGACCAGTTGGTGGAAAACCAACTGCAAACCATAACCGCCACCTCCACAGAAAGAAATCTACTCAGCAACAATGCTGGAGGAAAGTTTATTTTTCAGTTGTGTAACTTGGAGAACTAGTCCCTCTTCTCATTGAAGGAAATATTTGCCGAGTCTCAGACACAACCTGAACATCAACAGTTCGTTCAAGAATCAGTACACTGTTTAATATTGAGAAAAATTGATAAATAGTCAGAGAGTCATGGAGTGATACAGCATGGAAACAGACCCTTCGGTCCAACCAGTCCATGCCAGACATAATCCCAAACTAAACTTATCCCACCTGTGCGTACTTGGCCCATATTCTTCCAAACATTTGATATTCAGTTACTTATTCAAACGTCTTCTAAAGGTTGTAAGTATCCACCACCAAATCAACCCACACACAAACCATTCTGTGTAAAAAGTTGTCTCTGCTATGTTTTTTTAAAATTATTCTCCTCTCATTGTAAAAACATGTTCCCTATTGTTGAAATCCCCCACCATAGGGAAAATACGCCAATGTCTTAGTCAAAAATTGAAAACAGTCCCAGCTCCAAACATTTGCAAAATATGAATCTTCCTTGAGTCCAAAAATAATTGTCCCCTTTGATCAATGATTTCTAAAACTTACTCACTTATCTGTGATGAAGGACGTTTCAAATAAACTCTGAAGTGCAATTGGTTCACATCAATCGGGTTAAATAACATTTCGTGTTACTCCACACAAAAACAAAAACAAGCAAGTTTGTTGACATGAATTGCACTGAGGAAGTTTACGATGGATTCTTTTATCAATCAATATCATTTCCAATGTTATGAAGTCTCGTCTACCTTCTGTGCAATGGTCTGAATTTTAAGTTGTGTCTGACTGCAGATGAAACTGGCTGATCTGGGTAAAAGTACAGTTTGTGCCTTTCACATTGTTAATGTATATTGCTGACTTTAGTTGAATAAAGTGATGTTGTCCCAGGCATAGTCTGGCACCATTAATTAGACCATTAATTTCCACATCACTAGCCAGACTATCAGGTGGAGTTTATTGATATGTGATATTTTTGAAACAAAAGCTTCATACATTCGCAGTATGAATCATGTCAATTAGAGCCATTCACCTTTCCACTCATGGCTTTATAAACTTATATGAGGTCACCACCACCCCCCCAAACTCTCACCCTCCAGTTAAAAATGTTCCAGTCTATCTGATTTTCCAACGGTGGTTCAGTTCCCTCACATTCTGCTGTGAAAGGTCCCCAGCCACCCCAGCTCCACAGAGAGCGTCCCTTGTTACTAGTTCAAAGAAATGAAAGAAACTTCTGCCAACATATTGTTCAATTTTATTTGGCTTCAAACACCATCAAAAATACACATTCGTGTCATTGCTGATTGATGGGAGAATGCCGTGTACACAGTATCTGCTGAAATACCTGCAGTACCACCCTGAATCTGGTTCGCAGGTTCACCTGTTGCTCACAAACGCAGCCAGACATCAGGGAATAGTGAACATCGCCCACCCCCACCCCTCCACCCTTCCCCTCAGTACTTTTCACTTTGTGAAATCCGTGTTGTCAATAATCAGTTAAAATACAACTTTTATAAACTTTCTTAATTCATGTTGCTGATTTGGCTGAATAAAGGTATGTTGTTGTCAGCACTTCTGGGGAATTTGTCTGCATTTTTTTCATGTCAGTTTAGAATGATATTAAGTCAAGAATAGTCAAAATATCATGAGGAACAACGTTTAGAAATGGGCCTATTAGCTCCTCAGGGCTGTACCAACTGTTTGAATGTTTGTACAGTTCTGCCCCTACTTTTTCCCCGTAAGCCAGGATTTCCAGCAATAGAGATCATATCTATGTTGATAATGGATTAGAGTGTACACAATGTTCACGAATGTTTACAGTGCTGTCACCTGCAGGGTTATGGACAACATGCTATAAATTGGGTGTTGGCTGGAAGGCTCTGTCTTCACGTGAAACAGATGCGATGGGCGAAGTGACCTCCCTCTGTCGTGAAAACTTTCGACTACTCTAAATTCATCTTTCCTACTTTGTCTCGTTCAGAGGCTCTAATTCACATGGTTCAGACTGGAAATATTCCAAGCATTCGTTTCAATGAGATCAATACACTCCACCTGATACTCTGGCTGGTGATTTGGAAACTAATGGTCTAATTAATGGTGCTAGACGATGCCTGGGACAGCATCACTTTATTTAACGAAAGTCAGCAATATGCATTAACAATGTCAAAGGCACAAACTGTACTTTACCCAGATCAGCCAGTTTCATCTGCAGTCAGACTCAAAATTCAGACCATTGCACAGAAGATAAAGAAGCCCTCACAGCATTGGAAATGATTTTGTTTGATAAAACAGTCCATCATAGACTTGCTTAGAGCGAATCGTGACAACAAACTTGCTTGATATCTTTTTGTATGGGGAAACACATGAAATGTTACTGTATTCTGACTGATGTGAACCATTTGCACTTCAAGTTATTTGAAAACGTCCTTCACAACAGATATGTGAGTAAATTTTAGAAATCATTGATCAAAGGGACAATTTTATTTGGATTCAAGGAAGATCCATAGTGATATTTTGAAAATGTTTGGAGCTGTAATAACTTTAAATTTTATTTAAGACATTGGCATACAGTGCACAACTTCACAATTTGTTGTCAAATGAAACTCGCAACCACTGTGAATTATCGCCTGATGTCTCAGAATTTAACAAGGACCTCGCAAGGTTCGTGGAATGGACCAACGAATGATTCATGAAATTTAACAAGGGCATTTCTGAAATGATTAATTTAGCTAGGAAGAATGTAGAGACACATTTATTCATTGGAAATGAACAGAATATGACCGGCCTGTTCTTGGTGGAGTGGGATAGGGAGTTAAAGTGTTCAGCCATGGGCCGTGGGGTTGGTTGACATGGGTGTCACAGAGATGTTTTCTGAAATGATCAGCAAGTTAGTGTCCTGTCTCCCTGATGTAGAGGAGACCGCATCAGGTGGAACAGAAACAGTGGATGACATTTGTGGAAGTATAGATAAATTTCTCTGGGATGTGGAAGGATCATTTGGAGCTTTCTCGGAGGTGAGGGGGAGGTGTGGCCGCAGGTTTTGCACTTTCTGTGGTGGCAAGGGGAAGTGACAGGGGTGGGGAGTGTGCTGGTGGAAGGGCATGGACCTGACGAGGGAGTCGCGGAGGGAATGGTGTCTCCAGAATGCAGATAGGGGTAGGGAAGGAAATATATATCGAGCGATGGGATCTGTTTACAGGTGGTGGAAGCAGCTGAGGATGATATGATGTGTGCAAGGTTGGTGCGTTGGAAGTTGAGGACCAGGAGGGTTCCCTGTTGCAATCGGAGAAATGGGGTTCAAGGGCATCGTTGATCACGTGGGAGGGGAAATTGCAGTCTTTGAAAAAGGAGGTTATCTGGGATGTTTTATGGTGGAACTGGTCCTCCTAGGAGCAGGTGCGGTGGAGGCAGAGGAATCGACAACACGGAATGGCATTTTTACAGGAGGTCGGTTGGGAGGAGTGTAGTGTAGTTAGCTGTGGGATTCAGTGGGTTTGTCGTAAAAGTTTAGTCGGTCACTGGAGACAGAGGTGGAGAGGTCTAGGAAAGTGAGGGATGTGTCCGAGATGGTCCCTGTGAAGTTCAGGTCAGGGTGGAAGGTCTTATTAAAGTTGATGAACTGTTCAACCTCCTAGTGGTAGCATGAGGTGGCGTTGATACAGTCATCAATGTAGCGGTGGTAAAGGTGGGCAATGATACCGGTGCAGCTGTGGAAGATTGACTGCTCCACAAATCTGACGAAGAGGCAGGCATAGCTGGGGTCCATACACGTGTCCATGGCCACCCCTTTGTTTTGAAGCAAGTGGGAGGTTTGAAAGGAAATGTAGTTGAGGTTGAGCATGTACTGCTTGGGTTGGCATGACAGGAAGATACGGAGGGCTTTGAGGCCGACATCATGGCGCTTGGATGTGTACAGGGCCTGGACATTCTGTTCACTCTGGGGCTTATCAATAGCTTGCAGTTATTATGGAACTGCAAGTGCAATGGCTGGGACCTCGGAGAAACCAATGTTTAAGTCTTCTGCTTGAAGCAAATTTTGACCAGAACATAGAAACACCACACAGCTCACTGTCGGAAATGCCAGTGCTGCAACTTTTAATAATACTTGAAACTTTGTTAAAAATAGGGATTTTTTAGTCTTAGTTTCTGAAATAATCAACAAAATAATTAACCGTTAGAACAAACTCTTTCAAAGAGAGAGGATTTGCAAAGTTTGAAACCATACAGTGCTGTGGTTTATTTGAATTCAATGTCGGTCAGAGTTAGATACAGCCAAGGTGATCTCTCCATGTATTGATTCTATTAATCTGACACACCGACATGCCAGGGAAAAACAATGACTGCAGATGCTGAAAACCAAATACTGGATTAGTGGTGCTGGAAGAGCACAATAGTTCAGGCAGCATCCAACGAGCAGCAAAGTCGACGTTTTGGGCAAAAGCTATTCCTGATGAAGGGCTTTTGCCCGAAACGTCGATTTCGCTGCTCGTGGAATGCTGCCTGAACTGCTGTGCTCTTCCAGCACCATTAATCCAGTACACCGACATACCTGTCTGTACAAAACTGTATTATTTGTTTAGTTGATCAAAATTTAGGAAATTTAGGAAACAGATCAAACAGAATGTATTCGGCTGGGAAGGTGATGGATACAGAAGACAGAATCAAAAGCTGGGAACATTAAATCTGAAGAGAGACTAACAAGTAGTACACGATCAAAGACATGAAAAGGTGCATGTCGATGTGCTCCAGACGTCAGTGAATCGAATGAGGTTTTTAGATGGTCGAGAGACTCGTTGAATGACGTCCTGGAATCAGACCATGAAACAGAGATCGAACGGTCGATTTGCAAATGTCACTTCAATATGATCACTTCACACTCTGTGTCCTGATATAGGCCACATTGCCAGATGTTTCCACCAGATTGCATCCCCTGGGTTTATTTTCTGATCAAAAGTGAGATGTGTGGCTTGCTGCTGGCACATCGAAACAGGAAGTTGCGCGCCAGCTGAGAATGATACATCAGGCGTTACGTTCGGTATTATCAGCACAAACAATCTTCCTACCTCTGAGGATGAACACACACTGACAGTGTCAAGAACAAACGGACAGATTGTTGTTGGTCTGAACATTGTATTCAATTCCATTCCCATTTTCCAGAATGAAACTGAAGAGACACAAGATTATTTCAGCGAGAGTAAATTATATGTCAGAGAGATAAGAAGAGTTATCATCGGGTGAAAGGAGCTAAATGACAATGTGTAGTTTCACTCATAAACCTATGTTTAAAAGTAGAAAGCTTGAGGCAAGTTAATAAATTAATCTAAGAGACAGCATTCATTAAAAGTTGGAATTGTAAGGTTTAAGCAATAAAATTCAGCATGGATTTGGTGGAAGTGTATCATATCGGAAGTGGTTGATTCTGTTTTTCGGAGAGGCAATGAGATGTGACATCGGGTGTAAAAAGTGGATGTAATGCTTCTTGACTTCAATCAGGTGTTTGACCAGATCTTGCACCTTCAATAAGGTAAGGGTTCGTGGGATCTGGTGCAGTTTGGCAAGTGCATTGAAGGTTTATTTGTTGGCAGAAGGCAATGGTCGAAGGTAGTCATTGTGAAGACATCTTGTGTCCTGTGGCTTACTATATGACTTGGTGCTGGAGCCTTTGCAGTTTGCAGCGTATATGAACGGTCTAGTCAAGAATGTAGCAATTTTGATCAGTAAGTTCAAAGATGAGGTGAAAAACGTTCGGTTTTGCAATTAATGAGGAGGAAAGCCAGTGTGACATCGATGACCTTGCCTCTCGGAGAGAAGAATTGAAAACAGAACATTATACTCTAAAGTCTGTAAAGTAAAGCATTTTCGAGACTAACAATTTAAGCGAATATACGATGTATTGTTGGAATCTGCAGAAGACAAAGGATAAGCAATCTTCTGTTGTGAATATCCACATTATGGAGTGGGGGTTGGAGTTATAGTCTGGAGATATTGTGGCTAGACCATTCATTCAGGAAACAGGGGTCAGAGCCCACAGTGCTGCCACATCCAGTCGTGAATTAAAGTTGATAATTAAACAACTCATTAAAGGAATAAGCTCCACAAATATTCCCTTGCTCTGCTTTGGAGAGCATAACACATCAGTGCAAAAGTTAAGGCTGAAGCATTCACAGCAATCTTCAGCCAGAAGTGCCAATTGTCTGATCCATCTCAGCATCTTCCATAGATCACCAATATCACAGATACCTGTCAGCAGGGAATTCGATTTTCTCCATGTGAAATCAAGGCAATGATGGGCGGGGGGTGGGGGGGGAGGGGGAGGGGAAGGGGTGTGTGTGCACTGGTTACTGCAAATGCTATGGAGCCTGAAAAAATTCTGTCAATAATAGTGATGACTTGTGCTAGCCAAGCACTCCCAGTTCAGCTAAAACACTGGCATTGACAATGTGGCAAATAGGCCAGGCACGTCCTGTGCACAGAAAATAAGTCAAACCACCCTGGCGAATTACTGCCCCATCAGTCCATGCTTAATCATGAGTTAGATGTAGGAAGGTGCTATCAAGCAGCACTAGCTCAGCAATAACCTGCGTAAATGTGGGTTACGCAAGGCCTACTCAGCTCATTTCCGAATTACAGACTTGATTTAAACATGGACAAAAAAACTGAATTTCAGAAATGAGGGGAGAGTGACAGCCCTTCATATTCAGATCACATTCTATAGGTGAAAACCTCCCTGCTGCCTGCAGTCATACCTCACACATTGGAAGATGGCTCTGCTTGTTAGAGGTCAGTCGTCTCAGCCAAAGCAAACCTCTGTTGGAGTTCCGAAAGAAATAGTTCTTGGCCCAATCATATTCAGCTGCTTCAGCAATGACCTTCCCTCCATCAAAAGGTCAGAAGTGAAATCTGCATTAATCTAGCACTTTTTTGTGACTCCTCAGTCCACATTCAAACGCAAAGAATCTGGACAATACCTCGACTTGAGCTGATAAGTGGCACATAGCATTCACACCACTAAACTGCGAGACAATGACCATTGACAATAAGAGACAATCTAACCAAAACCCCTTGACATTCAATAGTGTTACCATCACTGAATCCCTCACCATCGACACCAAGGGTTTTATTGTTCATTAGAAATTGAGCTGGACACTCCACAGAAAGAGAATGGTTGTACGAGCAGGCCAAAGGCTAGGAATACGATAGCGAGTAATTCACCCTCCTGACTCGCAAAGCCAATTGACTGTTTAAGAGACAGAGTTCAGGAGGCTAATAGCACAGCTTGCCCCTTGACTGGCTAGGAGCATCTTCAACTGCACTCAAGAAGCTTGGCATTGTCCAGGACAAAGCAACCCACTTGATCAGTAGCACATCCACAAGCGTCCATTGCCTCCAAAACTGATTCTTAGGACCTGCCATATGCACGATCTAAAATACTACACTGCAGTAACTTAGCCACTTTCTTAGACAGTACCTTCCCACTACCACTTGCATCTTTAAGGACAGGAGCAGCAGATACATGGGAACAGCATCACTGAAAGCTCCTCTCTAAAACACTGGGCATCCTGACATCGAAATATTCACCGCTATTATTTCTGTCTCTCATAACCCCTTCATCAGGTACCCTAATGAAGGCCTCATGCCCGAAACGTCGATTCTCCTAATCCTCGGACGCTGCCTGACCTGCTGTACTTTTCCAGCACTACAGTCTCGACTGAGAAGCCAAGCAAGATGGCAGGCCTTCAAAAAGATAGCTGATGACCACCTTCTTGGGATATGTGACTAACTTTTTCATAAGTCAGTGAAGAATTCAAAAAATGCAAATGAAAGTGAGTCAGGCTCTTCAGACAGAGTCCGATACAGATTTTAGATTGATGATTGGATGCAAAGTCTCCTGTGATGTTGCTGTGAACAGCAAGAGAGGTCTTGCCAGTATTGCACTCCAATATTTGTTCATGCTGCAACGTGTCAGATTTATTGCATTTCTGTTTGTGACCGCTTTCTGTGCATTTCCAATATTAGGATCACAGTGGTGATATCATGACCCCAGTATTCCCAAACTCCAGTTTGATGCTGAATGGACGGGGTTTAGAATACCATTGTTTGCCCAGGTTGAAATTTAAATTCAAAGAAAGCCTGGAATCGGAAAGAAATCCAAATGGTGACCATGTAACCCGAGTCAATGGAAAAAATACAAAAACAGCTGGTTCACGAATGACAAGGCATTTGTCACCTTTACATGGTCTGGCCGACATGAGATTGCAGACCCACTGGGAAGTAATTGACTGTGTTCTGAAGTGGCTTCGGCAAGCTATTAAATGGGCAATTGGGATAGGACTCATTGCTGACCCTAACCAGAAAGTAATACATATAACAAAACCTCACAACAACTATATCAATTAAATGTAATTGTTGCGGCAGTTCCTGATGTCATTTCAAGTATTTCACGTGAATATTCTAAAATGCACTTTGAGTGATTTGCACCGTCTGAACGGACTACAATGTAACTCAGTGGGACATTCAGAGTAGATCCAGTTCAACATCGAAGTTTAATTGCAGAATTTTCAGCATTGAATTTTTAACCTAAATAAAAGTTTTAAATTGTGTTTATCGTCCAGAAATAAATAATATATGTTGCAATGCGTTGTCATAAATTTGTATTTACTTCTGAAAATGGTCAACATTCTTAAATAAAATTGTTTCGATTTGAATCTTACCAACAAATCATTTCTTTCATCTGGCTTTGTTGTTACCATCACTTCCTTGAAACCAATTATGCACTTATGCAAATAAACACCGAAATAGAATTCTCAGAATAAATTAGAGAACAACAAAACCCCAATTTATATTTCCCCACAAGCACAGCACACGAATTGTGGAAAAATGCAAATAACTCAATGGATTCCAAGACTAATTGATGTTAGGCATTCAGCACGGTGCTGATCAAAAGGCTGCTGCATAAGATAAAGATGCACAGTCTTACGGGCAATTCATTTGCATGGACAAAAGATTGGTTAACGAACAGAATACAAAAGGTGGGGATAAATGGGTGTTTTTCGGGTTGGCAATCAATGGCTAGTGGTGTGTGTCAGGGATCAGTGTTGAGAATGCAACTGTTTACAATTGTTGGGACTGTAATTGTTGACAATTCAGGTCGATGGCTTCGAGTTAGAGACTAAGTGTAGTGTGTTGTAGTTCACAGAAGCCACTTAAATGAGTGATAGAGCAAAGCGTGCAGGACGATATAGACAGGTTAAGGGTGTGGGCAAGGGTCTGGCAGATGGAGCACAATGTTAGTAAACGTGAGGTCACCCATTTTGGTAGGAATAATAACAAAGTGGACTACTTTAAAATGGTGAAAAATTGCAGAATGCTGCTGTGCAGGGGGCCCTGGGTGTTCTTGTGCATGAAACACAAAAGTATGGTTTGCAAGCGCAGCAGCTAATTAGGAAGATAAATGGAATAGTGTTTTATCATAGGCAGTGGATAGAATTTAAAATTAGGACTTTGTACTGCAGCTGTATAGGGCGCTGGTGTGGCCACACCTGGAGTACTCTGTACACTTTTCATCGCCTGACATGAGATGGCACTGGGATGGGGTTTGCTGAGGAGGTTGATTACGTTGATTCTGGAAAGAGAGGGTTGGTTTATGAGGAGAGATTGAGCAGACTGGGATTATACTAATTGGAATTTAGAAGAATGGGGGAGAGGCGTTGTAAAATTATAAATGGAAAAGATAAGACAGAAGCAGGAAGGCTGTTTCCATAGTTGGGTGAAATTAGATGCTCAAAATAAGGGCGACAGATTTAGGTCTCAGTTGGGGATGAAGGTCTTCACCGAAAGGGTTGTGAATCTGTGGACTCCCCTGACTCGTGAAGCAGCTGAGTCTAACCTGTTGAATGTTTTAAAAATGAAGATAGATTTTTGAACAGTAAAGGAATGAAGGGTTCTAGTGAGCGGGTGGGTAAGTGGAGTCACAATCCATTGAAAGATGATCCATAACGTTATTGAAAGGCAGAGCAGGCTCATGGGGTCAGATGGCCTACTCGTGATCGTATTTCTTATGTTCGGATGTTGTTATGTTCTAACAGGCTTCCAATCCACAAAGTAATGATCTCTGACTACTAAATAAAAACAGAAAGAACTGTGGATGCTGTGTATCAGAAACAAAAACAGAAACTGCTGGAAATGCTCCGAAGTTCTGGCAGTATCTCTGGCCTGAAAGACTCACCAGTTTATGGTTCCCTGGCTTTTCCATACAACTTTCTTCAATAATGGCGCCACATTAGTCACTCTCCAGACTTCTGGCATCTCATCGATGATTATCAGCGATACAAATATCTCAGCAAGGGGTCCAGGAATCTATTCCCTAGCTTCCCACAAAGGTCTGGGAAATACCTAATCAGATCTCTCGGATTTATTTCCATTTTTCTACCTTAAGACCTCCAACACCTCCTCTTCTGCAAGGCGAACTCATTTTAAGATCACTTTATTTATTTCCCAAGTTCCTTAGCTTCCATGCTCCTGTCTCCTGTAAAAAGTGAATGCAAAATATTTGCTTCGTGTCTCAGCCATCTCCTGTGGTTATATGCAGGAAAGCCATGTTGATATTTAAGGGCTGTATTCTCTCCTTAGTTATTATTTTAACCTTAAAATAATTTTAGAATCTTTTCGGATTCTCCTAAATTCTATTTGCCATAGCAATTTCATGTCCGCTTTTTTCCTTCATGATTTCCTGTTTAAGTATACTCCAGCTGCCCTTATACCCTTCTCATGATTCACTCAATCCCAGCTGTCTTTTACTGATGAATGCCCTCTTTTGTTCTGAACAGGAGTTGCAATTTCCCTCATCACTGAGCTTTCCCCATTCCTTGCCCTTCACACAAATAGAAACATACCATCACTGAACTCTCATTTTGTCATTCTTAAGGCCTCCCACTTGTCAGCCTTCCCTTTACCTGTGAATAACCTCCCCCAACCAACTTCTCAACGTCTGGCTACACCCCAGTTTGAAACATTCATGTTTAAAACAATTCTTTCCTTTCTCCTATCCATTATTATTAAACCTATTGAATTCCGAATACTTTCCCTGAAGCCTGCCCCTATGGACATCTCAGTCACTTGCCCTGCCTTGGTTCCCAAAAGAAGGTCAAGTATTGCGAACTGTCTAGTAGGTGCATCCACATATTGAATAACAATTTTTTATTGTACATTCTTAATCAATTTCTCCTCATTCCAAAATCTTTACGCTATCCCAAACTCCGTTTGGAAAGTTAAAATTCTCTACCATCGTCCTTTTTTCTTACAGATACCTGAGACCTCCTTTCATATTCGCTTGTGAATTTCCCACTGACTATTAGGAGGCCCATTTTACAATCCAAGCTAGGTGATCGCCTCTTTCTTAGTTTTAAGTTTCATCTATATCATATAACTTCACTGGGCAGTCTCTAAGAAATAACCTCTCTCCATCCAGCTGTAATGTTCTCTCTAACCAAAAGCAGCACTCCACATGCTCTCTTGCTCCTCTGTCTATAAATTCTATAGCATCTATATCTTGGAACATTAATCTGCCAGTCCTGTTCATCCCTGAGCCACATTTCTGTAATGGTAATGATATCCTTGTCTCACATTCCCATGAATGCCCTATGTTCATCTGTTTCACATGTCAGGCCTCTTGCATAGAAGCAAATGCAATTTAGCAGTCTTACCTCGCTTTTGCCAAACTGTTGTCTGCCTTGACTTCTAGAATTGCTCACCGCATCTCACCTCAAAAATTTCTCTTTTCTCACTATATTGTTGCTTCCCACCATTCCCACTTACTAGTTTACAACCTTTAGCTTACTGCTAGCAAATTTCCCCACAAGAATATCGGTCCCCTTCCAATTCAGCTCCCTCTTATACAGGTCATTTCTATCCCTGAAGAGATCCCAATGATTGAGAAATAGGAAACCGAACCCCTGCAGCAGCTCCTCAGCCACACATTAGCTGCTCTATCTGATTGTTCTATCTAATCTCAATATTCCATTAGTTTTTAAACAAATCCCAACTTGATGTTTGCCATCCTTATTGACAGTTGAAATAAAAGCTGACTTTTTGTGGTTCGGAGATGTGGACTTACCGTAGATTTCTGAATTCAATCTCTATCTTGCCTGTTAAATGCATAACTTCACTGTTTATGTCTGTTCTCATTTATTTCATCCACGTTACATTATTATGCAAAGCTCCTTGTTCACTCTTTCGTCCCATCTGTATCCCTCTGAAACTTCTTTTTGTGTCACACTCACCACTTGCCTCTGCTCGAATTTTTGAGTCATTCGCAAAGTTCCTAGAATATATTCACTTCCTTCATCTAAGTCATCAAAATATTGTGTATATTTTTGTGTCCTCAGAACTGATTTCTGTGGTCCTCCACAGATTGACATCCTGTAAAATAAATCTCTTAATCAAACATTTCTGATTGGGATTTCAAAGATCCTCTCTCCATGTTAATACAGTACCTCTAAAGCCAAGGCTCCTATCTTATTCAGTACTCTTATGCATGGGTGCTATCAAACACCTTCAGGAAATCAAAACGTATTACAGTCACAGTTTCCTCCATTTTCTCAAAGAATATCAATACTTTTATTAGGCAAGATTTCCATTTCGTAAAACCATTCCCAGTGTTCTGCTGTAACATCTTTTTTTAAAGACTCCACCATTTTTTCAATAAATGATGTTAAACTAAGTTGCCTCAGTCAATCTTTTTTGTGCCTTAACTTTTTATGAGTGAAGGTGTTGGTTGAAGGATCTACAATCAGCCGTCACTTCCACCTGCTGGAGAAGCGCTGCCATTGCATCTACTGTGAAAATCTCAACAAAATCTTTCTATGTTCATTTACTGAGAAAGCAATTCCACAAATGTTCTAGCTCATCACCTTCGGCTGGCGGTCCCAGATTTTAAGAAGCAACTCATTTAAAGTCAACAAGGATAATTAGCATCAAACCAAGATCAATATTTGAGCAAAAATATCTCAATTCCTGGTCACGTATTTTTGTTCATCTCTTTTTAAGACATTAGCTTCGACAAAGTGGAGACTGTGTGGGTGGAGCTGTGAAATACCAAGGGACAAAAAACATTAGAGGGTGTCATGCACAGACCCCCAGACTGCAGTGGTTATGTTGGAATAGCAGTAAACAGGAAATTAGCCAAGCATGTGATATGGAGTCATCGGTGATCATGGGGGTTTTTTGTCTGCATCTTCATTGGACAAATCAAACTAGCCACAATGTCTAAGAAGGGGAATTCCTGGAGTACATACGGGATGGTTTTCTGAACCAAAATGTGGATGAACCAACTAGAGAGCAGGCCATATTCGACTGGGTACTGTATAATGAGAAGGGAATCATTGCAAATCTAGCTGCGTGAGACTCCTTGGGGAAGAGTGACTATGACATGATACAACGTTTTTATCAAGATGGAGAGTGAGCTAGCTGATTTGGAGACTAGGATGCTTAATTATAATAAAGGAACCTATGAAGATATATAAGGCATGAGTTGGCGTTGATGGAATAGTGAAAGTTGCTTCAAGGTGTGACAGTAGATAGGCATTGGCAAATATTCAAGGAAATCATGGGGAACTGCAACAACTATTTATTCCTGTCTGGTACAAAAGCAAAATGGATAACAGGGCCAATCCATGGCTTTTAAAAGAAATTAGATAGTATCCAGTTGAAGGGAGAAGCACAGAGATTGGCCAAGAAAAATAATAGGTCTGATGTTTGAGAGCAATTTCGAATTCAGCAAAGAAGGACTAAGAGATTGATGAAGATGGGGAAAACACAGTACAAAAGGAAGTAAGCTTACAGGGAACATGGAGACTGACACTACAAGGTTCTACTGTACATGAAGAGAAAGAGATTGGTGAAGACGAATGTAGGTCCCTACAGATAGAAATGGGGAAATGTATAACAAAGGACAAAGGAGCAGCTGAGCAACTGAATACATACTTTAGTTCTGTCTTTCAAAAAAAGGACAGTTGTACAGGAGGTTGGTGAGGCTGCAGTTGGAGCATGTGTTCTGTTTTGGTCACCTTGCTCGAGAAAGGATGTTATTAAACTGGAAAGAGCGCAGGAGAAAGTTATGAGGATGTTGCTCGCACTCAGTAGTCTGTGTTATAAGGAGAGGCTGAACAAGCTAGAACTTCTTTTCTCGGCAGTCTAGGAGACTGAGCGGGGATAGAACATAGAACATAGAACAATACAGCACAGAACAGGCCCTTCGGCCCACGATGTTATGCCGAACTTCTATCCTAGATTAAGCACCCATCCATGTACCTATCTAAATGCCGCTTAAAGGTCGCCAATGAATCTGACTCTACCACTCCCACGGGCAGCGCATTCCATGCCCCCACCACTCTCTGGGTGAAGAACCCACCCCTGACATCTCCCCTATACCTTCCACCCTTCACCTTAAATTTATGTCCCCTTGTAACACTCTGTTGTACCCGGGTAAAAAGTTTCTGACTGTCTACTCTATCTATTCCTCTGATCATCTTATAAACCTCTATCAAGTCACCCCTCATCCTTCGCCGTTCCAACGAGAAAAGGCCGAGAACTCTCAACCTATCCTCGTACGACCTACTCTCCATTCCAGGCAACATCCTGGTAAATCTTCTCTGCACCCTCTCCAAAGCTTCCACATCTTTCCTAAAGTGAGGCGACCAGAACTGCACACAGTACTCCAAATGTGGCCTAACCAAAGTCCTGTACAGCTGCAACATCACCTCACGACTCTTGAATTCAATCCCTCTGCTAATGAACGATCTTACAGAATTGTACAAAATTATGAGAGGCATGCACTCAGTCATTTTTTCCAGGGTTGGGGAATCGAGGATTAGATGGCATTAGTTTAAGGTTAGAGGGGGAAAGAATAAAAGGGAACCTGAGGAGCAATTTGTTTACACAGAGGCTGGTATGAATATGCAATGAGCTGCCAGTGAAGTGGTTGAGGTGGGTACGTTAACCACATTTAAAGGCATTTGGACAAATATACGAATAGGAAAGGGTTAGAAGGATATGGACCAAATGCAGGGAAATGGGGTTAGCATGGGTGGACATTTTGGTCAGTATGGACCAGTTTGGGCTAACCGACCTCCCTTTGTGCTGTAGGACTCTCTGACTCGAAGTTACAAATCAAGTTCCAGAAATTCTGGAGAATGCAAGATTTAGTGAGAGGGAAGAACTGAGGAAGGTCAATATTAGTAGAGAAATGGTGCTGGGAATTTGAGGGGATTGAACCCGATAAATCCTCAGCGCATGATAAATCTGCATCCCAGAGCACTTAAGGAAATAGTTCTAGAAATAGTGGATGTTTTGGTTGTCAGGATTCTTTAGATTTTGGTACAGTCCTTGCAGATTGGAGGGCAGCTACTGCCACTCCAACACTCAGAATAAAAGACACAGAGAAACCAGAGAATTCTAGACCAGTAAGCTTCAAATCAGTAGTGGGGTAAATTCTCAAATCCTTTATCAAGTACGTTATGGCAGAACATTGAGAAAGCCGTGGCAAAATCAAACAGAGTCAGCATGGATTTATGGAGGGGAATCATGCTTGACAAATCTATTGGAATTCTGTGAAAATGTAACTATCAGAGTTGACAAAGCGGAACTAGTCAATATGGTATATTTGTACTTGCAGAAAGCGTTTGTCAATGCCCCATTTAAGAGGTCACTGTACAGGATTAAAGCGCATGGGATTGGGGTGAGTGTACTGAGATAAATAGAAAACTGGTTGGCAGATAAGAAATAGAGGAGGGCTGAAGGGGCCCGTGTCAAATAGGCAGACAGTAACTAGTGGGTGCCACAGGGATTCCAGCTATTTTTCCAATATATATTAATAATTTGGCTGAAGGAATAAAATGTAACATCTCTAGGTTTGCAGATGATACCACGTTGGGTGGGAGGGTGAACTGTGACGAGGATGCAGAGACCCTATGGCATAGTCTGGACAGATTGGGTGAGTGGGCCAATTAATGGCAGATGCAGATTATTTTGGATAAATGTCAGGTTATTCACTTTGGAAACAAAAAGAAGATGGTGGGTTATTACCTGACTGGCTGCAAATTGGGAGAGGGGAGTGTGCTGCAGGGCCCACATGTCCTTGTACACCAGTTGTTAGGAACGCATGCAGGTGCAGCAGGCAGTGAAGAAGGCAAATGCTATATTGACCTTCATTGAGAGATGTTTCAAGTCCAGGTGCAGGGATGCGTTGTTACAGTTATACAGAGCCTTGGTGAGGCCATACCTCAAACACTGTGTGCAGTTTTGGTCTACTTTTCTGAGAAAAGATTCTCCTGCTCTGGAGGGAGTACAGTGCAGGTTTACCTTACCGATTCCGAGGATAATGGAAGTAACATGTGAGGACAGGCTGTCTAGCTTAGGATTGTTTTCGCTGGAGTTTAAACGAATGGGAGGTGATCTCATTCTAACAGGATGAGACAGGGTAGATACAGGGAGGATGTTCCTGAGGGGGTGTGTCCAGAATCAGGGGACACAGTCTGAAGATTCGTGATGGATCATTTAGGATGGAGACGAGGAGACATTTCTTCACCCAACGAGTGATGAGCCTGTGGAATTCATTACCACAGGAATTAGTTGATGCCAAAGCATTGAGTGCACTGAAGACACGGCTAGATGCAGAATTTAGGGCAAATGGGATCAACGGTAATGTGGAGTAAACAGGACGAGGCTACTGAGTTGGATGATGAGCCATGATCATGATGAATGGCAGAGAAAGCTCCAAGGGCTGAATTGCCTCCTCCTACTCCAATCTTTAATGTGTAAGGGGATATTGCCCTGTGAAAACCATGGACATTATTGATGCTTTCCCATTTACGTCAAAATATCACTCATCACCCCACCTGAAAGATAATGTGGAGACATAACCTCTCAAATTTCAATGACACAGCTCCTCCAAAGAGGCAAGATGTGATGTTTGAAGTGCAGCTTTGTTCATTCTTAACACAAGATGTTATTTTGTTCTGTGATTGCTTGTGTGTGTCTGTATTTCTGTGTGTGTGTGTGTGTGTGTGTGTGTGTGTGTGTGTGTGTGTGTGTGCGTGTGTGTGTGTGTGCTCACGCATGTGTATTTGTGCGTGCGTGTGTGTGTATGTGTCTGTGTATATCCATGGCTATGTATCTGTCTCTGTGTAGGTGTAAGTGTGTGTGAGTGACTGCATGTGTGCCTGTGTCTCTGTGTGGCTGTGTATGGACACGTGTATGTGCACATGTACATTTCTGCGTCTGTGGCAATGTGAGGCACATCAGATTTCCTTGAAACTGCTTTCTTTATCAAAAGCCACCAACATTCTCCAGTTGCTGGAAGGTGCTCTACTGTATTTCAGATTGCGTGCCTCCAGGCAATTTAACTTTCCTGCTTGATAAAGTGACTAATTCATAACAGAGACCCTCTATCTCCAATTTCTCACTAACATTTATAGAGTGTCATTATGAGCTATTGCCTTTAGTTTTAGCGTCTAGGGTAATGTATCGCAATTTGGTAAAACAAACAAGGAGTTGACATCGACAATTAAATGTTGGCCTATTGGTAGTGTTGTGGAACAGAGAGATCTGGGGTTCTGGCATATTTCTCTGAAGTTTGCATCATGTGTCAGCAGGGTGGTTATGAAAGCGTTTGGCTTGCTGGCCTTCATTGCTCAGACCTTTCAGTACAGAAGCTGAAACATTATATTCAGGTTGTGCTGAACATTCGTGAGGTCTCTCCTGAAGTACAGTGTCGTTCTGGTCACCCAGTTGCATCGACGATATTATTAAACTGGCGAGGGTTCAGAAATAAAATTACCAGGCTGTTGCTGGGAATGGAGCTTTTAGATTACATTACAGTGTGGAAACAGGCCCTTCGGCCGAACAACTCCACACCGACCCACAACCTAACAGGTAATCGAGCATAGTCAATTCACTTGACCTGCACATCTTTGGACTGTGGGAGGAAACCAGAGAACCTGGAAGAAACCACACAGAGAACGTGCAAACTCCACACAGTCAGTGGCCTGAGGCAGGAATTGAACCCAGGCCTTCCAGTGCTGTGAGGTAGCAGTGCTAACCACTGTACCACCGTGCCAACAACAGCGTTTAAGAAATATTAACAGGCTCGATGGACTTGGACCTTTTCTACTGCTACGTATAAGTTTGAGACCTTATCAACCTTATAAGGTTTAGAAAACAATGAGGGGTATAGATAATGTTGAATGGAAGGTGTCCTTTCCTTCGGGTGGTGGATTTCAAGACTAGGGGGGTGACTTTGAGATGTCAGGAGTAAGTTTTGCAGAAAACATATTGTCATAGAGCTACCCAGTTCTACCCAACTTGTCCCTGCCAAGCAGATGTCCTACATTAAGAAAGGTCCATTTGCCAGCATTTGGCCCATATACCCCTAAACACTTCCTATTCATGTGCCTGTCCAGATGTCTTTTAAATGTCGTAATTGTCCCAGCCTGCACAATGTTCTCTGGCAGCTCGTTACATAGAAAAAACCCTCTCTTTGAAAACGTCGTCCCTTAGATCCCTTCTAAGTCTTTCCCCTCTGAACTCCTACATTCAATACACTGTCCAACAACGACAAGCATATCAAACACTCTCTTCACTATCTTATATACCTGCGACGTCAGTTTCAAACTACGATGAACCTGCATTCCAACACTCCACAGGGACTTAACATCAAATGTATAAGCCAAGCCTTGACTTTCCTTTCCAAAATGCAGCACTACACGTTTATCTAAATTAATTTCCGTCTGCGACTCCTCAGCCCATTGGTCCATCTGATCAATATCCCGTTATATTCTGAGGTAATCATTTTCTCTGCCCTCTGCACTCTCAATTTTGGTGTCAAATATGAACTTACTAACCATAACCATCCAAATGATTTACGTAAAAGATGAACAATAGTGGAACATCCACCAATCTTTGTGACACACCACAGGTCACGGGCCTCCAGTCTGAAAAAGCTAGTTCTGTATCCAAATGGCTAGTTCTCTTTGTATTTCATAAGCTCTCACCGTACTAACCAGTCTTTCATGGGGAACCTTGTCGAATGCCTACTGAAGTCAATATAGATCGCGTCCACTGCTCTGCCCTCATCAATGCGTTTTGTTACTTCTTCAAGGAAAAAGTAATCCAGATCGTGAAACATGATCTCCCATGCACAAAGCCATGTTGACTTTCCATTATCAGTCCTTGCCTTTCCAAATACATGTAAATCCTGTCGTTAAGATTCTCTCCAACAACCTGGCCACCACCAATGTCAGGTTCACTGGTCTATTGTTCCTGGCTTTTCCTTATCAGTTTGTTTAATAATGGCACCACGTTAGTCAGCCTCATGTATACCAGCACCTCACTTGTGGCTATTGATGATAAGAACATCTCATCAAGATTTTCATCAATTACTTCTCGAGCTTCCCACAGAGTACTTGTGTATACCTGATCAGGACTTATGGAGTGCCTTGTGATTTCACATCATTTGGTTCATGTATGGCATGAAAGTCCTCAGTAGTGATTAATGTGGGTCAAGTTGTAATGTTTAAAAGGCATTTTATTAAGTACAAGAATAAGAGAAGGTTTGGAAAAATATGGTCCAACCGCAGGAATGTGGAACTAGTTTAGTTTGAGATTATCGTTAGAATTGAGTGGATGGGCTGATATGTCTGTTTTCAAACCCCCTGTATTTCGCTATGGTTTCATGTGTGTTTGTATGTCCAAGTATGTATCTGCATATTTCTGTCCGCGCTTGTCTAGATGTGTATCTATCTCTGTGTTTTTTCTGCATTAGTATGTGTACGTATGTTTGCATCTCTATCTCTGCATCTGTGTGCAATTGGAACTGTTTTGTTTTGGGGTGAATCATTGAATGTTGCTCAAAGTTCCTTTCCTCACCCCCCTCTCTCCTTCTGTCTCTCCTGCTTTTGCTGAAAGTGATAAAATGTCATGCTCTGCTGGTGTGTTTTAGGACTTTTCAATCCTTTCTTACATGTAAGACTACTTGTAAGGGTAAATCACTAAACAATGCACGTTACAGGATGCCTGTGTGTGTGTGTCAAACTGTGTGTGCCTCTGTGTGTGTCTGTGTGTTTCTATGCCTGTGTGTGTGCGGTGTGTGTATGTATGTGCGTCTGTGTTTGTATGCATGCCTTTGTGTGGCTCTGTTTGTCTGTGTGTGTCCTTGATCTGTGTGTGTACCTGCCTGTGTGTCTGTGTACATCTGTGAGTGTGCATGCGTGTGAATGTGTGTGGAGAATGTGGGTGTTTGTGTATGGGTGGTTGTGGGTATTTGTCTGTTTGTGTGGGTGCTTGCCTATGTGTTGGTTTGTATGGGTGTGTTTTCTGTGTGCTGCATGTCAATGAGTGTATTCCTCTGCCTGTGTGCCTGTGCGTGCATGTCTGTCTGTGTGTGTATGTGTGGCTGCATGTGTGTGTGTGTGTGTGTACGTGTGTTTCTTGTGTGTGTGTCTGCGTCTGTGTTAGTGTGCGTCTGTTTGTATGTATATATCTGTGTGTGTCTGTGTTACCGTATGTGTGCATGTGTGGGGAGTGTGGGTGTGTATGTGACTGGTTGAGTATGTCTTTCTGTGTGTGTGTGCCTGTGTGCTTGTGTGTGTGCCTATGTGTGAGCCTATGTATGCATGTGTGGGGAGTGTGGATGTCTGGGTGTGTGGAGAGGGAGTGTGGATGTCTTTGTGGGTGGGAGGTGTGGCTGATTGTAAGTTTGAAGGTATGTCGGTATGTCTGTTTGTCTGTGTCTGTGTCTGTCTGTGCGTGTGTTCCTGTGTCTGTGTGTGCATGCGTGTGTCTGTGTTGAAAGAGTGTGGTGCTGAAAAAGCGCAACCGTTCAGTCAGCATCTCCGGAGCAGGAGAGTCGAAATATCGAGCATAATCCCTTCCTTTGGAATGAGGTTTGTGGACCAAGGGGGCTGAAGGATAAGTGGGAGGGGACGGAACGGGGGGGAAGGCAGCTGGGAAAGCGATTGTTCATTGAAGGTGGCATGAAGGTGATAGGTCGGAGTGGAGGGTGGAGTGGATAGGCGGGAAGGAAGAGGAACATGTTGTCCAGTTCAAGAAGGAGGTGCCGATTTGGAGTGTTGGATCTGGAATAAGATGGGGGAGGGGAAATGACGAAACTGGTGAAATTTGTGGCTGTGTGTGTTTGTGTGTGTGTATATGTGTGTGTGCCTGTGTGTATGAGTGCGCACGTGTGTGTGTGTGTGTGTTGGTCAGCATGTGTACGCCTGTGTTTGTATGTGCGCCTGTGTGTCTCTCTGCATGTGGCCATGTGTGTGTGTCTGGGTATGGGATGGCTGTGAGTGTGTGTGTGTGTGTGTGTGTGTGTATGTGTGTCTGTGTTGAAAGAGTGTAGTGCTGAAAAAGAACAACCGTTCAGGCGGCATCCAAGAAACACTGACTGTATTTACAGATGGGGTGGATTTGCTTTTGACATATCAGCGAGTTGAGGGAAGCTAGCAGGAAGGTGGAGTTGAGCCCTGGAGTAGATCAGCCATGCTTTTATTGAATGACAGTGCAGGCTTGAGGGGCCGAATATCCTACACCTGTTCACATTTCTTATGTTCTCATGTTATGCTTTTGGAAGGTAACTGGTTATTTTCCTCGAAGTTGTGTTGTACAATGTTGCATTCAAGGAGAGCAGAGGATTTTTTGAGTTAACCATTGGTGGGGTATGGGAGCTGTATTCCCAGCGAATCTGGGTCTGTAACATGTCCCACATCTCGAGCAGAAGTTATAGAGAGGGAAAGCCTGTAAAGAGGGATTGGGGGTGAGGGTTCACTTCTTGACCCAGCCTGGATTTTCCAAGTACATTTCCGAAACTACACCAAACCATTGGGAGGCCTCGATCTGCCCCTGTGCAGCAGGTCCAAAGGGATGAATGGAGCATCAGAACACAGGGCTGAGGGACACGAGCGTTCACATGTGTCAGTCAGTCGGCATACATTCGTCTGTGTACCTGTTTGTGCGTCTGTGTGTTTCTCTGCATCTGGTGTGTGTGTGTGTTTGTGTGGTTGTGTCTATGTGGGTGTGGGGTTTCTGAGAGTATGTGCGTATATGTCTGTGTGCAGCGTTATGTGTGTCTGTTTCTATGTATGTGTGCGTATCTGTGTATGCAATTGTGTTTGACTGTGTGTGTCTGCGTCTGTGTGCCTCTTTCTGCGAGTGCGTGTGTGTGTGTCAGTGTGTGCATGTGTGTCTGTATCTGTGTGTGTGCGTGCGCGTGCATCTGTATGTGTCTGTGTCTGTGTGTATGTGTGTTTGCTTGTGTGTATGATGTGTGTGTCTGTGTCTATGTTTGGATGGTGCTGTGAGATGCTGCCCTCCCTCTGTCCCTCCCAAACTGAATTCCTGATCATTTTTACCCTCCACTCCCATCTGTACAGTGGTGTGGGGAGGCCAGTAGAGACTGAGAGCAACAGAAAGCTCAGCAGGTCTGACACCATCTGTGAAATGAAATGAAAGGTGCCTTCCTCAGATCTCGTGTCAGGGGGATACTGCATCACTTTAGCCACAATAGAGACTGCAGACTCGCCTCACACTGACACACACAGATATACAGATACTAATATAGAGACATTGAGACACTCACTAATACAAAGAAACGCATGCAGATATGAGGTGTCTGTCAGTATTTATCTTGCTCCAATTTGACCTTGTCAATATTTCACTTACTCTTTCTGGTGTGCGTCAGTATTTAAGTCTGTGCTCAGGGAGTTTGTTAGCATTGCACTTGCTCACAATAGTGACTGAGTCAGTGGAGTGTGACTGTAGGACAATTTCAATATTTACAGACACCAAACCTGGAAGAATTATAAAGTGTGTGGAGGATAGTGTGTAAATTTGGCAGGACAGTGACGCGTTGGTGTAGTATTCAGGTTTATGGCAGATCAGGATCAATGCAGAGCAGTGTGAGGTGATGCATCTTTGTAGGAATAACCCTGAAAATCAATATAATACATTCTGTAACAGTATAAAGCGGGATCAGAGGGCACTGGGTATATATGAGCACAGATTATTGAAGATGCCGGGACAAGTGGGGAGAGCAGTAACTATCACAGATTAGTTTCAGCATCTGAGCTGTTTACAGGAGGAGGTGTAGGAGGGACCCTCCGTGCTCCCTTCCTGGGAGGTGGTAGTGACGAATTGTTGTGAGCCCACCCTCCTGGCCACCAAGACTGTGGGGATTCCATTTGTACCAGCTCGATACAAAAGGGAGATGACATCAGGCCCACGGCTTCTAAGTTGTGCCAAGGGAAACGGAGTTGCCAGTGGGTTTAAAGTTAGAATTGCCCTTCACTGAACATTGCTGTGTACTCGGTTCATGGGACGTGGGTGTTTCAGAATCTCCACACGAGGCGTCCCTATCTTGTACGGCTCGTACCAGGGTCTTCCCCACAGGGCGGGGGGAGGAAACGGATATAGGGCACTCCACCACCCGGATTGGACCTTTCTGTCCTATTCCGGCTGTTTCACCTGAGTGTGAGAATGGATGGGAGGGAGGGTGGGAGTGGGTGCTGTTCGTGCTGGTGGGAGTGGGGGGCATGGTGAGGTGTCCGGAGGGAGCCAGTCCACACTTTTGCATCTGTGCAGTGTTATTGGTGTGGGGGTAAAGTGGAGGGAGAGAGAGAGGGAAAGAGAGAGAAAGAGAGAGAGAGAGAGAATCCATGAGAATGGTGGAGCATGAGCCGTGTTCGGGGGTCGGTGCTATTACAGACATACAGTGAGTGTGATGGAGCAGAGAGACTACAGTGATACTTATCTGGACAGAACGGGGAAGGTTTTTCATGCTTGTACTGTATGCTGGAAATTTCTTCAGACCGCAGATATTGCACTGAGCTGTGTGGTGAGCTCACTCTGGGAAGAGAACGGTCATCCTCTGTACTAGCCCATCGACCAGGACTTCCGTCTCTCTGTTGTCAAACCGTGGTGTAATTGCCCGTTATCGGCCATGCTCAAGATAAGCTGTGTAGGGCAGCATCAAACGGAGAAAGCTCAACCCATTGGCTTTTTGAAGATGGCGCCAGTGACAGGGATCACGGAATATCTGGGGTCATGCGGGTGTTCGTGAGCACCTCCAACCATGAAGGAAAATTGAGCTGGAATGTGATGGGTTAGGTAGTTAATGAGGTGAGTTCGATGAGATATCACCAGGAAACCAGCTCAGTCTCATACAGACAATCCATCTGTCATATTCAGAGAAAAATGTCACTGTGACAAATTATTGTTAGATGCAGCCTAATGTGTCGAAGATTCTGCTGACCCTACTCACAGTTACGAAGCTGCCAAACAAATGCTCATCCAATACTCCCCATCATCTGAACTGAAAACAATCTCCCATTCACCCATCATTCCTGGAAACACTGGCTCGTGTTGCAGGATGCCGTTAAAATGTCTTCATTTCAGCATTCTCGATCCTGGGAACACATCCTTCCATGACATTGTCTCTCAATCTCGCTCTCTCTGTCTATTCCCCAAACCCCTCCCACTTGTTGATTCTTAAACTGATTCCCAGTCATCTCTCCACGGCAGTGATTTTCACAGCCACAGCACCCCTGTGTCATGGCACAGTGGAGATATGGAGCTGTGAATGGATGGAAAGTGTTCATCCTGTCATTTCTAGCATGGGCTGCAAGTTTCCCCACACTGGGCAGTGATCTAACACAATGTCATTGAACAATGCACTGGGATGATGGACACAGTTCCACATCCTGGTCGCATATCTCATCTGTGCTTACAGATTAATGCACTACTGTGGTCTGCATACCTTTCCACTCTGGGTAAATTGTGTTTGTACGGCACAGTACACCAGCCTGGTCTGCACAGTGCTCCCTGCTGAACACATATTTCATCTGGGTTTATAGATCAATGCACTGTTGAGGTCTGCACAGTGCTCTTCTCTGGACTGATTGCAGGGTGGTGTTCAGCAGTGCACTATCCTGGTCTGCGCAGTGCTCCATATTGAACAGATATCTCCTCTGGGTTTATGGTGTCTGGTCAGGTTTACTGAGGTGGATTGAGAGTGTGATATAACTAATCCTTTCAGGTGATATGGCAATGCCTTTATTTTTGTTCTTAGTCATGTGATTGGACCTTCCAAATTCTGATTCCTCCAGCCAGTTCCATTCTTTAGTCTGCCTCTATTGTTCGGCATTGCTCACCCTGGAGCATCGGGATTCACCGCGATAAACCTCAGTAAGGTCACTCCTCAGAAGCAACGCTTCAGGGAAGATAGCCCCACCCCATTCAAAGTCTCCGTGTAGCTCAACATCACTTGCCACCACCGCCCCATGCAACATTGTCAATATACTTGGAAATCTTTTCTGCACGCTTTCAAGTTTAACAACATCGGTCCTACAGCAGTGAGAATAAAATTAAAGACAGTATTACAGAAGTAACTGAACCTAGCGTGCAGGCAAAAGTGAGTATTTCAGATGGAGCAGATTAGAGCCGAGCATCTGAAGAGCAGGAGAACGGATGTTTCGGGCAAAAGCGCGATTCCTTATGAGGGAATTTTTGCCCAAAACATCGAATTTTCCTGCTCCACGGATGCTTCCTGACCCGCTGTGCTTTTCCAGCACCACACTCTGAACCCAGTGTATATCACAGATGGCCTCCTTCTTCAAAGACAGCAATTTCCCCTCCCACGTGGTTGACAATGTCATCCAGAGCGTCTCATCCACTTCTCACAGCTCCACCTTCGAATCCCACCCCTCCAAATGCAACAGGGAAAGGATAACCATCTTCCTCACCTTCCATCCCACCAAACCTCCAGATACAACGCATTAACCTTCCCCATTTGTGTCACCTGCAAACAGACTCCACCATATTCCACACCCCCCCACCCCGATCTGCGTTCCTTAAAGAATATTCCCAGCGTGACTCATTTCTCAGGTCCACGCCACCCACCAACCAAGCCTTCACTCCTGGCACCTTCCACTGCCACAGCACGAATTGGAAAACTTGCACCCTCACCTACCCAAATGATCTTCCACACCTATCAGACTTTTACCTGCACTTACATAAGTCACCTACAGCATCCGTTGCTCCTGATGTCTCCTTTAAATTGGGGAGACAGGATGCCAACGTGTGGAACACTTCAGAGAACATTGCTGGGGCACCCGCATCAACCAATCACAGCACCCTGTCGCTGAACACTTCAACTCCCCCTCTCACTCTGGCACAGACATGCAGGTACTGGCCCTCCTCCAATGCCAAACCTTAACCACTCGAGGCCAAGAAGAAGAAAGACTCATCTTCTGCCTTGTGGCACTGCAACAACATGGGATCAGTGCGGATTTCACCTGTTTCCTCATTTTCCTTCCACAAACGTTATCCCAGATCTATCCTTCCAACTCAGCACCGCCCCCATGACGTGTCCTAGTTGTCCATCTTCCTTCCCATCTATCAACTCCATCGTCCTCTCCGACATGTCAACTTTAACCCCAAGTTTATCTACTTATCACATTCTCAGCTATCTTCCCTCAACACCATCCCCTTTCCAGTTATCTCTCAGTACCCTTGTCCATAAGCCTCATTTCTGGTGAAGGGCTTACACAAGAAATGTCTCTGCTCCTCTGATGCTGACTGACCTATTGTTTTTTGCAGCACCACGTTGGAGACTCTGATCTCCAGCATCTGCAATCCTCAGTTTCTCACTTGAGTTAATTAACTAGAAATGTTCCTAGCAGACATTTTATGCAACTGGTATGTTATTTTATCCCTCTCTCCTTTATAAACAGAGTGGGACATATACAGCCCTGCAGTGCTCTGGCAATACTCCCACATACAAGAAAAAAGTTTTAAAAATTGCAAGATTCATAGTCCGTCGGACAGTAACCCTCATCCATTCCATCCAGCCTCATTAAATATTCCCTTTTATTGTGATATGAAGTGTTCTGTAAGAAAAGGGTTAACTTGACCTGTTTGTTCAGTGACTGTGATTAATGTCAGTCTCCATGCATTCTAATTATCCCAGTGGAAGTTTTCCATCTTCTCATGATAAATGGGCTCCATTCAATGTATTATGCCAGCGCATGAGTGGGAGCATCACCGACAGCACAAACAGGGATCAGCAGCCCAAGAGAGAGGGGGAGCATTATCTGATAACATTAGACATGAATGTTACAACAATGGATAAGAATCTGAGAACATTCGACTGGAATGTTCCAACAATGGAACCGAATCTGAGAAGGTTGAACTGGAATGTTACAGCAATGGACAGGACTTTATCCTATTTTATTCAGCATCTTTCTACATATTATGATTTGTTGCCATTATATTCACGGATTTATTATGCTATTCGCATTATTCAATATTTTTAATATCATTTCAAGTCTATCATTGGTGTCCCTGGTAAGTCTCACCGTTCAGATACATTTTCTAACAACCAATTGTGACTGCATTCCTATTCTTTCATATAGTCTTCACTTCTTTGAAATATTATTGTTCATGTTGAGACTCTGGATCCAGATATTCACTCTGCAGATCACGACTAACCGCATCAATGAACTCGTTCAGTTACATTCTCCCTCCTTGCTTCTTGCAGTGTTACTCAGTGGTCTCTACGTTAACTGACTCAGTTTCAGATATGAACCATGGTCTCCCTGTCCTTGTTATTTAAATATTCGGAGCGTGGAGTTCATTGCCCTCTATTATGTTTACAAACTCAATGCTTTACTGGGACTCCATCTCATTCCTGGCCAATATTTTTTACTTATTCATTTGTGGGACTTAGACATTGCTGGCTGGCCAGCCTTGATAACCCACCCCAACGTGCCCTTCGGAAGGTGGTGTTGAGCTGCCTTCTTGAATCGCTGCAGTCCACTTGCTGTCGGTTGACCCTTAATGCTGATAGGGAAAGAATTCCAGGATTGTGACCCAACGAAAGTTTATTTCCATGTCAGGCTAATGAGTGGCTTGGAGGCGAACTTGACGGTGGTGGTTATAACAGACAAATCACAACTTTGGTGAAGCTGATTCCTGACACCATGCCCTGACCATTATTAACTTTGACTACTCAATGCTCCAGAATGTACACCACTGGCTTAAATCATGTGCTGTTTGAACGTTAAGCTGTGAAGTACAGACTTTATGATGACAACAATCTACTGCTGACACTCTCAGGTTGAAACCTATAGAAACAAACCTGATTCGAACTCATACCAATCTCCCATCCATCTGACATTCCTGTGCATGCTGATCTATATCGCTATGGTGTCTGGCAATGCCTTTATTTTAATATTCTCGAGCATTTTAACTCATCTGTCCATGAAAATTACCTCAGTGTCTTTGTGTTGATTATCCAAATCCCTGCCAGTTTCTCATATTTAACCTGGTTTCCTTCAAGGCGTATTTCTTCTCAATGAGGACTGCAGATGCTGGGAGTGGGAAGTGGAGGAGATGCGGTGGAGAGCATTGTCAACCACGTCAGAGGGGAATTTGCAGTCTTTGAAGAAGGAGGCCATCTGGGTTGTTCAACTCAACTGCATCTCCTCCACTTCCCGCTTCTCTGCCCTTGAACCCCGCCCCTCCAATCACTACCAGGACAGAACCCCACTACTCCTCACCTATCACCCCACCAACCTCCAGATACATCAAATCATCCTTTGTCATTTCCACCACCTCCAAACGGACCCCACCACCAAGGATATATTTCCCTCCCAACCCGTATCAGCGTTCCGGAAAGACCACTCCCCCTGCAACTCCCTTGTCAGATCCACAGTCCCCACCAACCCAACCTCCTCTCCCGGCACCTTCCCCTGCAACCGCAAAAAATGCAAAACTTGCGCCCACACTTCCCCCCTCACTTCCCTCCAAGGCCGCAAGGGATCCTTCAATATCCATCAGAAATTCACCTGCACCTCCACACACATCATTTACTGCATCTGCTGCACCCGATGTGGCCTCCTATACATTGGGGGAGACAGCCCGCCTATTTGCGGAACGTTTTAGAGAACAGCTCTGGGACACCCACACCAACCAACCCAACCGGCCCGTGCCTGAGCACTTTAACTCCCACTCCCATTCCGCCAAGGATATGCAGGTGCTTGGCCTCCTCCGTCGCCAGACCATGGCAGCACGACGCCTGGATGAAGAGCGACTCATCTTCTACCTCGGAACCCTCCAACCACAAGGGACAAATGCAGATTTCTCAAGTTTCCTCATTTCACCTCCCCTACCTTTTCTCAGTTACAACCCTCAGACTCAGTACCACCTTCTTGACCTGCAATCTCTTCCGGTCCTCTCCGTCCCCACCCCCTCTCCAGCTTATCACCCTCAGATTAACCTCCTTCCACCTATCGCTGAGCCAACGCCCCTCCCCCATCCCTCCTCTCTACCTTTTATCTTAGCCTGCTTGGCACACCCTCCTCATTTCTGAAGAAGGGCTTATGCCCGAAACGTCGATTCTCCTGCTCCTTTGATGCTGCCTGACCTGCTGCGCTTTTCCGGCAAAACATTTTAAGCTTAGCATTTCCTCTCAAGCATTGATTTTCACATTCAACCACCCCAAATGCACTCTTCCAACACTCAGACACACACACACATACACACACGCTCACACACACCTTATACTGGTCCAATGGAGATATAGCTCTTGCCATGCTGTGTATATTTGATGTGTGTATCGTTCCCAAATGATAATAAAGGTTAGCAATACACCAAATGGACAGATAGTCTGATCAATGCACGAGCATAGTCTGCTCAGCGCTCTATGTTAGTCTGTCATTTTGTCCCAGTTTATGTTGTTTGAAGTGTTCTGTGAAGCAAATTCAGAATTTGATGAAACAATTCATTCCAGATGATTTGACAATTCCTTTATTCAATTTTCTCATCCTTGTAATTTTGCTCTCTAAGGGGTCAATTCCCCAGGTAGTCCAACAATCCAATCTCTTTCTCCATATTTTCACAACGTTTTCTCGGTTAATTAACTTTCTGTGTCTGTCTTTAATGTGAATCTTACTGTCCCTCTGTATCTTTCCCTGGCATTGGTTTTTGGCTCCCTCGTGTATCGAGTGCTGACTTTTTGAATCTCAGAAACAATGAAATGGTGAGTCATGGGTTGTTGTTCACTTCCCAGTGTGTCCCATGTGGCGTTGCATGTTTGGTAGGGGAGTGTGTACCGGGCTGTTGTTCACTTTTGGTGTGCCCCATGTGGTGCTTCATGTTGGTAGGTGATTCAGCAGCTTTGATTCACGTTTTTGAAACATGGTCTGTGCCTGTCCACTTATCATGTGACGTCTGTGTTTGTCCCTCTGAACTAATCATGTGCTGATCAACACGAGGACACCCCTTGAGAATTATTGGAAAGGAACAGATATCTAACATCTCTCAAAATGCTACCACTTTAAAAAAAATTGTATCATTTTCTTTAAAAAGCGATCTTAAAGGCCGAATTGCCCACTGTGAACGGCTGAAGTAAATTATTTAGGAGGCTTTTAGGTTTTTCTTAAATAATGATAACAATGACCAACTCTCCCAAATCAGGCTTTCCAGTTTTTCTGACCTGTTACCTTCACCAGGTGCTTGGGTTTGGCGAAGGGTTGGATCATTCAATAATTCTGCTGCTATTCTCCCTGAAACCTCTCTTGATCCTGGATTGGAGAACTGCATGCAAGACTGATTGGCCTTGGATATGTCTTTTTGCCAAGGGATGAGTTTATGGGATGTTTACACATTGGAACAGTACATTAGTGGAAGGTACTGTGTTTATTATTCTGTTAAGGTTTCCAATAGTTAAGTTATTCTGAATTACTCTTCTTTTTGGATGTGGTTTTATTGGAGTGTTTAAATAAATTGTGATTTGCTCAAGGTTCAGTGGTTTGACCAGCTGCATCACATCTGGAACACCCATTTCACATCTACCTTTACTATAAGACAAGTTTGGCGTCCAGGCTATCACCTTAAAATATTTTAAAGCAGTCTGGTGTGGTGTATAGCAAACTGGGGACTCTTGTCTGGTTCGAAATCGACAAATTGAAATGGGGTTCAGTTTTAGAATCCCTACAGTGTCGAAACAGGCCATTTGGCCCATCAACTCCACAACATTCCTCCAAAGAGGAAACCACCCAGACCCATTCCCCTACCCTATTACTCCACATTCACCCCTGACCAATGTACTTAATCTACACATTTCTGAACAGTGCAGGCAATTTAACATGGCCAATTCACCTAATTCGCACATCATTGGCTATGGGAGGAAAATAGATCAACCGGAGGAAACCCACGCAGGCATGGGGAGAATGTTCCCAGGGAGATTGTTGGGCTCAAAGCTGGTGTCTGTTCGTTGATACTGTCTTTTGTTCGGGATGTTGAATTTGGTTGGTTTGAACAGTGCTTTATTGCTAATGGTTCTTTCTGTCTCTAAGAGTTTTCTGGGTGTGGAAGAAGAGATTTTGGAGACTTAACAAAAGGTGAGCAAGGCAAAGCTGTTAGAATTGTCAGAGAAGCTGGAGTTGGGTTTGCGAGAAAAGGGGAGTTAATTGCAGCTATAGTTTGGCATTTATATTTTGGTAAAAACACCATCAGATTTTTGGAAATGGCTAGAATTCAATTACAGATGAGGCAGCTTTAACACGAAAAAGAATTGAAACAGTTTGAAATATGATTAAAAGTAGAATTAAAAGAAAAGGCAAGTACGAAGAAAGACAGAAAAAGAAAGAAGAAAAACAGGAAGAGAGAGAATTTCATCTTCGAAAGTTAGTAAATAGAGAGGATAGTCGACTTAGCAGGATGAAGCAGAAAATGTGTTGCTGGAAAAGCGCAGCAGGTCAGGCAGCATCCAAGGCGCAGGAGAATCGACGTTTCGGGCATGAGCCCTTCAGGAATGAGGAAACTGTGTACAGCAGGCTAAGATAAAAGGTAGGGAGGAGGGACTTGGGGGAGGGGCGTTGGAAATGCGATAGTTGGAAGGAGGTCAAGGTGAGGGTGAACGGCCTGAGTGGGAGTGGGGGTGGAGAGATCAGGAAGAAGATTGCATTGCAGGTTAGAAAGGCGGTGCTGAGTTCGAGGGTTGGGGCTGAGACAATGTGGGGGGAGGGGAAATGAGGGAACTGGAGAAATCTGAGTTCAGCCCTTGTGGTTGGAGGGTTCCTAGACGGAAGATGAGGCGCCTGGGAGGCCTCATCTTCCGTCTAGGAACCCTCCAACCACAAGGGATGAACTCAGATTTCTCCAGTTTCCGCATTTCCCCTCCCCCACCTTGTCTCAATCAAATCCCTCGAACTCAGCACCGCCTTCCTAACTTGCAATCTTCTTCCTGATCTCTCCCCCCCTCCACCTCCACTCAGGCCTATCACCCTCACCTTGACCTCCTTCCACCGATCGCATTTCCAACGCCCCTCCCCCAAGTCCCTCCTCCCTACTTTTTGTCTTAGCCTGCTGGACACACTTTCCTCATTCCTGAAGAAGGGCTCATGCCCGAAACGCCGATTCTCCTGCTCCTTGGATGCTGCCTGACCTGCTGCGCTTTTCCAGCAACACATTTTCAGTTCTGATCTCCAGCATCTGCAGTGCTCCCTTTCTCCTCTTAGCAGAATGAAGATAAAGGTAGACGGTTGGCTGAATGAGGAGGATAATGAGGATGAGAAACGCTATGGGAGCTAAAGGCCTAATCTGTTTAAATACATTTAAGCATTGTCGACGCTTGATGAGAATGATGTAGAAACCGTTATAATTTTATTTGCGAAGTTGGCTAATCGAATGCAGTGGACAGTGACTGTGTGGGTTTAGTTGATCCAAAAAAAAAGCTGGTCGGCAGAAGGAGTGAGGTATTTGCATCCCTATCGGAAGAGATATCTGACCAGTATGAGATTGCGCCAGAAGGCTACAGACAGCATTTTAGGTATCGAAAAATGTGTCCCTGGTTAAATATACATTGAGTTTGAAAGAATCAAACAAAATCATTTTGAAAGGTGGGAAAAGGTAATCAAAAGAGAGCAACCTAAGACACTCTTAGAGAGATTCTTACTTTGGAGGAGTTCAAAAATTCACTTCCTGCGTCGTGAGAACTCGCGTGAAAGAGCAGAGAGTTAAAGTAACAAGATTAGAAGCTGAAATTGGTGATGATTATCAGTTGGCCAATCAAAATTTGGCTTCTGTGAGGTATTGAGAAGAATGTGCGAGATCTTCTTAAAACATATACCTGTGAGAGTAAGGTTTACTGGCATAGGCCATGAGTAACAGGCAAAGATGTTACAGTATTAAGAGGTACAGAAGCATGTGAAATTTTTTAAGACATGAGGAGACATGTCATTCAGAAGGACTATGGGAGAGATGCGAAGTGTTCGATTATGTAACATGTGGTTGGAGTGTCCGGTGAAAACAATCAACAGAAATATTTCACAATTGGGAAGGAGGCCTTGAGCTTGGTGTTGGCCTTGCAACATTTCAGTAATTAACATGCAAATAACATACCTGACACAAATCTGAGTATGATCAAAATTCCTAAACATTATTGGAGTAATTTAGGGAGAAAACTTCCAGTCTGTTCAGATAGACATTATTATTGTTGCCATTCAATCAGATGTCATAGAGGTGACCGGACGAGAAACCGTACTTACTGACAACTTGTTGAGGCTTGGATGAAGAAATGCAAAGGCGTTCTGAGGCGGAAGTAAACTGGCTGAAATAAAATGGAGTTGTGAATGTTCGCATGCTTAGTGTCAATGCAATATATATGTATTGTGGTGTACAGAAACAGGACGAATAAAGGGTTTGTGTATTATTGGCTCATTTATTTTCAAGGGGAGCTGTTATGATAATGTCACTTTAAAAAGATTATGTTCTCTTGGGTTTCTTCGAAGAGAGGTCTTAAAGGCGGAGGGGCAAAACTACCTACTGAAAACGGCTAAATTAAATAACTGAGAAGGCTGTTAGTTTTTATTAAAACGGTGGGAACAATAGAAGGGTAGTGGCCAGCTCTGCCTGCTAAGGTTTTCTCGGTTTGTTTTTATCTGCGGCATTTCGAAGCTGCTCGGGTCCCAGAAGGGTTGAAAACTTCAATCCCTGATTCTCAGCTGCTTTTCTCTGTGAGATCTCTCTTGAAGCGGCTTCCTACTGGATTGGAGAACTACACGAAATATTCTGTGTTTGAATTTACCTTTTTGCCAAGGGATGCGTTTGTGAGATGCTCCTGTATTAACACAGTTAATTAGTAGAAGGCATCGTATCTATTGCTTGCATAAATGTTCCAATACAGAGGTTTTCCCAAATTGTTCATCTCTGTGATTTTGTTTTAACTAGAGCGGGCGAATGGATTACATTTTGTTTAACGTTGAGTGGTTTGACCAGTCGCAACACATCTGGATCATCCAATTCATGTCTACAATTAATATAAGGAAATGTTAGTATCTAGGTTGCCTTCTTAATACACATGTAGCGGAGGGGGTTCTGACTCACTCCTGTTATTAAAGCTTTAGTGGAGGTGCTGGGGATGGTTTTCTAGAGTTTGTGCTGTGAGGTGCCTCAGACATTCCGGGAGACCTGAGCATTTCTTGACCCAACTCTGGATGGAGCATGAGGACTGCAGTTACAGCTTCTGGGTCTGCAATATGTATACCAAATGGAGCAGAGACTGCAGAGAGGATAAGCTCTGAAAACATGGAGAGAGCGTATGTGGTGAAAAGAATCTGTCGTATCTGTCTGTGCCTTAGCCTGGACAAGCTCACACTGTCACTCTCTCCATTACATACACCGATGCACACTCTCCCATCTCACATGCGCACGTGCATAAGTACATCCTCTCTCTCTCTCCCTTCCACACTCACACATACACTTGCCCTCACTCTCTCTCGCAGACACATACTGTCTCTCTCTCCCTTTCACAGAAACACACACACACACCTCTCTCTTTCACAAGCACAAACACACAAACACATATGCACGAATATGTATGCATATAAATTAGTGGGGTGAATTTGCACTTGCCCATTTTTATTTACATACATAATCTATTTTTTGAAAAACATACAATTTCTAGTCAGTTGGTCAATGTGGTATTTCTCACGTGCTACGTTGGAAATAAACCTAGTCTGACTCCAGAAGAAGACACAGTCAGACTCTAAACAAGACCTCACGCCTAAAATACATTATCTGACCGGAGGTGACTCCTTCTTTCCATCGATAATACCTGAAGGTAGCTCCAGGCAGCGATTGAAAGAAACGTGGAGACTTGCATATTAATCAAGCTAAACATGCCCTTCCATTCGAACTGAATAAACATTTAAGAGACATCTTGGATGTGTTCAATTCATGTGCGTGAGTTGTACAGACTTTGATCTTTTCCTTATAAATCCTGACTCTGAATTCTGAACAAGGGTTTGTGGTTAAGAGAGGATTTGAGTTTTTTTTCACCCAGAGGGTTTTGGAGTTAGGAATAAGCCTCCTGACAGGGTAGTTGTGACTGGAAATCTCACAACCCTTAAACAGTAATTGGACCAACACTTGAAGTATTTATGGCTATGGATCTCATGTAAGAAAATGGGACTAATGTAGATCATGCTTTTTTTTTGACGTAACAGATTCTACGCTTCTGTGATTTTTTTCATTGTGGAAGAAAAAGCAGTTGGTGTGTTGACTTTCATTTTAAGAGGATTTGTGTACAGGAGTAAGGGTGTGTCACTGTAGCTGTGCAGGACTTTGGGTTTTCATCATGGTTTAGCTACACATGGTTCTGACTCTGGCATGTTCAACCACACTCGTCACTGAACCATAGATCGGTTTGATGATAAAGGTAGACTGAGGGTTTGTCCTGGGGTAAATGTTACAGATTATGATTGATTACAATTCTGCTGCTGCTGCTGTGATCTACAGCACCACATGAATGCTCCGTTTGAGTTAAAATATCTGCAATTCAATTCTATTGACTGTCCCCCAGTTCACACCGAGATTCATTAACACATCAGCCCTCTACTCAGTGACCTACACTGGTTTCTGATTTTCATATTCGCATTCCACTGAGTATCTCTCCTTGATTTCCTTGCTCCAATTCATTACCTTTCCAAAATGCTTTAACATATTCATCTGAATTGTTTCCATTCCCTGAAAATCATCATCTGTGTTTGATGTGAATGTGTTTCCCTCTCCCTGGCCATGAGTAAGTTCTGTAGTGTCAGTGATCCCAGCCTTATGTCGTTTCAGAGGCAATGAATGTGTGCACCTAGTGTTATTGTCCACTTACCGGTTCACAGTGCTCCATGCCAGACAGTGCGTCTGATCAACTTTGACACACTTCTGTCGAACTTTTTCAAAAACAGAAATTGCTGAAGAAACTAAGCAGGTCTGCCAGCATCTTGTGGAGTGAATGTTAAGTTGATCTTTCATGTCCAGTGACTCTACTACAAACCTCCCAGTTTCTCTAGTAATATTTGCATTTTTATTTCTAGTATCCATAGTTATTTGTTGAATTGAAAATTTGTTTTGTATCTATTCATTTCTGGAGAAACGCAGCAGGTCTGTCAGCATCTGCACAGACAGAGAAACAGAATTAGCGTTACAAGTCAAGTTTGACAATTCTTAAGAACTGAAGAGGATTGGAAACTGGGCATTCTAATCTCTTGACTGATGTGAATGGGTGGGTGTTAGGGAAAAGAGGGTATAGCAAAAGATAAACGTGCTTCTAGTAGTGGTGAACGAGAAGTTGATGTGAAATAGCTTTAAATTAAGTTGTGAATGGGCAAAGGTGTTCTCTCTGTTGCGTGCAAGATAAAGAAGACACAATTACAAAAGGTGATAATTAGGTGAGGAGGGAGAATGCATGAAAAATGGAGAACAGCCATATTCGGGTCAGGCTGTGAAGTTACGGATTGAAGATTAACTTTGACAGGCTGTAATGCACCAAAGTGTAAAGCGATGTGTTACTCGAGCTTCGGTTGTGCTTCATTGAGACATTACAGCAACCTAGGAACGAAAGGTTAACATCAGAGCAACGTAGCTTGTTGAAATGGGAATCAATGAGAAGGTTAGGCTTATTCCTCCACAGTGGAAGTGTTCCTCAATGCAGTCTCTGTTTGGTTACCCCAGGATAAAGGAGACCACATTGTAAGCAGGAATGAAAGGAGACTAGATTCAAACAGTACGAATGAAATGTTACTTCACCTGGGAGGTGTGATTGGGGCCTTGGAGGGAAGAGGTGAATGAGCAAGTCAGGTTTAACAATTCTTAAGAACTGAAAGGGATTGGAAACTGGGCTTTCTAATCTCTTGACAGAGGTGAGTGGATGGGTGTTAGGGAAAAGAGGGCATTATTATGTTCCCTCTAACACTCCTCTGAATGTAGTGATCAACTCCATCAGCCATACTGGTGCTGCCCTTACAGTTGATGAGATACAGAGAAACATAATGTTACACTGTCAACTGCTTCTTTAGACTGTGGGACTGTGTGGAGACGTAATGGCTTTCTCAGTCAGGAAGAGAAACTAAGGAGAAAGAGGCTTTTCAACACTGAATGGGTGCACCACGGGTGTGGGGATTTGACTTGCTGTTGTCATTAGAAAGTTAGTGGAGTTTCTGTGTTGGTGTTCCCGGGTTTGTATTGTCAGCTGCTGGGTTCATTCATGGAGACCCGAGGGTCTGGGAACCACAGTCTGGATACTACGTTTACAGAGTGCCTGGGTCCATGGGAAACAAACGTAACTGAGCCTACACAGAAGGGACGCTCTGGACACGGAGAGGAGCAGGGCATTGCACATTCCTCCCTGGGATTTCCAGGAACATTTGTTTAAGCTGAACCCATTCGGATGTAAAGTATGAAAGCAGTTTGTTTCAAAAATGAGATGCTCACTGAGCTGTGTCTCCCCCAACCCCACCGCATTCAGTATAACCTGTAGTCTCAAGCAAGGGAGAGTACTGTGCTGACTCTCATCATGAAGTGAACCGTTTCGATTCTGGAACATCCCAAGCAGAAGTGGGTAGTATATCCACCATCTCTGAAGTGTATCACGAGTTGACAGAAGCTACCTGCCTGCTGAGAGGAATGCATTGGTTCCATCTCCACAGGGGAGTGCACAGAAACTAACTTCCAGAAATACCAAGGAACAGATGGACAGGTAAAAATGAGGAACTGCAGAAAATTAGAATTAATGGAGAATATGCTTTTGAAAATCTAATTGAATTAAAGTTTTCTAAGTTGCTGCATCTGATCAGCTACATCCCAGATTATTAAAGAGGTGGCAACAGAGCTAGTGAAATAACTGGATGATTGACTCCCGATAGTTTATATGCCTGTGCAGAGCCCTCATGTCTATTGACAGAGAGGCACAGGCTCTGAATGAACTCTGAACACTTTAGTGTACAGTTACTGCGTGAAACTGAATTGAATGTCACTTTGTACACAATCCTGTCAGCAGTCACAATACCATCATTCTGAAAGAGTTAACAATTCTGCACCACTTTCTGACCTCCATGAAGACCATGGGTCTGCTATCTTGGAGATGGAAGACACATTGGAGAATGGTTAAAAATAGTTGGCTTCATTCCTACTGCCAGAAAACCATGATAAAGTTACACATATGTACAATGAGTAATTAAGCCGCGAGGGACAAGATGGTGCAGTATAACTTTTGAGTCGCTGCTCCATTTGTTTGCCAAGTTGGAGCATCTCTGACACCTTCCTGTTCCTAGGTGAGTGACTTGAGAAGATGAATGACTGTTTCCTGTTCCTCAGTAAGGACCTTCAGATGCAAAACTCTCTCTTTCTAATCCTGTGTAAGTGGGGGAGTGTGCAGTTACCTTCTCTTACTGTGTAATTGGCAGGAGGGACTGAATGAGTTAACACACGTCTTGTCCAATAATTTGACGGGTTGAATGACTTCCACATATTCTTGTGAACACAGATTGAGGTGGCAAATGAGCTGCACCTTTTACTGTGGAAATGTACAGTGCTGTTACATGAATGTTACCCAGTCTTTAGCAGCACGATCTTAAATAGTGTCCATTTATTAGTGCATATGGGCACAGACTGCTTCAAGAGCTGAGGAGGGTCAACTTTTTCTGAACACTATGTAAACGTCAATGGATAAACACAATTCTGCTCAGTTTGGACTCAATGTGCTGAACGGTCTCCTTCCACGCTGTAAGGATTCTATGATGTCCAACTGAGGGAGCTGCCTTGAGGATCTCTACAATGATGCTCTACGGCTGAGGTGATTGATGTCCACTGATGAAAAATATCTTCCCTTGTGCTGTGATTGATTCCAAACAGTAGAGAGGTCGTAATAAATTATCATTAAGTGCGATTTTACTCAGACTCCTTGATGTCATCCTCAGTCTAATACTGCATTAATATCAGGGCCAGTGTCTCCATCCCCGTGTTCCCTCTTTTGTTCATGGTGCAGAAGCAGAGAATGGTTTCTTCAAAAAGAGGGTAGTGAATGTCAGGAATTCTCTTAGACAGAGATTTAGGGGAGCTCAAACTCTGAAAGGGACCAGTGGTGACCCGCAGGGATCAGTTCTGGGACCTCTTCTCTTTGGGATTTTTACAACTGACTTGTATGAAGAAGTGGAAGGGTGGTTAGGAAGTTTGCCGTTGACACGAAGGTTTGTGAAGTGGTACATGGGTGTTTGGAGGGCTTTTGTAGGTTGCAACGGGCATTGGCATGATGCAGAGCTGGGCTAAAAGTGGTAGATAGAATTCAAACTGGAAACGTGTGAAGTAATTCCCTTTGCAAGCTCAAATTTGAATGTAGAATATAAGGTTATAAGCAGGGTCTTTGGCAGTGTGGAAGAACAGATAGATTTTGGCGTCTATGTCCATAGATCCCTCAAAGTTGCAAACTAAATTGATAGGGCTGTTAAGTCATCGAATGGTGTGTAATCTTTCATTAGAAGGAAGATTGACTTTATGAGCCATGAGGTTAGGCTCTGCTCGTTGGATGCTGCCTGAACTGCTGGTCTCTTCGAGCACCACTAATCCAGTATTTGGTTTTCAGCATCTGCAGTCCTTGTTTTTACCTTGTAGCTCTGTCGAGCCCTGCTTAGACGGCACCTGGAGAATTGTGTTCAGATCTGGTCACCCCATTATAGGACGGATGTGGAAGCTTTAGAAAGGGTGCAGAGTAAATTTACCAGAATGCTCTCTGGACTGGAGGGCAGGTTTTATGAAGAAAGGTTGAGGGAGCTAGTGTTTTTCTCATTTGCCTTAAGACGGATGAGAGGTGAATTGATAGAGGTGGAAAAGATAATGAGAGGCAAATAGAGAGTGAATAGTCAGAGACTTTTCCCCAGGGCAGAAATGTCTATCATGAGGAGTCATAATTTTAAGGTAATTAAAGGCAGGTTTTGGGGAGCTATCAGCGGTAGGTTCTTTCACACAGAGAATGGTGGGTGTATGGAATGCACTGCCAGTGGTGGTAGTAGAGTCAAAGAGAGGGAAACTTGGGAGACTCTTGGATAGGCACATGGAAGAAAGTGCACGGAAGAATGTAGGTGAGTCTGATCTGGGAGTAAGATAAACGGGTGGCACGACATCAAGGGTCGAGGGCGTCTACTGTGTTGTACTGTTCAATGTTCTGCGTTCTATGGAAGTGTTTATGTAGGCTGGAGATGGATTTTTGACCTATCAGAGAGTTGAGAGCTATTAAGGTTTAGACTTTAAAGAGGATTTGAGACGAAGAGCAGAGCGGCCACGGTCGTAGTGAAGGGCAACACAGGCTTGGGGGTGAACAACATGGTCCTGCTTCTGTTATTCTCGCATTCTGTTATTGGAAAGTTAGTGCATGTTATTTTACTGGAAGGTCTGCTATTGAATGTCGTGTTCAGGGCTACCAGAGAACTTTGTGAGCCCTCTCTGGGTGAGGTCTGGCGGCTGTATTCACAATGAACCTGGGTTTACAGCATGATCAATACATGACACACAAGTTGCAGAGAGGGGGAGTTCTGTAAAGAGAGATGAGGATTCTCTTTCATAATCATACTGGGATTTCCAATTACATTTTCCAAATCACCCCAAACTGTATGTGACAGTATTAAGGGACTGAATGGTAGCCTCTGTTTCTGTGCACCATGTTAGAGCAGCAAGTGGTCTCCAACTGCTCCTGTCTAGCATGTTTTAGGGGCTGAATGGAACACAGAAACATGGGACTGAGGAGCAGGAGTGGGTCATGAGATACTTCAAGTTTTTTCCACTGGGCACTAAGATTGTGGCTGATCAGGTTGCGTTGTCAGACCCACTTTTCTGTATGTTTCCCATTATCCGTGATGCACTTCTCTGTCAAATCTTTAACGAACTCAGCTTTGAATTCTTGTAATCAGAGAGGCACCTCAAACTTCTGAGGAAAAGACTTTCCACTTGAAACGCCCTTTTTTGAATTTTTCCCCATCCCCCTTATATTATCAGAGAGTCATACAGTGTGAAAACAGATCCTCTATTCTTGCTTGCCCACGCCGAACAGATATCCCAATCTGATCTCGTCTCACTTGCCACAATTTATCCAATATCGCTCTGAACCATTCCTTTTGATGCATCTGCCCAGATACATTTAAACATGCAATTATACCTGCTTCCATCACTTTCTCTGACAGCAATTTCCGTACTTGCACCACCCTCCACAGGAAAACGTTACCCCTAAGGTACCTTCTAAATCCTTCCCCCGTCACCTTCTACCTATGCCATCCATTTCTAGACTCCCATACACTGGGGAAAAGACTTTGACCATTTAGACTATCCATACCCCTCATGATTTTATAAACCACTTCCATGTCACCCCTCAGCATCCGACAGTCCAGAGGAAAAAGCCTTTGTGGCCAGCACGGTGGCACAGTGGTTAGCACTGTTGCCTCACAGCGCCAGAGACCCGTATTCAATTCCCGCCTCAGGCGACTAACTGTTTGGAGTTTGCACGTTCTCCCCGTGTCTGCGTGGGTTTCCTCCGGGTGCTCCGGTTTCCTCCCACAGTCCAAAGATGTGCAGGTCAGGTGAATTGGCCATGCTAAATAGCCCGTAGTGTTAGGTAAGGTGTAAATATAGGGGTATGGGTGGGTTGCACTTCGGCAGGGTGGTGTGGACTTGTTGGCCCGAAGGGCCTGTTTCCACACTGTAAGTAATCCAATCTAAAATAAAAACCTGTTCATTCTCTCCCTGAGATGAAACCTTCAGGTTCCAGAAAACCATTGTAAATCTTTTCTGCATCCTCTTAAGCTTAGCAACATCAATCACTTAGCAGAGCCAACCACATTGTATGCAGTATTCTTAAAGTGCCTTGTACAAGCGCAACATGCCACCCCAATTCCTATACTCAATGTTCTGACCGATTCAGGCAAGCATGCCAACCGCATTGTTCATCAGGCTGTCTACCTGCAACTACACCTTTCAAGGAATTACAAACCTGCAACCGTAGTTTTCTTTTTTCAGCAACATATCAGGGCACAGTCCTGATTTACCTTACCAAAATGCAAAACCTCACAGATATCTAAATTAAAATGCATCTGCCAGACCTTGACCCTTTGATGGTCAACGGTGATGTTGTACTCTGAGATAATATTCGTCATAGAACATAGAATATTTCAGCGCAGTACAGACCCTTCGGCCCTCGATGTTGCACCGACCTGTCATACCAGTCTGAAGCCCATCTAACCGACACTATTCCATGTACCTAAATTTGGCGAATCTACCACCGTTACAGGTAGAGCATTCCACACCCTTACTACTCTCTGAGTAAAGAAACTACCTCTGATATCTGTCCTATATCTATCACCCCTCAATTTAAAGCTATGCCCCCTCGTGCTTGCCATCATCACACAAGGAAAAAGGCTCTCCCTATCCACCCTATCTAGCCCTATGATTATCTTATATGTCTCTATTAAATCACCGTCAACCTTCTTCTCACTAACGAAAACAGACTCAAGTCCCTCTGCCTTTCCTCATAAGACCTCCCCTCCATACCCGGCAACATCCTACTAAGTCTCTTCTGTTCCCTTTCCAAAGCTTCCACCCCCTTCTTATAATGTGGTGACCAGAACTGCACACAATAGTCGAAGTGCGGCAGCACCAGACGTTTGTGCAGCTGTAGCATAACCTCATGGTTCCGGAACTCGATCCTTCGATTAATAAAAGCTAAAACACTGTCTGCCTTCTTAACGATCCTGTCAACTTAGGTGGCAACTTTCAAGGATCTGTGTACCTGCACACCGAGATCTCTCTTCTCATCTACACTACCAAGAATCTTACCATTATCCCAGTATTTTGCATTCCACTTAGACCAAACAAGGTGAATCACCTCACACTTGTCCGTATTAAACGTCATTTACCACCTCTCTGCGCAGCTCTCCAGTTTATCTATATATCTCTGTAACCTACAACATCCTTCGTCACTATCCATAACTCCACTGACCTTAGTATCGTCTGCAAATTGACTAACCCATACTTCTACTCTCTCATCCAGGTCCTTAATAAAAAACACGAACAGCAGTGGACGCAACACCAACCCTTGCATTACAGCACTGGTAACTGGATTCCAGGATGAACATTTCTCATGAACCACCAAGCAAGCCAATTACTGATCCAAACTGCTACATCTCCCAATCCCATTCCTCCGCATTTATACAATAGCCTACTGTGGGGAAACTTATCGAACGCCTTGCTGAAATCCATATCTCCCACGTCAACCGGTTTACTCTCATCTACTTGTTTGGTCACCTTCTCAAAGAAGCCAATAAGATTTGTGATGCACGAACTACCCTTCACAAGACCGTGCTGACTATCCCTAATCAAATTATTGTTTTCTAGGTGATTATAAATCCTACCACTTATAACGTTTTCCAATACTTTACCAACAACTGAAGTAAATCTCACAGGTCTATAATTACCAGGGTTGTCTCGACTCCCCTTCTTGAACAGGGGAACCACATTTTCTATCCTCCAGTCTTCTGTCACTATTCCTGAGACAATGACGATTTAAAGATCAATGTCAAAGGCTCGGCAATTTCCTCCCTGTCTTTCCAGAAGATCCTAGCATAAATCTCATCCGGCCCACAATCTGCTGGATTTCTAATACCACTTCCTTGTGAACCTCAATCCCACTGTCTATTGACCCGCTTTTTTGATGTTATCTGTAAATTTACTAATCATGCCTCCGATAATCACATCCAAATTGTTTATATACATGAGGAAAAGCAGTGAGCTCAGCATTGATTCTTCCAGCACACCGCTGGCGACAGGCCTCCAGACTGGAAAACAATCCATTACCTTCAAGACAATTTTGTGTCCAATTGGTTAGCTTTCCCTAGATTCCATGCGACCTAACCTTAGTAATTTGTCTACAATGAGAAACCCTATTAAACGCCTTGCTGAAGTCTGTGCAAACAATGTATATCACAGTGCCATCTTCAATCTTCTTTGTCTCCTCTTCAAAATACTCAATCAAATTTATGAGACATGATTTCCATAACACACAGCCATGTTAACTATCCTTAATCAGTCCTTGGTCTTTCTAAATGGATGTAAGTACTATCCCTGAGAATGGCCTCCAACAAACTCCTCCACACTGATGTTAAGCTCACTGATTCTATAATTTCCCTTTTATAGTCGCACGCCTCCACTGGCCACAACAAAAAACAAATATAACTAGGTTGGTGATATGTCCAAGGATATAGCTTTCAGAGTGTGTCAGGGTCGGTGTTAGGAACAAATCAGACAGATTTCATTCGTCTGCTAAAACAACATCTTTATGACCAAAACAAAATTACTCAAAGTATGATGAAAAGAAGACTGACGAGAAGCTTTGCAAATATGTACGTTGATATTTTCCTTTGAAAAATACTGTGGAACACACACACACACACGCACACTCACGTTTGATAACAAACCGAAAAGCAAACTAGCTGCACAGTTAACTTGAAAAAAACATTACCCAATTATCGTTGGAATTCATGACCAAAGGAAAAAATGAGGGTTTGGCCCAAATGCAGTTCTATCTACAGAGTCATCAAGTTCTACAGTGTGGAGAGAGCCCCTTTGGTCCTCCACGGTCCATGCTGACCAAATATCCTTCCGCACTGAACCAATTTCCCAGCTCATGGCCCATAACATTCTCGTCATTCCTGCCCACGTACTTGTACAAATGTCGTTTAATGATTGTTAATATAATTGCTTCAACCAGTTCCACTCGCAATCATTCCATTTGCGTACCACTCTCTGTGTAAAACCGTTTCCATCAGTTTCCCTTTTATTCATTCTCCTCTCAACTTAAACTGATGTCCTCTCGTCCTCAATTCCCCAACTCTGGGAAAATAGGCTGAGTCCACTCACCCGATCCATGCCTCTCATAAATTTGTGCACTTATATTGGATCCCTCTCAGTATCCTACGCGCAAAGGAAAAAAGTATTCGCTTATCCAATCTCTCATATAAGTCACACTGTTGAATCTTTGTAAATTCTATCTTCACACATTCCAAATTAAACACATCCTTCTGAACGCACTGTGACCAAAACTGAACACAACGCTACAAGTGCCGCCTCTCCGACATCCTGTATAACTGCAACATTACTTCCGAATTTTCTCCTCCATATCCTGACTGATGAATGGCAGTGTGTCAAAAGCCTTCTTCACTGCCATGTCCATCTGTGACCCCAATTTCAGAGAACAGTGTAGCTGAACTTCATGGTCCCTTTGCTCAACTGCACTTAAGGCCCTACCATGGAACTCCTACCTTGATCTAACTTTGCAAAAATATCCCTAGGTTCATTAGTCCAGTTGATCAAGGTCCTGCTGCAATTTCTGATGTACTTCCTCACTGTCCACGATACCACCTATTTTAGTGTCATCTTCAAATTTACTAATCATGTCTTGTACATTCTCAAGAATATCATTGACATAGATAATAAACAGCAATGGACCCAGCACTGACCCCAGAGGAATGTCATGTGTCATAGGCCTCCAGTTCAAGAGCATCTTTCCACTATTACGCTCTTTTACTACCATCAAGCCAATTTTTTATCCAATTTGCCAGCTCTCTCTGGATTCCATGCGATTCTAACCTTCCAGAACAGCCTATCAATGGTAATCTTGTCAATGACATGACTGAAAACCATACAAACTACTTCTACCGCCCTGCCCTCATCAACATTACTGGTCACTTCATCAATGTACTCCAAAAAATTTGTAAGGCATGATCTCCCACTCACAAAGCCATGCAGTCTGTTCAGTATAAAAACAACTATTAATAATAATTATTAAACTTAATAATAACAAACAATAATAAATGATAATAAGATGACATTTGCCGTGGAGAATAAACTATCCATCGTATGTTGTATTGGAACTTTCATCATGGGTGAAGGGCAGAATAGATTTTGTTCCTGTGTCTTTGAACTGTGTTGTCAACAAGCAAGGGTGGCATGGTGGCTCCGTAGCTAGCACTGCTGCCTCATAGTGCTATGGATCTAGGCTTGATTACAGCTTCGGGTCACTCTTTGTGTGGAGTTTTCACATCCTCCCTGTGTTTATGTGGGTTTCCTCCGGGTGCTCCATTTTCCTGCCACAATCCATAGAGGTACAGCTTTGGTGAATTGGCCATGATACGTTAGACATAGTGTTAAGTGCATTCGTCAGGGGTAAATATAGGGTAGGGGGATGGGACCAGGTGGGTTACTGTTTTGAGTGTCGGTGTGGCCTTATTGGTCCAAATGGCCTGTTTCCGTACTGTAGGGAATCTGAAAAAAAAACAACTTCTAATCAAGCGCTGTCTTTCCAAATACATGTATACCTTAGCCCGCAGAGTCTTCTCAAGTAACCTACGTACCACAGATGTTAGACTTCCTGGCCTATACTTCCCAGACTTTTTTTGCTTCCCTTGCTGAATAATGGCACAACATGTGCTACTCCCCAATATTCTGGACACTAACCTGTGGCTAACAATGATGCAAAAATATCAACCAGGTCCCTGTAGTTTCTTCTGTAGCCTCTTGCAGTGTTCTTGAATGCATCTGTTTAGGACAAGGAAATTTATCCATCGTCATATATTATAATGCACCCAACACGTGTGATATTGACTCACCCCAAGACAACACCACGCTTTTGTTACGCTCACAAGTCTTCATGTACTTCTTCACGGTAAAGACAGAGGAGAAATATTCATTGAGAATCTCACAACTCTCCTACGGTTCTAGATATGCATGTCCACTTTGGACCTTGAGGTGTCATATTCTTATTTAGTTATTCTTTTATTCTTTAATAAACTTAAATAAAAATAACGTCTTTGGATTCACCCTAATCCTCTCAGCCAAGGCTACCTTGTGCCCACTTTTCGCCCTTCTGATTTCCATCTTCAGTAAACTTCTGTATCCCCTGTACACCACCAGGGATTCCCTTGATGCCAGCTGCATGGACCTGAGCCACGCCTCCTTTTTGCTGGTCAAATCCTCAATATCTCCTGACATCCAGTGTTCCCTATTCCTATCAACCTTGCCTTTTACCCTCACAGGAACATATAGACCTTGAACTGTAGACATTTCACTTTTAAAGGCCTTCCAATTGGCAGAAGTCCTTTTGCTTGTAAACAAACTCCTCCAACCTACCCATACAAGCTCCTGTCTAATTACGTTAAAGTTCGCCTTGCCCCAATTTAGAACTTAAACATATGGACCAGTTTTGTCCTTCTCCGTAACAATTTAAAAATTAACACAACTATGGTCACTGGTCCCAGAGTGCTGCCCCACTGTCACCTCAGTCACCTGTCTTGCCCTAGTTCTTACAGTAGGTCATGTTTCGTCCCTTGCAGCACTAGCAAAACTGCCTGCCAGGATATTGATCCCCTTCCAGTTCAGGCACAACCCGTCCTTCCCAAACAGATCACCTCTGGCCAAAAAAGCTCCTAGTGATCCAAAAATCTAAATCTCTGTCCCCTGCACCAATTCTTTAGCCACCCATTCATCTGCCATATCCTCCTGTTCTTACCTACACTAGCACAGAGCACTGGAAGTGAACCGGATATTACCACTGTCGTGATCCTGTCTTTTACCCTTTTCCGTAGCTCTCTATAATCACTCTGCAGGACCTCATCACTATTTCTACTTGTGTCATTTGTAATAATGTGCACAATGACTTCTGGCTGCTCCCCCGCCCCGGTGAGAACGTTCTTCAGCCGCTCTTATATATCCTGAACCCTGACACGTGGGAGGCTACACACCACCCCGGATTCCCATTTGTAGCCACAGGATCTCTTGTCTGTCACCCTCACTATCGAGTCTGAATAATTACTTCTGAAGTTATTCTGCTCGCACCACCTTCTGACAATGAGATTTCTTCCTGAAACATTTGGATTTGGCTGAATTGCTTTGCTTCTGGCAGTGGGGAGATTCCAATGAATCATCACCAGGAATCCTCCATGAGTGAGAAAGGGGACTTTTTTTTTTCAGTACCACGCGTTGCTGTGATGGGCGCCAGGGAAACAGAAAGGGAGCAATAGACAGTTCCTTCACAGATAGGCTACATTTTTCCGTCTGTAAGTTAAATTAGTTACGTTGTAAGAGTCCAAACTGCACCATGTGAGCTCTTCTTGGACATTGTCCGAACTATATGTCACCATCACATTCTCAACTCCAGGTCAGTGCATTATTGCTGTTGTCGTACACAGAATCAATTCATTAACAATACTTGTTTTGAAGATCTGTTATTATGTGCATGCATAACGTAAAAATAAGCGTTTCATGTCTTCATAATATCTGTGTTAAGATGAATATGCTTTATTCTAAATAAACACAGATATTACTGAAAAGCTCAGCCTGTCTTGCAGCATGTATGCAGAGAAATCAGAGTTCAATTTTTCAGTCCAATGACCTTTCCTTTCAAACTGACTTTTTCTGCAATTATTTCCCCAGTTTGAATCTCCCACACAAGAAGAAATATCCATCCGGTATTCACCAACTATACTCTTCTCAAGATCTTATATGGTCAATACAACAACCCTCATTCTGAAGCTGAACTGTTAATTCTTCATAACGTAATGCCTTCCTCCCAAGAATGAAAAAACAGAAAAAAAAACTTTGAAACGTTTCAAAAGCAATTTCTTTTTCAGTTTAGGCAATTATAACTACACATAATACTTCAGATGAGATCTCAGTAATGCCCTGTACTGATGCAGAAAACCATCGCTAAGGTGACACCCAACACCTCTTACACGAAACAGAATCATTCGATTTACCTTCTAAATCATTTGCTGCATCTTCAGAGTAATTTAAGGAGACTCATGTGCCAGAACCCACAAATCCATCGGGATCGGGACCACTGAGTTCTGCATTCGCCTTTGTCTTTTCCCCAAAACAGAAAATACCCATCATATATATATATATATATAGTTCTGTTGTTTTCTTCTGGTGAAGGTTTGCTCACAACAGTCCGCTGACTGTATGCCATTGCTTGATGGTCTGACTTCCCCAGTCTGTATCCCATTGCAGACTCCTTGCCCTCCCTCTGTCTGTATCCCATTGCAGACGCTAGCCCTTCCCCTGTCTGCATCCCATTGCAGGCGCTATGACCTCGCCCTGTCTGGATTCCACTTCAGAAACCTTACACTGCCCTATCTGTATCTCATTGCAGACGCTCTGCACTCCCCTGTCTCTATTCCATTGTAGATGCTCTGCCCTTCCCCTGTCTCTATCCCATTGCAGATGATCTTCCCTCTCCCGTCTCTATCCAATTGTAGATACTCTGCCCTCCCCTTGTCTGTGTCCCATTGCAGACACTTTGCCCTCCCCCTGTCTGTATGCCATTGCAGACGCCCTGTATCCATTTGACATCTTATTGAATGACTATCCTGGTGCATGAGCAAACTGAGCTCCATCCCTTTCATCCAATTTATTGGTACAGATTGTAATTTGTTGGTGACATCACATAGATCCATGAAGAATTCCACTATTTGCAGCTTTCCAAACACAAAATGAGTAATGATCTCTTCTCTGTCTTTCCTGACGCTACCTCAGGTGCCGCTTGACCACTCACCCTATCAATGCCCTTCATCATTTCATAAACTTCCAGAAAATTGCAAATGTGACTCCAATCAACATGAATGGCTGTACTTTCAGTCATCCTGCGTCTAAATTCTCAAATTCAGTCGTCGTACCTCTTCTTTCTCACTCAAGGCACGATTCCAAAAAGAGTTTTATCAACTTGTTCAAACATATTATGAAACAGCTCTGTGAGCTTTGAGACTGGAAGTTTCCACCCAGTGATAGGGACACTACCATCATTCAGGATAAGCTGCTGAAGCTGCAACATGATGCTCCTATGTGTTTGTTCATCAGCCTGTTGTAACATGCTGTGACACACCTCCACAGCACATGAATACAGACCACCTTTTTCCAGAGATACGGGCACTGCCATGCAGTCATGGACTGGAATCGAATCCAGATTTCCGCCTCGAAAATGTGGGCACCATCCATTAAACATGGCCTAAATTATGCCCAGATTTTGGGTCATATTTTAAGTGTATGGATTTATTCAATTCTGGTGATCATTACCAAGTTATACAGGGGACATTTCTCATTGAAAAACGTCCAAGTTATTCGCCTTAACTATAGAATATTGAGTGCATTTTCTGTGCCATTGAGATAAACTATGAAATCTTCAATTGTTTGGCTATTATCAGTAGTCTGCTATTTTAGGGGAAGAAATTCTGCACATCACTCTGCACTATGAATGATCTCGAGTAGATATCAATACTGAACACCAGAGATGAGAAAGGAGCACAAGTCTTGTCCCAAAACACCGGTCACTATTTCAAATCTCTGACATGTGGCTTCCCTCTTCCTAAAATCATTCATTGATACAAGACAACTACTTCCTTTCGAGCTGTTGCTTACCGACTCCTCCTTCTGCCTGCGGAAGGCAAACCAAGCTCTGGGTCTTTGGGAAACTCAAGGCTGGTGTCTGTAGGCCTTCTGGAGAGGGGATTGTCGTTTTAATCCGAAGGGGGAGTGTGAGGGGGGAGTAATATCACGCACTGGGCTGAGGTGTGGCAGATGAGATTTAAAATGGATACATGTGAGGCATTGCATTTTGGTAAATCAAACAAGAGCAGAGCTTATACAATGAATGCTGGGTTTTGGTCGTTATATAGAACAGAGGGACCCGGGGCACAGGTATAATTCTTCGAAGATTGTGGTGCAGGGTGTTTAAGGTGACTTCATTGCTCAGACCTTTGAGGTTATAAGTTGGGAAGTCCTGCCTCGATTGTGCAGGACATTGATAAATATTCTTCTGTAGTTCTGTGTGCAGTTCTGTTGTAGGAAGGAGATTATTAAGCTGGAGAGGGTTCACAAGAGATTTACCAGGATGTTACCAGTAACATCTCATCTGATGTCTCGGAAGCAAGCAAACACACGGCATGAACATTGGATTCACTGATTTACAAATGTCCCCTGGCCAACCCAGATCCCAGATCCAACCCCCGGACTCACATCTGTCCTATTGAGGAGACCTAATGTCCATTTTCCTTCCCCCTATCTGATCCACATTCCCCACCGATCTATCACTATCACCTCCTTCCCTCGCTCACCTATCAATTATCTTTTCCCCAGCCTCATCCCATCACCCAGTTTCTCTTAGCCCCCTACTTACTACCCAGTCCTGAAGAAAGGTCCTGCATGAAACGTCGACTCTCTTGCTCCTCAGATGTTGCCTGCCTTACAACCGCGATGCTTTACCTACACTGAATTATCAAACATTTGCAGTTCTTAGGTACAATTCCCTGTTAACATAACCACGTCATTGTCTGTTATAATCGCACGTAGTCTTAGGGATATTTTCTTCTCAGATCGTGGATGATAAAAGTTCTCTCAATGTCTTCCTGATATTGCAGTGCCTGAACAGTAGATACAGAATGTATGTTTAAATTTATAAACGGAGAAGCATCTTATATTCTGATAAACCTCTGGCTTTGCTCTCATATCCAAGGCAGATTGAATGCTTAAACATGATTTATCTACCAGACCCAACATTTGTTCCCTCAGTCACCCCCACATATCCCATCCAGAATGTGTAAATTTCAATCATAATTTTGAATTTTAATAAAAGGTATTGAATTGAAATGGGTTAACAGGAGTTATTTGTTCTGCGACTGCGATTGATGTCAGCCTCTGTGCATCCTAAATTTGTCATGGAGGGCTTTCCTCTTCTATTAATTAGGGACTCAATTCAATGTGTTATCCCATAGTATCAGCGCGAGCATCAGCGACAACACTAACAGACATCAGCCGATCCACAGAGAGGGGAAGGAGTGGTCAGAATCTGAGAACATTAGACTGGAATGTTCCATCAATGTATCAGAATCTGAAAACTTTAGACTGGAATGTTCCAACAGTGGGTCAGAATCTGAGAACATTAGACTGTAATGTTCTAACAATGGATCAGAATCTGAGAACATTAGACTGTAATGTTCCAACAATGGATCAGAATCTGAGAACATTAAACTGGAATGTTCCAACAATGGATCAGAATCTGAGAACATTAAACTGAAATGTTCCAACAATGGATCAGAATCTGAGAACATTAGACTGTAATGTTCCAACAACGGGGAGGAGTTTATCCGAGGGTCTTTACTGGCTTTCTCAACCTTAGATCTCAATAGTTTTGCGGATGTATGATGCACTGATCGTCATTCAAGCTGGTTACTATCCCATCCTCGCGATAGTTGGTGTTCCTGATACGTAAGTCTATCTGTTCATTAAGCCGGGTTGGACTGAATTGCTGCTTATATTATTTAAAATTTAGAAAGGTGGATGTGAACATTTTCAATTCCAATGAAATATTCCATTCCTCACAAATTATATGGAGCAAACTATTCATGACAGGTTACTCAGCAATATGCGAGGAGAACCAGACTGTTGTCAAACTCCATAATCCGTCTAACCCAGCACAGATCTACATTTCTACATCCTCCCCACTCACGAATTCTGTCCAATATCACCATCATGATATCCCCGTCTCCTCCCAAGACTCAGTGCATCTTATGACTAAACCATCAATTGTGCCTTTGTTCTTTTGGATACAACTTATCAAGTCACTTCTAACCACTTGTCAATTACAGAATAATTGCGCTTGAGTATGTTGAACTTGTTCACTGCACAGAATCTGTCAGGTGGGCAGACACTGCATGCTGCTTAAGTCATTCACACATAATATAGAGTCACAGAATAATAATCTGTTGATATCTCATGAAGGAAATTGATGTAATTGAAATGGAACTTTCATCATTTGTGAGAAAGAGCCCATCTGCTAGCTTCATGTCCTTCAGAAAACTCAATGGGATATCCTTCCCGAGTCAGGTCTGTGCAAACCCACAGCAATATGTTCACTCTTTACTGTCCTGTGGAACAGCTGAACCAGCCACTCAGTTCAAGATCAGCATAACATGCTGACCTGACCATGGCTACACAGATCACGTGAGAGAAGAACTAAAGTAAAGCTGGCTCCTTTCCTCCGCCTGTTTTCCTCATTCCTACACTTCATTTCCATTCAGGTAGGTGATCATTCCCTATTTCGTGTGCAATTTTTCTCACTGAGTCTCGCCCAAGAGTGATGTTCAGCTCCACGGGTACCTCTGTTGCTTGCTTTACTGATGCGGACATGCAGATGTAAGGAACTTTTAAATTTCACAGCAGTGGCAGTGCATAGAGAAGGAATGGGCTTTTATGTCATAATAAAGGTATAGAGACCGGTAAGTGAGGGAAAGGAACTATTGTGATCATCACTGAAAGTGTGGTTGAGGCAGTTTTTGGGGTATTATGGACAAATGATTTTCTCCTTTAAAAGGAATTATCTCATTGCAACAGAGGCTGTGTAAAGTAATTTCGTGAGACTAATCCCTGGGCTGATGCTAAAAGAGGAGTGAGTGAAGTTTTATCCGTAGCACTGTCAAAGAATAAGAGATCATTGCATTGAAACTTGATGGTGATGGACAATCACTAAGAAGGTGATAAACTCCATGGCTTGTATCTTTATTTTTACTTGGGATGCATGATTCTGGATATTTAAGTGTCTCTAAGGATACAATCTTCAGTAAAATCCTGCCTTGATATCAGGGTCAATCCCTCTTACCTAAGCAGGTCAGTTAACCAATGTTGTTAATGTTAATACGTGATGGTGTCTGTGTGGAGAGTGTTTTCTTCTCACAGAAGGTAGTGAATGTCAGGAATTCTCAGGTCTAGAAAGTTAGGGGAGCGAGATCACTGCAAGTATTTAAAGAGGAGGTAAATGGATTTTTAACCTGCCAGAGAGCTGAGGGGCATGAAGAATTGCGCATTGAAGAATAGTTAATGCCAACAGTAGGTCAGCCATGATAGCATAAAATGGCATGAGCATCCAAATTACCTATTCCTATTTTTTATGTTCTCATATTCTGTCTTTGGAAAGTGAATGATGGTAATTTTCCTGCAAGTGCTGTCATTGAATTTTGAGGTCAGTGAGAGAAAAGTATTTTGTGAGCCATCTCTGGGCGAGATATGTGCCCAATATTCACAGTGAATCTGGATCTATAACATGATCAAGAAATGAAACACCACTTGCAGAGAGGAGACTCTCTTTAAATAGGTGGGAAGCCACTTTCATAACCACCTTTAATTCCCATCACATTTTCCAACCCACAGCAAACCACAGTTTTGAGGGACGGAGTGATATCCTGTAATACTGTGGACCAGGTATTTGGAGTAAGTCGTCTCTATCTGCTCCTATACAAGTGGTTTTAAGGACTGAATGGAAGATAGGAGCATAGAACTGAAGAACAGGAGTGGATCATCAGACACTTTGTCATTGCTCGAACAGAAAATAAGATCATGGCTGATCTGATTGTGGTCTGCGCGGCCCTTTTCTGTCTGTCCACAATTTTCATCCATTCACATGTCTGCCAAATGTTGTAAAACACAACTTTGAATAAATGCAAACACCCAGGCACAATACCAGGGAACTGCACAAAGTCAAAGTACACAAGCAGTACAATTCTGGAAGGCAACAGGCACTTATCTATCAGTCTTGTTCCCATCCAATTAATTCTGCAGCAGTTTATCATTTTAGATTTGTTCATAGAATGTGGGTGTTGTTGATAGGCCAACATTTATGGACCATTTCTAAGTACGCTGGAAGTGGTGATGTTGAGCTGCCATCTTGGGAATGAAACCTCTTGGGAAGAGTATTCCCATTTGAACAGCCCTTGCGAATTTCTCATTCCTGCTCCAACTACTGTTGGAGGGTCACTGCTTCCTTTTCCAGCCCCACTTCTCCACTGGTTACGACAGGTTTGAAGTGCAACCTATGTCATTCTCTCGAAAAATGTGAGACACAGAGTCACACACGTACAGACACATACACAAACGCATGTGTCTTAAGATGAAAAAGAATAAGGAAAGGTTTTCAGAGCTTCATAGTAGTTGAACTCATTTCAAATGGGAAAGAGATAACGTGTTCCAACTGACACTCTGTCTCCGACGTTATTCTACTCAAACAAATTGCATGTATGAGACTTCTTCCTGGAACAGTTGGATTTGGAGAATTTCCTTTCCTTCAATCAGTGGAGTGATTCCCATGAATCCTTAACGTTTGGTAAAGATGACTCAGGGATTTTTTACTCTCACATTTTGCTGTCAGGTGGGTCAAAATACGAGAGAGGGGAGCAATAGACTGCGGCTTACGAACATAAGATGATCGGACACAGGAACAGAAATTAGGCCATTCAGCCGATCGAGTCTGATCCACCGTTCAATTATGGCTGACAAGTATCTCAATCACATTCTCCTGCTTTCTCCCTGTAACTCTTGATCCCTTTGATACTCAAGAACAGAACTATCTCTGCCTTAAATATACGCAATGACCTGACCTCCAGTGCCTTCTGTGAAAATGAATTCCATAGGTTCTCCACTCTCTGGCTGAAGACGTTCCTCCCTACCTTCGTTCTAAAGGGTGGTTCCCTTTAGTCTAAGACTGTATCCTTGGGTCCTAGAGTCTCCTATCAATGGAAGTCGTCTCACCATCCGCACTGTCCACGAAATTTAGTACTCTGTATGTTTCAATCAGGTCCCCCCATAGCCCTCTAAACTCCATCAAGAACACACCCAGAGTCCTCAAACATTCTCAGCTTTCCATTGCTGGGACCATTCTCGTGTACCTCCTGTGAACCCATTCCATGCTCAGCACATCCTTCCTGAGATATGGGCTCAAAACAGCGCACGATACTCCAAATGTGGTCTGACAAGAGCCTTATAGAGCCTCAGAATTACGTCCCTGGTTTTATATTCAAATCCTTTCCAAAAAAATGCCATCACTACATTTGCCTTCCTAACTACTGACTAAACCTGCAAGTTTACATTGAGAGAATCCTGGAGTAGAACTCCCAAGTTCCTTTGCACTTCAGACATCTGAATTTTCTCGGTAGTCCATGTTTTTATTCTTCCTAGCAAAGTGCATGTTCCCGCAATTTTCCACTTTGTACTCTATCTACCACTTCTTTTCCCATTATCCTAAACTATCCAAATCCTTCATGAGCCTCCCTGACTCTTCGTCGTTACATGTCCCTATACCTATCTTTGTATCATCTTAAGACGAAGCCAGAATGCCTTCAGTTCCTTCATATGGATCGTTAATGTATAAAGTGAAAAGTTGTGGCCCCAGCTCTGAGTCTTACGGATCACCACTTGTCACCGACTGTCATCCTGGAATGGACACTTTTATCGACGCTCTCTGCTTCCTGCCAGGCAGCCAAACCTCTGTCCATGCCAGCACCTTGCCTCTATCACCATGGGCCCTTGCCTTACTCAGTGGCCTCCTGTCGGCACATTGTCAAATACATTCTGGATGTCCAGGTGGATGACATCCATTGGCTCTCCTCAAGGTTTTCCAACAGATTATTCAGGCATGACCTCCCCTTGATGAAACCATGCTTACTTTGTTATACTTTACCATCCATATCCAAGTATTCAGAAATCTCGACCTTCACAATGGGTTCCAGGATCTTACCCACAGCCAAGTTTAAATTAATCTGTCTATAATTTTGCGTCTTATGCCTAATGCTTTTTTGAATAGGGGGTATCACTTTAGCGATTTTCCAGACCTCTGGGAATCTCCCTGATTCGAGAGCTTTCTGAAAGATCACCACTAACGCTTCCACTATCCCAGCAGCTATCTCCCAGAGAACTCTGGAATATTGTCCATCTAGTCCAGGTGATTTACTTACCTTCAGACCATTCAGTTTTTCCAGCACTTTCTCTTGGTGATGACCACTTTACACAGCTCTGTCCACTCAGTCTTTTAAATTTTAGGGATATTACTCGTGTCTTCCACCGTGAAGACTAACCCGACGCAATTATTCAGCTCCTCAGCCATTTCCTTGTTCCACACTATTATCTCTTCTGTGTCAATTTCTTGCGATCAAGTACAATTTGTTTGCCTCTCGTTACCTCTTTATATATCAAATTAAGCTCTTAAAGACTTTTTTTACATGACTAGCTTACTTACTTTCATATTTAACCTTCTCACTGCTTCTTTCTTTTTTTTTGTTGCTCTCTGTTGGTCTTTGCAAGTGTTACGACATGGCGGCGAACATGGCCGTTAATTAAACCAAACACCCAGAAAAGTTCACCTCACCTCGTAATCTATTAGAATATGAGTGACAGAGAATTCCCAAATTTCAATATTTAAATAAAATAACGTCAATTTACTTTTTAACTCTAAAAGTGAGCATTACACAACAACTATTCACAACTCTACCCCCCCCCCCACACACACACACAACTGCTTATTTTCTGACTCCAACTGAATGACATTATGCTGTTTCAATAAGACTCTTATGAAGATTACATCAACTTAATGTCAAAACCTCACAGATGCTGCCTTCCTCGGTGACGTCACTCTTTTGGCTGATGAAACCTCTGGGTCATCACATTTCTGTTTAGTGTGAATATGTTTCATATGAAAAAAAACTCATTAATAGAGAGTATTTCGTAATTTCTTGCCGAGCAAAATGGTTGATTCCCAGGCTTCTTCCGTCTCGATGGTACCTGCTCTCTCCCCAATTTTCAAAATATCTTCATTTTTATATCCCGAGGATCAGATCGTCTCACTGGTTCGGTGTTGGCAAAGCAATAAATTCAAATTCAATTTGCTTTCAGTGACAGAGAGAGTGAAGGAAAGAGAGAGGAGTGGAGCAAGAGCCTTGTTCGGGGCTAGGTGCTATAACATTCATACAGAGAGTGTGAGGAAGTAGAGAGAATACGGAGACACTTATCCTGGCAGAGTGGGGAAGGTTATTGATGCTTGTCCTGTATTGATGTGTCATTTCAGCGTCGGGGTATATCTCCCCAATGTCTTGTCCACGTCTATCACTAACAACACCACATAGCACATCCCTCAACTTCTTCAGAATCAATTTGCATGGATCTTGCAAACAGCAAGGAAGAACAAACATTGGTACCTTACATATCTAAACCAAATCTGTTGTGCAAATTTTGTGCATACTATGCTCTGGAAATTAGATGTGCAAATATTGTGGTACTGCAGTAAGACTGGATGATCTAATATTGCAGCTAAACTGAGTTAAGTAAATGATTGCTAATGTTATGAAAAATAAATTCCATAAGTGTATATGAGGTACTTTGAAGAGTACTTTGTTAACCAAACTAGAGAGCAGATTATTTCGGATTTGGTGTTGTGTGGTCAGAAGGACTAATTACTAACCTTGCTCTGAAGCAGCTTTTGAGGATTAGTGACATTAATATGTTGCATTTTACATCGCGTCTACATATAATATCCAGTTTTGGGACATTACCCTCAAATATCATGGAAACCCGGAGCCTCGAGGGTCAACTGAATTGGAAGAATACAATATAGCATTTAGTGTGAGACCAGCAATGGTTGTTATTGATCGAAATACTGTAAAGTCTGAAAAATACGTACATATCACTAAGTTACAGACAGCAAAGAAAGGGAAGGTGACTCAATGATGGTTAACGTAAGAAAGTAAAGATTGCATTAAATCGAAGGAAGCAGCTTCAGAAGAATTCCAGATATTGTGGAAACCTGAACATTCTGAGAGATTTACTCTTCTGAAGATAAGGAGGAAGAAACGGTTAAGGCAATCAAAAAGAACACAAAAACAAACAAACAGGAAACACACAGACTGCTTAAATCTACGATCCATACACCAAAGAAAACAAAAGCAAGAGCAACGTTGGAAATTTGTAAGGTATAGGAGAATTTATTGTGGGGAACAATGAAATGGCAGAGAAACTAACCAGCTACTTTGCATCTGTCTTCATGGAGAAAGCTCCAGGAAATTCCGTGTAAACCATGTGATCACATGAAACGTGTGGAAATAAAGACATAAAGTCAATTCGTGTCAGCAACAAGGTAGTACTTTAAAATGGAGCTAGATTGAGCATTGCTAAGTCTGATGGACCAGATGAACTTCATATCAAAATACCAGAATGGAAACATCATATAAATTGAGCTGTCGGTAACTGTGTTTTATTTTCCTGTAGATTCTGCAAAGGCTATTGTAGATAACTGGAAGGTAGTAAATATATACAACTATATACAAAGGCAAGAAGAGATACTGTGGAGGACGGCCGACCAAGTATTTTGACATCTATAGTGAAACAGTTGGAATCTATTATATAAGATGTGATATTGGGTATTTACAAATGACAGCAGCATTGGAGATAATGACTATAGATTTCTGACAGAGAAATTATACATGACAAACTTCGGAATTTTTTGAGATTGTTTCTTGCAGTATAAACAATGGACAACCAGTAGAAGTGGTGTATTTGGATTTTCAGATTTCTTTCTCTAAGAACTCACACAGTGAGTTCGTAAATGGAATTAACGTGAATAGTATCTTAAAGAATACATGCAATTGGAAAGTTAAAGAGTGGTTGGCCTTCTTTTTTAGGGAATCGGATTATAAATGTAAAGACATCATGAATCAATTGCATAGAATGTTGGTGAGAGAGTACCTCGAGTATTGCGTACAATGTTGGTGACCTAATCTAAGAAAGAGTATACTGATCACAGAGGACGTGCAATGGATATTCTCCAAATTAATCCGTCAGATGACAAGATTTTCCAATTGGGAGATTTGTCTTGTGACCTTTCAATGAACGGCAGGTGATCTCAGTGAAATTTAGAAAATCTACAAAACGTGACAAGGTGGGAATAAACAGAATGTTTCTCTGGCTGTCTACTGTACATTTAAGGCAAATATGGGCAGGATAGGTGACAGGCCATTTAAGACCATGATAATGAGGAAATTCATCACTCAGATGAGACTGACTAACACAGGGCCATGGAAGCCTGCTGGCAGGGCGAGATTAGGGAGAATCCCTAAATATTCAACACATACGTCAATTGGATTAGAACAACCAGGGAACAGGTAGGGTATATCAGTCACTTGCCATTTTGTATCCAAACTCATCTTCATTGTAGTAGGCTGTTTGTGTGACTGGAGACCAATGTCCCCTGGTGTTTGGCAGAAATCAGTGCTGTGTCCCTTATTATTTGTGGTATTGATAAGTGATGTGAATGTGAAGTGGGTAGGGAGAGTTTGATAAGCAAGTTTGTGTTTGACACAAAGATTGACCAGGTAGTTGGCAGTGTGGTGGAGGGCCTTATGTTACAGGAAGATACAGATGGATTGGTCAGATGGGCAGGTCAATGGCAGATGGAATGTAACCCTGATAAATATGAGGCTATGCGCTTTGGAAGAAGGAACCAGACAGGGGAGTACTCGCTGAATGGCAGCATACGAAGAAACTCGGAGAGTGTTTGTCCACACATCCCTGAATGTGACTAGTTATGATCATTGCTGAGTTTGGCAGGACCATAGGAATAACCTTTGTTCGTTGTTCAAACATTATAAGAGGTTTATGGAACTTTGGTAAGCCAAAGTAAATACTGTGTGCAGTTCTGACAGCCATATCACAGGAAGGATGTGATTGTACTGGATGAGATGTAGAGGAGATTCACTGAGATATTCCCTGGGATGGAAAATATGAGCTGTGGAGAGGGGCTGGATAAGCTCGACTTGTTTCCCTTGGAGCAGAGAAAGATGAGTGGGCAAGTAATTCATGTTTAAGATTGCAAGGGGCATGGACAGGGGGAATAGACAACAGCTGTTCTTTTTAGTCAAGTGTCAGCTTCCTTTACAGTCAGAAACCAGGGAATGGAGAATGGAGAACAGAGAAACATGACACAACTACTTCACTTCTGTCTTCACAAAAAAAGAGATAAACAAAACTTTCCCAGCAATAGCAGAAAACCTGAGACTGACGAGAAAAAAAAGCATGAACTTAGTAAATAAACTAATTTGGAGAAATTATTGGAACTGAAAATAATGGGCTTCAAAAAAAATCAACACACGTGGATGAAATGGGAAACATATTTGAGAAACTGGCAGATTAATTACAGAAAAACCATAGAACATAGAAGATAGAACAGTAAAGCACAGAGCAGGACCTTCAGCCCACGATGTTGTGCCGACCATTGATCCTCATGTAAGGTAAACTGAATGAACAACTCCTCAAATTCCTGTGACCATATACATGTCCAGCAGTCTCTTAAATATCCCCAATTACCACACTTCCACAACTGCTGCTGGCAACGTATTCTATGCTCTCACAACTCTCTGCGTAAACAACCCGCCTCTTACATTTCCTCTATACTTTCTGCCAAACAGTTTAAAAGTATGACCCTTTGTGTTAACAATTTCTGTCTTGGGAAAAGGTCCATGTCTATCAGCTTTATCTATGTCTCTCATTATCTTGTACACCTCAACTATGTCCCCCCTCTTCCTTCTTTTTTCCAATGAAAAAAGTCCGAGCTCAGTCAAACTCTCTTCAGAAGAAAAGCCCTCCATTCCAGGCAGCATCCTGGTAAAGCTCCTCTGAACCATCTCCAAAGCATCCACATCATTCCTATAATAGGGCGACCAGAACTGGCCACAGTATTCCAAGTGCGGTCCAACCAAAGTTTTATAGAGCTGCAAAAAGGTCTCATAGCTCTTAAAACCAATTCCCCTGTTAATGAAAGCCAAAACACCATATAACCACCCTGTCCACTTAGGTGTCAATGTTAAGGAACCTATGTACCTCAATACCGAGATCGCGCTGTTTTTCCACACTGCCAAAAATCCTGTCTGTAATCCTGTACTCAACTTTCAAGTTCGACGTTCCAAAATGCATCACTTCACATTTATCCAGGTTGAACTCCATCTGCCACCTCTCTGCCCATCTTTGCATCTTGTCAACGTCACGCTTACAGCAGTCCTCTATACTGTCAACGACAACTCCAATCTTTGTGTCGTATGAAAGCTTGCTAACCCGTCCTTCAATCTCCTCATCCAAGTCATTAATAAAAATTACGAATCATTGAGTCCCAGGAACAGAGCCTTGTGGAACACCACTGCCCACTGACTTCCAGGCAGAATACTCTCCTTCCAAAATCACTCGCTGTCCTCTGTCGACCAGCCAAATCTTTATCCAGGCAGCTAAATAACTCTGTATCCCATTCCTCCTGACCTTCTGAACGAGCCTACCATTGGGAACCTTATCCAATACCTTGCTGAAGTCAATATACACTACATCCACCTCTCTACCCTCATCAACCTCATTAGTAACATCTTGAAAGTACTCAATAGAATTTGTGAGGCATCACCAGCCCCTCACAAAGCCGTTCTGACTGCATTTAATCAAGCCATGTCCTTGCAGATTGTCATAAATCCTATCCCTCAGAATCCTTTCTAAAACCTTGCAGATAACAGACGTGAGACTGACTAGTCTGTAATTGCTGGGGATTTCCCTATTTCCTTTCTTGAAGAGAGGAATTGCATTTGCCTCCCTCCAATCCTCAGGTACGACTCCGGTGGAGAGCCAGGATGTAAAGATTTTCACAAGCGGCGAAGCAATCACATTTCTCACATCCCAAAGCAGCCAACGAGATATCTGGACTGGCGCTGGCGACTTGTCAATCTTAATATTAGATTACTCGCAGTGTGGAAACAGGCCCTTCGGCCCAACAAGTCCAAACTGAACTGCTGAAGCACAACCCACCCAGACATATTCCCCTACATTTACCCTTCACCTAACTCTACGGGCAATTTAACATAGCCAATTTCCCTAACCTGCACATTTTTGGATTGTGGGAGGAAACCTGAGCGCCCGGAGGAAACCCACACAGACACGGGGTGAATGTGCAAACTCCACGCAGTCAGTCGCCTGAGGCGGGAAATGAACCGGGGTCTCTGGCGCTGTGAGGCAGCAGTGCTAACCACTGGACCACTGGGCCACCGTGCCACCCGCAAATGTTTGTGAAAATTTTCAGCAAACCAGCTTGCTCAATCGCTATCCATTCCAGCATGCTTACCTGCTCCTCAATGGTTTCATTCACTACAAGGTCATTTTCTTCAGTAAAGACAGATGCAAAAGACTCATTTAGGGCTTCCCCTACCTCCTCCACAAGTTCCCTACGCTATCCCTGATCAGTCGTACTCTTTTTTTTTACTCTCTTATTCCTAAAATATAAGTAAAATGCCTTTGTGTTCTCCCTAATCAGTTCTGCCAAGCCATTTTCGCGTCCCCTCATGGCTCTCCACAGACCACTTCTTATCTCCTTTCTCGCCTGCCTGCAATCCTATACAACTGAGCAAGACCCTTGCTTCCTTTACCTTACGTAAGCTGCCTTCTCTCTTTTGACACAAGGCTCCTCCGCTCTCGTCATCCGAGGTTCCTTTATCTTACCCCTTCTTGCCTGTCTCAGAGGAACACATTTATGTAGCACTCGCAACAACTGTTCCTTAAAAAGTCTCCACATGTCTCTGGTGCCCTTTCCATTGGACAGTTGCTCCCAGTCCATGCTTCCCAACTCACGTCTGAAGCATCACTGTTTCCTTTTCCCCAATTAAATATACTCCCATTGTGCCAGCTTCTCTCCTTCTCCATAGCTATGTAGAATGTGAGGCAGTTGTGGTCACTATCACCAAAATGTTCTCCAAACACACGAACTGACACCTGCCCCAGCTTATTGAGGAGCACCAAATTCAAAATGGCCTCTTCCCTCGTCGGCCTGTCAACGTACTGAGTTAGGAAACCCTCCTGATTACACCTTACAAAAACAGCTCCTTCCAAACCACCTGCTCGAAGGAGGCTCCAATCAATATTGGGAAAGTTAAAGTAACCCATTATAACAACGGTACTACATTCACACTTTTCCAAAATCTGCCGACCTATGCTTTCTTCAAACTCCCTGCTGCTATTGCGGGGCCTGTAGTACACTCCTAATGAGGTGACTGCTCCCTTACTGTTCCTAATTTCCACACATACTTTCTCAGTAGGCAGACGCTCCTCAACAATGGTAATTTCTGTAGCTGTGATAGCCTCTCTGAGTACCCTCTCTCATAGAGGCACTGAACTTGGATTTTCAGCAAGATTTTTAATAGAATCCTAAGCCTAGTGTGCAAAGTAAAAACACATAGGATAGGGGATAATACATGGACATGGTATCACAATAGGAGAGCTGACAAGGAACAGTGAGTATGAATAAATGGATGGTTTTCAATTTGGAAGGCTTCTGCAGCATCGCTATGATTGGTTCTTGGGCCCCAGATATTCACAATACATCTCAAATATCTCCTTGAGGGAATCAAATGCAAGCTTTCCAAGTCTGTGGATGGAACTAGGATTTTAAAAGCTAAGGAGGATGTGGAAAAAAACTTCAAGGTGTTGGAGAGAAATGGAGTGAACGAGTAAATATGTGGCGGATGAAGAGCAGTGTGGATAGATGTGATGTTGTCTACTCTGTTGGAAACAATAGAATGCCAGAGGAACATTTGAAAAGGGGGTGGTTGAGAAATTTCGATCTATAAAGGTTTTTGTTTGGACTGACCTCCGCGTTCCATGCAGGGCAGTGAGTTCTGAAAACAGAAGCCAATACTGGGATTACATTATCACACAAACCAGTGTACACAGACCCACCAAGTGGGAAGCTGTAACATTGAAAACATCTGGGATCTACCTGTACACCAGTCACTGAAAGCAATACTGCAGGAGCAGAAAGTAATTAGGAAGATAAATGGTGTGTTGACCTTCATTTCAGGAGGATTTGATTCCAGGAGTAGGGTATCTTACTGCAGCTGTACAGGGCCTTGGGGAGATCCCATCTCGAACATTGTGCAGTGTTGTGTGCAGTTTTGGTCTCCTTACCTTATAAAGGAAAAACCTGACATTGGGGGCTGCAGCAAAGAATGACCTGACTGATGTCTGGGATGACAGGCTTGTTGTGGGTGCAGAGTTTGGGGCAAATGGGCCTATATTCCATGAACTTTAGGAAAATAAGTGGGGATCTCAGTGAGATATATAAAACTCTGACAGAGCGAGACAGATTTAAAGCAGGGATGACAATTCACTTCGCTGGGGCGTCTAAAACAAATGGACACATTATTAGGTACAGGCAGGTCACACTTCATTGAGATGAGAATAAATGTCCGTACTCAGACACTGGATAACCTAGGGAATTCTCTCCCACGTAAGGCGGTTGAAGACAAGGCACTAAATACTAATAAGGATGTCTAGACTCTGAAGAGATGGCGGAGAGAGCAGGAATACCGTGTGGAAATAAAGGGACACCGATCATTATATTGAATTGGGTAGCAAACTCGACACACCAAAGGGACTACTGCAGTTCTTATTTTATAGCTTCACAAGTTAATCACGTTAAGGGATGTGTACAGTCTGTGGGGAAAGTCCATTGAGGAGATGTTCAGACACGAACTAGAATGGGAGAGGCTCAATGTGCTGTTTGGCCTACTTCATTCCCGATGTTTCTGTGTGGTCTTTGGTAAAATTCTGTAAATGTTGTCGCAAACTCTCAGATGTTAGGTAGGAGTTTCGACAGGACTGTGTTCCCCATTCCCTTTTCCAATACCGAGGCTAGTGCTGTGTGTCCTGTCCGGGTTTATCCTTTAACACCTCGGACCAGTTTGATACAATACAATATCTTGTTTGACTGTTTCAGCGACACTTGAAGAGCTTATCACGTGTCTGTTTGTGTGGAGTCACGTTAGGCCAGAAAGCACAGGAGATTTGTTTCTTGAAAGTACATCGGGGAAACGTATGGTGTGTACAATCGATATTGGCTTCAAGGTCACTGTTACTGATACCAGATTAGAGATCTCAATATTTAATTAATTGTTTTTAACTTTCCCCAGCTGCCAGACCATTAGCCTGGTCTGGATTAGTAAACCAGTGACATATCCGCAACAGCACCATCTGGACATGGGGACCTATCGGAAAACACACTCAGCAGGTTATTTCTGTGCTGCTTGACAGCTCTGTCAAAAATAATTCACACCAATTTGGCTGTCGTGATGAGACTGAGGGAGGTGTAGTTGGTTAGATTGTAATTATTCTCCTCTTCGGGGATTGGACATAGCTGAGTATTTTTTCCACATTGCCAGGGAGATGTCAGAGGTGGAGATGGAATGATACAGATTTCCCAAGTCTTCAGTCCGATTGCAGGAATGTTGTCAGGGCTCATTGCCTTTGTCGTATCTGCTGTGTTCAGTTGTTTCTTCATGTCACGTGCAGCGAATCGAATTGGTTGAAAAATAATCTTTGATTCTGTGGGAATCATGATGAGGGTGAGTTGAATCATCGACTCAACACTCCTGGCTGAGATACTATTTCCTTTTGTTTACACTGATGTGCAGAGCTGATCCATTGATAGAATTGGGATAATTGTGGAGCCCATTCCACCAGTTAGTTGCTTAATCGTCTATCACGATTTTTGGCTGGATGTGACAGGCTGCAGAACTTCAATCTGGATGTGTTGACCTTGCGAGAATTTCTCCCTCTCCATCATATGATTTTGTTTAATTAAATTTGATAGGATTTATTGTCGCATGTATCTAAGTAGAGTGAAACTCTTTGTTTATACACAGTTCTTGCAGATCATAGTGAGAGTTGGAACTGCCTTTTTTTAAGAGACATGGAGTAGCCGAAAGTTAAAAGTCTACTTCAACTGTCTGTTTTTGAACAGCCACAAAATAGCCAGAATTTAAAATAGATTTTTCAGCATAAGTGAAAAAAAGGCTTTTGAGAAAGGAATTATTCCAAGGCAAAACAAAGAATAATCTGATTCGCAAGATTCTCAAACATGCTAACGTAGTGATAAAGGTGGTTCTTTTTTTTAAAAAAAATTGATGACTTGTAACAGAACACGGATGAAATAATGAAATTATAACAGAAAAACTTTGAAGGATCACTAGAAAACGTTACTTAATCTGATCTCATTAAAGATGTGTTCAGCCACAAAAACAGCAACTCAAATTATCTTTACGAAGCTAGCTGTGCCTTTGAAGCTATTTACAATAGTAATACGTTCGAGTTAAAGATTTGGTCAATAATCATGGAGACAAATTTCAACGTAATTATAAAATCTTAAAGAGATTCCTGGCATCTTAAAAGAAAGGTTAACAGTAGAAATGATAATAATCAAAATAATAATAATAATAATAATAATAATAATAATAATAATAATAATAATATGAATTTTGTAACAGAATCAACTTTTTAAAGTAAAATATGGTAGCAATTTGTAAGAGATAGCCTGCCCAATGGAGAATAGAAGGAATGCAATCCTTCAAGATAAGCAATTATGGGTATGACTAAAAAGAGCACAGCCACTAACTTTGGAATGCAACAGAGAAAGATCCCAAGGTCTGGAGATAACAAAAATTTTTAAAAATCCGAAACAAATAAGAACCTCGGGCTTTCCCTGGGAGTGTCCATCATTGATCAGTTGTTTTACAAGATTGGTTCTGCAGAAGGGGTGTGGAGGGGACACTGAGTACGTTGTGTATGATCATTGCAACACAGGACGTATAAAACTACTGTTTTTTGCTGCAGGATCGAAGTGTACCCTTGACCTCTCTTTTGATCTGAGCTGAGGATTAAGGAAACCATTGTCTTCTCATGTCAAATCCAGATTCGAGGAAGATCCTTTGGTAAGCTCCCTGCACTAACCTGTCAAACACCTGTCCCTTTCCATCGCTAAAGTAAACATAAATGAATTGTGGTCACTATCACCAAAGTGTTCACCTAGCTCCAAATCAAACATCTGGTCTGGTTCATTATCAATACCAAATCCAATTTGGCCTCAGGCCTTGTTGACCATTCTGCACACATTGGACAAAAACTGACCAGTGTATAAAGTACTTGAACTGTAGCGTTTCCAGTCAATATTTAGAAAGTTAAAGTCGTCGATAACAACCACTCTGTTATTTACGCTCCTATCCAGTATCATCTTTGTAATCCTTTCCTCGACATCTCTGAAACTTTTCAGAGGTCTATGGAGAACTCTCAACAGGGTGATCTCTCCTTTCCTGTTTCTAAACTCTTCCCATACTATCTCTTGGACGAGTCCACATCAACCGTCCTTGCTGCCAGCGTAATACAATGCCACCCTCTCCCCTCTTAGTACTTTCCCTGTTCCAAATGAAGGATCTAAACCCCTGAACCTACAACAATCATTCCTGTCCCTGCTCTATCCATTTCTCCAAAATGGCCACAACATCAAGCTGTACAACTGCACAATTTGGAAACAGGGATTGATTGGAGGGGTGTTAAACGAGGGTAAGTTGGATAGATCAGAAGACAGCATGGGGGGTGAGAGACAGGAAAAGACAGAAAATGGAAGTTTTTAAAAAAATTCTCACGGACTGCATAGCCTTTGTCTTGTGCCATACCCTGTGAGCATTGTGTTGATATTGGCTGTGGTCTCAGATAATTTGTCGTCAATAATATCACAGAGCTGAGTTGATGACACTTAAAGAGTGTCCAAAAGGCCAAGCGATTTTTTTACAGAGAGAAGGTGGATTAATTTAAATAGACTGGGTGAATAGCAGGAGAAATTGAGCACACCCCCCCCCCCCACACACACACACACACCTCGCTACTGTGATACTGCGCCAGAGCAACTCAGTGAGGTGGATCTTGACAGAGGTGAAATCAGCATCTCAGCTGCTCGTCGGATAATGACTGATAAAGTTTGTACACCACGTCCATGATTTAGTAATACACATTTCAATTTATGTAGCTCAATATCATGAGTGTATTTTAACTATCTTATCGCTTTATGCTTTCCATAATTTAGTATGGAAAGAAAATAATTTTGTTCCTGGATTTTGTGTTCAAAAACAAATTTTAGTCCTCATTCCTCACTTTATATGTATCCTTGAAGCTGTTCGTCATATGAGTGAAAAAGAGTAACATTCCAATGCTGATGACTGGGAATTTTATTGTGCATCCCTCCAGTCTGAACTGTCATGTCCCCCAATGCTCTCTATTTTCTGTCTCCTCCACAAGGCCTTAATCACGCTGCAATTGAAGTCCAGTAAATGACACATCGCCACAGTTCATTAACAACGATCATATCAATAGCACAGGCCTCATCTGCCCGCTCTGATCCTGGAATAACAATATGAATTGCATTTGTCACGTACAATTCTCAGTTAACATATCCATGCTATTTGTCTGTTATAACCCCATGTTGTCTCAGGCACACATTTCCCTCAGATCATGAACTATAAAAATTGTCTTAATGTTTTATTGAAGTTATAATGCTTGATCACTAGTTACAGAATGTATGTTTTATTTATAAACAGAGAAGTATATTTACATTCTGATAAAACTCCAGCATTACTGCAATAACCAAGGCAGATTGAATGGTTATACTCAATTGATCTACTTGCCTCAACATTTGCTCCATCAATCACCCTTACAGACCCTATCCAGAATATCAAAATTTTAGTCATTGCTTTGAATTTTAATAAAACTGTATTGAATTGAAAGGCGTTGGCTGGAGCTATTTGTTCAGTGACTGTGATTGATGTCAGTCTCCGTGGATCCGAAATGTGTCACTGGAGGTTTTGCCTCTTCTATTAATTCGGGACTAGGTTCAATGTATTAGGCAATAGTATGGGCGGGAGCATCAGCGACAGCACTAACAAGGATCAGCAGCTCGATAGACGGGGAGGAGAGATCAAACGCTGAGAACAATAGACTGGAATATTCCAACAATGGATAAGCATTTGAGAACATTAGACTGGAATATTACAATAATGGACAGGAGTTTATCCTCGTGTCCTTATTATCTTTCTCAGTCGTGGATATCATTAGCAGCACGGATCGAAGATGTACTTTGGTTATTCAAGGTGATTACTATTCCATCCTCGGTAGAGTTGATGTTCCTAGTAAGTCATTCCATCTGACCATTAAACCGAGTTGAACTGAATTGCTGTTCACATTTAAATTTTAGAATTTGGAATTCAGCATTTTCAGATCCAGTCAAAAATGTTATACCTTTCAATTTATAATTAGCAAATTACTATTCACAACTTAGTAAACAATGCGTGAGGAGAAACCAGACTGTTCTTAATCTCCATGATCTTTTTTCTTCATTCAGGTTTACATTTCTACATGTTCTCCCCACTCAGCAATCCTGCCCAAGACCACTATCAGGGTATTTCAGTCACCTTCTCAGCGTCAGTGCAACTGCTGAAAAACCCTTCGTTTGTGCCTTTGTTAAATCCAGATTTAACCGTTTCAAATCCCTTCGAACTATGCTTCCGTCACACAATATTTGCACTTGAGATGGTTAGTTTGTTCTCTCCACAGAATCCGTCAGATGGGCAGACGGTGCTCAAGTCATTGAATCATAATTGAGAGGCAGAGAAAAATAATCTTTTGATGTCCCATGAAGGAAGTTGATGGAATGCAAATGAAATTAGCACCACTTGTTTTAAACAGAAGCCTACCTGCTTGTCTCATGTCCGGCAGAGAAGGCAATAGGTCATTGTTCCGTGGTCAGGTCTCTGTGTAACTTCAAAACCACAGCAATGATTTTTTACTCATTTCTGTCCGTGGAACAGCTGATTCTGCGACTCAGTTCAAGATCGAAATAACATGCTGGCCTGACCAGGGCTGCACACATCCCATGAGAGCAGAACAAAAGAAAAGATAGCTCCCTTCCTCTATCTGATTTCCATGTTCTTGCAAGTCATTTCCATTCAGGTAGGTGACAATTCCCTGTTTCCAGTGAATTCTTTCTGATTGAGTCTCCCTCCAAGAGTGATATTCATCTCCATCGGCACCACTGGTGATGACTTTATTGATGCTGATGTACAGATGTACAGATGTTGAACGTTCCACATCATTTGCAGTGCAGAGAGAAGGAATGGCTTTTTACAGCACAAGAAAGAAGCTGAGATAGCGAAATGAGGGAACAGAATTATTGTGATCAACCCTGAGAGTGTTACTGAGATAGTATTTGGGGTATTGTGGACAGATATTCTCTCCTTTATAAAGAATAATTCTCTTGGCAGAAAGCGTATAAAGAAGTTTCACCAGACTAATTATTGGGATGATTATACTATCTGTAGCGCTATGAAGGAATAAGCGGTGACTTCATTTAACCGTAAGGGGATGTACAGTCAATCATTCTATTCCAAACGGACACTGATCTGGTGATAAATTCCATGGCTTATTTATTCCTAGATTTATATGATTCTCGATAGTGTAAAAGCCTCTGGGAACGTCGCTCTCACCCCACGCCACTCCCCATTTCGATTGAGAGAGAGAGGTTCAGTCTTTGACTAAACTCTCACCACATTAACACAGTACGTTTGGTGTATGATCCTGCATAGAACTTCACGTTTTCCACAATCTCGACAGCAGCTATAATACCTTCATAATAAAATAGTTAATCATTCCCACCAGCTTCTGACCTCCATGGAGAACATGGGTCTGTCTTCTTGGAGATGCAAGATGCCTCTTTGAGACTTGACACAAAACATTTGGATTCCTTCCTCACTGCCGGCAAAACAGGTTACAGTATATTGTGTCATAGAACATAGAACATAGAACTTAGAACAATACAGCACAGAACAGGCCCTTCGGCCCACGATGTTGTGCCAAACATTTGTCCTAGCAAATGTCCCACAGGCAATGGAGCCACGAGGAACATCGTGAGCCGTCTGTAAGTGCATTCTCTGCTCCATTGGTTTTTAAGGTTGAAGCATCAATGACATCCACATGTTCCTATGTAAGACTCTCGAGGGGCTGAATGACCTCTTCCTAGTCCCATGGAACACGTTCAAGGTTCTGATTGGACTCTGCCTGTTCCTGTTTAACAGCTCAATGTACTGACCAGACCCCTCCTCTTCCTGTGCAACAGGCAGGAGGATTGAATTGGCTGTCGCTCTTCTTGTTCTGTCATTTCGATAGGCTGAATGACTTCCACATATCCATGTGCAGCCAGCTTGAGGTGCTGAATGAGCTCCCGTTATAACTGTGGAAATGTGCAGTGTCTGGCCATGCTGTTGCATGAATGTTAACGACACTTTAACAGCACAAACCTGAATGCTGTCTAGGTCTTGCTGCACATAGACAGAGAGACTGGGTGACACAATGTTCTGAATATTTTGTGATCTTCAGTGACTACCCCGCTTCTGATCTTATGATGGATGGCGGGCGCCAGGAGTGCGTAGATGTTGACAAAGAAGCTGAAGATGTTTTTGCTGATGAAGTTAACCTGAGCATCTCCTGAAGAGATGTCCTGTGGCTGAGAGGATTGGCAGCCACAGCCCAAGAACATCTTCTTTTGTGTTCTGAAAGACCTCAACCAGTGGGAAAGGTACAGCTGACTCCCATTAAACTCAAATAAGTAGGTGGTCCCGATGACATCCTCGGTCAAATACTGCCTTGATATTAATGCTATTCACTCTTTCCTGAGCCCCTGTGTTCACCTCTTGTTCGTATCAATTGGTGACGGTGTCTGTGTGTGGAGTGTTTTCCTCTCACAAAGAGTAATCAACATCAGGAATTATCTTGACTAGAGAGTTAAGGGAGCTAGATCACTGAAAGTATTTAAAGAGGAGGTAGATGTATTTTTGACCTGTCAGAGAGCTGGCGGGTGTGAAGGATTGGGAGTAAAAGAGGAGTTAATGCTAACAGTAGATCAGCCATGATCGTATACAATGGCTAAACCGTCCGAATTACCTGCTCCATATTTTCTGTAATTACACAGTTAAAGGTTGTAATGTTCCTCGACGTTCAGTTATTGAATGTTGCAATCAGAGAGAGCAAAGCACTTTTGAGTCATCGCTGGATGAGTTTGGGGGCTTCATTCATAATGAATCTTGTTCGAGACAATTAGTAACAAATGAAGCACAAGTTGCAGAGAGGAGGCACTCTGTAAAGAGACCAGAGGCGTCTTTCAAACCCAGACTAGATTTCCAAATAACATTTTCCAAGCCACACCAAACCGTGTGTGACAGTCTGGAGGGATTGAATGAGATTCTGTGTTACTGTGGACCAGGTTATTTGGAGCAAGTGGCCTCCATCTGCCCCTGTACATGAGATGTGAGGGGCTGAATGCAACATAGTAACATGGGACTGTGGAGCAAGAGTGGGTCATCAGACACTGTGTCACTGCTCCACCACGCACTATGATCTGGTTATGGTCTCAGCAGCACTTTTCTATCTGTGTACCATTTTCCTATTCTCATTTATCTGTCAAATGTTTAACATACACAATTTAGAATAATTGGAAATATTCAGTCATCACAAACTTTAACAGCCCGTTGAGAATCTCTTGATCGTGGACTGACCAATGTTTGAGGGTCACTGATGTCTTTTCCCACTCCTCTACTGGTCAAAGCAAATTTTAAATGTAACCAGTTAAATGCTGTGGTCAATGAAATCAGTACCAGACTGGGTGATTTTCTACAAAAATTTGGCACAAAGGAATTTGAACTCTGAACGATTGGTAAAATGTTCGAGTATCCCAAATGCTTTTCTGCCTTTGAAGTTATTCTGCTCACACAAATGTGTGGGAATGCGGATTTTTCCCGGAACAGTTGGATTTGGCTGAATTCCCTTTGCTTCGGGCAGTGGTGAGATTGCTGTGAATTCTCACCAGGAATCCTCCACGAGTGGTAAAGATGACTCAGGGATTTTATGTTCTTACACGTTGTTTTCAGGCACATCGAAGTAAAATAGAGAGATGAATTGGCTGCGGCTTTAGAGGCAGGTAATATTTTTCTCCCTCTCTGTGTGGGAAAATACTGTAATGTCAACTGAACACCAAACTGGACCGTTTGCACTCTCCATGAACATTCTCTGGAATTGATGATAATAGACTGTATGTTGTATGCAGCATCATTGCTGTTGTTGTGCACAGTGCCTTTCATTAGCAAAACAAAATGTGCCCACTTTATGATTTGATGACATCTTTATACGTGTCTGCGAAATTTTTATAAATGGGTTGATATCTTCATAATATTTGTGTTTATATCAACACATCTCATTCATAAAAAATCTCCAATTTTAGTCTCCTTAACAAGAGAAAATATGTATCCATCTGAAACACTTTTCTGAAAATCATGCTTCAGTAAGATTTCTCATCTAAGACATTAGCAGATAATCCCCGATAACAAAAGGTCTTCATTTCAGGAATGAGTAAAGGGAAGCATCTATGAACATTTTCAAAAGGAATTATGTCCGTTTTTTAGTTTCGAGGATCAAAACTGCACCCAGTGTATCTGATGTGGTCTCAGCAATGCCCTGAACAGATGCCGTAAAATATTCCTGATTAAACCCAATACCCGTTGCCACAAACAGCATCATACCACTTAACTTCCAAATCAGAGGCTGCATCTGCAGACAGTTTCCACATGATTCATATACCAGGAATATGAAAAAAATATCTGCATCTCAGAGTTCTGCGAGCTCTCTCCACTTAAGTTGTTTCCTGCTCTCCTATTCTTCCTACCTCAATAGGTAACTCACGTTATATTATTTCTGCTGAAGGTTTGCTCACTAACCTTCCCTGTCTATATCACAATGCAGATTCACTACCTCCATTTGAAGATATATTGAGTGATCATTTTGATGTACAAATTAATTCAGCTTTGATCCATTGAGTCCCTTCATCCAGACATTTGACATAGATTATTGATCATTGCTGACACGACAGTGATCTCTGTGGCAAAACTAATTACAATTTTGTTTAAAAAATCATATAGTTCCACTGTCTATTTCCTGATTGTGACCGCATCCCTCTTTCTGTGCAGCAGTTCAGGCGGGTTGAATGGCGTCCTCCTGGGCTGTGTTATGTACTCAACAAGCTGAATTACTTCATTCTATGTTCCTGCGTAATTCCTTAGAAGGGCAGAATGGTCTCCTCCCGTCTCATTACAACGATCCAATCTGGCTGAATGTCTTGGTCCTCTATCTGTAATCGCGTTGAGGGAACAATTCATGGTGTAGGGACTGCAGTATATCTCTGTAATAACATCGAGGGGTGGATTGAGGAAACAACACATGGTGTAGGGGCAGCAGTATATCTCTGTAACGGCCAGGAGCGTGGATTGAGGGAACAACGCATGGGATAGGGACAGCAGTTGGCCTTTTGGCGACACCATTCAGAATACTCATGGCTGACCTGAGTGTGTCTGACCATCCGTCTCCTGTCTGTTCGCAATAAACATTGACTCTCCTGTCCGGAAAAGATCAGTCAAGCTCAACCTAGAATACCTTCATTAACCAAGTCTTCACTGCTCCCTGAGGACGAGGGAACCACAGATGTCACAACAGTAAAGGGAAAGGGGCATCCTTCTTTGATTGTGGGACCGATTTTTTAAAGACTGTGTTAACCTCACATCAAATCACTGCCCTTTTTCGGATATAGTGGTACAATAACTAGGAAAAGATATTAACCATTCTGCCCTCCAATTTTTTCCCACATTACCACTGACTCTTTCCAATCAAATATGCTGCTGCTGCTGTCTCAGGAAGAGAATACCTGATAGCATAACAACACACGCGATTAAAAAAGGAGCAGAATTAGACGATTTGGCATTACGAGTCTGATATGCAATTCAGTCATTTCTAATGTGTTCCTCAACATCATTCTCCTACCATCTCCCTAGAATTCTTGATCTCTTTATAAATCAAAAACGTATTTATTTGTGTCTTAATGGCACTCGTGTCCGTGTCTTAATGTGTACTTAAGTGTGTTTGTGTCCATGTGCTTGTTATCTGTGTATTTGTGTGACTATGTCTGTCTGTCTTTGTATCAGCCGTGTGTTTCTATCTGTGTTTGTGCCTATTTGTGTGTGACTGTATATGTCTTCGTGTGTTTCTACGTGTGTGCATGCTCATCTCCTTGTATGCATTGTGCATGTTAGTATATTGGGGTATTTACCAAAACGTCTGTGTATTTCGATTCCTGCATTTTTGTGGAATAGTGTATCTGTTATTCTGCGAGTGAGAGAGATGAGATTAGAACTGACAGTAGGTTTGAATTGAGAATTGCCCTTTACTGAACACTGCTCCTTATTCGGTGGATGTTTCAGTATCTCCACACAAGGCCTCCTGGTCCTCTTTGGCTCTCTCCAGGATCCTCCCCACATGTCGGGATAGGGGGATGAGAGAATGGATATCCGGAACTCCATCACCCGACTTGGCCTTTTCTGTACTATTCCAGGTTGTTTCGCCTGGAATTGGAGAAAGGGAGGGAATGAGTGAGGGTGGGAGTGGATGGCCCTTCTGTTAGTGCTGAGGTAGGTAAGGTGTGATATTATGAGGTGGCCAGAGGGAGTCTGTCCACAGTGTTGTATCCATGCAATGCTATTAGTGTGCGTACCTATTGCGTCAGGGACAGAAAGTGTGTGGGAGGGAAGGTGTTGAATTCAACAGTGAGATTGGCCGTGCTTGAGCCTTATTTGGAGATAGGATGTGAGCCTTGGTCGAGGGTAAGTGCGATAAGAGACATACAGTGAGTGTGAGGGACCAATGAGAACATATGTTGACACTTAACCTGACAGAGCTGGGTGGATATTGACGCTTTTCCTGTATTGCTGGACATTTCTTCAGATCATCTGAGCATCGAGGTGAGCCTCCCCGAATGCCTTATCCCAGTCTATCGCGAGTAAAGTCGCAGGCCCTGTCCCTCAGATTCTACAGAATCAGTTTGGCTGGGTCTTACAAATAGCAAGGAGCAGCAAACTTGTTGTGTTATATATCTGAACCAAAACTGTCGCGCAAATGTTTTGCATCAAATGCTCTGGAAATTGTGTATGCAACTGTATGCTAAGGGAAGCCATCACATACTGATATTATCGCTGGGCTCTTAACCCAGAGACCCAGATAATGTTCTTGGGACATGGATTCGAATCCTACCGTGGCAGATTGTGGAATTTGAATTCAGTAAGTATCTATAATCGAGGGTTTATGATTATCAGGAATCCATTGTTGATTGTTGGAAAAATTCATCTGGTTCACTTTAGGGAAGGAAACGGTTATTCTTACCTGCTCTGGTCTGCATGTCTCTCCAGATCCAAGACATCGCTGTTGGATCTTAACTGCCGTCTGGCATGGCCAGTAAATGCTGGTTATCCAACGAAGCCCTCATTCGGTGAATGAGTAACAAATACTTGTGGGTTCTGCAGTAATAATGGATGGTGTCAAGTTGCATCGAAACTGAGTTAACAAAGTGACTGCTAATGTTGTGAAAAATAAATTCCATAAGTGTATATCCCGTAGGTTGTAGAGAATGTTCTGAACCAAACTAGGGAGCAGATTATTTCGGATTTGGTGTTGTGTGGTTGGAAGGCCTCATTACTAACCTTGCTCTGAAGCAGCTTTGGAGTAACAGTGACGTTAATATGTTATATCTTACACGGCGTCTGCATTCCATGTGGAAAGTTTGAACATTCTGGTCAAACATCATGGAAGCCCAGAGGTTAGAGTGTCAAGTTCGCTCCAGTGAATTGGGAAAATACAATATAACATTCAGTAAGAGAACAATAGTTGTTAGACTCATAGAGTCCTACATCACGGAGACAGGCTATTTGGCCCAAACTGGTCCATTCCGAACCAAATGTCCATTCACATTAACGCCATTTCCCTGCCATTTCCCAGTATCCTTCTAATCCTTTCCTACCTGTGTATTTGTCCAAATGTATTTTAAATTTTGTGAATGTATCCGCCTCAACCACTTCTGCTGGCAGCTCATCCCATATGCGGACCACCCTGTGGTTAAAAGAAATTGCCCCTCAGGTTCCCTTTCACTATGACCTTAAATTGGTGCCCTCTAGTCAGTGATTGCCCAAATCCTGGGGGGAAAAAGATTGAGTGCATCGATTCTATCCATGTCTCCCATGATCTTATAGACTACTATCAGATCCACCTCAGCCTCATACATTCTAAAGTACGAACTCCGAGCTTGTTCAAACTCTCACTATAACTCAGACAATTGAGTCTTGGCAACATCCTTGTAAATTTCTTCTGCACTCTTCCGAGTTAAATATCATCCTTCTTCGAGCTATGTGAACAAAACTGAACATGACGCTCCAAGAATGGACTCGCCAACATCTTGTATAACTGCAACATAACTCCCTAATTTCGAATCAGTGCTCTAACTGATAGAGGACGGTGAGCCAAATACCTTTTTCACTGCCTTGCCTACCTGGGACTCCACTTACAGAGAACCATGCACCTGAATTCCAAGGTCCCTCTCTTCCTCTATACTTCTTAAGGCCCTGCCATTCACCACGAAACCCCGACCTTGATTTGACTTTCTAAAATGCCAAAAACTTACACTTATCTGTATTATACTCCATTTACCATTTTACAGCCCACTTCCCCACATGATCAAGGCACTGCTGTATTTTCCGAAATTTCTGGCAACCTTCCTTACTGTCCACGATACCACTTCTTTTACTGTCACCTTGAAACTTACAAGTCATGCCTGTATATTCTCATCTAAATCATAGATACGTGTAATATAAGAATGTGTGTGTATATATAGTACCGACGCCTGAGGCATTCCACTCATCACAGGTCCAACAAGCATCCATCAACGATTATCCTCTTCTTCCTATCATCAAGCTAATTTTGGACCTAATTTGGCAGCTCCCCCTCAATTCCATGTGATCTAACCATCCAGAGGAGCGTACCATGTGGAACCTTATTGAAGGCTTTACTGAAATCCATATATACTACATAGACAACCATGCCCTTTTCAAAGTTACTGCTCACATCATCAAAGCAGTCTAACAAATTTGTGTGCCATGATCCCCCATTCTCAAAGCCCTGTCTTTCCAAATTCATGCATATCTTCTCTCTCAGAATCTTCTCACGTAAATTACCTGCCACAGATTTTTGGTTTACTGGTCTATAGTTCTCAGGTTTTTCTTTGTAGCTCTTCATGAAAATGGGCAGAGCATTCATTACCCTCCAGTCCTCCAGGTCCTCACCCGTTGGCTACCGTTTATGCAAAATTACCAACCAGGGCCCCCCGCTATTTCTTTCCTGTCCTCCTGCAGTGTTCCTGAATGTATTTGGCCAGGACCAGGAGATTCATAGAAATACTACAAAGTCTGAAAAATATGTCTATTTATTTCAGGTAAGACACCCAAGCGTGCGAAAATGAGTTAACAATGATTAGCATAATAAATTAAAGAGTATATTAATCACAGGAAGTGACTTCAGAAGAATTCCAGACATTGTGGAATCCTGAGAATTCTTAGAAATTTACGATGCAGAAAAGGAGGGCCATGACACTGGGAAGGAAATCAAAGAGCGAACATTCATTCAAACAAACAAAAACACAAAGACTGCACAAATCTAATATCTATATTTCAAAGGAAAAAATAGTCAAATGTCGAAATCTGCAATCAGGAGAGATGAGATTGTTATGGATAACTGGGAAATGGCCAAGCAAATAGCCACTTACTTTTCATCTTCCTTCATGGAGGAAGATCCAGAAAATCACCGAGAAATACCAAGTGATCATATAGGACTTGTCAATCGAAAAACATAAAGTCACTTTATATCTGTAACAAGGCTTTACTTGAACATGCAGCTGGATTGAGCATTGCTAACCTTGACAAACCAGATGTACTTCATACCAAAATCTTCAGAAATAAACCACTAATAGTAGTGTTAATTGCACTGTAGATGACTGTGTTCTATTTTCCAATGCATTCTGCATAGTCTGGACGCTGTTGTAGGTAAATGGACATTAGTAAACGTGATCCAAGCACTTTCGATGAACAATAGGGATACAAGCATCTACAAAGGGAAGAAGAGATAGTGTGGAGAACTGCAGACCAATTAACGTGACATTTGTGGGGAAACTGTTGGAATCTATTATATAGGATGTGATATTTGTTATTTAGAAATTAACAATAACATTGGAGAGAATCAGTATGCATTTCTGAAAGGGAAATCATACTTGACAAGCTTTGGAATTGTTTGAAGTTGATTCTTACAGCATAGATAATAGGGAACCAGTAGACTTTGCATATTTTAGATTAACAGAAGGCATTCTATAAGTACTCACACAATGAGTTCGTAAGTGCAATGAATTTGAAGCGTATTTGGAGGAATAGATGCAAGTGGTAAGTTAAAGTTTGGATTGCCTTCCTTTGAGGGAGTCAGAGTATAGATGTAAAGACAGAGAGTGGTGGGGGCATGGAATGCGCTGCCCATGGGAGTGGTAGAGTCAGAATCATTGGCGACCTTTAAGCGGCATTTGGATAGGTACATGGATGGGTGCTTAATCTAGGTTAGAAGTTTGGCACAACATCGTGGGCCGAAGGGCCTGTTCTGTGCTGTATTGTTCTATGTTCTATGTTCTATGACATGTTGAAGCAGTTTAATGGCGTGTTGGTGAGTGCTGTACCTGGAATATTGAGTACACGTTTGGTGACAAAATCTGAGAAAGAATATACTGACCACAGAGGAAGTTCATTGGACATTCTCCAGATTAATTCCTCAGTTGGCGAGATTGCGTGATGAGGAAACTCGGTTCATGTTCTCCAGAGTTTCAAAGAATGAGAGGTGGGTCACCGTGAAATTTATAAAATTCACAAAACATGTGACAAGTTGGAAATTAACAGGATGTTTCTCCGGCTGCCTAATCCACATCCAAGGGAAATAATGGCAGGATAAAGACTGGCCATTTAAGGCTGCAATAAGGATGAAATTCTGCACACATAGGGGACTAACTAACACAGCGGCATGGAAACCTGCTGGCAGGGCAAGATTAGGGAGAATTCCCAGATATTCTACAAGTGTGTCCAGCGGAGCAAAATACCCAGGGAACAGGGTGGACTCATTAGTGACTTGCCAAGTTGCATCCAAATGACCTTTAGTGCCAGGAGACAGAAGTGGTGGTAGACAGCTGTTTGTGTAACTGGAGGCCAGTGTCCAATGGTAAACCACAGGGAGAAGTGCTATGTCCGTTATTATTTGTGATTCAGTGTTTGCTGGTGTTGGACCGGGTGGACAATGCGAAAAAGCGCATTACAACAGATTATAATCCAACAGGTTTATTCGGGGGCACTAACTTTCGAAGTGCTGCCTCTTCATCAAAGTGCAGAATCAACGGATGAAGAAGTAGCACTTCGAAAGCTAGTGCCTCCGAATAAACCTGTTGGAGTCTAACCTAATGTTGTGTGATTTTCAACTTTAATATTTGTGCCACTCATAAATGATGACGCTGTGAATATGGACAAGGGGTTGGGGAGTGTGATAAGTAAGTTTGTCTTTGATACGCAGATTGGCCGGTTGGTTGGCAGTGAGGAGGAAGGCTTGAAGTTACGGGAAGATACAGATGAAATAGTCAGCTGGGAAGATCAATGGCAGATGGAATGTAACCCTGATAAATATGAGGTGATACACTTTGGAAGAAGGAACCAGACAGGGGAGGACCCAGTGAATGGCAACACACTAGGAAGCTCGTAGGGTGCTGAATGTGATTGACAGGTTAATATACAATTTGGGAAAGCATAGGGGACTCGAAACATAACCTTGATTCATTGAGGCACAGATTATAAGAGCTATGCGGACCTTTGGTGAGGCCAAAACAGAATACTGTGTGTCGTTCTGGGAAACACATTACAGGAAAGATGTGACTGCACTGGAGGGGGTGCAAAGGAGATTCACCAGGATGTTATTTGGGTGGAGCATATCAGCTATGGAGAGAGGCTGGATAAGCTTGGGTTGTTTAGTTTGGAGGAGAGGAGTCTGAGGGGTCGTGATTCTGAAGGATAGGATTATGAGGAGTATGGACAGTGTGGATGGACAGCAGCTGTTCCTTTTAGTCAAAGGGCCACACTTTTAAAGTGAAGGGTTTGCAGTTTAGTGAGAATTTGAGGATTGCTTTTCACCCAGAGTGTGTTTGGGTCTGAAATGCATTTCTTGAGAGGCGAGTTGTCATTGTAACCTCAAAACCATTAGAAAATACACGGTGGTACACTTGAAATGCCTTAAGATTCACGGCGACGGGTATTGTGTCGGAAAGTGGGCCGAATGTAGACCGTGCTGTATTTCTGATAGTACAGAGTCTTTGCTTCTGTGATTCTATGGCTGTGGAAGGCCAATCACTGTGTACCTTAAGATAGGAATTGATATGTTTTTGAAGAATATCTTAACAAAGTTTATGTGAAAGAACTTGTAATATTTTCTGAAAATATGTCAATGGCAAAATTAAGGGAAAAAATTGTGCAGCTTTCCGACAGTTTGATACCAGATAATTGAGGACCGGGAAATAGCAGAACCATGGAGCAAATGTTTCAGTTATGCCTTCACAGAAGAAAGCAAAACAAAAAAGAACACTTCCTAGCAATACGAAGTAATTTTAGTCTGGTGAGAAAAAGGGAATAGAATGAAATTATCAACTAAACAGTTTAGAGAAAGTATCGGACTGAAATTAATGGGCATAGACAAAGTCAACAGAGATTCATGAAATAGGAATTATATTTGAGAAAGTGGTTTTTCGCAAAATTATGTAGAAGCTATCAATGCAATACGAGTGGAATTTCAGAAAGAGTTTTGATAAAACCCCATGCTTATTGTGCAAATTCGAATCCTGTGGGCCTGGGGCTAATACATGGACATGGTTCTTGAAGGACAGAGCTGTCAGGAAAGTGAGTATGAATAGAACAATGTTTTTTTTAATGGAAGGCTAGGAGTATATAGCAAGGATCGTGGCTTGGGCGCTAGCTATTGCCAATACGCACCATATATTTGGTTCAGTGTCTCAAATGCAATATTCCCAAGTTTGCTGGCAGCACTAAACAATGTCAGTTTGTGAGTGGGTGAGGAGGATGTGAAAAAGCTCCAATGTGACTGAGACAGCTGAAATGACTGGTCAAATACGTGGCGGATGGAGAGCAATGGGAGAGATGAGATGTTGTGTACTTTGATGGGAACAATAGAATGGAAGCCTATCATTTGAAAGGGAGTGGTTGAAAAATGTTGCTCTATGAAGGAACTTAAGCTGCATTTTTGTTTATTTCTGTGCAGCCTTCCGAGTCCATATAAGGCAGTGTGATTCTGAATCCAGGAGTCAATACTGGGAATGGCATTGGCACGCTGACCTGTGTATACAGACCCAGAAAGTGGGGAGCCGGAGCATTGAAAGGAATCTGGATCTCCCTGTAGACCAGTCACTGAAAGCAATATTTCAGAAACAGTAAGCAGGTAGAAAGATAAATGCTGTATTCACCTTCATTTCAGGTGGATTTGAGTACAGGAATAAGAGTAATTTACAACAGCTGTACAGGCCTTGGTGAGACACCATCTCGAACCTTGTGCAGCCTTGTATGCAGTTTTGGTCTCTGTTCCTAATAGAGGACAATCCTGACATTGAGGGAGAGCAGTAAAGGAAACCCAGACTGATCGCTGGGATGTCAGACTTGTTATGGGATCTGAGTTTGGGGGGACTGGACTTGTGGTCCATGCGGTTTAGCAAAATGAGTGGATATCTCTGTGAAATATATAACACTCTGATTTGGGAAGACAGATTGGAAGCAGGGATGGTAATTCCCCTGGCTCGGATGTCTAAACTAAGGGGCCACAGTATCAGGTACAGACAGGCCGTTTTGCATTGAGGTGAGAATAAATGTCTGCACACAGAGACTGGCGAGCCAGGGGTACTCTCTCCTAGATCAGGCTGTGGAAGTCATGGTGCTGAATATAAATAAGGATTTCTGGAAATTAAAGGGATAGGGATAAAGCAGGAGTACGGTGTGAAGATAACTGATCAGCTATCAATCCAGGTTCTTTTCCAATAACACGGTAGCTGTGTTTCTGTGCAACACTGGCTTGTCGAAAATTGTGCAATCTTAATAATGGGGTCTATGGAAAAAGAGGGTAAGGGGCGAACCCCAAAAAATATCAGTAAAAACCAAAAATTAAATTTAGTCGAACACATCCACGAGAACAATCTAAATTAATCTTTAAATCACATGTTGTAATGGAACAGTGCCGTAAATGTAACACTCTCACACTTCAGTCACTCACTGGAGCACTGTACCTTTCACCAGAAAGCACATGGGCAATGAATGACCACATGATGCCGATGGGGAATTCCAGATTCCCCTCAAGTTTCTCTCCACAGTTTGAAATAAAGCTCTTTCTAAATATAGTCTACAAATTCCAGTTTCAGCCTCAGTTTTGAGGCTTCCTGAACGCATTGCATTCCTGTTTTAGATGACCACATTGTTTGTACATTTTGCAGAGAGAGGATCCTGAGGCAAGGTTTTGCTGTTTCAGCTGGTTCCCGGCAAGGAAACGCGTCACAGTGAACCGGAATTCACTTTATAGAAAAAAGATTCACGAATCACATTGCAGCCAAATTTTATTTAATCAACACGTGTTATCGGAGTACTGCCTGTATATTGAATGGATGAGCAAAACTGATGTGCTGAAGACAAGACAGCAGTTCTCATTTCATATTTCACAATGTTTAAACAGATTAAGGAATATGAATATTGTATGGGGAAATTTGCACTGAGGAGATGTTCGGTCATTAACTAGCACAGGGAAAGTTCAATGTGTTGTATGACCTACTCCCGTCACAATGTTTCTGTGCAGTGTGTGGGAATACTCTGCAAATGTTGTCAAAAGCTCTCAGCTGTTAGGAAAGAGATCTCTGCAGGGTCGATAGAAATGTGTTTCCCCTTTCCTTTTCTAATAACGAGGCTGGGGCCTGGTGTCCGGTACAGGTTTATCCTTTAAGACCTTAGTGCAGTTTGATATAATTGAGTGTCTTGCTTGGCCGATTCAGAGACCATTGAAGAGTTAATCACATGTCTGTGTGTCTGGAGTCACTTTTAGGTCAGTCCAGGAAATCACGGGAGATTCACTTCATGAATGTACACTGGGGAAGGAAATCGATGTTTACAATTGATATTGGACACAAGATCATTATTACTGACACCAAATTTTATATCTTGATATTTTATTAATTGTTTTTAATTTGCACCATTTGCCAGAGCATTAGCCTGGTTTAGGTTAGTAATGCAGTGACATTTCCACAACAGCACCATTTCGACATGGGGACGTATCGGAAACCATACTGAGCAGATTATGTCTGTGCTGCTTGACAGCTTTGTTAAGTAGAACTCCCACCAATTTAACTGTCGTGTTGGGACTGAAGGATAAGTAAATAGTAAGATTGCAGTAATCCTCCTCCTAGGGGATCGGGCATAGTTGCATAATTTTTCACATTGCCAGGGGCATGTCAGAGTTGGAGCTGGAAAGAAACAGCTTCCCCAGGGACACAGCTTGTTGTGCAGCACAAGCCTTCAGTCCTATTGCAGGAATGGTGTCAGGGCCCACTGCCTTAGTCGTATCGACAGTGTCCAGCTGTTTTTTTCATGTCACGTGCAGTGAACTGAATTGGTTGAAGACTGTCATCTGTGATTCTGTTGGCATCATTGCGAGGGAGGTGGATAATCGACTCAACACTTCTGGCTAAGGATGGTGCACATACTGCATCCTTAACACTGACGTATAGGGTTGTTCTATTATTTAGGGTGCGGATATTTTAGGCGTCTCTCTTCCAGTAAGTAGTTTAATGGTCCATCTACTTTTATGCCTGGATTTGACAGGCCGACAGAGCTTAAATCTGATGTGTTAGTCTTGGGATCATTTCGCCCTCTGTATCAGATGTTAGTCCTGCTGTGTGGAGTGGAACCAGTCAAGTGTGGTCGCAATAAAGGGTTGTCATCAGGTTTAGGTGCATGTGATTCCAACCCTGTTCACCCACACTCGTCACTGAACCATGGATTGGCTGGATGGTAATGGTGGACTGATGGATTATCCTGAGGAAAAAGTTACACATTGTTATTGAAAACAATTTTGCTTCTTCTGCTGTTGAGATCTACAGCATCAGATGATAACCCAGTTTTAGCTGCAATATTTACAATTCAATTCTGCTGACTGTCCCCCATTTCACACAGACACCCATTCACCCTTCAGCCCTGTAATCAGTGACCTACTCTGGTTTCTCATGCGTAAATACTTCCATTGTCATATTCTCATTCTTCTAGAAGTCTTTCCTTGGTGCCTCGCCTCCAATTTGTTGCATAAACTCAATTCATTAAAGGTACTAATCCGAATCTTCTCCTTTCAATAATGCCATCTTCTGTGTTTGAAGTGAACGTGTTTCCCTGTTTTTCTCCCTGACCATGATTCAGAGCTCTGTAGTGTCAGTGAAGCCAACGTTATGCAATTTCAGAGTCAACGAACTTCTGCACCATGCGTTATTGTTCAGTTCCCAGTGTACGACCCTCCAAGTTGGACAACATGTTTGGGCATCTTTGACATACGTCATTGGAAATTGTTCAAAAACAGAAATTGCTGAAGAAATTGCTAAAGATGTTGTAGCATGTTCTGGTGTGAATGCAGAGTTAATCTTTCAGGTCCAGTGAACCTTCTATAAAGCTCACAGTATCTCCAGCATTTTTATACTCTTATTTCGAGTATCCATAGTTATTTGTTCAATTGAAAATTTGTTCATGGCGTATTCATTTCTGGAGAAACTCATCAGGTATGTCAGCATCTACAGAGACAGAGAAACAGAGTTAGCGTTTCCAGTGTGACACTTCTTCAAAACTGAATGCAATTGCAAAATGGTCGTTTAATCCCTTGCCAGAAGTGGGGGGTGGGTGGCAGGGAAAAGGGGGTGTGTCAAAAGTTAAACGGGCTTTTAGCAGTAGTGAATGAGAAGATTCTGCAAAAGGGGTATAAATTAAGGTGTGAATGGGGGAAAGGGGTTCTCTCTATTGATTGCCAGATAAAGAAGACACAACCACACACGGTCATAGGGAGGCCAGGAGACAGAATGTTGACCATGTGGTATTATATAGATTCTCCACAGATGCGTTTTCACTGTCGTGACCATAATCCACTTTAGACAAAGGAATTCAGATGCTTAACTTCTTATTGGCACTAGTAAACGTTTCATGCCGCCTTAGTATTGTAACATGGAGAAATACAAATAACTGTATGAAGTTTGGGCTGACCATTGGCTACCTGTCATGTTTAATATTGTTTGAAATTTGCAGTGCTAATCTTTAAATGCTTATTCTTGACGCTAATATCAGATGTAGTGTAGAAGGTTGCGGGCTGACTTTGTGGAAGCTCATGAGAGGAATGGATAGGGTGAATAGACAAGATCTTTTCTACGTGCTGGGGGAGTCCAAACATAGAGGGAATGGGTTTAAAGTGTAAGAGGGAAGATTTAAAAGGGACGACGGGACAACGTTTCTACACAGAATGTGGTGTGGGTATGGAATGGGCTGCCAGAGGAAGAGTAGTAGATGCGTGTACAGCTACAACATTTAAAACTCATTTTGACAAACAAAGGACTGGGAAAAACTGAGAGGCATATGGGCCAAATGAAAGCAGATGGGACTAGTATAGTATGGAAAACCAGGTAAAAACAATGTTTGCAGATGCTGAAAACCAAATACTGGGTTAGTGGTGCTGGAAGAGCACAGCAGTTCAGGCAGCATCCAACGAGCAGCGAAATCGACGTTTCGGGCAAAAGCACTTCATCAGGAATAAAGGAAGTGAGCCTGAAGCGTGGAGAGATAAGCTAGAGGAGGGTGGGGGTGGGGAGAGAGGAGCATCGTGTACAATGGGTGAGTGGGGGAGGAGATGAAGGTGATAGATCAAGGAGAGAGGGTGGAATGGACAGGTGGAAAAGAAGATAGGCAGGATGGACAAGTCCGGACGAGTCATGGAGACCGTGCTGAGCTGGAAGTTTGAAACTAGGATGAGGTGGGGGAAGGGGAAATGAGGAAGCTGTTGAAGTCCACATTGATGCCCTGGGGCTGGCCGAACCATTGTGTCAGCATGCTCCTGCCCTACTGAACTCATCTCTACCTACCTCGACACTGTCCTTTCCCCCATAGTCCAGGAACTCCCCACATACTTTCGAGTCACCACCCACGCCCTACACCTCCTCCAAGACTTCCGTTTCCCTGGCCCCCAACGCCTCATCTTCACCATGGATAAACAATCCCTCTACACCTCCATCCGCCATGACCAGGGCCTCCAAGCCCTCCGTTTTTTCCTCTCCAGACGTCCCCAACAGTACCCTTCCAATGACACTCTCATTCGTTTGGCCGAACTGGTCCTCACCCTTAACAATTTCTCCTTTGAATCCTCCCACTTCCTCCAGACCAAAGGCGTAGCCATGGGCACACGTATGGGCTCCAGCTATCCCTGTCTCTTTGTTGGCTATGTAGAACAATTGATCTTCCGTAATTGCACCGGCACCACTCCCCACCTCTTCCTCCGCTACATTGATGACTGCATTGGCGCCACCTCGTGCTCTCGCGAGGAGGTTGAGCAATTCATCAGCTTCACCAACACATTCCACCCTGACCTTAAATGTACCTGGACCATCTCTGACACCTCGCTCCCCTTGCTGGACCTCTCCATCTCCATTAGTGACGACCGACTTGACACTGACATTTTTTACACACCCACCGACTCCCATAGTTACTTGGATTACGCCTCTTCCCACCCTATCTCTTGCAAAAATGCCATCCCGTATTCCCAATTACTACGCCTCCGCCGTATCTGCTCCAAGGAGGACCAGTTCCACCATAGAACACACCAGATGGCCTCCTTCTTTAGAGACCGCAATTTCCCTTCCCACGTGGTTAAAGATGCCCTCCAACGCATCTCGTCCACATCCCGCACCTCCGCCCTCAGACCCCACCCCTCCAACCGTAACAAGCACAAAACGCCCCTGGTGCTCACCTTCCACCCTACAAACCTTTGCATGAACCAAATCATCCACCGACATTTCTGCCACCTCCAAAAAGACCCCAACACCATGGATATATTTCCCTCCCCACCCCTTTCCGCCTTCCGCAAAGACCGTTCCCTCCGTGACTACCTGTCAGGTCCACACCCCCTTACGACCCACTCTCCCATTCTGGCACATTCCCCTGCCACCGCAGGAACTGTAAAACCTGCACCCACACCTCCTCCCTCTCCTCTATCCAAGGCCATAAAGGAGCCTTCCACATACATCAAAGTTTCACCTGCACATCCACTAATATCAGTTATTGTATCCATTGCTCCCGATGTGGTCTCCTCTACATTGGGGAGACTGGGCGCCTCCTAGCAGAGCGCTTTAGGGAACATCTCCGAGACTCCCGCACCAATCAACCAAACTGCCCCGTGGCCCAACATTTCAACTCCCCCTCCCACTCTGCCGAGTACATGGAGCAGGAACGCCTGGAGGAAGAACGCCAAATCTTCCGCCTCGGAACACTTCAACCCCAGGGCATCAATGTGGACTTCAACAGCTTCCTCATTTCCCCTTCCCCCACGTCATCCTAGTTTCAAACTTCCAGCTCAGCACTGTCTCCTTGACATGTCCGGACTTGTCCGACCTGCCTATCTTCTTTTCCACCTATCCACTCCACCCTCTCCTCCTTGACCTATCACCTTCATCTCCTCCCCCACTCACCCATTGTACTCTATGCTACTCTCTCCCCACTCCCACCCTCCTCTAGCTTATCTCTCCATGCTTCAGGCCCACTGCCTTTATTCGTGATGAAGGGCTTTTGCCCGAAACGTCGATTTCGCTGCTCGTTGAACTGCTGTGCTCTTCCAGCACCACTAATGCAGTAGTATGGAAAACCTGCCCAACATAGACATTTAGAAAAGCTTCACGCAGAGTCAGTGTGGGTCGGTGAAAGGGAAATTATATTGTGCCCTGTTCAATCATGCAAAGTACTTCTGGAGATGCCTGAAAAAGTAATAAGTGGACTTGATAAAGCGGATCTGGTTGACACAAAACTTTCCAGAGATTTTCCATAAAGTGTTACAAAATAAAAGTTCTTACACAAAACAGAAGCTCTAGAATGTTGGATACTGTATTAACATGGGATGATGATTTGTTAACACAGAAATCAAAGAGACGGGATTAATGGATCTTTATGAAAAGGGTGCATCTGCTGGAGTACCAGAACTATCAGTCTGATGGCATCAGTTATTTACAATCTATACTGATAAACTGAAGGAGGGAGCTGAGTGCAATACACATCCAAGTTTGAGGATGACATTGATAATCAAAAGGCAGGCTGTTATTTAATGGAGAGGACTTCTGGAAAAGGAGCAGTACAAAGGGTTTGGTGTCTTGCTGTGTATGAAATGTTAAGTCAACATGCTGATGCAGCAAGTAACTAGGTTGGTACATTAGTCATCTTCCTGCGATGAAAGGGTTTAGTTACTGAGAATCTCTAAAATGGTGAGGCGATCATTCATTCGAGTTTAAGTGAATGATGAATGATACTGCTGAAACATTCAAGACACAGCAGGCGCTTGAGAAATTAGAAGTTGAGAAGTTGTTTCCATTCTTGAGCAAAGTGTATGTCGATATCGAATAAGGAACATCGATTTCTATCTGAGATGCAAACCGATGTCTTCTCTCAGAAGGTAGTGAATGTATGGAATTCCCTGACCAAGAGAGGTGTAGAAGGATACAAGGAGTCGGCAAGAAAGTGGAGTTGAGCCCTGGAGTAGATCATCCATGTTCTTATTAAATGACAGGGTGAGCTTGGCCTACTCTTGTTCTATTTATTAATTTCACATGCTCTGCTTTTGGAAAGTAACGGGTTATTTTCCTGGAAACCGTGTTGTAAAATGTTGCTTTCAGGGGGAGCAGAGGATTTGTTGTTTTAACCCTGGGTCGGGTATGGGGCTGTATTCCCAGCGTATCTGGGGCTGCAATATTTCCCACAGCTGGAGCAGAAGTTACCAAGAGGGGAAGCCTGAAAACAGGGATTGGGGGTAGTGGGGGCACTTTCTGGCCCAGCCTGCATTTCACAAGTACATTTCTGCAACAGCACCTAATCATCGGAGTGGCTTCGAGCTGCCCCTGTCTAGCAAGTCCAAAGGGCTGAATGGAATATCAGAACACAGGGCTGAGGGACACGAGGGGGCCATTCGGCCCTTTGACACTACTCCACCAGTAAGTAAGGTCGTGGCTCATCTCATTGAGGTCCCAGTTGCACTTTGCTCTCCATGCACCATTATCTCTGATTCACCTGTCTTTCCGCCACCTTCAAACGGACCCCACCAACAGGGATATATTTCCGTCCCCTCCTCTATCATCGTTCCGAAAAGACCACTCCTTCCGTGACTCCCTCGTCAGGTCCACACCCCCCACCAACCCAACCTCCACTCCCGGCACCTTCCCCTGCAACCACAAGAAATGCAAAACTTGCGCCCACACCTCCCCCTTCCAAGGCCCCAAGGGATCCTTCCACATCTGCCACAAATTCACCTGCACCTCTACACACATCATGTACTGCATCCCCTGCACCCGATGTGGCCTCCTCTATCTTGTTGAGATAGACCATCTACTTGCGGAACTTTTCAGAGAACACATCTGGGACACCCGGACCAACCACCCCGTGGCTCAACACTTCAACTCCCCCTTCCACTCCACCAAGGACATGCAGGTCCTTGGACTCCTCCATCGCTAGACCAAGGCAACATGACGGCTGGAGGAAGAGCGCCTCATCTTCCGCCTAGAAACCCTCCAACCACAAGGGACGAGCTCAGATTTCTCCAGTTTCGTCATTTGCCCTACCACCACCATGTATCAGTCCCAACCCTCAACCTAGGACACGACCTTGAGGTACTCCTGCAGAGATGTCCTGGAGCTGAGATGACTGAACTCCAACAACCATAATCATCTACGTATGTGTCAGGTATGATTCGAACAAGTGGAGAGGTGGTTCCCTGATACACATTGATTCCAGTTTCGCCAGTGGTCCTTGATGCCACACTCAATTGAATGCTGCTTGATGTCAAGGGCTGTCATTCTCACCTCCCCTCTGGAATTCAGCTGTTTTGTCCATGAGATCAGGAGCAGGGAGGCCTTGATGGAACGCAAACTGGGCGTCACTGAACAGGTTATTGCTGAGCAGCTGTTGCAGGATGACGCTGTTGCAGGATGACACTGTTGATTACATCTTCCAGCACTTCACTGATGACCAAGAATAGACTGATGAAAGGGAATTACCTGGGTTGAATTGGTACTGTTTTGCATGTGCAAGACATACCTGGACAATTTTTCATATTGTCGGCTAGATATCAGTGTAACTTCTCTGGAATAGCTTGGCTCGAAAACAGAAAGTGCTGAAGCACAAATCTCCAGCATTATTGCTGAACATTACCAGGGCCTAAAGCCTTTGCCATATTCAATGCCTCAAACCATTTCTTGAGATCACGTGCAGTGAATCGAATTGGCTGAAGACTGGTATCTGTGATGCTGGCGACCATTGGAGGAGACCAGGATTAATCATCCATTTCCGAATAAATATTACAGGAAAAAGGTTCAGACTTAATGTTTGTTGTGATGTGCTGGTTCCTTCCATCATTCAGGGTGCAGATACTTGCGGAGCCACCTCCTCCAGCAAGTTGTTTAGTCTTCCACCACTATTCATGATTGGATACGACAGGACTCATTGAGTATCAGAAAGGAAGAGTGAAATTGTTCGTAAGGGAGATAGAGAGATTAGTCAATGTATGCATGATAAAAAGTTTGTGAATGTGCAGGAGAAAGAGAGAAAGAAGTAGTGAGATTGTGTGAGAGCTTGATCAGCATCTGTCTGTCTATCTAGATCTATCTATTGTGTGTGCATCTATCTGTGTAAATATATATCAATATTTCAACAAACACACAAAATCTGTGGAGAGGTCACATGATTTCATATGAGAGAAGAAAATAGCAAGACTGTGTCTCAGTGATTGTGAGATTTCATACCTCAGAAATAGTGAGGTTGTGTATGAGAGAGAAAAGAAGTGAGATTGAGTATAAAAGAGAGAGTGAAAGTTTGTTTGAGAAAGCGATTGTGTGTGAAAGACAGATTGTGTATGAGAGAGGGACAGCGAGATTGGGTACACGAGAGAGAAAGAGATAGCGAGATTGTGAATGAGAGAGAGATAGCTAGATTGAGTCTGAGAGAGAGTGAGAGTCTGTCGAAGAGACTGTGGTCATGAAGTTGTGCATGAGCAGGGGAGAGAGAGAGAGAGAGAGAGAGAGAGAGATTGCACATGATACAGAGATAGTGACACTGGGTATAAGAGAAAAAAATTCGATTGCACAGGAGAGAGGATTATACATGATAGAGAGTGAGGTTTTACGTTAGAGATGGAAAATGAGGTTATGCTGGAGAGAGAGATTGTAAGATTTTGCTTGCAAGAGAGAGACAATGAGATGGAGTGACATGGAGAGACAGAGAGAGAGTGTGTGCATGAGGGAGAAATGGGGAGAAAGAGGGAGAGACAGGGACAGTGATATCGTGTACGAGAAAGAGGTAGTACGTGAGGAAAAACTCAATTTTCCACTCCTCGTGCCCACTCAAAGACCCTGAGATGTTCCTGTATCATACACCATATTGGAATCAGGTGCCCTGTTTGGGAGCACGAAATAGCACATGGAATTAGAACGTGGACGCGTGGATGGTCGCAAGATCCATGAATTTGACGGATAATCAGAACTGAGCAAATAATACAGAGAATCCCGACAGTTTGGAAACAGGTTGTACGGACCAAAGGGTTCACACCGACCCTCCGAAGAACTGTCCTATCCCCGTAATTCTGCATTTCCCATGGCTAACCACCCGACATCCATGAACTTTTTGGACAATTTCTCACGGCCAATCCACCTCATCTCTTCATCTTTGTGTGGTGAGAAGAAACCAGAGCAAACAGTGGAAACCCACGCAGACATGGGGAGAATATGCAGTCTCCAAACAGACAGTCAACTGGGAGTGGAATCATCTGGCGTGGTGAGATGATGGTGCTCACCACGAAGACACTTTTCCTCAATATCAACCACTGCGGTGTACCTATCATGGGAGTATTTCTTGGAGGAGATTGCAGAGTCAGCTGCATTCTGTATCCTGCACTGCACTGTACCTGTCCAGACCTAGTTTGCTGGAGACATTGCAGACAGTGAGATTAAAAGAGTAGAAGGAGCTTTACGCTGTATCTAATTTCATCATGGATGTTTTCTGATGTTGAAAATCTTGAGGAAGTCTCACTTTCAGTTTAAAACTATCAGGAACCATACTGTATCAAACCCTCTGCAATCTATATGTATGAATGTCAATGGGGATAAAGTTGTGGGAGCTGGACTTAATTTTAAATGAGTACGGAGAGTTATTCTCTATCTACCCTGGGCTATGCCTGTCCAGGGATTTTTTGTTGATAACGGTATATGGTGTGATTACATGAATATGTAGCTCTATGTTGAACATGGTCGGAGGATTTGGAAATGCTGAATGTGGAGAGAGTTTTACAGTATATCTGAATCCAGGCTACATCTGTTCTATAGTATTTCATATCTATGATAATGAGGGAACATTATTTTCCGTTTAATATTACGATAAAAGAGAGAGACATTTACTTTTTATTTAACCAGATGTTTTGTCCCTGATATGATGGACCATGCCAGAGTCATCAAAATATTTTCAGAAGGTATCCTTGACCCTAACTTGCTTATTTTAAAGGCGATGTGGAGTGGATATTCCAGGAGTGATGCAGCTGGTCAAAACCACTCGGCTTTAGGCAAAACAAAATGTTAATGAAATACTACAGCTGAAACATGAAGAAAACAGAATTTAGAATAACATCATTATTTGAAAACTCAAGCACCACAGTAATGCAACTTAACGAAAGAGCTGTTTCAATTCCCGTAACATCCCATAAACACACCATTTGGTGAAAAGTAAATGTAAACACAGGATCTTGCAGGCAGGAGAGATTTCTGAGAGAAAATTCATTCAGGGACCATCTCCTGAAGCATGAAACCTGTTTCAGCTGCAGCAGATCCTGTGCCTACTATTGACAGCTTCTCTGTTACAACGAAATCAAATCAGAACCAAAACCTGAACTTTCCTTTACCATTGTTCAATTGGGCTCTTTCTGAGACATTTTGACACCTCTGCCGTCACAACTTCTCATTTACAATAAAACCCAAGGACAAAATAACGTGAAAGTGACGGCATTATTACACTCACCTGAGAGTGTTTGATAGAAAACCGTGCAGATGGAGCTTTAATTTGTGCAGAAATCTTGTCTTCACATGTCCTGAAGGTATTCGATAGTGGTAGTGCAGAAGGAACTTTACTCTGTATCTCGAATCACTACTGAGTGGGAAAAGCCCTCGGCCCAATACATCCAAACCAACTCTCTAAATTCTATCCCACACAAACTCATTCCTCTACATTTACCCCGACGAACCCACATACCCCTGACAACTATAGGCAATTTAGCCTGGCCAATTTACCTAAACTGCACTTCTTTGAATTATGTGCAGAAACCCAAGCAAACATGGGGAGAATGTGCAAAGACCACACAGACAGTCGCCTGTCGTTGGAATCGCACCCAGGTCCGTGGTGCTGTGAGGCAGCAGTGGTAACCACTGAGCCACTGTGCCACCCATGTGCCCACTTTCTGGGAGTTTCTGATGGGGATACTGCAGGGTGATCTTTAATATTTATCTAACTCCAGTCGACAACTAACCTTCAGTGTTTGATTGGGTTAGTACAGCGTGAGTTTCAATCTGTATTGAATGCTGTCATTCAGCCATTCTGATGGCTCCTGATATAAATCAGTTTACGTGGTGTTTTACTTTGTATCTTATCCTGTGCTATACCTGTCCTGGGATTATTGGATTAGGGACGATATGGAATCTGATTAATCAATATCCAACCCATCGACACTCGGTAGCAGCAATGGTTACCGTAAAAAAGATGTGCAGAAATTCACACGGGATTCGAACATTGTTCCTTTCAAAATCAGGGACATCAGAAGGACAAGGGCAGCTGATAAATGGGAATGCTAGCACATTCATGTTCTGTTCCAAACCACTCCAAGTTTAGAAATACGTCACCGTTTATTTAGTGTCATTATTTCAAGAACTTCCCGTATTATGTCTGCCTATTAATACAGATGACCACAGTTCAAGAAAGCAATTCACCAGCAACTTTTCAAGGGAACCGAGAGAATGGGCAATGAATACTGACCTAGTCAGCAACAGAATGGACTAAAATTAAACATATTGTCCAAGCATGACCAATATTGGACAGGGAGGTGTGAGTTTTGTGTGCACAGGTTAGTTGGGTCCAGTCAGTATCTTGCCTGTTGTGAACAGCTGACGTTGGGGTCGGGGTATGCTATTGGAAACAATCTGTCAGTGTTTCAGAGGCAAGGCTGACATATCTAGCATCAGAGAGACATTGACATTCACATACCAAATCACTGACTTGCGGGATAAAAGCAGCAAATATGTATTTGTATCAACTGTAGAAAATTTGGAAACAGTTAAATTATTGCCACAAAAAATGATTGTATTTGTATATTAGCACAAACATTCATACAAGGAAAGATACTGGTACAATTTTAAAGTACTTATAATTAATCATTTGATCTTGGACGCATGGTTTGTAAGTTCCTTATTGCAATTTGTGCAATGTTTTGTGATATTCCAGTAAAATTTGCTGTTAGTGGTTAAAGCAATGCCGAAAACGTTTACTTCGAAATTTCCATTTGTTTCCAAAACCAGACAGTTGTTTTGTTCAATTTTATGATGAGACCAAAATGAAAAGAGTGAGCAAATCGCAATGACGGAATTTGAAATGCTCAGTCTGGTTACTGTTTGAATACTAAGGTTGTGGAGCTCACGTACACTCAATATGGTTTATGAGGGTTCAATGTAAGACACCATGTGTTGCAGTAGTGCATCACATTTATAACATCTTCGGGGGATCGGGTGCAAGGTGCAGATTTATAGAGCTTTGGTGACACACTCGAAGTCATCAGCAGAGATAAAATTGCACGACATGGTTGTTGGCAGGTCATTTATACAAGTTCTGAAGTGCATTTGGACCAGGATAGAGCCCTGTGATAGTCCTCTGAACAGGCTGTCTCAGGCATTTCCTTGTTGGTTCGGCCTGTTTCTGTTTGAAGGGGTAGTGTGAATAACACGACAGCTCAGATTTGGAAGCACACTGGACACATTTAGCAGATGGTCAGTATTTTGCAGATTGTAGTGGTGAGGTGTGGTAGCACTGTTTCTGAATCCAGGTTTTGTTTTTAAAAATGTAATGTGCAGGAGATTTGCTGACTGCAAGATGGTAAATTCACTGATCTGAAGATATTTACTACAGTCACTGAGTTGAATAATAATTAGGTGTGTACTTTAGTAATTTAATTTTTCTTCACTTCAGGTAGACATAACTGAAAAGCAATGATGTTTGGTTAATTTTCAAATAACTCAGCCATAAAGTGACTGTAACTCTCTATGACACAATATTTAAAAGTGACCTGTTGTATATTTCAAACAGACTAATCAAGCAACACTCAGATATTGTCTGTAAAGCAGGATTCTGTGAACAGGACTATGACTCTGGCATCATCACCATCCTCTCTGTCCCTCTGAAGGAAAACAGCAAGGCAGCGGGGCCGGGGAGGGGGGTGCATACGTATACAATATTGGTGTATATAGTCAAACAGTGCTCAGCATTGATGCTGAATCATATGGCCGCTAGACTGCTCTGTGACAGGTTATGGGGCAGTCAATAAAAGTGAAATATATAATTGACCACATCGTCACCGATCTTCCTGCTGCAGATTCACGTCTACATTTCATATAACGATAAGAAGCATCACTGCACAGTCCTTATAGGGAGGAGGGGCTATCTTCATTTTGTGGACCTTCCACCATTTTATGTAGCAATCTGTGCAATGAATGGGACAGAATTTGAACAGATTGACCAACGAACAACGTCCATGAGGTACAGCGGGCCATTGGCAGCAGCACAACTCATACAGTCTGCAACCTCACGGCCCGGCATACTTCCCACTGTATAGTAACCATCATGGCCCGGCATACTTCCCACTGTATAATAACCATCACGGCCCGGTATACTTCCCACTGTACAGTTACCATCATGCCAGGGATCCTCCCTGGGTCACGGAAGCGTGCAGAAGGATATGCATTGAGCAGCACCAGCCAGACCTAGATATGAGGGGACAACCTAGTTAAAATCTTACTGCCTTCAACTACAAAGCACGCCAACTTGGATGCTAAGAAGCATAAGCAGCCAGTGATGGACAGAGCTCAGTGATCCCACAATCAATGATACAGATCTATCTTTACAGTGCCGCTACATGTAGTTAAAAAAGAAAGTGGACAATGACAGAGACCATTGGAGGAGGGGGCTGCTCTCCAAAGATGTAATCTCCAGTTATGGGGCACTGCAGCATATCAAGGGCAAAATAAGGCTGCTGCACTTGAACAATCTTCAGCCAGGCGGGCTGAGCAGATGATCCATTTCAGCCTCCTTCAGTAGGACCCAACATCACTGACCCCAATGTTCAGGCAATTCGATTCACTCCACACAATGTCAAGAAATGTCTGCAGATACTGGAAACTGTGATTTAACACCAGAGATTGCCACATTTCTAACCAAGCTGATCCATTCCAGCAAGAACACTGACACCTACCAACAATATGATAAACTGCCCAAGTATGTCCTGTACACAAAAAAGCAGGCCCTGATATTCTAGCCAGTCACTGACCCATCGGTGTAGGGTCTAACATGGAAATGTGAAGGAAGGTGTCAGCAATAATGGGATCAATCTGCGATAACCTGCTCAGTGTTATTCCGTTAGTGTCCCGTCAGGTTCACTCAGCTCATGAGCCCATTGCACGCTCAGTTCAAAAGAGGAGAATTCCAAACGAGTAGTGAGAGTAAGTACTGTGACAATAGGAGCCCAAGTATAATTACACTTACTCGGAATCTAGGGGAATTACTCTCCTGGCTGGAATTATCCCCAGCAAGAATGATGCCTGTTGTCAGTGTGAGTAATTATCCCCAGAAACAATAATGTCTGTTGTCAGTGTGAGTAATTATCGCCAGCAACAACAATGCATGCTGTCAGTTTGAGTAATTATGGCCAGCAACAATAATGCCTGTTGTCAGTTTGAGTAATTATCCGCAGCAATAACAATGCCTGTTGTCAGTTTGAGTAATTATCCCAAACAACAATAATGCCTGCTGTCAGTTTGAGTAATTTCCCCAACAACAATACTGCCTGTTGTCAGTGTGAGTAATTATCCCCAATAACACTAATGCCTGTTGTCAGTTTGAGCAATTAACCCCGGCAATAATAATCCCTGTTGTCAGTGTGAGTAATTATGCCCAGCAACAATAATGACTGTTCTCATTGTGAGTAATTATCCCCAACAACAATAATGCCTGTTGTCAGTGTGAGTAATTATCCCCAAAAACAATAATGCCTGTTGTCACTGTGAGAAATTATCCCCAGCAACACTAATGCCTGTTCTCATTGTGAGTAATTATCCCCAGCAGCAATAATACCTGTTCTCAGTGTGAGGAATTAACCCCAGCAACAATAATGCTAACTGCCAGAGTGCGTAATTTTCCCCAGCAACAACAAAGCCTGCTGTCAGTGTGAGTAATTATCCACAGCAATAATAATACCTGTTGTCATTGTGAGTAATTATCCCCAGCAGCAATAATGCCTGTTGTCATTGTGGGTAATTATCCCCAGCAACAATAATGCCTGTTGTCAGTGTGAGTAATTATCCTCAGCAACAATAATGCCTGTTCTCAGTGTGAGTAATTAACCCCAGCAACAATAATGCTAACTGTCAGTGGGAGTAATTATCCCCAGCAACAACAATGTCTGTTGTCAGTGTGAAAAATTATTCCCAGCAACAATAATGCCTGTTGTCAGTGTGAGTAATTATCCCCAGCAACAATAATGATTGTTGTCAGTATGAGTAATTATCCCCAGAAAGAATAATGCCTATTGTCATTGTGAGTACTTATCCCCAACAAAAATAATCCCTGCTGTCAGTGTGAGTAATTGTCCCCAGCAACAACAATGCCTGCTGTCAGTGTGAGTAATTAACCCCGGCAAAAATAATGCTAACTGTCAGTGCGAGTAATTATCCCCAGCAACAACAATGCCTGTTGTCAATGTGAGTAGTTATCCCCAGCAACAATAATGTCTGTTGAGAGCGTGAGTAACTGGAATATCAGGAGAGCTCTGCAGCCATTCCTCAGGAAAGAGAGTGTCCATGGCTCATCTACTTCCAGCTGCTGCAATGACCCTCTCTTCATAAGGTCAGATGGGGGATGGTCACTGATTCTACCATTCCAGAAAAAAGGCCATGCTGAAATGCAACAAGACCTGGAAATCATCCAGGTTTAGTTTGACAAATGGCAAGTAATAATCATGCCACATAAATATTAGACGAACAATAACAATTAAGAATCAAACCATTTTGACATTCCATAACATTCCCATCACTGAGTCACCAACACCATGTTCATTAGAATCCTGGGTGCTATCATTGCCCAGAATGTGCCATGGCCTTGCCACATAAATAACACTGCCTTTAAGAGCAGGTCAGAGACTAGGAAATCTGCAGTAAGCAATTGGCCTGCTGATTCCCCAAAGGCTGTGATGAATTATATCCTTGGAATAACACAGGAAAAAAACATCCGATTTAATTACCATCACTTCCATAACCATCCATCCTCTCCATCACTGATGCCCAATAGTAGCGGTGTATACCATTTACAAGATTCACTGCACCAAGCTTTATTGGAGTGTAACTTCGAAAACCTCTTTAATCTCGGAGAACTAAGGCAGCAGGTTCTTTGGAAAACCAGCTATCTGCAAGCTCACTCCTTCAAACGGTCAGATGTAATATTTGCTCATGAGTTTATAATTCCCTACTATTCAGGTCACAAAATCAGTCTGAATGCAACAAGACTTGGACAACAGCCAGGCTTGGACTGACAAGTGGCAAGTCACATCCGAGCCTCGCAAATGTCAGACAATGACCATCATAAATCATTTGAGCATCGCTATTCAACGTTCAAAGACAGTACCATTGCTGAATCCACTGGCACTAACATTCTGAGGCTTATACAAGACTATATAGCTGCTACAGTTAGAACATGAGATCAGAAGTTAGGAAGCCTGGAGCTGGTAACTTTTTCTCCTGTCTTGCCAAAGTCTGTCCAAAATCGCTAAAGTTCAAGTCAAGATATGACAGAACAATTTCCACTTGTCTGATGAGTGCAGCTTCAACACTACTCAGACAGTTTGACATGATTAAAGACTAAGCATCCCACTTGAATGGTCCCCATCGACAATGACACCCTCCCTCCCCCACCGACATTCAGCAGCAGGTGTGAGTCCCATGGCATTCCTTAGACAGCACCATCCACATTCATTACCAGTGCCGCCTGGAAGGAAAAGGGCAACAGTGATCATAATTCATTTGATTTTAACTTAAGTATTGCAAAGGACAAAGCAAGACTAAGAGTTGGAATTCTGTTTGTAACTCTGTCTAACTTTATTAAACTGAGAAGAGATTTCTTCAAGTGAACGGGAAACAATGATGAGAAGATAGATCAGAATCAGAGCAGTGGCAGGTGTTCTGAGGGGAGATTAAAGTGGTTCCAAGAAAATGTGATCTCACAAAGTAAAAAGGGTCAGACTGCTAAATCCAGAGCTCCCTTGAAATCTAGGAACAGATAAACAGAACACGAAAGCTTATATCAGAAAGTGGGAACTCAATACTACGGAAAGCTGAGAGGAGTGCGGCATGTGGAAGGGTGAGGTCCAAAGCGAAATTAGGAAGCAAACACTGTGTGTGAAAATATGCTGGCAAGACATATCAAACAATCTTTGGCAGATTTCTTTTCAAAACAAGAAGGAAAAGTAAAATAACGAATATAAAGGCAAACAGTGGAAATCACATGTAGCTGTCGATGGTTTGTATATGGTTCTGAGTTTCAATTAAAGCTAAAACCGACCTTTATTCTGACTAAATGAGAATTCCAGTCAAACCTTCCTAGCCTCATTCATGCCCCATTTGATGATGCTCTGAGTCAACTAATGTTTCTCACTCTCATTTATTGCATATCATTCTCTACCATTGTCCTGAACTTTACGATAAAATGATCGCTGCTCCCCCAAAACGTTCCCTACTGACACTGGATCCACTTGCCCCACCGCTTTCCCAAGGACCAGGTCCAACAGTACATGCTCTCTTGGGCTGGACACATACTCCCGAAGTGAGCACTCCTCCATATAATCCAGGAACACTTGCCCCTCATGAATCTCCACCACCAGTAACCTCGTCAATATATCGAAAAATTAAGTTTCTCATTATAATTAATCTGTAGTATTGTCATCGCTCTCAAATGCCCCTGCATATTTATTATCTCCATTCTTTCCCATGGTCTCTGGCTGACAAAATATACCTCACAGTTTACTTGTATAATTTTTGTTCTGTATCTCCAACCAAATTTATTCTATTCTTGGACGGATCCTCTTTCTCTTGGAGTCCTTAACTAACGCTAATCTAAAACAATACTTCTACCTTCATCCTTTCCCTTTCCTTCTGTCATTTTGGAATCCTTCATACCCAGCAATATTTAACATCAAGTCCTGCCATTCCTTGAGCCAGCTCTCGATGATCAGTACATCAGATTTCCGGAGATCAATCTGCCTCTGGAAATCCCCACAATGCGAGTATTCATGTCCAGGCAGAGTACCCCAGATGAAGGCTTTCATTCTTACTCCATCTTGCACTGTTAAACATGTTGTTGTAAATTAGTACCAACTGGAGCTCCCATTATTTTGGGAATCCTGGTACTCTCCTCTACTATTCCCTTTTGGATCCTAAGCACACGCCAAGTTTTTTTCAATCCCTCCCAAAACACCCCATAAGAAATTCAGTCCCAGCTCTGTCACGTTAGCCCATCCAGCTTGTACAGTTGCTGCCTTTCCCAGAACCAGTCCCAATATCCCAGGAATCTGAAGCACTTCCTGCTTTACCATCATTCCAGTCACACTCTCATCCACCTAAAAGTCTGGGTCCTGATCTCACTTGTACACGGCACTGAGAGTATTCCATGGATTGCCACTTGTGAGATCCTGGTTGCAAACCATCTACCTTGCTCCCTAAATTCTGATTCCCAGACCACTTCACCATTCCTACCAAGGTCATTCCTACCAACTTGGACATGACATTTGACTTCTCACTGCCCCCAAGACGAATGTCCTGCAGACATAGTGACATCTTTAACCCCACTATCCTGGAATTGACACACACGCTGACACCTTCTCCAGTTTCCTACTCTCCTGCGACTATTTCTCCTCCTTCCTTCTCCCTCCCCTCCTGTACAGTCAGGCTGCTGGTAGTACCACAGACATGGCTCTGACTGCCCTCCCCTGAGCCGGCCGCACCTACATCAGCTTCCAAACTTTGAAACTGAAATGGGAGTGAGGTATCAGGATATTCCTGGATTCCCTGGCTGTTTCTCTTCGATTGACTAGTCCCCCAACCCTAACTTATTTCAGGCTGTCAAGTCTGCAGGGTGATTTGCTCTGTGTGTGTGCTATCCTCATAACTCTCAGCATCAGAGTCTCGAGTCACTGTCTGAGCTCCAAGACCACGTGTTCATCTTGGACACGAGCAGGGGCAATGACTTCCCAATGTAACAGAACACATTTTCCATCTGACAAATATGTCTTGCCATGTCCTAAAATACAACATATTTAGAGTTAACTTAATGAAGTTAACATCAGTGACATCATAATATGGTTAAATCCCTTATTCGTCTGTGGCTTAATGAGGGTAATTTCGTATATTGGCACAGAATTTCAAATCTCCCTCTTATTTCGGAGTTAATTCCTTACTGCACAAGTTAAAAAATAAATATGCTGGCTTACAGCAATTATATGACAGTCACAAATAATGGTTTATTATCAGCCAATGAACTTATAACCTTTTCTGTGATGGCTCTTGCACTTCTTTCAAACTCAGTGCAGGCAGGTCCCAGCAGCAGAAGGTTTCACTCTGACTCCCGGTACGTGTAATCCTCGAGCTCCCAGTCCACTCTGGTCCCTCATAGGATCACTGTCTCTGTGACTCCCAGGAACATGGAATCCTCCAGCTACAACTGCACTCTACTCCCGCACAACGTCACTGTCTCTGTGACTCCCAGGTACGTGTAATCCTCCAGCGCACACTCTACTCTGCTCCCTCACAGGTTCACCGTTTCTGTTACTCCCAGGTATATGTTATCCTCCAGCTCCCACTCCACCCTGCACTCGCACAGAGTCACCGTTTCTGTGAATCCCAGGTACGTTTCATCCTCCAGCTCCCACTCCACTCTGCTCCCTTCAGAGTCACCGTCTCTGAGACTCCCAGGCACGACTAGACGTCGATCCACAGTGCTGATTTATAATCTCCCACTTTGGTGCCTCTGTAACTCCCAGGTGTGATTGAGAATCAAGCTTCTGCTCCAACATGCCCCCTCACGAGGTCACTCCCTCTGTCATTTGGTGCTCATCTCGAGCCTCCTGCCCTACTGCTTCTCCAACTCAAAGTCCCAGTCGGCCCCGACCATCACTGCTGATTTATGCTCTCCCGCTCTGTCCTGCTCTGTCTCAGGTTTTTTGTGACTTTGTGACTCCCAGATAATGGTCGGCCTCAAGCCTCAGCTGAGATTTACAACATCCCATTCCGTACTGCTCTCTTACAGGATCGTTGTTGTGCCTGGAAGGCAGTGGAAAACCTGAGGATTAGGCAGAACAGAGGGTGTTACAGTGTTTCAGAAAGCTATATGGGTTGGAACAGGTTATCCGGGGAGCTAGGAAGAACTGCAGTAACTCAAGAACGTTACTGAAACATACAGAGAGTGTTGCAGACACTGAAGAAGGCAAAGGAAATAGAGAGATGGTGGCTTTTTCATGATGGAGCTTTTTAGAGCCTAAAGGGCATTTTCTGTGGTGCTTACAGAGATGTGTAGTCTTCAACAAATGCAAATTGATAGCAAGCAATTGTTGTACGTTAGGCTGATGGAGGTTAGAGTTAGAAAACTTGTTGTAACTGCGGGGAATATAAACTTTTGGTGGTGTTCAAGGACCGTCAGGACATGAGGAGGCTTCGAGAATGTGCGATCCCAAATAGTGGGATTGTAGGGGCTGGAACTCGAGAGATAGATAGGGAGGATGAAAAGTGCCAGTTTAGTGCACACAACCATTGTAATTATAGAGATTTAAGGAAGGGAACCTGTGCTGTCGTTGATTACGGTTGTATGGAGAGTTATCGAAGCTGAAGGGGTGACACATTTACAAATGGAGAGATTTTAGATGATCAGAAGTTTAAACAAGAATAAAGAAATCTTAGAGATCTCAGGCACAGATGGGAATGGAGGAGGTGAGATATTGTAAGGAACTATAAGAGTTATAAATCGGAGAGGAGATCAGATATAAAGCGAAGATCCGCATTGTCTGTATGCAATTATAGACATGAGGATTGTTGTAGCGCCTGCTGGAGGGGACATGGATAACAACAGTTCCAATGGCTGGTGCAGTGGCTCAGCAAGGCAGCTCACCACCGCCTTCTCAGGGACAGCGCCAAATCAACAATAAATGCTGGCTCAGCCAACAAAGCTTATGTTCATGAATGAATGAAGGAATAACAGAGCTACAAGCAGCACTGTGGTCACTCAGGAAGGTACTTTCAGCAGCACTTCACAAACGCGGAACACCTATAACCTGAAGGACTGGAGTTCCAGGTGCATGGGAACACCAGCATTTCCAAAGTCATCTCCAAACCACGCTCCATCCTCCCAGCACTGTGTCTGTCCCTACACCCAAAGGACTTCAGTAAATCAGGAAAGCAGCTCACCACCCCCGTCTCCAGGGAATTACAGATGGGAAGGTAATGGTGAAACTCTGCAGTTTACAGCCAGACAGAAAAATAAATCCAGCAGTGTGTGTGAAATGAAATTTCCATTTCAGAACAACATCTTAGCATGGGTAGAGGATTTGTATGATTGGCACAATACAGATTGCGACGAAAGTTCACAATGGGAACTGGTGATGAAAGGAGGACCGCAGGGGTCAGTATTGGGACTACACTCTACAAATTATACATTAAGACTCTGGACAAAGGATGTGAAGGGGTACGAGATATGGGTTTCTAAGAAAGATCACAGGGATGAAATTCGTGCCAAATAAGGAGCAGGTGAAGTCTCTTGGTCTGCACTTGATGACGTTTAAGAGGCTGTGGCAGAATTTCATTCAAACTGAGAGAATGCTGAGGGGCCTGGATGCAGTGGACGTGGGAAAGATATTTCCAATAGCAGGAGAGACTAGAGGTCAAGGACACAGCTTCAGAGTGAATGGACGACGCTTGAGAATAGACGGTGGCACGATGGCTCAAGGAATGGCACGGTGGCTCAGTGGCTAGCTCTGCTGTCTCACAGCACCAGCCGTCCCAGGTTCAATTCCAGCCTCAGTAAACAGTCTGTGTGGAGTTTGCACGTTCTGTCCATTTCTGCATGTGTTTCCTCCAGGTTCCCTGTTTTCCTCCCACAGTCCAAAGATGTGCAGGTCAGTTACATTGGTCATGCTACAATGCCCATAGAACATAGTCAGAGGGAAATGGGTCTGGGTGGGTTACTATTCGGAGGGTCAGTGTGGACTGGTTGGACCCAAGGGCCTGTTTCCACACTGTAGGGAAGCAGTCAAAAAAAAGAGATGTGAAGAAATTTATTCAGCCAGAGGGTGATGGATCTGTGGAACTGACTGCCTCATGGGATGTGAGTGCGAAGTTATTTATTGTATCTAACTCTGAGATAGCTAGGTTCTTTATGAGTAAGGAGATCAAGGTTATCGGGAGTAAGTGAAAGAATGGGGGTTGTGAAATAATTCAGCAATAATTGAACAGTGGATTAGACCCAATGGACCGAATGACCTAATTCTCGTTCTATAAGTGATGGTCTTATGGACAGTTCTATTTCGATAGGTTTCTACATGTGCAGTTATAATTTCTGGCATATCGTTTACCATACATTCCAACACTTCCATCATTATCTCTGTCACTTCTTGGTTTCAGGTCAACTGCAGAAAGCTACACCACGGAGTAACGTGGGAATCTTTGTGTATAATTCTCAGAAATTTGGCATACATGGCCAGCAGGACATAGAGGAGGCAAATAGAATGCTGGCATTGATTCCAAAGGGAATGGAGAATAAAAATAGGGAAGGCTTGTAACAACTCTCGAGGACTCCAATCAGCTCAGTGAGAATACTCTAAACAGGTTTGGTCCTCTATCTAGAGGGAAAATGTCCTTGCATTGGAGGCAGTCCAGAGAAGGTTCACCAGGCTGATCTTCAAAATGGAGGGATATTAATGTAAAGTGGTGGAGAAGGTTGAACTTGCAGTCGTTAAAATTTAGAAAATGAGGCAAAAGTATTGATAAAACCGAAGGATTCTTGTGTTCTTATATACTCTGTCATATTCTGTACTGAGACATTGTTTCCCTGAGCAGAATGTGGAACCGGAGATAAAGGGGAATTCAGACACCAGAGAAGTTAACAGAGAAAAACTGGGTTGTAGAGACTGGAGGATGCAACAGAGTTCGGGTGGTTTGAGATCACTGTTAATCGTTAGAGATCAGACAGGTTGTTGGGTTGTCAGTCCTGAAGGAATTGCTGAGATTGGGAGGAATACAGTGACTAGAGATTACACAGTTGAGGTGATCGTTGGAGGTACAGGAGATACAGAGAGGCGGGGGGGGGCGGTGGTCGGGACTGGAGATTACACAGATAATGGTGGTTATCGGAGCTACAGAGATTGTAAGGGTTTTCAGGACTGGAGATTACACAAATAGAATTGGTATTTGCAACTACAGACATTTTTCGAGAAAGGGAGTGTTGTAGGCACTGGAGATTAGACAGATTGAGTGGTATTTGGAGCTACAGGGGTTTATAAATAAAGGGAAGATTGGAATGCCTAGAGATTACACAGATTTGGGAGGTAGTTGGAACTGCAGGAGTTTATAGAGAAAGGGAGGATTGGATGGACTGGAGATTACACGGATTGGGGTGGTACTTAGAGCTGCAGGAGTTTGTAGAGACCGGGAGGATTGGACGGACTGGTTATTACACCGATTTGGGTGGTATTTGGAGCTGCAGGAGTTTCTAGAGACCGGGAGGAATGTCGGTGCTAATAATTGCACTGACATGGACAATAGTTGAAGCTGCAGGAATGAGTGAGATAGGGATGGGTGAAGGGGGTGGATTAGTTCACACAGCCAGTGAGAAGTGTAGGGATTGGAGAATTCAGGGGTTCTGAGGGTTGTCGAACTGCAGGAGTTCAGAGAGCTTGTGAGGACTGTGAAGGCAGGTTTGCAGCATTCCCATCAGTAATACAGAGATGCGAAGTACTATTCTGGAGGAGGTTCTAGAAATCAACAGGGTTGCAAATACTGGAAGATATTACAAAGACAGTGAGCTGTAGTATTTGAGGAGGTTACAGCAACAGGATGCATTGAGGAGTTGGAGGCTGCTACAGGTGTTAAACATGCTGGAAGGGATCAATAACCGTTCATCGTTCAGGGAGGTTGGAAGCTCTGGAGGTAAAGAATCAGAATTGCAGTAACTGAAGATTATCTCAGAGATGGGGAGTAACATTAGAGTTAGAGGATTTATAAATTGAGATGAGTTGTATTCAATGGAGTCGGGAAAGATACCGGGAGATCTGAAGGGAACAGAAGTGATCAAAAGGACAGTGAGGCTTCTCATTGTCGGATTGGTGTAGTTTACGCAGACAGGGAGTATGTTATGGAATGTTGCTATTTACAGAGTTTATGAAGTTGTATGGAATTGAGGAACGAATATGGAAGGCTGTAGTAAATGAAAAAATTTGCTGATGTCAGATGCTGAGGTTCTGGAAATTATATGGACCGGAAATCTGGACAACCTGTCAGAGCTTACAGAGACAGAGCTTATAGAGCCTGGAGACACTAACACAGATAGGGAGCATTGCACAGACTGGAGGAGGTTTCTGCTTTCGAGATGGTTGTCGGGGAGTATAACCTTTACACAGATAGGGATGTAAGAGCTGGAGAAGGTTATGGAGATGATTAGATTCATGGGGAGACTGGAGGAGCTTACATTGACAGGGCTTGTGATAGTCACGGGAGAATATTACATAGATAGTAAGTCTTGTGGAAACTGATCGGGATAGTCACAAGCATTGGAGTTGGTGCCACATATCGGGGGTGTTGCAGGGACCTCAGAGGATTACGCAGACAGGGAGGATTGTAGGATGTCCACATTTACAGAGTGTTTCGGACTGGAAAAGGTTACACAGTTAAGGAGAGATGTTGGAACTGTGGGAGTTCACAGAGACATGGAGGTTTGAAGGGTTTCGGTCTGTTTATGGATATAGGGATATATTTAGGAAGAGTAATATGGAGCACAGAGGGATGGTTTAGTTTAAAGTCCCTACAGCATGGGAACAGGTATTTCGGGCTTACAAGGCCACACCGACCCTCCAAAGGGTAACCCACCCAGACCCACTTCTGGTTGACAATGCACCTAACACTCCGGGCAATTTAGAATGAAAAATCCAACTGACCTGCACATCTTTGGACTGTGGGAGGAAACCGGAGCACTCGGAGGAAACCCACGCAGACAAAGGGAGAACGTGCAAACTCCACACAGACAGTCACACAACGCTGGAATAGAACCTGTGTTCCCTGGCGCTGTGAGGCACCATTTCGCACCACTGAGATACCGTGCTCCCCCAAATTGCCGAATTACATATAGTGATATTCTTTGAGGTGCTGGGAGGGCTGTCGGGAGTGGAGGAGCAAATAGAGATGTGGAAAGATGTTGCGGCTTGAAAAGGGTCTGGAGGTGTTAATTCAGAAAAGGAGGTCGAAAGGGATGGGAGAAGGTTACTGTGGTCGTGCGGTGCTATAGACCAGGAGTGTATTAGGGCCTGCAGAATGTTCCAGTGATATCATGTTTTCTTGGGGACTCATGAAGGTACACAGGTGGGTACTTTGGTCCAGGCTGGAGGACTTTACAGTGACGGGAGCAATGTAAGTATTGTGCGAGACTCCAGAAATCGGGATTATTACACTGAGATTAGTCAGATTGGGCATTTTATCGACAATGGAGCAATTTACACAAAAGGAGAGTCGTCAGCATTGGAGTAGGTTTCAAATATACAACCGGAATATGGGAGGGGTGGAGGTTACAGAAATAGGAAAATTTCTGGTAATAACAACAAGTTGGACCAAAAGGCATGTTTCCATGCTGTATGACTGCATCACATGACAAAAGACAGTGTGATAGAGGGAATATAGAACAGAAGGATCCCAGGTTTTAATACCATCTCATTGAGAGAGGTCTGCTTTCCCCTCTGTTGTACTGATCCTCACTAAGACAGCACAGGCCTGGATTGATAACTGTGAACTTCGTATCTTGTCAGAGGAAGGCTCAGTACAGCAGAGATGAAAATTAACAAGAGGGTGGGGATTGAGCCTGGGTCCATCGTGCTCTGTGTTCTTTCTTCAACACGGTATCTATGTCATGTCTTCTGGACCAAAGTTCGATCCCTTAAATACACTCTGCTCTGTTCAACGTGAGTGATCTTACCTACTGTAGGGTTAGGGTTAGGGTAAGGGTTAGGGTTAGGGAACGATCGGGTTAGGGTTAGGGTTAGCGTTAGGGTTAGGGTTAGGATGTTGCACCCTCTCAGGTTCTTTGTGACTTGGTGACTCCCACATAATGGTAGGCCTCAAGCCTCAGCTGAGATTTACAACATCCAATTCCGCACTGCTCTCTTACAGGATCGTTGTTGTGCCTGGACGGCAGTGGAAAACAGGAGGATTAGACAAAACAGAGGGTGTTACAGTGTTTGAGAAAGCTATATGGGATGGAACAGGTTATCTGTGGAGCTATTCCGGATTGGTGGTGCTGGATGACCACAGCAGTTCAGGCAGCATCACACGAGCATCGGAATTTACGTTTCGGGCAAAAGCCCTTCATCAGGAATAAAGGCAGTGAGCCTGAAGTGTGGAGAGATAAGCTGTAGGAGGGTGGGGGTGGGGAGAGAGTAGCTCGGCAGACCTGCAGCAACTCAACAACGTTATTGGAAGATACATCGAGTGTTGCAGGTACTCAGAAGGTAAAAGAAATAGAGAGATGGTGACTTGTTCATGATGGAGCTTTTTACAGCCTAAAGGGCATTTTCTGTGCTGCTTACAGAGATGTGTAGACTTCAACAAATGCAAATTGACAGCCAGCAAGTGTTGTATGTTAGATTGTTGGATGTTAGAGTTAGAAAACTTGTAGTTACTTGGGGGAATATAAACTTTTGGAGCACATGTGGTGTTCACATACCGTCAGGACATGAGGAGGCGCAGAGAATGGGAGATTGCAAATAGTGGGATTGTAGGGACTGAAAGTCCAGAGATAGATAGGGAAGATGAAAAGTGCCAGTTTAGTGCACACAACCATTGTAATTATAGAGATTTAAGGAAGGGAACCTGTGCTGTCGTTGATTACGGTTGTATGGAGAGTTATAGAAGCTGAACGGGTGACAAATGTACAAATGGAGAGATTTTAGGTGATCAGAAGTTTAAACAAGAATAAAGAAATCTTAGAAATCTCAGGCTTAGATGGGAATGGAGGAGGTGACGTATTGTGAGGAACTATAAAAGTTAAAAATCGAAGAGGATGTCAGATATAAAGCATGGACTCTATGCAATTATAGACATGAGGAGTGTTGTAGCGCCTGCTGGAGGGGACACGGATAACAACAGTTCCAACGGCAGGTGCAGTGGCTCAGCAAAGCAGCTCACCACCACCTTCTCAGGGACAGCGCCAAATCAACAATAAATGCTGGCTCAGCCAACAAAGCTTATGTTCATGAATGAATGAAGGAATAACAGATCTACAAGCACAACTGAGGTCACTCAGGAAGGCACATTCAACAGCACTTCACAAACGAAGAACAACGATAACCTGGAAGGATTGGACTTTTAGGTGCATGGGAACACCAGCATTTCCAAGGTGCCCTCCAAGCCTCGCTCCGTCCTCCCAGCACTGTGTCTGTCCCTACACCCAAAGGACTTCATTGAGTCAAGAAGGCAGCTCATCAACACCTTCTCCAGGGACTCACAGATGGAAAGGTAATGGTGAAACTCTGCAGTTTACAGCCAGACAGAAAAATAAATCCAGCAGCGTGTGTGAAATGAAATTTCCATTTCAGAACAACATCTTAGCATGGTTAGAGGTTTTGTATGATTGGCACAAGACAGAGTGTGACGAAAGTTCACAAAGGGAAATGGTGATGAGGGGAGCTCCGCTGGGGTCAGTGTTGGGACTACACTCTACACCTTTTACATGAAGAGTCTGGACAAAGAATGTGAAGGGGTGTGAGAAATAGGTTTCCAAGAAGATCACAGGGATGAAGTTCATGCCATATAAGGAGCAGGTGAAGTCTCTGGGACTGCACTTCATGAAGTTTCAGAGGCTGTGGCAGAATTTCATTCAATCGTAGAGAATGCTGAGGGGTCTGGATGCAGTGGACGTGGGGAAGATGTTTTTACTAGCAGGAGAGACGAGGGGCCAAGGGCACAGTTTCAGAGTGAAGGGACGACCCTTTAGAATAGTGGGTAAAGCGATGGCTCAATTTGTGGCACGGTGGCTCAGTGACTAGCACTGCTGTTTCACAGCACCAGGGGTCCAAGGTTCAATTCCAGCCTCAGGAAACAGTCTGTGTGGAGTTTGCACATTCTGCCTGTTTCTGTGTGGGTTTCCTCCAGGTACTCTGGTTTCCTCCCACAGTCCAAAGATGTGCAGGTCAGATGAATTGGTCATGCTACAATGCCCATAGAACATAGTCAGATGGAAATGGGTCTGGGTGGGCTACTATTCGGAGGGACAGTTTGGACTGGTTGGACCCAAGGGCTATTTTCCACACTGTAGGGAATCAGTCTGAAAAAAAGAGATGTGCAGGAAGTAATTCAGCCAGAGGTTGATGGATCTGTGGAACTGACTGCCTCATGGGGTGTGAGTGCGAAGTGATTTAGTGAATCCAACTCAGAGATAGCTAGGTTCTTTATGAGTAAGGAGATCAAGGTTATAGGGTGTAAGTGAGAGAATGGGGGTTCAGAAACAATTCAGCCATAATTGAAGAGTGGAATAGACCCGATGGACCGAATGGCCTATTTCTAGTACTATAAGTGACAGTCTTATGGACTGTGCTATTTCCATAGGTTTCTAAGTGTGCAGTTATAATTTCTGGCATATCGTTTACCATACATTCCAACACTTCCATCATGACCTCTGACACTTCTTGGTTTCAGGTCAACTGCAGAAAGCTACACCACGGAGTAACGTCGGAATCTTTGTGTATAATTCTCAGAAAGGTGGTACACATGGTCAGCAGGACATCGAGGAGGCAAATAGAAAGCTGGTATTAATTTCCCTATTTTTATTTTCCATTCCCTTTGGAATTAATAACACCGTTCTATTTGCATCCTCGAAGTCCTGCTGGCCATGTATGCCACATTTCTGAGAATTATACACAAAGCTTCCGACGTTACTCCATGGTGTAGCTTTCTGCAGTTGACCTGAAACCAAGAAGTGACAGAGATAATCATGGAAGTGTTGGAATGTATGGTAACAATATTCCAGAACTGATAACTGCACACTTAGAAACCTATGGAAATAGCACAGACAATAAGACCATCACTTATAGGACTCGAATTAGGCCATTCGGTCCATCGGGTCTAATTCCACTATTCAATTATGGCTGAATTGTTTCTCAACCCCCATTCTCTCACTTACTCCCTATAACCTTGATCTCCTTACTCATAAATAGCCTAGCTATCTCTGAGTTAGATACACTAAATCACTTCGCACTCACAACCCATGAGGCAGTCCGTTCCACAGATCCAACACCCTCTGGCTGAATAAATTCCTTCACATCTCTTTTTTTTGACTGATCCCCTACAGTGTGGAAACAGGTCCTTGTGTCCAACCAGTCCACACTGACCCTCCGAATAGTAACCCACCCAGACCCATTTCCCTCTGACTATGTTCTATGGGCACTGTAGCATGACCAATTCATCTGACCTGCACATCTTTGGACTGTGGGAGGAAACCAGAGCACCTGGAGGAAACCCACGCAGAAACGGGCAGAATGTGCAAACTCCACACAGACTGTTTCCGAGGCTGGAATTGAACCTTGGACCCCTGGTGCTGAGAAACATCAGTGCTAGTCACTGAGCCACCGTGCCACAAATTGAGCCATCGTTTTACCCTCTATTCTAAAGGGTCGTCCCTTCACTCTGAAGCTGTGCCCTTGGCCCCTCGTCTCTACTGCTAGTGGAAACATCTTCCCCATGTCCACTGCATCCAGGCCCCTCAGCATTCTCTAAGTTTGAATGAGATTCTGCCACAGCCTCTGAAACTTCATCAAATGCAGTCCCAAAGACTTCACCTGCTCCTTGTATGGCACTAATTTTGTCCCTGTGGTCTTTCTTTGAAACCCATTTCTCGTAACCCTTCACATCCTTTGTCCAGACTCTTAATGTATAAGGTGTAGAGTGTAGTCCCAACACTGACCCCAGCGGAGCTCCCCTCATCACCAGTTCCCATTGTGAACTTTCGTCACACTCTGTCTTGTGCCAATCATACAAATCCTCTAACCATGCTAAGATGTTGTTCTGAAATGGAAATTTCATTTCACACACACTGCTGGATTTATTTTTCTGTCTGGCTGTAAACAGCAGAGTTTCACCAGTACCTACTCTTCTGTGAGTCCCTGGAGAAAGTGGTGATTCTTGACTCACTGAAGTCCTTTGGGTGTAGGGACAGACACAGTGCTGGGAGGACGGAGCGAGGCTTGGAGGGCACCTTGGAAATGCTGGTGTTCCCATGCACCTGGAACTCCAGTCCTTCCAGTTTATAGTGGTTCCGGGTTTGTGACGTGCTGTTGAAAGTGCCTTCCTGAGTGACCTCTGTGCTGCTTGTATATCTTTTGTTAATTCATTCATTCATGAACATAAGCTTTGTTGGCTGAGCCAGCATTTATTGTTGATTTGGCGCTGTCCCTGAGAAGGCGGTGGTGAGCTGTATTCCTGAGCCACTGCACCATCCTTTGGAACTGTTGTTATCCGTGTCCCCTCCAGCAGGTTCTACAACATCCCTCATGTCGGTAATTGCATACAGACAATTCGGCTCTTTGTTTTATATCAGACATCCTCTCCGATTTAAAACTCTTATAGTTCCTCACAATATCTCACCTCCTCCATTCCCATCTGTGCCTGAGATCTCTCAGATTTCTTTATTCTTGTTTGAACTTCTGATCACCTAAAATCACCCCATTTGTAAGTTTTCACCCATTCAGCTTCTATACCTCTCCATACAACTGTAATCAATGACAGCACAGGGTCCTTTCCTTCCATCTCTATAATTACAATGGTTGTGTGTGCTGAATTCGCAGTTTTCATCCTCCTTATCTTTCTCTGGACTTCCAGCCCCGACAATCCCACGATTTGGAATCTCCCATTCTTTGTGCCTCCTCATGTCCTGACGGTCCTTGAACACCACTTGTGCTCCAAAAGTTTATTTTCCCCCAGTAACTACAAGTTTTCTAACTCTAACATCCAACAATCTAACATACAACACTTGCTGGCTACCAATTTGCATTTGTTGAAGTCTACACATTTCTGTAAGCAGCACAGAAAATGCCCTTTAGGCTGTAAAAAGCTCCATCATGATCAAGCCATCATTTCGCTATTTCCTTTGCCTTCTGCAGTGTCTGCAACACTCGATGTATCTTGCAGTGACAGTGTTGAGTTGCCACAGGTTCGCCTAGCTCCCCAAATAACCTGTTCCATCCAATATAGATTGCTCAAACACTGTAACACCCTCTGTTCTGTCTAATCCTCCTGTTTACAACTGCCTTCCAGACACAACAACGATCCTGTAAGAGAGCAGTGCGGAATGGGATATAGCAAATCTCAACTGAAGCTTGAGGACTACCATTATCTGGGAGTCACAAACTCACAAACAACCTGAGACAGAGCAGCAACCTAACCCAAAAGCAAACCCTAACCCTTACCATAACCCTAACCCTATCGTTCCCTAATCCTATCCCTACCCCGATATTTCCCTAACTCTAACCCGAACCCTAACCCAAACCCTAACCCTAACCCTACCCCATCCCAAAAACTAACCCTAACACTAACCCTAACCCTATCCCTAACCCTGACCCTGTCACTGACCCTAACACTAATCCTAACCCTAACCCTTACCCTAACCCTATCGCAGGCCTAACCCTAACCCTAACCCTAAACCTAACGCAGGGCCTAACCCTCACCCTAAACCTAACTCTAACCATCACCCTAACCCTCACACTATCACTAACCCTAACCCTAACCCTAACCCTAAACCTAACCCTAACGCAGGGCCTAACCCTAACACTAACCCTAACTCTAACCATCACCCTAACCCTCACCCTATCACTAGCCCTAACCCTCACCCTAACTCTAACCTTAACCCTCACACTATCACTAACCCTAAGCCTAACCCTAACCCTACCGTTCGCTAACCCTAACCCTAACCTTTTAGAGACATGCCTTTGGTCCAACTTGTTGTCTTGAATGCTTGTTATTCCCAGAAATTTTCCTATTTCTGTAACCTCCACCCCTCCCATATTCCGGCTGTATATTTGAAACCTACTCCAATGCTGACGACTCTCCCTATGTGTAAATTGCTCCAGTGTCGATAACATGCCCAATCTGACTAATCTCAGTACAATAATCCCGATTTCTGTAGTCTTGCACAATACTTACAGTGCCCCCATCACTGTAAAATCGTCCAGCCTGGACAAAAGTACCCACCTGTGTACCTTCATTAATCCCCAAGAAAACATGATATCACTGGAACCTTCTGCAGTTCCTAAAACACTCCAGGTCTATAGAACCAAACGACCTCAGTAACCTTCTCCCATCCCATCTGTATTAACACCTCCAGCCCTTATCAAGCCGCAACAGCATTCCACATCTTTATTTGCTCCTCCACTCCCGACAGCTCTCCCAGCACCTCAAACAATATTACTATATGTAATTCGGCAATTTGGGGGAGCACGGTGGCTCAGTGGGGAGCAATGGTGCCTCACAGCGCCAGCGAACCCATGTTCCATTCCAGCATCTGTGTGGAGTTTGCACATTCTCCCTTTGTCTGCGTGGGTTTCCTCCGGGTGCTCCGGTTTCCTCCCACAGTCCAAAGATGTGCAGGTCAGGTGGATTGGTCATTCTAAATTGCCCGGAGTGTTAAGTGCATTATCAGCCGAGAAGTGGGTCTGGGTGGGTTACCCTTTGGAGGGTCGGTGTGGTCTTGTAAGGCCGAAGTAGCTGTTCCCATGCTGTAAGGACTTTAATTTAAACTCTCCCTCTGCGTTCCATATTACTGTTCCTAAATATATCCCTCTATCCATAAACAGCCCGAAACCCTTCAAACCTCCAAGTCTCTGTGAAATCCCACAGCTCCAAAATCCCTCCTTAACTGTGTAATCTTTTCCGGTCCGAAATACTCTGAAAATGTGGACATCCTACAATCCTCCGTATTTGCTAAATCCTCTCAGGTCCCTGCAACACCCCTGATCTGTGGAACCAACTCCAATGCTTGTGACTATCCCGATTAGTTTCCCCAAGACTTATTACCGATGTAACATTCTCCCGTCACTATCACTAAGCTCCTAAGACTTGCTATCTATGTAACATTCTTGCGTCACTATCACTAAGCTCCTCCAGTCTCCCCATGAATCTAATCATCTCCATAACCTTCTCCAGCTCTTACAACCCTTCTGTGAAAACGTTACACTCCCCTACAACCATCTCTAAAGCAGAAACCTGCTCCAGTCTGTGCAATGCTCCCTATCTGGGTTAGTGTCTCCAGGCTCTATTGCTGTTCCTTTCTCTGTAAGCTGTGACAGATTGTCTAGATTTCCGGTCCATATAATTTCCAGAACGTCAGCATCTGATATCAGCAACTGTTTTCATTACCTACAGCCTTCCATATCTCAGTTCGTTCCTCAATTCCATACAACTTCATAAACTCTGTAAATAGCAACATTCCATAACATACTCTCTGTCTGCGTACACTACCCCAATCCGACAATGAGAAGCCTCACTGTCCTTTTGATCACTTGTGTTCCCTTCAGATATCCCTGTATCTTTCCTGACTCCATTGAATACAAGTCATCTCACGTTATAAATCCTCTAACTCTAATGTTACTCCCCATCTCTGGGATATTCTTTAGTTACTGCAATTCTAATTCTTTATCTCCAGAGCTTCCAACCCCCCTGATCGATGTAAGGTTATTGATCCCTTCCAGCATGCTTAACACCTGTAGCAGCCTCCAACTCCTCAATGCATCTTTTCACTGTAAGCTCCTCAAATACTACGGCTCACTTTCTTTGTAATATCTTCCAGTAACTGCAACACTCTTGATTTCTGGAACCTCCTCCAGAACAGCACTTCACATCTCTGTATTACTAATGGGAATGCTGCAAACCTGCCTTCACAGTCCTCACTAGCTCTTTGAACTCCTGCAGCTCTGCAACTCTCAGTACCCCTGGATCCTCCAATCCCTACACTTCACCCTGACTGTGTGAACTAATCGAGCCCCTTCACTCATCCCTATCTCACTCAATACCGCAGCTCCAACTATTGCCCATGTCAGTGTAATTCCTAGCACCGACATTCCAATGGGTCTCCAGAAACTCCTGCATCTCCAAATATCACACAAATCGGTGTAATCTCCAGTCCGTTCAATCCTCCCTTTCTCGAAAAAACTCCGGTCATTCCAAATGCCACCTCAATTTGAGTAGTCTCCAGCCCGTCCAACCCTCCCGGTCTCTATAAACCCCTGCAGCTCTAAATACCACCCCAATCCGTGTAATCTCCAGTCCGTCCAATCCTCCCTTTCTCTATAAACTCCTGCTGCTTCAAGTACCACACCATCTGAGTAATTGCAAGTCCGTCCAATCGTTCCCTTTCTCTATAAACTGCTGCAGCTCTAACTATCACCTCAATCTGTGTAATCTCTAGTCTGTCCAATCTTCCCTTTCTTTATAAACGCCCCCCTGTAGCTCCAAATACCTTTCAATCTGTCTAATCTCCAGTGCCTACAACCCTCCCCTCTCTCGAAAAACTTCTGTGACTGCAAATACCACCTCTATTTGTGTAACCTCCAGTCCCGATAACCCTTCCAATCTCTGTACCTCCTGTAGCTCCAAATACCACCATTATCTGTGTAATTTCCAGTCCTGACAACCCCCCGGCCTCCCTGTTTCTCCTATAGCTCTAACGATCACCCCATCTGTGTAAACTCTAATCACTGTATTCCTCCCAATCTCTGTAATTCCTTCAGGACTGACAACCCGACAACCTATCTGATCACTAACCACCAACAGTGATCTCAAACCACCCGAACTCTGTTACATCCTCCAGCCTCTACAAACTAGATTTTCTCTGTTAGCTTCTCTGGTGTCTGAATTCCCCTTTATCTCCGGTTCCACATCCTGCTCAGGGAAACCATGTCTCAGTACAGAATATGACAGAATATGTAAGAACACATGAATCTTAGGTTTTTTCAATACTTTTGCCTCATTTTCTAAATTTTAGCGACTGCAAGTTTAACCTTCTCCACCACTTCACATTAATATCCCTCCATTTTGAAGATCAGCCTGGTGAACCTTCTCCGGACTGTCTCCAATGCAAGGACATTTTCCCTCTAGACAGAGGACCAAACCTGTTTAGAGTATTCTCACTGAGCTGATTGGAGTCCTCGAGAGTTGTTACAAGCCTTCCCTATTTTTATTCTCCATTCCCTTTGGAATCAATGCCAGCATTCCATTTGCCTCCTCTATGTCCTGCTGGCCATGTATGCCACCTTTCTGAGAATTATACACAAAGATTCCCACGTTACTCCGTGGTGTAGCTTTCAGCAGTTGATCTGAAACCAAGACGTGACAGAGATAATGATGGAAGTGTTGGAATGTATGGTAAACGATTTGCCAGAACTGATAACTGCACACTTAGAAACCTATGGAAATAGCACAGACAATAAGATCATCACCTACAGGACTAGAATTAGGTCATTCGGTCCATCGGGTCTAATCCACTATTCAATTATGGCTGAATTGTTTCTCAACCCCCATTCTCTCACTTACTCCCTATAACCTTGATCTCCTTACACATAAAAAACCCAGCTATCTCTGAGTTAGATACACTAAATCACTTCGCACTCAGACCCCATGAGGCAGTCAGTTCCACAGATCCATCACCCTCTGACTGATTCCCTACAGTGTGGAAACAGGTCCTTGGGTCCAACCAGTCCACATTGACCCTCCGAATAGTAACCCATCCAGACCCATTTCCCTCTGACTATGTTCTATGGGCATTGTAGCATGACCAATTCATCTGACCTGCACATGTTTGGACTGTGGGTGCAAACCAGAGCACTTGGAGGAAACCCACGCACAAACGGGCAGAATGTGTAAGCTCCACACAGACTGTTGCCTGAGGCTGGAATTGAACCTGGGACCCCTGGTGCTGTGAAACAGCAGTGCTAGCCACTGAGCCACCGTGCCACAAATTGAGCCATCGTTTTACCCTCTATTCTAAAGAGTCGTCCCTTCACTCTGAAACTGTGTCCTTCCAGGTTATAGTTGTTCCGGGTTTGTGAAGTGCTGTTGAAAGTGCCTTCCTGAGTGAACTCATTGCTGCTTGTAGATCTTTTATTCCTTCATTCATTCATGAACACAAACGTTGTTGGCTGAGCAAGCATTTATTGTTGATTTGGCGCTGTCCCTGAGAAGGTGGTGGTGCGTTGCCTTCCTGAGCCACTGCACTAGCCGTTGGAACTGTTGTTATCTTTGTCGCCTTCAGCACGCACTAAAAAAAACTCCTCATGGCTATAATTGCATACAGACAATGCGGATCTTCATTTTATATCTGACATCCTCTACGATTTAAAACTCTTATAGTTCTTCACAATATCTCACCTCCTCCATTCCCATCTGTGCCTGAGATCTCTAAGATTTCTTTCTTCTTGTTTAAACTTCTGAACACCTAAAATCTCTCTATTTGTAAATTTGTCACCCATTCAGCTTCTATAACTCTCCATACAACCGTAATCAATGACAGCACAGGTTCCCTTCCTTAAATCTCTATAATTACAATGGTTGTGTGTGCAGAATTGGCAGTTTTCATCCTCCTTATCTATATCTGGATTTTCAGCCCCTACAATCCCACTATTTGGAATCTCCCATTCTTTGCGCCTCCTCATGTCCTGATGGTCTTTGAACACCACTTGTGCTCCAAAAGTTTATATTCCCCCCAGTTACTGCAAGTTTTCTAACTCTAACATTCAACAGTCGAACATACAATACTTGCTGGCTGTCATTTTGCATTTGTTGAAGTCTACACATCTCTGTAAGCAGCACAGAAATTGCCCTTTAGGCTCTAAAAAGCTCCATCATGAACAAGCCATCATCTATTTACTTTGCCTGCTTCTGTGTCTGCAACACTGGCTGTATCTTCCAGTGACGTTCTTGAGTTGCTGCAGGTCTGCCTAGCCCCCCAGATAACCTGTTCCATCCCATATAGCTTGCTCAAACACTGTAACACGCTCGGTCCGATCGAATCCTCCTGTTTTCCACTGCCTTCTAGGCACAAAAACGATCCTGTAAGAGAGCAGTGCGGAGTGGGATGTTGTAAATCTCACCTGAGGCTTGAGGCCTAAAATTATCTGGGAGTTACAAAGTCACAAAGATCCCGCTAGAGTTCAGCACGGAGCGGGAGAATATAAATCTGCAGTGACGATCTGGCCCACTGGGACTTGGAGTTGGAGAAGCAAAAGGGCAGGAGGCTCGAGATGAGCACCAAATGACAGAGGGAGTGACCACGTGAGGGGGTATGTTCGAGCAGAAGCTTGAGGCTCACTCACACCTGGGAGTTACAGAGGCACCAAAGTGAGAGGATATAAATCAGCACTGAGTATCGAGGTCTTGTCGTGCCTGGGAGTCACAGAGACTGTTTCCCTGTGAGGGAGCAGAGTGGAGTGGGAGCCGGAGGATCACACATACCTGGGAGTCACAGAAACGGAGATCCTGTGAGGGTGCAGAGTGGAGTGGGAGCAGGAGGATTACACATACCTGGGAATCCCAGAGACGGTGACCCTGTGAGGAAGCAGAGTGGAGTGGGAGCTGGAGGATTACACATACCTGGGAGTCACAGAAACGGTGATCCTGTGAGGGAGCAGAGTGGACTGGGAGCTCGAGGATTACATGTACCAGGAGTCAGAGTGATAACCTTCTGCTGCTGGGACCTGCCTGCACTGAGTTTGAAAAAAGTGCAAGAGCCATCACAGAAAAGTTTGTAAGTTCATTGGCTGATAATAAACCATTATCTGTGACTGTCATATAATTGCTGTAAGTCAGCAAATTTATTTTGTAACTTGTGAAGTAAGGAATGAACTCCGAAATAAGAGGGAGATGTTAAATTCTGAGCCAATATAATAAATTACCCTCAGTAAGCCACAGACGAATAAGGGATTTCACCATATAATGATGTACCTGATGTTAACTTCATTCTAAGTAAGTTACTCTAAACATGTTGCATTTTAGGACATGGCAAGACATATTTGTCAGATGGAGAATGTGTTCTGTTACATTGGGAAGCCATAGCCCCTGCTCGTGTCCTAGATGAACACGGGGTCTTGGAGCTCAGACAGAGACTAGAAATTCTGATGCTGAGAGTTATGGGGATAGCACACACACAGAGCAAGTCACCCTGCAGACTTGACAGCGTGGAATAAGTAAGGGTTGGAGGACTAGTCAATTGAAGAGAAACAGTCAGGCAATCCAGGAATATCCTGATTCTTCCCTCCCAATTCTGTTTCACAGTTTGGAAGCTGATGTAGATGCGGCCAGCTCAGGGGAGGGCAGTCAGAGCCATGTCTGTGGTACCACCAGCTGCCTGATTGTACGGAGGGGAGGGAGAAGGAAGGAGGAGAAATCGTCACAGGAGAGTCAGGAAACTGGAGAAGGTGTCAGCGTGTCCGTTAATTCCAGGATTGTGGTGTTAAGAACATCACTGTGTCTGAAAGACATTCGTCTGGGGGACAGTGAGCAGTCAAATGTCATGTCCAAGTTGGTAGGAATGACCTTGGTAGGAAGGGTGAATTCGTCTGGGAATCAGAATTTAGGGAGCTAGGTAGATGGTTAGCAACCAGGACCTCAAATGCAGCCATCCATGGAATACTCCCAGTGCCGTGTACAAGTGAGAACAGGACCCAGAATTTTAGGTAGATGAGAGTGTGACTGGAACGATGGTGCAGCAGGAAGGGCTTCAGATTCCTGGGACATTGGGACTGGTTCTGGGGAAGGCATCAACTGTACAAGCTGGATGGGCTAACGTGACAGAGCTGGGACTGAATTTCTTACGGGGTGTTTTGGGAGGGATTGAAAATTATTTGGCGTGTGCTTAGGATCCAAAAGGGAATAGTAGAGGTCAGTACCAGGATTCTCAAAATAATGGGAGTTGTAGTTGGTACTAATTTACAACAACATGTTTGACAGTGCAAGATGGAGTAAGAAAGAAAGCCTTAATCTCAGGTACTCTGCATGGACATGAATACTCGGAGTCTGGGGAGTTCCAGATGCAGATTGATGAACGGAAATCTGATGTACTGATCACCGAGAGCTGGCACAAGGAATGCCAGTTCTTGGTGTTAAATATTACTGGGTATGAAGGATTCCAAAATTATAGAAGGGAAGGGAAAGGATGAAAGTAGAAGTATTGTTTTAGATTAGCGTTAGTTACAGAGTCCAAGAGAAAGGGGATCCGTCCAAGGACAGAATAAATTTTGGCTGGAGATACAGAACAAAAAGTATACAAGTAAAATGTGAGGTACAGTTTGTCGGCCAGAGACCATGGGAAAGAATGGAGAGAATAAATATGCAGGGGCATTTGACAGCGAATGACATTACTACAGATTAATATAATGAGAAACTTAATTTTTCCAGATATTGACTGGGTTATGAGGGGCAAGGTGGACGGTCATGAGAGGCAAGTGTTCCTGAATTATATGGAGGAAAGATCACTTCAGCAGAATGTGTCCACCCCAAGAGAGCATGTACTGTTGGACCTGATCCTTGGGAAAGAGTTGGGGCAAGTGGATCCAGTGTCAGTAGGGAACGTTTTGTGGGTGCAGCGATCATTATATCGTAAAGTTCGGGACCATGGTAGAGAATGATATGCAATAAATGAGAGTGAGAAACATTAGTTGACTCAGAGCATCATCAAATGGGGCAAGAATGAGGCTGGGAAGGTTTGACTGGAACGCTCATTTGGTCAGAATAAAGGTCGGTTTTAGCTTTAATTGAAACTTAGAACCATATACAAACCATCTACAGCTACATGTGATTTCCATTGTTTGCCTTTAGATTCGTTATTTTCCTTTTCCTTCTCTGTTTTGAAAAGAAATCTGCCAAAGATTGTTTGATATGTCTTGCCATAATATTTTCACACAGTGTTTGCTTCCTAATTTCGCTTTGGACCTCACCCTTCCACATTCTGCACTCCTCTCAGCTTTCCGTAGTGTTGAGTTCCCACTTTCTGATATAAGCTTTCGTGTTCTGTCTATCTGTTCCCAGATTTCAAGGGAGCTCTGGATTTAGCAGTCTGACCCTTTTTACTTTGTGAGATCACATTTTCGTGGAACCACTTTAATTTCCCCTCAGAATACCTGCCACTGCTCTGATTCTGATCTATCTACTCATTATTGTTTCCTGTTCACTTGAAGAAATCTCTTCTCAGTTTAATAAAGTTAGACCGAGTTACAAACAAAACTCCAACTCTTAGTCTTGCTTTGTCCATTGCAATACTTAAGTTAAAATCAAATGAATTATGATCACTGTTGCCCTTTTCCTTCCAGGCGGCACTGGTAATGAATGTGGATGGTGCTGTCTAAGGAATGCCATGGTACTCACACCTGCTGCTGAGTGTCGGTGGGGGAGGGAAAATGTCATTGTGGATGGGGACCATTCAAGTGGGATGCTTAGTCTTTAATCATGTCAAACTGCCTGAGTAGTGTTGAAGCTGCACTCATCAGACTAGTGGAGATTGTTCTATCATATCCTGACTTGAATCTTGGAGATTTTGGACAGGCTTTGGCAAGACAGGAGAAAAAGTTACGAGCTGCAGGCTTCCTAACTTCGGATCTGGTGTTCTAACTATAGCAGCTGTATAGTCTTGGATAGGCCTGAGAATATTAGTGCCAGTGGATTCAGCAATGGTACTGTCTTTGAATGTTGAATAGTAATGCTGAGATGATTTATGATGGTGACTGTCTGAGATTTGCGTGTTTCGAATGTTACTTGCCACTTGTCAGCGCAAGCCTGGCTGTTGTCCAAGCCTTGCTGCATTCAGACTGATTTTGTGATCTGAGGAATAAGGAATTATAAACTCATGAGCAAATATCATTACATCTGAACGTATGAAGGAGTGAGCTTGCAGATAGCTGGTTTACCAAAGATCCTGCTGCCTTAGTTATCCTAGATTAAAGAGGTTTTCGAAGTTGCTCTCCAATAAAGCTTGGTGGAGTGAATCTTTTAAATTGTATACACCGCTACTATTGAGCATCAGTGATGGAGAGGATGGATGGTCATGGAAGTGATGATAATTAAATCGGAATGTTTTTTCCTGTGTTATTCCAAGGATGTAATTCATCACAGCCTTTGGGGAATCAGTTGCTTACTGCAGATTTCCTAGTCTCTGACCTGCTTTTAAAGGCAGTGTCATTTATGTAGCCAGTCCAGGCCAGATTCTGGGCAATGATAGCACCCAGGATTCTAATAAACATGGTGTTGGTGACTGATTGATGGGAATGTTATGGAAGGTCAAAATGGTTTGATTCTGAAATATTATTGTTCGTCTAATATTTATATGGCATGATTATTACTTGCCGTTTGTCATACTAAACCTGGATGATTTCCAGGTCTTGTTGCATTTCAGCATGGCCTTTTCCCAGGAATGGTAGAATCAGTGAACATCCCCCATCTGACCTTGTGAAGAGAGGGTCATTGCAGCAGCTGGAAGTAGATGAGCCTTGGACACTCTCTTTCCTGAGGAACGGCTGCAGAGCTCTCCTGGAAATCCAGTTACTCACACTGACAACATGCATTATTGTTGCTGGGGGTAATTACTCTCATTGACAACAGGCATTATTCTTGCCGGAGATAATTACTCACACTGACAACAATCATTATTGTTGCTTGGGATAATTACTTACACTGACAACAGGCATTGTTGTTGCTGGGGATAATTACTCACACTGACAGTTAGCATTATTGTTGCCGGGGTTAATTACTGACACTGGGAACAGGCATTATTGTTGCTGGCGAAAATTACTCAAACTTACAACAGGCATTATTGTTGCTGGGAATAATTACTCACACTAACAGCAGGCATTATTGTTGTTAGGGATAATTACTCACAGTGGGAACTGGCATTAGTGTTGCTGGGGATAATTTCTCAAAGTGACAACAGGCATTATTGCTGCTGGCCATAATTACTCACAATAACAACATGCATTATTGTAGCTGGGGATAATTTCTCACACTGACAACAGGCATTGTTGTTGCTGGGGATAATTACTCACACTGACAGATAGCATTATTGTTGCCGGGGTTAATTACTCACGCTGAGAACAGGCATTATTGTTGCTGGCGAGAATTATTCACACTGACAACAGGCATTATTGTTGCCGGGGTTAATTGCTCACACTGACAACAGGCATTATTGTTTTTGTGGATAATTACTCACACTGACAACAGACATTGTTATTGCTGGGGATAATTACTCAAACTGACAACAGGCATTGTTGTTGCTGGCGATAATTACTCACAATGACAATAGACATTATTGTTGCTGGGGATAATTCCAACCAGGAGAATAATTCCCCTAGATTGCGAGTCAGTATTATTATACTTGGGCTCTTGTTGTCACAGTAATTACTCTCACTGCTCGTTTGGAATTCTCCTCTTTTGAACTGAGCGTGCAATGGGCTCAGGAGCTGAGTGAACCTGACGGGACACTAACGGAATGACACTGAGCAAGTTATCGCTGATTGATCCCATTAGGGTGGCACGGTGGAACAGTGGTTAGCACTGCTGCTTCACAGCACCAGAGACCCGGGTTCAATTCCCGCCTCAGGCGACTGACTGTGTGGAGTTTGCACATTCTCCCCGTGTCTGTGTGGGTTTCCTCCGGGTGCTCCGGTTTCCTCCCACACTCCAAAAATGTGCAGGTCAGGTGAATTGGCCATCCTAAATTGCCCGTAGTGTTAGGTTAGGGGTATGGGTGGGTTGCGCTTCAGCGGGGCAGTGTGGACTTGTTGGGCCGAAGGGCCTGTTTCCACACTGTAAGTACTCTAATCTATTTCTGGCACCTTCCTTCACATTTCCATGGTAGACCCGACACCGATCAGTCAGTGACTAGCTGGAATACAAGGGGCCTGCTTTTTTGTGTACAGGACATACTTGGGCAGTTTATCATATTGTTGGTAGGTGTCAGTGTTCTTGCTGGAATGGATCAGCTTGGTTAGAAATGTGGCAATCTCTGGTGTTAAATCACAGTTTCCAGTAACTCCAGACATTTCTTGACATTGTGTGGAGTGAATCGAATTGCCTGAAGATTGGGGTCAGTGATGCTGGGGCCGACTGAAGGAGGCTGAAATGGATCATCTGCTCAGCCCGACTGGCTGAAGATTGTTCGAGTGCAACTACCTTATTTTTCCCTTGATGTGCTGCAGTCCCCCATTACTGGGGATTGCATTGTTGGAGAGCAGCCCCATCCTCCAATGGTCTCTGTCATTGTCCACTGTCTTTTATAACTACATGTAGCGGCACTGTAAAGATAGATCTGTATCATTTATTGTGGGATCACTGAGCTCTATCCAGCACTGGCTGCTTATGCTTCTTAGCATCCAAGTTGGCGTGCTTTGTAGTTGAAGGCAGTAAGATTTTAACTAGGTTGTCCCCTCATATCTAGGTCTGGCTGGTGCTGCTCAACGCATATCCTTCTGCACGCTTCAGTGACCCAGGGAGGATCCCTGGCCTGATGGCAACTGTACAGTGGGAAGTATACCGGGCCATGATGGTTATTATACAGTGGGAAGTATGCCGGGCCATGATGGTTACTATACAGTGGGAAGTATGCCGGGCCGTGAGGTTGCAGACTGTATGAGTTGTGCTGCTGCCAATGGCCCGGTGCACCTCATGGACGTTGTTCGTTGGTCAATCTGTTCAAATTCTGTCCCATTCATTGCACAGATTGCTACATAAAATGGTGGAAGGTCCACAAAATGAAGATAGCCCCTCCTCCCGAAAAGGACTGTGCAGTGACCCTTCTTATCGTTATATGAAATGTAGACGTGAATCTGCAGCAGGAAGATCGGTGACGATGTGGTCAATTATATATTTCACTTTTATTGACTGCCCCATAACCTGTCACAGAGCAGTCTAGCGGCCATATGATCCAGCATCAATGCTGAGCACTATTTGACTATATACACCAATATTGTATACGTATGCACCCCCCTCCCCGGCCCCGCTGCCTTGCTGTTTTCCTTCAGAGGGACAGAGAGGATGGTGATGATGCCAGAGTCATAGTCCTGTTCACAGAATCCTGCTTTACAGACAATATCTGAGTGTTGCTTGATTAGTCTGTTTGAAATATACAGCAGGTCACTTTTAAATATTGTATCATAGAGAGTTACAGTCACTTTATGGCTTAGTTATTTGAAAATTAACCAAACATCATTGCTTTTCAGTTATGTCTGCCTGAAGTGAAGAAAAATTAAATTACTAAAGTACACACCTAATTATTATTCAACTCAGTGACTGTAGTAAATATCTTCAGATCAGTGAATTTACCATCTTGCAGTCAGCAAATCTCCTGCACATTACATTTTTAAAAACAAAACCTGGATTCAGAAACAGTGCTACCACACCTCACCACTACAATCTGCAAAATACTGACCATCTGCTAAAGTTGTCCAGTGTGCTTCCAAATCTGAGCTGTCGTGTTATTCACACTACCCCTTCAAACAGAAACAGGCCGAACCAACAAGGAAATGCCTGAGACAGCCTGTTCAGAGGACTATCACAGGGCTCTATCCTGGTCCAAATGCACTTCAGAACTTGTATAAATGACCTGCCAACAACCATGTCGTGCAATTTTATCTCTGCTGATGACTTCGAGTGTGTCACCAAAGCTCTATAAATCTGCACCTTGGACCCAATCCCCCGAAGATGTTATAAATGTGATGCACTACTGCAACACATGGTGTCTTACATTGAACCCTCATAAACCATATTGAGTGTACGTGAGCTCCACAACGTTAGTATTCAAACAGTAACCAGACTGAGCATTTCAAATTCCGTCATTGCGATTTGCTCACTCTTTTCATTTTGGTCTCATCATAAAATTGAACAAAACAACTGTCTGGTTTTGGAAACAAATGGAAATTTTGAAGTAAACGTTTTCGGCATTGCTTTAACCACTAACAGCAAATTTTACTGGAATATCACAAAACATTGCACAAATTGCAATAAGGAACTTACAAACCATGCGTCCAAGATCAAATGATTAATTATAAGTACTTTAAAATTGTACCAGTATCTTTCCTTGTATGAATGTTTGTGCTAATATACAAATACAATCATTTTTTGTGGCAATAATTTAACTGTTTCCAAATTTTCTACAGTTGATACAAATACATATTTGCTGCTTTTATCCCGCAAGTCAGTGATTTGGTATGTGAATGTCAATGTCTCTCTGATGCTAGATATGTCAGCCTTGCCTCTGAAACACTGACAGATTGTTTCCAATAGCATACCCCGACCCCAACGTCAGCTGTTCACAACAGGCAAGATACTGACTGGACCCAACTAACCTGTGCACACAAAACTCACACCTCCCTGTCCAATATTGGTCATGCTTGGACAATATGTTTAATTTTAGTCCATTCTGTTGCTGACTAGGTCAGTATTCATTGCCCATTCTCTCGGTTCCCTTGAAAAGTTGCTGGTGAATTGCTTTCTTGAACTGTGGTCATCTGTATTAATAGGCAGACATAATACGGGAAGTTCTTGAAATAATGACACTAAATAAACGGTGACGTATTTCTAAACTTGGAGTGGTTTGGAACAGAACATGAATGTGCTAGCATTCCCATTTATCAGCTGCCCTTGTCCTTCTGATGTCCCTGATTTTGAAAGGAACAATGTTCGAATCCCGTGTGAATTTCTGCACATCTTTTTTACGGTAACCATTGCTGCTACCGAGTGTCGATGGGTTAGGGATGAAGCTGCACTCTTCTAGATAAATGGGTCAGGTAAGCCAAACTGTTAGATGAAAAAGAACTCTCTCAGTGCACCGACACATCGTCACTCCAGGACAGGGATAGTGTGGGTTTATACACAGATTAAATGTACACCTACGTTAGCCCTTTTGTATTCCTCGGCCATATTCAGCACTGTGTTGGATATGCTTTCAACCACCCGTGACACTGTCTCCATCAAGCAGTGAAGGATCGGTACAGCGTGGGGTTAGAAACAGGGCACTGTTCCCACTAAACCAACATGTTTCAAATTTCAAGGCCACGTCCAGCATGGGGTTGGATATTGATTAATCAGATTCCATATCGTCCCTAATCCAATAATCCCAGGACAGGTATAGCACAGGATAAGATACAAAGTAAAACACCACGTAAACTGATTTATATCAGGAGCCATCAGAATGGCTGAATGACAGCATTCAATACAGATTGAAACTCACGCTGTACTAACCCAATCAAACACTGAAGGTTAGTTGTCGACTGGAGTTAGATAAATATTAAAGATCACCCTGCAGTATCCCCATCAGAAACTCCCAGAAAGTGGGCACATGGGTGGCACAGTGGCTCAGTGGTTACCACTGCTGCCTCACAGCACCACGGACCTGGGTGCGATTCCAACGACAGGCGACTGTCTGTGTGGTCTTTGCACATTCTCCCCATGTTTGCTTGGGTTTCTGCACATAATTCAAAGAAGTGCAGTTTAGGTAAATTGGCCAGGCTAAATTGTCTATAGTTGTCAGGGGTATGTGGGTTCGTCGGGGTAAATGTAGAGGAATGAGTTTGTGTGAGATAGAATTTAGAGAGTTGGTGTGGATGTATTGGTCCGAGGGCTTTTTCCACTCAGTAGTGATTCGAAATACAGAGTAATGTTCCTTCTGCACTACCACTATCGAATACCTTCAGGACATGTGAAGACAAGATTTCTGCACAAATTAAAGCTCCATCTGCACGGTTTTCTATCAAACACTCTCAGGTGAGTGTAATAATGCCGTCACTTTCAGGTTATTTTGTCCTTGGGTTTTATTGTAAATGAGAAGTTGTGACGGCAGAGGTGTCAAAATGTCTCAGAAAGAGCCCAGTTGAACAATGGTAAAGGAAAGTTCAGGTTTTGGTTCTGATTTGATTTCGTTGTAACAGAGAAGCTGTCAATAGTAGGCACAGGATCTGCTGCAGCTGAAACAGGTTTCATGCTTCAGTAGATGGTCCCTGAATGAATTTTCTCTCAGAAATCTCTCCTGCCTGCAAGATCCTGTGTTTACATTTACTTTTCACCAAATGGTGTGTTTATGGGATGTTACAGGAATTGAAACAGCTCTTTCGTTAAGTTGCATTACTGTGGTGCTTGAGTTTTCAAATAATGATGTTATTCTAAATTCTGTTTTCTTCATGTTTCAGCTGTAGTATTTCATTAACATTTTGTTTTGCCTAAAGCCGAGTGGTTTTGACCAGCTGCATCACTCCTGGAATATCCACTCCACATCGCCTTTAAAATAAGCAAGTTAGGGTCAAGGATACCTTCTGAAAATATTTTGATGACTCTGGCATGGTCCATCATATCAGGGACAGAACATCTGTTTAAATAAAAAGTAAATGTCTCTCTCTTTTATCGTAATATTAAAAGGAAAATAATGTTCCCTCATTGTCATAGATATGAAATACTATAGAACAGATGTAGCCTGGATTCAGATATACTGTAAAACTCTCTCCATATTCAGCATTTCCAAATCCTCCGACCATGTTCAACATAGAGCTATATGTTCATGTAATCACACCATATACCGTTATCAACAAAAAAATCCCTGGACAGGCATAGCCCAGGGTAGATAGAGAATAACTCTCTGTACTCATTTAAAATTAAGTCCATCTCCCACAACTTTATCCCCATTGACATTCATACATGTAGATTGCAGAGGGTTTGATACAGTATGGTTCCTGATAGTTTTAAACTGAAAGTGAGACTCCCTCAAGATTTTCAACATCAGAAAACATCCATGATGAAATTAGATACAGCGTAAAGCTCCTTCTACTCTTTTAATCTCACTGTCTGCAATGTCTCCAGCAAACTAGGTCTGGACAGGTACAGTGCAGTGCAAGATACAGAATGCAGCTGACTCTGCAATCTCCTCCTAGGAATACTCCCATGATAGGCACACCACAGTGGTTGATAGAGAGTAAATGTGTCTTCGTGGTGAGCACCATCATCTCACCACGCCAGATGATTCCACTCCCAGTTGACTGTCTGTTTGGAGACTGCATATTCTCCCCATGTCTGCGTGGGTTTCCACTGTTTGCTCTGGTTTCTTCTCACCACACAAAGATGTAGAGATGAGGTGGATTGGCCGTGAGAAATTGTCCAAAAAGTTCATAGATGTCGGGTGGTTAGCCATGGGAAATGCAGAATTACGGGGATAGGACAGTTCTTCGGAGGGTCGGTATGAACCTTTTGGTCCATACAACCTGTTTCCAAACTGTCGGGATTCTCTGTATTATTTGCTCAGTTCTGATAATCCGTCAAATTCATGGTTCTTGCGACCATCCACGCGTCCACGTTCTAATTCCATGTGCTATTTCGTGCTCCCAAACAGGGCACCTGATTCCAATATGGTGTATGATACAGGAACATCTCAGGGTCTTTGAGTGGGCACGAGGAGTGGAAAATTGAGTTTTTCCTCACGTACTACCTCTTTCTCGTACACGATATCACTGTCCCTGTCTCTCCCTCTTTCTCCCCATTTCTCCCTCATGCACACTCTCTCTCTCTGTCTCTCCATGTCACTCCATCTCATTGTCTCTCTCTCTTGCAAGCAAAATCTTACAATCTCTCTCTCCAGCATAACCTCATTTTCCATCTCTAACGTAAAACCTCACTCTCTATCATGTATAATCCTCTCTCCTGTGCAATCGAATTTTTTTCTCTTATACCCAGTGTCACTATCTCTGTATCATGTGCAATCTCTCTCTCTCTCTCTCTCTCTCTCTCTCTCTCCCCTGCTCATGCACAACCTCATGACCACAGTCTCTTCGACAGACTCTCACTCTCTCTCAGACTCAATCTAGCTATCTCTCTCTCATTCACAATCTCGCTATCTCTTTCTCTCTCGTGTACCCAATCTCGCTGTCCCTCTCTCATACACAATCTGTCTTTCACACACAATCGCTTTCTCAAACAAACTTTCACTCTCTCTTTTATACTCAATCTCACTTCTTTTCTCTCTCATACACAATCTCACTATCTCTGAGGGATGAAATCTCACAATTACTGAGACACAGTCTTGCTATTTTCTTCTCTCATATGAAATCATGTGACCTCTCCACAGATTTTGTGTGTTTGTTGAAATATTGATATACATTTACACAGGTAGATGCACACACAATAGATAGATCTAGATAGACAGACAGATGCTGATCAAGCTCTCACACAATCTCACTACTTCTTTCTCTCTTTCTCCTGCACATTCACAAACTTTTTATCATGCATACATTGACCATCTCTCTATCCCCCTTACGAACAATTTCACTCTTCCTTTCTGATACTCATGAGTCCTGTCGTATCCAATCATGAATAGTGGTGGAAGACTAAACAACTTGCTGGAGGAGGTGGCTCCGCAAGTATCTGCACCCTGAATGATGGAAGGAACCAGCACATCACAACAAACATTAAGTCTGAACCTTTTTCCTGTAATATTTATTCGGAAATGGATGATTAATCCTGGTCTCCTCCAATGGTCGCCAGCATCACAGATACCAGTCTTCAGCCAATTCGATTCACTGCACGTGATCTCAAGAAATGTTTTGAGGCATTGAATATGGCAAAGGCTTTAGGCCCTGGTAATGTTCAGCAATAATGCTGGAGATTTGTGCTTCAGCACTTTCTGTTTTCGAGCCAAGCTATTCCAGAGAAGTTACACTGATATCTAGCCGACAATATGAAAAATTGTCCAGGTATGTCTTGCACATGCAAAACAGTACCAATTCAACCCAGGTAATTCCCTTTCATCAGTCTATTCTTGGTCATCAGTGAATTGCTGGAAGATGTAATCAACAGTGTCATCCTGCAACAGCGTCATCCTGCAACAGCTGCTCAGCAATAACCTGTTCAGTGACGCCCAGTTTGCGTTCCATCAAGGCCTCCCTGCTCCTGATCTCATGGACAAAACAGCTGAATTCCAGAGGGGAGGTGAGAATGACAGCCCTTGACATCAAGGCAGCATTCAATTGAGTGTGGCATCAAGGAGCACTGGCGAAACTGGAATCAATGTGTATCAGGGAACCACCTCTCCACTTGTTTGAATCATACCTGACACATACGTAGATGATTATGGTTATTGGAGTTCAGTCATCTCAGCTCCAGGACATCTCTGCAGGAGTACCTCAAGGTCGTGTCCTAGGTCCAACCATCTTCAATTACTTCATCAATGACCTTCCCTCCATTTTAAGGTCAGAAGTGTGGATGTTCGCCAATGATTGTACAATGCTCAGCACCGATCATGACTCCTCAGGTACTGAAGCAGCCCATGTTCAAATGCATCAAGATCTGGATAATATCCAGGCTTGGGCTGACAACGGGCAAGTACCATTCACGCTGCAGAAATGCCAAGCTATGACCATCACTAATAAGAGATAGTCTAACCATCATGCCTTGGAATTCAATGGTGTTACCATCACTGAATTCCCCACTATCAATATTCTGGGGTTATCATAAATCAGAAACTCACTGGACTAACCACAGTTGGCTACAAGAGCAGGTCCGAGGTCAGAAATACTGTGGGGAATAAGTCACCTGCTGACTCCCCAATTGCCTGGATAGTTGCAGCACCAACGACACTCAAGAAGCTTGACACCATCCAGGATAAAGCAGCTCAGCTTGATTGACACCGCATCCACAAGCATACAATCCTTCCACTACCGACACTCACTAGCAACAGTGTGTACTCTCTACAAGATATTCTACAGAAATTCACCAAAGATCCAAAACTATGACCACTTCCATCTAGAAGGACAAGGATAGCAGATATATGGGAACACCACCGCTTTCAAGTTCCTCTCCAAGCCACTAATCGCCCTGCCTGAGAAATATATCGTTGTGGCTCAACACACAGCAGTTGGACTACAGTGGTGCAAGAAGAAACCTCACCACCACCTTCTCAAGGGCACCTAGAGACGGGCAATATATGACAGCCAGACAACAGAATGAATAAATGAAAACGAAACCTCATGAGCATTCATTCTGTTTCTCATGCACAATCCTATTATACCTCGCTCATAAACAACCTCACTCTCTCTGTCTCTTTCTCTGTCACTCATACAAGACCTCACGATCTCTCTCATGCGCAGTCTAACTTTCTCTATCTTGCATAATCATGAAAAATCTCATTCTCTGTTAAACACAATCTTGCTATCTTTCCATCATACAAAATCTCACAATCTCTATCTCTCTTACACAATCAAGCTATTCCTGTATTGATCCTGTTTGCATGTGAACAAACATAGGTCTCACTCTCTCAGACGCAGTCCATTCTGAATCAATAAAAGATCTGTTTTAAAAACACATAATGACTTGGCCTCCACAGCATTCTGCAGCAATGTGTTACACAAGTTCAACACTCACTGGCTGAAGCAATCCCTCCCCATCTCAGTTCTCACGGATCGTCCCTTCATTGTCAGTCTATGCCCTCGGATCCTAGTCTGACATAGCAGTGAAAACATCTCGGCATTCACTTTTTCAAGACCCCTCAGTACTCTTTACATTTCAAACAGATCCTACACTCATTTTTCCAAACTCCATCGAACACACACCCAGAGTCCTCAATTGCTCCTCAATTCCAAGCCCTTCCTCATTCTTGTAAATCTCCTCTCAAACCCCTCTAAGACCAGCACATCTTTTTTTTTCCAAGTGGCCCAAAACTGCTTACAATATTCCAACTGCAGCCGGACCAAGGCTTTATACAACCTCAGCGATGTATTCATGCTCTTGTAAGTTAAGCCTCTAAGTAAACGCAAATGTTGCATTTGCTAACTGATAAGAGAATCGTGAAAGAGGATTCCCAAGTCACTTCACACTTCACAGTATGGACTTCAGCAAGGGTTTTGATAAGGTTCCACATGGTAGGCTCATTCATAAAGTCAGGAGGCATTGGTTACAGGGAGATCTGGCTATCTGGATTCAGAATTGATTGGCTGGAAGAAGGCAGACAGTGGTTGTTGATGGAAAGTATTCTGCCTGGAGACCAGTGTTGAGTGGGGTCCCGCAGGGCTCTGTTCTTGGGCCTCGGCTCTTTGTAATTTTTGTAAATGACTTGGATGAGGAGATTGAAGGGTGGGTTAGTAAATAGGCATATGACACAAAGGTTGGAGTTGTCGTCGATAGTATAGAGGGCTGCAGCAGGCTGCAGTCTGACATAGACAGGATGCAGAGCTGGGCTCAGAAATGGAGTTCAACTTGGATAAATGCTAAGTGATGCATTTTTGAAGTTCGAACTCGATTGATGAATAGAGGATTAAAGACAGGATTCTTGGCAGTGTGGAGGAACAGAGGGATCTTGGTGTTCAAGTACATAGACCCCTCACATTTGCCACTCAAGTGGATAGGCTGTTAAGAAAGCATGTAGTGTTTTGGCTTTCATTAATAGGGGGATTGAGTCGAAGAGCTGCGAGGTTTTGCTGCAAAAGTACCCTGGTGAAACCACACTTGGAATATTGTCTCGTGATCTGGTCACCCTTCTGTAGAAAAGAGACAGAGGCTTTGGAGAGGGTGCAAAGAAGATTTAACAGGATGCTGCCTGGACCAGAGGGTTTGCCTTATGGATAAAGGTTGATTAAGCTCGGACATTTCTCTCTGGAGAGAAGGAGGAAGAGAGGTGACCTGATCGAGTTATACCAGGTAAAGAACATAGAACAGAGAAAAATACAGCGCAGTACAGGCCCTTTGGCCTGCGATGTTGCGCTGATCCAAGCCCACCTAACATGCACTAGCCCACTATCCTCTATATGCCTATCCAATGCCCGTTTAAATGCCCATAAAGAGGGAGAGTCCACCACTGCTACTGGCAGGGCATTCCATGAACTCACAACTCGCTGAGTAAAGAATATACCCCTAACATCTGTCCTATACCTACCACCCCTTAATTTAAAGCTATGCCCCCTCGAAATAGATGACTTCATACGTGGAAAAAGATTCTCATGGTCAACCCCATCTAAACCCCTAATCATCTTGTACACCTCTATCAAGTCACCCCTAAACCTTCTTTTCTCCAATGAAAAAAGACCCAAGTGCCTCAGCCTTTCCTCATAGAATCTTCCACCATACCACGCAACTTCCTGGTAAACCTCCTCTGCACCTGTTTCAGTGCCTCCACATCCTTCCTATAGTATGGCGACAAAAACTGCACACAATACTCCAGATGCAGTCGCATCTAAGTCTTATACAACTGCAACATGACTTCAAGACTCCGGAACTCAATTCCTCTACTAATAAAAGCCAGTACGCCATATGCCTTCTTTCCTTTCTGCCCAGCTCTACAGCTTATCTATATCCCGCTGTAACCTGCCACATCGTTCCTCAGTGTCAACAACTCCACCGACTTTCGTATTATCCGCAAAATTGCTCACCCAACCTTCTAGCCTTTCCTCCAGGTCATTTATTAAAAAGGACAACCAGCAATGGTCCCAAAACAGATCCTTGCGGAACACCGCTGGTAACTGCACTCCAAGATGAACCTTTACCATCAACTCTGTCTTCTTCCACCCAGCCAATTCCTAATCCAAACCTCCAACTGACCCTCAATGCCATATCTCCGTTTTGTTTGCAGTAGCCTACCATGGGGAACCTTATCAAACGCCTTACTAAAATCCATATGCACCACATCTACCGCTTTACCCTCGTCCACCTCCTTCGTCACCTTCTCAAAGAATTCAATAAGGTTTGTGTGGCACGGTCTGCCCTTCACAAAACCACAACAGAAGTGAGGCTTACTGGCCTATCGTTACTAGGGTTATCCGTACGCCCCTTCTTGAACAAGGGAACCACATTTCCCATCCTCCAGTCTTCTGGCACTATTCCTGTAGACAACGAGGACATAAAAATCAAGGCCAATGGCTCTGCAATCTCCTCCCTTGATTCCCAGAGAATCCTAAGATAAATGCCATCAGGCCCAGGGGACTTATCTATTTTCACCCTTTCCAGAATTTCCAACACCTCTCCCCTACATACCTCAAAGCCGTCCATTCTAATTATTTGTGACTCAGTATTCACATCGGCAACAATGTCCTGTTCCTGAGTGAATACTGACGAAAAGTATTCATTCAGTGTCTCCCAATCCCTTCAGCCTCCACACGCAACTTCCCACGACTATCCTTGACTGGACATATTCCTACCCTAGTCATTCTTTTATTCCTGACATATCTATAGAAAGCCTTTGGGGTTTCCCTAATCCTACCAACTAAGGACTTTTTATGTCCCCTCCTTGCTGCTCTTAGCTCTCTCTTCAGTTCCTTCCTGGAAACCTTATAAGTTTAGGGTGAATCCAAAGAGGTTATTTAAGTATATTAAAGGAAAAGTAATAACTAGAGAGAGAATAGGACAACTTAAGGACCAAAGAGGAAAAGTCTGTGCAGAACCAGGTTAAGGTTGTCAATGAATATTTCCCCTTCGGTAAGGGCGGTCCTCAGAGACAACGCTCCAGGGAATATAGCCCCAGCCCATTCATACTCTCCCTGTAGCTCAACATCATTCGCCACCACCACCCCACTCAACACTGTCAATATACTTGGAAATCATTTCGGCACGCTTTCTAGTTTAACAACATCTTTCCTACAGCAGTGAGAACAAAATTAAAGGCAGTATTACAGTACTGGCTGAACCTAGTGTGTAGGCTATAGTGAGTATTGCAAATGAAGGAGATTAGAGTCGAGAGTGCGATGCTTGAAAGGCACATCAGGCCAGACAGATTGCGAGGAGCAGGAGAATCAATGTTTCGGGTAAAAGTGCTATTCCTGATGAATGAGTTTTGCCCAAAACATCGAATTTCCCTGCTCCTCGGATGCTGCCTGACACGTTGTGTTTTTCCAGGACCACACTCTGAACCCAGTGTAAATCCCAGATGGCCTCCTTCTTCAAAGACAGCAATTTCCCTTCGCACATGGTCGGCGATGCCATCCAGAGCATCTCATCCAATTCCAGTACCTCTGCCTTCAAAATTCTCCCCTCCAAACTCAACAGGAAAAGAACATCCTGTTCTTCACCTTCCATCCCACAACACCTCCAGATACAATGCATTATCGTCCCCCATTTCCCTTCCCACTCCGATCTGCGTACCATAAAGAACATTCCCGGCATAACTCCTTTATCAGGTCCACGCCACCCAACAACCCACCCTACGCTCCTGGCACGTTCCCCTGCCACGGCAAGAATTAGAAAAGCTGCACTTTCACCTCCCCCTCACCTCCGCCCGAAACCCCAAATAATCCTTCCACATACTTCGGAGTTTTACCTGAATTTCCACACACTTTGCCTACACTACCCATTGCTCCTGATGTCTGCTCGAAATTGGGGAGACCGAAAGCCAATGTGAGGCACACTTCAGAGAACATCTCTGGGACATCCGCACCAACCAATCCCACTACCCTGTGGCTGAACACGTTAACTCCCCCTCCCACCCCACCATGGACTTGCAGGTACTGGGCCTCCTCCACCACCAAACTTAAGCTACCCCAGGTCTGGCGCAAGAAAGATTTAACTTTTGACTTGGGACCCTGCAACCACATAGGATCAATGTTGATTTCACCAGTTTTTTTTTTCATTTCTCCACCCACAACTAAACCCAGTTCCAACCTTTCAACTCAGTACCGCACCATCCTCCCTGTCCAACTTCCTTCCCATCTACCTGCCCCATCCTCCTCTCCGACATATCATCGCTAACCCTTCCTTCATTTCCCTATCACATTATCAGCTACCTTCTCAAACCCCATCCCCTACCCCTTTATCTCTCAGTTCCCTTGGGCCACAAGCCTCATTCTTGATGTTGGGCATACGCAAGAAATGTCAATGTTCCTCTGATGCTGCCTGACCTGCTGTGCTTTTCCAAAACCACATTCCCGAATTTGACATCTAGTATCAGCAATCCTCGATTTCACTCTTGCGTTAATGTATCTAGAAATTTCCCTAACAGACATTTTATGCAGCTGCTCTGTTATTTTACCCCTGTCTCCTTTATAAACAGAGTGGGACATATACAGCCCCGCAGTGCTCTGGCAATACTCCCACGTACAAGGAAAAATTAAAAAAAACGAATTCTTATAGTCCGTCTGTCAGTAAGCCTCATCCATTCCATCGAGACTGAGTGAATATTCCCATTTATTACGTTATGAAATATTATGAAATAAGGGATTCACTGAGCCTGGTTGTTCGGTGACTGTGATTAATGTCAGTCTGCATGGATTCTAATTATCTCAGTGGAGAGTACTAACAGGGATAAGCAGCTCCAGATGTAGAAGGGGAGGAGAGGTCATAACCTGAGAAGGTTACACTGGAATGTTCCAAAAATTGACAGAGATTTATCCGATGGTATTTCATCCCTTTCGATATATTATGATTGGTTGTCATTATCATGGTGGATCTATTATGCTCTTCGCATTATTCAATATTTTTATTATTCTTTCTTGTCTATCGTTGGTATCCCTGGTAAGCTCTGTTTTTTTTCTAGAAACTAGTTATAACTGTGTTACTGTTCTTTCATATAGGTTTCACTTCTTGTGACTATTATCGTTCATGTTGAGACTCTGAATCCAGATATTGAGTCCACAGACCACTACTGACTGCATCGGGGAATTTGTTCAATTACTGTCTCGCTCCATGCTTCTGGCAGTGTTACGTATGGGTCTCTATGTTGACCTACTCAGTTTCAGATGTGAACCATTGTCTCTCTGCCCTGTTATTTAAATATTGGGAGTGTGGAGGTCATTGCCCTCTATTTTGTTTACAAACGCCATTTCATTCCTGGGACTCCATCCTATCCCTGGACAATATCATTTTTAAAATTCACTTCTGGGACTTCGGAATCCCTGGCTGGTCAGCAATGATAGCCCATTCCTATTTGCCTTTGACAAGGTGGTGGTGAGCTGCCTTCTTGGATCGCTGCGTTCCACGTGCTCTGGGTTGACCCATAATGCCGTTAGGAAGGGAATTCCAGGATTCTGACCCAACGACTGTGAAGGAACACCTAACACTCCAAGTCATGGTAGTGAGTGGCTTGAAGTGGAACTTGCAGGCGGTGTTTGAAACATACGAATCACAACTTTGGTGATACCTTTGATCATGAGCTGATTCCTGACACCATGTCCTGATATTAATATCTTTAACTGTTCACTGCTCCAAAATGTACTTCACTGACTTAACCCATCTGCTGTTTGAACCTTGAGCTGCGAAATACAGACTTAATGATGACAACAATCTAATGCTGACTCTCTCGGGTTGAAACCTGCAGAACCAAATCTGATTCTGACTCAGACCAAAATCCCATCCATACGATATTCCTGAGCACGCTGATGTATGTCGCTATAGTGTGTGGCAGTGTCTTTCTTTTAATATTCCCAAACACTTCAACTCATCAGTCCATGAAACTTCCCTTAGTCTCTCTGTGTCGATAATCCAAATCCCTGACAGTTGTTCATATTTCACCTGGTTACCTTTAAGTGTATTTTCTCTCATGCAATGATTTTTCACATTCAACCACCGCAAATGCACGCACCCATACAGACAGACGCACTCACTGACATCTTATTCTGGTTCAATGAAGATAGCAATCTTTTTTCTGCTCTGTGTGTTTGATGTGTGTATCATTCCCTTATGATAGTAAAAGTTTCCAATACTCCCCATGCTGAGCAGATAATCCAGTTTACTGAGTAATACATTTGTATGGCCTCACAGCTCTCGTGTTAGTCTGTCATCTTCTCCCAGTTTATGTTGCTTGAAGTCTTCTGTGAAGCCGATTTAGAATTTGATTAAACAAACCGTTTCAGCTGATCTGAAAGTACCTTTTTTCAATATTCTCATTTTTGTAATTTTGCTCCCTAAAGAGTCAATCCTCCAGTTAGTCACACTACCCAGTCTTTTCCTCCTTATTTCCACAACATGGTCTCAGTTAATTAACTGTCTGTTTCTGTCTTTAATGTGAATCGTTCTGTCCCTATGTATCTTTCCCTGGCATTGGTTTTTGGCTCCCTAGTGTATACATTGTTGACATTGAGAAGCTCTGAAACAGTGAAATCATTTGCTTTGGGCTGTTGTTCACTTCCCGGTGTGTCCCATGTGGTGTTCCATGGACAGGGGTGTGTGCGTAGGGGTGTTCTTCACTTCCCGGTGTGACCCATGTTTTGTTCCATGCTCAGGGGAGTGTGTGTCGGGCTGTTGTTCACTTCCCCTGTGCCCCACGTGGTGTTCATGTACAGATCTTGCTGTTCACTTCCCGATGTCTTCTTTGTGATGCTGCATGGACAGGGGTCTGTGCGTCGGGCTGTTCTTCACTTCCTGATTTGTTCTTTGTGATGCTCCATTGACAGCGGTCAGTGCGTCGGGCTGTTGTTCACTTCCTGGTGTGTTCTATGTGATGCTCAATGGACAGGGGTGCGTGTCTCGGGATGCTGTTCATTTCCTGATGTGTTCTCTGTGATGCTACATGGACAGGGGTCTGTGCGTCGATCTGTTGTTTACTTCTGGTCAGTAAACGACACGCTTGTGCCCTTCAAAAGCTTTAAGTACCACGGATACGGTCTTGTGTCGGAAAGTGGGCCGAATGTAGACCGTGCTCTATTTCTGGTAGTACAGAGTCTGTGCTTCTGCGATAGGATAGCTGTGGAAGGTCAATCATTGAGTAGCTTAAGGTAGGAATTGATGGGTTTCTGAAGAATATCTTAACAAAATTGATAAGAGAGAACTTGTAATATTTTCTGGAAATATGTCAATGGCAAAATTAAGAGAAAAAAGGTGCAGATTTCTTACAGTCTGATGCCATATAGCTGAGGACTGGAAATAGCCGAACTATGGAGCAAATACTTTAGTTATGCCTTCGCAGAAGAAAGCAAAACAAGAAAGAAAACTTCCTAGCAATACTAGGGAACTTTAGTCTTGTGAGAAAAAGGGAATAGAATGAAAATAGCAACTAAAAAGTTTAGAGAAAGTATTGGACTGCTATTAATGGGCATAGACAAATTCAACAGAGATTTATGAAATGAGAATCATATTTCAGAAAGTGGCTTTTAGTAAATATGATTCTCATTTCATAAATCTCTGTTAAATTTGTCTATGCCCATTAATAGCAGTCCAATACTTTCTCTAAACTGTTTAGTTGCTATTTTCATTCTATTCCCTTTTTCTCACAAGACTAAAGTTCCCTAGTAAAGTTCCCTATGTAGGAGGTATCAATGCCATACGAGTGGAATCTCAGAAAGGTTTTTGATAAAGCCCCAAGCCTATTGTGCAAATTCAAATCCTATGGGACTCGGGCTAATATATGGTCATAGATGTAGAATGGGAGAGCTAGCAGGAAACAGTGAGTAGGAATAAAACAATGTTTTATTTTTAAATGGAAGGCTTGGAGAATATTGTAAGGATCGTGGCTTGGGCTCCAGCTATTGCCAACACACATCATATCTTTGGGTGATGTGGAGCGCATGCAATATTCCCAAGTCTGCTGAAAACACTAAACGATGTCAGCTTGTGAGTGGATGAGGAGGATGTAAAAAAGTTCCAAGGTGATTGAGACAAGTGGAGTGACTGGGCAAATATGTGGCAGATGGAGAGTGATGGGGAGATGAGATGTTGTGTACTTTGATGGGAACAATAGAATGGCAGCGTCTCATTTGAAAAAGGAGTGTTTTAAAAATGTTGTACTATAAATGAACTTAAGTTGCATTTTTGTTAATTTCTCCGTAGCCCTCCGACTCCATATAGGGCAGTGAGTTCTGAAACCAGAAGTCAATACTGGGAATGGCATTGGCACGCTGACAATTGTATATAGGCCCAACAAGTGGGGAACTGTAACTTTGACAGGAATCTGGATCTCCCTGTACACCAGTCACTGAAAGCAATATTGCAGGAGCAGAAAGCAGGAAGGAAGATAAATGCTGTATTCACCTTCATTTTAGGAGGGTTTGAGTGCAGGAGTAAATGTATTTTACTGCAGCTGTACAGGGCCTTGGTGAGACCCCATCTCGAACATTGTGCAGTATTGTGTACAGTTTTGGTCTCTTTTCCTAACAGACGACAAACCTGACATTGAGGGAGAGCAACAAAGGATGACCAGACTGATCTCTGGGATGACAGACTTGTTGTGGGAGCACAGGTTGGGGCGACTGAACCTGTATTCCATGGTCTTTAGGAAATTGAGTGGAAATCACAGTGAAATACATAACACTCTGACAGGGCGAGACAGATTAGAAGCAGATCAGTAAATCGCCTGGCTGGGACGTCTAAAGCAAGGGGCCACAATATTAGGTACAGACAGGCCACTTTGCATTGAGATGAGAATAAATGCCAGCACTCAGAGACTGGTGAACCAAGGGTACTCTCTCCCTGATCAGGCTGTCGAAGTCAAGGGACTGAATATAAATAAGGATTTCTGGAAACTAAAGGGACAGGGAGAGAGCAGGAGTATGGTGTGAAGATAGAAAATCAGCTATCATTCCAGGTTGATCTCTAATAACTCAGTAACTGTCTTCCTGTGCAATACTGTGTTGTAGAAAATCGTGCAATATTAATAACAGGGTCTATGGGAAAAAGAGGGTAAGTGGCAAACCCCCAAAAATATCAGTAAAAACCAAAAATTAAATTTGGTCTAACACACAATAGGACGGTCTAAATAAATCTTTAAATTACATGTTGTAATGGAACAGTGTAACACTTTCACATGACAGTCACTCACTGTTGCACTGTACCTTTCACCACAATCTTCACCAGAAAGCGCACGGGTGCTGACTGACCATGTGATGCCGATGCCGAATTCCAGTTCTCCCCAAGATTCTCCCCACAGTTTGAAATAAAGTTCTTTCTAAATATAGACTACAATTTCCAGTTTCAGGCTCAGTTTCAAGGCCTGCAGAGTCGATTGCATTCCTGTTTTAGCTGAACACGTTGATTGTACCTCTTGTAGATAGAGGGTTTCTGAGGCAGGGTTTGCTGTTCAGCTGGAGACCGCCAAGGAATCGCGTCACCATGAACGCCAGTTCACTTTATCGAAAAAGGTTCATGAATTGCATTGCAGCCTAATTGTATTTAATCAACACACGTTATTGGTGAACTGCCTGTACATGGAATGGAGGCGCAAAACTGATGGGCTGAATGGACGACAGCAGTTCTCACTTTATGTTTCACAATGTTTAAACATATTAGGGGATATGGATATTGTATGGGGAAAACTGCGTTGAGGAGATGTTCGGCCGTTAACTAGAATAGGGAAAGCTCAGTGAGTTGTATTCCTTTCCCGTTGCTTCTGTGCAGTGTGTGGGAAAGGTCTGGAAATGTTGTCACAAGTTCTTTGCTGTTAGGAAGGAGGTCTCTGCAGAATCGACAGGATGGTATTTCACATCCGCTTTTCTGATTAAGAGGCTGGTGCCGGGTGTTCTCTCCTGGTTTATCGTTTAAGACCTCGGAGCAGTTTGATATAATTGAGTGTCTTGCTTGGCCGTTTCAGAGACCATTGAAGAGTGTATCACATGTCTGTGTGTCTGGAGTCACTTTTCGGTCAGACCAGGAAAGCACGGAAGATTCACTTCCTGAAAGTACACTGGGGAAGGAGATCGACACCTATAATCGACATTGAACGTAAGATTACGATTACTGACACCAGATATTAGATCTCGATATTTTATTAATTGCTTTTAACTTGCACCAGTTGCCAGAGAATTATCCTGGTCTGGATTAGCAATCCAATGACAATTCCACAACAGCACCATCTCCACATGGGGGCCTATCGGAAACCACACTGAACCGATTATTTCTGTGCTGTTTGACAGCTCTATCAAAAATACCCAACCAATTTAACTATCGCGATGGGTCTGAGGGCGTGGTAATTGGTCTAATCGTAATTATTCCCTTCTTAGGGAATGGGACAGGTACACAGCTTGTTGTGCAGCAAAAGGCCTCAGTCCTATTGCAGGAATGGTGTTAGGGCCAAATGCCTTTATAATATCTACAGTGTCCAGCTGTTGCTTCATATCACGTGCAGTAAATTGAATTAGTTGAAGACGGGCATCTGTGATTCGGAGGGTATCATAGTGAGAGTGAGGTGGGTAATCGACTCGACACTTCTGGCTGAGGATGGTGCAGATACTGCATCTTTTAAATGGATGCACAGGGCTGTTCCATTATTGAGGATGGAGATATTTGTGGACTCCTCTCCTCCAGCAAGTTGTTTAATGGTTCATCGAATTTTATGCATGGATTTGACAGGACGACAGAGCTTAGATCTGATTTGTTAGTCTTGGGATCATCTCTCTCTCTCTGTATCAGATGTTAGTCCTGCTGTTTGTAGTGTGACCAGTCAAGTGCGGTAGCTTTAATGGGTTGTCATCAGGTTTAGGTGCAAAGATTCCGACCCGACCATGTTCATCCACACTCGTCACTGGCCCATGGATCGGCTTGATGGAAATGGTAGACGGATGGACTATCCTGGGGGAAACGTTACAGGTTGTCATTGAAATCTATAGCATCAGATGATAACCAGGTTTTAGCTGCAGTATTTACAATTCAATTCTACTGACTGCCCTCCAGTTTGCACCGAGACCCATTCACCCATCAGGCCTGTATTCAGTGACCTACTGTCGTTTCTGATGCGGAAATACTTCCATTTTCATATTCTCATTCTGCTGGAAGTCTTTCCTTGGTGTCACGCCTCCAATTTGTAACATAAACAATATTCATTTAAGGTACTAATCTGAATATATTCCTTTCAGTAATGCCATCTTCTGGATTTGAAGTGAATGTGTTTCCTTCTGTTTTTCTCCCAGACCATGAATCAGAACTCTGCAGCATCAGTTATGCCAGCCTTCTGCAGTTTCAGAGTCAAGGTACTTGTCACCATGCCTTACTGTTCAGTTCCCAGTTTCCTGCGCTCCATGTTGCACAGGATGTTTGGGCATCTTTGACAATATGTCGTTGGAAATTGTTCAAAAACAGAAATTGCTATAGAAATTGCGAAAGATGTTGCAGAATTTTCTGGAGTGAATGCCGAGTTAAACTTTCAGGTCCAGTGAACCTTCTATAAAGATTTAAAAAAAAAAATATTTCCAGTATCCATAATTATTTGTTTAATTGAAAAATCGTTCTGTGCATATTCATTTCTGGAGAAACTCAGCAGGTCTGTCAACATCTGCAGAGAATGAGAAACAGAGTTAGAGTTTCCAGTCCAGCGTGACAATTCTTCAAAACTGAATACAATTGCAAAATGGTCTTTTAATCCCTTGCCAGATGTGGAGGATGGGTGACCGAGAAAAGAGGGTGTGGTAAAAGGAAAACGGGCTTTTAGCAGTGGTGAACGAGAAGATTCTGTATAACGGGTCGAAGTTAAGGTGTGAATGGTGGAAAGGGGTTCTCTCTATTGAATGCAAGATAAAGAAGACACAACCACACAAAGTCATACGGAGGCCAGGAGGGAGAATGTTGACAATGTGGTATTATATAGATCTGGCCACAGAGACGTTTTCACTGTCGTGATCATTTCCCCCTTTAGACAAAGGAATTCAGGTGCTTGACATCTTATTGGCACTAGTAAGCGTTTCCTGCTGTCTTAGTATTGTAATATGGAGAAAAACAAATTACAGTATGACGCTTGGGCTGAGTGTTGATTAACTGTCATTTTTAATATTGTTTCAATTTTGCAGTGCTTATCTTTAAACGCTTGTTCTTGAAGTTAGCATCAAATGATTTGTAGGATGTTGAGGAGTTACATTATAGAAACTTATAAAATTATGAGCGGTATGGATTGGGTGAATAGCCAAGGTCTTTTTCACAGGATAGGGGAATCCAAACATAGAGGGAATAGGTTTAAGGTGAAAGAGGGTAGATTTAAAAGGGACTAAAGGACAGCATGCTTACACAGAGGGAGGTGGGGGTATGGAATGTGCTTCCAGAGGAAGAGTGGGAGATGTAAGGACAGCGACAACATTTAAAACTTATTTGGGAAAACATATGAATGGGAAATATTTAGAGGCCCATGGACCTAATGAAAACAGATAGGACTAGTATAGTTTGGAAAACCTGGCAAGCACGGACATTTAGAAAAGCTTCACGCAGAGTCAGGGTGGTTTCGTGAAAGGAAAATGATATTTTGCCCTGCAAAATCATGCAAAGTTTTTCTGGAGATGCCTGAGAATGTAACAAGCGGACTTGATAAAGGGTATCTAGTGGACACAAGACTTTCCAGAGATTTTTCACAAGGTATTACAAAACAAAAGTTTTTACATAAAACAGAAGCTCCAGGCCATCGGATACTGTATTAACATGGAATGATGATTGTTTAAAACAGAAATCAGAGAGTTGGGATTAATGGATCTTTATGATAAATGTGTATCTGCTGGAGTACCCCAAATATCAGTCTGATGGCATCAGTTATTTGCAATCTATGCTCACAGCCTGAAGGAGGGAGCTGAGTGCAATATGCATCCGAGTTTATGGATGACACTGAGAATCAAAAGGCAGGCTGTTATTTAATGGGGAGGACTTCCAGAAAAGGAACAGGAAAGGCATTGGAGTCTTCCTGTGTAAGAAACATAAAGTCAGCATGTTGCTGCAGCAAGTAACTCGGTTGGTACATTAGGCGGTTTCCTAGGATGAAAGGGTTGAGTTATTGAGAATCTCTGAAATGGTGAGGCGATAACTCATTGGGGTTTGAATGAATGAGGAATGATAATGCTGAAACATACAAGACACAGAAGTGGTTGGAGAAGGTAGATGTTGAGAAGCTGTTTCCATTCTTGAGCAACTGTCGAACTCGATGATATAGATACCGAATAAGGAACATCGATTTCAATCTGAGATGCAGAGTAATGTCTTCTCTCCGAAGGTAGTGAATGTATGGAATTCCCTAACCTAGAGAGGTGTGGAGGGATACAGGGAGTCGGCAAGATAGTGGAGTTGAGCCCTGGGGTAGATCAGCCATGTTCTTATTAAATGACAGGGTTAGATTGAGGAGCCGATTGACCTACTCCTGTTCCTATTTATTAATTTCACATGTTATGCTATTGGAAAGTAACGGGTTATTTTGCTGGAAATCGTGTTGTACAATGTTGCATTCAGGGAGAGCAGAGGATTTGTTGTTTTAACCCTGGGTGGGGTATGTGGCTGTATTCCCAGCGTATCTGTGTCTGCAACATGACCCACATCTGGAGCAGAGAGGAGAATCCTGGAAACAGAGACTGGGGGGTTGGCATGGTGGTCACTTCCTGATCCACCCTGGATTTTCCAAGTACATTTCCAAAACTACACCCTAACCATCGGGGTAGCCTCGATCTGCCCCGGTTCCGCAGGTCCCAGGGCTAAATGGAACATCAGAACATAGGGCTGAGGGACACAAGTGGGCTATTCAGCCCTTTCACACTACTCCACCATAAAATAAGGTGATGGCTCACCTCATTGTGATCCCAGCAGCACTTTTCTTTCCATGCACCATTGTCCCTGATTCACCTGTCCATGGAAAATCAGACAAAGCCAGCTTCGATATAATATAAAGATCCAGCCATTCCAAACTTTTGGGAAAGAGAATTCCCACTTAACTGAAATCCCACTTTGTGCAGTTCTCCTAATTCCTGCTCTGACGGAGTTTGGAGAATGTCACTGTTTTTTTATCTTGTCCTATTCTTCCATTGCTCACACCAAATTTTTAATGTAACCAGGTTGGTGATATGGCCGATGATAAAGTTCTCAGACTGAGTCAGGTTCAGTGACAGGAACAAGTCAGGCAGATTTCTTTCGTCAGCCACAAGTAACTAACAGAACTAACGGATGTGCATGGTGGATCTGTGGTTAGCACTGCTACCTCCCATCACCAAGGAGCTGCGTTCAATTCCAACCTCGGGCAAATCTCGATGTGGATTTTGAACATTCTTCCCATCTTTGTGTGGGTTTCCTCCCAGTGTTCCAGTTTCCTCCCACAGTCCAAAGATATGCAGTTTAGAGCGGATTGGCCATGCTAAATTGCCCAGAGATGTGTAGGTTAGATAGTTTAGTCATGGGAAATGCAGGGTTACATGGATAGAATAGGGGGCAGATCCGGAGGGGATACTGCTCCGAGGGTCAATGTGGACTTGATGGACGGAATATCCTGCTTCCACACTGTAGAGATTCTATAAAAACAACAAGAAGTTTGGACGATACAAACACCCAGTGGGTATCTATCTGATCACTCTCCTCTAGGTTTTGTATGTATTAATAAGATCACCTCTGATTCCAAGAGTAACCTGTTAAAGCCTTCATAATATAAGACCCTCATCCCTGCAATACATATAGTGAAACATCTCTGAACTGCTTCCAATTTAATTATATTCTTTCTCAGGTAAGGAGACAAAAATAATCTCACCCACAGATCAGGTTAATTTTTGCTTTCTCAATGGTGAGAGTACTTGGAACTCTCTTCCCTGCAGAGCATTGGAGGCAGAGATAATGAATATGTTTGAGGCATGGACAGAAGGTTCATAAATAATAATGGAGTCAAGGATTATCGGGAAATGGCAGGAATGTGCAGTGTTGGGGAAATGCTGACAGTGGTACAAAATTACACTGCTCCAGAACATCCAGGAATATAATGCAAATTGAAATGATTTTGTCGATAAAATGTTAAGGGGAAATCCAAGATGGTGGCGATCTGGAAGGCCTGCTTTGTTGCGCTCTGCATCACAGTACGGGCAAAGTGGTTCCCTCACCCACTCCATCCCAGCCATTTACTTAAAATGCTTAGTTTTGGAAAGTTTTGAGAGTTGATAGTTGTAGTAGTCTTAGTTTGTGTAGTTTTTAAGCTTTATGAGACTTTGTTTATTAATGATCAGTAATTCGATTTCTTCCTCTCTCGAATTCAAATGTTGCTACAGTGTGTTCTGGATAATTATGTGCTTAAATGGTGTATCTGAAACATTAAGGGGAGCCATTGGCCAGAAAAGAGGAAAACATTTCTTTCTAGTCTTAAAAAGAGAGGGTGGATGTTGTCCTATTGCAGGAGATGCACCTTGATGACAAGGAACATTTGACATTGCAGCAGATCGGGTTTGATCGGCTTTATTTCTCCTCTTTTAATACTACAAGTAGGGGAGAAACTATAATGGATAAAAAGAATCTTACATTTAACCTACTAGTTTGTATTTGACTCTCACGGGAGGCTCATAATCCCCAAAGCCTTAAACTATAGTAAATAATGCAGTATTTTGAATGTTTATTGACCCCCCGGCGCACCCTCTTAAAATCCTGGTAGATGCATTTTCCAAATTCAGATATCTTGCATCGTGACACGTAATTGTAGAAGATTTCAACTGTCTTATGGACCCCGTTGTGGACAGAATGTCGAAAGGTGCTCCAATACCCTTGTTATAATCTAAGCAATTAGTGGATTTGTGTGCAGAACTAGAGCTGGTGGATGTCTGGATGCAGATCCCCATCACAAGTCGGGGTCTTATTTTCTTCTTTAACCGGCAGAAATGCCGCACGAGGGTTGATATCTTCCCCATCCCTGAAACAATCTTAGATTCGGTGGCATCCTACACAATTGGGAATATTACCATTTCTTTCCATGCAGCAGTATACTTATTGATTAAGAGCAATATCCCAGTTTCGAGATATTGGCGAATGTATCCCATTATTGTTAAGACTAGTGAGTTCATTGAGTATTTGGATTAGATTACTTACAGTGCAGAAACAGGCCATTCGGCCCAACAAGTGCACACCGACCCGCCGAGGTGCAAGCTACCCAGACACATTCCCCGACATTTACCCCTTCACCTAATACTACGGGCAATTTAGCATGGCCAATTCACCTAACCTGCACATTTTTGGACTGTGGGAGGAAACCGGAGCACCCGGAGGAAACCCACGCAGAATGCATAAACTCCACACAGTCAGTCAACTGAGACAGGAATTGAACCTGGGTCTCTGGCAGTGTGAGGCAGCAGTGCTAACCATTGTACCACTGTGCCACCGGGCCGCCCACTGCAATGATTTCAGATCTTTCTCAGCCATTAATTCAGATTCAAACAGTAACTCATCCACTCTATGGGAAATTGCTAAGGCTTATGCCAAGGGAATAAATATTCCTTCGGATGCAGCGGAAGGGGGAGCAGGAAAGCTGGCTTGAGGCACAGCTGAGGGCAGCTGAGAGGGCATAATGTGATAGACCCTCAGTGGCTAAGCTGCAGAGGATCACACTGCTTCGGTCTACAGTGAATTCCACGCTCACACAGACAGCCAGAAAGGAACTTACTTTTGCAAAACAAAGGCTGTTTGAACATGGTGATAAGACAGGCAGTTATTTAGTCTATCTTTCCAGGAAAACGAGTGCCCCTGTCAAGCGTTACCTCAGTTAGGGAAGGTACTGGGATTCTTACCTTAAATTCCAAAATATTAATGCCTCCTGTCCGAGATTTTTCTCCGAATTAGTTTAGACTGAACATTTTGGATTAAGATTGATTAAGATTTTTTTTCAAGAACCTGGGATTTCCAGGAGTAACCCCTGACGAAGTGTTGTGCCTCAATGCACCATTGTCAGCGCAGGAGAGTGTGAAGCAGCTTCAGAATGTAAAAGTGCATGTTCCTGACGGATTTCCTAGTGAACTTTATAAATAATTTATAAACCTATTGTCAGGGCTGATGTTGAACATGTTCCATCACTCATACAGTCACAAACACCTCCCTCCACCCTTAAGATAGGCTCATACCTCTCTGATGCTGAAGAAATCAAGACCCTGGAAGATTATGCTTCTTACCCTCCAATCTCACTTTTAAATGTTGGTTTCAAAATCCTGTCTGAGACCCGTACAATCAGGCTGGAAACTTTGCTGACTTCCGTTGCCAAAGAGGACCAAACCGGCTTTTTAAAGAGCCGCAGAGATATTCCCACAATGTTAAGAGTTTACTCACTATGATTCAAGAGTGTCAACAACAATCTATCCAGGGATTATTGATCTCTTAAGATAAGAGAAGGCATTTGATTGGGTTGAGTGGTCGGAACTTTTCTGTACATTAGAATGGTTTGGTCTACGCAGTTTTTATCAAGTGGGTGAGGCTCATTTAACACGATCCTCTGGCTGCGGTTCTCACTAATAGTGTGCCGACCAATAATATTAATATTTCTCCAGGCAACCGACAAGGTTGACATCTTTCGCCATTGCTGTTTACGTTGGTGATTGAGCCACTGGCGGAGGCCATCCGTACGGATGACAACATATCTGCCCCAGAAGTGGGATAGAAGTCACATAAGATTACATTGTATGCAGATGAGGGTCTTATGTTTTTGTCAAATCCCGCAATTTCGGTAGTTCATGTGATGCAATGCATTAATTCGCTTGTTGCCTTTCCGGACAATAAAATTAATTTTACAAAGTTGAAGGCCATGCCTATGGGAGGTCTTAGGGAAATACCTGATACGGAGGCCAAATCCTGGTTTCCTTTTAAATGGTCACGGGGGTGGTTCCCTATTTCAGTATATTCGTTACATCTGCCTTTGAACATTTATTTAACGTGAACAATGTCCACTTGTTTGACAAAATTAAACAAGACCTTCAAAGATGGGAGGCATTTCCAATATCCAGGCTAGGTCGGATTTCTGTTATTAAAATGAATGTCCTTCCTCATTTCCTACACCCCGTGTGAGTGCTTTATTTTATGTTTCCCGGACAGATGAGGCATGTGGGCGGCATGGTGGCACAGTGGTTAGCATAGCTGCCTCACAGTGCCAGTGACCCAGCGCCACTTCTCGCCTCAGGCGACTGACTCCATGGAGTTTGCACATTCTGCCCATGTCTGCGGTGGGTTTCCTCCGGGTGCTCCAGTTTCCTCCCACAGTCTAAAAATGTGCAGGTTAGGTGAATTGGCCATGCTAAATTGCCCGTAGTGTTGGGTGAAGGGGTAAATGTAGGGAAATGGGTCTGGGTGGGTTGCGCTTTGGTGGGTTCGAGTGGACTCGTTGGGCTGAAGGCTCTGTTTCCACACTGTAAGTAATCTAAGATTTCTTCTAGAAAAAAACTGGCTGGTTTCGCTCTTTCATTTTGCACCATAAGCGATTCTTTATCAAGCTAACAAAATTGCAACTGCCCCACAGATTGTGGGGAGTTGATCTCCCAGATGAAAAGCAATCAATTATGTTGTTTTTTCATCGCATTTGAGTGCCTGGGCCGCATAAATCTTGGCATCAATATGGCTAGACTTTGAGCCCTCTCAGACAAAGTGAACCCTTATTAGTCTGTTGTTCTTAGATAAATTGACAACGTTTATGGAGTATTGTCATAAACTAATGATGATCAATACTGTTAAAGCATGAAGGACAATGCATCAGATTGAGGGCAATACAGCCAAAACCATGTTTCTTACCCCTATAATAGGTATACCGGTTGTCACCTGGAGATAATGGATTCCAGGTTTAAACCATGGGCAGTGAGGGGGTTACCTTGCTTGGCTGAATAAGAATTATTAGAATCCCTACAGTGTAGCAACAGGTCTTTGGGCCACACAAGTCCACTTCGATCCTCTGAAGTGTAACCCACCCAGACCCATTCCCCTACCATCCTATAATTACCCTGATTAATGCCCCAACTTACAGATCCTGGAATACTATGAGCAATTTAGCAATGGCCAATTCATGTAACCTGCACATCTTTGTGACTGTGGGAAGAAACCTATGCAGACACAGTTGAGAATATACTAACTCCACACAGCCAGTCACCCAAGGCTGGAACCAAACCTGTGATCCTTGTGCGGTGAGTCAGCAGTGCAAACCACTGAGTCACCACGGGTTACTTGAGGGAGAAACAATGATATCATTTGGTCAAATAACTTGTAAGTATGGACTACCTAGTCGAGATTTCTTCTATTTTTTTTTCCAGATTAGAGAACAGAGACTTATAGATCCGATATAGAGAAGTGGGTTCTTACTGCTAAGAATTACACTCTCTGTCAGCAACCTTTATCATTAGTTGAATAGTGTCCCCTCAGAAAAGACTGTGAAGCTTCATAACATCTGTGCGATAGAGTTGGGGGTTTAGATCTCTTCGGAGACATGGGAGGATATTTGTGAAAATGCTCGAAGGATTTTGATCTGTAATAGGACGCACTCCATGCAGTTGAAAATTCTTCATAGGATCTATCTGACACCAGGTTTTCTCTCAATGTTCAAAGTGGGATTATCTTTCGCATGTCCTAAATGCAGAATGACGACAGGCACTCTTGATTATTGCATGTGGTCCTGCTGCAGGCTTCATATATATTAGAGCACTGTGTTCGGTGTGGTAGAGTGGGCCTTGGTGACCGAAGTGGAGATGGACCCGGTTTCTCTTTTCCTGGGTCTGCCCAGAGTATCTTACACTGATGCACATGGGAAAAATATACATCCTTACTTGCTGTGCTAGGAAAAATATTCTGTTGTTTTGGATGTCTGAAAACTCCCCGGGGCTGTTGGGTCTTTGTTAGCTCTTCATGGAGAATATCCTTTTGGACTTTCTCACCAGAATGGTGCACCAAACAAAACAGATATTAATATAAGTCATAGAATCATCGAGTCATGTAAAGCATGGAACCATACCCTTCGGTACAACACATCCTTGCCGATCACATATCCCAAACCAATCTAGTCCCACCTGCCAGCACCCACCCCATATCCCCCCAAACCCTTCCTATTTATTTACCCATCCAAATGCTTCTTAAATGTTGCACTTGCATCAGCCTCCCCCACTTCCTCTGACAGCTCATTCCATACACGTACCACCCTCTGTGTGAAATAATTGCCCCTTAGGTCTCTTTTATATCTTTCTCCTCTTATCCTAAACCTATGGCCTCTACTTCTGGACATCCCGACCCCAGAGAAAATACTTTACCCATTTACCCTATCCATGCTACTCATAATTTTGTAAACCTCTAAAATGTCACCACTCAGCCTCCGACGCTCCAGGGACAGCATCCCCAACCTGATCAGCCTCTCTCTTTTGCTCAAATCCTCCAACCCTGGCAACATCTTTGTAAATCTTTCCTGAACCCTTTCAAGTTTCACAACATATTTCCAACAGGAAGGAGACGAGAATTGCACGCAATATTCCAACAGTGGACTAACCAATGTCCTGGACAACCGCAGCATGACCTTCCAACTCCTGTACGCTATACTCTGACCAATAAAGGAAAGCATACCAAACGCATTCTTCACTATCCTGTCTACCTGCGTCTCCACGTTCAAGGAGCTATGAATCTACACTCCAAGGTCTCTTTGTTCAGCAACACTCCATGCGACTAGATTACTTACAGTGTGGAAACAAGCCCTTTGGCCCAATATGTCCACACCGACCCGCCGAAGCGAAACCCACCAAGACCCATTCTCCTACATTTACCCCTTCACCTAACACTACGGGCAACTTTGCATGGCCAATCCACCTGACCTACACATCAAACCCACGCAGACACGGGTAGAATGTGAAAACTCCACACAGAGAATCGCCTGAGGCGGGAATTGAACCCGGGTCTCTGGCGCTGTGAGACAGCTAATGCTAACCACTGTGCCACCATGCCGCCCGTGCGATCTCAACTTTAAGTGTATAAGTCAAGCTAAAATTTGCTTTCCAAAAGTGCAGCACTTCACATTTCTCTGAATTAAACTCCATCTACCACTTCTCAGCCCATTTGGCAATTTGTTCAAGATCCCGTTGTCATGTGAGGTGACCCTTTTCACTGCCAACTACACCTGCAAGTTTGGTGTCAACTGCAAACTTACTAACTGTACCTCTTACGTTTGCATCTAAATCATTTATGTCAATTGCAAAAAGTAGTGAATCCAGCACCAATCCTTGTGGCAAACCACTGGTCACAGGCCTTCAGTCTGAAAAACAACCTTCCACCACCACCCTCTGTCTTCTACCTTTAAGCCAGTTCTGTATCCAAATGGCTAGTTCTCCTTGTATTCCATGAGATCTAACCTTGCTCATCAGTCTCCCATGCGATACCTTATCAAAACCCTTACTGAAGTCCATACAGATCACATCTACTCCTCAGCCCTCTTTGTTACTTCCTCAGAAAACTCAGTCAAGTTTGTGAGTCATGATTTCTCACGCACAGAGCCATGTTGATTATCCCTACTCAGTCCTTAGTGTTCCAAATAACTACACATCCTGTCCCTCAGGATTCCCTCCAACAACTTGCCCACCACCAACATCAGGCTCACTGCTCGATCGTTCCCTGGCTTGTCCTCACCACCCTTCTTAAACAGTGGCGCCACGTTAGCCAACGTCCAGTCTTCCAGCACCTCACCTGTGACTATCCATATTACAAATATCTCAGCAAGAGGCCCGGTAATCGCTTCTCTAGCTTCCCACAGATTTGCAGGTTACCCCTGATCATGTCCTGGGGACCCGTTTCAAGACATCCAACACTTCCTCCTCTGTAATATGAAGTTTGCAAGGTGTCATCACCTATTTCCCTACATTTTATATCTTCCATATTCTTTTCCACGGTAAATACTGATGCAAAATACTCATTTAGTATTTTCCCCACATTTCATGTGCTAGGAAAAATATTCTGTTGTGTTGAATGTTTGAAAACCCCCCGGGTCTGTTGGGTCGTTTTAAGCTCGTCATGGAGAATATCCCTTTGGACTTTCTCACCAGTATGGTGCACCAAAAAGCAGAGATTTATATAAGATGTGGCAATCCTTTTTGGATTAGTGCGATGCATGCTTATCTGCCACACTAAAAAGGGCATTAATATAGCCATGACGATATTGTCTAATGAATCAAATATGAAGAATTATGAGCATATGAATGTCTAATTCTCTTGAAGGACGACAACTATCGTTTTGTTATGTTGAGCCGTATTATTTATTTATTATTTATTGTTTATTTTTGGGTTTTTTTCTGTCCAGTTAGAGACTTTATCTTGTTTTCTATGTTCATGCTCATGGGTGTAATTTTGTTCAGTTATTTGAGTTGTTTTGTTATTGGTTTAATATAATATTAAAAATCTCTTTTTCAATAAAAATTTTTGTTAAAAAAATTAAAAAGCTTACATTGAGAGAATAGAGTCCCAAAGAACTCTCATTAGAGAGACCACTCATGGTGATTTAAGCTGAAGGTCACCGCTTGGGTGATGTTGAGAGAGCATCCCTTCATGCTAATCTCTGTCAGTGTGCGGAATTGAGCCTGCGCTGCATCACAAACCAATCATCCAGCCAATTGAGTGGGAGACTGTGTAACTGTCACACACAGAATCAGTCACAGACAATGGGCAAGATAAACTTTCATGTCAAGGTAAAATGTATGTTTGATGTAACGGTCATGATAATGGCTGAGGATAAAAATGTTCTCTGCTAGAAATTGTATTTTATAATGAGACAAGTGTTTGGAAGCTGTCTTTGGCTGAAGACAATAAGGTGAGACAAGTGAAATAACCAGACTGACTAATTATGAATGGATATCGATAACCATAAAATAAGTGCATGTTTTTGAATGGTCTGTGGAAAGCATGCCGACTGTTGCATGAATTTATAAAGCAGATGAATATATTGTTCGGAGATTCCGTCCCCATGGAAAATGTCTTCTGAACAAATGTTAGAAGAAACCCTGGGTAAAAAATGTCTGAGAATCGTCTGCTCGCTAAAAAGGAAGCTAGTAGTTGAAATGACTGAAATCTCCTGTAACATGGAGCTGAGAAAAAACTTCAGATCACCACCGAACATATTGAATGTTGGTGTATATGTGAAGTACTGAATGGCCTCATGATGGATTTTAATTGTGTGTGATTTGAAAAACGTACATCTCTACTCCACCCTCTTACGTGTTACACACTGGGGCACAGCCGTTTTCCTGAAACTGGGAATAAGTCGGAACATTATCTGGAACATTCCATAATTGGCATTCTCCAGAATATTCTATAATTGTGTGGGGGGCATTAGAAATGCAAGAGAGAAAGAGAGGGAATATGCTGCATACAGTAGTGAGAGTGGTGGAGCATGTGTCATGTTCGCATGTAGGTGCTATAACTGATTTACAGTGAGTGTGAGGGAGCAGAGACAATACGTTGACCCTTAACATGACAGAGTGGCCAAGGTTATTGATGCTTGTTCTGCATTGCTGGGCATTTCTTCAGACCGAAGATACTGCACTGAGCTGGGTGGTGAGCTCAGACTAGGCTCGGTGGGTCTCACGGTGTGATCCCTCTGGGAAGAGAATCGTCCCCCTCTGTACTAGCCCATCCACCAGGACCTCTGTGCTGCTGTCAACAAACCGCGGTGTGATTTCCCCTTAGCTGCCATGCTCGGGTAAACTGTGCAGGGCAGATCCAAACTGAGAAAGCTCAACCGTGTGCCCATTGGCCTTTTAGAGATGGCACCATTGCCAGGGATCACAGAATATCCAGGGGCATCCGGGCGACTGTGAGTAACTCCAGTCATGATGGGTGGGAGAATGGGCTGGTATTGTATGAAAGTGACATTATGGAGTGGGATGGGTAGTTAATGAGATGAATGTGGTAAGGTAGCACCGTGAAACTAGCACGGCCTCGTGCAGACAACCCCTCTGTCAAACTAAATGAAAATGCCACTGAGACAGTATTTTGTTAGATTCAGCCCAGTGAGGGGAAGACACTGCTGCCCTCACTCCCCATTACAAAGCTGCAGAACAAATACTCATCCAAAACTCTCCATCAGCTGAACTCACAGCAATATCCCATTCACTCATATTTCTTCATAATACTGAATCGTGTTGAATGATACTATTGAAATGTCTTCATTTCAGCATTCTGAAGCCTGTGAACATATCCTTCCATGACATTTTTTCTCAGTCTCCCCCACTCTGACTCCACTCCAAAACACACTCATTACAGTCATACTGCACGAGACTGCCAGTATGATTGGCCATTTGGCCCAGCTGGTCCATGCCAACCAAAATGTCCATCCAGACTCACCCCATTCCCCTGCCCTTGTTCTGTATCCCTCTAATCCTTTCCAATCTATGTATTTGTCCAAATGCCTTTTCAATGTTGTTATTGTACCCACCTCAATCACTTCCACTGGCAGCTCAGTCCATATGCGTACCACACTCTGTGTAAAAAAGTCGCCCCTCAGGTTCCTTTTTATATATGTTTTCCTTTCCAAACATTAATGGATGTCCTCTAGTCGTCGATTGCCCAACCTTGAGAAAGAATTTGAAGTATTCACCCCATGCACGCCTCTCATGATTTTATCAGAGTTACACTTCTATAAGAACCCTCTCAATTTCCTACACTGTAAAGAAATAAGTTCTAACCTGTCCAACTTCTGCCTATAACTTAGAGCTTTTAGCCGAGGAACCATCTTGTAAATTTCTTCTACAGTCTTTCTCGTTCAATAATATCCTTTCTAGAGCAAGGTGAACAAAACTAGACACCATACTCCAATTGCAGCCTTACCAACATCCTGTACAACTATAATATAACGTCCCAGTTTCTGTACTCAATGTGCTGATGAAGGCCAGTGTGCCAACAGTCTTCTTCACTGTCCTGTGCATCTATGACTCAAATTTCAGATAACCGTGCATCTGATCTCTAACGTCCTTTCGTTTCACTGCACTCCTTAAGACCCTCTCGTTCATCATTAAACTCCTACCTGGATTTGACTTTCCAAAATGCAACACATCACACTTATCTATATTAAACGTCATTTGCTATTACTCAGCCCACTTCCTCATCTGACTATGGTACTGCTGCAATTTCTGTTAACGTTCTTCACTGTAAATGATGCCTCCTAATTTAGAGTCATCTGCAAACGTACTAACCTTGTGTTGTGCACTCTGGTCCAAATCATTGATATAGATAACAAACAGCAATGGGCCCAGGACCGTCCAGTGAGGCACTCCACTCGTCACAGGCCTCCAGTTCGACACGCATACCTCCACCATAACTATTCACTTCATAACATCAAGCCAACTGTGTCGCCAATTTGCCAGTTTACATTGGAATCCATGTAATCTAACCTTCCAGAGCGGCCTACCATGTAGAACTTTATCAAAGACCTTACTGAAATCCATATAGACTATGTCCACCACCCTATCCTTTTCAACCTTCCTGGTCACTTCCTCACAAACTCTAACAAAATGTGTAAGGCATGATCTGCCACGCACAAAGCTATGCTGACTGCTCCAAGTCAAACTCTGTCTTTCCAAAAGCATGCATATCTTATATCTCAGAAACTTCTCAAGTGGTTTACCGAAAACAGATGTGAAGCTTACTGGTCTATATTCCCCAGGCATTTCTTTGCAGCCCTTCTAGAATTTGTTACCGCCCAGTCTCCCGGGACCTTGGCACCTGAACTGTCTACTCTCGCCTCTTGCAGTGCTCTTGGATATGTCTTGTCAGGACCAAGACATTTATCTGACATTATGCATTCTAATATGTCCATCAGTTCCTCTACTGTGATAGGGACTGCACCAAGATATGACAAGTAACCTCCCAAAGGTCACAGGTCTTCATCGTAAACACAGTGGGGGAATTGAGGAACTCAATCATCTCTTGAGGTTTTACACATGCATGCCCATTTTGGATTTTAAGACATCCTATTCTCTCTCTGGTTGTTCTTTTCCTTATTCTACTGAATTTGGATTCACACTAATCTGCTCAGCCAAGGCTATCTCATACCCCTTTTCGCCTTGCTGATTTCCTTCTTCAGTAAACTCATGTCTCCCTTGTGTCTCTCCAGGGATTCCATTGATTCCAGCTGCCTGAACCTGAGCCACGCCTCCTTTTTTCTTGTCAGAGCCTCAATCTCTTGTCATCCAGGATTCTGTCTTCCTGCCTTACTTTCCCTTCACCCTCACAGGAACATAGAGACATTGAACTCGAGCTATCTCACTTTTAAAGGCCTCCTACTTACCAGAGATCCTTTTGCCTGGAAACAAGCTACTCCAATCAACCTTTGCAAGCCCCTGTCTAATTCCAACAAAATTCGCCTTGCTCCAATTTAGAACTTGAATCTGTGTATCAATTCTGTCCCTCCCATAACTATTCTAAAATTAATACAATTCTAGTCACCGGTCCCAAAATGCTCTCTCACTTTACCTCCGTCACCTGTCCTGCCTTATGTCCCAACAGTAAGTCGAGTTTGACTCTTGCCGATTAGGACCCTCTATATACTGCTTGTGGAAACGTTCCTGAGCACACTTAACAAATTTCATTCCATCTAAATCCTTAACCCTCTGGAAGTCCCAGTCTATGTTAGTATAATTAAACTCACCTATTATGACAACCCTATTACTCCTGCAAGTCTCCCCAGCCTCCCTGCATATTTGTTTCTCTATTTCCCATTGATTATTTGGAGACTTGTAGTGCAACCACTAGAACATCACGATCCCCCTCTAACGTCTTTGCACCATCCACAAAGACTCACTTGACATTACCTCAGGTTTTCCATCTTTAAATATGCGCCTGAATCGACACTATTGCTACTTAAACTGTTTCAATTTACATCTCTCCCTCCCAGTGATTTTCACACCCACAGCACCCCTTGTCAAGGCGCAATGGAGATACAGAGCTGTAAATGGATGGGAGCTGCACATCCTGTCGCTCCCAGCATTGGCTGCAAGTTTCCCCACCACGGGCAGTGATTGAACGCAGTGTTACCTAACAATGCAAACGCCTGGGTTTATATATGAATGAACCAGTGCGGTCTCCACAGCTTCTCACACTGGACATTGAGCCCAGGATTATAGATCAAGCATTGGTGTGAGCTGCACAGAGTTCCACTCTGGACATTGCCGGGTTGCATTTAGCAGTACGCTAGCTGGATCTGCACAGTGCTCCATCCTGAACATACAATGGATGGGCTGGTTATGTGAGTTGGTTTGCGAATGTGAGAGAACGAATCATCTGGCAATGCCTTTATTTTGCATTTTCATTCTTGTGATTGGATCCTTCAAATCCTGACTCCTCCGATTAGACCCGATCCTCTGGATGAGTCATGATGACTGTTGTTACGGCATCTAGGTCTGCAACATGACCAACAAATGGAGCAGAGGCTGCAGAGACAACAGTCTCCATAAAATGGAATGAGGAAATCACAATCAGATCAGCCATGGTCTTAGTGAATGGTGGGGCAGATTGTGTAGACCACGAATGCAACTTATTCATATATTTCATTTTGTAACAGGCAAACTCCCGTTCTCTCCCAGTGCCCAAAGCTGGTGGGGAGAGAGTCACCTCCTGCTCTCCCTGTGTAACAGGTCCCTGGGGCCTCACAAGCCTCCAGATTTGGCAGTGCCAGTCTCGAGCAGTTGAATGACCGCCTCATCCCTTGTGTCACGGTCTTGAGCTGTTGAGTGACTGCCTCATGTTCCTGTGTCCCAGTCTCGAGTATTTGAGTGACTGCTTCCTGTTTCTGTAAAACAACATTAAAATCTGAATGATGTATTTTTGTACTTGACTCTCAGTAATTGAGCAAACAAACTGATTGAGAGAATTCAGAACCTGAATAGCCTCTTCCTGTTCCTGTGTTATACTCTCAAGAGTCAAGAGAGTCTCAGTGATGCACGGAAAAAGGCCTTTGGATACAGTCGTCCATTCTGACCAAATATCCTAAATTAATCTCGTCGTCCTTGCCAGCACTTGGCCCATATCCCTCTAAACCCCTTCCATGCATGTACCCATTCATATGTCTTTTAAATTGTGTAACTGGACCTGCCTCCACCACATCTTTTGGGTGCTCAGTCCATACACACAGCAGTCTATCTTTGAAAGTGTTGTACATCATTTCCCTTTATAAAACTTTCTCCACTCACCTTAAACCTTTGTCCTCTAATTTTCAACTCGCCTATGCTGGGGTAAAGACTTGACTGTTTACCTTATCTATGCCCCTCATGAATTTATAAACCTCTTTAAGGTCTCCCCTCAGCCTCAACACTTGAAAAACGTCCCAGCCTATTCAAACTCTCCCTGTAGCTCAAACCCTCCAACACCTGCAACATTTAAAAAAAATCTCTTCTGCACTCTTTCAAGTTTGACATCATTCCGACAGCAGGTAGACCAGAATTAAAGGCAGTATTACAAAAGTGATCAAACTAATGTCCTGTACAGATGCAACATGTCATGCAAAGGCTTAAACTCAAAGCACGCACCAATAAAGGGAAGATCACAAAGTGCCTTCTTCACTCCGCTGTCTACCTGCGACGACACTTTCAATGAATGGAGAACCTGCGCCAGCAGGTGACACAGTAGCCCAGTGACTAGCATAGCTACCTCAGAGCGCATTTTGCTGATATATTTGTATCATTGATTTCCACAGGTGAGGTGCCAAAATACTAGAGGGCTGCGAACATAGAGGAAGGAAAAACCAGGTAAATATAGACTGGTGAGCCTGATGTCAATGGTGACTGAATGGTTGAAGAGGGTTTTGAATGCCGGCCTGTGTGGTGTTTGCACATTCTCCCCGTGTCTGCGTGAGTTTCTTCCGTGTGCTACGATTTCCTCCCACAGTACAAAGGTACACCTGAAAGGGAAGATTAACCAATGTAAATTGCCCCAAGTACCCAGGGATGTGTAGGCGAGGTGGATTAGCCATGGCAAATGCAGGCTTAGAGGGATAGGGTAGGGGTGTATCCAGTGGGATACTGTTTCGAGGGTCGGTGTGGCCTCGATGGGCCGAATAGCCTGTTTCCTCCTGTAGGGATTCGATAACTTCAATGTAGTTCTCTTTGATTGGCCACTTTTGACAGGAAACGACCTACATGTCTTGCCCTGATTTATCATGCCAAAATGCATCACCTTACATTTATCTTATTAAACTGCATCTGCCACCCCTCGGTTCACCGAACCAAGTTTCCACTGTGTTCTGAGATATCATTCTTCACTGTCGACTGCACGACCAAATTTGGAATTATCTAAAACCTTACTGACCATACTTCATATACTCAAATGCAAATGATTCGTACAAGTGACAAGAGACAGTAGACTCACTATTGACCTTTGTGGCACACCACTGGTCACAGGTCTCCACGTCCAATGAACAAATGTCCACTGTCACGCCCTGTCTCCAATTTTCAAGTACATTTTGGACCGAAATGACGAGCTCTCTCTGGATTGCAGGCCGTTCTGACCTTGCGAACCAGTCTACCATGTAGAACATTTTGGTTTTCTTGCTGAATTCCATAAAGACAGCATCCACTCTCCCACCTTCATCAATCATCTTCATCACTTCCTCAAAAACTTCCACCGAGTCAGTGAAACGTGATCTCCAATGTACAAAACCCTCTTCAATCCTTGTCTTTCCAAATGTATATACATCCTTTCCCTCAAAACCCTCTCCAACCATTCAGTCACCATTGATATCAGGCTCGCCAGTCTATATTCACCTGGTTTTTCCTTCCTCTATGTTCGCATCCCTCCAGTATTTTGGCACCTCACCTGTGGAAATCAATGATACAAATATATCAGCAAAATGCAGAGCAATCTCTTTTGTAGCCTCCCACAAACGTGTGCGATACAACTGATCAGGTCCCAAGGATTTGTTCATATTTATGTGTTTTAAAATGTCCAACGCCTTCTTGTCATATAGATACTTTTCAAACTATCACTATACATTTCTTCATTCTCTCACTTTTGTAACTCCCTCCACATTAAATACTGAAGAGAAATACTCGTTTCATATCCCTCCCATCTCTTGTGGTTCCACACATAGGTAGCCTTACTGATCTTTAATGTGCCCTATTCTCTCCCTAGTTAATCTTTTGCCATCTAAAGATTTGTAGAATTTCTTCAATACCTCGTTAACCTTATTTCCAAAGCCAACTCGAGTTCACATTTTTCTGGCCCGATTTTCCCGTTCACTATACACTTACTGCCCTTATAATCCTCTGGGAATCTACTTGGTTTCAGTTCTGTGTACCTGACATATGCCTCCTTCCTTACCTTGACCAGAGCATCAATATATCGAGCCATCCAGCGTTGCCCCTCTCACTAATGGGAACACGTTGGCTTTGGATACTCTGAAACCAAGTTTTGATTGCCTTGCATTTTCGAACCATCCCTTTACCTGCGAATAGGGTATTCCAATGAGCCGTTATTTACATCAGGGCTTTGCTATTCCATAACTAGTGTAAAAGTAATATTTATGCATAACAGACTTGAAATGTTAAATAAACACTTCCTGCCCCTCCGTAACAGCCACGAGACATTAACTGACACAGTAACTCCTGGATTACGAGCAGCCAGTAAACCGAATCTGATGGAGGTCCATCTGTTCTCAGTTACACAAACAATGAACTCCAGGTGCCCTCTCAGTGACACCTCATACAGCTGCAGCGACAAATTCACTTGTTTTGAATGATTTTGTTGGCAAAATGTGCTAATATTCCAGCGTTCCATATTTTCAAGTAGCAACAGGCTAATATGGACTGAATGGCTTTCTTCTATCCTTCTTTAAGAGGCCCATAGGGACAGAATTGCTTTGGCCTGTTCCTGAGCAGCAGTCTCTGTGCTCTCTATCAAGGTTATGAAAGGATTTGATAACAGGGTATTAAAATCCGGAATAGCCTCACACTGGTCAATAGGTACCGTACTTTGTGTTCAGGTATCTAGAAACTTACCCACCCCACTTTTTTTTGTGTAGCCGATCTGTTATTTTTTAACTGCTTCCTTTCATAAACAGAGTGCAACCGATATAGACCCCTGCAGCGTTCTGTTAATACTCTCGTTTGCAAGGAAAAAAAAAATTGAAAGATTTATGGTCCATCCATCAGCAACCCTCATCCATTCCATCCAAAACCGGTAAATGTTCCCTTTTATAGTGATATAAAAAGTGATGTATGGAACTGGCTAACTTATCCTATTTGTTCAGTGACTGTGATTAACACCAGTCTCCATGGATTCTAATCATTCCAGCTGAGGGTTTCCATCTTTTAATTATAAATGGGCACCGTTCAATGTGTTATCCAACAACATGAGCAGGACCATCACCAACAGCACAGACAGGGATCAGCAGATCCAGAGAGGGAGGGAGGAGAGATCAGAACCTGAGAACATTAGACTGGAATGTTCCAACAGTGGATCAGAATCTGAGAACATTAGACTGGAATGTTCCAGATATGGATCAGAATCTGAGAACATTCGACTAGAATATTCCAACAATAGACAGAAGCTTATCCGATCATGTTTGGTATCTTTCTGCATTTGATTGGTTGTCATTATTATCGCAGATCTATTATGGTATTCGCATTATTCAATATTTTTATTTTCCCTTTATGGCTATCTGTGGTGTTCCTGGTAAGTGTCACTGTCCATTTTTTTTTCCTATAAACTAGTTATGACTGTATTACTGTTCTTTCATATATTCTACACTTCTGCCCACTGTTGAAACTCTGAATCCAGATATTTACTCGACAGACCACCACTAACTACCTCAATGAAGGTGTTCAATTACTGTCTCCCTCTGCTCGGGCAATGTTACTCATGGTTCTCTATGTTAACCTACTCAATTTCAGCAGTGTACCGTAATGCCTTGTATCTTTGCCTTTGTTATTTAAATATTAAGAGCATGGAGGTCACTGTCCACTGTTCTGATTACAAACTCCACTTCCTTCCAGTGTTTCAATCCCATCGCTGGCCAATGTCTGTGCCTGAAGCAGACGAGTCATAGCTGTGGGAGGTCCCTTTAACCATGAGCTGATTCATGACACCATGCCCTGACCATTTCTAACTTGAAATACTCACCACTCCACAATGTATCTCTCTGGCTTATTCCATCTCCTGTTTGAACCTTGAGCTATAAAATACAGTCTTAATGAAGTTAATAATCTGGTGCTGACGCTCCCGGCTTCAAACCTGTTGAATCAAATCTGATTCAAACTCACACCAAACTCCCATCCATCTGTCATTCATATGCACGCCAATGTATATTGCTGTTGTGTCTGACAATGTCTTTATTTTGACATTCTCAAACACTTTACCGTATCTGTCCATGAAACATTTCTCGTTCTCTTTCTGTCGATTAACAAAAAGCCTGCCAATTGTTCGTATTTAGAATAATTTCCTCTACGTGCGTTCCTTCTCAAACAATGAGTTTCGTATTCAGCCACGCCAATCGTGCACGCACACACACTCTCCCTCAGTCTCTGATGAACACACACACACTCGCACGCACACACACATGGCGTAGTTTTTCAGCTCCTGGGAAGTACTGAACAACGAAGGCTCCCCTGTCAGTTGCCATAGCAAGTACCGTAATGACCTCCTCAGAGGCAGACACGTGCTGCAACCGACAGGGTACCCTTCGTTTTTCAGTACTTCTCAGGAGCTGAAAAACTGCGCCATGTACTTAGTAACCTGCAACACATTATCAATGAGGATGAGCACCTCGCCAAGACCTTCCCACACTGCCAACCTCAAACAGATCATTGTTCATAGCACGTTGCCCGGTTCTCAGGACAACTCCATATAACCCTGTCACGGTAGGCATTGCAAGACCTGTCAGAGTGTGGACATGGATACCACCATTACACGTGGGGACACCTTCTACTATGTACGTGGCAGGTACTATTGTGACTCAGCCAACGTTGTCTATCTTATACGTTGCAGGCAAGGATGACCAGAGGCATGGTATATTGGGGAAACTGAGCAAAGGCTATGACAATGGATGAATGGGCACCGCAGAACAATCAACAGACAGAAGGGTTCCCTCCCAGTTGGGGAACACTTCAGTGGTCCAGGATATTTGACCTCGGACCTTCGGGTGACCATCCTCCAAGGTGGATTTCGGGACAGGCAACAGAGAAAGTGGCCGAGCAGAGGCTGACAGGTAAGTTCCACACCCATAGTGAGGGCCTCAACCGGCACCTTAGGTGAATGTCACACTACAGGTAACGTCCATTGCACTATACACACATAGACAGACCTACTCTGTCTCTCTCTCTCTCTCTCTCTCTCTCTCTCTCTCTCACACACAAACACACATACAAACACACACACATATATACACAAGGAACACACACACACACACTCTTATAGACACACACACTCCCACACTCACACGTGCATCCTCCCAGAGACTTAGGCCTCTCTACACTCATGCACACACGTATATCCTCTCTCTCACAGAAACTCACAAACCTCCATCCAGACACAGACACTCCCACACTCACACATATACCCCACACAGACTTAAGACACGCTACACTCACTACACACACATATACACTCTCTCTCACATTCACAACCCCCAACCCAGACAGACACACACACAGACAGACACAAAGATCCACACGCACACATATATTTTGTGGGGTGAATTTGTACTTGCAGAGTTACGTTGTACTTTGCTCAAAAACTGCATAAATTAATGTAAAACTCTGTTATCTCACCTTTTAGAGTAGAATCAATCTAAACATCATGGCATAGACAGAAAACACACGGCGCTAACACCTTCGACGTATTGTCTCGCTAACATCGATTGTGACATTTAACCTGAGAATGCAACTTTTAAAAAAAGGTATTTTGATTTACACACGAAAGAAGTGAAACTAACATGGTATTCGAACAGATGAAAGACTAAATAGACACTCAAGGTATTTTTCAATGTTTAATTTGAGTTTCATCACCCTGTAAATTTTTGCTATAAATTCTGTGCCTTACAATTGTGTCATCCACAATCACCTGATGAAGCAGCGATGCTCCGAAAGCAAGTGTGCTTCCAGTTAAACCTGCTGGACTATAACCTGGTGTTGTGTGATTTTTAACTTCACAATATGGGTGGGAGAGATAGACCCGGGAAGTATAGTCGAACGAATGTTAGATCACTGTTAAGTAAACTACTGGAGAAAACACAGAAGGAGAAAATTGAGCTCCAATCAGAGGAGCAAGGTTTGATCAGAGATAATCATCATGATAGTATCAGAGGGAAATCACATCTAATGAATTTGATTGAATTAGTCTGAGGAGGTCGCTTATTTAGTTTTGCAGCAAGGCCTTTGACAAAGCCCCAAATGGGAAACTTTAAAATAAAGTTAAATCTCATGGAATCAAGGATAACGTGACAAGTTACAACGAAACTTTTCTTAGTGTCAGGAGAGAGAGGGTGGTGGGATAAGGCTGTTTGCGTGACTGGAGACCAGTGTCCCCTGGTTTACCACAGGGATCAGTGCTGTCTCCTTTATTATTTGTGGTGTTCATAAGTAGTGCAGATGTGAGTGAAGAGGTGGGTGAATGGGGTGGGGATTTTGAAAAGTAAGTTTGTGTTTGCCTGGTTGGTTGGCAGTGAGGAGAAAGGTCTCATGTTACAGGAAGAAACAGATGGAATGGTCAGGTGGTCAGATCAATGGTAGATGGAACGTAACCCTGATCAATATGAGGTGATGCACTGTGGAAGAAGGAACCAGTCAGGGGAGTACTCAATGAATGGCAGCACATTGGGAAGCTCAGAGGGTGCTTCTCCACACATCACTAAATGGGACTGAGCAGGGTAATGGACTAGTTAAGAACTGGACCTTAGGTGTAACATATATCAATCGGGGCGTAGATTATAAGAGCTATACAGAGCTTTGGTTAGGCCAAGATGGAGTACTGCATGTATCTCTGGAAGCCACTTAATATGAAGGATATGGTTGTACTGGATGGTATGCAGAGGAGGTTCACCAGGGAGTTCCCTGTGATTGAGCATATCAGCTATGGAGAGAGGCTGGATAAGCTCAGGTTGTTTACATTGGAGCAGAGAAGCCTGAGGGGGATGTAATTCAGAAGGAAAAGATTATGAGAAGCATGGACATAGGTAGAGAGACAGCAGCTGGTAATTTTAGTCAGTAAATTGAGAGCAAGCGAACACACTTTTAAAGTGAAGGGTTTGAGGATTAGAGAGAATTTGAGGATTGTTCTTCGCCCAGAGGCTGTTGGGGTCGAGAATGCCCTTCCTGAGAACGGAGTTATCACAGGTAATCTCACAACCATCAAAAAGTACTTGGACAAGCACATGGAAGTGTCATAACATCCCCTGCTATGGACCTGGTGTTGGAAAGTGGGACTAATATAGATCGTGCTGTATTTCTGTTGGTCCTATGCTCCTGTGAGTGTATGGTATGGAAGGTCAATTGTTGAATAGCTAAAGGCAGGAATTGATGGGTTTCTGAAGAGTATATTCACAAGGGTTACAAGAGTGAACTGTAATAGCTTCTCAAAATATATCAATGTGAGAAATATGAGAAAACAAGTGCAGCTTCCTTACAATCTGAAACCAGAGAATGGGCAATGGGGAACAGGGAAATGGCAGAACTATGAAGCCACTACCTCAGTTCTGTCTTCACAAAACTTTCTAACAATACTAGGAATACCAAGTCGGGTGTGGAAAAAGGTTCTAGTACATAGAACATAGAACATAGAACATAGTAAATAAAAGATTTAGGAGAAATTATTGGGACTGAATGTAATGGTCATAGACAACAGTAACACGGATTTATGAAATGGGGATTATGTTTGAGAAACGGTCTAGAAGACAAGTATTTGGATTTTCAGGAAAGTTTTGGTAAAGCTAGTTTGCAAAATAAAATCTGAGTGGATTGGGGCGAATATATGGCCATGTTTCTAAAATGGGACAGCTGGCAGGAAACAGTGAATAGAAATAAACAGACTCGTCAAGAAACAGCCTGACATTGTCTGAAAGGTGTGATTCTGTGAGTAAGACTATATCCCAGACACCCCATCACCTTCCTCAGATATTTCCTGTCTCACCAGCAGAACAGACAGAGAACAGCCAGGGAATTCCTAGAGGCATGGCACTCATCCACAGATTTAATCAACAACCACATCGACCTGGACCCAATACCGGCCACTTGCAGCGGACAGCTGGAGCTGACAACTGGAAGCAGCAGATACAAATCACGATAAATGCCGGAGGAAACATCACAGAAGCGCTTCACAGGAGGCGCCCAAGCACTGAGGATGTCACCTAGACAGGGGACGAAACGTCTGCAACATAAATTCCCAGTTCGGCGAACAAGACCACAACAATGCGCACCCGAGTTATAAGTCTTCTCACAAACTTAGAACAAACACGCAGAAGTGGCGGCGCAGTGGGATACAATTGGAAGGGAATTGCTCTGGGAGTCTTCAATAGTGACTCCGTATCCCATGAAGTGTTATGGTGTTAGTTTACCCGTGGGAAAGAAAACCTTCTGCTCATTACCATGTACCAGCCTCACTTAACTGATGAATCAGTACTCCTCCATGCTGAACAACACTTGGAGGAAGCACTGAGCGTGGCAAGGACGCAAAATGTACTCTGGGTGGGGGATTTCAATGTCCTCCACGAAGTTGTGGCTCAGCTACCGCATTACTGATCGAAGTGGTGGATGTCTAAAGGATAAAACTGCTAGACTGTGTCTGCCGCAGTTGGTGAAGGAACTAACAAGAGGGAAGGGATATATTTGATCTCATCCTTACTCATCTGCCAGTTGCAGAAGAATCTGTCCATGACAGTATCTGTAAGAATAACCATCGCATCGTCATTATGGAGACAGTCACACCTTCACATTGAGAATAACCTCCATCATATTGGGTGGCACTATCACCGGACTGAATTGGACAGACTTCGAACAGATATAGCAGTTCAATTCTGGGTTTCCATAAGGTGTTGTGGGTCATCAATAGCAGCAGAACTTTACTCCCGCACAACCTCATGGCCTGGCACATCCCCCTTGCAACAATTAGTATCAAGTCAGAGGATCAACCCTGGTTCAATGGAGTTTGCAGGATGGCAGGAGCACCACCAGGTATATCTGAAAATGAGGTGTCACCCTGACAAAACCACCAAACAGGACAACGTTTGAGCCAAACAGCATAAGCAGTAAGTAATAGACAGGGCTATGTGATCCTAAAAGCAACGGATCAGATCTAAGCTCTGCAGTTTTTCCACATCTCGTGGAGGAATGGTAGGGACAATTAAACAAGTCATTGGAGGAGGAGACTCCACAAATATCCCTATCCTTAATGATGCAATAGCCCAGCACTTCAGTGCAAAAGATAAGGTTGATGCATTCACAACAATCTTCAGTCAGAAATGCTGAGTGGATGATCCAACTTGGCTACCTTCAGTGGTCCTCAGTAATTCAGTTACCAGTCATCAGCAATTCCATTTAGTCCACGCGATATCCAGAAACTGTTGTAGACACTGGATACTTCAAAGGGTACATACCCTGACTACATTCTGGCAATAGTACTGAAAACTTGTGCTCCAGAACTTGCCACCTCCCTAGCCAAGCAGGTCCAATACAGTTACAACAACGACATTTACCTGATTGTGTGGAAAGGTACTTAAGTATCTCCTATATATAAAAAGCAGGACAAATACAGTCCAGCCAATTACCAACCCATCAGTCTCCTCTCAACCATCAGTAAAGTGATGGAAGTTGTCGGTGCTTTCAAGCAGCACCTGTTCAGCAATAACCTGGTCAATGGCGCCCAGTTTGTGCTCCACCAAGGCCACTCAGCTCCCGACCTCATTACCTCAAACATGAAAAAAGCGCTGAATTCCAGAGGTGGGGTGAGAGTAATAGGGCTTTAAATAAAGCTGCCTTCGACCAAGTGTGGCATCAAGTGGCCTTAGCAACACTGGGATCAATGCGTACCCAGGGCAAACTCACCAGTGGTTAGAATCATACCTGACACGTAGGAAAATGGTCAGGCTTATGAAGGTCAGTCAACTCAACTCCAGGTCAAGTCTGTAGGAATCCCTCAGGCAGTGGCCTAGGCCCAAGCGTCTTCAGGTCTGCTTCATCAATGGCTTGCCACTATTATAATATCAAAAGTGGGGATGTTCGCCAATTATTGCATAATGTTCATCAACATTTGTGTCTCCTCAGATACTGAAGCAGTCCATGTCCAAATGCGACAAGATCTGGACAGTATCCAGGCTGACAAGTGGCAAGTAATATTGACGTCACACAAATGCCAGACCGTGACCATCACCAATAAAATACAATCTAACTACTGCCCCTTGGCATTCAATGGTGTTACCATCACTGAATCCCCCAGTATCAAAATCCTGGAAATTATCATTGCTCAGAAACTCGCCCACATAAACACAGTAACTACAAGAGCAAGTCAAAAGCTATGAATACTGCGGTGAGTAACTCACATCCTGACTTCCAAAAGCCTGTCCATCATCTAAAATGCATAAGTCAGAAGTGTGATAGAATACTCCCCATTTGTCTGGATGATTGCAGCTCCAACAACCCTCAAGAAGCTTGATACCATCCAGGACAAAGCACCCAGTCTGTCTGTCAGTTCGTCCACAATACTCCACCATCAACACTCAGCAGCAACATGCTTTACTAATTACAAGCTGCACTGAAATGTTGCACCAAAGATCCTCAGACACCATCTTCCCAGTACACGACTACGTCGATCTCGACGGACAAGGGCAGTAGATGTAAAGGAGCTCCACGATCTTCAAGTTCCACTCCAAGCCATTCATCATCCTGACTTGGAAATATATCACCATTCCTTCACTGTCGTTGGGTCAGAATCCTGGAATTCCATCCTAATGGCATTGGAGGACAACGACAGCAGGTGGACTGCAGCGTTCAACAAGGCAACTCACCACCACCTTCTCAAGCGCAACTAGGGACGGGCAAGAAATGCTGGCCCAGCCAGTCACACCCAGATTCACGAAATAAAGACATTTTTAGAAACCGTTTTTTTTAACAGAGGAAGGTTGTTGAAGTATCACAGGGATCGGTGCTTGGGCCCCAGATGTTCACAATACCCATTAAACATTTGATTGTGGGAGTTAAATACAATATATCCCAGCCTGCTGACAGCACGAACGGATGTTCGATTGTGTATGGATGAGGAAGTCGTAAAAAAACTCCAAGGTGACTGAGACGAGTGGAGTAAATGCACAAATACATGGCAGTTGGAGAGCAGTTTGAGGAGAGGTGACGGTGGGAATATTGATTGGCAGCCTATCGTTTGAAAAGGGATTGTTTGAAACATGTTGATCTACAAAGGGGCGTATGTTCCTTTTCATTGTTTCCTTCTGCATAAACCTCCGAGGCCCATGTAGGGCAGTGAGTTCTGAAGCCAGATGTCAATACTTGGAATGGCATTGGCACACTGACCAGTATATATCGACCCACCAGGTGGGGAGCTGCAACACTGAAAATGATCTGGATCTCACTGTAAACCAATCACTGAAAACATTATTGTAGGAACAGAAAGCAATTAGGAAGATAAATGGTAGGTTGACCTTCATTTCAGGGGGATTTGCGTCCAGGAGTAAGGGTGTCTTAATGTAGCTGTACAGGCCCTTGGGGAGAACCTTATCTCGAACATTGTGCAGTATAGTGGGCAGTTTTGAACTCTGTACCGAATAAAGGACAAACCTGATATCGACGGAGAGTAGCGAAGGATGACCAAACTGATCTCTGGCATAACAAGCTTGTTGTGGGAGCAGAGTTTGGGGCGACTGGGCCTTTATTACATGGGCTTTAGGAAAATGTGTGGAGATCTCAGTGAAATATATAAAACTCTGACAGAGTGAGACAGATTTGAAGCAGGGGTAATAATTCCCGAGGCTGTGGTGTCTAAAACAATGGCCACAGTACCATGTACAGGTAGGGCACTCTGCACTGAAATGAGAATAAATGTCTGCAATTACAGATTGTTGAACGTGGGGAATATGCTCGCACCTGCAAGTCGAGACACTGAATATAAATAAGGATTTTGTGACACTAAAGGGATGGGGTCGGTGTGGTTTGTGGGGGTGGGGGGGAGGGGAGCGCAGACAGCAAGAGCTCGGTGTGGAAATAAAGGGCCAACCATCATTATATTGAATTGGGTAGCAAACTCATTCGTCCAAAGGCACTGATGCACTTCCTATTTTATAGCTTCCTACGGTTAATCACATGAACGGATTTGTACATTGAGTGGGTTAAGTGCATTGAGGAGATATTTGAACATGAACTAGAATGGGGAAGGCTCATTATGTTGTATGGCCTACTCCTTTCAAGGTGTTTCTGTGCAGTCTGTGGGAAAACACTGTAAATTTGGTACGAGCTCTCAGATGTTCTGACGGAGGTTCTCTGCAGGGTCGACAGGATTGTGTTTCCCATTCCCTTTCGTGAGACCGAGGCTGGAGCTGGGTGTTCTGTCCGGATTTATCCTTTAAGACCTCACAACAGTTCAGTACAATTGAGTGTCTTGCTTGGCTGTTTCAGAGACCATTTAAGAGTTTCTCACATCTCTGTTTGTCTGGACTTGCTTTTAGTTCAGACCAGGAAAGCACGGGGAAGGAGATCAAAGTTTACAATTCACATTGACTTCAAGGTCACTATTACTGACACCAGATTATGCATCTCGATATGTTGTTAATTGTTTTTAATTTCCACCAGCTGCCAGAGCATTAGTCTAGTATGGATTAGTAATCCAGTGACATCTCCACATGGGGACCTATCAGAAATCACACTGATCAGGTTATTTTTGTGTGTCTTGACAGCTCTATCAACAATGACTCCCACTAATTTGACTGTCGTGATGGGTCTGAGGGATTGGTAAATGGTCAGATTGTAATTATTCTCCTCTTAGGGAACTGGACATAGCTGAGTTAGTTTTCTCATTGCCAGGGAGATGTCAGAGTTGGAGATGGAATGAAACAGCCTCCTCAGGGACACTGGCATCATCAGGAGCGTGAGCTGGATCATTCACTCAACACTTCTGGCTGACGATGGTGCAGTTAATACATCCTTGTATTTTAAACTGATGTGCAGGGCTGTTCGATCATTTAGGATGGAGATATTTGTGGATTCCTTTCCTCCAGTCATTTGTTTAATCGTCCATCACCATTTATGACCGAATGTGGCAGGACTGCGGACCTTCAATCAGATCTGTTGGTCAGGTGCGATAGGTTTAATGGGTCATCATCAGGTTGAGGTTCATGTGGTTCTGACCCTGACATATTCACCCAGTCATTACCAAAATATCGATGGTGTTGATGTTAATGGCAGATTGAGAAGATCATTCGAGGTTAAAAGTCACAGGTTGTGGTTGAATGATGCTCTGCTTCTGCTGCTGTGGTCTACAGCACTACATGAATACGCAGTTTTGAGCTGCAATATCTGCAATGCAATTCTGCTGTCTGTTCCTTAGTTCACATCAAGACCCATTCTCACATCAGCCCTGTACTCAGTGACCTACTCTAGTTTTTAATGTGGAAGTACTTCCATTTTCATACTCTCATTCGGCTGAGGGTCTCCCCCCACGTCATGCATCCAAACAGAAACATTCCCCAAAAGAAATTAACAGGTTTTGATTCAATTGTTTAATTCATTGGAATTCTTTTTCCTTGAGTAATGCCATCTTCTGCGTTTAAAGTGAATGTCTTTCCCTCTGCTTCTCTCCCTGACCATGATTAAGAGCTCTGTAGTGTCAGTGATGCCACCCTTATGTAGTTTCAGAGCCAATGAATTATTTGGATTCCCGATAATCTTCACCACATTGTATGTTTCCTCTTTTGGTTTGATGCCGTATCACACATGGCTGTGTTGTCCTCCCATGAGCATATTTCATTTTCTTTGGGATGAATTTCTGATATCCTCCGAATATTCCACAGAAATTTCTGCCTTTGCTGCTTCATGGTCTTCCATGCTTGGCTTCCTTTCCAATAAACTCTGGCCAGCTCCTCCCGAATGTCTTTGTAGTTACATTGCTCAATTATAATCACATTACATCAAGAAGAGAGCAATAGGTATAAAGCGAATGAAGGACATTTGAGAGAAGGGACGTAAAGAATAATGGGTAGCTTTCTTAACGGGCAGCAAAGAGAGAGAGAGAGACAATATAGATGAGGAAATATGCAAAAATGAGAAAACCAGATCATCGAAAGAAGTAGATGCACATCCCCCAATATTTTGGCAATTTCTATGTGTTGTGGACCTTTGTACAGTACATGTACAACAGAGTAATATGTTCAAATGCTGGGTCTGATGCCAGAATATTTAGCTGTAATAATATGACAGACACTAGCTTTGGAAAGAACCCAGCAGGCCAATATATTTAATTCCCGGTAGAAAGGGGATTCAATGAAATAAGTTGGGACACTAGAAGCAAGAATTTACATCCTGATAAGAAAGAGAGATTAGAGTAGAGAATTCCAGAAAGGGAGGGAACGTTGAGAACACGGGAACATATCACGTCAGATGAGCATCAAATAATGTTTTAAATTTTTATACATTTTATACATCATATGCGTCACTTTTCAATAACTGTGTCTCTGTTCATTTACAATGTGTTGTGCACATGTGAACAATGTTACTTATCCGCACACACACATTGAGTAAACAGTGTATATAAAATCATTTTTCCGCCATTGAAATAGTCCTGTTGTCGTGTTACCAGGATACATCAACACCAACTGGCCACCAAAAGACACGACCCATTATCTCTATGTTCCATACATACAGACAAAGAAGGGCACCAATTTGACTGGGACAGCACACCCACATACTAAGACACGCAAGGACCTTCTTAGAGCAATGGCATTCTAACTAGAAGTCCATCAATAAGTGCTTCAATTTAGAACCTATCGAACTTCTCTTGTAAAACAAAAGAACCGGAACACTTTCAGAAACCAAGACCTATAAATAGAGAGGTGGGACATACCACCAGCGCTTCAGCAGAGACTCTCACCGATGATGTTACCTAGCCATGGTGACGAAAATCTGAAAATACACATTCAAGCTCAGCGAGCCAACTTGCATATATATAAATTGTTTTTTTCGTTTATTAGTGGAATTTAGGTGTTCTCTGTCGCTCACATTTTAACAGATTATGATGTGAGGTGAGCTTTTCTGGTTGTGTGGTTTTAATTAACAGAGGGGTTCAATATTGATGTCATTACAGTTTGCGGCCTTGCCTTGTGGGATTTGAACAGATTTGAACAGATTTGAGGTACAAACGGTCCCTGCAAATTCCAACACATTGCAATTAGTGACCTAGATCTTCAAATAAAACCAGGGGGAAATTTCATTTAATTTTGTTTTCTTGTGGTTGGTTAAATAAAAAGTGAGGAAAATGGCTTTTAACATGACTAATGAGGTTCTCAAATTTTACAAGGAAGTTTAGAAAGACAGGAGAAGGACATGTTTTCGAATTACCAAATCTTTTGGAAATGGGTGTAATCAAAGAGAAAAGGACAGCTGAAACTGTAATGGAGTTCGTCAAGCACTTTGATGTATCAGAGAAACAAACAAGTGCAATAGAGTTAGAAAAAACTTAAATTGCAAATGTGGCAACTGGAGTTATTAGATAAAGAAAGGGACGGAAACAGAGAGAGAAGACAAAGAAAGAGAACGAGAGGAAGAAGAGAGATAATTTGAAATTTAGAAGTTGGGAATTAGACAAGAAAGTTAAATTAACAGGAGAGAGATGAAGGGAGAACGTCGGGATGTATACAGCTATGTTAATACATTGCCATATTTCGCTGAGAAAATGTCAAAATCTGTTTATATTTCACTTGAAAAAAAATGGCTCGGCAGATGGAGTGTCAAGTGAACTTGTGGGTAATGCTAGTTCAGACTAGGTTGGTGAGCACAGCCAGTGATGTATGTTCAGCGCTGTCAGTTGAGGGGTCAAGAGATTATGTAGATGTCAAATAGGCTATTTTGAGTGCTTATGAATTCGTACTAGAAGCATATGGACAGAGGTTCAGAAATAAAGAGACTGAACCAGGGCAAGCTGATGTTGTATTTGAAAGAATCAAACGCAGTCATTTTGATTGATGGGTGCTGGCCTTAAAAATGGATAAGACCTGTGATGCTCAAAGGGAGATCATTCTGCTGGAGGAATTTAAATACTCACTTCCAGACATGGTAAGGACTCATGTGAATGAACATAAAGTTCAAGAAATGACAGAGCGGCAGAAATCGCAGGAAAATATATATTGGTGCATGAGATGATATTTTGCTTCTGGGAGGATTTTCATCCTGTGAGAGATAGAAACTGGGAGAAGGAGAACCCTACACTACAAATCGAACAGTAGAGAACACTGAAAATTGTTCACCACAGGTCAAAAATGAAGCCCAATGGGGTGAAAGGGGATGAAAGGCCTCAGGTGTTCTCAATATAAGGGAGTGGAACGCATAAAATTGCAGTGCCGATGGTTTAAGAAGGGCACTGGGTGAAAGGTGTTTTCACTGCAGTAAACTGGGAAACACAGCGCTGGGCATTGAAGGAAGGCACTTTGGAAAAAGATGTATGGAAGAGGTTAAACCACTGACATTAGTGAAACTGGTAAAGGAGACTCCAAGTGGAGCCGAGGAGCTGCAGGAGAATGCACAGCCTAGGCAGGGGCTGCGTATGGAGGCAGTGCAGAATCTCTATAAATAATTCACCTCTGTGTTTGAAGTTTACTCAGAAAGAACAGGGGGAGAACGACAAGCAGATACAATTTTGTGAGATATGGGATCTGCTCAGTCTCTAAAAGTTGAGAATTTGGGGCACTGGAAAAACAAACAGATCAGGCAGCATACGAAGAGCAGGACAACCAACATATCAGGCATAAACCCATCGTCAGGAATGTGGCGGGGGACAAGGGGGCTGAAAGATAAATCAGAGGGTAGGAGCTGGGCTGCCTGGGGGGTCACTGGGAAGGCTATAGGAAGATGTAGGTGGGAGTGATAGTGACATGTTGGAGGGGAGGGTGGAGTCGATAGGTGGAAAGGAAGACAGATCAAGAGGGCAGTACTAAGTTGAACGGTTGGATCTGGGATGAGGCTGGGGAACGGGAGATTTGAAAATTGGTGTAGTCGATGTTGATGCGGTATGGTTTGAGAGTTCCAGTTGTCCCACCACCTATCCACTTCACCGTCCTCTTCGACCTATCATCATCATCCACAACCTACATCTATCTATCGCCTTCCAAGCTCCCTTCCACCCAGCTCCACCCCCACCCTTCTATTTATTTCTCAACCCCTACCCTCTCCCTTACCCCCCATTTTCCTGATGAATGGCATTTGCCTGAATTGTCGATTCTCCTGTCCCTCCGATGCTGCCTGACCTGCTGTGGTTTTCAAGCCCCACACTTTTCAACTCTGATCTCCAGCACCTGAATCGTCACTTTCTCTCGGCCTCTAAAGGTAAGGTATGGAAGTATTTTCACTCTTTCTGACATGTTACTCAAGAGCGTGATAATTTGTTGAATGGGAACAGAAACTAAGCATTCTCTTGTGTAACATCAGGTTGGAGTGCCAAATCAAGATTGGGGAAGTGAATAACAGAGTATCAGTTCCAGGAATGCAGTTTGTTCTTGTGAACGATTTAACAGGATCCAAGGTGGGAGAGGCAACCCTGTGGTGGCGAAGTCAAAGGAAGACTAGGGAACTGGGCAAATGAAAGAAAAATATTCAGGAATTTTTCCAGACTGTGTAGTAACAAGATCCCACTGTCATAAGTTACAGCAGGAAGGAAAAACAAAAGAAAAAGACACAGGAGTTGATGTTCAGTTAAGTGACACGCTGTTTGATGTAACAGTGCAGACAAATATGTGAAGAGGCAGAGGGTCAGGCAGAGGTGTTTAGTCCTGAAAGGCTAATGGACTTACAACAGATATATTCACACAGTTATACATATACAGACACACAGAAAAGGAATCAGAATATATTGTCGAACATTACTAACTTAAAGGTAAAACCCTAAAATTGAAATGGAGACCACAATATGTTCGTGAAGAAGGGAAATGGGCCGAAGTGCAACAGATTGTGTTACCGGTAGCCTACAGTGTTACGGGTAGCACATGAACTAACTGCAGGAGGTCACCTTGGTGTACGGAAGACTCAGGCTAAGGTACAGAAGCATTTCTTTTGGCCTGGAATCTACAAGGATGTGGTTAATTTGTGTTAACATGCCAAATGGTAGTTAAGTCACAGGCAGTAATAAAACTAGCAGCTTTGTTGCCAATTCCTGAATTCGAAGAACCTATCCTGTAGGTTATGATTAATTGTGCAGCTCCCCTTTCTAAAATAAATGTGGAAACCAATATTTGCTAACGGTAATGGATGTGTCTCCCAGATTTCCGGAGGCAATAGAGTGTTAAGGCAAAAAGGGAGGTGGAGGAGTTGTTAGCTTTCTTTACTCGCTGTGGGTTACGCAGAGAGATTCAGTCAGACCAAGGGGCTCAATTTACCTCTCAGCTGTTTTTAGGAAGTCATGGATAGCTTAGGCATACAGCACTTCAAATCAAGTGAGTCCCATCCTGAATCCCAGGGACCCTTGGAAAGTTAGCATCAGATTCTGAAGACCATGTTAACAGCGTACTGTCACAGTTGCCTGAATGATTGGGATATAGGTGCCCCATTAAGTTGCTTGCCATCGGAGTTGCCCCAAATAAATCTACTCAGTTTACTTCTTTTGTGTTAATATTCGTACATGAAGTGAGAGGTCCTTGAAATAAATTAAGTGTAAATTGACAGGACCGAAGTCAGAGATCTCACACTTGGATTATGTATGTGAGTTGAGGGAGAGATTATGTGGAGTAGGTGATTTATGTAAACAGCACCTGAAAAGGGCACAACATGGAGTGAAGCAGGTGGCAGATAAAAACTCTGAAACTTTGACGATTTCCCACCTCTGCCTGACCGTCTGCCTGTTCAGGTTTTTTTTCTGCACTGGTACATCAAACAGGGCATCAGTTAACTGAACATCAACTCCTTTGTCTTTTTCTTTTATTTTTCCTTCCTGCTGTAACTTATGGGATCATGTTACTACACAGTCTGGAAAGATTCCTGAATATTTTCCTTTCAATTCCCCAGTTCCCTAGTCTTCCTTTGACTTCTCCAACACAGGGGGTACCTCTCCCACCTTGTATCCTGTTAAATCGTTCCCGAGAACAAACTGCATTCTTGCAATTGACACTCTGTCACTCACTCTCACCGTTACTTCCCCAATCTTGATACGGGAATGACGTATTAATATTGCAACCAGTGGTAGTAAATCTCGTCAAAGCCAGATTTAATGGTCTCTTTCAAATTAAAATAAAACGTTGAGTCAGTTAAACTATCTCGTAAAGATACTGGATATAACAAAAACGTTACCAAGTATTTCATATGAATGAATAATGCACCACCACATTTAAGATTCAGGAACAGAGTTGTGGCCAGATGAACAAATTGTGCAGTTTATCTGTATGATGTAGTGATCTTTAGCAAGTGATTGAAAGCTCACATGTTACAGTTGTCAGAGCATGTTAAACGATTACAAGAAGCAAACTTGGTAATAATCTTAAAGAAAACAGAATTCGCGAAGGCAGAGGGGACGTTCTTGGGACATTACATTGGACATGAAAGGTTGACCCCATGGAACACAAAGACGAAGGGCTTTGAGGAATTTCCACGACCATTCTCGAAGAAAGAGGTATTTCAATTTTTGGGACTGAGTGAATTCTCTTGGAAGTTTGTTGCAAACTTCAGCACCATATTGGCACCACTGATGGATTTATTAAAGAAGGAAGCAGAATTGTGTTGGACAGAACAATGCCAGGAGGCATTTGAGAATTTTAAAGCAGGATTAATCACCGCACCAGTTTTACCTGCACCAAATATTTTGAAACCCTTCGAAAATTGTGTATGATGCTCGGGGTATAGGTGTTGGCGATGTATTAATACAGTAAGATGATGATGGAATGGCATGGCCAATTAGCTACTTGTCGAAAAAACTCCATATTCACCAGAAAAAAAAATACAAAATCTCCATTATCCGTACTGGCCTGGAAATACTTTAATGTTTATATGACAAACAAATTGTCGGAGATGGTTGTGGACAACAACAATCCTTTCGCATTTTCTGGAATATTTAAAGACCAGAATATGAGACTCTATCATTGGAGAATTATCTTACCGACTTTAAACTTACAAAATGTATATGCTGTGGATCCTAAATACGTGATAGCAGATGTGTTATCGAGGATTTAAAGGACTAAGTGTAGATAAGATTTGACTTATTCCAGTGTTATATATATGTGCAGAATTAGTATGAATGGCATAACAGAGTGTTTTTTTTAATAGTGGAATGTAGGAGATCTGTGTCACTCATATTTTAACAGATTACGAGGTGAGGCGAGCTTTTCTGGGTGTTTGGTATTTATTAACAGAGGAGTTCGACTCCACCTTGTAAATGCCCATTCACACTAACCCCATTTCCCTGCAGTTGGCCAACATCCTTCTAGTCCTTTCCTATTCACATATTTATCCAAATGCTTTTGAAATGATGTTAATGTACCCCCCTCAACCACATCTACTGACAGATCATCCAGGTACCAGCCCTCTATGTAAAGAAGTGCCCCCCTCAGGTTCCCTTTCATTCCTTCCCCTCTAACCTTGAACTGATCCCCTCTCATCCTCGATTCTCTAAACCTTGGAAAAAGACTGAGATCATTCACCCTATCCATATCCCTCACGATCGTATACAGCTCTAAAAGGTCTCCCCCTCAATCTACTACACACTAAATAAAAGGTCCGAGCTTGTCCAACCACTCCCTATAATTCAGACCATTGAGTCCTGGCAACGTCTTCGTAAATTTCGTCTGCACTCTTCCTCATTTCATAACATCCTCCTTAAAACAACATGATAAAAACTGAACACAATGCTCCAAGTGTGGTCTTACCAAAGTCTTATGTAACTGCAACATAACTTACCAACATCTATACACAATGTCCTGCCTGATGAAGGCCAGTGTGTCGAAAGTCTTCTTCACTGCCCTGTCTACCTTTGACTCCACTCTCAGGGAACCGTGCAACTGAACCCCAAGGTCTCTCTGCCCACTACACCCCTAATGGCTCTCCCATTCACTATGAAAGTCCTACCTTAATTTGAATTTCCAAAATGCAAGACCTCACACATCTGCATTAATTTCCATTTGACATTTTACGGCTCACTTCCCCACTTGATTAAGGTTATGCTGCAATTTCTGATAATCTTCATCACTGATCACGCTCCCTTTTATTTCAGTGTCACCTGCAAACCTACTAATCATGCCTTAAACTTTCTCAACCCAATCATGGATAACAAACAGCTATGGACCCAGCCTCCAGTCTGACAAGCATCCTTCCACAAAACCCTCTGCTTCCTGCCTTCAACCAACTGTGTATCCAATTGGCCAGTTCCCCCAGCATTCCACGTGATGGAACCTTCCAGAGCAGCCTGCCATGTGGAATCTTATCAAAGGCCTTACTGAAATCCATTGAGACGACGTCTACCACTCTGCCCTCATCAACCTTCTTGGTCACTAGATCAAAGATCTCTAACAAATTTGGAAAGCATGATATCGCACTCATAAGTCTATACTGACCGGTCTGAATCAAACCCTGTAAGTAATGGTTGCAGTCAATGGTATGCTGTCCTTCATTGCAAGATGATTCGAGTACATAAGTAAAACCATCTTCCTGATGTTGTAGACTTGCTGAGAGAGTATTTGGGGCACTCACTACCGATTTGATCTCCCTTGTAAGGAATGATCTCCTTACCCCAGACATAGGTGATGGTAACATGAGGATAGAGTGAAGACGTTGTGGTTTGGTCTGTGGAGCTGTGTGAGACGAAGAAATGGCAATGCTAAAACATGAGGAGTGGCAGCGATCACTTATTTCCAAAAGAGACATTGATAGGGTGAGAAATTCCATACTTTACCCAGGATTAATTGATCTGATTTATTGCCACGTGTACCTCAGTACAAGGAAACACTTTATTTATGAGCAGTTAAGGCAGATCAATATCAGCATGGCTAGGCAGATCATAGGGTGGAATTCGACTTGGACAGAGTAAGGCATACAGGTTATACTGTACAGGACGTGCACTAGACATGATCAACATGAACAAGATCAGCATGATTTGAACTTAGAGAGTCCATTCATCAGTCTAACGTGGCTCTGCTAGTTGTTTATGTGCCTTAATTAACTTTCCCGTACTGAACACCATGTTCAGTAGCCACAATACCTTCCTTCTGAAACACGTAGCCATTCCTACCAGCTTCTGCTCTCCATAGAGAACACCAGGCCGGCTTCTCAGAGATGGAAGATGCATTATTGAGACTTCACACAAGACATTGGCTTCAATCCTCACAGCAAGAAAACCACGTTAAAGTTCCACATGTGTCATAAGCAATGGAGCCAGGACGAACAACGCGGAGCAGTCTGTCAGTGCAGCCTCTGCTCCACTTATTCATCACGTTAGAGCATCAATTAGGAGACAGTGAAGACTGCCCATGCTGGAGATCAGAGTAGAGAGTGGATTGCTGCAAAAACACAGCAGGTCAGGCAGCATCCGAGGAGCAGGAGAATCAACGTTACAGGCATAAGCCATTCAACAGGAATTAGCATCAATTACCTCATTCTGTCCCTGTGCAAGTGCATTGAGGCGGGAATGGCCTCCTCCTGTTCCTGTATAAGTGGCTCGAGGGGCTGAATGGCCTCCCCTTGTTGCTGTTGAAGTGACTCAAGGGGCTGAATGGCCTCATCTTGTTGCTGTTTAAGTGACTCAAATGACGAGGCTTCTTCCTCGTCCGATTGGACACGGCCAAGGGCCTGTTTGGGTTACCCCGGTTACTGTTGACAGCTCGATGTGCTGAAAGTGCGATGATGCTGTAGCTTCAAGAGGTTATTTTGTCCTCGTTTCTTTTCAGAGAGAGATTGAATGATCGTTACCAAGCTGGCTAGTTCAGACCACTTGAGTAAACAGCGAGGGAGTCCTTCGGTTAATTTTAATGCAGCCTGAATGGGTGTGGCCAGCTCTCACAGATTAGGATCACTGGATTTTGGGTTCTCAGTAACATCAGAAACTATTGGGGTCTCCACAGAGTTGGAAGCCTAAGTGAATGTCTCCTGGCTGCTTCTCTTTCTGAATTTTCTCTTGATGCTGTTTTTAATTCCTGGATTGGAGAAATGTTTGTGACAATCTGTGTCTGAATATTCTTTTTTGCCAGGGGCTGTGCTTATGGCATTTTCGTATATAGGAACAGTTCATTAGTTCGAAGAGCCATTATTCTGTTAACTTGTCCAATCGATTTAAGTTATTCTAGATTCCTCTTTCTTTGGTTTCATCGTATCGCTCATGTTTAAGTAGATGGTGTTTTGCTTCACACTGAGTAGTTTGACCAGTCACACTGCATCTGGGACAGACACTTTACATTTCCTTTAAAATATGAAAACATTAGAATCTACGCTACCATCTACAAATATTTTCGACGGGCTCCGATGTGGTCCATCACACTAGACTCCTTCCCTTCCTGAGTAATAGGCTGGAGGCACTGAATGGGCTGTCCCTGTTCTTTGCCAATAGTGTCAATGACTTCCTCATATTCCTGTGAAACCAGCGTGAGGTGCAGAATGAACTCTTATTTTATTGTGGCAATGTGCAGTGTCAGGTAGTGCTTTTACATGAATGTTACAGACACATTAACAGCACAAGCCTCAATGGAGTCTGGGTCTTGCTGCACATGGACACAGACCAGTTCAGAAGCTGACGGGGTCAAAACATTCTGACCATTGTAGAATCTTCAGTGACCATCCCCACTTCTGATCTTATGGTGGGGAAGGTGGGGGCGGGGAGAAATTGATAAAGCAGCTGAAGATGTTTGTGAAGAGGAAGCTACCCTGAGGATCTCCCACAGAGGTGACCCAGGATGGAGATGATGAACATCTTCCGTTGTGCCATGTTTGACTCCAAACACTGGAGAGTTTTCTCTGATTCCCATTAAGTCCAGTTTTGTTAAGCTCCTTGATGCCAGCGGAAGTTAACCACTGCCTTGATATCAGGGCCACTCATTTTTACCTGAACCCTTGTGTCAACTTCTTTGAGTGAGTGCTTTCTTCAAACAGATGGTATTGAATGTCAGGATTTCTCTTCTCAAGAGTGTTCGGGGAGCTAGATGACCGAAAGTATTTGAAGAGGAGGTTGATGGATATTGACCTGTCACAGAGTTGAGGGCTATGGAAAATTGGATATGAAAGAGGATTTAAGCCCAAGAACAGATCAGTCGTAACCTTAGTGAAGGGCAAGGCAGGCTTGGGGGAGAACGACCTGCCCCTGTTTCTAATATTCACACATTCTGTTATTGAAAAGTTAGTGGGTGTTATTTTCATGAATGTTCTGTTATTGAATGTTGCAGTCAGGGAGACCAGAGGATTTTGTGAGCCATTGATTGGTGAGGTATGTGGGCTGTCTTTACAGTGAATTTGAGTCTACAATATGACCAACAAATGAAGAACAAGTTGCAGACAGGAGAAACTCTGTAAAGAGAGATGAGGGGCCATTTCATACCCAGCCTGGGCTTTCCAATTACATTTCCCAAATCACCTTAAAGTGTGTGTGATAGTCTTGAAGGGCTGAATGATCTCCTCTATTTCTGTGCACCAGTTTATAGCAGTAAGTAGCCTCCCACTGCTCCTGTCTAACAGGTTTGATGTGCAGAATGGAACACAGGAACATGGGACTGAGGAGCAGGAGTGGGTCATTAGATACTTTAAGCCTTCTCCACCAGGCACTAAGATTGTGGCTGATCAGGTTGTGGACTCAGCCCTTCTTTATTGTCTGTATCCCATTATCCGTGACTCACTTCCCTGTCAAATATTTAACTAAAACAGCTTTCAATCTATGCGAACATAGAGGCTCGTTAAACTTTCAGTGAAGAGAATTCCCACTTGAAAGGTTCTTTTAGAATTTTTCGTCATCCTTCTTATAGAATCAGAGAGTCATGCAGAACGGAAACAGACACGTTAGTCCAATCTGTTCACTCCGATCAGATATCAAATCTGATCTAGTCCCAATTGCCAGCATTAGGCCAATATCCCTCCTCTCAGATACTTTTTAAATGTGCAATTGTAACCAACTTCACCACTTACTCTGACAGCACTTTCTGGACACACACCACTCTCTGTGTGAAACATTTACCCTAAGGTCCCTACTAAATCATTCGCCCTCTCGCCTTCAACCTATGCCCTCTTGTTCTGGGCTGTCCTATCCTGGGAAACAGAAAGTGCCTGTTCAGAATATACATGCCCGTGATAGTTTTATATACCAATATAATGTCACCCTTCTGCCTCTGACAGTCCAGGGAGAAACAACTCAACCTAATCAATTTCTCCCTAAAGCTCAAACCCTTCAGTCCTGGAACATCCGTGTCAATCTTTTCTGCAGACCAACAAGTTGTATGCAGTATTCTTAAAGTGGCCGCACCAACATCCTGTACAGATGCAACTCCTATATTCAATGCTCTGACTGATTAAGGCAAAAGTGCCAAATGTATTCTGTCTACCTGCAACTCCACTTTCAAGGAACAATGTACCTGCAGCCCTCGGTCCCTTTGATCTACAACACTCCCCAGCACCTTAGCATATGTGCATAATTTCTGCCATGATTTGCCTTCCCAAAATGCAAAACCTCATGTTTATCTAAATTAAACGTCATCTCTCACTCCTTGCACCATTGTCCCATCTAATTGTGGTCTCGTTGTACTCTGAAATAATCTACTACACCACCTTTCTGATGTCATCTGTAACCTTACTAACTATTGCCCCGATATTCACATCCAGATCCCTGACATAAATGATGAAATACAGTGAACTCAGTACTGATTCTTACAGCACAGTGCTGCTCACAAGCCTCCAGTCTGAAAAATACGCCTCTTCTTTCAAGCCAATTATGATGAGCTTTCTCTGTATCCCATGTGACCGAACCTTACTCATCTGCCTACCAATCGGAATGTTATGTACACCTTCCTTGAGGTCCATATGGACAATGGCTACCAAACTGCCTTCATCAATCTTCTTTGTCACCTCTTCATAAACTTCAACCAAATTAATGAGACCTGATTTCCCATGCAGAAAGACACGTTGCCTACCCCGATCAGCCCTTACCTTCCCAAATGTATGTAAATCCACTCCCTCAGAATCGCCTCTCACAACTTACCACCACTGCCATCAGGCTCACGGGTCTATAGTTCCCCGGCCTTTGGGTCACTGTTCCTTTTCTAGTCCCATTCCTCCACTGCTCACAACAAATGTTAAATATAACCAGATTGGTGATGTGGCCGATGATATCGGTCTCTGACTGGGTCAGGGTCAGTTTTCGGAACATGTCAGACTAGTTTCTTTAATCTGCTAAAATAGCACGTTTATAATCCAGAGCAATTTGACTCAAACAATTATGGAAAGATGAATGGCAAAGTGTTTGGGTATTGCAAATATATAATCAATAATTCTCTTTTTAAAACACTGAGACACACACACACACACACACACACACACACACACACACACACACACACACACACACACACACACACACAAAACGATAAACAAAATCTCTGCAATTTTAACTTGAAAGAACATTGTCTAAATCTTAGAGTAACTCACGACAAAAGTAAAAACTGAGAGTTGGCCAAAATGTTATTCTGCTTCTGAAGATATTCTACTCACACAGCTGCTAGCAATGGGATTTCATCCTGGAACAGTTGGATTTGGCTGAATTCACTGAGCATGTGGCAGGGAGGAGATTCCAATGGATTCTGGTCAGTGATCGGCCAAAGAGTAGCATGGTGGCTCAATGGTTAGCACCACTGCCTCATAGCATCAGGGACCCGGGTTTGATTCTAAACTTGGACGACTGTCTGTGTGGAGTTTGTACATTCTCCCCTTGTCTGTGTGAGCTTCTAATGGGTGTTCCAGTTTTCCTCCACAGTCCAAAGCTGGAGATTGGCTTTGCTAAATGGTCCATAATGTTCAGGGATTTCTAGGTAAGGTGCATTCGTCATGGGTAAATATAGGGGAACGGTTGGGAAGGTTACTCTTTGGAAGGTTGGTATGGAGTTATTGGGCCAAAGGGCATGTTTCCACACTGCAGGGATTCTATAAAAATAAGAATGGTAACGATGACTGTAGAGTTGTTTTTTTTTAGCTCGCACACATTGCTGTGATGAGGAACAATGAAGGAGAGAGTGCAATAGGCCATTCCTTCTCAGGACGGTTACATTTAGGGCGGCACGGTGGTACAGTGGTTAGCACTGCTGCCTCACAGCGCCAGCGACCCGCGTTCAATTCCCGCCTCAAGCGGGAACTGTGTGGAGTTTGCACGTTCTCCCCGTTTCTGCGTGGTTTTCCTCCGGGTGCTCCGGTTTCCTCCCACAGTTCAAAGATGTGCAGGTCAGGTGAATTGGCCATGCTAAATTGCTCGTAGTGTGAGGTAAGGGGAAGATGTCGGGGTATGGGTGGGTTGCGCTTCGGCGGGGCGGTGTGGACTTGTTGGGCCGAAGGGCCTGTTTCCACACTGTAAGTAAACTAATCAAATTTTCTGCCTCTCTGAGCTGAATCACACAGTAATGTCATCCTCTCCCAAACTGGACCATGTGAGGTCCCTTGTACATTGTCCACACTATGTCTCCATCACATTCCCCGTTCCAAGTAAGTGCATCATTGCTGCTGTCATACACAGAGCCATACCCTTAGCAGAAAATGGTCTCGGTCGCTTTGAAGATATGTTTATATGTTGCTGCGGCATTAAAAACTAAAATGTTTAATGTATTCAGTATACCTGTGTTAAGAAGAATGCATTTTTTAGCGAAATACAGAAATTCCTGGAAAAGCTCGGCAGGTCTGTCAGCATCCAGATGCCTTTTACATGCTGTAGTTGTACCAGCCTCCATCACTTCCTCTGGCAGGTCGTTCCAGACGTACACCACCCTCTGCATGAAAAGATGCTCCTTAGGCCTCTTCAAAACCCTGCCCTCTCACTTTTAACCAATGACCTCTAGTTTTTCACACCCCTAACCTGAGGAAAAACCCTGATTACTCACCCTATCCATGGCTATTCTGATTTTATAAACCGCTACTGCTGCGAAATGTCACTCCAATCAACACGAATTGCTGGACTTTCAGTCATAGAACATAGAACATAGAACAATACAGCACAGAACAGGCCCTTCGGCCCACGATGTTGTGCCGAACTTCTATCCTAGATTAAGCACCCATCCATGTACCTATCCAAATGCCGCTTAAAGGTCGCCAATGAATCTGACTCTACCACTCCCTCGGGCAGCGCATTCCATGCCCCCACCACTCTCTGGGTAAAGAACCCACCCCTGACATCTCCCCTATACCTTCCACCCTTCACCTTAAATTTATGTCCCCTTGTAACACTCTGTTGTACCCGGGGAAAAAGTTTCTGACTGTCTACTCTATCTATTCCTCTGATCATCTTATAAACCTCTATCAAGTCACCCCTCATCCTTCGCCGTTCCAACGAGAAAAGTCCGAGAACTCTCAACCTATCCTCGTACGACCTACTCTCCATTCCAGGCAACATCCTGGTAAATCTTCTCTGCACCCTCTCCAAAGCTTCCACATCTTTCCTAAAGTGAGGCGACCAGAACTGCACACAGTACTCCAAATGTGGCCTAACCAAAGTCCTGTACAGCTGCAACATCACCTCACGACTCTTGAATTCAATCCCTCTGCTAATGAACGATAATACTCCATAGGCCTTCTTACAAACTCTATCCACCTGAGTGGCAACCTTCAAAGATCTATGTACGTAGACCCCAAGATCCCTCTGTTCCTCCACCTGACCAAGAACCCTACCATTAACCCTGTATTCCGCATTCTTATTTGTTCTTCCAAAATGGACAACCTCACACTTGGCAGGTTTGAACTCCATCTGCCACGCCTCAGCCCCGCTCAGTATCATATCTATGTCCCTCTGCAGCCGACAACAGCCCTCCGCACTGTCCACAACTCCACCTATCTTTGTATCATCTGCAAATTTACTGACCCACCCTTCGACTCCCTCATCTAAGTCATTAATAAAAATTACAAACAGCAGAGGACCCAGAACTGATCCCTGCGGAACTCCACTTGTAACTGGACTCCATGCTGAATATTTACCATCTACCACCACTCTCTGACTTCGACCGGTTAGCCAGTTTTCTATCCAATGGGCCAGATTTCCCTCTATCCCATGCCTCCTGACTTTCCACATAAGCCGACCATGGGGAACCTTATCAAATGCCTTACTAAAATCCATGTACACTACATCCACTGCTCTACCCTCATCCACATGCTTGGTCACCTCCTCGAAGAATTCAATAAGACTTGTAAGGCAAGACCTACCCTTCACAAATCCGTGCTGGCTGTCCCTCATCAAGCAGTGTCTTTCCAGATACTCGTAAATCCTATCCCTCAGTACCCTTTCCATTACTTTGCCTACCACAGAAGTAAGACTAACTGGCCTGTAATTCCCGGGGTTATCCCTATTCCCTTTTTTGAACAGGGGCACAACATTCGCTACTCTCCAGTCCCCTGGTACCACCCCAGTTGCCAGTGAAGACGAGAAGATCATTGCCAACGGTACTGCAATTTCCTCTCTTGCTTCCCACATAATCCTAGGATATATCCCGTCAGGCCCGGGGGACTTGTCTATCCTCAAGTTGTTCAAAATGTCCAACACATCTTCCTTCCTAACAGGTATCTCTTCTAGCTTATCAGTCCGTTTCACACTCTCCTCTTCAACAATACGGTCCCTCTCGTTCGTAAATACTGAATAGAAGTACTTGTTCAAGACCTCTCCTATCTCTTCCGACTCAATACACAGTCTCCCACCACTGTCCTTGATCGGACCTACCCTCGTTCTCGTCATTCTCAGGTTTCTCACATACGCATAGAATGCCTTGGGGTTATCCTTGATCCTATCCGCCAGGGATTTTTCATTCCCTCTCTTAGCTCTCCTAATCCCTTTCTTCAGGTCCCTTCTGGCTATCCTGTATCCCTCCACTGCTCTGTCTGAACCTTGTTTCCTCAACCTTATGTAAGCCTCCTTCTTCCTCTTTACTAGACATTCAACCTCCCTCGTCAACCAAGGCTCCCTCACACGACCATTTCTTTCCTGCCTGATCGGTACATACATATCAAGGACACGTCGTATCTGCTCCTTGAAAAAGTCCCACATTTCCACCACATCCTTCCCTGACAGCCTATGCTCCCAACGTATGCTCCTCAAATCCTGTCTTACAGTATCGTAATTTCCCTTCCCCCAATTGTAAAAACTTCCTTGTTGTGCGCACCTATCTCTCTCCATAACCAAGGTGAAAGTCACAGAATTGTGGTCGCCATCACCAAAATGTTCACCCACTAACAAGCCCACCACTTGTCCCGGTTCGTTACCGAGTACCAAATCCAATATGGCCTCCCCTCTGGTTGGACAATCTACATACTGCGTTAGAAAAGCTTCCTGGACACACTGCACAAACACCGCCCCATCCAATCTACTTGATCTAAAGAGCTTCCAATCAATATTTGGGATGTTGAAGTCGCCCATGACTACGACCCTGTGGCTTCTGCACCTTTCCAAAATCTGTTTCCCAATCTGTTTCTCCACATCTCTGCTGCTATTGGGGGGCCTATAATAAACACTCAACAAGGTGACTGCACCTTTCCTATTTCTGACTTCAGCCCATACTACCTCCAGAGGCAGATCCCCCTCAAACTTCCTTTCTGCAGCCGTTATACCATTTCTAATTAGCAATGCCACCCCCCCTCCTTTTTTACCACCCTCCCTAATCTTACTGAAAAATCTGTAACCAGGAACCTCCAACAGCCATTCCTGTCCCTCATCTATCCATGTTTCCGTGATGGCCACAACATCGTAGTCCCAGGTACCGATCCACGCCTTAAGTTCACCCACCTTATTTCTGATACTCCTTGCATTGAAGTATACGCACTTGAGCCCATCTCTGTGTCCGCAAGTAGTCCCTGTCAGTGCTACCTTCTCCACAGCCTCCCTACAGTCTTGGACATCCTGACACACAGCTAGCTGACTTGCTGGACTACAAGTCCGGATCCCATCCCCCTGCCAAATTAGTTTAAACCCCCCCCGAAGAGTGCTAGCAAACCTACCCCCCAGGATATTGGTGCCCTTCTGGTTCAGATGCAACCCGTCCTGTTTATACAGGTCCCACCTTCCCCAGAATGCAGTCCAATTGTCCAAATATCTGAAGCCCTCCCTCCTACACCATCCTTGCAGCCACGTGTTCAACTGCACTCTCTCCCTATTCTTTGCCTCTCTGTCACGTGGCACCGGCAACAACCCAGAGATGACGACTCTGTCTGTCCGAGCTTTTAGCTTCCAGCCTAACTCCTTGAGCTCTTGAATGACCTCCCCACCCCTCTTCCTACCTATGTCGTTGGTGCCAATGTGTACCACGACTTCTGGCTGCACACCCTCCCCCTTAAGGATTCTGAAGACACGGTCCGAGACGTCTCGGACCCTAGCACCTGGGAGGCAACAAACCATCCGAGAGTCTCGCCCATGTCCACAGAACCGCCTGTCCGTCCCTCTAACTAGAGAGTCCCCTATAACTAGCGCTCTCCTCTTCTCCCCCTTTCCCTTCTGAATCTCAGAGCCACAGACCCCTTCACTGCAGCTTACACCTGCAAGGCTGTCCCCCCAAACAGTTTCCAAAGCTGCATACTTATTTTTTAGGGGAACGACCACAGGGGAACCCTGCACTGCCTGTTTCTTCCCCTTCCCACCTCTAACTGTTACCCAGCTACCTCTGTTCTCTGGCGTAACTATGTCCCTGTAGCTTCTATCGATCACCCTCTCAGCCTCTCGAATAATCCTCAGCTCATCCAACTCCAGTTCCAGTTCCAGTTCCCTAACTCGTTCGGTGAGGATCAGGATCTGACTGCATTTCCTGCACACGAAGTCGGCAGGAGTATCGGTGGTCACCCCTACCTCAAACATCCTGCAGGAGGAACATTCCACCGCCTGCGCTGCCATGACTGTACACTGTCTCCAAAAACAAGAACACTGAGTCAATAACCTGGGGTCTAGAACACACCCACTCAAATACTAATCACTTACCTTCCCGCCCAGCTATGCGCTCCAACCTCACTTCCGCTGCCCGCTACAGGTAAGTAATTTTGAAACAAACTGTCTTACCTTAGCTGTCGTCTCCTGGGTTCGTTTTTCCTCGGCCGCTGCTCCCACTCAAAATTCCCACTCATCCTGGGCCTAAATTCTGAAATTCAATAGTGACACCTCTTCCTTCTCCATCAGGTCACAATTCTAAATCCATTTTAATCAGTTTGTTTGATGTATCCTGAGACACTTCTGTGGGATTTACACCTAGACCTTTGTGCCCGGAGGTAGGGACACTAGCATCACTTGGCAAAACCCAGAAAGGTGTAACATTATTCTCCTGTGTGTTTGTTCATCAGCCTGTTCTGACATGATGTGACATACCTCTGCAACAGGCAGGACTTGAATCCAGGCCTTCTAGTTCAGAGCGAGGAACACTACCATACAAGTTCAGGTACAGGAATAAAATGCAGAGGTCGGGCTCAGAGGCAGGGACACTACCCACTACACTACCATACCCAAATTTTCGGTCATATTTTAAGTAACAGCGTCCAGCTTTGAATGGATTTATTATAATCAGGTTACTATTATTGAATTACACAAAACACTTTGTGTTGTTAAACGAATGCAAGGTATTTGGCTTAACTGTAGGATGTTGAGTACACGTGCTGTGCCATCAAAATTAACTATGAACAGCTTTAATCGCTATTATCTATAGTCTGCAATATTAGGGAAAGAAATCCTGCAGACACACTCTGCACAATGAAGGGTCTTGAATAGACAGAGACAGAGAAAGACCATAATTCTGGCCCCAAAATACGGATCAGTATTCCCCACCTCTCATGTGTGACTGCCCTCTTCCTCAAACCATGAAATGATACAAGGCAGCTGATTACTGTCCAGCCTCTCCTCCCCACTGACTGTGTCTCCAATCAGTCCTGCATTTCCCTAACAACACAAGGCAACCCAAGCTCAGGGTCTTTGTGAAAATCAAGGCCAGAGTCAAGGCATCCTGCAGAGGGGAAGGAATTTTAAAAATAAACGGTGAAGGTGAGTAGGTAATATCACTCACTGGGTTGAAGAGTGGTTTTGGAGTTTAGTTTGGATTAATGTGAGGTATTGGATTTGGTAAATAAAACAAGAGTGATATATCTATACAATTGAAAGTAGGGCCTTTGGTAGTGTTGTAGAACAAAGACCGAGGCCGTCAGGTATAGTCAGTTAAAATTTGCATCTCATACAGATAGTGTGGTTAAAAAGGTCCATCACCGTCACCATGACCCCCTCACACTCACTCCATCACAATCACCTTGACTCCCTCACATTCACTCCATCAGTGTCACCCTGACCCCCTCACACTCACTCCATCAGTGTCACCCTGAAACCCTCCCACTCACTCCATCACCATCAACCTGACCCCCTCCCACTCACTCCATCACCGTCACCCTGAGCCCCTCCCACTCACTCCATCACTGTCTCCCGTAACCCCTCACACTCATGCAAACCCAGTCACACTGCACCCTCACACTCACTTGGTCAACATCACCCTGATTCCCTCACACTCACTCCATCAACGTCTCCCTGACCCCCTCACACTCATACCACCTCTGTCACACTGACCACCCACACTCACTCCATCACCGTCACCCTTACCCCCTCACACTCGCTGCGTCACCGTCACCCTGACCCCCTCACACTCACTCTGTCACCGTCACCATGACCCACTTACAATCACTCCATCACCGTCACCCTGACCATCTCACACTCACTCCATCACCGTCACCCTGACCATCTCACACTCACTCCATCACCGTCTCCCTGAACCCATCAGACTCACTCCATCACCTTCACACTTACCCCTTCACATTCACTCCGCCAACGTCACAATGACACCCTCACACTCACTCCATCACTCTTACCCTGTCCCCTTACACTCACTCCATCACCGTCACCCTGACCCATTCACACTCACTCTATCACCATCACCCTCACCCATTCACACTCACTTCATCACCGTCACTCTGATCACCTCACACTCACTCCATCACCGTCACCCTGAACCCCTCACACTCACTCCATCACCCTCACCCTGATCCCCTCACACTCACTCCATCTCTGTCACACTGACCCCATCAAACTCACTCTGTCAACGTCACACTGCCACCCTCACACTCACTCCATCACCCTCACCCTGACTCAATCATACTCTCTCCATCTCCATCATCCTAACCCCCTCACATTCACTCCATCAGTCTCACCCTGGCCCCCTCACCCTCACTCCATTACCTTCGCACTGACCCCCACACACTCACTCCATCACTGTCTCCCTAACCTCCTCACACTTACTCCATCACCGTCACCCTGACCCCCTCACACTCACTCCATCACCGTCACCCTGATCGCCACACACTCACTCCATCACAGTCACCCTGACTCCCTCACAATTACTCCATCACGGTAACCCTCACACTCATTCACTCACTCACAGTCACCCTGGCCCTCTCACACTCACTTTACACCATCACCCTGTCCCCCTCACAGTCACTCCGTCACCAACACTCTGACCCCCCTCACACTCGCTACATCACACAATGCCCCTCACATCTTCCACCGTCACTCTCACTCAGACACACTCCACCGCCATCACACACATTGCCCCCATGACCCCCACCATCTTGCTCACACCCACACTCCACCATCATCACACACACTGCCCCACACCACCCTCACCGTCACGCTCACATTCACACACTCAACCACCATCACACACACTGCCCCACACCACCCTTACCGTCACGCTCACACCCACACACTCCATCACCATCACACACACTGCCACACACCACCCTCATCGTCATACTCACCCTCACACAATCCACAACCATCACACATGCTACCCCACACCACCCCTACCATCACACGTCATCCCACAAACTCTACAACCATCACACACACTGCCCTACACCATCCCCACCCTTACGCTCAGAACCACACACTCCACCACAATCACACACACTGCCCCACCATCACGCTCACACCAACACACTGCACCACACTCACACACACTGCTTCACAGCACCCTCACCATCACATTCCCACGCACTCCACCACCATCACACACACTGCCCCATACCACCCCCACCGTCACACGCACCCCCACACACTCCACGACCCTCACACACACTACCCCACACCACCCTCACCATCATACTCACCCACACACAATCCACAACCATGACACATGCCGCCAAACACTACCCTCACCATCACGCTCACCCCAACACACTCCACCACACTCACATTCACTGCCCCACACCAGTCCCACCGTCATGCTCAACACCACAAACTCCACCACACTCACACACTCTGCCCCACACAACCGTCACTGTCACGCTAACCCCCACAAACTCCCCTACAGTCATGTTCACTCCCCTGCATACTCGCACACCTTTACACACCCTCTACCACACATAACCCCACTGTCATGCACACTCATCCTGCACAAAGCCTAACCATCAGACTCACTCAAGCTCACTCTCCCTCACTCTATCCCTCACTCCCCCACACACAGCCCCACCCTGACTCTGAGAGCCCGTGCACTGCCCCACCATAATGCTCACTCTCCTGCACACTTTCATTGTCCCGTTCACTCCCCTGCAAACGCCCCCATCATCACTCTCACTTCCCCACACTCTCTCCCACCATCACGCTCTCTCCCCCACACATTCCCCCACCATCAGGCTCACTCCTTCACACACTCTCCCAGCATCACACTCACACACCCACGCAGCCTCCCACCATTGCACTCCTCACACACCTTAAACTGAGCTCCTGCCTGTGAACACCGACCTAGTTGATCCCCCCTAAATGGCCTTTAACCCCATCCCCATTCTATTCCCTGAGTAACAGATGGTATGTCCCACACAATGTGTTCTATTTGTGATATCCTGTTGCACCTGTCTCAGCAACAGAATAAGGTGCCAATCCACCTGTTACCCCCTAGTAACGACTCATGTTCTCACTCCCACTATGTCCCTGAGCAATGGCGTTCGGCCCAACCTCCATACTGTTGCCCTGGCAATGGCCTGATATTCGTCCCAATCTCTGTTCCCTAACATCGACCTGAAAATCGACAACCCTCTTGAGGAAGTTAGTAACATTGGGAGGTTATGATCGCAAGCTGGAGTGAGAGTGAATGAGATTGGGGAAGGCAACGACAGTGGAATTGAGTGTGTAAATGGGAAAATGAGGGAGAAATGGCAGTGCGGTGTGAAAGTGGGAGGGATATATGGAGGGAGAGGGACAAAGGGAGCAAGGTGAAATCTGCTGAGAGCCAAGTTGGAGTGGGAGACCCAGAGGTGAAAGTAAGGACAGAGGGAGTTAAACCCGGCTCCTGAGCTCAGGGCACGGTGCCCTCCCTTCCGTGAGGACCAGGACTTGGGGCTGAGTCTGTCTCTCTTCAGCTCAGCTTCTCCAACACAAAGACACGCAACAACATCGGTCAGTCTGCTGCTTGGCACGCTTTAATGAACATTTTTATTGTTTACAAATGGCAGTGATGGATACAGTCAGTGGGTTGGTGCCTTTTCTCACTGGCCCCTGAGTTGTGAGAAACATTGAAATGTGTCCAGGTAACCCCCCTGTGGGATAAAGATGGACAAACCTGCGCGATCCTCAGTCTGTTACCATAGTGACAGGCTGCTCCATCGCTTAAACACTGAACTGAAATGAGAAAATCCCGGATCGATTGGTTAATGAGGGAATTTGATGGATGGATGGATTGGGGTTAAAGGATATTTCAGCACATTATTCAGCTGCTGCCTGAACATAGTCTGGGTCACGGCATAAATCGCGGTGTTTGTGCAGCAACTGAGGAGCTGCAACATGAAGCCCAATTCCTGCACAAAGGCATCGAGATACACAGACTGATACCCAATCCAATACATCCGGCTCCATATAGAATACAGCATTAACGTTGACCATAACAGGATGAAATTGGCCGAGATCACAAACAGTAAAATGATGGATTTTTTTCGGTTTCTCATTTCAGTGTCAGACTGAGGGTCCCCATTGGTGTGAGCGCGGAGTCTCCTGCGGGCTCTGCTGGTCACTAAAATGTGTCTGACGGTGAGAACATTGAGCAGCATAATCAGGAGAAATGGGACACACGGGGTTAGAATGTTGTGGACGGACTTGATTGTGGCCCAGACACTGGAGTAAAAAACAGCGTATTTTATATCACAAAACCAGGGGAGGTTCCCCAGCCGATACTGAGCCGTGAGCATAAAATACCAGGGAATGTTCTTTAAACAGCTCAGCACAGTCACTGCTCCCAGAACCACAGCTGCCGTTTTCTCACTGCAATATTTATTTTTCAGCTTCTGGCAATAAATGGCCACAAACCGATCAAAGGTGAAAGTGACGGTGAACCAGACAGAGCAGTCAGTAGCTGCATACACCAGGACGGCGTGGATATTACACACGGGGAAGGAGTAACTCAGGATATAAAACTGTTCCCAATAAACAATGGGAATGTGTCTCAGTATCAGGTCGAGGATAATGACGAGGAGATCCGCCGCTGCCATGGCCCCCAGGTAACGTCTGACACATGGAGACAATCCACAATCTTTATAAAGCAGGACGTAGATGGTCACTACGTTAACTGTGAGGAAGGAAAACAAACCCATTATCCATCAGCCTGGAGGCAAAGGGACCCGTTTGATCGGGGACCCAGTGAGATTTACAAATGTGCCCCTGTATTCAGGGATTTATTAAAATAATTGGAGCTGGAATAACAAATGGGTAGGTTGAAATTAATGACAAAAAAGTGACATAAACCACAAGAAACACTCCCTCCCCAAACACACAGAATCGCATCCATAAGGACAAATGGTTTCTAGAACAATCCCTCACATTCGATCACTCGAGAGCAGACACAGGTCACTCCTTCCCAGTTCCTAATACGGAGGGTGGAAACGTTGCTGTCCTGAAGGATTCTCTCCCAGTTTCCTAAATACAAACGGGGTTTGCGAATTTCTGTATTTTGGTCTAAATTGGAGTTGATCCTGTGTAGTGAAGAAGTGTAAACGCAGGGAAAACGTATTCACACCTTTAACTGCCTGAGGGGCCTTCGGAACAGTGTCTCCTTCTCCCTGGAACAGGATCCCTTCCCTCGGGATCTTATTGTTTGTTCAATTCACTGATGTCCGGCCGTTCGCAATCAATGTCAGGGACAGAACGTTCTGGGGAATGACAGTTATGGAATGTCAGGGATAGAACGTTCAGGGAATGACAGTTATAGAATGTCAGGGACAGAATGTTCCAGGGAATGGCAGTGATAGAATGTCGGGGACAGAACTTTCCAGGGAATGTCAGTTATAGAATGTCAGGGGCAGAACTTTCGAGGGAATTGCAGTTATAGAATGTTTCGAACAGAGCGTTCCGGGGAACCCCTTGACCTGTCCATCACCTTTCCCCCCTACCCACCCCACCAACATGTGCATGGACACACTTTAACGTGAATAGGGTGAGAGACGGAAGGTTCAAACACAGGAATGGCAACTAAAGGCATTGCTAGATCAGCTGAAAGGGTTAGATATACTACATTCTCAATCCACCTCACAGAACCAGCCCAGACCCCATAAAGCCAGAGGAGATATCCGTTCACCGTGGAACACGGTATAGACACAGCCTATGTACTACTCAGTACAAACCAGCAATCTGTGCAGATTCATCCACTGCACTGGTCCATACAATCCAGCAATCTGGCCAGAGTTGAACACTGCACAGATCAGATCAGGACATTGATCTATGATCCCAGACCACATATCTGTCCAACACTGGGAGAAGTGCAGACCACCGCAGTGCATTGATCTATAAACCCGGATTAGATATCTTTACAGCACGGGGAGCTGTGCAGACCACAGCAGTGCATTGATCTATAAACCCGGATTAGATATCTGTCCAGCATCGGGAGAAGTGCAGTCCACAGCAGTGCATTGATCTATAACACCGGATTAGATATCTGTCCAACACCGGGCGAAGTGCAGACCACAGCAGTGCATTGATCTATAAACCCGGATTAGATATCTGTCCAGCACGGGGAACTGTGCAGACCACAGCAGGGCATTATCAATAAACCTCAACCAGATAGTCTGACCAGCACAGCGACCTGTGCAGTGGTCACCCGTGACTTAATCTGTAAACCAGGAGCAGTTACCCTCCCAATATGTAGGACTGTGTACCCACCCCAGTGCATTGATCTGTAAACCAGGAACAGTTACCCTCCCAGCATGTAAAACTGTGTACCCCACCCCAGTGCATTGATCAATAAACCAGGAGCAGTTACCCTCCCAGCATGTAGGACTGTGTATACGACCCCAGTGCATTGATCTGTAAACCAGGCACAGTTACCCTCCCAGCATGTAGGACTGTGTACCCCACCCTAGTGCATTGATCTGTAACACTGTGTTAGATCCCTGCCCAGTGTGGGTAAACTTGCAGCCCATGCTAGAAGTGAAAGGATGTGCAGCTCACATCCATTTCTAGCTCCATCTCTCCATTGTGCCCTGACAAGGGGTTGCTGTGGGTATGAACATCACTGCCCGAGAGAGACAGAGATGGAGGGGGAATCAGATTAAACAATAACAAATGGGAGGGGTGTGGGAAATAGAAAGACAGGGGGAGACTGAGACACAGTGTTATGGAAGGATGTGTTTCCAAGGTTTCTGAATGCAGAAATGAAAACATTTTAACAGCATCCTGTAACATAAGCCAGCGTTTCCAGGAATGGTATGTGAACATGATATTGGTGGGAGTTGAGATGATGCAGAGTTTTGGATGAGTATTTGTTCTGCAGCTTTGTATATGGGTGTAGGATTAGCAGAGTCTTTGATTCATTGGGCTAAATCTAACAATAATTTGTCTCAGTGCCATTTTCATTGAGTGTGACAGAGGGATTATCCACACTAGGCGGAGCTAGTTTCCTGGTACTATCTTATCGAACTCACCTCATTAACTACGCACCCCACCCCATGGTGTCTCTCTCATTTAATATCAGCCCGATTCTCCCACCCAATATGGCCCGGGTGCCGCTGGATATTCCATGATCCATGACACTGGCACCATCTTTAAAAGGCCATTGGGCACACGGTTGAGCTTTCTCTGTTAGGAGCTGCCCTGCACAGTTTACCCCGAGCATGGCAGATAAGGGGAAATGACACCACAATTTGTTGACAGGGGCACGGAGGGCCTGGTGAATGGGCTAGTACAGAGTGGGCCACAACACCGGAACCACCGACCATGGTCTGAGGTCACAACCCAGCTCAGTGCAGTATCTACGGTCTGAAGAAATGCCCAGCAATACAGGACAAGCATCAATAACCTTCCCACTCTGTCAGGATAAGGGTCACTGTATTCTCTCTGCTCCCTCACACTCACTGTATATCTGTTACAGCAGCGACCCCCGAACAAGTCTCATGGTCCACCACTCTCACTGCCGCATGCAGCACCTTCTCTCTCTCTCTCTCTCTCTCTCTCTGTCTCTCTCTGTATCTGTCTGTCTCTCTTTCTCTCTCCCTCCACTTTACACCCCACACACACATTAATAACACTGCATGGATACAACACTGTGTACTGACTCCCTCTGGACACCTCACCATGAACCTGTCCATACCTACACCAGCACTAACAGCAGGGCCCCACCCTCCCTCCCTCCCTCCCCTTCTCCCATTCCAGGAGAAACAGCCTGGAATAGGACAGTAATGGCCAAGCCGGGTGGTGGAGTGCCCGATATCCGTTCTCTCACCACCCTCCCCCCGCCATGTGGGGAGGAACCTGGCACGAGTCGGAGAGGACCGGGACGCCTCGTGTGGAGATTCTGAAACAACCACATCCAACCTACCGAGTATGGAGCAATGTTCAGTGAAGGGCAATTCTCACTTTAAACCCACTGGCAGCTCCGTTTCCCCCCGGCACAACTTAGAAGCCATGGCCCTGATGCCATCTCCCTTTTGTGTCGAGCTGGTACAAATGGAATCCCCACGATCTCGGTGGGCAGCAGGGTGGGCTCACAACACATCGTCTCCACCACCTCCCAGGAAGGGAGCATGGAGGCTTCCTCCTACACCTCCCTCTGTAAACAGCTCAGATACTGAAACTAATCTGTGATAGTTCCTGCTCTCCCCACTTGTCCTGACATCTTCAACAATCTGTGCTCATATGCATGCAGTGCCCTCTGTTCCTGCAGCCCCTTTATCATGGCACAGCCGGCTTTTAACTGCCGTTCATTGTCGTTCCTACCAAAGTGCATCACCATACACAGCTCTGCACAGAACCCCATCTGCCATAAACCTGAACACTACACCAACGTGTGATTGTCCTGTTACAGTTCCACACTGTCCTCCTTAGACTTCAGAGTTCTTCCAGGATCAATGCCATCTACAAACATTGAGATTGTCATAGCCTCACAGTCCCCATGAAACAGCTGAAATCTTGCCCCACACACACGAGTGTGAGCAAGTGAAATACTGCTATATTCCCACGGACAGAGTCGACATGCTGTCAATGAGCAACAAAAATCCTGACACATACGAGTCAGAGTAGATGGAATATTGACAAGCCACAGAGCAAGAGAAATCCGGATAGCTTCCGCTTATCTATATTCATCAGGGTATAATGTGATGAAGTTCAAAGCCTGTACTGTACCTTTAAGAGAGGGTGAATGCTGTTTTGAACTGACAGCTTACAAGCATCTGTGTATATGAGAGGATGGCAGACCCACAAACAGTATATTGCTGTAGAGCTGGATTCGGATAATAAGTGGTTAAGAGACAGAGTATCCCAGAGTTATGAATAGTTCATGTAAAATGTTCACTTTCCGCGTGAAAAAATAAATAGATGTTTTTATTTAAACAGTGGAATTTGGGAGTTCTCTGTCACTCATATTTTAACAGTTTGCGAGGCGAATTGAGCATTTTTTAATGTTTCATTTAAGTTACCAGATGAGCTTCACGCCATGTCCTAACAATTCCCGTGTGTGTATCTGTGTGTCTCTGTGAGGGGCAGGTCTGGCAGTCTCTGTGATGCTTAAAGTGATGCAATGCCACCCTCGGCGGGCCTCCACTTGCCACTGCATAGGCATTGGAAGAGGGTGAAAACCAACAGGGATTCATTCAGAGAGGGAGAGGGCAGCTGCTCAGAGCACCATCCAAACTGATGTCTAATTCATGGACAGATCTAAACGTCTTTTAAACGTTGTAATTGCACACACTTCCACCACTTCCTTTGGAAGTTCATTCCACACACAAGCCAGCTTTTGTCTAAAGTAATTACTTCTCATGAGTTTTTAGTAAATATTTTTCCTCGCACCTTAAAATATCCCTCAGTCTTGAACCCTCGATTCTAGGGAAAAGACATTGGCCCTTCAGCTTTTCTGTACCGCTCATGATTTCGAAAACCGCCGCAACGTCAAACCCTCAATCTCATACTCTCCAGTGAAAAAAAGTCACAGCCTATCCAGCCTCCCCTTATAGCTCACTCCCTCCATTCCCAGGAACATCCAGGTTAATCTCTTCTGAACACTCTCCAGCTTAATAATATCGAGGTCAATAATATCAAAGTGAATAGTCAAGATATTTTCTAAGGGTGGGTGAGACCAAATCTGGAGGACATAGTTTTAAAGTGAGTGGAGAAAAATTTACATGTGACCTCAGGGGCAACGTTTTTACACAAAGGGTGGTGTGAATATAGAAGGAGCTGGCAGGCTGATTAGACTGGACACAGTATTCCAGAAGAACCCTCACCAATGTCTGTGCACCCTCAACATGACGTCCAATTTTCGACATTGAAAGGTCTGACCAATGAAGACAAGTGTGCTAAACACCTCGTTAACCACACTATCTATATGAGATGCAAATTTTAATGAACTATACCTGACGGCCGAGGTCTCTGTTCTACAACACTGCCAAAGGCCCTACTTTTAATTGTACAGCTCCTGCTCTTGTTTGATTTACCAAATCCAATACCTCACATTAATCCAAATTAAACTCCATCTGCCACCCGTCATCTCATTGTGTGATATTGCTGCCTCTTCACTCTCCATCTTCAATTTTACAATACCTTCACCCTCTCCAGGAGGCCTGCACATGCCGGCCTTGATTTTTACAAAGACCCTGAGCTTAGTTGCCTTGTCTGGTTCGGTGGAGGAGGGACAGATTGCTGACACAGTCAGTGGGGAGGAGAAGCTGGACAGTAATCAGCGGCCTGGTATATTTTCATGGTTTTAGGAAGAGGTCAGTCACACAGGTTATAGGTGCTTTGGGGCCAGAAATTATGGTCCTTCTTTGTCTTTAGTATTTTGTAATAAATATCGATTTGAGAACCGTCATTCTGCAGAGTGTGTCTGCAGGATTTATTTCCCTAATGTTGCAGACTGCAGATAATAGCAGTTAACGATGTTTATGGTTCATCTCGACGGCACAGTACGTGAACAATCCAACAATTGAGACAAATACCTTGCATTTGTTTAACAATGAAAAATATTTTGTGTAGTTCAGTAATGTGAACCAGATTTTATGAAATCCCATACCAAGCTGAAAGCTGGCATGTAAAATGTGACCCAAAGTCTGGGAATAGGTTAGATCTTGTGGCATGGGTAGTACCTGTGCCTCTGAGCCAGAACCCTGGATTCTATTCCAAATCCTAAACCTCTGTGGTAGTGTCCCTAGGTCTGGACTAAACGGTCTGGATTCAAGTCCTGCCTGTTGTGGAGGTGTGTTACATTGTGTCAGAACAGGCTGATGAACAGACACACAGAGGAATCATGTTACAGCTTTAGGGACTATTGCTAAGTGGTGCTCGTGTCTCTATCTCCAGGCACAAAGTTTCAGGTACAAATCTCACAGAGATGTTTCATAATACGTCTAGACAGACTGATGAAAATGATGTTAGAATTGTGTCTTGATGGAGAAGGAAGAGGTGTCAGTATTGAATTTCAGAATTGAGGCCCAGGGAAGACTGAGAGCACAGCCATTTGTGTTGGTTGGAATCACATTTCGCAGCATTAGCCGTTTATAAAATCATACCAGCCATGGATAGGGTGCATAGTCAAGGTTTCTTCCCAGCGTAGTGGCATCCATACGTACAGGCCATTGGTTGAAAGAGAGGGGGAAGATTTGGAAGCGGCACCATTTCACGCAGAGGAATGAGCTATCAGAGAAAGTGATGGAGACTGGTCCAATTACAATATTTGAAAGGCATTTGGATGCCGACAGACCTGCTGAGTTTTTGCAGCAATTTCTGCATTTGTTAAAAAATAAGAAGCCTTCATTTTAGCACAGGTACTCTGAATGCATAAACATTTAAACATTTTTAAATGGTGCAAGCACATGTAAATACATTTCACATTGATTATTTTCTGCTCAGAAAAAGCAGCAACAATATACCTACATGGAGCAGGCACTCGAATGTAGTCGTAGTTTGGACAATGTTCAATGAAACCTCACATGGTCCAGTTTGTGCCAGGATGATATCATTGTGTGACTCAACTCAGACAGGAAGAAAATATGATCTGCCCGAGATGGAGTGGCCTATACTGGACGTAGTCTCCATTTTTGTTTCTCATCACAGCAATCTGTGCAAGCTAAAAGAAAGTGTGCATGAAAAGTCTGAATGGTCGCAGTCTGTTTCCCAAGATAAGGAGTTCAAAACAAGATGGCTGAGGTTGAAGACAAGAGGGGAATAATTTAGAAGGAACCATAGGGGCAAATGTTTCACGTAGAGAGTGATGTGTGCATTGAAAATGCTGTCAGACGAAGTGGTGAAGGCTGTACAATTGAACATTTAAAAAGTGTCTAAGACGAGGGATACTGGCCACATGCTGGCAAATGGGACAAGATCAGCTTTGGTTATTTGGTCCGAGTGGACAGATTGGAGTAAGGGGTCTGTTTCCATACTGCACGGCTCTCTGATTCTGTAAGAGGCATGAGGAGAAATTCAGAAACACCTTTCAAGTCAGAATTCTCTTCACTGGAAGTTTATGGTGCCTCTATGTCCACATTGATTCAAGGCTGAGTTAGTTAAACACTTGACAGGGGATTGTGCCACGGATAATGGGATACAGACAGGAAAGTAGGGCTGAGACCACAACCTGATCAGCTACAATTTTGGTCCCTGGTGGGGAAGGCTCTAAGTATCTAGTGACCTACTCCTGCTCCTCAGTCCCATGCTTCTGGGTTCCATTCAGCCCTTCAAACCTGTTAGACAGGAGCAGTTGGAGGCTACTTACTGCTATCATCTGGTGCAAAGAAAGGGAAGATCATTCAGCCCCTCAGTATTGTCACACACAGTTTGAGGTGATTTAGGAAATGTAATTTGAAAACCCATGCTGGGTATGAAAGAGGCCCCTCATCTCTTTTTACAGAGCTTCCTCTCTCAGCAAATTGTGCTTCATCTGTTGGACATGTTGTAGACCCAGATTAACTTTGAAAGCAGTCCCCATACCTCACCCAGAGATGGCTCACATCGCAACATTCAATAACCACCCTTCCAGTAAAATAACACCCACTAACCTTCCAATAATAGAATGTGAGAACATCAGAAACAGGGGCAGGACGCTCATCCCCCTCGAGCCTGCCTTGCCCTTCACTAAGATCATGGCTGATCTGCTCTATTTCTGACATCCTCTTCAATGTCCAAAACTTCATAGCCCTTAACTCTCTGTCAGGTCAAATCCATCTACGCCTTCTTTAAATACTTTGTCATCTAGCTCTCCTAACATGATGGAAAAGCGGATTGCTGACATTCAATACCCTCTGTTTGAAAGAAGCACTCCCTGCTCCGATACCATGACCTGTTGATATGAGCATATGATGTGAACACAAAATTTCAGATAACAGTGACTGGCCCTGATATCAAGGCAGTGCTTGACTGAGGATGACGTCAAGGAGTTAAACAAAATTTGAATTTGTTTGGGAATTAGCGTATACTCCCCATTGGTTGGAGTCAATCACAGGAAAATGGAAGGTATTTGTGATGTGTGGATGTCCATTATCTCAGTCCCAGGACATCTCTGTGGGAGGTCCTCAGGTTAGCTTCCTCTTCACAAACATCTTCAGCTGCTTCATCAAAGTCGTTCCCCCATTATAAGATCAGAAGAGGGATATTCCTTGAAGATTATCCAATTTTTCACAACAATGCATCTTCCCCCGTCAGCTCCTGAAGTAGTCTGTGTCCGTGTGCAACAAGATCTGGACAACATTCAGGCTTATGCTGTGAAAGTATATGTAGCAATCATGTAACAGTACTTTGAGATGCTGCTTAATTTCACAAAGAACAGAGGAAGTTATTCAGCATTTCAAGTTCACTTCACAGGAATATGAGGAAGCCATTGAAACTACTGAACAAGAAGAGGGATAGCCCATTCAGAACCTCCTGCCTATTACAAAGGAAACAAGGAGTCCAGTGTTATGGACCAGGCCAGAGCCCCTTCAAAATATTTTGAAGTTGTAGTTTAAATCCAACCATTATGTTACTCTAAAGGCAAATATAACAACTGGTTCAGATGTAATGTGATTGGTGAAACTACTCGTTGTTCAGCAAAACAGTTTATTTGAACACTATCATTAAAATATAATCAAAGAAAGAGGAAATTAGAAGAACAACACGATTCAAAAATTTAATAGAATAGCAGCTAGAATCCTATTACTAACTAATTGTACCAATATAGTCAGATCCCATAAACACAACCTCTTGGCAAAAAAGCAAATTCTCACATACAGTTCTCTAGGAGGGGGAAAAAAATTAGCATCCAGTAAAAAAGGTCAGAGACAGTAGCAGCCAGGGGATAGTCACTGAAGCTTATAACTCTGTGGGGACCCCAATAGTTTTTGACGTTACTGAGAAACCAAAAGCCAGAGATCCTAATCTGTGAGAGCTGGCCACACCCATTCAGGCTGCATTAAAATAAATACAAGGCGTTTTTAGCTGTTTTAACAGTGGCCTTAACTAACCATCTTGGGAATGATCGTTCAATCTGTCTCTTAAAAGAAACCAGGACAAAATAACATCTGAAAGCTGCAGCATCATCACACTTGTCAGCACAGCGAGCTGTTAAACAGGAACCAGGGGTAACCCAATCAGGCCCTTGGCCCTGTCCAATTGGACGAGGAAGAAGCCATTCAGCCCCTTGAGTCCATTATATTGGAACAAGAGGAGGCCATTCAGCCCCATGAGTCACTTACACTGGATCAGCAGAATGACATTCAGCCCCTTGAGTCAATGACACAGGAACAGGAGGACGTCATTCAGCCCCATGAGTCACACAGGGACAGCAGGAGGAGATGATTCAGCCACTAAACGCTCTTACACAGGGACAGAATGAGGTAATCAATGCTGATTCCTGATAAAAGCTTTTGCCCAAAACATCAATTCTCCAGACCCTCGGATGCTGCCCTTTCCAGCACAACACTTCCGACTCTGATTTCTAGCATCTGCAGTTCTTACTTGATTCTCCTAACTGATGCTCTAACATGATGAACAAGTGGAGGAGAGGCTGCACAGATAGACTGCTCCACGTTGTTCCAGGTAGCTCCGTTGCTTATGATACTCACGTGGGACGTTAACGTGTTTATTTTTGCAGTGAAGAGGAAAGCAAAATGCTTTGTGTGAAATCTCAAGGAGGCACCTTGCATCTCCGAGAAGACAGCATGGTCTTCTCTATGCAGGGCAGAAGCTGGTGGAAATGGCAACCTGCTTCAGATGGAAGGTAATGTGGCTGCTGTTGGGGATTGTGAACAATATGACGTTGAGTGCAGGCTCACACACTGACTGCTTATTAATGTGGGGAGAGTTAATTATGGCTTAGAAACAATTAGGAAAGCCATATTAGACTGATGAATGGACTCTCTAAGTTCACATAATGTTGATCTTGTTCATGTTGATCTTGTCTAGTGCACGTTCTATGCAGGGTCACCTGTATGCCTTACTCTGTACAAGTCTATTTTCACTGTATGATCTGTCTGGTCACGCTTATAATGATTTGCCTCCATTACTCATAAATAAAGTGTTTCCCTGTACTGATGTACACATGTCAATAAATCAAACCAATCAAACCTGGGTAAAGTATGGAATTTCTCACCCTATCAATGTCTCTTCTGGAAATAAGTAATCACAACCAAGCATCAAGTTTCAGTTTCAGTTTCACTATTCTCTCATAGCTCTACAGATTAAACACTCAGTTTCCTCCCTCACATTTCATTGTACAAACATCTGTGTTTGTGATAAGGAGATTATTCCTTGCAAAGGAGATCAAATCTGCAGATATTGCCCCAAAAACTCTCTTGGCAAGGATTCATAATTGTAGGAACTTGGCTTTGCATAGATTCTTGAATCAGTATACATAGAGAACAGTGGACGTACTCTGTATAAATTTCAGTAAGGCCTTTTATTAGGTTCCACATGATAGGCTGCTCTGGAAGATTCGATCACATTGAATGCAGAGGGACCATGCAAATTGGGTACTCAATTGGCTTGATGTCAGGAAGGATAGGTTAATAGTGGAAGGATACTTGTCGGATTGGAGGCGTGTAACTTCTTTATTCAATCTCTGGATGACGGCATTGCTGGATAGGCAGCATGTATTGCCCATCTTATTGCCCATAGGGCAGATAAGGGTAAAGCACATTGTTGCGGGTCTGGCGTCACATGGAGGCCTGACCAGGTAAGGATGCAATTTTCGTAACCTGAAGGATATTAGCGAACTAGTGGAGAATCTCAGGGCTTATTGCTGAGCCTATTACTGTTTGTTACTTCTTATGAATTATTGGAATGAGAATGGAACAAGCATGATGATTAAGTTTGTAGCTGTACAGTAAAATATTCAGTATCGTGGACAGTGAGAAAGGTTAACAAAAATATAGAAAGACCTTGATCAACTGGGGAAGCAGACCAAGAACTGGAAAATGGAGTTTAACATAGATAGGTGTGAGGTCTTGCATTTTGGAAAGTCAAATCAAGGTAGATGCTTAATGGTGAACGGTAGGGCTTAACGGGGGGTAGTGGACAGAGAGACTTTGAAGTTCAGGTTCACTGTTCTCAGAAAATAGTCACAGGTAGACAGAAGGCTTTTGGCACACTGGCCATCCTCAGTCAGGGCATTGAGTATCGAAGTTGGGAAGCTATGTTGCGATATACAAGACATTGGCGAGGCTGCATTTCAAGTATAGTGTTCAGTTTTTGTCACTTTGTTAGAGGAAGGATGTTATTAAACTAGAAAGAATGCAGAATAAATTTACAAGGATGTTGCCACAACCCAATGGTCTGAGTTAAAGGGAGATTTTGGACATTCTAGGACTTGTTCTTTAGAGCAGAGGAGACTGAATGGGGAACTAATACAGGTATATAAGGACATGAGGGGCATGGATATAGTGAATGCGCTTAGTCTTATTCTAATGTTTGAAGAATCAAGGAACGAGAGGCATCAGTTTAAGGTTAGATGGAAGGAGAAAAGGGAACCTGAGGGGCAACGTTTTTACACAGAGGCTGTTACGCAGATGTAAAGAGCTGCTCACAGATGCATTTGTGGGGGGGGGGGGGTGGTACATTAACAACATTTAAAAAGCATTCGGACAAATATATGGATAGGAAAGGACTCAAAGGATATGGACCAAGTGCAAGGAAATGGGGTTAGCGTGAATGGACATTTGCGACGTGGATGTCAAACCCCTCTGTTAATTAAAGCAAACATCCAGAAAAGCTCACTTTGTCGCGTAATTTGTTAAAATATGAGTGACATAACTCTGACATGCCACTTTTTAAAGAAAAATAACAATTTAGTCTCTTAACTTTAATAGTCATCACTAACAACAACTATTCACAAATACAAGACCCCCTTTTCTTAACTGATGTCTATCTGACTCCAACTCAAACAAAAATGCTGTTCCTCTAACCCACGTATGAAATATTGCATTCAATTAATCTCAAGACCACACAGTTTCTGTCTCCTCCACTGTCTTCACTCTTCCAGCTGCTGATATCCATGGGTCACCTTCCTTTGTTTTTAACTGCAACTAGGTTTTACATGAAAATGTATGCTCGAGAGAGTTTTAGGTGGCCAGTTACCTCTCCGGCTCTACAGCAATTGCTCAGCTGTTCAATAGCAGTTACTCTCCATTGAGTGTTCAAAATGCCAGGCGCATATACTCCTCACGAAACATTAAATTCTCATAATTTGATTATTTGCACGTGTCAAAACAATGATATTCAAATTCCATTGTCTTCTGGTATCCTGTGCATTATTTAAACTAATTGTTATCAAAACAGCAGACAAAACTCAGGTATCCATTTACCAACCAATTGTTACATTTGCAAAAGCCTTACCCATTAACTGGCGGCTGTGGCTGTACAATGTATTCAGCAAAATCAGTTCTGTCTTAAAGTGACCAGACATGCTTTCAGCTGCATAATGCCGCCCACTCCCCCAACGCCCCCCCCCCCCACCAACCCCGACCCACCCCCGCCCTTTTCAGCAAAAATAAATTAAACATCAGAATGAAAAGATGGCTTCATTTCTTTTTCCCGTAATTCTGAATCCGGAAACTATGAAATGAAAAAGTAATTAATCTAGAATATACCTTTCATATTAATTGTGCACACATATGTAATATTGCAACATGTAAAATCGAATCTGTACTTTTTCCTTTAAATCTGCAATAACGCATCTGCTATCACAATTGTACGGCCCACAACATGTATATTTTGGCAGTTAAAAGTCGATAACGTCAGACTCCAATGAATTAATCACATATTTTAGTCTTTAAATTGTTCAAAAATGCAAAAGGATTGTAGTTTTATGCATTCATTTCCGACAACCCGTTTGTCACATAAATAATCAAGTATTGTCAGGCCAGTACCAAATTCAAGAATCCTTTTTCAACAGAGGAGCATTTTCTTTCCGATGGGTGTTCGGTTTTATTGACAGGTAGCCAATTAGCTATTCCATTCCATTATCATGCTCTTGCATCAATACATCTGCAACACCTATATCGCTAGCAGCAATCGCAATTTTGAAGGGTTTCAAAATGTTTTGTGTAGTTAAAACTGGTGTGGTAGTTAATGCTGCTTTTGAATTCTCAATTGCCTGCTGGAACTCTTATATACACCAACATTTTGCATCCTTTTTTTAGTAAATCCATCAGCAGTTCCACAACGCTGCTAACGTTTTGAACAAACTTCCAATGGAATCCACTCAGTCCCAAAAATCGAAGCTCCCCTTTCATCGAGGATAGTTGTGGAAATATCTCAAAGTCTTCCGCTTTATGTTGCATGCGGTCAACCTTCCATGTCCACTGTAATTTCTTTAGAAAGTCACCTCTATCTTCGCAAATTCTGTTTTCTTTTTCATTTATTATCAGTTTTCCTTCTTGTAATCGTTCAATGAGCTCTGCCAACTGTAACACATGAACTTTTCATGACTTGCTAACGATGACTGCATCTCATTGATAAGCTGCACAATTTGTTAATCTGGCTATGACTCTGTTCATGAGTCTTTGGAATGTGGCTGGTGCATTATTAATTCCAAAGAGCATCACTTTGAATTGATGTAGTCCATTTAAGGTTACAAACGCAGAAACTTCTTTCACTTTCTCTGATAAATTTGCTTGCCAATAACCATGCAGTAAGTACAAATTTGTGATGTGTGTGGCTTGTCAAACTTTACGTATGTAGTCTTTGAATCTTGATATTGGATAGGAGTCTGCTTTTGTTTCAACGTTGACCATCTGATAGTCCACACAAAATCACTGAGCCCAATCAGGTTTGGGAACTAACAGAATCAGTGTACTCCACTCGCTCTGACTCGGTTCAATGATATATTCATTGAGCAACACGTCCACTTCCCTCTGGGCCTCGGTAGATTTCGTGAGGATTAAGCCTGCAGGAGTGTTGTTTATCAGAACAACATTCCCTACTTCCACCCCATACACAAAAGTGTAAGTCCTCTTATCTTGGTTCTGCAAATGTCCTCATATTGCTGCAATGGACAATCAGCTGGGTTCATTGTTCCTGCAACAGACACTATCCTATCCCACTCCTCAAGGACTTCCTTATTATTTAAAGTATTTTGAGGCACATCAAACTTCATGACATCTGGATTTGATTCCTTACTCTGTGGGGCAGTAACTAACACCTGTTTCCCCAGTTCCTTATCTCGATATCAGTAAGATTACAACATATTCACATGACATACCTCTACCTCTTTTTATATCCAGCATTTGTACCAGATAGTTTACCTGACTGTACTTTTTCTCCATTTGGACGGGGTCCAGGAAACCTGTCTTTGAAGGGATTCCCTACCACTGGTAGCATCCTCATGGAAAAAAACTCATCAAACGTCATAGTTTTTACCTGCCACTTACTTCATTCTATGCTCTGCCCTCTTCAGGTGCTGTTTAGCTAACTCACATGCTCTATTTAATCTCTCCCTCACCTCAGATACATAATCCAAGTGTATGATCTCCGACTTCTGTCCTGTTAATTTCTCTTTAATTAATTCCAAAATACCTCTCACTTCATGTCCGAATATTAACTCAAAGGTAGCAAACTAAGTACATTCGTTTGGGCATCTCTAATTGCAAACAATTTAATGGGACACCTTCATCCCAATCATTTGGCCAATCCTGACAATATGCTGTTAACACGGTCTTCAGTGTCTGATGCTAACTTTCCAAGGCTCGCTGCGACACAGGATGGGACGCACTTGATTTGAAGTGCTGTATGCCTAAGTTGTCCATGATTTACTTAAACAGCCGAGCAGTAAAATGACTCCCTTGGACTGACAGAAACTCTCTGGGTAGCCCGTACTGAGTAAAGAACGCTACCAACCCATCCACCACCCTTTTTGCCTTAATACTCCACAATGGAATTGCCTCTGGTAATCTGGCAGACATATCCATTATGGTCAGCAAACATTTGTTTTCACTTTTAGTTTAGAAAGACAGCCTACGCAACTAATCATAACCCGTGCCAATCGCAAGAATTGGCAAAAAAGTTTCTGGTTTTAGTCTTGCCTGTGGCTTACCTACTATTCAGCATGTATGATGCACATAGCAAAAAAAAATCATTGTTCATTCCAGGCCAGTAGAAATAATTTTGTACCTTAGACTTAATCTTCTAGGTTACCTCCTGCAGGTATACTGAGATGATCTCCTACAGGTAGATCATGTGATACCCATAAGACTTCCTGTCTGTATGTTACTGCCAAAATATTCTGGTTAACTTTGGCCCATTTCCCCTCTGCACTAACATGCTATGGTCTCCATTTTCATTTAGGATTCTATCTTTAAGTTGCTAATGCTCGACAATATATTATCATTCCTTTTCTGCGTATGCATCAATTTATGTAAATTTCTGTTGTAAGGCCATTAGCCTTTCAGGACTAAACACCTCTGCCTGACCCTTTGCCTGTTCAGGCTTATCCTGCACTACTACATGAAACAACGGGCCAGGAAATTAAACTTCCATTCCTTTGCCTTTCTCTTTACTTTTTGATTCTTGTAACTTATGACAGTGAGATCTTGTTAATACGCAGTCTGGAAAATTTTCTGGGTATTTGTCTTTTATTTCCTCAATTTCCTGGTCTTTCTTTGAGTTTTCCATCACAAAAGGTGTCACCCCAACTTAGATCCTGCTAAGTTGTTCTCAAGAATAAAACGGTATTTCTGAAACCGATGGTCTGTCACTCACTCCCAATGTTACGTTCCCAATCTTGATTTGCATCTCCAACCTGATCTTACACGGGGGAGCATGACATTTCTGTCCCCATTCCACAAATTATCAATCTCTCAAGTAACATGTCAGAAAGAGTGCAAATACTTACATCATTTACTTGTAGAGGCTGAGAGAATGTGAAGACTACAGACTCGGGAGATCACAATTGAAAGGTGTGGCGCTGGAAAAGCACAGCAGGTCAGGCAGCAGCCGAGGAACAGGAGAATACACGTTTCAGGCATAACCCCTTCATACGGAAACTGGGGGCTGGGGTAAAGCATTCTGAGAGATACATAGGTGGGTGGGAGTGGAGCTGGGTGGAAGGTAGCTTGGAAGGCGAAAGGTAGATGCAGATGAGGGGTGATGGTGAGATGTCAGAAGGTAGGGTGAAGCAGATAGGTGGTAGGACAGATGTGATACTCCAACCACACGGCATCAACATCAATTTCACAAGTTTCCAATTATCCCCTCTCCCAACCTCATCCTAGATTCCACCCTTCAACTCAGCATCGCCCTCTTCGACTCTACTGACTGTTCACCTTCCTTTCCACAAGTCACTCCACCTTCCTTTCCGATGTATCACGATCACTCACACCTTCATTTTCCTATCGCCTTCCCAGTGACCTTATCCCCAGCCCCACCTCTACCCTGCTTTTATCTTATAGCCACCTACAACAGCCTCCCCACCACTTTCCAGATGAAGGGCTTGTGCCTGATTTGTCGATGTTCTGATGCTGCCTAACCTGTTGTGCTTTTCCAGCAGCACACTTTTCCAATATTAGAGACTGAGCAGATCCTGTATCTCACTAAATTATACTTTACTGTCTTTCTCTCCTGTTCTTTCTGAGTAAACCTTCCCCACAGAGGTGAATTCTTTAGAGAGATCAGGTAATAACTCGATACCCAGCCCCTTCCGAGGCTGTGCACTCTCCTGCAGCTCCTCAACGTTACTTCGGGTTTCCTTTACTATTTCCACTAATGCCACTGGCTTAGCCTCTTTTACCACATCTTTTCCAGCAGTGAATTTCTTCAACGACTAGCATTGTGACTTTGTGTATCCCACTTATGTCAGTGAAGAAATCTTTTCTCAGTGCCATTCTTAAGCCACCTGCACTGTAATTCTATATATTCCACTCCGGTATTGTGAAACCACCTGAGGCATTACACCTCCTTTCAACCCTCTTGGGCGTCTTTATTAACCTAAACAAACCATTCCCAGTGTGCTCTCAATCTTTGCTTTGTAGAGTAGGATCTCCCCTTCTCCCAATTTCTATCCCTCACAGGAGGAAAATTGCAGCTCATGCATCAATGCATATTGACCTGCCATCTCTGCCACTCTTCTTACTTCTTGAACTTCTTGTTCATCCGCATGACCTCTGATCATCTCTGGAAGTGAGTTTTTAAATTCCTCCAGCAGAATGATCTGTATCAGAGCATTGTCTATTTTTAAGGCACATGCCCGTCTATCAAAATTATTATGTTTAATTCTTTCAAATTCAACATAATTCTGAACTGGTCTCATCATTATATTTGTAAACCGCGCTCTGTATACTTCTGGTACCAATTCATAGGCATTAAAAATAGCCAGTTTGACATATGCATAATATTTTGACCCCTCATCTGACAACGCTGCACTAACATCACTAGCTCTGCCTACCAGCGTAGTCTGAACGAACATTACCCACATTTTCTCTGACCACTCCATCCGTCTATCCAATTTTTAAAATGAAATAATGAAGGCAGCCACATTTTTCTTATCAAAATATGGCATTTTTATATACATATATATATGTGTGTGTGTGTGTGTGTGTGTGTGTGTCTGTGTGTGTACATATATATATATATATAACCTATATAACCCTACCTTCTATTTTAATCTCTGTCCTGTTAACTTGACTTTAATGACAAATGCGCACCTTCTCAGGTTCAAATTCTCTCTCTCTCTTTCTCTTTCTCTTATACCTCTCTTCCTCTTTCTTCTCTCTTTCTTTTTGTCTCACTTTTTAATTTTTTAACTTCAGTTACTGCATTTGCACTTCATATTTTTCTAACTCTACTGCACTCACTGTCAGTTTCTCTGATACACTAAAGTGTTTGGCCAACTCCATTGCAGTTTCAGCTTCCCTTTTGTCCCTGTCTGCACCCAATTTGAACATCTTAGCTAATTCTAAATGTACACCTTCCTCAGTCTTTCTACACTTTCTTGGCAAATTGAGAATCATGTTCAAACCCCAAAACCCATTTCTTTAACTTTTCATTTAATCATCCATAAGTAACCAAAATGAAGCAAATCTTCTGACCTAAGTTTTATTTAAAGATCTAGGACAATAATTGTCAAGTATTGGAATCCGCTGGGACCTTTTGTACCCCTAATCTGATCACATCTGTCCAAATCCTGCATAACAAGCCCCCAAACATCGATGTCGCACACCTATGTTCATAAAATCCAAACGCCTAAAAAAAGCTCACCTCGCCTGGTAATCTGTTAAAACATGACTGACACAGAACTCTCAAATTCCACCATTCAAACAAAAACAACAATATATTTTATGAACCCGAATAGTAAACACTAAACAAAAACTATTCACAAGTACAAGACACCCTTTTCTCAACTGCTTACGATCTGACTACAACTCTGAAAGTATGTTGTTCCATTAACACACTCATTAATCTTTACATTAACTTAATCTCAACACCGCACACTCTCTGTCTTCCCTGCTGTTTTCAGGCTTCCAGCTGCTGATCTCCCTCGGTCACCTTCTTTCTTTATTTTACTGTAAGTAGGTTTTACATGATAAAAGTCTATTGGATAGAACTTTTTGTCTAATTTTCCCACTAATTTTCAAAATACCAGGTTTATTTAGTCCCCATGACACATTACATTCTCATAGTTTGATTGGTTTCCAGGTGTTAAACAATAAAGTACAGCTTCCAGAGGTTTCTGGTATCCTGGGCATGATTAAAATTAATTGAGTACATTCGAAAGTAATTTTTGGTATCGCAAGTAAGAGTCCCAGCACTCTCCCTAATGGATGTGATAGATTAGAGGGCATTCTTCTTTCAGGCCAGGTATGTTAGATATCTACCTGGTTTATCACCACATTGAAATAATCTCTGTTTCGCAAAGCAGATTTCCCTCTTTGCTCTCTGGGTGAGCCCAGCATTCAAAGTAGCCCTGAGGGATGTAATCTGCTGCAACTTGGTTACAGACGGTCTGTTAAGGTATGCTGTTTCAGCTGCCTTCAGACAAGCCTCGAGCATACACTGTTGCTCTGCCTTCTGCTGCTTCTGGGTCCCGAGTAAGAAATAATCAAACCTCTTGCATAGGTCTTGGCAGTCTCTGAGAGCACTGACGGATTACTGGCCATATCCAAATAAATGTCCCAAAAAAAAATTAATTGTCCCCAAAAATACTCAATAAGCTTGCTATCCTTCAAGAAGAAAGGAACCATGCTCCAGTGCCGTGAATCTGTCCCATCGCCACTGACCTTAACCTCCATGTACACTGCTGCATGATCAGAAATGGCGATCTTTGCAATTCTACAGTACAGCACCGAATTTAAAAAGGTCAACAGGGCAAATAAATGCCAATCCTCGTACAGCACTTACTTGGCTGAGAGAAAAAGGTGAAGACCCTCCCCTCAGGATGGTGACAACTACACACACCCACCAAACCCAGCGTCCTATTCAGGTCCATCAGCTGGATTGCAAGTCCCTTAGGCATCCTGAACACTTCGGGGTTAATAAGTCGGTTAAAGTCTCCCCCTATTACTGTATGATGTGCCCCCAGGGCCATCAACTTGGAAAGCGCATCCATTAAAATTTTGAGGGATTGTGCTGGGGGCAGCCTACATTCAAATTCTCATATGAACCTCCATGTATTAAAGCTTTAAGAATCATGAAGCGCCCTTATTCATCCTTAATTTGGTCACACAGTTGAATTGAAGATTCTTCTTGATGAGTTAGCCACTTCTCTGCTTTTCGAATTAAAGGATGAGAGAAAAAACACACGTCTGAACATTCAGACAGAGCAGCGATGAGAGAAAGTGGAGTGAAGCGAGGGCTGCCAGGAAGGTAAGGGGTTTAATTTATATTTGGGTCATGAGGCATTATGGGTGGATTGCTCCCAACAGTGAGCGTGAGGTAGAAGAACAAATAGGTCAACAGAATATGGAAAAATATAGGTGCAATAGGGTAGTGGTGATAGGAGATTTAAATTTTCCCAACATTGACTGGGATACACTTAAAATGGGAGGTCTGGATGGGGTAGAATTTGGAAGAAGCGTCCAGGGGAGTTTTCTAGAGCAATATGTCAATAGTCCGACGATGGAAAGCCAGATTGGACCAGGTACTGGGGAACGAGCCAGGCCAGGTGGTAGAAGTTGTGATGGGGGATTTATTTGGGAACAGTGACCACAATTCTGTAAGTTTTAGAATACACTAAGATAAAGTAGGCAGTGGTCCTATGGGAAGATTATTAAACTGGGCCAAGGCCAATTATACCAAAATTAGGCAGGAGCACAGAAATGTGGATTGGACACAGCTATTTAAATTGAAGTCCACATTTGAGATATGGGAGGCTTTCAAATATCGGTTAAAGATAGTACAGGATAGGCATGCCCCGTTGAAAGCAAAGGATGAGAAGGGCAAGATTCGTGAACCGTGGATGCTAGGAGCAATTGTATGACTATCCAAGAGGAAAGGAGAAGCATACATTAGGTATAGGAGCTAAGAACTCAATTGGCCCTGGAAGAATATAGGAAGAGTAGGACAAATCTTAAATGAGGAATCACGCGGACTACAAGGAGTCATGAAATAGCTTTAGCCATCAAGAATTAAGGAGTATCCCAAAGCGGTTTATTCGTATATAAGGAGCATGGGGAAACTAGGAAAATGATTGTTCCACTGAAGGAGAACGAAGGAAGGCTGTGTCAAACCTGAAAGAATGAGTGAGATTCTGAATGATTATTTAGCATCAGTGTTCACGGAGGAGAGGAACATGATGAATGTTGAGATTAGAGACAAAAGTTTGGTTACTCACATTGACATAAGTAGAGAAGATGTGTTGGGTAGGCTAGAGGTTATTAAGGTGGACAAAACCACAGGACTGGATGGGATCTATCCCATGTTGCTGAGGGAGATGAAAGAGGAAATAGCTGGGGCCCTGACAGATATCTTTGTGGCATGCTTAAATACAGGTTTTGTGCCGGCGGACTGGAGAGGTTGCTTATGCTGTCCCCCTGTTCAAGAAGGGTAGTAGGGATATTCCGGGTAACCACAAACTAGTGAGCCTGAAGGTGTTGGGGAAGTTGCTGCAGAAGGTACTGAGGGATAGGATCTATTTATATTTAGAAAAGAATGGGCTTATCAGCGATGTTCAACATCGTCTTGTGTGGGGGAGATCGTGCCTTACCAACTTAATAGAGTTCTTTGAGGAAGTGACCAATTTGATAGATGAAGGAATGACTGTTGATGACTTTATTAAGGAGTTTGATAAGATTCCCCATGGTAGACTAATGGAGAAAATTAAGCTAGGTGAATAAAGAACTGGTTGAGTCGCAGGAGACAGAGAGTAGTAGTTGAAGGGAGTTACTTGAAATGAAGAAAGGTGACCAGTGGTGTTCCACAGGGGTCAGTGTTGGGGGCACTGTTGTTTGTAATAAACATAAATGATCTGGAAGAGTGCACTGTGGGTATGATCAGCAAGATTGCAGATGACACGAAAATTCGTGGAGTAGCAGAAAGCATAAGGGACTGTCAGAGAATACAGCAGGATATAGATAGATTGGAGAGTTGGGCAAAAAAGTGGCAGATGGATTTCAATCCAGACAAATGTGTGGTGATGCAAATAGGCAAGATTAATTCTCGGGCAAATTATACAATGAATGTAAGAGCCTAGGGAAAAGTTGAAGGGCATTGAGATCTGGGAGTGCAGATCCGTTGTACCCTGAAGGTTGCTGCACAGGTGGATTGAATTGTCAATAAGGCATACAGCATGTTTGCCTTCATTGGATGGGATATTGATTATAAGAGCTGACAAGTCATATTAACATTGTACAAGACATTGGTTCGGCCGCATTTAGAATACTATGTATAGTCCTGGTCGCTACATTACCAAAAGGATGTGAACGCTTTGGAGAGGGTGCAGAGAATGTTTACGAGGATGTTGCCCGGTATGGAAGGAGCTGGTTGTGAAGAAAGTTTGAGTAGGTTAGGTTTATTTTCGTTAGAAATAAGGAGATTGACGGGGGAACTGATTGAGGTTTATAAAATCATGAAGGGTATAGACAGGGTGGATAGAGACAACCTTTTCCCAGGGTGAAGGATTCAATAACGAGAGGAGAGGTCACACTTTCAAGGTGAGAGGTGGAAAGTTTAAGGGGAAACACGCGGCAAGTACTTCACACAGAGGGTGGTGCGCGTTTGATACGCGTTGCCAGCAGAGGTGGTAGAGGCAGGCTCGGTGGATTAATTTAAGATGCATCTGCATAGATGCATGAGTAGGTTTGGGGCAGAGGGAAACAGATGTTTAGGAATTGACAGACAGGTCAAGACAGTACATTTGGATCAGCTCAAGCTTGGAGGGCCGAAAGGCCTGTTGCTGGTCTGTAAATTTTCTTTGTTCTTCTTTTTACTGCCTGCTGTAACTTGAAGTGTTCCTTACTGGTTAGATGTGTTTCTTGCAGCAACGCGCCATCAACCTTCTTTTTTTCTCAGGCTTGAAAGCATCTTTTTACTCTTATTCAATGAATGACTCCAGGTGCACCATTTAACTGAACAGTTAGCCATACCCATCTGAAATAGTACATGACCCTTTGGGAGGTCGCAGCCCACTGATAGTGTGCCGAGTGAAATCAGCAAATAGTTTGTTTAAATTTAAAAATGCAATTTCCAAAACTACCAGATCAAAACTTCTAACATCTACTCCCACAACAGACCAGCAACTCACACAAATGAAAGGAGACTTTTCCCCATTGTCCACAGGGGGCACTCATACTACCCACGAACCCCTTCATGGCTCCTTCCAGCTGATGCTTGACCCCAAACCCACACAGCACCTTATAGTAAGAAAATCAACCTGTCCTAACCATGTTTAACCCTCGGGACTTCTGGTAAAAAAAACCACCCCCGGCTTCCCCAACCACATTCCCATCCCATATCAAGGGAGAGAAATGAAAAGGAAATGATAAAAATAAAAAAAAAACAAAGAGTATAGGGAGGAGAGAGAGAAGGGAGAAGAGTGAGAGAAAAGAACAAAAGTAGGACAGCCACAAATATATATATAAAGGACGAACAGGTAAACCACAGAGAAAAAATAAAGTAAACGTTATTGTCCATATTGTTTCAGCCAGCCCGTCTATTATAAGGTGTCCAGAAAGCCCTTTGCCTTTTATGGTGAGTGAAAATTAACCACGGACCCTCCATGACTGAAATGTAATATTGCCGGATAACTTAGAGTACTGGATACTCAAGTCCCTCAGCCGCCTTTTAAACTCATCAACGGCCTTCCTTTTGCGAATCACGATCGCAGAAAAGTCTTGGAAAAGCATAATTCGCGATCCTTTGTATATCAAAGCCTGTGGCTCCTTTTGCATTGCTCAAGAAGCTTCAAGCACTGTTTGCTGATCTCTGTAACTGCTGGTGCAGCTCTAGGACCGGTGGGAGCGCTGGTCCGTTTCTGGCCTGTGCACTGTGACCGGTGGGCCCACTCATCCGAACCCAGCCCGACTCCCTGCTTAAATAACTGCGGGAGACATTGCTCCAAGAAGCTGACCAGCTGGAATCCCTCTTCCTGTTCCTGCCGCCTGACCTGGCAGACGTTGGTCCGACTGCCTTGATTTTCGAGATCATCGACATGCTCTTTGAAAGCCCGTACCTGCTGATCCAGGGCTTGGACCTGACACGCCAAGGATTCCCCCGCGGTTTCAGAGGCTGCAGTCCGTTGCTCCACCTCTATGACGTGCTGCCTGTGACACTGGATCTCCTGGCCATACTTCTGAAGCATGACCGAGATTGGTTCAAGACTGGCCCGGGTCTCCTCCATCGCTGAATCGATCTTCTCTCAGAGTTTCACAAACTCCAAGGCCAGGTTGTGCTCCACAGCTGATTCTCCCGGCGCGCTCGCAGAGGTCGATGATTCAGGCGCAGACGTGTCCCTTGCTGCAGGAGAGGGTCCTGCTTGTTGCACACCTCGCAGTCCCTTCCCTTTACACATTTCTCTAACAATTTTAAACTCATACACAGCAATTCTGGGCGACAAAAACTAATGATATCGACCACAATAAGTAATAAAGGGAGAGTGAGTGCCTCATTTTTTCTGGGTTCTGGTGCAGAGCTCATCAAGGCAAGCGTACTGACTGGCCACCATCTTGAATCCCCCCACCTATACCTTCAGAACAACCCGATCAACCGGACTGTCAGCTTACATGGATCTATGCACATAAACACCGCGATCTCTCTGGTCGTCCTCATGACCATGAATCTTCCCATTAGTTCAGTACTTTTTATTCCTGTTGCTCCTTCTGAAGTGTATCACCTCACACCTTTACACATTTAACTCCATTTTCGAACTCTAAGCCCTGCTGCGCATTTTATCTATGTACCTGTGTAACCTCCAACATCTTTAGGCATTATCCACTACTCCAAAGCCTTGGTGTATTCTGGAAATTGACTAAGCCATCCTTCTACGCCCTCACCTAGGTCTTTTATAAATATGACAAGCAGCAGTGGCCCCAAATCAGATCCTTGCGGTTTATCATTATCAACTGAACTCCAGGGTGAACATTTCCCATCAAACTCCACTCTCTGTCTGCTTTTAACTAGCCAATTTCTGATCCAAACCGCTAAAATGCCCTCAATGCCATGCCTCTGCATTTTGTGCAATAGCCTCCCGTGGGGTACCTTATCAAACACCTTACTGAAATACATATCCACCACATCAGCCGCTTTACCATCATCGACCTGTTTGGTCACCTTATCAAAGAACTCAATAAGGTTTGTGATGCACAACGTACAGTTCACAAACCGTGTTGACTATCCCTTATCAACTTATTTCTCTCAAGACTTTGATAAATTCTATCTCTGGTAATCTTGCCCAATACTGTACCCACAACTGAAGTAAGGCTCACTGCTCTGTAATTGCCAGGGTTGTACCTACTCCCCTTCTTGAACAAGAGGACATTTGCTCTCCTCCAGTGTTCTGTCATTACATCGTACCTTCACAGTGGTTGGGTCAAGATCCTGAAATTCCCTCCCTCCCTGGAATTGTGCGTCAACCCACAGCAAGTGGACTGCAGCGATTGAAGAAGGCAGCTCACCACCACATTCCCAAAGGCAAATCGGATGGTCTATCAATGCTGGCCAGCCAGCAATGTCTAAGTCCCACCAATATATTCTTAAAAGCTCTTAGACTTGGATGGTATGGAATCAGATGAAGGAAACGGAGTTTGTCACCGTAACAGAGAGCAGTGACGCCCATGCTCCCAATATGTAAATAGCAAGGGCAGTGAGGCAATGGGTAACCGCTAAAACTCAGTTGGCAAACATGGAGACCCGTGAGTAAAACTGCCAGAAGCAAGGAAGGAGATAGTAATTGAACAAGTTCCCTGATGCAGTTTGTAGCATCCTGCAGAGTGAATATCTGGATTCAGAGTTTCAATAGGTTCAATAATGGTGGCAAGAAGTGAAGACTATATGAAAGAACAGTAATGCAGTCATAACTGGTTCATCGGAAAAATAGCTGGAGAGTGAGACTTACCAGGAGACCAATAATAGACAAGAGAGGATAATAAAAGTATTGAATAATGCAAAGAGCAAAATAGGTCGGCAATGATAATGACAACCGATCATAATATGTAGAAAGGACAGAAAAATCATTGGATAAACTCTGATCCATTGTTGGAACATTCCCGTCTAATGTTCTCAGATACTGATCTCTCCTCCCCTTCTCTTTGGAAGTGCTGATCTCTGTTAGTAGAGTCGGTGATGCTCCCACCCATACAATGAAATAACACATTGAACGGAGCATATTTATCATTAAAAGATGGGAACTCGCCACTGGGGTAATTAGAATCCATGGAGATTAGCATTAATCACAGTTACTGAAAAGACAGGCTCAGTTAACCCCTTCGCTACATCCCTTTTCATATCACAATAAATGTGACCATTTATTCAGTCTGGATGGAAAGCACGAGCGTTACTTACAGATGGACCATACATCTTTCAATCTATTTAATCGTTTTCCTTGCATGTGGGCGTATTGCTGGAACACTGCAGGGTTGAACATCCCCCACCGTGTTTATAAAAGGAGACAGGTATAAGATAACAAACAGTTACAAAAAATGACTGGTGGGGAAATTTCTAGACACCTTAAACAAAGGTATGATATTTATTGCCAAATGACGTTGTGTGTGGCTACTCCTGGGTGAAAGTGCCAAGTTATCACATCCTTTCATAACTTTGAGGCAAAGCATTGGGACAGATACTCAGGAATGGGGGACGCAATTCTCTTCCAATGTGCCTGTTACAGATGGATAGGAGGCGGCCATTCAGCCCACATTAGCTTATTCCCACATGAAGAAGTGGAAAGATGGAATTTTAGCTAGTTTTGCAAAGGGAACTGTTCAAACCAAAAAAAAAGTGTTACTGAAGCTGTATGAGGTGTTACTGAGAAGGTACATGGAGTACATTGTGTTGTTTGAGCTTCTGTAACTGAGAAGGGAAAGACGTTCATTTGATACAGTTTACCAGCCGTTCATAATCCTCGGGTTGCTGTGTCATTTAATGTCTCGGGCCTATTACAGAGGGTTAGTAGGAGGCCATTCAACATCTTGAGCCTGTTGCAGAGGGACAGGTGATGATCTGACACCTCAATACAGGCTGAGGTGACCATTTGTAGACAGGGGTGACCATTTACCAGATGTTATTCATAACCAAGATGGCAACAAGATGGCTTCTTGGTGCAAATAACATGACAAAATTGCTTCTAGGCTGCAAACTGACAACTCTGCTAAAGCTGCAGAAAATGTTTTTTTTCTTTCCTTTTTTTCCCCTATTCATTTTCTCTTTCTTTTCTTTTTTTTTCTTGTTTTTTTTCCCACACAACCGCCTAACCACGGTAGTGCTTATTTTTCCCCCAGCACCCATGGTGTGTGTGTGCACGTGTGAGACACAGTGAAAGACACAAAGTGCACGAATCTTTATTCAATTTCCAACACCAGGAAGATAGGAAAACACCCGGGTGGCCAGTGACAAGCAGTGCCCTTCACACCAAAGGGCAGTGCTGTGTGATCAAATCAGTGAAGGAGAGGGTAGGGGCTAAATCAAAATAGAGTTGGAGGGGGAAATAATGGACTCCACTCTCTGGGGTGCCCTCCTCTCCCTGAACAACACCAGGATGTTGGTGGACACCGCGTGCTCCTTCTCCATGGACACCCGGGCTCTAACGTAACCGCGGAAGAGGGGCAGGCAGTCGGCCCTAACAACCCCCTCCACGGCCTGCTGCCTCGACCTGTTGATGTCTAGTTTGGCCAGGCCCAGGAGCAGACCAACGAGGAGGTCTTCAGACCTGCCCTCCCTCCTCCGTACCGGGTGCCCGAAGATTAGGAGCGTCGGACTGAAGTGCAACCAAAAGCAGAGGAGGAGGTTTTTGAGAAAATCAAAAAGAGAGTACAAACGCCCACACCCAATATACACGTGGTCCACGGACTCCACAGCGCCACAGAACAAGCCGTTGGGCTGGGAGTCTGTGAACCACCGCAATCTGCAGTTGCAGGGGACCGCTGCGTGCAGCACCCTCCACCCCAGATCCCCGAGAGAAAGGGGGAGGACTCCCGCGTAGAGAGCTCTACACTGGGGATCCACACCGCCCGGAGGCAAATGGGCACGCCATGGTATGTCCGGAGGGTGGATGAGGGAGAAGAGGCAGACGGTGTGCAGCAGCAGTCTATACAGGGCCTGCCTTTTTATATCCTTGAAAGAGACAAAATTAAAATTCTGGAGGCGGCTCAAGTTGTGGGGCACAGGCTGCCGCGGGAAATATGGGACCTTGGGCCAATGTGAAATTTCGTCCGGGCTGGGGTGAGCGCGGACGGGATCCCACCGCACACCTGAGCGTCCTCCAACTGGTGCACTATGTCGGGTCCGAGCACTGCCATTTTAAGGCGTCGGATGGCGGTGGCCACGTCATGGACATCTACCGCTGCCCTGCTCGCTATGTCCTGCGGCAGTGTCCAGCCCAGGCCCCCAGCACCCAGCAGGTCCCCGATCCTGGTCACTCTCGCTGCCACGGCCCTCCCCTCCAATAGCCACTCAAACCCGCGAGTACGGAGGTGCGGATTCCTGAGCAATGACTCCCTGACGACAGCCACTACTCCTGCCGGAGGGTAGGCACGGCGCGATTCGACCATGTTCCAGACAGTGATCAGGTCCTGGTAAAAGACAGGCCGCGTCTTGAGGGCGACCTCCAAACCGTCACGGTCGACGAACAAGAGCTACGTGTCGTAGTTGAGATTACGCACCTGGCGGAAAAAATACGTCGCCAGGGCGCACCACCTAGGAGGTGGTTCGACGTAAAGGTATCGCCGCAAGGTCTGAAGGCGGAACGTCGCGACCTGGGTGTGGACGCACACCAGCGACTGACCGCCCTCCTCAATAGGGAGATTCAGATCCTGCGCGGTGACCCAGTGCATCTTTTTGTCCAAGAAGAAGTCGGCCAACGTTCTCTGGATGTGAGCGACAAAGCCAGGAGGAGGGACCAAAGTGACCAGCCGGTGCCACAGCATGGCGGCCACCAGCTGGTTTATGACCAGCACTCGACTCCTGTAAGATAGCTCTCGGAGCAGCCTAGGCGAGCCAAGACTTTGGCTTCCAGCTCCTGCCAGTTGGCCGGCCAGGATTCTTCAGCCAGGCTGAGAAAATGGCTTTTATTTATTTTTATTTTTTTTCCCCATGGTATGTGTGTGCAGTGTGAGACACAGTGAAAGACACAAAGTGCACGAATCTTTATTCAATTTCCACCACCAGGAAGATAGGAAAAACACCCGAGTGGCCAGTGACAAGCACTGCCCTTCAAACCACAGGGCAATGCTGTTTGATCAAAACAGTGAAGGGGAGGGTAGGGACTAAATCAAAATAGAGTTGGAGGGAGTAATGATGCACTCCACTCCCTGCGGCGCCCACCTCTCCCTGAACGACTCCAGGGTGTTGGTGGACACCACGTGCTCCTTCTCCAAGGACACCCGGGCTCTAACGTAACCCCGGAAGAGGGGCAGGCAGTCGGCCCTAACGACCCCCTCCACGGCCCGCTGCCTGGACCTGTTGATGGCCAGTTTGGCCAGGCCCAGGAGCAGACCCACGAGGAGGTCCTCGGACCTGCCCTCCCTCCTCCGTACCGGGTGCCCGAAGATCAGGAGCGTGGGACTGAAGTGCAGCCAGAAACAGAGGAGAAGGTTTTTGAGAAAATCAAAAAGGGAGTGCAAACGCCCACACCCAATATATACATGGTCCACGGACTCCACAGCGCCACAGAACAAGCAGTTGGGCTGGGAGTCCGTGAACCACCGCAATCTGCGGTTGCAGGGGACTGCTGCGTGCAGCACCCTCCACCCCAGATCCCCGAGAGAAAGGGGGAGGACTCCCGCGTAGAGAGCCCTCCACTGGGGATCCCCACCGCCCGGTGGCAAATGGGCACGCCAAGGCGTGTCCGGACGGTGGATGAGGGAGAAGAGGTGGACGGTGTGCAGCAGCAGTCGATACAGGGCCCTCCTTTTTATGTCCCTAAAAGCAACAAAATTAAAATTCCGGAGGCGGCTCAGGTTGTGGGGCACAGGCTCCCGCGGGAAGTACGGGACCTTGGGGCCAATGTGAAATTCCGTCCGGGCCGGGGTGAGCGCGGACGGGATCCCACCGCACACCTGAGCGTCCTCCAACTGGTGCACTACGTCGGGTCCGAGCACCGCCGTTTTAAGGCGTCGGATGGCGGTGGCCACATACCGGACGTCTACCGCTGCCCTGCTCGCTATGTCCTGCGGCAGCGTCCAGCCCAGGACCCCGGCACCCAGCACGTCCCCGACCCTGGTCGCCCTCGCCGCCACGGCCCTCCCCTCCGACAGCCACTCGAACCCGCGAGTACGGAGGTGCGGATTCCTGAGCAACGGCTCCCTGACGACAGCCGCTACTCCAGCCGGAGGGTAGGCGCGACGCGATTCGACCATGTTCCAGACAGTGATCAGGTCCTGGTAAAAGACAGGCAGCACCTTGAGGGAGACCTCCAAACCGTCACGGTCGACGAACAGGAGCTGCGTGTCGTAGTTGAGGTTACGCACCTGGCGGAAAAAATACGTCGCCAGGGCGCACCACCTAGGAGGAGGCTCGACGTAAAGGTATCGCCGCAAGGTCTGAAGGCGGAACGTCGCGACCTGGGTGTGGACGCACACCAGCGACTGACCGCCCTCCTCAATAGGGAGATTCAGATCCTGCGCGGTGACCCAGTGCATCTTTTTGTCCAAGAAGAAGTCGGCCAACGTTCTCTGGATGTGAGCGACAAAGCCAGGAGGAGGGACCAAAGTGACCAGCCGGTGCCACAGCCTGGCGGCCACCAGCTGGTTTATGACCAGCACTCGACTCCTGTAAGATAGCTCTCGGAGCAGCCTAGGCGAGCCAAGACTTTGGCTTCCAGCTCCTGCCAGTTGGCCGGCCAGGATTCTTCAGCCAGGCTGAGAAAATGGCTTTTATTTATTTTTATTTTTTTCCCCATGGTATGTGTGTGCAGTGTGAGACACAGTGAAAGACACAAAGTGCACGAATCTTTATTCAATTTCCACCACCAGGAAGATAGGAAAAACACCCGAGTGGCCAGTGACAAGCACTGCCCTTCAAACCACAGGGCAATGCTGTTTGATCAAAACAGTGAAGGGGAGGGTAGGGACTAAATCAAAATAGAGTTGGAGGGAGTAATGATGCACTCCACTCCCTGCGGCGCCCACCTCTCCCTGAACGACTCCAGGGTGTTGGTGGACACCACGTGCTCCTTCTCCAAGGACACCCGGGCTCTAACGTAACCCCGGAAGAGGGGCAGGCAGTCGGCCCTAACGACCCCCTCCACGGCCCGCTGCCTGGACCTGTTGATGGCCAGTTTGGCCAGGCCCAGGAGCAGACCCACGAGGAGGTCCTCGGCCCTGCCCTCCCTCCTCCGTACCGGGTGCCCGAAGATCAGGAGCGTGGGACTGAAGTGCAGCCAGAAACAGAGGAGAAGGTTTTTGAGAAAATCAAAAAGGGAGTGCAAACGCCCACACCCAATATATACATGGTCCACGGACTCCACAGCGCCACAGAACAAGCAGTTGGGCTGGGAGTCCGTGAACCACCGCAACCTGCAGTTGCAGGGGACTGCTGCGTGCAGCACCCTCCACCCCAGATCCCCGAGAGAAAGGGGGAGGACTCCCGCGTAGAGTGACCTCCACTGGGTATCACCACCGCCCGGTGGCAAATGGTTTATGACCAGCACTCGACTCCTGTAAGATAGCACTCGGAGCAGTCCTGTCCAGCAGCAAGGCGAGCCAAGACTTTGGCTTTCAGCTCCTGCCAGTTGGCCGGCCAGGATTTTTCAGCCAGGCTGAGAAAATGGCTTTTTTTTTTTTTTTATTTTTTTTTTTTTAACCCCCACACTACCGCCTAAGTGCGGTAGTGCTTATTTTTATTCCCCAGCACCCATGGTGTGTGTGTGCAGGTGTGAGACACAGTGAAAAGACACAAAGTGCACGAATCTTTATTCAATTTCCACCACCAGGAAGATAGGAAAGACACCCGAGTGGCCAGTGACAAGCACTGCCCTTCAAACCACAGGGCAATGCTGTGTGATCAAAACAGTGAAGGGGAGGGTAGGGATCAAATCAAAATAGAGTTGGAGGGAGAAATGATGCACTCCACTCCCTGCGGCGCCCACCTCTCCCTGAACGACTCCAGGGTGTCGGTGGACACCGCGTGCTCCTTCTCCAAGGACACCCGGGCTCTAACGTAACCCCGGAAGAGGGGCAGGCAGTCGGCCCTAACGACTCCCTCCACGGCCCGCTGCCTGGACCTGTTGATGGCCAGTTTGGCCAGGCCCAGGAGCAGACCCACGAGGAGGTCCTCGGACCTGCCCTCCCTCCTCCGTACCGGGTGCCCGAAGATCAGGAGCGTGGGACTGAAGTGCAGCCAGAAACAGAGGAGAAGGTTTTTGAGAAAATCAAAAAGGGAGTGCAAACGCCCACACCCAATATATACATGGTCCACGGACTCCACAGCGCCACAGAACAAGCAGTTGGGCTGGGAGTCCGTGAACCACCGCAATCTGCGGTTGCAGGGGACTGCTGCGTGCAGCACCCTCCACCCCAGATCCCCGAGAGAAAGGGGGAGGACTCCCGCGTAGAGTGACCTCCACTGGGTATCACCACCGCCCGGTGGCAAATGGTTTATGACCAGCACTCGACTCCTGTAAGATAGCACTCGGAGCAGTCCTGTCCAGCAGCAAGGCGAGCCAAGACTTTGGCTTCCAGCTCCTGCCAGTTGGCCGGCCAGGATTTTTCAGCCAGGCTGAGAAAATGGCTTTTACTTTTTTTTTTTTTTTTTTTTTTACAAAGTGACACTCCTGTTTATTTTATTTTATTTTTTTTTCTTCTATCCCTACACTACCGCCTAAGTGCGGTAGTGCTTATTCTTTCCCCAGCACCCATGGTGTGTGTGTGTGCAGGTGTGAGACACAGTGAAAGACACAAAGTGCACGAATCTTTATTCAGTTTCCACCACCAGGAAGATAGGAAAGACACCCGAGTGGCCAGTGACAAGCACTGCCCTTCAAACCACAGGGCAATGCTGTGTGAGCAAAACAGTGAAGGGGAGGGTAGGGACTAAATCAAAATAGAGTTGGAGGGAGAAATGATGCACTCCACTCCCTGCGGCGCCCACCTCTCCCTGAACGACTCCAGGGTGTCGGTGGACACCACGTGCTCCTTCTCCAAGGACACCCGGGCTCTAACGTAACCCCGGAAGAGGGGCAGGCAGTCGGCCCTAACGACCCCCTCCACGGCCCGCTGCCTGGACCTGTTGATGGCCAGTTTGGCCAGGCCCAGGAGCAGACCCACGAGGAGGTCCTCGGACCTGCCCTCCCTCCTCCGTACCGGGTGCCCGAAGATCAGGAGCGTGGGACTGAAGTGCAGCCAGAAACAGAGGAGAAGGTTCTTAAGAAAATCAAAAAGGGAGTGCAAACGCCCACACCCAATATATACATGGTCCACGGACTCCACAGCGCCACAGAACAAGCAGTTGGGCTGGGAGTCCGTGAACCACCGCAACCTGCAGTTGCAGGGGACTGCTGCGTGCAGCACCCTCCACCCCAGATCCCCGAGAGAAAGGGGGAGGACTCCCGCGTAGAGTGACCTCCACTGGGTATCACCACCGCCCGGTGGCAAATGGTTTATGACCAGCACTCGACTCCTGTAAGATAGCACTCGGAGCAGTCCTGTCCAGCAGCAAGGCGAGCCAAGACTTTGGCTTCCAGCTCCTGCCAGTTGGCCGGCCAGGATTTTTCAGCCAGGCTGAGAAAATGGCTTTTTTTTTTTTTTTTTTTTTTTTTTTTCTTTTCCATCCCCCACACTACTGCCTAACCGCGGTAGTGCTTATTTTTTCCCCAGCACCCATGGTGTGTGTGTGTGTGCAGGTGTGAGACACAGTGAAAGACACAAAGTGCACAAATCTTTATTCAATTTCCACCACCAGGAAGATATGAAAAACACCCGAGTGGCCAGTGACAAGCACTGCCCTTCAAACCACAGGGCAATGCTGTGTGAGCAAAACAGTGAAGGGGAGGGTAGGGACTAAATCAAAATAGAGTTGGAGGGAGAAATGACGCACTCCACTCCCTGCGGCGCCCACCTCTCCCTGAACGACTCCAGGGTGTCGGTGGACACTGCGTGCTCCTTCTCCAAGGACACCCGGGCTCTAACGTAACCCCGGAAGAGGGGCAGGCAGTCGGCCCTAACGACCCCCTCCACGGCCCGCTGCCTGGACCTGTTGATGGCCAGTTTGGCCAGGCCCAGGAGCAGACCCACGAGGAGGTCCTCGGACCTGCCCTCCCTCCTCCGTACCGGGTGCCCGAAGATCAGGAGCGTGGGACTGAAGTGCAGCCAGAAACAGAGGAGAAGGTTTTTGAGGAAATCAAAAAGGGAGTGCAAACGCCCACACCCAATGTATACATGGTCCACGGACTCCACAGCGCCACAGAACAAGCAGTTGGGCTGGGAGTCCGTGAACCACCGCAATCTGCGGTTGCAGGGGACTGCTGCGTGCAGCACCCTCCACCCCAGATCCCCGAGAGAAAGGGGGAGGACTCCCGCGTAGAGAGCCCTCCACTGGGGATCTCCACCACCTGGTGGCAAATGGTTTATGACCAGCACTCGACTCCTGTAAGATAGCACTCGGAGCAGTCCTGTCCAGCAGCAAGGCGAGCCAAGACTTTGGCTTCCAGCTCCTGCCAGTTGGCCGGCCAGGATTTTTCAGCCAGGCTGAGAAAATGGCTTTTTTTTTTTTTTTTTTTTTTTATCTACAGAAGGGAAGGAAACACTCAAGTGGCCAGTCACAACTCCAGGGTGTTGGTGGACACCGCGTGCTCCTTCTCCAAGGACACCCGTTCCTCCTTTTTTTTTTTTTGGCACCCATGGTGTGTGTGTGTGTGTGCGCGCAGGTGTGAGACACAGTGAAAGACACAAAGTGTACGAATCTTTATTCAATTTCCACCACCAGGAAGATATGAAAAACACCCAAGTGGCCAGTGACAAGCACTGCCCTTCAAACCACAGGGCAATGCTGTGTGAGCAAAACAGTGAAGGGGAGGGTAGGGACTAAATCAAAATAGAGTTGGAGGGGGAAATGATGCACTCCACTCCCTGCGGCGCCCACCTCTCCCTGAACGACTCCAGGGTGTCGGTGGACACCGCATGCTCCTTCTCCAAGGACACCCGGGCTCTAACGTAACCCCGGAAGAGGGGCAGGCAGTCGGCCCTAACGACCCCCTCCACGGCCCGCTGCCTGGACCTGTTGATGGCCAGTTTGGCCAGGCCCAGGAGCAGACCCACGAGGAGGTCCTCGGACCTGCCCTCCCTCCTCCGTACCGGGTGCCCGAAGATCAGGAGCGTGGGACTGAAGTGCAGCCAGAAACAGAGGAGAAGGTTCTTCAGAAAATCAAAAAGGGAGTGCAAACGCCCACACCCAATGTATACATGGTCCACGGACTCCACAGCGCCACAGAACAAGCAGTTGGGCTGGGAGTCCGTGAACCACCGCAACCTGCGGTTGCAGGGGACTGCTGCGTGCAGCACCCTCCACCCCAGATCCCCGAGAGAAAGGGGGAGGACTCCCGCGTAGAGAGCCCTCCACTGGGGATCTCCACCACCTGGTGGCAAATGGTTTATGACCAGCACTCGACTCCTGTAAGATAGCACTCGGAGCAGTCCTGTCCAGCAGCAAGGCGAGCCAAGACTTTGGCTTCCAGCTCCTGCCAGTTGGCCGGCCAGGATTTTTCAGCCAGGCTGAGAAAATGGCTTTTATTTTTTTTTTTTTTTTTTTTTTTTTTTTTTTTTTTTTTTAAATTAACCCCCACACTACCGCCTAAGTGCGGTAGTGCTTATTTTTTCCCCAGCACCCATGGTGTGTGTGTGCAGGTGTGAGACACAGTGAAAGACACAAAGTGTACGAATCTTTATTCAATTTCCACCACCAGGAAGATAGGAAAAACACCCGCGTGGCCAGTGACAAGCACTGCCCTTCAAACCACAGGGCAATGCTGTGTGATCAAAACAGTGAAGGGGAGGGTAGGGACTAAATCAAAATAGAGTTGGAGGGGGAAATGATGCACTCCACTCCCTGCGGCGCCCACCTCTCCCTGAACGACTCCAGGGTGTCGGTGGACACCGCGTGCTCCTTCTCCAAGGACACCCGGGCTCTAACGTAACCCCGGAAGAGGGGCAGGCAGTCGGCCCTAACGACCCCCTCCACGGCCCGCTGCCTGGACCTATTGATGGCCAGTTTGGCCAGGCCCAGGAGCAGACCCACGAGGAGGTCCTCGGACCTGCCCTCCCTCCTCCGTACCGGGTGCCCGAAGATCAGGAGCGTGGGACTGAAGTGCAGCCAGAAACAGAGGAGAAGGTTCTTAAGAAAATCAAAAAGGGAGTGCAAACGCCCACACCCAATGTATACATGGTCCACGGACTCCACAGCGCCACAGAACAAGCAGTTGGGCTGGGAGTCCGTGAACCACCGCAACCTGCGGTTGCAGGGGACTGCTGCGTGCAGCACCCTCCACCCCAGATCCCCGAGAGAAAGGGGGAGGACTCCCGCGTAGAGAGCCCTCCACTGGGGATCTCCACCACCTGGTGGCAAATGGTTTATGACCAGCACTCGACTCCTGTAAGATAGCACTCGGAGCAGTCCTGTCCAGCAGCAAGGCGAGCCAAGACTTTGGCTTCCAGCTCCTGCCAGTTGGCCGGCCAGGATTTTTCAGCCAGGCTGAGAAAATGGCTTTTATTTTTTTTTTTTTTTTTTTTTTTTTTTTTTTTTTCAATTTCCACCACCAGGAAGATAGGAAAAACACCCGCGTGGCCAGTGACAAGCACTGCCCTTCAAACCACAGGGCAATGCTGTGTGATCAAAACAGTGAAGGGGAGGGTAGGGACTAAATCAAAATAGAGTTGGAGGGGGGAAAATGGCTTTTATTTTTTTTTTTTTTTTTTTTTTTTTTTTTTTTTTTTTTTTTTTTTTTTTTTTTTTGCAAAGGCAGAGGCAGGCCTCAGGCAGCAGCAGCAGAGGCAGGCCTCTCCAAAGTCCCAGGCAGCAGCAGGGAGGCAGGCCCCAAGCAGCAACAGGAACAGTCCTTGCACAGTCACAAGATGGTCCAATCTCTCCAGCAGGGAAGGAAACACACAAGTGGCCAGTCACAACTCCAGGGTGTCAGTGGACACCCGCGTGCTCCTTCTCCAAGGACACCCGGGCTAGCATTCCTATTTAATTTTTTTTTTTTTTTTTTTTTTTTTTTTTTTTTTTTTTTTTTTTTTTCGTGTGTAGATGTGAGACACAGTGAAAGACACAAAGTGACACTCCTGTTTATTTTTTTTTTTCTTTTTTTTTTTTTTTTTTTTTTTTTTTTCTTTAACCCCCACACTACCGCCTAAGTGCGGTAGTGCTTATTTTTTCCCCAGCACCCATGGTGTGTGTGTGCAGGTGTGAGACACAGTGAAAGACACAAAGTGTACGAATCTTTATTCAATTTCCACCACCAGGAAGATAGGAAAAACACCCGCGTGGCCAGTGACAAGCACTGCCCTTCAAACCACAGGGCAATGCTGTGTGATCAAAACAGTGAAGGGGAGGGTAGGGACTAAATCAAAATAGAGTTGGAGGGGGGAAAATGGCTTTTATGTGACTGAGTGCCAATTCAATATAAGTGACTAACCACACTCTGATTCAGTAGTGATTAGCAGACAATGCGCCACTTTAAGCATAGAAATAACTCAGCAAGATAAGGCAGTTTTAGCCGGCCTTTGGGTGTAGGTGCAATGGCTCAGTTAGTGATACAAGAGTGGCCTGAGTGTTGGAACATAAAGTTGCTTCCCAGGAAATATCATTGGACCAAGTAACTGTCACATAAAGCAATATTGAGTATTGATTGGCAATTATCTGAATGTACTAGTCGATCATGGCTTGTATCCTTCCTTTAGAATAGTATTTTAAAAAGTCTTTGTTTTCAGCTTTGTGCACAATTACACCAAGGAACATTGAAGTGTATAACCTCTGTGTTTCTGCACACTCTATACTGGGCCGTGTGAAAAATAAAGAATACATTCTTAACAGCCAGATCAATTACGAGTGTTTATTGACCGATCGCCAAAGCGAGAGCCTTTGCTAGGGGTCCAGATCATCATCTGGTGTCGTGACTCGGATTCGGTATGGACAGATTGCAGACAATAGTGTAAGAGTCGTCAGTCCTCCACGATTGAGTGTAGAGAAATTGGCCGGCCAGATGTGAGTATCTTCTCCATTTAGTTTTCCTCACATTCAAATGTAGTTGACCCCTCACTTTCTATGGTCCAAGTGCAGCCTGAGAAGGTCTTAATAAGAATATATTACAAAATGAAAAAAAAGAAGGGGACTCTAGGGGAGTGGTCCAAATATTTGGCACGCCAGACCAGTATCAACTGGTTCAAGATTATAGAGCTATTAATGCTATTGCAGTGGTCCTAAATCCAGCTCATATTCTGGTCTTGGTACCATCAGACGCTGAATGTTTCACTGTTGTCGACCTGCAACATATTTTTTTTTCTCACTGCTTCTTCATGAAGACAGTCAGTACCTATTTGTCCTTATTTTTATTGGTCAGCACTTGATGTGGACTCGATTACCTTATGACTTCCCTGACCCTTTTCTCTCAGGCCATACAGAAACAATTACGGTCTCTCACCCTCACAGGTGGGTCTGCACTGATCCAATATGGAGATGACCTCCTTTTTGCCAGTCTAGATGAAGAATCTGGTCACTCCGATGTTGTCCTCCTCCTCATCTGTCTGAAACGTCTGGGCTATGTTGCTTCTCCCGAAAAAGTCTCAATTGTACAACGTCAGGTATAGTTTTCAGGTTTCATGCTGTCAGCTGATTCACGCTCCCTTGAGCAGATCTATATTACTGCTATCGTCAACTTCCCGGTCCCAACAACGGTGAAACAGGTTTGTCCATGGCTGGGTATGTTCAAATTATGCTGACAATGTTTCCCCAACGCTACCCTCCTCACTCAGATATTGATCCCTGTGAAGTTACCTTCGAGCTCTCCTCAGAGGCATAGCAAGCCTTCAACAAACTAACCTTGTCACAAGCTTCAGCTTTGGGAAGACCCCTCTATGATAGACCTTTCCAACTTTACTGCACGATTCTGGATGACTGTGCTTCCTCAGTTCTCATTCAACTACATGGAGATCACCGCTGCCTGGTTGCCTATTTCTCGACTAAACTTGACTCTGTTGCCTTAGGATATTCCCATTGTACTCAGGTCCGTACCACTATTTATCTTAGATTACAGTCCACAGAAACCCTTTCTCTTCAGCAGGGTATTGTGGTCTACCGTTCTCATGTGGTGATCGTCCAGTTGGGATAATTGCAAACTCAACATTTGTCTGGGGCTTGCCAAGACTGTTTTGAGATTTACCTCTTCAACAACCTCCGGCTGACCTTTACGTATTGTACCACCATTAATCCTGACGGTTTCCTTGCACATACCCCATTGCCCTTACCAACTTCAGATCATGACTGAATTCTCCTCATCAATGAGGACATCCAAATTCGTCCAGATCTTTCCCTTGCTCCTATCTCAGACACTGGCATTGATATGCTCACTGATGGTAGTTCTTCTACTGACCATACAGGCACTCACTTCTCATGTGACGCAATAATTGATGACCGTGGCTTTATCCTAGATTCAGCTTCTTTTGAGATTTCCTTCTCTGCTTAATAAGCTGAACTTTTTAACCTGATCAGTGCCTAAATCTTTGGACAAACCTTCGTGTTAACATGTACACTGACTCCCGATAAAATTTCAGATTTGTCAATTCTGGAAAAATGCAAGGTTTTTGACCACTTCAGGTATTCGCATACCACTGTCCAACCCCCGTCGACATTGGTAACCCTGCTTTCGATGAGGTCGCAATAGCAGCCTCTCATGGCCATCTTATGATTCTGTCTAACATGATGAGCCAGACTGAATGCTCGAGAGTGCATCACAGCTCCAGACAAGAAGGTTGTTGAGAAAGGTTTGTCCACTGAGTCAGTATGAGTGGAAGTTGGGAACAGCAAGGGAACAGTCACCGCATTGGTGGTTTTCTACAGACCATCTAATAGCAGTAGAGAGATTAAAGATCTCATAGGCGGGCAGATTCTGGAAAAATGCAAACTTAGCAGGGTTGTTGACATGGGTGATTTCGACTTTCCCAATATCGAATGGAACCTCCTAAGTACAGATGGTTTGGATGGAGCCGCCTTTGTCAGGTATGTTCAGGAGGGTTGCCTTACTCAGTATGTCGATCGACCGACGAGGGGAGATGCCATTTTGGATTTGGTGCTCGGCAACGAGCCAGGACAGCTATCACATCTCGGTGGGAGAGCACTTTGGTGACAGTGATCATTACTGCCTAAAATTTAACATTGCCTTGGAGAGTGAAAGGAGCAATAACAAGGGAAAATATTTAATTGGGTAAAAGGAAACATGATTCTATCAGACAGGAGTTGGGAAGTATAGACTGGGAGCAATTGTTCCACAGAATGGGCACAGCAGGCATGTGGAACCTATTTAAGGAGCAGTTGTCGCGAGTGATGCACAAATTTGTTCCTCTGAGGCAGGTAAGAAGAGGTAAGATTAAGGAGCCTTGGACGATGAGAACAGAGGAAGTTCTTGTCAAAAGGAAGAAGGCAGCTTACATAAGATGGAGGAAGCAAGATCTCGCACAGCTTTAGAGGATTACAGGCTTACGAGAAAGGAGCTCAGAAATGGACTGAGTCAGGAGGTGGCACGAGAAAGGCTTGGAAAGAAGCATTAGGGAGAACCCAAAGGCGTTTTACTCATACATGAGGTAAAAGAAAATGATCAGGGAGAAGTTAGGGCCGATCAGGGATAGCGGAGGGAATTTGTGCGTGGAGTCTGAGTAGATAGAGGAAGCCCTAAATGAGTTTTTTGTTTCGGTTTTCACGAAGGAATGGGAACTTGTTAAAAATGAAAACTTAGAGGAGCTAAACACAGTCATCCACAGCGCAATTAATACTCCTATTGGTGATTTATTTCTGATATTTTGATAGGAAGTACATCTGTTTCGTCAGACTAAGGAATGCTCAATCCAGCTACATGTTCAAGTACTACCTTATTACTGATTTGAATTGATTTTGCTCTAGAAGTCCGATATGCTCACTTGGTATTAATGAGTGATTTTCTGGATCTTCCTCCATGAAGATAGATTCAAAAAAATTGGTTAGTTTCTTGGCCATTTCCCTGTTCTCCACAACAAGCAATCCTCTCCCGATTACAAATTTCCACATTTGACCTTGCTTTTATTTTGTTTCCTTTGAAATATAGATCGTAGATTGATGCAGTCGTTGTGTTCCTGCTTGTTAGCATGCATGTTCTGCTTTTGATTTCCTTATCAGTTTCATGGGCTTTCTTTTCTGGATCATTATTTTCTGCGAATTCTCAGGTTTCCTCAATATCTGGAATTCTTCAGAAGTCAATTCCTATGATTAATATATTTTCTAATTTGCTATGTTAACCATCATTGAGTTACTTTCCCTTCCTTTGACGTTTGTATCTGAAATAAATAGATGTATTTTTCAGACTTCGCAATATTTCTGAAAATCTCTTGGTCCTGACGAGATATATTTAGGAACACTGCAGGAGGATAGAGAAGAAATTGGGGGAGCCCGGGTTGGTTCTTTCCCATCATCTTTGGCCAATGAGTGAGGTCCCGGATGATTGGAGGACAGTGAATGCTGAGCCCATATTCAAGAAAGGCTACAAAGAAAAACCTGGAAACTAAACACCGGTAAACCTAAAATCGAGTAGTTAAGTTACTCGAAAAGATTGTGATAGATGAAATATACATGCATTTGGAATGACAGTGTGTGATACAGAGAAAGAATATAATGGTGCTGGAAAAGCAGAGCAGGTCAGGCAACATCCGAGGAGCAGGAAAATCGATGTTTCAGGCAAACGCCCTTCATCAAAGCCAGCACGGTTTTGTGCATGGCACGGCATGACTCACAAATTGTTGGAGTTCGTTGATGAAGTTACCAGCAACATTGAGGAGGGCAGGGTGGTATACGTAGCCTGGATGGATTCCAGTAAGACCTTCAATAAAGTTCCACAAGGTACCCTACTCTGGAAGGTCAGATAACATGGAATTGAGTGGGGGCTGGCAAATTAGATGCAAAATTGCCTTGATCGTAGGAAGCAGAGTGTAATACGAGAAGAATGTTCGTCAGACTGGAGGCCTGTGGCTATTGGAATGCCTCACGGAGTGGTGCTGGGACCACTTCATATTACATATATCTATGAATTAGATGAGTATGTACAGGCATGATTTGTAAGTTTGAAAATGACACTAAAATAGGCAGCATCATGGAGAGTGAGGAAAGTTATCAGAAATTTCAGAAATTACAGCAGTACCTTGATCACCTGGAGAAGTGTCTGAGAAATGGCAAATGGGTTTTAATATAGATCAGTGTATGTTCCTGCATTTTAGAAAGTCAAATCAAGGTTGGAGTTTCATGGTGAATGGTGTGTCCTAAGGAGTGTAGTGGAACAGAGCGATCTTGATATTCAGGTGCATGGTTCTCTGAAAGTTGATTCAGAGGTAGACAGGGCAGTGAAGAAAGCATTTAGCACACTGGCCTTAATCAGTGTATTTCACTGATTATCAAAATTAGGGAGTTATGTTGTAGTTATGCAGGATGCTGGTGAGGCCACAGTGGTAGCATTATGTTCACTTTTGTTCACTTTGCTATCGGAAGGGTGTTATTGAACTGGAAATAGTGCAGAAGAAATTCACAAGGATGTTGCAAACAGCTCAATGGCCTGAATTATAGGGAGAGGTTGGGCAAGCTAGGAATTTTTACTTTTGCATGAATGAGACTGAGGGGGGATCTGGTGTATAAGATCATGGGAAGGATGAACAGAGTGAATGCACTCAATCTATTTTTCCCAGGTTTGGGCAATGACAGACTAGAGGGCATCACGTTAAGCTCAGAGAGGAAAGAATAAAAGGGAAACTGAGGAGCAACTGTTTTACACACAGGGGCTGGTACGCGTATGGAATGAGGTGCCAACGGAAGAGGGGTGAGGTGGGTACATTCACAACATTTAAAAGGCATTTCGACAAATACACGGATAGGAAAGGATTAGAAAGATACCAGCCATAGCAGGGAAATGAAATAAGCGTGGATGGACATTTTGGTCAAAATGGACCAGTTTGGGCTAAAGGGCATGTCTCCGTGCTGTTGGTCTCTATGACTCTAACAACCATTGTTTATCTCCCACTGAATGTTATATTGCACTTTCCCAATTCACTGAAGCGAACTTGACCCTCTAGCCTCCACTCTTCCATAATGTTTGACAAGAATTTTCAAGCACGGTATATAGACACCGTATAAAATGTACCATATTAACGTCAGTATTCCTTAAATGCTGCTTCAGACCAAGATTAATAATTCGTCCTTCTGACCACAAAACATCAATTCCGAAATAACCTGTCTCGAGTTTACTTCATAATAAATCGTCACTCTAGCTCATATACACTTACAGAATTTATTTTTCACAGCCTGAGTGGTCACTTAGTTAATGCAGTTTAATGCAAGTTGAGACCACCTAATAAGACTGCGGTATCCACAATACTTGCCTATCTAATTTCCAGAGCATATGATGCCGAGATTTGGTTTCGATATATAACACACCAATTTGCTTCTCCTTTCTATCTGCAAGCTCTACCTAAACTGATTCTGTGAAAGCTGAAGGACAGGTCTGTGTCGTTCTTAGTGATTGACCTGGATAAGATATTCGGTGAGGCTCACCTCGACGCTGAGATGATCTGAAGAAATGTACCACACTACAGGACAAGCAACAATATCCTCCACGCTCTGTAAGGATAAGAGTTACAAGATACTCTCTGCTCCCTCACACGCTCTGCATATCTGATATAGCACCTAACCCCGAACAAGGTTCATACCCTATCTCCAAATATGGATTCGGCACTACTATTGAATTTGGTAACTTTCTTCCTCAATTTCTCTGTCACCTACGAAATACCTCCCAAACTAACAATACTGTATGGATTCTGAACTGTCGCGTGACTCATTCCAGACACCTCACAATTCCCCCCACCTACACCAGCACGAACAGCTGGGTCACCCATTCCCACTCTCCCTCCCTCCCTTTCTCCCATTCCAGGAGAAACAGCGTGGAATAGGACAGAAAGGGCCAAATCGGGTAGTGGAATGCCCGATATCCGTTCCCTCGTCCCCTCCCCCATCATGTGGGGAGGACTCTGAAAGAGCCAAAGAGGACCAGGACGCCTCGCTTGGAGCTTCTGAAACAATCATGGCCCACCGACCGATTAAGGAGCAATGTTCAGTGAAAGACAATTCTCACTTTAAACCCACTGGCAGTTCCAACAGCAGTCCTTTCACTTCCAATAAAAAGCGCAGATACCTCACTGCACAGAAAGGTGGTGGTGATTTCGTGTTCAGTTAACACAGTTTTCAAATAACAGTCCCACAATGAAAGGAGGACGTCCCTTTCACTTCAGTGTTGTGCTACCTGTGGTATCCTCATCCTCAGGGATCAGTAAAGACTCGGCTATTGAAGATTTACAAGGCTCAGCTTGACTGATCTTTACTGGACAGAAGGGTCAGTGTTTATTGGGAACAGGCAGGAAATGGATGGTCAGACACAATCGAATCAGCCATGAGCATTCTGAATGGTGCAACCAAATGGCCAACTTCTGCCCCACCCCATGTGTTGTTCCCTCAGTCTACCCCTCGAGGCTGTTACACAGATATACTGCTGCCCCTATCCCATGTGTTGTTCCCTCAATCCACCCCTCGAGGCTGTTTCGGGGTGCAGGACCACCACATCCAGTCAGATATGATCGTTACAATGAGACAGGTGGAGACCATTCTGCCCCTCTAAAGAATTACACAGGAATATAGAATGAAGTAATTCAGCTCGTTCAGTACATTATATAGCCCAGGAGGAGGCGATTAAACCTGCCTGAATGTCTACACAGGAACAGGGAAGCTGTCGCTAACAGGAAATAGAGAATAAAGACAAACGTTTATTTGCAGGCTGCAAAGCTGTAACTGATGATGTGCATCAGAGATCGCTGTGGGGTCATCAATGACCAATAATCTCTATCAAAGATCTGGAGAAAGGGGAGGGAATGGCTTGGAGTTCAATTAGCTCATTAGGTCATTCAATGTGCCGTCAAATGGAGGTAGTGAGTCTGCATGTGATACAGGCAGGGAAGGTTAGTGAGGAAAACTTCAACAGAAATAAAATAACGTAAGTTGTCTATTTTGGCATGAAGGATGAAACAATGGTGAACAATTTAAATGGAGAGAGATTGCAGAACTTTGTGATTAAGGCGGTTTCCATGTTCTTGGGACATGAATCATATTGGGTTGGCACGGTGGCACAGTGGTTAGCACTGCTGCCTCACAGCGCTAGAGACCCAGGTTCAATTGCTGACACAAGCAAATGACTGTGTGCAGTTTGCACATTCTCCCCGTGACTGCGTGGGTTTCCTCCGGGTGTTCCGCTTTCCTCCCACAGTCCAAAGATGTGCAGGTTCGGTGAATTGGCCAAGCTAAATTGCCCATAGTGTTTGGTGTAGGGGTATGGGTGGTTGGTGGGTCGGTGTGGACTTGTTGGGCTGAAGGGCCCGTTTACACACAGTAAGTAATCTAAACTTTAAAAAAAAATATGAAGTCAGTCTGCAAATGCAGCAAGTGATTTGGAAGGTAAGTGGAACGATTCTGTTTTTAGCAAAAGGTTTAATCGCAGGAATGTTTAACTGCATCTGTACAGGGCATTGCTGAGACCACACCTGATGCACTATGTGCAGGTTTGATCCCCTAAACTAAAATGAAAGGATATAATTCTTTTGGAAGATTTTCAAAGAGGTGTCCCTTTACTCATTCCCGGAATGTGGACCTTTTGTTATGGGGTATCATCAATTTCGATCTTAGCTGAGAAATAGTATTGAACCATCCATGACTTTCTGAAAAGTGTATCAACTGGATGCATGTTATCTCTTGTCAGGGAGACTAAAGTTGAGAATAAATTTTAAGAAAAAGATGTATTGTTATTAACACATATACTATAAAGACACCTCCCAATATTTACAACTTACACAGACAAATGTCAGCATGTCATCAAATTAAAATGTGTGGGCAATTATTTTTGCGATTGAAATGTGTATAGATTATAAGCATTTGCAGAAAATCTATAATCAAGTTTTCAAGAGAATATTCCAGGAGAGCACACATGGCCCAGTTTGGTGTTCAGTTGACATTATTGTATGTGCCAACACAGAGAGGAAGAAAACTATTCCCTGCCTAAGAAGCAGCAGCCAATTGATCGCCCTCTCTTACTTTGTTCCACCCGATAGCAAAGTGTGAGACCAGGAAATCCCTGAATTATCTTCACCACTTGTGAACGATTCCTGGTGAGGATTCATTGGAATCTCTCCACTGTCTGAAACAAAGGAAAATCAGCCAAATCCAACTGTTCCAGAAAGAAATCCCACTACCAGTATATTGTTTGAGCAGAATAACTTCAAAGGCACAATAACCATTGGCACACTCTATCATTTTATCATTTGTTATGCGTTCAAATTTCTGTGTCTCACATTTTTCTAGAAAATGATCCACTCTGAGACCTATATCATTGGCTACATCACTAAACTGGTTGCATTTAAGATTGGTGTAACCAGTGGAGGAGTGGAACTGAAAAAGGAAACAGTGACCCTCCAACTTTGGCTGGAACACAAATGAGAAATTCTCAAAGGGCTGTTAAAGTGGAAATTCCCTTCCCCAGACGTTTATGGTGCCTGGATATTTACATTTATTCAAATTGTATTTGGTGACATTTGACAGGCAAGTGAATTTATGAAATAAGTTTACATTCAGAAAAGTGTTGCTGAGATCACAATCACCTCACCCATGACCTTTGTGAGTGGTGGAAGGGTGACAAAGTGTATAATGGCCCACTCTTGCTGCTCAGTCCTATGTTCCCATGTTCCTTTCAACCTCTCACATTTCCTGCAAGGAGCAGATGGAGGCTACTTCCTACAAATACCTGGTCCACAGTAACACAGGATCTCATTCATTCCTTCCAGACTGTCATACATGGTTTGGTGTGGGTTGGAAAATGTTATTGGGTAATCGAGGCTGGTTTCGAAAGACGACTCTGGTCTCTTTACAGAGTGCCTCCTCTCTGCAACTTGTGCTTCATTTTTTGGTCATATTATAGACCCTGATTCCCTGTGAATACAGCCCCCATACCTCACCCAGAGTTGTCTCACAAAATACTTTCTCTCTCTAGTTGCAACATTCAATAACAGAACGTTTAGGAAAATTACAAACATTAACTTTGTAATTAAAGAATATGAGGACATGAGGAACAGGATCAGTAATTTGGACGATCAAGGCATTGTATGCAATCATGGTTGATCGACTGTTGACATTAACCCCTCTTTAATGCCCAATTCTTCACACCCATTCGCTCTCTGACAGGTCAATTATCCATCTACCTCCTCCTTAAATACTTTCAGTGATGTAGCTCCCATAACCCTCTAGCCCAGATAATTCTTGACAGTGATTACCCTCTGTGAGAGGAAAACCCTTCCTACACAAACACCGTCACCTATTGATATGAACAAGCGGTGAACATAGGGGCTCAGTAAAGAGTGAATGGCTTTGACATCAAGGCAGTATTTGACTGAGAATGGAATCGGGACCACCTACTTACTTGAGCTGTTTGGGAATCAGGTGTACTTCCCACTTCTCTTGGTATTTTGTAGCACAAAGAAAGATGCTTATGGTCAGTGGCCATCACTCCTCTCAGTTCCGGGACATCTCTGCAGGAGATCCTCAGGTTAACGTCCTCTGCACAAACATCTTCAGCTGTTCCATGACTGTCTTTCCCATCATAAGTTCTGAAGTGGGTATGATGACTGAAGATCACACAATGTTCAGAATTTATTTTTCCCCCATCAGCTCCTGAACCATTCTGTGTCCATGTGCAGCAAGTCCCAGACAGCATTCCGGTTTGTACTGTTAAAGTGTCAGTAATGTTCATGTAACAGCCATGACAGACACTGCGCATTTCCGCAGTTAAAAGAGGAGCTCATTCAGCATCTCAAGCTGGTTACCCACTGATATATGGAAACCATTCCACCCGTGGAAACTACTGACAAGAAGAGGGACAATCCATTTAATTATCCTGCCTATTCCACAGGAAGAGAAGGGGTCTGGTCAGTACATCGAGCTGTTAAACAGGGACAGGCAGAGCCCAGTCAGACCCTTAAGCCTGTTCCGTGAGACCAGGAGAAGGCTATTCAGCCCCACGAGACAATTATACAGGAACAGGAGGGAGTCATTGATTGTCCAACATGACAAATCAATGAAACTGAGACTGGACTGATTGAGGGCTCTATGGCGTTAATCTTGGCTCCATTCTTTGTAGAACGTGTACTACTTTAACATGATTTGCTGGCAGTGAGGAGGGAAGAAAAATGTTTTGTGTCAAGTCTCAAGGAGGCATCTTCCACCTCCGAGAAGACGCACCCATGTTCTCCATGGAGGTCAGAACTTGTTGCGAAGAGTTAACTCTATTATAATAAAGGTATTGTGACTACTGCCGGTATTATGGATAACATGACTTTCATTGCAGAATCACACACCAATTTAACTATTAATTTTGGAAGAGTTTATTCGATCGTCTGAGCCCCCCACAACCCCCCCCACCTCTCTCTCTCTGTCGTAATCCAAAAAGGGAGTGGGTGCAGTTGGATGGAACGTTCTCGGAGGCTCTTAAACTATCTGTAACCTGGATGAAAAAAACATGTAATTTATCTCCGTATTGCCTGTTTAGAGCATCATGAGTGATTGTACCTCCCCCTTAAGGTTCAATGCAATCACCTTATTCTGTCACTGTGCTTCACTCACTGATCATGGTGCCACCATCCCAGGGATTAGACTGGTGAAAGTTGAGAGAAATTCTATCCACAGTATCCCAAATACTGCTTCAACAACAGTCTCAGGGATGATCGCAATAATCCTTTTCTCTCACTTAGATATCGCCATTACCTTCCTGTGCCACAAAAAGCCATTCCTTTTCTATGCACTCCGTCTGAAACGGAATTTATAAGTCCCTGTACGTCAGCATCAATAAAGCTAGCACCAGAGATGCCTTTGGAAATGTGCATCACTCTCGGGGAGAACTTCAATGAGATTGAATTCACCTAAATTAGGGGATGATCAGCTCCCTGAAGAGAAATGAGCTGTAGGAATATGGGAAACAGGCAGAGGGAGCCATCTTTACTTTTGCTCTTCTCTCACAGGATGTATGCAGCCCTGGTCAGGCCAGCATGTTATGCCAATCTTGAACTGAGTGGCTGGTTCAGCTGTTCCACAGGACAGTAAATAGTAAAACACATTGCTGGTGGTTCGTAGTGTTACAACAGAGGATGCATTCTCCTGCTTAATTAAAATTAGAAGTAGATAAAAGTTTTATCCCATGCAGTAATATTCTAGAGTTCAAATTCTGGAGTAAGACTTAACAACTTTATTTTTTAAAATATAACAGAGAATAGTAAACGAACGACTGTTTACAACTCCTTCCTCTAACCTATCTTTAACCTCCCCCCTCCACAGTACTAGTCCGACAAGACGGCTAATTAAGATTTACAAAACAAAACTTCTAATCTCAAAACCAGGAAGCTTTCGTTTGTTCTCCATTTTCCTGTCCTCTTTTCTTCTTGGGGATTCTGTTTCACCAGTTACTAATCAATAAAAGGACCGTTAAGAGAGCTATTTTTCAGGCAGCCTTTGCATTTTGGCAGCTTGGTAGTTCTCCTCTCAACTATTCAATGTTCCACGGTCTTGTACCCCCAAACAATTGGATTGTGTTATTGTCCTTTAAGATTGTCAATATACTAAATTCAAACTTGCTTGGAGGTAGGTATTTTCGGGTATAATTTAAATTGTTTTGCTGAATTTGTTTGTTGTCTCGACACAATGAGCTAATTGAGTTGTTCAACCAAAGGTTACATTATATCTCTTTTTTACAACACTTGGTGCCGTCAGGTAGTTATTGCTGGCTTTTAATTCTCTTAAAGGTACAGTACACCCACATGTTCATCACAGAAGTCACAATGAAACCTGACTAGGGAAGCATGACACATTGACTTCCCTCAAGGACTTGAGGCAAGCAGATGGGTTAAAATAACATATGATAATGGTTGCTTTTAAGTTCCACCAATTTCCTTCATGAGATACCAACAGACTATTATTCTGTGGATCTAGATTATATGTCATTGACTTGACTACCATAAACTGTCTTCCTGTATGTGCAGAGAACAGGTTAAGCATCCTCAAGAGCAATTGCTTAGTGACGAACACGTAGTTAGAAGGAACTTGAAACTGTTGCATCCGGATTGCAAAAAGGCACAAATCATAGCTCATTCAGAATTTGCACTGAGACTGCGAACGAGACTAGGATATCACAATGGCAGTATTGGACCGGATTGGTGAGTGTGGAGGACATGGAGATGTAAATCTGTGAAGGACAAAATGGATTACGGAGTTTGAGAACCGTCTGGTTCCTTCTCGCATATCAGAGAGTAATTTATAAATGGTAGTTTGTTAGTTATGATTTATAAGCAAAGGATTTTTTGTTTAGAACTGAAGATATTGACTTGCACTTTCCAAAATTTATACATCATGAGCAGAAATTCAGATCAACCCAGTTTAGTAGACAAATATAATGACTTACCAGGAGCACCAATTATCGCAAGGATGGGATAGTAACCACCTTGAATAATCCAAAGGATATCCTGGATACGTGATGCTATTGATATCCAAGAATGAGAAAGCCAGTAAAGACCCGAGGATAAACTTCTGTTCATTGTTGGAACATTCCAATCTAATGTTCTCAGATTCTGATCCATTGTTCGAACATTACAGATTAATGTTCTCAGATTCTGATCCATTGTTGGAACATCCCAATCTAATGTTCTCAGATTCTGATCCATTGTTGGAACATTCCAATCTAATGTTCTCAGATTATGATCTCTCCTCCCCCTTTCTCTCGAGCTGCTGATCCCTGTTAGTGCTGTCAGTGATGTTCCTACTCATACTACGGTATAGTACATTGAACAGAGTCCATTTATCTTTCAATGATGGAAACTCTCCACTGGGATAATTAGGATCCACAGAGATTGACATTAATCACAGTCTCTGAACAAATAGCTCCAGTTAACCCCTTTGAATTCAATATTGATTTTCTTAAAATCAAACGAACGTTCAAAATTTACACATTTGGCATGGGATATGTGTGGGGGTGAATAGAGCGACGAAATATTTGAGATGGTAGATTGACTGTATGTAATTATTTAATCTGCCTTAGATATGGGAGTAATGTAAAGAAGTTTCTCCGTTTATAAATGGAAACATACAGTCTGTTGCTACTGATCAATGATTATAATGTCTGTAAAATGTGGAGAGAACTTGTCTAGTCCATAACCTGACAGGAAAATTTGCCTACGACAACATGAGTGATAACAGACAAATACCATGGCTATGTTAACAGACAATATGATGTGACACACAATTCAGATGGTTATTCGAGGATCAGAGAGGACAGGTGAGGATCATGCTGTTAGTGTTATCGATGTCAATCAACTGTGATTAAGTAAATTTCACTGGATTTCAATTGCAGTGTGATTATGATATTGGGGGCATGGCTGCTCAGACTGGAAGGAGGGAACATAATATTTCCCAGCCATCAGTATTGAAATGTTACTCTTTATAAATCATTTGAAGATCAAATTCCAGAATACACTTCCAATGAGGAATGAGGAGAGCTAATATTAACCATACGACCAGAAGACATTGGAGCAGAAATTTGGCCATTCAGCCATTCAATGATGGCTGTTAAGCTTCTCAACCCCATTCTCTCACTTTCTACCTTTATATCAAGAACCTATCTGTCTCACTCTTAAATATACTCAATGACCTGGTCTCGACAGCCTTCTGTGGCAGTGAATTCCATAGATTCACCACTCTCTGGCTGAAGAGGTTCGTCCGTATCTCTGTTTTAAAAGGTCTTCTCTTTACTCTGTCCCCTCCGGTCGTAGTCTCTCCTACCATTGGAAATCCACTCAGTTCATTCAGTATGTTGTAAGTTTCAAGTAGACCTCCTAACATCCATGAACTCTATCATATATAGACCCAGAGCCCTCAGGTGTTCTTCATATGTTAAGCTTTTCATTCCTGGGACCATTCTCATGAATCTCCTTGGAAAACTCTCCAGGGCCAGTATATCCTTCCTGAGATATGGGGCCCAAAACTGTGCACAATAATCCAAATGTGGCCTGACCATAGCCTTATAGAGCCTCAGAAGTACATCCCTGCTTTTATATTCAAGCCATCTTGAAGTAAATGTCATCATTGTATTTGCCTTCATAACTTTTGACAACCTGCAAGTTTACCTTTCGAGATCCTGGACTGGAACTCCATCGGCTTTTTGCACTTTTGACTTCTGAACCTGCTCGTTATTTAGAAAATAGTCAATGCCTGTATTCTTCCTGGCAAAGTACATGATGTCACACTTGACCACGTTATACTCCATTTGCCACATCTTTACTCACTCTCCTAACCTGTACAAATCCTTCAGTAGGAGAAACTGAGGACCGTAGATGCTGGAGATCAGAGTCAAAAAGAGCAATGCTAGAAAAGCACAGCCAGTCAGGCAGCAGCTGAGGAGCAGGAGAATCGATGTTTCAGACATAAAGTCTTCATCAGGATCGAGGGGGTTTGGCGGGAGGGGGCTGAGAAATAAATGGGAGGGGCTGAGGCTGGGACGAAGGAGCTTGGACAGCGATAGCTAGATGAAGGTGGGTGGTGATTTTGATAGGTCAGAGTGGAAGGTGGAGTGGATAAATGGGAAGGAAGATGTACAGGTATGACAGTTCAAGAGGGCGTACTTAACTAGAGGGTTAGATCTGGGATAAGGTGGAGGGAGGGGAGATGAGGAAATTGTTGAAATTGCCCTTGATACCATATAGTTGGAGGGTCCCTCGGTGGAAGATGATGCGTTCTTCCTCCAGACAATGCTGGCTAGAAATTGGCAGTGGAGGAGGCCAAAAACGTGCATGTCCTTGTTGTAGTGGGAGGGAGAGTTAAAGTAGTTAAGGATAGGGAAGTGGGGTTGTTGGGTGTGTGTGTCTGAGAGTGTTACCTGAACCGTTCTGCAAGTTGATGTCCTGTCTCCCCGATGGAGAGGAGACCAGGCACAATGGACAGAGTAGATGTGTTGTTTGGATGCACAGGATGTTCTTTGCCTGGTGTGGAAGGATCCTTTGGGGCCTTGGATGGAGGTGAGGAGGGACTGTTGACACAGGTTTCATTCCTCTTGTAGTGGCAAAGAAGGTGCCTGGAGTGCAAGGTGGCTGGGTGGGGGTCGGGGGGATGTGAACCTCACGAGATAGTTGTGAAGGGAATGCTCTCTGCTAATATGGATGGGGAGGGAATTATACCTCTGGTGGTGAGGTCTGATTGTTGGTGGCGGAAATGGCGGAGGATGATGCGTTGTGTCCTGTGGTTGGTGGGATGGAAGGCAAGCACCAGCGGGGTTCTATCCTTGTTATAGTTGGAAGGGTGGAGATCAAGGGCGGAGGTGCAGAAATTTGCAGAGATGCGCTACAGCACCCTCCTGCAGCTGAACCACCTCTTCAATGCTACCTATCTTGACACTGTTTGAAAACTTAGCCAGAATCCCCTCAGTTCCTTCATGTGGATCGTTAATGCATAAAGGGAAAAGTTGTGGTCCCAACATTGAGTCTTGTCCCTGGCTGCCATCCTGAGAAGGATTCTTTTATCCCAACTCTCTGATTTTGTCAGACAGCCACACCTCTAACACCATGGGCCCTTATCTTTCTCAATAGCCTCCTGTTTGGCACCTTGTCAAATGATTCTTGAGGAGCAAGCGATGACATCTGTTGTTCTTCTTGGTCTAATCTGCTCGTTACCTACCTCAATGAATTCTCACAGGTTTGTCAGGCCTGACCTGCCCTTGATGAAACCATGCTGACTCTGTCCTATTTTACCAAAGCCCTCCAAGTATTCAGAAATCCCATTCTTCACGATGGATTCTAGGTTGTTACCCACCACTAAGGTAAGGCTAATCATTCTGTAATTTTCCATTTTCTGTTTAACTCCCTTATTAAACGGGGTGCCTTGTTAGCAATTTTCTAGCCTCTTGGCCCTTTCCTGATTTTAGTCATTCCTGAAAGATTACCACTAACACTTGCACTACCTCTTCAGCTATCTCCTTTACAAGGCTGGGGTGTAGTCCATCTAGTCCATGTGATTTATCCACGTCCACATTAAGTTTTCTAGTATGTTCTTCTTGATTATGGCCACCATACTCAGCTGTGCCCTCTCACTCTCTTCAGCTTTTGTGAAATTATTCATGTCTTCCACCATAAAGACTGATGCAAATTTCCTCATTCATTACTGTCTCTCCAGCATCATTTTCCAGTGTCCAAAAGTAATATTGCACTTTATATATCGAAAGAACCTCCTTTATATTGTTGGTTCTCTTACCCCCTATATTTAATCCTCTCCCTCCTTAATTTTTTGCCGTCTATTGGTCTTTATAAGTTTTTGAATTCTCTAGTTTCCCACTGCCCTTCACGACATTATATGCTTGCTCCTTTGCGTGTATGCAATCCCTGACTTCCCTCGTCAGCCCTGGTTCCCTCATCCTCCCTGTACCGTGCCTCTATTCCTCAGCATGACTCTCTGCAGTGTCTCCTGAATTAATCTTTGAATCAGCTGCCATTGCTGTTCCACTATCTTTCCTGCTAGACCCCTCTCCCGGTCAATCTTACCCAGCTGCTCCCTTACGCCTCTGTAGTTCCCTTTATTCAGATGAAATACTGTTTCCTCTAATTCCATCTTCTCTCTCTCTCAAATTGCAGAATAAGTGCAACTATATTCTGATCACTGCTTCCGAGGTTTTCCTTCAGCTGAAGCTCACTTATCTAACCTGACTCATTAAATCCACGTATGGAGTCAGCTATTACAAGGGGGCATAGCTTTAAATTAAGGGGGGGGGTAGATATAGGACTGATGTTAGGGGTAGGTTCTTCATTCAGCGAGTCGTAAGTTCATGGAATGCCCTGCCAGTAGTAGTAGTGGACTCTCCCTCTTTATGGGTATTTAAGCGGGCATTGGATAGGTATATGGAGGATAGTGGGTTAGTGTAGGTTAGGTGGGCTTTGATCGGCGCAACATCGAGGGCCGAACGGCCTGTACTGCGCTGTATTCTTCTATGTTCTATGTAAATCCAGTATCATCTGTTCTCGAGGGGGCTCCACCACAATCTGTTCCAAAAAGCCATCTCACAGATATTCCCCGAATTCCTTTTCATGTGAACCATTGCCAATCTGATTTTCCCATTCCAACTGCATATTGAAATCCCCTATGGTCACTGTACTTTGCCTTACCTATGCATCTTTTCTATCTCCTGGTGTATCTTGCTACCCAGCTCCTGACTACATTGGAACCCTGTAAAAGAATCCAACTGCGGCTGTATTACCTTTCTGGTTCCTCAATTCTACACCATCTGACCTTACGACTTTTCTTACTATTGATTTAATTTCAGTTCGAATTAATAATGCAAATCCACTCCCTCTATCTACCTATCTTTTCAATAGAATTAGATTAGATTACTTACAGTGTGGAAACAGGCCCTTCGGCCCAACAAGTCCACACCGCCCCGCCGAAGCGCAACCCACCCATACACCTACATCTACTCCTTACCTAACACTACGGGCAATTTAGCATGGCCAATTCACCTGACCTGCACATGGTTGTACTGTGGGAGGAAACCGGAGCGAAACCCACGCATACACGGGGAGAACGTGCAAACTCCACACAGTCAGTCGCCTGAGGTGGGAATTGAACCCGGGTTTCTGGCATTGTGAGGCAGCAGTGCTAACCACTGTGCCACCGTGCCGCCCACAAAGGGGATCAGGATATTTGTCCTTAAATATCCTGATCCCCTTGCTGCAACTTCTCCGGAATGCCCATCACCTCATACCTGCTAATTTCAATCTGCGCCACAAGGTCACTTACCCTATTCCTTCCGCTGTCTGCATTTATTTATAACCCCTTCAGTCCTGTATTAACTGTCTGGCTTCTCATTGTCATTTATTTGTTCAGTGTGCTTGAAGTTTGATGGTTAAACATTTCCAGATGCTTTATCCTATTTGTGTCTGTGCTGGAGATTTTATTAACCCCTCCTGAGTTCTGTACTCTTACCTCCTCTTTTAATTCCGATTTTCTAATTAAACCCTATAACTGAACCCCCACCCCGTACACAGACTCCAAATTAGTTTAGAGCTCTGTCTACAGCCCTGGTTAGGATTCACTCGGACTCTGGTTACAGCACGGTTCAGATGAAGGCTGTCCCATCAGAAAAGGTTCTTTCTTCCTCCGTAATAAAATGTGTTCATTCAATACAAAATACAGGGCCAAAAATCTTTTCTGTACATACAAAACTATGAAAACTACAAAGAAACAAGACTGTGAAAATACACTTACTATGTGGCCCTATATAAATTGAAATGTGTATTTCAAAACCATGGAAGTGATGTGCAAACTTTATCAATCATTATTTGACCTACAGCTGAGATCCTGATTCCTCTGTCAATAATCCCCCTCACTGAGATTCTCTCGCCCTGTTTCTCACACAGTGTCGAGGTGCCTACAAGTTGATGATGGCCCAGAATATTTAAATTAATCCACCTTCTCCCTGGAACCAATCTATTGATCTTTTGGATTCTGATTGGCTGTCAGCAATTCAGCTCTGTGATGTCATTGGCAATAAATGATCTGGGATGACAGCCAGTATCAGCGTGGTGGTCACAGGGTATGGCACCAGACAAAGGGCTTACAGTCTCTTAGAGTTTCTAAATAACGTTTCTGTGTATTTCTCCTCAAGCTGTCTCCTGTTCTAACTTCACACTCATCTGACACACCTTGCTGTCACTCATTCTGTCACGCCGGTTTCTCTCCACTCTGTTTATCTCACTTCACATGCTTTCTCTCTGTTTATTTTTCTCTCTCCCTCTTAGTCTATCTCCGATCATTCTCTTTATTTTCAAGTCGTCAAGTTGGAGAGCTCGTGGACGCATGGTGGGCTGAATGGCCTCCTTCTGTGATGCATTAATTCTGAATTTCTCTGACCCCAATAAGCACTTTAGGTCCCTGGAGAGACAAGCTGGTCCAATGCAGGACGCAGTCGAAAATTAACCATTATCTAATCCAGTTTTCTGACATGCAGCTGCATCGAAATATCTGTTGAAACATTTTAACATTAAAATCAGCAAACTACAGACTGCCAGTTCCACTGTGTTCAGTACTTTCTGCCTACTTGCTGTTGGTCTTATCTGTACTGGTATTAATATCCAACTCCTCCTCAGTCACTGTGCCTGTGGACCTGCTGCTGTGGTTTCCCATACCCCTCCCGCCCTCCACCCACCGCTGCCACACACTAGTTTATACCCTGCTAAGGGACAATAGCAAACCTCCCTGCCAGGAGATTGCTGCCAGCTCAGGACTATCCTGTCCTTCTTGTGTAGGTCCTGCCGACCCGGGAATCCCAATGGTCCACATATCAGAGATAGCTGCCAGTTCAGCTCCATCCCTGCCTTGTGTAGGTCCTGCCTACCCGGAAATCCCAATGATCCGCAAATTAGATATTGCTGCCAGTTCAGCTCCATCCCGTACTTCATGTTATATATTCTACCGACTCGCGAACCCCAATGATCCACATATCGGAGATTATTGCCAGTTCAGGTCCATCCCATCAATCCTGTTTAGGTCCTACCGACCCGGGAATCCCAATGATCCACATATCAGAAGTGCTTCCTCCACTGCCAGCTGTTTGGCCGTGTGTTTAACTGTGCTGCCTTCCTATTCCTAACCTCACTCGCACGTAGCATACTCTAGTGTCTCCAAAGTTCAAATATCCTTTCAACACAACTTCAGCAAGACCTTTTCTTTAAAGTTGATAGACTTGCGAATAAAAATATCTTAAGTATGACCTCAGGAAAGTGGAGTCCACTGAATCAGTCCAATGACCAGAGGATCTGATATCTATCCGCGCCACAAAAGTACCTTTCACAAGGTACATAGTGTTTAAATCTGCTGGGAGCTTTGGTACCCCAAATCTGTTCAAACCTGCCCAATACCAGACGAACCCTAAATCTGTTAAAATGCAGAGGTCAAACCACTACTAAATGAAGCTAAACACTCAGAAACGCTCGCCTCACCTGGTCATCTGTCGGAGGTGTGAGGGAATAAAAGGGAACACGTAATTGTCCCCTTTTTAAAGAAAAGTAACAATTTTGTTTCCAAACAATTCTATTAACAAACTGAACATTGCTTCCCTTAACTGAGCACAACCCTATTGACATGCTGTTCCAGTAACACACAATAAATATTGCATTAACTTAATCACACGTCTGCACAGTCTCTACCTTCTCTGCTGTATTCAATGTCTTGCCCACTGATTTTACTGGGTCGTCTTATTCCTTTTTACTAAGCGAAAGTGAGAACTTCTGACGCTGGAGATTAGAGTCAAGAGCGTTTTGCTGATGAAGGGCTCTTGCCCGAAATGTTGATACTGCTGCTTCTCGGATGCTACCTGACCTGCTGTGCTTTTCTCGCACCGCACTCTCGACTTATTTCTTTTTACTCCGAATATGTTTTACAGCAAAAGGTATTTTTTTGATAGACTGCTTTCTGATTTCTTTGAGAGCAAGATTTTAGATAGGCAGTTAGCTCTTCGACTCTACAGCAGTTGCTCTGTTGTTCGGTGGCAATTGCTCTAACCAATTTTCAAAATGCCCACTCTTTTTTGTGGCCTCAACATCATTCCCTTTCACTGGTCTAATGTCATCAAAACAATAAATTCAAACTCGACTGGGTTTTAGTATCCCGGGCATAGCTTAAACTAATTGGTTAAATTTGAATTGTTGTCAAAACAACAACCAAAATTCAAGTATCCATTTATCTGCCAATTGTTGCATGTAACAGCTTTTGTAACAGCTCATCTCCCAGCCCTTCCATTTGGGCAGCTGAGCCTGCAACTTGAGTTTCCTTCAATATTCAGAAAATAATGTTCATTTTAAATTGGATCTACGTGCTTTGGCTTCCTAACAAATATCATTTAATAACACAAATCATGAACGAAGATTAATATTCGAAGTGCATATTGAATTGTCATTCTTAAATTATTTGCAATTAGAGAAAGCTCATACATTTCAGTGAAAAATTAAATTTGTTAATTATATTTTAATTCACAAGAATGCTAAATCTATTTGATTGTTGAATTGTTTGCTCACTGTGAATATGTAATGGTTTAGAGGCAAACAACTTTCGAAATGTTAGAATGAGAATGTATTAATTTGAATACTGACATTGAATATTTAATTGTGATTGGACAAAAATGAGGCAAATATTCTCTGTTCAATATAAAATAACGTAGTTTTCTTTCGTTTTTGTAACATAAAGTGTTGTAATGAGTTTATATTTTAGCTCCCAACATATACTAACAATGTAGTTGCTCTCAGAGATAATGTGAAATAGTCAGAGTTCACATGGTAATGTTGGCCCTAATTTTCAAAACACAGGTGATATTTTATTATCGTTCATACCGGGAAACTCATCACTTGGAATCACAACCGACGTAATAAATAGATTCCAAAAGACCTGAATTCAGGCATAGTGCTACTGGAACTCACAGCTGTTTGTAATACTGAGTGAAACACTGGCCTGCTCCTCAATCTGTCCAGAGACGTTCCAATCTGGGTTAGGGCAGTCATTCAGACATGCTTGCACAAAAAATCATTTGCAGCCCACCCTGGGCAAGTGAAAACTAATCAATAGTCTACCGCTGGTCTTAGTGTAGATACAAATGCTGTCCACATTTGGTACAATGACTGACCAACAAACAGGTATTACAAATTCATCTTCAGTCTCAGCCTGCTTCAGGAAGCAGATGTATGGGCATGTCTCGCCAGAACACATCGCACAAGTCCCTTGACAGCATCTGGCCTGCCTCTTAGATTCCAGATATTTGCACCCTGCACCAGACCCAGTATGAAGTAATTCACAATTTGACTGTCTCCTGTAGCACACTGTGTCTCACAGTGAACACTATAAAGCCATAACCAACATATGTCACCTTCACACTCATCAGTGTCAAAATAAAATTGAACTTCTGTGTAGATGGCCAGAGATTAATACATGGGTCACCCAACCTGCTTTTGAGTGGGTTTCGATCGAGATCAGTCCTATAGAGTTGGTCTGTGGGAAACAGCAGCAAATGCCAAGCCAAGAACCATTTCAATAACAACTTTGTGGATTTTATCTGATGTATGTCACCACACACACATTGTACTGACTCTCACTTGAATGTAACAATGGGACCCATAACTGGAAGTATCGGCCTAACGCCCCTCCCTAGCTTCCTGACCCCACACACCTCACTCCCCCCCCCCCACATTTACCAATTGGTGAGAATCCACAACCTGGGTGAAACAGTCTGTGCTTCATCTGAGCTTGACCACTCCATAATGGCCTGTTCAACCGACTTACTGACTGCTTTCCATTTCAGGACTACCTATGGTGCTGTCTTCCTGAGCAAGTACGATTCCCAATATCCGGAGGATCATGGAATGGAAAATATAGGAAGACACCAACAATTTTCTGTGAGAAACTCCACATGATGAGAGGCAGGTTTGAACTACCAGAAGGAGTGTGATTATTGTTCACAAAGGGTCAGCACAAGCCGGTACCCTGCACACTCCAGCAGCATCGTTGGGAGAACATGTATTTGCGGAGAGATTTAATAAGCACTGCCCATTACTGAGGGCTGTCCCACAGCACACTGGGTGGGAAATTAATCACCAAAAACTCATGGTATGTGGACGTGATCACTCAGTTCAGGAAAGTGGCATTTGAGCATCAATTTAAAAACAAGAAATGATGAAGTACAGATGAGGTACAGACTGTTCCTGGTGTTATATTCCTGGTTGGATGTCCTTTGCCTTGGTGTTAGGATTATTACATGTCAGACAGATGTGGTCAGGGAATAGATAGACACGTGAAATTGTGACATGTTCTGCCATTAGAGATGTGGTTGAAGGAGGTCAGGATTGGCAACTCTATATTCTGTAGCATAGGAACTATGGGCAGGAGATGCTGTTGTTTTATTAATTAAGGAATCAATTACTGCTGTAAATAGGGACAATATCTTGGACGGTCCTCAACTGAGGGTTCGAGGATAGCGATTAGAATAAAAAGATGACAGATAATTGCTAGGGTCATATTAAATATCGCCAGTTAGAAGAAAATGCATGAGCCAATGTGTAACCAATCGCTGTAGTGTACAAAAACAATAAGAGGGTAATTCTACTTATGCTTTTCAATATGCAACATTTATTGGGGCAGTCACGTGCTTTTAAGAGGGGACAAATATGTTGAAATTTATTGCTGATAGCTTCTTTTATCAGCATGTAGAACATACAACAAGGGATAGTCTATTTCTGGACCCAACATAATCTAGTCCCATTAGCAAGCACCTGGCCCATATCCCTCCAAACCCTTCCTAATCATATATGCGTCCACATGCCTTTCAAATGGTGGAATTCTAATTCTGGGTAAAAGTGTAGTCGAACAGCGTGGAGTGGGGAGCGGTGTTCATGCTCAAAGTGGATTTGATGAGAGTATCGGCCCAACATTTTACACTCTAAGACCCAATGAAGGAAAATGAGACAACAGGACCTTGAATATCTGCAAATATTCAGAGCAGGATAATAAAGTAAAGAGAAGTTTAAAGGAGCTATAAAGTGAGCAGAACAATGGAATCCCTATAAGAAAGTAGAAAGTGCAACACTGAACTTAAGGAAATAGTAGAAAAGCAAAAATGGTGTGTGATAAAACATCAGCGGGTGTTCTATCGCTATACCAGGGGAAGATGATAACTTGGGAAAGAATGGAGATATTAGGGATCAAGGAGGCAGCCTGTGCACGTATCCAGAGAATATGTTAAATATGCCCTTCATATCAGTCTTCAGTTTAGAGAGTGACTTATTGGAATCAGGGAGAGTCGCAGAATGAAAAGAGTGGACACATCCCCAGATCTGGATGAGCTGTATCTTAACTGATATGGGAACAGAAGGAAAAACATTACAGGTTCTGATCCTCTTTTCTTACTGTGCTTTTGCCACAGAGGTTTTGCGATAGAACAGGATGCAATCAAATGTAGGTTCAACAAGGTGTGCTAGAAACAAACGAGAGAATTAAAACCACCAAGTCTCATATCAGTGAGAGGGAAACAATTGTAGAAGGTTATGAAATCTATTGAGCCTGGATCATTAAGTATCTTCAAGGGTGAGATACATATTTTTAATCAATCAATGAATCAAAGGTTATGAGGAAAATGGAGTTGAGGATTATCAGAACAAACATCATTGAACTGAAATGCAGCGCATACTCGGTGAGCTGCTGAACCGACTGTTGTTGCTATGCCTTATGGTATTCGGTCTGCTACTATCCCTGTGTTCGCAGGAACAACAACCTCTCTCTGAGACACAGTTCAGAATGCAGCTGACTAATTCAAGGAATTTATAAATAATGTACCGATATCCAGAAATACGTTTGAAGCAGGAAGCCAATGAGTATTTTATAATTTTCATTGAAATGTAGTCTCATTCTTTGAAATACGAGGGAATGCAGATCTAGTTTGTCATGGCCCTCTTTGATAGAATGTGCCTTGGAAGAAGTCAATTGAACCTTGCTTGCCATCTCTCTGTGGCAGTAATATATTTCCTGAGATAAAGAATCAACATTGCAAATAGTCCTTCACGAACAATCTGGCCAAGCTCCTACTCAGCTGAAGCAAGACGTCACGCCTCCTGTGACGAAATCCTCGGACAATAAAGGTTCCCATTCCACTGACATTCCAAGTAGTTTGCTGCACCGGTATGTTAGACGTCAGCAGCTTATAGGAAAGGACACTTACATTTTATTTAAATTTTACTTTCCAACATTTTAAGATTTAAGAATTATACTGCACATCAACTTATCCAAAAAATTCGATAACTTTCTGTTTCCACATAATGATATTTGCACGGATCTTGCCCATGTGGACGTCGGTTCAATCTTCATAAGTCTTTATATCTTCCTCACTGCACACATTCCCACACAAGGCTTAAGTCTCGGTCATACACTCTGTTTACTGTCTTTTCACTAATAATTAATCCATCGAGTGGATTCGTAATGCTAGAATTCTTAGGGTGCAGGAGGCCCAGTGTGCATTCACAGGCTCTTCAAATGCACATTACCTCCACCCAATATCCTGCCTTTCCTCTGTATCCTCCCTGACTCATCCTGAACACAATCTACTTATTTTATTCCACTCTGTGAAAAGCAATCTAACTGGCTTTGTTGGAGAACAATTTCCTCTGAGTAAATATTCTCAACGGAAGAAAAGGCAATGAATGAAGTACATCACCTCGGCATTCAAACTGACCATCAGCAGCCTTCTATAGTCAAGATTTGGAGATGCGGGTGTTTGATTGGGTGTACAAAGTTAAAAATCACACAACACCAGGTTATAATCCAACAGGTTTAATTGGAAGTTCACTAGCTTTCGGAGCGACGCTCCTTCATCAGGTGATTGTCAATCAGGTGGAATCTGTCTTGTTCCCTGTTTTGGTTGGTATTGTTTAATTCTTTGTTTACACCTTAATACCTGAGAAAGAAACCCTTTTGCAAAGGAAAAGTTGTGACAGATTTGGGCCAAAGGCAGGTAAACGGAGTTATGTAACTAATGTCCTTAAATTGTGGAACAGGCGCAAAGGGTTCAACAACCTCATCCTATTCCTATCGTCTTGCGTTCCATGTAGCAATGGCACGGTGACCATACAGCCAATTACAAATTCATTTCAACAGATAAATGTATAATTAAATTATATGGAGTCACTGATTGTAATATAATGAATTTGTATTGCTAAAAAAATCTAGGAACATACCTGGATATGTTATGCTGTCCATGTGTAAGGAAGGGTGCATTTGCTGTCCACCTTGTTTGCCACCAAATCCACAACATTTACTGCCTCCCCCATCAACTTGCAATGGAAGCAATGTATCCAACAAGATACATCGTAGATATTTACCACAGTTCATTCGACAGCACCTTCCAATCCATGACCAACTGCAATATCAAGGGCAACAAATCCATGAAAACACCACCCCCTGCAAGTTACACATAAAGTCAATGACTGTCTTGACATGGAAATACATCTCCATTCCATGGGTTTCACTTGATGAATACCCTGGCTTTCTTTCCCTCACATTATTGTGGGTGCCGTGCACCAAACTGACTGCAAATGTTCAAGTAGGCAGCGCACTACCACCTTGTCCAGAACAGCAGTCTATGTGTAATAAATGATGGCACAACCAGCAATGGCTGATACCTATCACTGAATAATACACTAATGTTTAACAGCTTGCTATCTGGGTCTCACTTTCGGAATAATTTTCGTCTATATTCTTGAGTTGCAGGAAATGGATTCGTGATTCGATTGAAATATAAAAGGTTTTGAATTGCAAGTACTTGATTGGGCAGATGCTGAAAAATTATTTCTGTGGGTCAGGGAGTCCAAAACACGATAACAGAGTCTCGGGATAACAGGCAATTTATTTTGGTCTGAGAGGATGTGAAATTATTTCAATCAAAGGGTAAAAGAATGTTTAGCATTCACCATCTTAAGAATTGTGGATGCACTGTGAATTGAAACAATGTAAAGTTCACAGAGATATGGAGGAGCTCAGGGTTAGAGGAGGTCACAGAAATAGGGAGGTAAAGGTGCAGGAGAATGTTACAGATATAGGGAAGCTGTAACAGGACACAAACATTGCCTGTATAGTGATGGGTTTATGGGCTGGGTGTTAGAGAAGGCTGTAGGTGCTGGAAAAGTTTACAACAATAGGGAGGACTGGAGGAGCTTGACGTGTTTATAGTGATAGGGAGGTATGTAATTTCGAGAGTGGGTTCCATTCCTGTGGAGCAAAGTACGTGCTGGAGGAATCCTCAGTTACAGGAACAGGTGAGGATGCTGGAGATCAGTTGGGGTGGAGGGGTAGAAATGTTACAGACATAGGGAGGTGTGTCGTGACTGGAGGAGATTACAGAGATAGGGAGCGTTATTGTGGCTGGACGAGATTCCAGAGATAGGGAGAGTTGTAGTAGGCTGGAGGATAATACAGAGATTGTGAAACGTGTAGGGTCTTGACTAAGATACAGAAATTGGGAGGTGTGTAGGTTCTGTAGGAGCGTACAGAGATAGGCAGGTGTGTTTTGGATGGAGTGAAATTTTTGCCATCAGAGATATGGTTGAAGGAGATCAGGATTGACAAATTAATATTCTGTAGTACAGGAACTATAGGCTGGACATGATTTGGTTTTATTAATTAAGGAGTCAATTACTGCAGTAAAGAGGGATGATGTTGTGGAAGGACCTTCAAATTGAGGCTTCGTGGATAGAGAGTGGAATACAAAGATGACAGATACATTGCTAGGCGCATATTAAGTCGCCCAGTTAGAAGAAAGTACAGGAGCTATTGTGTAACCAATCACTGTCATGGATAAAACAATAAGAGGGTAATTCTGTTTATGCTTTTCAATATCCAACATTTATTGGGGTAGTCATGTGTTTTTCAGAGTGGACAAATATATTGCAATTTATTGCTGAGAGACTTCTCATATCAACATGTAAAAGATACAACAAGGGACAGTGCATTGCTGGGCCTTATTGTGGAGAATGAAGCCAGTCATATGTTCGAGGCAGGATTGGGAGAGAAGCTTAGGACCAATGACCATCATATCATATATTTTAAGTTCCTTAAGGAAAAGGCAAAAAACGCATTCAAAATATAATGTTTTTGGATTGGGGAGACAGAGTTTATTAGAAAATAGGATCTGGCCAAAGTAGTCTGGGGACGTTTACTTCTGGGTAACGCTGTCGTCGAATAGCGTGGATTAGGGAGGAGTGTCCATGCTCAAAATGGAATTGGAGAGAGTATGGGCCCAATATGTTACAATCTAAGATCAACTTTACGAAAACAAGCCCAGGGACACTCCGACGTCTACAAATATTCAGAGCTGAATAACAAAGTAAAGAGTAGCTTAAAGCAGCTATAAAGTGAGCAGATCAATGGAATCCCTCTAAGAATGTAGAAAGTGCAGCGCTGAAGTTAAGGAAGTCAGTAGAAGAGAATAAAGGAGGTGTGATAAAACATTAACGGGTAAGATTAGTAAGAAGCCCAAAATATTCCGCCCACATGTTGGGGGAAGAGGATAACAAGGGAAAGAGCGGGGAATTGGAGGAATCAAGGAGGCAGCCTGTGCACACAGCCAGAAAATACGTGAAACACGTATTTCATATCCGTCTTCACTTGGGCGAAGGAGTTCCTGGATTCATGGAGGGTGACTGTGTGACCCTTTAACAGATTGATAATGACAGGAAGGAAGAACTGGTAGTTTGGGCAGAGTAAAATCTGCACAAATCCCCAGAAATGTGAGCTGTATCTTAAATTAATATGAAAGGAAAGGGAGAAACGAACAGGCTCTGAGCTTTATTTATTTATTGTGCTTTTGAACAGAGTGGAAGTGCGATGGAGAGGTCGGCATCTAATTTTGTTTCAACAAACTGCGATAGAAATAAACAACGGAAGTAAAGACGACCAAGTCTCACATCAGTGAGGGAAACAATTACAGAAGATTTTGAAAATATCTTCAAGGCTGAGAGATATATTTTTATTTAGTCAGTGAATCATAGGTGATGGGGAAAGTGCAGGAAAGTGGAGTTGAGTACTATCAGAACAAACATCATTGAACTGAAAGGCAGAACATACTCGGAGAGATGCTGGAAATATTTCTGTCCCTATGCCTTATGGTATCCAGTCTGCTACTATTCCTGTGTTTGTGGGAACAACAACTTGTCTCCCATTGGACTGAGACACAGTTCGGAATATAACTGAATTTATAAATGGTACACGAATAGCCAGAAATTATTTCGAAGCAGGAGTGTAATCAGTATTCTGTAACCTCCAAGGAAAATAATGTTCATTCCTTGAAACACTGGGGAACACAGGCCAAGTTTCTCATGGACACCTTTGATAGCATTGTCCTTGGTAAAAGCCTATTGAACCTTCCTTTTCCTCTCTCTATGGCAATAAAATATTTACTGAGAGAAAGAACCATAAAGGGCACATAGTCCTCCGGGTGCAGTCTGACTAAGCTCCAATTCAGCTGAAGCAAGACGCCTCTCCCTTGTGCTTACATCCTGTGACAATAAAGGTTCTAATTTCACTGTCTTTCCAAATAGCCTGCTGCACCTGTAAGTTAGACATCAGCAGCGTATAGACAATGACACTTTGGGTTTTATTTATATCTGTACTTTTCAATTATGAAATATAATGTTTATTAATTGCTTCAATAAAGTGGATAACTTCACGTTTCTGCATCATATGTCATTTGCAATGACCTTGCCCATGTAGAGGCCATTCAATTTTCATAAATATTTACATCTTCCTCACAGCACACATTTCTAAACAAAAATTAACTGTAAATTCTTCACTCTGTTTCCTGTCTTTTCATGAATACTTAATCCATCCGAGTACATTCATAATTATAGTTTTGTTCAAGTGAAGGAGGCCCATAGTGTTCTCACTGGCACTTCAAATGAGCATTATTACCTCCACCCAATTTCCCACTTTTACTATGCAACCTCCTTGACGCATGCCAAACACAATCTATTTCTTAGCTTGAAGAACTGTCTTTGTTGAAGAAACTATTCGCAACAGAAGTAAAGGTAACGAGTGAAGGACATTACCCCATCATTCACATTGTCCCTCTACAGCCTTCTGTAGTCAACATTGAGTTGACATTTTTCAGGTTATCCATTCAATATCCATCTTGTTCCCTGTTTTGGTTGGTATTGTTTCGGTCTTTGTTTGCACCTGAGTAATTGAGATAGAAACTCTTTTGCGAAGGAAGGTTCGTGACCGATTTGGGCCAAAAGCAGGTAAAAGGAGTTATGTAACAAATCAGTTATAATCTCCTTAAATTATGGAACAGGCGCAAAGCGCTCAACAACCACATTCTGTCCTGATCGTATTGTGTTCCACGTGGCAATGGCACGGCGACAATGCAGCCAATTACAAACTCATTTCAGCAGATAATTGTTCAATGAAATTACATGGAGTCACTGATTGTAACAAATTGAAGTCGTATTGCCAAAAAGTAGCTAAGACAATATGTAGAACAGCTATGCTGCCCCTGTATAAGAAAGGGTACATGTGTAGTCCAGTTCGATTGCCACAACATTCACAACATTCACTATTTCCACTATCAACCCTCAATGGAGGCAGTGTGTTCCAGACACAAGGAACAGTGCAGACATTCATCAAAGTCCATTCGACAGCACGTTTCAAGCCTTGATTATCTGAAGTAGCAAGGGCAACAGATCGACGGAAACACTAACCTTGCAAGTTGCACATAAAGTCAATGACCATCTTGACTGGGAAATATATCTCAGTCTCGCGGGTGCCACTTGATGAATATCCTACCTTTCATTCCCTAACATTATTGTGGGTTAGGGAATAATGTTATTTTCCCTGCTGCATGGGCAGCACACAACCACCTTGTCCAGAACAAAAGTGTATGGGCAATAAATGATGGCCTACCCAGCAATGTCTGATACCTATCAATGATTAATACACAAATGTTTCACTGATTTGCATCTGAGTGTCCCTTGCTGCATTTGTGAATAGATTTAATCGATACTTTTGAGTCTCAGGAAATGGATAAGTGATTTGTTTGAGGAGCAAAAGCTTCTGAGTGGAAAGAGCTTTATAGGGCCGATGCTGAGAAATTATTTCTGTGGCTGTGGCAATCCAAAACATGATGACAGGATCTCAGGATAAAGGGGCAACTTATCTGGGACTAAGATGATGTGAAATTATATCCCTCCATGGGTCTCAGAATATTTAGTATTCGCCATCTCAAAGATTGTGAATGCATGTCAATGAATACAGTGAAAAGTTCACAGTGTTATGGAGGAGCTTCGGGTTTGATAAAGTTACAATCACATGGAGGTATAGGTTAAGGAGGGTGTTACAGATGGGCGGAAGCTGGAATAGAACAGACAGATTACCGAGATACGGACGGGTGTATGTGCTGGAAGACTTTACAAAAGTAGAGAAGGCTGTAGGGGCTGTAAGCGTTTCCAAAGTAAGGGAGGAATGGAGGAGCTTGTGAAGTTTATATGCGAGGTGGTAGTATGTAATTGTTAGAGTGGGTCCAAAGATATGGAAGGATATATGTGATGAAGGAAGCCACAGTGATAGGAAGGACTGAAGATACTGCAGGAGATTACAGAGATCAGTAGGGTTGGAGGGCTGGAAGATGTATGTGTTGGTGGAGGTTATGCAGATAAGAATAGGTTTAGATGTTGGAGGATGTCAGCGATAGAGAGGTGTGGAGAGGTTGGAGGAGGACACAGAGGTCAGGAAAACCATCAATGATGATTTATGTTCACAGAGGTGGGGAGGGGTAGAGCGGCTGAAGGAATTTACGTAAATAGAGAAGAATGAAGTGGATGGAGGAGGTACAGAGATGAAGAGGGCTGTAGTGACTGCGTGTAGTTACTGAAGTGGGGAAGATGTAAGGGTTTATAGAACATAGAACAATACAGCGCAGAACATGCCTTTTGCCCTCGATGTTGCACTGACCTGTAAACTAATCTAAACCAATCCCCTGACACTGTTCCATTATCATCCATGTGCTTATCCAAGGATTGTATAAATCCCCCAAATGTGGCTGAGATAAGTACATTGTCAGGCAAGGCTTTCCACGCTCTTACCACTCTCTGAGTAACGAACCTGTCTCTGCCATCAGTCTTAAACCTGTCACCCCTCAATTTGTAGCTATGCCCCTTCGTACAAGCTGATGTCATCACCTGAGGAAAAAGGCTTTAACTGTCTACCCCATCTAATCTTCTGATCACATTGTATGCCACTATCAAATCCCCTTTTAGCCTTCTTCTCTCTAATGGGAACAGACCCAAGTTTCTCAGCCTTTCCTTATAAGACCATCCCTCCAGACCAGGCAACATACTGGTAAATCTCCACTGCACCTTTCCCAATGCTTCCATACCCTTTCTGTAATGGGCGACCAGAACTGCACACAATATTCCAAGTGTGGCCGCACTAGCATTTTGCATAGTTGCAGCATGACATTACGGCTCTAGAAATCAATACCTTTACAAATACAACCTAACACACCGTATGACTTCTTAACAGTACAATCAACCTGGGTAGCAACTTTCAGGGATCTATTTACATGGAAACCAAGATCCATTTGCACATCCACATTACCAAGAATCTATCCATTGACCAAGTATTCTGCCTTCCTGGTATTCTTCCCAAAAGGAATCACCTCATAGTTAGCCCCATTGAAAGTCCATTTGCCACCACTCAGACCAATTCTGCAGATTGTCCAAGTGCCCCTTCAACCCGCAAAATACTTCTACACTGTTCACTACTCCTCCGATTTTAGTGTCATCTGGAGACTTAGTAACCCATCCACCTATGCCTGCATCTAAGTTATTTATAAAAATGATAAACAGCAGTGGTCCCAAAATAGAACCTTGTGGCTCACCATAGTTAACGGACTCCATGCTGACCACCACTCGCTGCCTTTTAAAGAAAGCCATTTTCTAATCCAAACTGCTAAATCACCCTCAATCCTACGCCTCTGCATTTTCTCGAAAAGTCTACCATGTGGAACCTTATCAAATGCTTTACTGAGGTCCATGTACACCACGTCAACTGCCTTAACCTCTTACACATGCTTGGTCACCTTCTCAAAAACCTCAATGTGGTTTGAGAGACATGACCATGTTGAATATTTGCAATCAAATTATTGTTTGCTAGATAATTATCAATCCTATCTCTTATAATCCTGTCCAAAATATTTCCTACACACACATAAGGTTCACTGGTCTGTAATTGCCTGGGTCATCTGTACTGTAAAATGTGTTGCTGGAAAAGCGCAGCAAGTCAGGCAGTATCCAAGGAACAGGAGAATCGACGTTTCGGGCATCAGCCCTTCTTCAGGAATGAGGAAAGTGTATCCAGCAGGCTAAGATAAAAGGTAGGAAGGAGGGACTTGGGAGAGGGGCGTTTGGAATGTGATAGGTGGAGGGAGGTCAAGGTAAGGGTGATAGGCCGGAGTGGGGTGGGGGCGGAGAGGTCAGGAAGAAGATTGCAGGTTAGGAAGGCGGTGGTGAGTTCGAGGGATTTGACTGAGACAAGGTGGGGGGAGGGGAAATGAGGAAACTGGTGAAATCTGAGTTCATCCCTTGTGGTTGGAGGGTTCCTAGGTGGAAGATGAGGCCCTCTTCCTCCAACCGTCGTGTCGCTATGGTCTGGTGATGGTGGAGTCCAAGGACCTGCATGTCCTTAGTGGAGTGGGAGGGGGAGTTGAAGTGTTGAACTACGGGTGGTTGGGTTGAAGGTCCGGGTGTCCCAGAGGTGTTCTCTGAAATCTTCCACAAGTAGGTGTCCTGTCTCCCCAATATAGAGTAGGCGACATCGGGTGCAGTGGATGCAATCAATGATGTGTGTGGAGGTGCAGGTGAATTTGTGGCGGATATGGAAGTATCCCTTGGGGACTTGGAGGGAAGTAAGGGGTGAGGTGTGGGAGCAAGTTTTGCATTTCCTGCGGTTGCAAGGGAAGGTGCCGGGAGTGGAGGTTGAGTTGGTGGGGGGGTGTGGACCTGATGAGGGAGCAACGGAAGTAGTGGTCTTTTCGGAATGCTGATAGGGGAGGGAAGGGAACTATATCCCTGGTGGTGCGGTCCGTTTGGAAGTGGCGGAAATGACGGCGAATGATACACTGTACATGGATGTTGGTGGGGTGGTAGGTGAGGACCAGTGGGGTTCTGTCCAGGTGGCGGTTGGCGGGGCGGGGCTCAAGGGAGGAGGAGCGGGAAGTGGAAGAGATGTGGTGGAGGGCATCGTTGACCACATCTGGGGGGAATTTGCGGTCCTTGAAGAAGGAGGCCATCTGGGTTGTATGGTATTGGAACTGGACCTCCTGGGAGCAGATGCGGCGGAGATGAAGGAATTGGGAATATGGGATGGCGTTTTTACAGGGGGCAGGGTGGGAGGAAGTGTAGTCTAGGTAGCTGTGGGAGTCTGTCGGTTTATAGTAAATGTCCGTGTTGATTCGGTCGCCCTAGATAGAAATGGAAAGGTCGAGGAAGGGGAGGGAGGAGTCTGAGACTGTCCAGGTGAATTTGAGGTCGGGGTGGAAGGTGTTGGTAAAGTGGATGAACTGTTTAACCTCCTCGTGGCAGCACGAGGCAGCGCCGATACAGTCATCAATGTAGCGGAGGAAAAGGTCGGGGTTGGTGCCAGTGTAGCTGCGGAAGATGGACTGTTCCACATATCCTACGAAGAGGCAGGCATAGCTGGGGCCCATGCAGGTGCCCATGTCTACTCCTTTGGTTTGGAGGAAGTGGGAGGATTGGAAAGAGAAGTATTCAGGGTGAGGGCCAGTTCAGTCAGTCGAAGGAGGGTGTCAGTGGAAGGTTACTGGTTGGTACGGCGGGAAAGGAAGAAGCGGAGGGCTTTGAGTCCTTCGTGATGGGGAATGGAGGTGTACAGTGACTGGATGTCCATGGTGAAGATAAGGCGTTGGGGACCGGGGAAACGAAAATCATGGAGGAGGTGGAGGGCGAGGGTGGTGTCCCGAACGTAGGTGGGGAGTTCTCGGACTAAGGGGGACAGGACCGTGTCGAGGTATGCAGAAATGAGTTCAATGGGGCAGGAGCAGGCTGAGACAATGGATCGGCCGGGGCAGTCAGGTTTGTGGATTTTTGGCAGGAGGTAGAATCTGGCGGTGCGGGGTTGTGGGACTATGAGGTTGGAGGCGGTGGATGGGAGATCCCCTGAGGAGATGAGGTTATGGATGGTCTGGGTGATGATGGTTTGGTGGTGGGAGGTGGGGTCATTGTCAAGGTGTCCGCGAGCTGGCATTTAGCCTCAGCAGTGTAAAGGCTGGTGCACCAAACTATTACCGCGCCTCCCTTGTCTGCTGGTTTGATAGTGATGTTGGGGTTGGAACGGAGGGAGTGGAGAGTTGCTTGTTCCGAGGGTGAGAGGTTGGAGTGGGTGAGAGAGGTGGAGAAGTTGAGGCGGTTAATGTCGCGGCAGCAGTTGGCTATGAAGAGATCAAGGGCGGGTAAGAGGCCAGCATGAGTGTCCAGGTGGATGGGGTGTGTTGGAGGCGGGAGAAGGGGTCGTCAGAGGGTGGGCGAGAGTCTTGGTTGAAGAAGTAGGCATGGAGGCAAAGGCGGCTGAAGAATTGTTCAATGTCACGCCGCGTGTTGAACTCATTAATCCGAGAGCATAGGGGAATGAAGCTGAGGCCTCTGCTGAGGACTGATCTTTCATCCTCAGAGAGGGGTACTTCTGGAGGGATGGTGAAAACACGGCAGGGCTGGGAGCGAGGACCTGGTGTGGGGCTGGAGCAGGGAGTGGGGACCAAGTGTTGTGCGTGGGGGCGGGGACGGATATCGGCGTGTGGGCGGAGTTGAGTGTGGTATCGGAGAACGTCGTGAGGCCGGGGTTAGGCGTGGTGACGGAGATCGGCGTGGGGGCGGTGTTAGGCATGGTGACAGAGATCGGCGTGGGGGCGGTGTTAGGCATGGTGACGGAGATCGGCGTGGGGGTGGAGACACATATGCGGCGTTGTGGTCGTGCAAGTTGGGGGGCGGAAATGACGTCATGGTCCGCGGCGGCGGTTGTTGCCGCGGGCGCTGGAGCGGACGCCTGGTTAATGGCACCGGACTGATTTATGAACTTTCAAAGATCTATGAACATAGACCCCATGATCCCTCTGCTGCTCCACCTTACTAAGAACCCTACCGTTAACCTTGTATTCCGCATTCTTATTTGTCCTTCCAAAATGGACAACCTCACACTTGACAGTGTTGAACTCAATCTGCCACTCCTCAGCCAAGCTCTGCATTATATCCAAGTCCATCTGCAGCCGACAATAGCCCTCCTCACTATCCACAACTCCACCAATCTTCGTATCATCTGCAAATTTACTGACCCACCCTTCAACTCCTTCTTCCAAGTCATTAATAAAAATTAGAAACAGCAGAGCACCCAGAACTGAACCCTGCTTAACTCTACTTGTAACTGTACTCCAGGCTGAATATTTACCATCTACCACCACTCTCTGACTTCGACCGGTTAGCCAGTATTCTATCCAACTGGCCAAATTTCCACTATCCCATGCCTCCTGACTTTCCGCATTAGCCTACCATGGGGAACCTTATCAAATGCCTTACTAAAATCCATGTACACTACATCCACTGCTCTACCCTCATCCATATGCTTGGTCACCTCCTCAAAGTATTCAATAAAACTTGTAACGAAAGATCTACACCTCACAAGACCTGTCCCTAATCAAGCACTGTCTTTCCAGATACTCATAAATCCTATCCCTCAGTATCCTTTCCATTACTTTGCCGACCACCGAAGTAAGACTAACTGGCCTGCAATTCCCGGGGTTATCCCTATTCCCTTTTTTGAACAGGTGCACAACATTCGCCACTCTCCAATCCCCTGGTAGCACCCCCGTTGACAGTGAAGACGAAATGATCATTGACAACGGTTCTGCAATTTCCTCTCTTGCTTCCCATATAATGCTGGGATATATCCCGTCAGGCTCGGGGCACTTTCTATCCTCAGGTTTTTCAAAATGCCCAACACATCTTCCTTCCTAACAATTATCTCTTCGAGCTTACCAGTCCGTTTCACACTCTCCTCTTCAACAGTATGGTCCCTCCTATTTGTAAATACTGAAGAAAAGTACTCATTCAAGACCTCTCCTATCTCTTCCGACTCAATACACTGTCTCCTACCCTCATTCTCGTCATTCTCATGTTTCTCACATACGCATAAGATGACTTGGGTTTATCCTTGATCCTACCCGCCAAAGATTTTTCATGCCCTCTCTTAGCTCTCCTAATCCCTTTCTTGAGCTCCCTTCTGGCTATCCTGTATCCCTCCAACGCTCTGTCTGAACCTTGTTTCCTCAACCTTATGTAAGCCTCCTTCTTCCTCTTTACAAGACATTCAACCTCCCTCGTCAACCAAGGTTCCCTCACACGACCAACTCTTCCCTGCCGGTCAGGTACATACATATCAAGGACACGTCGTATCTGTTCCTTGAAAAAGCTCCACCTTTCCACGACATCATTCCCTAATAGCCTATGCTCCCAACTTATGCTCCTCAGATCCTATCTTACAGCATCGTATTTACCCTTCCCCCAATGGTAAAACCTACCCTGTTGCACACACCTATCTCTCTCCATAACCAAGGTGAAAGTCACAGAATAGTGGTCACTATCATCAAAATGTTCACACACTAACAAGCCCATCACTTGTCCCGCTTCGTTACCAAGTACCAAATCCAATATGGCCTTACGTCTGGTCGAACAATCTACATCCTGAGTTAGAAAAGCTTCCCGGACACACTGCACAAACACCGCTGCAAATATCCCAGGCTGCTATGTCATTCAGAGAAGGACATCTGCCCATCCTCACGTGATCTGCACGACATAGCCACAGCAAAGTATTTGCCTCCCAATTACCCTCTTCAAAGGCCAAGCAAGTTACTCAGTTCAAGGACAGCTATAGCTGTGCAAGAACGGTTGGTCAGCCAGAGACACCCACATCCCATACCTGATTTAACAAATAATCCATTAGGATGGTCCCATTGGAACGGTGGTGGGACCAGGGTCCTGGCCGATCAGGTCGGTAGTTTTATGGACAGGGCTTTAAACTGACAGAGAGGTTGCTGGGACAGGATTCAGGTGAAAGGAACTTTCCAAATCCAAAGAGAAAAGGTGAAGCAATGGAACAGCATGGGGATGTGGCTGAAGACAAGCAGAAAGGAACAGGCAGGGAAGTTTAACTAAAATTGTACATCAGTGAAAAGATTTGTGACAGAAAATTGTGGGAAAGAGTAAGTTATGTTTTTTCAATGGACAACGTCACTGTAATAAGGTAGATGGATTTGTGACACAGAGATAAAAGAGATTTAGACACCAGGGAGACATGGATACAGGGTGAACAAAAATATTCAATGGTTCACAATCTTGCGGAAACTCAGGAAATATGGATAACACTAAAAATAATGGAAACAAAGGCATTACAGAGAAAGCATTTGGCTGCAGATCATGAAGTAGAGTCAGTCTGAATGTAATTTACTACTTGCCAAGGACACAAGCAGCAGAACAGTTTTAGCCACTGAACAGTATTCCATTGCTAATCATTTCATTACACAGGGACTCATTGGAATTTTTTTACCGAAGGCCTTGTGATAATTTTGGAAAACTTCAATATTCGTGTAATCTTGGACAACACACGGTCAACATTGATATTGGAAGAGGACTCCACTTAATTTTTTTTTCAGTGTTTCTTTGAAAAACACATTGTGCAACTGGCTGGGGACATAACTATCGCAGAGCGACCGTGTGATGAAACTTAGTGAATGAGTCATGTCACCTGGAGAGATCCTTCGGGAAATTGTGATAAAGTGCAGTTTAAATAAATATAAATTATTAAAGTGATTCACAGAGGACAACCTACAACTAGAAACAAAAATAGCCAATTGCATGTGTGTGAGAGGAGAAATGACCAAGGTAAACAAGCTAAACAGACTGAGACATGTGTCTGTAAATGGACAGCAGAAAACAATTGAAGGAACAGTGTAAAACACTCAACAGAAGGACATTCCATTGAAACAGCATAAACCTCAGCAAGAAATCCCCACTGGTCCCGCACTCAGGACAGAAGGGATAATACGAGATTATGAGGCTAAGAAGATCACCAAAAAGTACTTAAAATCCTGAAGCGAGAGAGTGTTTTAGGAGTAAATGTTAAACAGATTGCAAAGGGTATGCTAGCAGTAGGAGGGCAGTGGGAAGGGGAACCATAGTCAGGATTTATTGACACAATAGGAACACGGAGAGGTGAAGGTGCTGGAGGTGGTGAGAGTGTTACAGAGAGTGGTCAGGGTCTGAACGGTGTTACAAAGCCAGTACGGATGGCTGCAGCTGGAGGGGTTTGCAGAGGTAGGGAGGGACATATTATTTTTATTTATTAATTCATGGGATGTGGGTATCACTGCCTGGACTAACATTCTTTGACCCAACTGCTAATTACCCAAAGGGTAGCTCAGAGTCAGCCATATTGCTGTGGGTCTGGAGTCAAACGTTGGCCAGACCAGGTTAGAATATTTAATGCCCTTCCTTAAAGGAAGTAAGTGACTAGAGGAGTTCTTCCTACCGATCAACAATGTTTTTATGGTGGTCCCACCAATGTCTTTTCGAGATACAACATGACATCCCAATCTTTCTCTTAATGCTCTCCCCAATGAAGGTAACCACCCCAAATGCCTGCTTCACCAGCCTGTCTACCTGTGGCACCACATTCAAAGAAGTGTGTACCTGCATCCCTGGTCTCTGATTGATAACACGACCCAGTGCCCAAACATTAACTGTCCAAGTCCCACCCTGGTTTCTTTCACCAAAACGGAACACTTCACATTTATCTAACTAAACTCCATCTGCTAATTTTCAGCCCACTCGCTGAGCAGTACTGTTCAACCGTATCATAGATAACCTTCTTCACTGTCCACTTTACCACAAATTTCAGTGACACGCAAAATCCTTACTTACCAGGAAACCAATACTCCCATCCAAACGATTTATCCAAATGACAAACAACAGTGGACCCACTCCATCGCTGGTCACATACCTCCAGTCAGAAAAACATGTCTCCCATCAACCTCTGTCTCCTACAATCAAGCAAATTTTGTATCCAGTTCAATAGCTCCTCCTGAATCCATATCCTTTTTACATTGATCTGAGCTTATTACCCAGTTTACCACACAGAACGTAGAACACAGAACAGTTAAGACCAAGACCCTTCGGCCATGATGCTATGCCAACGTTTATCCGACTGTAAGATCAAACTAACCTACATACCCTTCATTTTGCTACTATCCATGTGTCTGTCCAAGAGTCTATTAAATGTCACGAATGTGTCTAATTTTACTACCACCATTGGCAGTCCAACCAACCACCTACCATTCTCTATCCTCTTATCAATCTTCCAATCACCTTAAAATTATACCGCCTTGTAATAAACATTTATGCAATAGGAGAAAACGTCTCTCACTATTCACTCTCTCTGTGCCTCTTATCACCTTGTTCACCTCTACCAAGTCACCCCACACCCTTCTTCACTCCAATGAGAAAAGCCTTAGCTCCCTCAAACTTTCTCCATAAGAAATGCCCTCCATTCCAGGAAGCATCCTGGTAAATCTCCTATGTACGCTCTCTAAAACTTGTACATCCTTCCTGCAAAGATGGGACGAGAACTGAACACAATATTCCAAGTGTGGTCTCACCAGGTCGGTATAAGGATGCAGTAAAACCTCACGGCTCTTGAAATCAATCACCTTGCTAAGGAAAGCAAACACAACATATGACTTTTTAGCAACTCCGACACGATTGTCCTACTGACCCCAAATAATCAGTGGCAGACTGAGGAACAAACATATCAGGAGATCTCAAATATCAATCATAATAATAGGGCTGTTATGGTTGGGGTTTTTAAACTTTCCAAACCTAGACTGGGACTGCCAGTGTTCAGTGTTTGCAAGGGAGAATTTGGTAATTGAGTTCCAGAAAACTCCCAATCAATATGTAAATGGCCTGAAAACAGAAATGGGCAAAACCTGACCTTCCCTTGGGAGACAAGGTAGGAAAAGGGACTGAGGTGTGAGTGGGAAAGCATTTTGCCAAAGTGACCCAAGTCTATTAGTTTGAAAATAGCGATGGAAAAGAACAGGGCTGGTCCACAGGTTCAAGTTATAAAATGGGGCCAGACTAATCTTGATAATATTAGCCAGAAACTTTCAAAAGGTGATTGGAGAGTCTATTTGCAGGGAAAGGGAAGTCTGACAAGTGAGAATATTTTAAAAGTGAGATAAACTGATCGATCAGCGCCAGCATGTTCCTGCTTGTGTACAGCTCAATGCTGACAGCATTTGGAAACACTGGCTGTCTATTGAGGGTCTGGTCAAGGAAAAGGGGCACATGTCAGGGATAGCCAGCTGGATTAAGGGAATCCCTGAGGATCACAGGGACTTTAGGAATACACTGTAGGTAGAAATCAGGATTGCAGAAAGTGTACATGCATTAGCCTTGGCAGAGAATGATAAGGAGAATCCAAAAGTCATTGTAAAAATATATTGTGTAAAAGAGTAACTCGAGACAAAATGCTGTCCCTTAAAGATCAATAAGGCCATTGATGTGTGGAACCGCAGGATTAAGGCTAAGACCTTAAACATATTCTTTACTCCAGAACTTACTGTAGAGAAAGACTGGGGAACTCAGGGAACAAGAGTACTGTGTTAGACTACATTTGGCGTTATCTGCAATTCTAGTATCCCCGCTATAGGAATGATGCTGTGAAATTTGGAAGTGTTCAGAAAAGATTGACAAGATGTTGCCAGGTTTGTTGCTGAATAAGCTGGGGTTATTTTCCCTGGAGCATCAGAGAGTGAGGGGCGACCTGACAGAGGTATATATAAACATGCGGTATATGGATTGGGTAAACATTCAAGGTATTTTTCCAGGGGTTGGAGAGTCCAAAACTAGAGGGCATAGGTTTAAGGTTAAAGGGGAAAGGTTTAAAAGGCACTGAAGGGACAGCTTTTTTATGCACACAGAGCTGAGAGAGAAAGTTGCAGATACTGATACTTTGACAACATTTAAGAGATATTTGGATGTGTATATGAATAATAAGGGTTTAGAAGTACATGGGCCAAATGCTGGTAAATGGGATGGATTTATTTACATCTTCTGGACAGCATCGACGAGTTGGACTGAAGGGTCTGTTTCTATGCTGTACATCTCTATGACTTGAAAAGAGTGCATGTTATTGAAGGTTTTAAAACACAAAGCTATGGAAAGCCTCAGGAATTGATTCAGTGTATCACAGAACATTGTGGAGCCCCGAGCAAAGATATTTGTACCATTGATAGCCATGTGTGATTTGCTGGAAAGGCTGGAGGGTGGCATAGTGGACAGTGAAGACGTTGTAATCGAGGATAAAGCAGATGGCCCTCAGGACAACTCCATACAACCCTGTCATGGTGGATGCCACAAGACGTGTCAGATTGTGGATATAGATACCATATTACGCGTGGGAAAACTTCCCACCTTGTACATGGCAGGTACTCATTTGACTCAGCCAACATTGTCTATCTTATACATTGCAGGCAAGAATGCCCGGAGGCATGGTACATTGGGGAAACCAAGCAAAGGCTACGACAATTGATGAATGGGCACCGCACAACAATCAACAGACAGGAGGGTTCCCTCCCAGTTGGGGAACACTTCAGTAGTCCAGGACATTCAGCCTTGGACTTTCGGCTGACCATCCTCCAAGGTGGACTTCGGGACAGGCAGCAGAGAAAAAAGTGTCTGAGCAGAGGCTGATAGCTAAGTCCGGTACCCATAGGGAGGGCCTCAACCGGGACCGTGGGTTCATGTCACATTACAGAAGATCACCATTGCACTACACACACACACACACATTCCTACTACAGACACACTCTCACATACACATGGACACATGTACACACAGACGCGCACACAGACACCCACACACACCGTTATAGACATACACACTCCGACCCTCACATATGCACCCCCTCACAGACGTAAGACACTCTGCACCCACTACACACACTTTCTCACACTCACAACCCCCACCCCAGACAGACACACACAGACAAAGACCCACATGCACACATATATTATGTGGGGTGAATTTGTACTTGCAGAGTTACATTGTAGTTTGCTCAAAAACTGCATACATTCATGCAGAACTCTGAGCTCAAAAACTGCATGAATTTATGTAAAGTTCTTATCTCACTTTTTAGATTAGAATCAATCTAAACATCAGGGCATAGACAGAGAACACAGGTGGCTAACACCTTCAACATATTGTTTAGCTATCACCATTATTAACAGCTAACCCGAGAATGCAACTTTTAAAAAAAGTTTTGTGATTTACACATGAAAGAAGTGAAACTATCACTGTATTCTAACCGTTGAAAGGCTTAACAGACAATCAATTTTTCAATGTATTATGTCAGTTACATCACACTGTAAATTTTTGCTATAAATTCTGTGTTACGATCGAGCCCTCCACTGTCACCAGATGAAGGAGTGTCGCTCCAAAAGCTAGTGTGCTTCCAATTAAACCTGTTGGACTATTACCTGGTGATGTGTGATTTTTAATTCTCTTCAATAAGGTTGATTGATTTGTGACACAGAGATAAAACAAATTTAGACACCAGAGAGAAGTGGTTACAGGGCGAACAAAAGGTGGACATAAATATTCAATGGATCACAACCTTGTGAAAACTCAGGCAAAATGGGTAACGCTAACAATAATGGATAACAAAGGCAGTACAGAGAAATCATTTGATCTCAGATCATGAAGTAGAGTCAGTCTGAATGTAAATACTGGCTACTACTTGCTAAGGACACAAGGAGCATAATAGTTTTAGCCACCGAACAGCATTCCATTACTCATCACTGCATTACACAGGAGCTTATTGGAATTTTTTAACGAACACTTTGTGATAATTTTGGGAAACGCCAATATTCCCATAATCTGGGACAGTCACACTGGCAACAGTGATATTAGAAGAGTAGCTCAGAGAATTTTTTGTTCAGTGTTTCTTTGAATAATAAATTGTGCAACTGGCTAGGGACATAACTATCTCAGAGCGATCGTTGTGTGTCAAACTTAGTGAATGAGTAATGTCACCTGGAGAGATCCTTAGGGAAATTGTGATAAAGTGCACTTTAAAGAAATATAAAGTTTTAAAGTGAATCACAGAAAGGACAAGCTACAACTAGAAACAAAAACAGCTAATTACATGGGTTTGAGATGAGAACTGACCAAGGTAAAGACGCGAAACAAACTGAAATATGTGCCTGTAAATGAACAGTGGAAAACATTTGAAAGAAAAGTGTAAATCACTCAACAAAAGAACATTCCACTGAAACAGACGAAACCTCAGCAAGAAATTCCCACTGGCCCCTCACTGAGGACAAAATGGATCATACTAGATTATGAGATTTAGAAGATCACCAAAAAGTACTGAAGTGAGAGAGTGTTTTATGAGTAAGTTTTAAAGGGATTGCAAAGGGTCTGCTAGCAGGAGTTGGGCAGTGGGAAGGGGAAACACTGTCAGGGTTTAATGTCACAAAATGAACAAGGAGGGGTGAAGGTGCCAGAGGTGGTAAGAGTGTTATAGAGAGTGGTCAGGACCTGAACGATGTTACAAAACCAGTATGAATTGCTGCAGCTGTAGGGGTTTGCAGAGGTAAGGAGGGACATATGTATTTTTATTTATTCATTCATGGGATTTGGGTGTCACTGCTAATTACACAGAGGACAGCTCAGAGTTAGCCACATTGCTGTAGTCTGGAGTCACATGTTAGCCAGACCAGGTTAGAATGTCAGTGAAAAGGACACTCAAAAGGAGGTCAGTGAACCAGATGCATTCTTCCTACTGATCAACAATGCTTTTACATTGACCTGACCAATGTCTTGTACAGATAGAACATGACATCCCAAATCCTACTCTCAATGCTCTGCCCACTGAAGGAAACCATCCCAAATACCTGCTTCACCAGCCTGTCTCCCTGTGACACCACTTTCAAAGAAATGTGTACCTGCATCCCTGGGTCACAGACTCACAACATTCCCAGGGACCGAATATTAACTGAACAGGTCCCACCCTGGTTTGTTTCACCAAAATGGAACACTTCACATTTATCTAATTAAACTCCATCTGCTATTCTTCAGCTCACTCTCCCAGCAGTCCTCTTCATCCTGTTGTATCACAGATAACCTTCATCACTCTCCAGTTTACCACCAATTTCAGTGTCACTCAAAAAACTTACTTAACTTTCTTAACAATATTCCCATCCAAACCATTTGTCCAAATGACAAACAACACTGGACCCACTCCACCGCTGGTCACATGTCTCCAGTCAGAATAACAATATGTCCCCATCACCCTCAGTCTCCTACCATCAAGCCCAATTTTCTGTCCAGTTGACTAGCTCCTCCTGAACACCATAACCATTTACACTGATCTGAGCTTACTACCCAGTTTACCATACGACGTGTGGAACACAGAACAGTATGGAACAAGACCCTTCGGCCATGATGATATGCCAATCTTTTATCCAACCGTATGATCAAAAAAAAAGTGCCAGGTACAGTTTAATTTAGATAAATGCGAGGTGCTGCATTTTGGGAAAGCAAATATTAGCAGGGCTTATATACTTAATGGTAGATCCTAGGGACTGTTGCTGAACAAAGAGACCTTGGGGTTCAGGTTCATAGCTCCTTGAAAGTGGAATCGCAGGTTGATAGGATAGTGAAGAAGGCGTTTGGTATGCTTTCCTTTATTGGTCAGAGTATTGAGTACAGGAGTTGGGAGGTCATGTTGCGACAGTACAACGCATTGGTTAGGCCACTGTTGCAATATTGCGTGCAATTCTGGTTTCCTTACTATCAGAAAGATGTTGGGAAACTTGAAAGGGTTCAGAAAAGATTTACAAGTATGTTGCCAGGGCTGGAGGATTTGAGCTATAGGGAGAGGCTGAACAGGCTGGGGCTGTTTTCCTTGGAGCATCGGAGGCTGGGGGGTGACCTTATAGAGGTTTACAAAATTATGAAGGGCATGGATAGGGTAAATAGACAAAGTCTTTTCCCTGGGGTTGGGGTGTCCAGAACTAGAGGGCATAGGTTATGGATGAAAGGGGAAAGATATAAAAGAGACCTAAGGGGCAACGTTTTCATGCAGAGGGTGGTATGTGTATAGAATGAGCTGCCAGAGGAAGTGGTGGAGACTGGTAAAATTGCAACATTTAAGAGGTATTTGAATGGACATATGAATAGTAGGGGTTTGGAGGGATATGGACCTGGTGATGGCAGGTGGGACTAGATTGGGTTGGGATATCTGCTCAGCATGGACAAGTTGGACTGAAGTGTCTGTTTCCATGTTGACTCTCTGTGACTCTAACTTCCATAACCTTCATTTTATTATTATCCATGTGCCTATCCAGAAGTATATAAAATGTCCCTAATACATCTAATTTTACCACCACCGCTGGCAGTGCATTCCACTCAGCCACCACTCTGTATGTAACGAACCTACCTCTGAAGTCTCCCCTCAACCATCAACTAATCATCCGAAAATTATACCACCTTGTAATAACTATTTATATGAAGGTAAAAAAAAATCTCTCTCTGTTCACTCTATGTATGACTCTCATCACCTTGTTCACCTCTGCCAAGTCACCCCTCACCCGTCTTCACTCCAATGAGAAAAGCCTTAGCTCCCTCAACCTTTCTTCATAAGACATGCCCTCCAGTACAGGCAGCATCCTGGTAATTCGCCTCTTTACCCTCTCTCAAACTTCCACATCCTTCCTGCAATGAACGGACCAAAGCTGAACACAATATTCCAAATGGGGTCGAACTAGGGCTCGGTAGAGCTGCAGCATAACCTCACAGCTTTAAAACTCAATCCCCAATCTAATGAAATCCCACACAATATATTGCTTCTTACCAAGCCTATCAGCTTAGGTGGCTACTTTGAAGGATTTATGGACTTGGAACCCAAGATCCCTCTGTTCCTCCACACTGCCAAAGATCCTGCCTTTACCTCTGTATTCTGCATTCTAATTCAATCTTCAAAATGAATGACTTCACACTTTTCCAAGATTGAACTCCATCTGCCAATTCTCAGCCCAAATCTGCATCCTGTCAATGTTCGGTTGCAACCTACAACAGCCCTCCACACTATCAACCACTCCACTAACCTTCGTGTCATTGGGAACTTACTAACTTCCTAATTGGCGACTGACTGCGTGGAGTTTGCACGTTCTCCCCGTGTCTGCGTGGGTTTCCTCCGGGTGCTCCGCTTTCCTCCCACAGTCCAAAGATGTGCAAGCCAGGTGAATTGGCCATGCTAAATTGCCCGTAGTGTTAGGTAAGGGGTAGATGTAGGGGTATGGGTGGGTTACGCTTCGGCGGGGCGGTGTGGACTTGTTGGGCCGAAGGGCCTGTTTCCACACTGTAAGTAATCTAATCTAATATAATCTAATCTAATCTAACCCCTCTTTCAATCACACATCCAAGTCATTCATAAACTCACAAAGAGCAGAAGTCCTGTAACCTCTCCCTGCAGAAAACCACTGGTCACTGAGCTCCAGGATGAATGCTTTCCATCTATCATCGCCCTCTGTCTTCTGTGGGCCAGTAATCCTGTATCCAGACAGACAGGTTTCCCTGTACCCCATGCCTCCGTAGTTTCTGAATGAGCCATAAAGATGTTTTGTCACATTCTCAAAAGAGTCAATAAGACTTGTAAGGCATGTCCTGCCCCTTACAAAACCATGGTGACTACCTCGAATCAAACTATGGTTTTCCAAGGAATAATAAATCCTGTCTCCCAGAGTCCTCTCCAATAATCTGCACACCACAGACATAAGACTGACAGGTGTGCAATTCCCAGGATTATCCTTATTCCCTTTCCTGAACAAGGGAATAATATCTTCCTGCCTCCGATCATCTGGTCCGACTCCAGTGGACAGTGAGGCTGCAAAGGTCATCACCAGGTGCTCAGTAATCCACTCCATAGGTTGCTGTAGTAACTTTGGATGCATCTAGTCTGGTTCAGCGATTTATGTATCCTTATCTTTTACAAAATTCTCAGCACATCCTCCTTCTTAACATCCACCTGTTCACGTACATCAGCCTGTTTCACGCTGTCCTCACAAACGACAAGACCCTTCTCAGCAGTGAATACTGAGGCATAGTATTCATTAAGGACCTCCCCTACCTCCTGTGACTCCAGCCACAAGTTCCTTCCACTATCGCAAATTGGCTTTATCCTCACTCTGACCATCCTCTTATTCCTCGCATAAATGGAGAATGCCTCACAGTTTTTCTTAATCCTTCCCAAAAATGCTTTTTCATGCCCCCTTCTAGTTGCCCTAAGTCCATCTCTAGGTTCCTTCCCGGTACCTTCAGAGAATCCCTACAGTGTGGAAATGGGCCATTTGGGCCAACAACTCCATATCAACCCTCCAAACAGTATCCAACCCAACCCCATTCCCCCACCCTATTACTCTCCATTTGCCCAGACTAATGCACCAAACCGACCCATCCCTGAACACTATGGGTGATTTAGCATGGCTAAGCCACCAAATTGGCACATCTTTGGGCTGTGGGAGGGAAACCGGAGCACCGGGAGGAAACCCACAGGGAGAATGTGCAAACACCCTACAGACAGTCGCCTGAGGCTTTAATCTAAATGGAGTCCATGGTGCTATGAGGTAGCAGTGCTAACCACTGAGACACCGTGCCATCCAATGTAACTTTCTGGAGCCCTGTGTGATCCTTGCTTCCTCAACCTTAAGTAAGCTTCCTTCTTCCTCTTGTCTAGATGCTAAAGTCCATGTGGACAATGCTCACTGCTCTTCCTTCGTCTATCTTTGGCCACCTCCTTGAAGAGTCAATCCGGTTTGTAAAACGTGGTTTCCCACTCACAAAGCCATGCTGACTATCTCGAATCAGCCCTTGTCTTTGGAAATGTAAGGAGCTCCTTTCTCTCAGAATCTCCTCCAACAACTTCCCCAACACTGGGCTCACGGGGCTGTAATTTCCCAGCTTTTCCCTGCAGTCCTTCAGAGATGGAACAGCGTTAGCCAACCTCCAGTCTTCCAACATCTCACTGTGTCTGTTGATAATATACATATCTATGTAAGGGATACTGCAATCTCTTCCCTAGCTTCCCACAATATTCTAGGATTGACCTAATGAGCTACTGAGGATTGATCTAGCTTTATTTGTTTTAAGATTCCATCACTTTCTCTTCTCTGTTGAGGATTCTTTCCAACACATCACTCTTTATTTTCCCACATCCCCGAGTTTCCATGTCTTTCCCCACAGTAAATACTGACAAGACTATTTTGTCTAATATCTCACCCATCTCCTCTAGTTCCATAGCGACCTTATTGATCTTTAAGGGACCTATTCTCTCCCAAGTTACTCTTTAGCCCTTATTGAAACTTGCATAAAGGCTTCTGATAATTCAAATACACCATATCCCCTATGCGAGTACACCCCTTCTACACCCTTACAATTCTGCCATTTATATTCTCACCAACAAATTAAATCCAACACGCTCGTTGCTGTATCAGTCGGCATGGAGACCACTGTCACACACAGTTACTGTACTGCCCTTGCCATAAGTACATTCAGTGTCCTGACTGTAACCATATTAACATTACCATCACTGTCTGGTGCCGACAAAAGAATTCCTGCTAACGGTCGCTGCTGCTTGCTTATTCTCAGCTCCACTTTTCATATTGTGTCACAGTCTGTCAGAGCGTGTCACAGTGTGCCGCAGAGTATGTCAGAGAGTTTCACAGTCTGTGAGAGAGTGTCACAGTGTGTTTCAGAGAATGTCTCAGTTTGCCTCAGAGAGTGTCAGAGAGAGTCAAGGTGTGTTTAAGAGAGTGTCAGAGAGAGTCACGGTGTGTCTAAGAGAGAGTCACAGTGTGTCTCAGAGAGTCAGAAAGAGTCGGAACGTGTCACAGTCTGTCTCAGAGTGTGTCAAAGTGTGTCACAGTCTGTCAGAGAAGGTTACAGTATATTTCGCAGTGAGTCAGAGAGGGTCAGAAGTGTTACAGTCTGTCAGAGAGTGTCACAGTGTGCCTCAGAGAGTGCCAGAGAGAGTCAGAGAATGTCACAGAGTGTCAGAGTGGGTCAACGAGTGTCACAGTGCGTCTCAGAAAGAGTCGGAGAGTCAGGGCGATCAAAGAGTGTCACAGTGTGTCTCAAAGAGTGTTACAGTGTGTCTAAGAGAGTGTCAGAGAGAGTCAGAGAGTGTCACAGTCTGTCAGAGAGTGTCACAGTGTGCCGCAGAGAGAGTCACAGTGTGTCTCAGAGAGAGTCAGAGAGTGTCAGAGCGGGTCAGAGAGTGTCACAGTGTGCCTCAGGGAGTTAGAGAGAGACAGAACATGTCACAGTGTGTCTCAGAGAGTGTCACAGTGTCTCAGAAAATGTCACCCAGTGTCAGAGAGTGTCACCGTCCGTGAGAGAGTGTCATCGTGTGTCACAGAAAGTGTCACAGTCTGTCAGAGAGCTTTACTGTGTTTCTCAGAGAGTGTGAGAGAGCGTCACAGGGTATCTCAGAGTGTCAGAGAGAGTCACAGTGTGTCTCTGAGAGAGTCAGAGAATGTCACAGTGTGTGTCAGAGACATTCAGTTAGTGTCACAGTGTGTCTCAAAGAGTGTGAGAGAGGGACAGAAAGTGTCACAGTGTTTTCCAGAATATCAGAGAGAGTCACAGAGTGTCACAGTGTGTTTCAGAGAGAGTCAGAGAGGATCACAGTGTGTCTACGTAAGTGTCAGAGAGAGTCATAGAGTGTCACAGTCTGTCAGAGAGTGTCACAGAGTCTCAGAGAGTCAGAGATGAGTTAGAGTTTGTCTCAGAGAGGTTCACAGTCTGTGAGAGAGTGTCACAGTGTGTCTCAGAGTGTGTCAGAGTGAGTCAGAGAGTGTCGTAGTGTGTCATACTGTGCCTCATAGAGTGTCACAGAGAGTCAGACTGTATCACAGTGTATCTCAGAGAGTCAGAGTGTGTCACAGTCTGTCTCAGAGAGTGACACCGGGGTTCACGCTCTGTTAGAGAAGGCTGCAGTTTATTTTAGAGTGAGTCACAGTCTGTCAGAGAGTGTCACAGTGTGTCTCAGATAGGATAAGAGAGTGTAACAGTGCTCCTCCAATTGTCAGAGCGCGTCAGAGAGTGTCCCACTGTGCCTCAGTGTGTCGCAGTCTGTCAGAGAGTGTCACAGTGTGCCTCAGACAGTGTAAGAGGGAGTCAGAGAGTATCACAGTCTGTCTTTGAGAGTGTCTCATTGTGTCACAGTCGTTCAGAAAGTGCCATAGTGTGTCACAGAAATTGTCACAGTCTGTCAGAGCGTGACACAGTGTGTCTCAGAGAGTGACAGAGAGAGTCAGAGAGTGTCACACTGTGTCTAAGAGAGTGTCAGAGAATGTCACAGTTTGTCACGACCTGTCAGAGAGTGTCACAGTGTGTCGTGCTGTGCCTCAGAGAGTGTTAGAGTGTCACATTCTGTCTCAGAGAGTGTCAGAGAGAATCAGCATGTGTCTCAGAGAGTCAGAGTGTCACAGTGTGTCACAGTCTGTCACAGAGTGTCACAAAGTGTCTCAGAGAATGTCAGGTAGGATCAGAGAGTGTCACAATGCGTCTCAGAGATTGTCAGATAGGATCAGAGAGTGTCACAGTGTGTCTAAGAGAATGTCAGAGAGAGCCAAAGAGTGTCACAGTGTGTCAGAGAGTATCACAGTATGTCTCAGTGAGTGTCACGGTGTGTCTAAGAGAGTGTCATAGTGTCACAGTCTGTCAGAGAGTGTCACAGAGAGTCTCAGTGAGTGTCACAGTGTGTCTCAGAGAGTCAGAGAGAGTCACAGTCTGTCTTTGAGAGGGTCACAGTGTGCCACAGAGAGTGTCAGAGAGTGTCAGAGAGAGTCAGAGAGTGTCTAAGAGAGAGTCACAGCGTGTCTCAGAGAGAGTCACAGCGTGTCTCAGAGAGAGTCACAGTGTGTCTCAGAGAGTCAGAGAGAGTCACAGTCTGTTTTTGAGAGTGTCACAGTGTGCCTCAGACAATGGCAGAGAGAGTCAGAGAGTGTCTAAGAAAGAGTCACAGCGTGTCTCAGAGAGATTCACAGTGTCTCTCAGAGAGTCAGAGAGAGTCACACTGTCTTTCAGAGTGTCACAGTGTGCCTCAGAGAGCGTCAGAGAGTGTCTACGAAAAAGTCACAGCGTGTCTCAGAGAGAGTCACAGTGTCTCCCAGAGAGTCAGAGAGACTCAGAACGTGTGACAGTCTGTCTCATAGAGTGTCACAGTGTGTCACAGTCTGTCAGAAAAGGTTACATGTATTTCAGAGTGTGTCAGAGATTGTCACAGTGAGTCCTACTGTGTCTCAGAGAGTGTCAGTGTTGGTCAGTGTTTGTCTCTGAGAGGATCACAGTCTGTGAGAGAGTGTTATAGTGTGTCTCAGAGAGTGACAGAATGACTCAGAAAGTGTCACAGAGAAAGTCAGAGAGTGTCACAGTGTGTCTCCGAGAGTGTCACAGTGAGTCACAGTCTGTCAGAGAAGGTTACAGTATATTTCGGAGTGAGTCAGAGAGAGTCAGAGAGTGTCACAGTTTGTCACAATCTGTCAGAGAGCGTCACAGATGTCGTGCTGTGCCTAAGAGAGTGTCGGAGAGTCATAGAGTGTTGCAGCCGGTCTCAGAGAGCGTCAGAGAGTGCCATAGTGTGTCACAGTCTGTCAGAGCGTGTCACAGTGTGCCGCAGAGTATGTCAAAGAGTTTCCCAGTCTGTGAGAGAGTGTCACAGTGTGTTTCAGAGAGTGTCTCAGTCTGCCTCAGAGAGTGTCAGAGAGAGTCAGAGAGTGTCACAGTGTGTTTAAGAAAGTGTCAGACAGAGTCACAGTGTGTCTAAGAGAGAGTCTCAGCGTGTCTCAGAGAGTCAGAGAGAGTCGGAACGTGTCACAGTCTGTCTCAGAGAGTGTCACAGTGTGTCACAGTCTGTCGGAGAAGGTTACAGTATATTTCGCAGTGAGTCAGAGAGGGTCAGAAGTGTTACAGTCTGTCAGAGAGTGTCACAGTGTGCCTAAGAGAGTGCCAGAGAGAGTCAGAGAGCGTCACAGTATGTCATACTGTGCCTCACAGAGTGTCAGAGTGAGTCAACGAGTGTCACAGTACGTCTCAGAAGGAGTCAGAGAGTCAGAGCAGATCAGAGAGTGTCACAGTGTGTCTCAGAGAGAGTCAGAGAGTGTCAGAGCGGGTCAGAGAGTGTAACAGTGTGCCTCAGGGAGTTAGAGAGTGACAGAAATTGTCACAGTGTGTCTCAGAGAGTGTCACAGTGTCTCAGAAAATGTCACCCAGTGTCAGAGAGTGTCACCGTCCGTGAGAGAGTGTCATCGTGTGTCACAGAAAGTGTCACAGTCTGTCACAGTCTGTCAGAGAGCGTTACCGTGTTTCTCAGAGAGTGTGAGAGAGCGTCACAGGGTATCTCAGAGTGTCAGAGAGTCACAGTGTGTCTCAGAGAGAGTCAGAAAATGTCACAGTGTGTGTCAGAGACATTCAGTTAGTGTCACAGTGTGTCTCAAAGAGTGTAACAGTGTGTCTAAGAGAGTGTCAGAGAGAGTCGTAGAGTGTCACAGTGTGTCACAGTCTGTCAGAGAGCGTTACCGTGTTTCTCAGAGAGTGTGAGAGAGCGTCACAGGGTATCTCAGAGTGTCAGAGAGAGTCACAGTGTGTCTCTGAGAGAGTCAGTGAGTGTCACAGTATGTCTCAAAGAGTGTGAGAGAGGGACAGAGAATGTCACAGTGTTTTCCAGAGTATCAGAGAGAGTCACAGAGTGTCACAGTGTGTTTCAGAGAGTCAGAGAGAGTCAGAAAGTGTCACAGTGTGTTTCAGAGAGAGTCAGAGAGTGTCACAGTCTGTGAGAGAGTGTCACAGTGTGTCTCAGAGAGTGTCAGAGATGGTCAGAGATTGTCTCAGAGAGGTTCACAGTCTGTGAGAGAGTGTCACAGTGTGTCTCAGAGAGTGTCAGAGTGAGTCAGAGAGTGTCGTAGTGTGTCATACTGTGTCTCATAGAGTGACACAGAGAGTCAGACTGTATCACAGTGTATCTCAGAGAGTCAGAGTGTGTCACAGTCGGTCTCAGAGAGTGACACCGGTGGTCACACTCTGTCAGAGAAGGCTGCAGTATATTTTCGAGTGAGTCAGAGGGAGTCATAAAGTGTCACAGTCTGTCTTTGGGAGTGACAGTGTGTCACATTCTGTCAGAGAGTGTCACAGTGTGTCTCAGATAGGATAAGAGAGTGTCACAGTGCATCTCAAATTGTCCGAGAGAGTCAGTGAGTGTCCCAGTGTGTATCAGTGAGTGTCAGAGTGTGTCACAGTCTGAGAGAGCGTTTCACAGTGTGTTTGAGAGTGTGTCAGAAAGTGTCACAGTGTGTCTCTGCATGTGTCAGAGAGTGTCACAGGGTGTTTCAGAGAGTCAGACAGTGTCACAGTGTGTCTCAGAGAGTGTCACAGTGTGTTTTAGAGAGTGTCACAGTGCCTTTCGGAGAGAGTTAGAGAGTGTTACAGTGTGTTTCAGAGAATGTCACAGAGTGTCACAGTGTGTTTCAGAGAGTGTCACAGTGTGTCTCAACATGTGTCAGAGAGTGTCACAGTGTCTTTCGGAGAGAGTTACAGAGTGTCACAGTGTGTCTCAGAGAGTGTCACAGTGTGTTTCAGAGAGTGTCACAGTGCCTTTCAGTGAGAGTCAGAGAGTGTCACAGTGTGTCTCGAAGTGTCAGAGAGTGTCACAGTGTGTCGCAGCCTTCTGAGAGAGTGTCACGGTGTGTCTCAGAGAGTGTCACAGAGAGTCGAAGTGTGTCATAGTGTGTCTCTGAGAATGTCAGATAAGATCAGAGAGTGTCACAGTGTGTCTATGAGGGTGTCACAGCGTGTCAAAGAGAGAGTCAGAACGTGTCACAGTCTGTCTCAGAGAGTGTCACAGTGTGTCAGAGAGTGTCACAGTGTGTCTCCGAGAGTTTCACAGTGTGTCTCAGAGAGTCAGAGTGAGTCTGAAAGTGTCACAGTGTGCCTCAGAGAGAGTTAGAGAGTGTCACAGTGTGTCTCAGAGAGTCAGAGAGAGTTATAACGTGTCACAGTCAGTCTCAGAGAGTGTCACGGTGTGTCACAGTCTGTCAGAGAAGGTTACAGTATATTTTAGAGAGAGTCAGAGAGAGCCAGAAAATGTCACGGTCTGTCTTTGAGAGTGTCTCAGTGTGTCACAGTCTGTCAGAGAGTATCACAGTGTGTTTCAGAGAGTGTCAGAGAATGTCACAGTGTGTTTAAGAGAGTGTCAGAGAGGGTCACAGTGTGTCTAAGAGAGTGTCACAGTGTGTCTCAGAGAGTCAGAAAGAATCAGAAAGTGTCACATTATTTCTCAGAGAGTGTCACGCTCTGTCACAGTTTGTCAGAGAGTGTCATAGTGTGTCTCAGAGAGTGTCAGAAAGTGTCACAATGTGTCACCGTCTGTAAGAGCGTGGCACAGTGTGCCTCAGAGAGTGTCACAGTGTGCCTCAGAGAGAGTCAGAGAGTGTCATATTGTGTCTCAGAGAGTGTCACAGTGTCTCAGAAAATGTCACCCAGAGTCAGAGAGTGTCACCATCCATCAGAGAGTGTCATCGTGAGACACAGAAAGTGTTACAGTCTGTCACAGTCTGTCAGAGAGTGTTACAGTGTTTCTCAGAAAGTGTGGGAGAGCGCCACAGAGTATCTCAGAGTGTCAGAGAGTTTCGCAGTGTGTCTCAGAGAGTGTGAGAGAGAGAGTCATAAATGTCACAGTGTGTCTCAGAGCGTGTCAGAGAGGGATAGAGAGTGTCACATAGTTTTCCAGAGTATCCGAGAGAGTCATAGAGTATCACAGTGTGTCTCAGAGAGTCAGAGAGTGTCACAGTGTTTCTCAGAGAATGTCAAAACGTGTCACAGTGTGTCTCAGAGAGTCAGAAAGTGTCACAGTCTCTCTCAGAGTGTCAGAGCGTGTCACAGTGAGTCACAGTCTGTCAGAGTGTGTCACAGTGTGTTTCAGAGAAAGTCAGAGAGTGTGACAGTTTGTCTAAGTAAATGTCAGAGAGAGGTGGAGTGTGTCACAGTCTCTCAGAGAGTGTCACAGTGTGTCTCAGAGAGTGTCAGAGTGAGTCAGAGAGTGTCATAGTGTGTCATACTGTGCCTCAGAGAGTGTCAGAGATAGTCAGACTGTATCACAGTGTGTCTCAGAGTGTGTCACAGTCTGTCTCAGGGAGTGTCAGAGTGGGTCACAGTCTGTCAGAGAAGGTTACAATATATTTCAGAGTGAGTCAGAGGGAGTCAGAAAGTGTCACAGTCTGTTTTTGAGAGTGACACAGTGTGTCACAATCTGTCAGAGAGTGTTACAGTGTGTCTCAGAGAGTGTCAGATAGGATCAGAGATGTCACAGTGTGTCTCAAATTGTCAGAGGGAGTCAGAGAGTGTCCCAGTGTGTCTCAGCGAGTGTCACAGTGTTTCACAGTCTGTCAGATCGTGTCACAGTGTGTTTCAGAGAGAGTCAAAGAGTGTCACAGTGTGTCTCAGAGAGTGTCAGATAGGATCAGAGACTGTCACAGTGTGTCTCAGTGAGTGTCAAAGTGTGTCTCAGAGAGTCAGAGAGAATCAGAAAGTGTCACAGTGTGCCAGAGAGTGGCACAATGTGTCTCCTAGAGTGTCTCAGTGCGTCTCAGAGAGTCAGAGGGAGTCAGAAAGTGTCACAGTGTGTCTCAGAGAGAGTCAGATAGTGTCACAGTGTGTCTCAGAGAGTGTCACAGTGCGTCTCAGAGAGTCAGAGGGAGTCAGAAAGTGTCATAGTGTCCCTCAGAGAGTCAGAGGGAGTCCGAGAGTGTCACAGTGTGACTCAAAGCGAGTCTGAGAGTGTCACAGTGTGGCACAGTCTGTCAGAGCGTGTCAGTGTGTTTCAGAGAGTCAGAGGGACTCACAGAGTGTAACAGTGTGTTTCAGAGAGTCAGAGGGAGTCTGAGAATGTCACAGTGTGTCTCAGAGGGTGTCAGATAGGATCAGAGACTGTCACAGTGTGTCTCAGCGAGTGTCACAGTGTGTCTCAGAGAGTCAGAGGGAGTCAGAAAGTGTCACAGTGTGTCTCAGAGAAACAGAGAGATTCAGAAAGTGTCACAGTCTGTCTCAGAGAATGTCACAGTGTGCCAGAGAGTGTCACAATGTGTCTCCTAGAGTGTGACAGTGCGTGTCATAGAGGCAGAGGGAGTCAGAAAGTGTCACAGTGTGTCTCAGAGAGAGTCGGAGAGTGTCACAGTGTGTCTCAGAGAGTCAGAGGGAGTCAGAGAGTGTCACAGTGTGTCTCAGAGAGAGTCAGATTGTCCCAGTGTGTCTCAGAGAGAGTTAGAACGTGTCACAGTCTGTCTCAGAGTGTGTCACAGTGTTTAGATTACATTACAGATTAGATTACATTACAGTGTGGAAATAGGCCCCTCGGCCCAACAATTCCACATTGACCCGCCGAAGCGCAACCCACTCATAACCCTACATTTACCCCATACCTAACACTACGGGCAATTTAGCATGGCCAATTCACCTAACCTGCACATCTTTGGACTGAGGGAGGAAAGCAGAGCACCCGGAGGTAACCCACGCAGACACGGGGAGAATGTGCAAACTCCACACAGACAGTCGCCTGACGCGGGAATTGAACCCGGGTCTCAGGCGCTGTGAGGCAGCAGTGCTAACCACTGTGCCCCTGTGCTGACCACAGTGTGTCACAGTCTGTCGGAGAAGGCTACAGTATATTTCAGAGTGAGTCAGAGAGAGTCAGAAAATGTCAGAGTCTGTCTTTGAGAGTGTCTCAGTGTGTCACAGTCGTTCAGAGAGTGTCACAGTGTGTCACAGAAATTCTCACAGTCTGTCAGAGCGTGACACAGTGTGTCTCAGGGAGTGACAGAGTGAGTCAGAGAGTGTCACATTCTGTCTCGGAGAGTGTCAGAGAGAATCAGCATGTGTCTCAAAGAGTCAGTGATTGTTGCAGTGTGTCACAGTCTGTCGCAGAGTGTCACAGTGTGTCTCAGAGAGTGTCAGAGAGTGTCAAAGTGTGTCTCAGCGAGTGTCAGATAGGATCAGAGACTGTCACAGTGTGTCTAAGAGACTGTCAGAGAGAGCCGGAGAATGTCACAGTGTGTCACAGCCTGTCAGAGAGTGTCACAGTGTGTCTCAGGGAGTGTCAGATAAAATCAGAGAGTGTCACAGTGTGTCTATGAGAGTGTCAGAGAGAGGTAGAGAGTGTCACAGTCTGTCAGAGAGTGTCACAGTGTGTCACAGTGAGTGTCACAGTGTGTCTCAGTGAGTGTCACAGTGTGTCAGAGAGTGTAACAGTGTGTCTCAGAGAGTGTCACAGTGTGTCTCAGAGAGTCAGAGAGAGTTAGAACGTGTCACAGTTTGTCTCAGAGAGTGTCACAGTGTGCCTCAGAGAGTGCCAGAGGGAGTCAGAGAATGTCAATATGTGTTTAAGAGAGTGTCTGAGAGGGTCATAGTGTATCTAATAGAGTGCCACAGTGTTTCTCAGAGAGCCAGAGAGAGTCAGAAAGTGTCACAGTATTTCTCACAGAGTGTCACAGTGTGTCAGAGAGTGTCATAGTGTGTCTGAGAGAGTATCAGAAAGTGTCACAGTGTGTCACCGACTGTAAGAGCGTGTCACAGTGCGTCTCAGAGATTCAGAGGGAGGCAGAAAGTGTCACAGTCTGTCTTTGAGAGTGTCACAGTGTGCGACAGTCTGTCAGAGATTGTCACAGTGTGTCTCAAAGTGTCAGAGAGAATCAGAGACTGTCATAGTGCGTCTCCGTGATTGTCAGACAGGGTCAGAGAGTGTCACAGTGCGTCTCAAAGTGCCAGAGTGTCACAGTGTGTCACAGTCTGTGAGAGAGTGTCACAGTGTGTCTCAGAGAGTGTCCGATAAGATCAGAGAGTGTCACAGTCCGTCTCAGAGACTGTCACAGTGTGTCACAGTCTGTCAGAGAGTGTCACAGTGCTATTCAGAGAGTGTCAGAGAGTGTCACACTGTGTCTCAAATTGTCAGAGAGGGTCCCAGTGTGTCGCAGACAATGTGAGAGTGTGTCACAGTCTGTCAGAGAGTGTCACAGTGTGTTTCAAACAATGTCAGAGAGTGTCACAGTTTGTCATAGAGAGTCAGAGAGAGTCAGAAAGTGTCACAGTCTGTCTTTGAGAATGTCTCAGTGTGTCACAGTCTTTCAGAGAGTGTCACAGAGGGTCACAGTGAGTCTCAGAGTGGCAGAGAGGCAGAAAGTGTCACAGTTTTTCTCAGAGAGCGTCACTCTGAGACACAATCTGTTAGAGAATCTTACAGTGTATTGCAGAGTCTCTCAGAGAGAGTCAGAAAGTGTCACAGCGTGTCATACTGTGTCTCAGAGAGTGTCAGCATTTGTTTCAGAGATGGTCACAATCTGTGAGAGAGTGTTACAGTGTGTCTCAGAGAGTGTCAGCATTTGGCTCACAGAGTGTCATAGTCTGTGAGAGAGTGTCACAGTGTGTCTCAGAGATGTCAAAGTGTGTCAGAGAGTGTCACAGTATGTCATACTGTGCCTCAGAGAGTGTCAGAGAGAGTCAGACTGTATCACAGTGTGTCTCAGAGAAAGTCAGAAAATGTCACAGTGTGTGTCAGAGTGTCACAGTCTGTCTCAGAGAGTGTCAGAGCGGGTCAGAGAGTGTCACAATCTGTCTCAGAGAGTGTCAGAGCGGGTCAGAGAGTGTCACAGTCGTTCAGAGAGTGTCATAGTGTGTCACAGAAATTGTCACAGTTTGTCAGAGCGTGACAGTGTATATCAGAGAGTGACAGAGAGAGTCAGAGAGTGTCACAGTGTGTCTAAGAGAGTGTCAGAGAATGTCACAGTTTGCCACAACCTGTCAGAGTGTGTCACAGTGTGTCGTGCTGTGCCTCAGAGGGTATCATAGAGAGTCAGAGCGTGTCACAGTCTGTCTTAGAGAGAGTCAGCGTGTGTCTCAGAGAGTCAGAAAGTGTCACCATGTGTCACAGTCTGTCACAGAGTGTGTCACAGCGTGTCTCAGAGAGTGTCAGGGAGCATCACAGTGTGTCTCAGAGAGTGTCAGGTAGGATCAGAGAGTGTCACAATTCGTCTCAGAGAGTGTCAGACAGGATAAGAGAGTGTCACGGTGTGTCTAAAAGAGTTCAGAGAGTGCCACAATGTTTCACAGTCTCTCAGAGAGTGTCACAGTGTATTTCAGAGAGAGTCAGAGAATGTCACAGTGTGTCTCAGAGAGTGTCAGATAGAGTCAGAGAGTGTCTCAGTCTGAGTGTGCCTCAGTCTGAGTGTGCCTCAGAGAGTGTCAGAGAGTGTCACAGTGTGTCTCAGCGCAGAAAGTGTCACAGTGTGTCTCAGAGAGAATCACAGTGTCTCAGAAAATGTCACCGTGTGTCAGAGAGTGTCGCAGTCGTTCAGAGAGTGTCATAGTGTGTCACAGAAATTGTCACAGTTTGTCAGAGCGTGACGCAGTGTATCTCAGAGAGTGACGGAGAGCGTCAGAGACTGTCACGTGTGTCTCAGAGACTGTCAGAGAATATCACAGCTTGTCACAACCTGTCAGAGTGTGTTACAGTGTGTCGTGCTATGCCTCAGAGGGTATCAGAGAGAGTCAGAGAGTGTCGCATTCTGTCTCAAAGAGTGTCAGAGAGTGGTCAGCGTGTGTCTCAGAGAGTCAGAAAGTGTCACAATGTGTCACAGACTGTCACAGAGTGTCACAGTGTGTCTCAGAGAGTGTCAGAAAGCATCACAGTGTGTCTCAGAGAGTACAGGTAAAATCAGAGTGTCACAATGCATCTCAGAGTGTCAGACAGGATAAGAGAGTGTCACAGTGTGTCTAAGAGAGTTCAGAGAGTGTCACAGTGAATCATAGTCTTTCAGAGAGTGTAACAGTGTCTTTCAGAGAGAGTCAGAGAGTGTCACAGTGTTTCTATGAAATTGTCAGAGAGTGTCACAGTCTGTCAGAGAATGTCACATTGTGTCTCAGTGAGTTTCATCGTGTGTCTCAGAGAGTCAGAGAGAGTCATAAGGTGTCACAGTCTGTCTCAGAGAGTATCACAGTGTGTCACATTCTGTCAGAGAGTGTCATAGCGTGTCTCAGTGAGTTTCACAGTGTGTCTCAGAGCGACAGAGAGAGTCAGAAAAATATCACAGTCTGTCTCAGAGAGTGTCACAGTATGTCAGAGCGTGGCACAGTGTGCCTCAGAGAGTGTCACAGTGTGTCAGAGTGTGGCACAGTGTGCCTCAGAGAGTGTCAGAAAGTGTCACAGTCTGTCAGAGAGTGTCTCAGTGAGTGTCACGTGTGTCTCAGAGAGTCAGAGAGAGTCAGAAAGTGTCACAGTCTCTCCCAGAGACTATCACAGTGTGTCACAGTCTGTCAGATAAGTTTACAGTATACGTAAGAGTGAGTCAGAGAGAGTCAGAAAGCGTCACAGTCTGTCTCAGAGAGTGTCTCAGTGTATCACAGTCTGTAAGAGAGTGTCACAGTGTGCCTCAGAGAGTGTCTGAGAGAGTGAGATAGTGTCACAAACTCTCTAAGAGATGTCACAATGTGTCCCCGAGAGTCAGAAAGTGTCACAGTGTGTCACAGTCTGTCAGAGTGTCACAGTGTGTCTCAGAGAGAATCCATAGGATCAGAGATTTTCACCGTGTATGTCAGAGAGACAAGGAGAGTCAAAAAGTGTCACAGTCTGTCTCTGAGAGTGTCACAGTGTGTCACAGTCAGTCACAGAGTGTAACAGTGTGTTTCAGAGAGAGTCAGCGAGTGTCACAGCGTGTCTCAGAGAGTGGCACAGTGCCATTCAGAGAGAGTCAGAGAGTGTCACAGTGTGTCTCAGAGAGTGGCACAGTGCCATTCAGAGAGAGTCAGAGATTGTCACAGTGTGTCTCAGAGAGTGTCAGATAGAATCAGAGTGTGTCACAGTGTGCCTCAGAGTGTGTCAGATAGGATCAGAGAGTGTCACAGTGCGTCTCAAGGTGCCACAGGGTGTCACAGTCTGTTAGAGAGTGTGACAGTGTGTCTCAGAGAGTGTCTCAGTGTGTCTAAGAGAGTCTCAGAGACTCTCACACTCTCACAGTCTGTCAAAGAGTGTCACATTGTGTCTCAGAGAGTGTCACAGTGTGTCACAGTCTGTCAGAGAGTGTCACAGTGCTTTTCAGAGATTGTCAGAGAGTGTCATAGTGTGTCTCAGAGTGTGTTGGATAGGATCAGAGAGTGTCCTAGTGCATGTCAAGTTGTCAGAGCGGGTCCCAGTGTGTCACAGAGTGTGTCAGTGTGTGTCACAATCTGTCAGAGAGTATCACAGTGTGTTTCAAAGAATGTCAGAGAGTGTCACAGTATGTCTTATAGAGAGTCAGAGTGTGTCACAGGGTGTCACTTTCTGTCAGAAAGAGTCACAGTGCATCTTAAAATCTCAGAGAGTGTCCCAGCATGTCTCAGAGAGTCTCGGAGTGTCACAGTGTGTCACAGACTTTCAGAGAGTGTAACAGTATGTTTCAGAGAGAGTCAGAGAGTGTCACAGTGTGTCTCAGAGAGTGTCAGATAGGATCAGAGCGGGTCATAGTGCATCTCAATGTATCAGCGAGAGTCAGAGAGTGTCACAATGTGTCTAAGAGAGTGTCAGAGAGAGTCAGAGAGTGTCACAGTGTGTCTAAGAGAGTGTCAGAGAGAGTCAGAGTGTGTTTCAGTGTGTCACAGTCTGTCAGAGAGTGTCACAGTGAGCCTCAGATAGAGTCACAGAATGTCACAGTCTCTGTCAGAGAGTGTCACAGTGTATCACACTCTGTCAAAGAAGTTTACAGTATATTTTAGAGTGAGTCAGAGAGAGTGTGTCACACTCTGTCTTTGAGACTGTCTCAGTGTGTCACAGTCGGTCATAGAGTGTCACAGTGTGCCTCAGAGTGTGTCAGAGAGAGTCAAAAAGTGTCACAAACTGTCTAAGAAAGTATCACAGTGTGTCTCAGAGAGTCAGAGAGAGTCCAAAGTGTCGCAGTGTGTCTACGAAAGTGTCAGAGAGTGTCACAGTGTGTCACAGTCTGTCAGAGAGTGTCACAGTGTGCCTCAGAGAGTGTGCGATAGGATCAGAGAGTTTCACAGTGTGTGTCAGAGAGACAGGGAGTGTCAGAAAGTGCCACAGTCTGTCTCTGAGAGTGTCACAGTATGTCACAGTCTGTCAGAGAGTGTAACCGTGTGTCACAGTCTGTCAGAGAGGGTAACATTGTGTTTTAGAGAAAGTCAGCGAGTATCACAGTGTGTCTCAGAGACTGTCACAGTGTGTTTCAGAGAGAGTCAGAGAGTGTCACAGTCTGTTTCAGAGAGTGGCACCGTGTCTTTCAGAGAGAGTCAGCGAATGTCACAGTGAGTCTCGGAGAGTGTCAGATAAGATCAGACAGTGTCACAGTGCGTCTCAGTGAGTCTAACAGAGTCTTAGAGAGAGTCAGAGTGTCACAGTCTGTCACAGAGTGTCACATTGTGTTTCAGAGTGTGTCACAGTCTGTCAGAGAGTGTCACAGTGTGTTTCAGAGAGAGTCAGAGAGAGTCACAGATTGTCACAGTCTGTCAGAGATTGTCACAGTGCTTTTCAGAGAGTGTCAGAGTGTGTCAGAGTGTGTCTCAGAGTTTGTTGGATAGGATCAGAGAGTGTCCTAGTGCGTGTCAAATTGTCAGAGAGGGTCCTGCTGTGTCGCAGAGTGTGTCAGAATGTGTCACAGTCTGTCAGAGAGTGTCACAGTGTGTTTCAAAGAATAGCAAAGAGTGTCACAGTGTGTCTTATACAGTGTCAGAGTGTGTCACAGTGTGTCAATTTCTGTCAGAGAGTGTCACAGTGCACCTCAAAATCTCAGAGAGTGTCCAGCGTATCTCAGAAAGTCTCAGAGAGTGTCACAGTTTGTCACAGTTTCTCAGAGACTGTCACAGTGTGTTTCAGAGACAGTCAGAGAGTGTCACAGTGTGTTTCAGAGTGTGTCAAAGAGTGTCACAGTGTGTGTCAGAGTGTGTCACAGTGTGTCACTTTCTGTCAGAACGTGTCACAGTGCATATCAAAATCTCACAGCGTCCCAGCGTGTCTCAGAGAGTCTCAGAGAGTGTCACAGTTTGTCAGTTTTTCAGAGTGTCACAGTGTGTTTCAGAGAGTGTCAAAGAGTGTCACAGTGTGTCTCAGAGAGTGTCAGAGAGAGTCAGAGAGTGTCACAGTGTATCTAAGAGAGTGTCAGATAGGATTCGAGAGTGTCATAGTGCATCTTAAAGTGTCAGCGAGAGTCATAGAGTGTCACAGTGTGTCTAAGAGAGTGTCAGAGAGAGTCAGAGCGTGTTTCAGTGTGTCAGTCTGTCAGAGAGTGTCTAGTGCGCCTCAGGGAGAGTCAGAGAGTGTCACAGTTTGTCATATTGTGTCTCAGAGAGTGGCAGAGAGTGTCAGCATTTGGCTCAGAGATGGCTACTGTCTGAGAGAGTGTCACAGTGTGTCTCAGAGATGTCATAGTGAGTCAGTGAGTGTCAAAGTACGTCATCCTGCGCCTCAGAGAGTGACAGACAGAGTCAGACTGTATCCCAGTGTGTCTCCGAAAGCGTCAGATAGGATCAGAGAGCGTCACAGTGCGTCTCAAAGTGCCGGAGAGTGTCAGAGAGCATCATAGTGTGTCACAGTCTGTCTGAGAGTGTCACAGTGTGCGTCAGGTAAGATCAGAGAGTGTCACAGTGCGTCTCAGAGAGTGTGCGATAGGATCAGAGAGTTTCACAGTGTGTGTCAGAGAGACAGGGAGTGTCAGAAAGTGCCACAGTCTGTCTCTGAGAGTGTCACAGTATGTCACAGTCTGTCAGAGAGTGTAACCGTGTGTCACAGTCTGTCAGAGAGGGTAACATTGTGTTTTAGAGAAAGTCAGCGAGTGTCACAGTGTGTCTCAGAGACTGTCACAGTGTGTTTCAGAGAGAGTCAGAGAGTGTCACAGTCTGTTTCAGAGAGTGGCACCGTGTCTTTCAGAGAGAGTCAGCGAATGTCACAGTGAGTCTCGGAGAGTGTCAGATAAGATCAGACAGTGTCACAGTGCGTCTCAGTGAGTCTAACAGAGTCTTAGAGAGAGTCAGAGTGTCACAGTCTGTCACAGAGTGTCACATTGTGTTTCAGAGTGTGTCACAGTCTGTCAGAGAGTGTCACAGTGTGTTTCAGAGAGAGTCAGAGAGAGTCACAGATTGTCACAGTCTGTCAGAGATTGTCACAGTGCTTTTCAGAGAGTGTCAGAGTGTGTCAGAGTGTGTCTCAGAGTTTGTTGGATAGGATCAGAGAGTGTCCTAGTGCGTGTCAAATTGTCAGAGAGGGTCCTGCTGTCTCGCAGAGTGTGTCAGAATGTATCACAGTCTGTCAGAGAGTGTCACAGTGTGTTTCAAAGAATAGCAAAGAGTGTCACAGTGTGTCTTATACAGTGTCAGAGTGTGTCACAGTGTGTCAATTTCTGTCAGAGAGTGTCACAGTGCATCTCAAAATCTCAGAGAGTGTCCAGCGTATCTCAGAAAGTCTCAGAGAGTGTCACAGTTTGTCACAGTTTCTCAGAGACTGTCACAGTGTGTTTCAGAGACAGTCAGAGAGTGTCACAGTGTGTTTCAGAGTGTGTCAAAGAGTGTCACAGTGTGTCTCAGAGAGTGTCAGAGTGTGTCACAGTGTGTCACTTTCTGTCAGAACGTGTCACAGTGCATATCAAAATCTCACAGCGTCCCAGCGTGTCTCAGAGAGTCTCAGAGAGTGTCACAGTTTGTCAGTTTTTCAGAGTGTCACAGTGTGTTTCAGAGAGTGTCAAAGAGTGTCACAGTGTGTCTCAGAGAGTGTCAGAGAGAGTCAGAGAGTGTCACAGTGTATCTAAGAGAGTGTCAGATAGGATTCGAGAGTGTCATAGTGCATCTTAAAGTGTCAGCGAAAGTCATAGAGTGTCACAGTGTGTCTAAGAGAGTGTCAGAGAGAGTCAGAGCGTGTTTCAGTGTGTCAGTCTGTCAGAGAGTGTCTAGTGCGCCTCAGGGAGAGTCAGAGAGTGTCACAGTTTGTCATATTGTGTCTCAGAGAGTGGCAGAGAGTGTCAGCATTTGGCTCAGAGATGGCTACTGTCTGGGAGAGTGTCACAGTGTGTCTCAGAGATGTCATAGTGAGTCAGTGAGTGTCAAAGTACGTCATCCTGCGCCTCAGAGAGTGACAGATAGAGTCAGACTGTATCCCAGTGTGTCTCCGAAAGCGTCAGATAGGATCAGAGAGTGTCACAGTGTGTCTCAAAGTGCCGGAGAGTGTCAGAGAGCATCATAGTGTGTCACAGTCTGTCTGAGAGTGTCACAGTGTGCGTCAGATAAGATCAGAGAGTGTCACAGTGCGTCTCAGAGAGTGTCTCAGTGTGTCACAGTCTGTCAGAGAGTGTCACATTTTGTCTCAGAGAGTGACAGACAGTTTCACAGCATGTGTCAGAGATTCTGAGAGAATCTGAAAGTGTCACTATCTGTGAGAAAGTGTCACAGTGTGTCACAGTCTGTCAGAGAGTGTCACAGTGCTTTTCAGAGAGTTTTAGAGAGTGTCACAATGTGTCTCAGAGAGTGTCGGATAGGATCAGAGAGTGTTACAGTGCGTCTGAAATTGTCAGAGAAGGTCCCAGTGTGTCTTATAGAGTGTCAGAGTGTGTCACAGTTTGTCAGAGAGAGTCACAGTGTGTATCAAAGAATGCCAGTCAGTGTCACAGTGTGTGTCAGAATGTGTCACAGTCTGTCAGAGAGTGTCACAGTGCTTTTCAGAGAGTTTTCTGAGAGTGTCACAGTGTGTCTCAGAGAGTGTCGGATAGGATCAGAGAGTGTTACAGTGCATCTCAAATTGTCAGAGAGGGTTCCAGTGTGTCGCAGATAGTGTCAGAGTATGTTACAGTTTGACAGGGAGTGCATTGGTGTGTTTCAAAGAATGTCAGAGAGTATCACAGTGTGTGTCAGAGTGTGTCAGACTGTGTCACAGTCTGTCAGAGAGTGTCACAGTGCGTCTCAAATTGTCAGAGAGGGTCCTGGGGTGTCGCAGATAGTGTCAGAGTGGGTCACAGTCAGTCAGAGAGTATCACAGTGTGTTTCAAAGAATGTCAGCGAGTGTCACAGTGTGTGCCAGAGTGTGTCACAGTGTTTCGCAGTCTGTCAGAGAGTGTCACAGTGCGTCTCAAATTGTCAGAGAGGGTCCCAGCGTGTCTCAGAGAGTCTCAGAGAGTGTCACAGTGTATCAAAGTCTCTCAGCGAGTGTCGCAGTGAGTTATAGAGAGAGTCAAAGAGTGTCACAGTGTCTCTCAGAGAGCGTCAGATAGGATCAGAGAGTGTCATTGTGCGTCTCAAAGTGTCAGCGAGAGTCAGAGAGTGTCGCAGTGTGTCTCAGAGAGTGTCAGATAGGATTAGAGAGTGTCACAGTGCGTCTCAAAGTGTCAGCGAGAGTCAAGAGTGTCACAGTGTGTCTAAGAGAGTGTTACAGTGCTTTTCAGAGAGTGTCAGTGTGTTTGTCAGAGTGCTTTGGATAGGATCAGAGAGTGTCACAGAGCGTGGCAAATTGTCAGATAGGGTCCCGGTGGTCGCAGAGTGTGTCAGAGTTTGTCACAGTCAGTCAGAGAGTATCACAGCGTGTTTCAAAGAATGTCAGAGAGTGTCACAGTGTGTCTTATGGAGTGTCAGATTGTGTCACAGTGTGTCACTTTCTGTCAGAGTGTGTCACAGTGCATCTCAAAATCTCAGAGAGGAACCCAGTGTGTCTCAGAGAGTCTCAGAGAGTGTCACAGTGTGTTTCAGAGAGAGTCAGAGAGTGTCACAGTGTGTCTCAGAGTGTGTTAGATAGGTTCAGAGAGTGTCACAGAGCATCTCAAAATGTCAGAGACAGTCAGAGAGTGTTACAGTGTGTCTGAGAGAGTGTCAGAGAGAGTCAGAGTGTCACAGTGTGTGTCAGAGTGTCAGATAGGATCAGAGAGTGTCATAGTGCGTCTCAAAGTGTCAGAGAGTATCACAGTGTGTCTAAGAGAGTGTCAGAGAGAGTCAGAGCGTGTTTCAATGAATGTCAGTGAGTGTCACAGTGTGTGTCAGAGTGTGTCAGAGTGTGTCACAGTCTGTCAGAGAGGGTCACAGTGCATCTAAAATTGTCATATAGGGTCCCAGTGTGTCTCAGAGAGTCTCAGAATGTGTCACAATGTATCACAGTCTCTCAGAGAGTGTCGCAGTGGGTTTCAAAGAGAGTCAGAGAGTCTCACAGTGTGTCTCAGAGAATGTCACAGTATGTCATACTGTGCCTCAGTGTGTCTCAGAGAGAGTTTCGGAGAGAGTCAGAGAGTGCCAGATTGTGTCTCAGTGAGTGTCACAGTGTGACTCAGAGAGTCAGAGACAGACCCAGAAAGGGTCTTAATCTGTCTTGAGAGTGTCTCAGTGTGACACAGTCTGTCAGAGAGTGTCACAGTGTGCCTCAGAGAGTGTCAGAGTGCGTCTACTAGAGGATGATAGTGTGTTTCAGTGAGTCAGAGAGAGTCAGAAAGTGCCACAGTTTGCCTCAGAAAGTGTCACATTGTGACAGTCTGTCAGAGAATGTTACATTGTATTTCAGAGTGTGTCAGAATGTGTCACAGTGTGTCATACTGCGTCTCAGAGAGTGTCAGAGAGTGTCAGCATTTGGCCCCGAGAGGGTCACAGTCTGTGAGAGAGTGTCACAGTGTGTCTCAGAGAGAGTCAGAGATATACAGAAAGTGTCACAGTGTCTCTCAGAGAGTGTCACAGTTTGTCACAGTCTGTCAGAGAGTGTCACAGTGTGTCTCTGTGAGTGTCACAGTGTGTCTCAGAGAGCCACAAAGTGACACAGTCTGTCTTTGCGGGTGTCACAGTCTGTCACAGTCTGTCAGAGAGTGTCACAATGTTTCTCAGAGAGTGTCACATTGTGTCTCAGAGAGTGTCACAGTGTGTGTGAGAGTTTCAGAGAGTCAGAGTGTCACATTGTGTCTCAGTGAGTGTCGCAGTGTGTCTCAGAGAGTCAGAGAGAGTCAGAAAGTGTCACAGTTTGTCTCAGAGAGTGTCATATTGTGATAGTCTGTCACAGAATGTTCCATTGTATTTCAGAGTGTGTCAGAGAGAGTCAGAAAGTGTCACAGTGTGTCATACTGTGTCTCAGAGAGTGACAGAGAGTATCAGCATTTGGCTCAGAAAGGGTCAAAGTCAGTGAGAGAGTGTCACAGTGTGTCTCAAAGAGTGTCAGATTGATTCAGAGAGTGTCACAGTATGTCATACTGTGCCTCAGAGAGTGCCATAGAGAGTCAGACTGTATCACAGTGTGCCTCAGAGAGTGTCAGAGAGTGTCACAGTGTGTCTCAGAGGGTGTCAGAGTGAGTCAGTGAGTGTCACAGTGTGTCTCAGAGAGTCAGAGGGAGACAGAAAGTGTCACAGTGTGTCTCAGAGTGTGACGCAATGTCGCAGAAAATGTCACCATGTGTCAGAGAGTGTCACAGTTGGTCAGAGAGTGTCATCGTGTGTCTCAGAAATTGTCACAGTCTGTCAGAGTCTGTCAGAGAGTGTCACAGTGTTTCTCAGAGAGTGTCAGAGAGCATCACAGTGTAACTCAGTGTGTCAGAGAGTGTCACATTGTGTCTCAGAGAGAGTCAGAGAGTGACACAGTGTGTCTCAGAGAGTGTGAGAGAGAGTTAAAAAATGTTGCAGTGTGTCTCAGAGAGTGACCGAGTGTCTCAGAGTCAGAAAGAGACAGCAAGTCTCACAGTGTGTCTCAGAGAGTGTCACAGTGTCTCAGAAAATGTCACCATCTGTCAGAGAGTGTCAGAGAGTGTCTCAGTGTGTCCCAGAGAGTGTCGCAGTCTGTCAGAGTGTGTCACAGTGTTTCTCAGAGAGGGACAGAGAGTGTCATAGTGTGTTCCAGTGTGGCAGATAGAGACACAGAGTGTCACTATGTGTCACAGTCTGTCTCAGAGAGAGTTAGAGAGTGTCGAAGTGTGTCTAAAAAAAGATGACAGTATGTCTCAGATTCAGAGAGAGTCAGAAAGTGTCACAGTTTGTCTCAGAGAGTGTCACATTGTGACAATCTGTCAGAGAATGTTACATTGTATTTCAGAGTGTGTCAGAGAGAGACAGTAAGTGTCACAGTGTGTCATACTGTGTCTGAGAGAGTGTCATAGAAAGTCAGACTGTTTCACAGTGTGTCTCAGAGAGTGTCAGAGTGAGTCAGAGAGTGTAAGAGTCAGTGAGTGTCACAGTGTGTTTCATAGAGAGTCAGGGAGTGTCACAGAGTGTTTCAGAAAATGTCAGAGAGTGTCACAGCGTGTCTCACAGATTGTCACAGTCTCTTAAAGAGTGTTTCAGTGTATCACAGTCTGTCAGAGAGTGTCACAGTGCGCCGCAGTAAGAGTCAAACAGTGTCACAGTGTGTCTCAGTGAGTGTCAACGTGTGTCTCAGAGAGTCAGAGATAGATTCAGAAAGTGTCACAATCAGTCTTGAGAGTGTCTCAGTGTGACACCGTCTGTCAGAAAGTGTCACAGTGCGCCTTAGAGAGTCAGAGAGTGTCACAGTGTGTTTCAGTGTATCACAGTCTGTCAGAGAGTGTCACAGTGCGCCTCAGAGAGAGTCATATAGTGTCACGTGTGTCTCACTGAGTGTCACAGTGTGTCTCAGAGTCAGAGAAAGAATCAGAAAATGTCACAATCTGTCTTGAGAGTGTCTCAGTGTGACACGGTCTGTCAGAGAGTGTCAAAGTGTGCCTCAGAGAGTGTCACAGTGCGTCTAAGAGAGGATGACAGTGTGTTTCAGAGTGTAAGAGTGAGTCATAGAGTGTCACAGTATGTCATACTGTGCCTCAGAGAGTGCCATAGAGAGTCAGACTGTATCACAGTGTGTCTCATAGAGTGTCACAGTGTGTCTCAGAGAGTGTCAGAATGAGTCAGTGAGTGTCACAGTGTGTCTCAGAGAGAGTCAGAGATTATCACAGTCTATCTCAGAGAGTGTCACAGTGTGTCTCAGAGAGTCGGAGAGAGACAGAAAGTGTCACAGTGTATCTCAGAGAGTGTCACAGTGTCGCAGAAAAAGTCACCGTGTTTAAGAGAGTGTCACAGTAGGTCAGAGAGTGTCATCGTGTGTCTCAGAAATTGTCACAGTCTGCCAGAGAGTGTCACTGTGTTTCTCAGAGAGTGTCAGAGAGCATCACAGTGTATCTCAGTGTGTCAGAGAGAGTCAGAGAGGGACACAGTGTGTCTCAGAGAGTGTCACAGTGCGTCTAAGAGCGGATGAGAGTGTGTTTCAGAGAGACGGAGAGAGAGTCAAAAAGTGTCACAGGTTGTCTCAGAGAGTGTCAGATAGGATCAGAGAGTGTCACAGTGTGTTTGAGAAAGAGCCAGAGTGACACAGTGTGCCTCAGCTTATGTCAGAGTGTGTCACAGAGAGTTTCAGAGAGATTCAGAGTGTGCCACAGTGTGTCTCAGCGTGTGTCAGAGAGAGCCACAGAGAGCTTCAGAGAGAGAGTCAGAGAGTGTCACAGTGTGTCTCAGAGATTCAGGGACAGTCAGAAAGTGTCACAGTCTGTCAGCGAGTGTCACAGTGTGTTTCAGAGAGAGTCAGAGAATGTCACAGTGTGTCTCAGAGAGTGTCAGATAGGATTAGAGAGTGTCAACGTGCGTCTCAAAGTGTCAGAGAAAGTCAGAGAGTGTCACGGTGTGTCTGAGAGTATCAGAGAGAGTCAGAGAGTGTCACAGTGTGTCTGGGAGTTTCGGAGACAGTCAGAGAGTGTCAGATTGTGTCTCAGTGAGTGTCGCAGTGTGTCTCAGAGAGTCAGAGAGAGAGACAGAAAGGGTCACAATCTGTCTTGAGAGTGTCTCAGTGTGTCCAAGTCTGTCAGAGAGTGCCACAGTGCGTGTAAGAGAGGATGACAGTGTGTTTCAGAGAGTCTGAAAGTGTCACAGTTTGTCTCAGAGAGTGTCACATTGTGACAGTCTGTCAGAGAATGTTACTTTGTATTTCAGAGTGTGTCAGAACGTGTCACCGTGTGTCATACTGTGTCTCAGAGAGTGTCAGAGAGTGAAAACATTTGGCTCAGAGAGGGTCACAGTCTGTGAAAAAGTGTCACAGTGTGTCTCAGAGAGTGTCAGAGTGAGTCAGAGAGTGTCACAGTATGTCATACTGTACCTCAGGGAATGCCAGAGAGAGTCAGACTATATCACAGTGTGTCTCAGAGAGTGTCAGAGATTGTCACAGTGTGTAACAGAGAGAGTTAGAGAATGTCAGTGAGTCTCACAGTCTGTCTCAGAGAGTGTCAGAACGGGTCAGAGAAGGTCACAGTGTGTCTCAGAGAGAGTCAGGGAGAGACAGAAAGTGTCACAGTGTCTCTCAGAGAGTGTCGCAGTTTGTCACAGTCTCAGTGAGTCACAGTGTGTCTCGGTGAGTGTCACCATGTGTCTCAGAGAGTCAGAAAGTGACACAGTCTGTCTTTGAGGGTGTCACAGTCTGTCACAGTCTGTCAGAGAGTGTCACAATGTGTCTCAGAGTGTGTCGCAGTGTGGTTGAGAGAGTGTCAGAGAGTGTCACATTGTGTCTCAGAGAGTCGGAGAGTGTCCTAGTGTGTCTCAGAGAGTGTTACAGTGTGTGTGAGAGTTTCAGAGAGAGTCAGAAAGTGTCACAGTGTGTCATACTGTATCTCAGAGAGTGTCAGAGATTATCGCAGTCTATCTCAGAGATTGTCACAGTGTGCCTCAGAGAGTGCCACATTGCGTCTAAGAGAGGATGACAGTGTGTTTCAGAGAAGCCAAAAGTGTCAACGTTTGTCTCAGAGACTGTCAGAGTGAGTCAGACAGTGTCACAGTGTGTGATACTGTATCTCAGAGAGTGTCAGAGATTATCACAGTCTATCTAAGAGAGTGTCACAGTGTGCCTCAGAGAGTGCCACATTGCGTATAAGAGAGGATGACAGTGTGTTTCAGAGAGGCCAAAAGTGTCACAGTTTGTCTCAGAGAGTGTCACATTGTGACAGTCTGTCAGAGAATGTTACATTGTATTTCAGGGTTTCTCAGAACGTGTCACAGTATGTCATACTGTGTCTCAGAGAGTGTCAGAGAGTGTCAGCATTTGGCTCAGAGAGTGTCACAGTGTGTCTCAGAGAGTGTCAGAGTGAGTCAGAGAATGTCACAGTATGTCATACTGTACCTCAGAGAATGCCAGAGAGAGTCAGACTGTATCACAGTGTGTCTCAGAGAGTGTCAGAGATTGTCACAGTGTGTAACAGAGAGAGTTAGAGAATGTCAGTGAGTCTCACAGTCTATCTCAGAAAGTGTCTGAACGGTCAGAGAGTGTCACAGTGTGTCTCAGAGAGAGTCAGAGAGAGACAGAAAGTGTTACAGTGTCTCTCAGAGAGTGTCACAGTGTGTCTCTGTGTGTGTCACAGTGTGTCCCAGAGAGTCAGAAAGTGTCACAGTTTGTCTTTGAGGGTGTCACAGTCTGTCACAGTCTGTCATAGAGTGTCACAATGTGTCTCAGAGTGTCGCAGTGTGTTTGGGATAGTGTCAGAGAGTGTCACATTGTGTCTCAGTGAGTGTCGCAGTGTGTCTCAGAGAGTCAGAGAGAGAGACAGAAAGTGTCACAATCTGTCTTTGAGAGTGTCTCAGTGTGGCACAGTCTATCAGAGAGTGTCACAGTGTGTCTCAGAGAGTCAGAGGGAGTCAGAAAGTGTCACAGTTTGTCTCAGAGAGTGTCACATCGTGATAGTCTGTCACAGAATGTTCCATTGTATTTCAGAATGTGTCAGAGAGAGTCAGAAAGTGTCACAGTGTGTCATACTGTATCTCAGAGAGAGTCAGAGATTATCACAGTCTATCTGAGAGAGTTTCTCAGTGTGTCTCAGAGAGTCAGAGAGAGACAGAACGTGTCACAGTGTGTCTCAGAGAGTGTCACAGTGTCGCAGAAAAAGTCACCGTGTGTCAGAGTGTGTCACAGTAGGCCAGAGAGTGTCATCGTGTGTCTCAGAAATTGTCACAGTCTGTCAGAGTCTGTCAGAGAGTGTCACAGTGTTTCTCAGAGAATGTCAGAGAGTATCACAGTGTACCTCAGTGTGTCAGAGAGTCACAATGTGTCTCAGAGAGAGTCAGAAAGTGACACAGTGTGTCTCAGAGAGTATGAGAGACTCTAAAAATGTTACAGTTTGTCTCAGAGAGTGACCGAGTGTCTCAGAGAGTCAGAGAGAGACAGCAAGTCTCACAGTGTATCTCAGAGAGTGTCACAGTGTCTCAGAGAGTGTCACAGTGTCTCAGAAAATGTCACCGTCTGTCAGAGAAGTGTCTCAGTGTGTAACCGTCTGTCAGAGAGTGTCACAGAGCGTTTCAGATGTGCTAGAAAGTGTCACAGTATGTCACAGAGAGTGTTAGAGAGTGTCACAGTGTGTCTCGGAGAATGTCACAGTGTGTCTGAGAGAGTCAGGGAGACTCAGAAAATGTCACAGTGTGTCTCAGAGAGTGTCACCGTGTGTCACCATCTGTCATAGAGTGTCATAGAGCGTTTCAGATGTGCTAGAAAGTGTCACAGTATGTCACAGAGAGTGTCAGAGAGTGACACAGAGTGTCTCAGAGAGGGTCACAGTGTGTTGGAGAGTGTCAGAGAGTGTCACATTGTGTCACCGTCTGTCAGAGAATGTCAGAGAGTGTCACAGTGTGTCTCGGAGAGTGTAAGAAAGTGTCACATTGTGTCACCGTCTGTCAGGGAGTGTCATAGTGTGTTTCAGAGAATGTCAGAAGGTGTCACAGTGTGTCTCAGAGAGTGTCACAATCTGTCACAGTCTCTCACAGAGTGTTTCAGTTTGTTACAATCCGTCAGAGAGTGTCACAGTGTGTTTCAGTGTATCGCAGTCTGTCAGAGAGTGTCACAGTGCGCCTCAGAGAGAGTCAGACAGTGTCAGCATTTGGCTCATAGAGGGTCACAGTCAGTGAGAGCGTGTCACAGTGTGTCTCAGAGAATGTCAGAGAGTATCACGGTATGTCATACTGTGCCTCAGAGAGTGCCATAGAGAGTCAGACTGTTTCACAATGTGTCTCAGAGAGTGTCAGAGAGTGTCACAGTGTGTCTCAGAGTGTCAGAGTGAGTCAGTGAGTGTCACATTGTATCTCAGAGAGAGTCAGAGAGTGTCACAGTGTGTATCAGAGAGTGTCAGATAGGATCAGAGAGTGTCACAGTGCGTCTCAAAGTGTCAGAGAAAGTCAGAGAGTGTCACGGTGTGTCTGAGAGAGTGTCAGAGAGAGTCAGAGAGTGTCACAGTGTGTGTGAGAGAGTGTCAGAGAGAGTCAGAGAGTGTCAGATTGTGTCTCAGTGAGTGTCACAGTGTTTTTCAGTGTGGCAGGTAGAGTCAATGAGTGTCACAGTGTGTCACAGTCTGTCTCAGAGAGTCAGAGTGTCATAGTGTGTCACAGACAGTGTCAGAGAGAGTCACAGAGTGTCACAGTGTGTCTAAGAAAGGATGGCAGTGTGTCTCAGAGAGTCAGAAAGTGTCACAGTTTGTCTCAGCGAGTGTCATATTGTGACAATCTGTCAGAGAATGTTACATTGTATTTCAGAGTGGGTCAGGGAGAGTCAAAAGGTGTCACAGTGTGTCATACTGTGTCTCAGAGAGTGTCAGAGAGTGTCAGCATTTGGCTCAGAGAGGGTCACAATCTGTCTTTGAATGTTACATTATATTTCAGTGTGTCAGAGAGAGTCAGGAAGTGTCACAGTGTGTCATAATGTGTCTGAAAGAGTGATATAGAAAGTCAGACTGCATCACAGTGTGTCTAAGAGAGTGTCACAGTGTGTCTTAGAGAGTGTCAGATCGAGTCAGAGAGAGTCAGGGATTGTTACAGTGTGTCTGAGAGTGTCAGAGAGTGTCACAGTGTGTCTAAGAGAGTTTCAGAGAGAGTCAGAGAGTGTCACAATGTGTCTCAGAGAGTGGCACAGTGTGTCACAATCTCTCGGAGAGTGTAACAGTGTGTTTCAAAGACAGTCAGAGAGTGTCACGGTGTGTCTCAGAGTGCCAAAGAGAGTCAGATCGTGTTTCAGTGTGTCACAGTCTGTCAGAGAGTGTCACAGTATGTCTCAGAGAGTCAGAGAGTGTCACAGTGTGTCTCAGTGAGTGTCACAGTGTGTCTCAGAGAGTCAGGGAGAGTCAGAAAGTGTCACAGTCGGTCTCAGAGAGTGTCGCAGTGCATCACCGTCTGTCAGAGAGTGTCACAGTGTGTTTCAGATGTTCTAGAAAGTGTCACAGTATGTCACAGTGTGTCTCAGAGAGTGTCATAGTGTGTTGGAGAGTGTCAGACAGTGTCACAGTGTGTCTCAAAGAGTGTCAGAGAGTGTCACATTGTGTCACAGTCTGTCAGCGAGTGTCACAGTGTGTTTCAGAGAATGTCAGAGAGAGTCACAGTTTGTCTCAGAGAGTGTCACAGTCTGTCACAGTCTCTCCGAGAGTTTTTCAGTGTGTCACAGCCTGTCAGAGAGTGTCACAGTGTGACTCAGAGGGAGTCGGAGAGTGTCACAGTGTGTTTCAGTGTATCACAGTCTGTCAGAGAGCGTCACAGTGTGCCTCAGAGAGTCAGAGAGTGTCACAGTATGTCTCAGTGAGTGTCGCATTGTGTCTCAGAGAGTAAGAGAGAGTCAGAAATGTCAGATTGTGTCTCAGTGAGTGTCACAGTGTATCTCAGTGTGTCAGAGAATGTCACAGTGTTTCTCAGAGACAGTCAGAGAGTGACACAGTGTGTCTCAGAGAGAGTGAGAGAGAGTCAAAAATTGTCACAGAGAGAGAGACAAAGAGGGTCAAAGTGTGTCTCTTTGAGTATTACAGTGCGTCTCATAGTCAGAGAGAGACAGAAAGTGTCTCAGTGTCTCTCAGAGAGTGTCACAGTGTGTCTTAGAGAGTGTCACAGTGTCAAAGAGAATTTCACCATGTGTCAGAGAGTGTCACAGTCGGTCAGAGAATGTTACTGTGTGTCAGGGAGTGTCACAGTCTGTCAGTCTGTCAGAGTGTCACAGTGTTTCTCAGAGAGTCAGATAGTTTAACAGTGTGTCTCAGAGAGTGTGTGAGAGAGTCAAAAATTGTCACAGAGAGAGACAAAGAGGGTCTCAGTGTCTCACAGAGAGTGTCACAGTGTGTCTTAGAGAGTGTCACAGTGTCACAGAGAATTTCACCATGTGTCAGAGTGTGTCACAGTCGGTCAGAGAGTGTTTCTGTGTGTCAGGGAGTGTCACAGTCTGTCAGGGAGTGCCACATTGTATTTCAGAAAGTGACAGAGAGAGTCACAGAGTGTCACAGTGCATCTCAAAGAGTGTCAGAGAGAGACAGAGAGTATCACAGTGTGTCTCAGAGTGTCACAGTGTCACAGAGAATTTCACCATGTGTCTGAGTGTGTCACAGACGGTCAGAGAGTGTTACAGTGTGTCAGGGAGTGTCACAGTCTGTCACCGTCTGTCAGAGAGTGCCACATTGTATTTCAGAGTGTCAGAGAGAGACAGAGAGTGTCACAGTGTGTCACAGTGTGTTAGAGAGTCAGAAAGTGTCAGTGTGTTTCAGAGAGTGTCACAATGTCTCAGAGAATGTCATCGTGTGTCAGGGAGTGTCACAGTCAGTCAGTGTCACAATGTGTCAGAGAGTGTCATTGTGTGTCTCAGGGAGTGTCAGAGAGAGTCAGAGAGTGTCACCGTGTGTCTAAGAGAGTGTCAGAAAGTGTCACAGTGTATCACAGTCTGTCAGAGAATTTCACAGTATGTTTCAGAGAGAGTCAGAGAGTGTGACAGTGTGTCTAAGAGAGTGTCAGAGAGTGTCAGAGAGTGGCACCGTGTGTCTAAGAGAGTGTCAGAGAGCATCAGAGAGGGTCACAGTCTGTCTCAGAGAGGGTCAAAGTGCGTCACAGTGTGTCACAGTCTGTCAGAGAGTGTCACAGTTTGCCTCAGAGGGTGACAGAGAATGTTAGAGACGTTCATAGTGTGACTCAGAGATAGTCAGAGAGAGTCAGAGATTGTCACGGTGTGTCTCAAAGTGTCAGAGAGAGTCACATAGTGTCACAGTGTGTCTCAAAGTGTCAGAGAGAGTCAGAGAGTGTCACAGTGTGTCTACGAGAGTGTCATAGTATGTCTCAGTCTGTCAGAGAGGGTCACAGTATGTCACAGAGAGTCTCGCACTGTGTATCAGAGAGGGTCAGAGTGTGTCATTGTGTGTCACAGTCTGTCAGAGAGTGTCACAGTGTGTCATAGTCTGTTAGAGATAATTATAGGGTGACTCAGAGATAGTCAGAGTGTCACAGTGTCTCTTAAAGAGTGTCACAGAGAATTTCACCATGTGTCAGAGTGTGTCACAGTCGGTCAGAGAGTGTTTCTGTGTGTCAGGGAGTGCCACAGTGAATCATACTGTGTCTCAGAGAGTGTCAGAGTGGGTCAGTGTGCGTCTCAGAGAGGGTCACAGTCTGTGAGAGAGTGTTACAGTATGTCTCAGAGAGTGACAGGAAGAGTCAGAAAGTGTCACAGTTTTTCTCAGAGACTGTGTCACATTGTGTCACAGTGTGTCTCAGAGAGTCAGAGTCACAGTGTGTCTCAGAGAGTCAGAGAGTGTCACTGTGTGTCTAAGACAGTGTCAGAGAGTGTCACAGTCTGTCTCAGAGAGGGTTAGAGCGTGTCATTGTGTGTCACAGTCTGTCAGAGAGTGTCACAGTGTGTCATAGTCTATTAGAGAGAATTATAGGGTGAGTCAGAGATAGTCAGAATGCCACAGTGTGTCATAAAGAGTGTCACAGTGTCACAGAGAATTTCACCATGTATCAGAGTGTGTCACAGTCGGTCAGAGAGTGTTTCTGTGTGTCAGGGAGTGCCACAGTCTGTCACAGTCTTTCAGAGAGTGCCACATTGTGTTTCGGGGAGTGTCAGATGGAGTCAGAGAGTGTCGCAGTGTGTCTCAGAGAGTGTCAGTGAGGATCTGCGAATGTCACAGTGTGTCTCAGAGTCTCAGAGAGAGTCACAGAGTGTCACAGTGTGTCTCAGAGTGTCAGAGAGACACAGGGTAAGTCATAGTCTGTCAGAGAGTGTCACAGTGTGTCATCGCCGACCACACACCGGCGCCTGCCTGACCCTCAATGCCGTCCACACGCTACACACAGCCTGACACTCACTGACATCTACACACTGCACCCAGCCTGACCCTCACTGCCATCCGTACACCGCTCCCAGCCTGACCCTCGCAGCCATCCACAAACTGTCCCCAACCTGACTCTCACCGCCATCCCGCATCACTCTAGCCTGACCCTCACCGCCATCCACACACAGCCACCAGCCTATCCCTCACCGCCATCCTGTACCGCTCCAGCCTGACCCACACCACCGTCCACCAACCCCCCCAGCCTGACTCCACCGCTGTCCACCAATCGCCTCCAGCCTGACCCCCATCGCCGTATAACACTGCCACAGCCTGACCCACACTGCCGCCCATACACCGCTCCTAGCCTGACCCTCACCACCATCCACACACCGGCACCAGCCTGACCCTCACCGCCACCCACACACCATCTCCAGCATGACCCTCATTGCTGCCTGCACACTGCTCCGAGCCTGAACCCCACTGCCATCCACACTCTACATCCAGCCTCACCCTCACTGCTGTCTACACACTGCTCCCAGCCTGACCCTCACCACAGTCCACACACCGCCACCAGCCTGACCCTCATCACCGCCCACACACTGACCCCAGCTGGACCCTCAACATCGCCCTCACACCATCCCCAGGCTGACCCACTTTGACGCCGAACCCACCACCCCCAGCCTGACCCTCACCACCTCCCACACACCCAGCCCAAATTGACCCTCACCGCCGTCCAACACCGCCCTAGCCTGAACCTCACCACCATCCAACACCACCTCCAGCCTGACTACTGCCGCTGTCCACTCTCTGCGCCAAACCTAATCCCCACTGCTGTCCACACACCGCAACCAGCCAGACCCTCCCTGCCGTCCACACACCGCCCCTAGCCTAACCCTCAACGCCATCAATGCACCACCCCCAGCCTGACCCTCACCGCTGTCTACACACCGCCCCCAGACTCACCCTCACCACCGTCCACCAACCGCCCCCCAACCTGACCCTCACCGCCCTCCACACACCGCCCCCAGCCTGAACTTCATCACCATTCACACGCCGCCCCCAGCCTGACCCGCACCATCATATACACACCACCTGCAGCCTGACCCTCACTGCTGTCCACCCACCGCCCCCAGCCTGAACCTGACCACCGTCCACACGCCGCCCCCAGCCTGACCTGCACCATCGTACACACACCACCCCCAGCCTGACCCTCACAACCATCCACTCACCGCCCGCAGCCTGACCCCCACCATCGTTCACATGCCGACAATAGCCCGATTCTCCCTTCTGAACACACAGCAACACCTGCCTGACACCCACCGTCACACAACACTGGCCACAGCCTGACACCCACCGCCACCCAACACTGCCCCTAGCTTGAACCTCACAGACACCCACACACCACCCCCAGCCTGACCCTCACTGCAGTCCACACAACGCCCCTAGCCTGACGCTCACAGCCATCTACATACCGCCTTAAGCATGACCCTCACTGCCGCCCACACACCGCCCCCAGAATGATCCTCACCACCATCCAGCCACCGTTCCCAGCCTGACACTCAATGCCGTTTACACACCGCCCCCAGCTTGACCTTCACTGCCATGTACACGCCGACCCCAGCCTGACCCACACCGCTGTCCACCAACCGCCCCCAGCCTGACACCACCGTCGTCCAACACTGCCACAAGCCTGACCATCACGGCCGCCCACACACCACCCCTAGCATTATCCTCATGCTATGACCCCACACACCACATGCAGCATGACCCTCACTGAGAACACACAATGCCCCGAGCCAGACCCTCACCACCACCCACATGCCGCCCCCAGCTTGACGCTCACCACCGTCCAACACTGACCCAAGCCTGACCCTCACCACCATCCACACGCCGCCTCCAGCCTTCCCCTCACCGCCTTCCAAACACCGCACCCTGCCTGACCCTCACTGCCATCCACACATCGCCCCCAGTCAGACCCTCAATGCCATCCGCACACCGCCCCAGCCTGACCCACACTGCTGTCCACAGGCCGTCCCCAGGCTGACTCTCACCGCCATCCAGCACCGCTCCAGCCTGACCCTAACTGCTGTCAGCACACCGCCACCAGCCTGTCCCTCACTACCGTCCAACACCGTCACCAGCCTTTCCCTCACCACCGTCCACACACCGCCCACAGCGTGACCCTCACCGCCACCCACACACCGTCACCAGCCTGACTCCCCACTGTCATTCACGCATTGCCCACAGCCTGTCCGTCCCTTCAAACACACACCACCCCCTGGCTGACACGCAACGGCACCCAACATCGCCCCCAGCCTGAACCCCACCGCTGTCCACACACCGCACCCAGCCTGACACCCACCGCCACCCAACACCACCCCCAGCCTGAACCTCACAGACACTCACACACCATCCCCAGCCTGACCCTCACCGCAGTCCACACAACGCCCCCAGCCTGAAGTTCACTGCTGTCTACCTACTGCCCCCAGTCTGACCCTCACCGTCGCCCACACACTGCCCCCAGAATGACCCTCACCACTGTCTAGACACTGCCCCCAGCCTGACACTTAACGCTGTTCACACACCGCCCCCAGCCTGAACCTCAACACCATCTGCACGCCACCCCAGCCTGACCTTCATTACCGTGTATACGCCGACCCCAGCCTGCCCCTCACCGCTGTCCATCAATTGTCCCCAGCCTGACACCACCGACGTCCAACACTGCCATAAGCCTGACCCTCACGGCCACCCACACACCGCCCCTAGCTTTATCCTCACTGCCGTCCACACACCACCCACAGCATGACCCTTACCGAGAACACACAGCACCCCGAGCCTGACCCTCACCACCACCCACACACCACCCTGAGCCTGACGCTCACGGCAGTAGAACACTGACCCAAACCTGACCCTCACCGCTGTCCACACACTGCACCTAGCCTGTCCCTCATTGCTGTCCACACACCGCACCCAGGCTGACTCTCACCGCTGTCCAGCACCGCCCCAGCCTGACCCTCACTGCCGTCAACACACCGCCACCAGCCTCACCACAGTCCAACACCGTCAGCAGCCTCTCGCTCACCACCATCCACTCACCACCCACGGCCTGACCCTCACCACCATCCACACACCACCCCCAGTTGACCCTCACTGCCACCCACACACTGTCACCAGCCTGTCCCTCACCGCCAAACACGCACCGCCCTCAGCCTGAAACCCACCGCTATCCACACACCGCACCCAGACTTACCCTCAAAGCTGTCTACACACTGCTCCCAGCCTGACACTCTCCACCCTCCACACACTACCCCAGCCTGACCCTCACCACCACCCACACACAGTCCCTACAATGACCTCAGTACCGTCCACACACCACTACCAGCCTGACCCTCAGCACTGCCCACACACAGTCTCCAACCTGACCCTCACTGCCACTTACACACCGTCTCCAGCCTGACCCTCACCGCCGTCAACAAACCACCCACCTCCTGATCCACACTGCTGTCCAATAACACCCCAGCCTGTCTTCACCACAGTCCAATAATGCCCCAGCCTGACCCTCACTGCCGTCCAATAACGCCCCAGCCTGACCCTCATTGCTGCCGACACACCAGCCCTTGCCTTATCCTCACAGTCGTTCATACTCCGCCCCCAGCCTGACCCTCACCTCCATCCACACACAGTCCCCAGACTGTCCCTAACTGCCATCCAACACCGACCCAGCCTAACCCTCACCGCCGTCCAACACCATCCCAAGCCTGTCCCTCACCGCCGGTCACACACCATCTCCAGCCTGACCCTCACTGCCACCCACACACCGCCCCCAGCCTGAACCCCATTGCCGCCCACACACCACATCCAGCCTTACCCTCACCACTGTCTAAACACCGCCCCCAAGCCTGTCACTCTCTACCGTCCGCACACCACCCCCAGGCTGACCCTCTCCACCGTCCAATAATGCCCCAGCCTGACCCTCACTACCATCCAATAACACCCCAGCCTGAGCCGCACTGCTGCCCACACACTGGCCCTAGCCTAATCCTCACAGCCATTCACACTCCACCCCCAACCTGACCCTCACTGCAGTCCACACACCACCTCCAGCCTGTCCCTCACTGCCATCCACACATCAACCCAGCCTGAGCCTCATCGCCAGCCACACGCCAACCCCAGTCTAACCCTCAGTGCCGTCCACACGCCGCCACCAGTGGGTCCCTCACTGCCATCAGCACACCTCCCCCACCCTGACCCTCACTGCCATCCACAAACCGTCCTCAATCTGACTCCCACCGCCATCCCACACCGCCCCAGCCTGACCCTCACCGCCTTCCACACACCGCCACCAGCCTGACACTCACCGCCATCCAACAACCATCCCCAGCCTGACCTCACCGCTGTACACCAACCGCCCCCAGCGTGTCCCCCACCGCCGTCCAACACTACCACAGCCTGACTCTCACTGCCACCCTCACACCAAAACTAGCCTGAGCCTCACCACCATCCACACACCACCACCAGCCTGACTCTCACCGCTGTCCCACACTGCCCCAGCCTGACCCACACCACCGTTCACCAAGCACCCCCAGCCAGACCCATTGCTGTACACCAACTGCCCCCAGCCTGACCCTCACTGCTGTCTAACACTGCCACAGCCTGACCCTCACTGCCGCCCACACACCGCCCCGAAGCTGACCCTCACCATCGTCCACACACCGCCACCAGCCTGACCCTCACTGCTGTCCACGCACCACTCCAAGGCTGACCCTCACCACTGCCCACACACTGCCCACTGCCTGACCCTCACCACCACCTACACACTGCGCCCAGCCTGAGTCTCACTGCCACCCACACACCATCTCCAGCCTGACACTCACTGACACCTGTACACTGCCCCCAGCCTGAACCCCACCGCTGACCACACACCACACCCAGCCTGATGCTCACTGCTGTTGACACACTGCACCAGCCTGACACTCTCCACCGTCCACACACCATCCCGAGCCTGACCCTCACCACTGTCCACACACCGCCACCATGCTGACCCTCACCACCGTCCCCACACCATCTCCAGCCTGACCCTCACTGCCGTCCAACAATGGCCCCAGCCTGACCACCACCGTCCACACACCATCCCCAGCCTGACCCCCACCACCGTCCAACACTGCCACAAGCCTGACCCTCACTGCCATCCACACACTGTCCCAAGCCTTATCCTAACAGCCGTTCACACATCACCCCCAGCCTGAATCTCATCACCGTCCACATACAGCCCCAAACTGTCCCTCACTGCCATCCACACACTAAATGCCCTGCCTAACTCTCACCGCCGTTCAACTATGCCCCAGCATGACCCTTACCGCCGTCCAAAATTGTCCCTCACCACTGGCCACATACCGCCCCCCACCTGACCGTCACGACCGTCCACACGCCGCCCCCAGCCTGTCCCTCACTGCAATCCACAAACCCTCCACAGCCTGACTCTCACCGCCGTCCCGCACCTCCCCAGCCTGATCCTCCCCTCCGAATACACACCAACCCCTGCCTGACACCCACTGCCACCCAAAACCGCCCCAGCCTGACACCCACCACAATCCAACACCGTTCACAGCCTGATCGTCACAGCCACCCACACACCACCTCCAGCCTGACGCTCACCACCGTCTACATACCGCCCCCAGCATGACCCACACTGTTGCCCACACACTGCCCCCAGCCTGACCCTCACTGCCGTCCACACACCGCACCAAGACTGACCCTCACCGCCGTCCACACACCGCACCTAGATTGAAACTCACTACTGTCCACACACCACACCCAGACTGACCCTCACTGCCGTCCACACACCGCACCAAGACTGACCCTCACTGCCATCCACACACCGCACCGAGACTGACCCTCACTGCCGTCCACACACCGCACCCAGACTGACCCACACTGCCGTCTACACACCACACCTAGAATGACCCTCACTGCCGTCCACACACCGCACGCAGACTGATCCTCACTGCCACCCACACACCGCACACAGACTGACCCTCACTGCCGTCCACACACCGCACCCAGACTGACCCTCACAGCCATCCACACACTGCACCCAGACTGACCCTCACTGCCGTCCACACACCGCACCAAGACTGACCCTCACCGCCGTCCACACACCGCACCTAGATTGACACTCACTACTGTCCACACACCACACCCAGACTGACCCTCACTGCCGTCCACACACCGCACCAAGACTGACCCTCACTGCCATCCACACACCGCACCGAGACTGACCCTCACTGCCGTCCACACTCCACATCCAGACTGACACTCACTGCCGTCCACACACCGCACCCAGACTGACCCACACTGCCGTCTACACACCACACCTAGAATGACCCTCACTGCCGTCCACACACCGCACCCAGACTGACCCTCATTGCCGTCCACACACCGCACCAAGACTGACGCTCACTGCCGTCCACGCACAGCACCCAGAATGACCATCACTGCCGTCTACACACCGCACACAGACTGATCCTCACTGCTGTCCACACACCGCACCCAGACTGACCCACACAGCCATCCACACACCGCACCCAGACTGACACTCACAGCCATCCACACACCGCACCCAGAATGACCCTCACTGCTGTCCACACACCGCACCCAGACTGACCCACACAGCCATCCACACACCGCACCCAGAATGACCCTCACTGCTGTCCACACACCGCCCCCAGCCTGACCATCACTGCCGTCCACACACCGCACCCAGACTGATCCTCAATGCTGTCCACACACCGCACCAAGACTGAACCTCACTGCTGTCCACATACCGAACGCAGTCTGACCCTCACTGCCGTCCATACACCGCATCCAGAATGACCCTCACTGCCGTCCACACACCGCACCTTGACTGACCCTTACTTACGTCCACACACTGCACCCAGACTGACCCTCACTGCCATCCACACACCGCACCCACACTGACCCTCACTGCCATCCACACACCGCCCCCAGCCTGACCCTTCTCTCCACCCATGTACTGCACCCAGCCAGACGCTCACCACCGTCCACACACCACCCCCAGTCTGATCCTCAATGCTGTCATACACAGCATCCCACCTGACCCTCACTGCCGTCTGCACACCGCCCCCATCCTGACCCCTCCACCATCCACGCACCACCCACGGCCTGACCATCACCGCCGTCCACACACCCCCAGCCTGACCCTCATTGACGTCAAACACACTGCCCCCAGCCTGACCCTCACTGCCGTCCAACAATGGCCCCAGCCTGACCACCACCGTCCACACACCATCCCCAGCCTGACCCCCACCACCGTCCAACACTGCCACAAGCCTGACCCTCACTGCCATCCACACACTGTCCCAAGCCTTATCCTAACAACCGTTCACACACCACCCCTAGCCTGAATCTCATCGCCGTCCACATACAGGCCCAAACTGTCCCTCACTGCCATCCACACACTAAATGCCCAGCCTAACTCTCAAAGCCGTGCAGCTATGCCCCAGCGTGACCCTTACCGCCGTCCAATATTGTCCCTCACCACTGGCCACATACCACCCCCCACCTGACTGTCACTACCGTCCACACGCCGCCCCCAGCCTGTCCCTCACTGCAATCCACAAACCCTCCACAGCCTGACTCTCACCGCCATCCCGCACCTCCCCAGCCTGATCCTCCCCTCCGAATACACACCAACCCATGCCTGACACCCACCGCCACCCAACACCGCCCAGGCCTGACACCCACCACCACCCAACACCGTTCCCAGCCAGATCCTCACAGCCACCCACACACCACCCCCAGCCTCACGCTCACCACCGTCTACATACCGCCCCCAGCATGACCCTCACTGCCGTCCACACACCGCACCAAGACTGACGCTCACAGCCATCCACACGCCGCACCCAGACTGACCCTTACCACCGTCCACACACCGCACCCAGATTGACACTCACTACAGTCCACACACCACACCCAGACTGACCCTCACTGCCGTCCACACACCGCACCGAGACTGACCCTCACTGCCATCTACACACCGCACCCAGACTGACCCTCACTGCCGTCCACACACCACACCCAGACTGACACTCACTGCCGTCCACACACCGCACCAAGACTGACCCTCACTGCCGTCCACACACCACACCTAGAATGACCCTCACTGCCGTCCACACACCGCACCTAGACTGATCCTCACTGCCACCCACACACCGCACACAGACTGACCCTCACTGCCGTCCAGACACCGCACCCAGAATGACCCTCACTGCCATCCACTCACCGCACCCAGACTGACCCTCACAGCCATCCACACACCGCCCCCAGACTGACCCTCACTGCCGTCCACACACCGCACCAAGACTGACCCTCACTGCCATCCACACACCGCACCTTGCCTGAACCTCACAGCCATCCACACTCCGTACCCAGACTGACTATCACATCCATCCACACACCGCACCCAGAATGACCATCACTGCCGTCCACACACCGCACTCAGACTGATCCTCACTGCTGTCCACACACCGCACCCAGACTGACCCTCACTGCCGTCCACACACCGCATCCAGAATGACCCTCACTGCCATCCACACACCGCACCCAGACTGACCCTCACTTATGTCCACACACCGCACCCAGACTGACCCTCACTGCCATCCACACACCGCACCCAGACTGACCCTCACTGCCATCCACACACCGCCCCCAGCCTGACCCTCCTCTCCGCCCATGTACTGCACCCAGCCAGACGCTCACCACCTTCCTCACGCCGCCCACAGCCTGATGCTCACCACCGTCCACACACCACCCCCAGTCTGATCCTCAATGCTGTCATACACAGCATCCCACCTGACACTCACTGCCGTCTGCACACCACCCCCATCCTGACCCCTCCACCATCCACGCACCACCCACGGCCTGACCATCACCGCCGTCCACACACCCCCAGACTGACCCTCATTGACGTCAAACACACTGCCCCCAGCCTGACCCTCACTGCCAACCACCAATAGCCCCAACCTGACCCTCACCACCGTCCACCAACCGACCCAAGCCTGAACCCCACCACCGACCAAAACTGCAACAAGCCTGATCCTCACCGCAAACCGCACACACCCCCGCCTGACCCTCACTGCCGTCCTCACACCGCACCCAGACTGACCCTCACTGCCGTACCTCACAACGCACCCAGACTGACCCTCACTGCCGTCCACAAACTGCCCCCAGCCTGACCATCACTGTCGTCCTCACACCGCACCCAGACAGACCCTCACTGCCGTCCACACACCGCACCCAGACTGACCCTCACTGCCGTCCACACACTGCACCCAGACTGACCCTCACTGTAATCCACACACCATACCCTGACTGACCCTCACTGCCACCCACACACCGCCACCAGACTGTCCCTCACTGCCATCCACACACCGCACCCAGACTGACCATCACTGCCATCCACACACCGCCCCCAGACTGACCCTCACTGCCATCCACACACCGCACCCAGACTGACCCTCACTGCCATCCGCACACCGTACCCAGCCTGACCCTCACTGCCATCCACACACTGCACCCAGACTGACCCTCACTGCTGTCCACACAAAGCACCCAGCCTGACCCTCACTGCCGTCTGCACACCGTACCCAGACTGACCATCACTGCCGTCCACACACCGTACCCAGACTTACCCTCACTGCCATCCACACACCGCACCCAGACTGACCCTCACTGCCGTCCGCACACCATACCCAGACTGACCCTCACTGCCATCCACACACCGTACCCAGACTGACCCTCACTGCCGTCCGCACACCGCACCCAGACTGACCCTCACTGCCATCCACACACTGCACCCAGACTGACCCTCACTGCCGTCCACACCTTGAACCCAGACTGCACTCAGTGTCATCCACACACCGCACCGAGAAACACCCTCACTGCCGTCCACACACTGCACGCAGACTGACCCTCACTGTCGCCCACACACCGCACCCAGACTGACCCTCACAGTCGTCCGCACACCATACCCAGACAGATCCTCACTCCTGTCGACATATCATACCCAGACTGACCCTGACTGCCGTCCACACACTGCCCAAGCCTGACCCTCACCACCATCTGCAAACCACCCCAAGCCTGACCCTCACCTCCATCCATACACCACCCCTAGCCTGACACTCACCACCATCTACACACCACCCCCAGCCTGACCCTCACCACCGCCCACACAAGCCCCCCAGCCGAACTCTCAACACAGCCCACACACTACCCCAACAATGTCCCTCACCGCCGTCCACACACCGCACCCAGCGTGTCCCTCACCGCCATCCACACACCAACTCCACCCTAACCGTCATCGACGTCAAACACACCACCCACAGCCTGACCCTCACTGCCGTCCACCAACCGCCCCCAGCCTGACCCCCACCATCGTCCACCAACCGCCCTGGCCTGAACCCCACCACCGTCCAACATTGCCACAAGCCTGGCCCTCACCGTCATCCAATAGCGCCATAGCCTGACCCTCATCACTGCACACACACTGCCCCTAGACAGACCGTCACCATCGTCCACACACCGCCAACAGCCTGACCCTCACCATCGTCCACACACCTCCCCTATCCTGACCCTCACCGCCACCCACACACTGCCCCCGGCTTGATGTTCTCTGCCGTCCAACACTGACCCAAGCCTGACCCTCATCGCCATTCACACGCCCTCCCCAGACGGACTCTCACCGCCGTCCAGCATCGCACCTGGCCTGACCCTCAACGCCATCTACACACCGCCGTCGGCCTGATCCTCACCATCGCCCACATACCACCCCAGACTGACCCTCATTAATGTCGAACACAACGCCCCCAGCCTGACCTTCACCGCCATCCACCAATGACCCCAGCCTGACCGTCATCAACGTCAAACACACCATCACCAGCCTGACACTCACCACCATCCACACACTGCCCCAGCCTGACCCACATCACTGCCCTCACACCACCCCCAGCCTGAATCACATCACTGCCCACACACTGCCCCCAGCCTGACCCTCAACATCACCGACACACCGTCCCCAGACTGACCCTCATTGATGTCAAACACACTGCCACGAGTCTGACCTTCACCGCCATCCACCAATGACGCCACCCTGACCATCTCCACTGTCCACACACACCACCTCAGCCTGACCATCATCGACATCAAAGACACTGCCCACAGCCTGACCCCCACCACTGTCCACCAACCGCCCCCAGCCTCACCCCCACCACTGTCCACCAAACGCCCCAGCCTGAAACCCACTGCTGCCCTACACTGCCACAAGACTGACCCTTATTGCTGCCCAATAACGCACGAGCCTGACCCTCACCGCCGTCCACCAATGATCCAAGCCTGACCATCTCCACTGTCCACACACAACCCCAGCCTGACCATCATCGACATCAAACACACTGCCCCCAGCCTGACCCCCAAAACCGTCCACCAACTGCCCCCAACCTGACGCCCACTGCTGTCCACCAACCGCGCCCTGCCTGACACCCACTGCCATCCAACACTGCCACAAAAGTGACCCTCACCGCCATCCAATACTGCCCACTGCCTGACTCTCACCGCCGTCCACAGACCACCCTCAGCCTGACCCCCACCGTCATTCACACACCGACCCCAGCCTGACCGTCCCCTCCAAATACACAACGCCCTCAGCTTTACCCCCACCACAGTGCAACAGCGCCCACAGCCTGAAGCTCACCGCTGTCCACAGACCGCTCTCAGTTTGACCCTGACCGCCGATAACAGACCGCCTAAAGCCTGATCCTCACCACTGCCCACACGCAGCCCCCAGCCTGATCCTCACTGCTGTCCAACACCGCCCCAACCCTAACCTTCACTGCCGTCCACACTCCGCTCTCAGCCTGACTCTCTCACCAATGCCCACTCACCGCCTCCATCCTGACCCTCACCACCGCACAACACTGCCCCCAGCCTGACCCTCACCGCCGTCCACACACTGCCCCCAGCCTGACCCTCACTGCCCTCCAACACCGCCCCAACCCTAACCCTCACTGCCGCCCACACTCTGCCCCCAGCCTGCACCTCACAACCGCCCAAACACCGCCCCAGCCTGACCCTCACCACTGTCCACACACCGCTCCCAGCCTGACCACAACTGATGCCCACTCGCCGCCTCCATCCTGACCCCCTCCACCGCACAACACCACCCCAAGCTGACCTTCACCACCGTACACGCAATGCCCCCACCCTGACCTTCAACGCCATCCAACACCACCCACAGCATGAACCTCACTGCCCCTCCACACATTGCCCCCAGCCTGACCCCTACCACCGTCCAAACCTGCACCAGCCTTACTCTCACCAACATTCAACACCGCTCCCAGCCTGACCCTCACCAGCATTCAACACCGCTCCCAGCCTGACCCTCACCAGCATTCAACACCGCTCCCAGCCTGACCCTCACCAGCATTCAACACCACTCCCAGCCTGACCCTCACCACCATCCACACACTGCCCCAGCCTGACGCTCACCGCCATCTACACAATGCCCCAGCTTGACCCTCACTGCCATCCACACACCACCCCCAGCCTGATCCTCACTGCCTTTCACACACAAACCCCAGCCTGAACCTCACTGCTGTCCCCATATCGCCCCCAGCCTGACCCTCACCGCTGTCCACACACTGTCCCAGCCTGACTTTTACCGCCGTCCAACATGAGTCCCACCTCCCGCACTCAGCACCACACCCGACATCCAAACCCATGCCCGCTGCTCATATCCAACACTGCTACCCTGCCACGAATCCACTCCCTAACCCCGTCCAACACCTCCCTCTCCCCAACATCGTCCCCTCCCCAGCCCCGTCCAACACTGCCCCCTCCCACAACCCTGTCCAACACCACCCCCTAACACAAACCCATCCAACACCGCCCTCTCCCACAACCCCATTCAACACCGCCCTCTCCCCAACCCCAACCAACACTACTCCCTCCCACAACCCCATCCAACACCACCCCATCCCCCAACCCCGTCCAACACCACCCTTTTCCCAACCCGTCCAACACTGCCCCCTTCCCCCAACCCCGTCCAACACCACACCCTCCCAAAACCCGTCCAACGGCGTCCCCTTCCTCAACCCAATCCAACACTGCCCCCTTGCCCCAACCCCGTCCAACACCACACCCTCCCCAACCCAATCCAACACCACGCCCTCCCCAAACCCGGCCAACACCGCCCCCTCCCCAACCCCATCCAACATTGCCCCATGCCTCACCCCCCTCTCACACTCCCTCTCCCCTCTCTCCACCCCCTCTCTCTCCCTCTCGCTCTTCCCTCCCTCTCTTCCCCTCTCTCTGCCCTTCACTCTCTCGTCCCCCTCTCTCTCACCCACCTCTCTCGACCCCACGCGCTCTTGCCCTCTCTCTCTCGACCCCCCTCGCTCCCCCTTCTCTCTCAGCCCCCTCTCTCTCTCCACCCCCTCTCTCCCTCTCTCTCAACTCCCTCTCTCTCTCTCGTCCTCACTCTCTCTCTCACTCGCCCCCCCACCTTCGCCCCCCTTTTGCCCCTCCTTTCGCACACTCTCTCTTTCACTACCCCTCTCTTTCGCCACCCTCTTTCGAGCCCCTCTCTTTTCCCATCCCCTCTTTTGCCCCCTCTCTTTCATCCGCATCTCTTTCGCCATTTCTTGCCCCCGCTCTCTCTCGCCCCCTCTCTCTCTCACCCCCTCTCACTAGCCCACTTCTCTCTCTACCCCCTCTCTCTTGCGCCACTCTCTCTCCCCCTCACTCTATCTCTCCCTGCTCATTCACTCTCCCTGCACATTCTCTACCTCTCGCCCACCATCACTCTGTCGCTCTCTACCCACCATCTCATCCCTGTGTCTGTCTCTCTCTATCTCTTTCTCTCTCTGTCACACTCTCTCTATTGCTCTCTCACTCTCTGTCTCTCTCTCTGGACCCATCTCCCCCCTTGCTCACTCTCTCTCTCCCTCTCTCTCCCCTTCTCTCTCGTTATCGCCCCCTGTCTCGCTTTCACTTGCCAACATCCCCTACCTCTCTTGCTCCCCTTCTCTGTATTGCTCAGCTCCCCTCTTTCTCTCGCTCAGCCTCTCTCTCTCTCAATCTCTCTCTCTCATTCTCTGTCTCACCCTCTCTCTCTCTACTGCTCGCACTCTGTCCTTCTCTCTCTCTCCTTGCATGTCTCTCTCTCACTATCTCCCTCTCTCACCTCCTCTCTCTTGCCCCACTCTTTCGCTCCCTCGCTCTTACCCTCTCTCTTCCGCTGCCCCCCTCGTCCCTTCTCTCTCACTCTCGACAACCCTCTCGCAGCCTTCTCTCCTTCTCACCCATCCTCTCTCTTTCCTCTCTCTCACTATCGCTCCATCGTTCTCTCACTCGCCCTGTCTCTTTATCTCTCCCCTAGCTCTCTCTCTCTCTTTACCTTGCTCTCGCTGACTCTCTTCCGTCCCCTTATTCTCTCTCTCCCATTTCTTTTCTTCCTCTCTCTCACTCTCTCTCTCTCTTTCTGTCTCGCTCTGTCTTGCCCCTGCACTCGCGCTGTAACCCTTTCTCTCTCCCACCCCCTCTCTGTCAAACCCCCTCTCACGGAGCCCTCTCTCCGTCTTGAACTTCCTCTCTCTCTCTCTCGTACTCTCTCTCTCTCGCCCTCACTCTCTTTCTTGCCCTCGCTCTCTTTCTTGCCCTCGTGCTCTCTCTCTCGACCCCTTTCTCTCTCCCTCGCACCCTCTGTCTTACCCCCTCTATCTCTCTTTTGCCTCCATCTCTCTCAAACCCCGTTTCTCTCTCTCTTGCTCCTTCTGTCTCTCTTGGTCCCTCTCCCTCTCTCGCCCCCAATCTCTCTTACCCATCTCTCTTTCTTGATTTCTTAATGCCTCCCTCTCACGCTTCTTATTTCTCTCACCCCCCTCTCTCCTTGCCCCTCCTTCTCTCTGTCTTGCCCTCCCCTCTCTCACTCCCTCTCTCTCACCTCTATGTCTCTCTAATCCCGTTTTTCTCTCTCACTCACCTCATCACTCTCTCACCCACTCTAACTCTCTCTTGCCCATTCTCTCTCGCCCTCACAAACTCTCTCTCACTCGCCCTCTCACTCACTCTCCAGCCTGCTTCCTTGTCCCTCTCTCTCTTGATCCCCTCCTCTCTCTCTCTCTAGACCCCCTCTTTTTCGACCCTCTCTCTTGCCGCCTCTATCTCTCTCGACCTCCCACTTTTTACCCCGCCTCTCTCTCATTCTCTAAGCCCTCATTCTCTCTCTCTCTCTTCCCTCTCTCCTCTTCTCCCTCTCTCGCCTCCCCATCTCTCTCTTCCACTTTCTCTCTCCTTTTCTCTCTCTCTCTCTAAGACTTGTTCCCTTTCTCTCTCGTTCCCTCCCTCGCACCTCTCTGTCTCTCTCTCTCTCTCTTGCCTCTGTCTCTCATTATCTTCTCCCCGTCTCTCTCTCTCTCGCTAATTCACCCTATCTCTCTCTTGCCCCCTGCTCTCTCTCTCTGCTCCTTCACTCTCGCTTCCCGTTCTCTCACTCTCGGTCCCCCTCCCTCGGTGTCTCTCTCTCCCCACCTCCCTCCATTTCTCTCTGACTGACTCTCTCTTCCTTCTGTCCGTCCCTCTCTCTCTGACACACTCTGTCTCCCTCGTCCTTCCCTCTCCCTCTAACCCAGAGACTGGGGGTTGGTCGTGAGTCTGTTTGTGGAGGGTGGGATGAGATGATAGAGAGATGTGGGAAATAGGAGGAGGGGAAAATGGGGTAGAGACGGAATTGCGGGAGGGAGACAGAGATGGCAGGAGAGAGAGAGTAAGGGTGAGGGGGAGAGGGAAGAGTGGAGGCAGGTGGAGAATCTTGTGTTGGGGGTGTGAGAGGGAGAGGGGGAGGCGGAGGGAGAAACAACAGTGAAGGCAGGTGGAGAAATTGGGGTTGAGGGGTGTCTGAGAGGGGACGAGAGAATGAAAGGGAGAGGAGGTGAGAAAGAGACAGTGTGCAGAAAGAGAGAGAGAGGGAGAGAAGTGATGAGAAAGAGTAGGGGAGAGGAAATGGGGAGGCCAGGTTAGAGTGGGAGGGGGTCAGAGGGAGTTAAACCCAGCTCCTGAGCTCAGGGCGTGGTGCCCTCCCCTTCCCTGAGGACCAGGACTTGGGGCTGAGTCTGTCTCTCTCCAGCTCAGCTTCTCCAACACAAAGACACACAATAACATCGGTCACTCTGCTGCTCGGCAAGATTTAATCAACATTTTTATTGGTTACAAATGGAAGTGATGGATACAGTCAGTGGGATGGTGCCTTTTCTCACTGGCTCCTGAGTTGTGAGAAACATTGAAATGTTTCCCTGTTACCCCCCTGTGGGATAAGGATGGACAAACCAGTGCTACCCTCAGTCTGTTACACATAGCGACAGGCTGCTCCATCGCTGAAACACTGAACTGAAATGAGAAAATCCCGGATGGTGTGATTAATGAGGGAATTTAATGGATGGATGGATTTGGGTGAAGGGATACTTCAGCACATTCTTCAGCTGCTGCCTGAACTTAGTCTGGGTCACGGCATAAATCGCGGTGTTTGTGCAGCAACTGAGGAGCTGCAGCATGAAGCCCAATTCCAGCACAAACTTATGGAGATACACAGGGGTATACACAATAGCAAACATCCGGAACCATATAGAATACAGCATTAACGTTGACCATAACAGGATGAAATTGGCCGAGATCACAAACAGTAAAATGATGGATTTTTTTCGGTTTCTCATTTCAGTGTCAGACTGAGCGTCCCCATTTGTGTGAGCGCGGAGTCTCCTGCGGGCTCTGCTGGTCACTAAAATGTGTCTGACGGTGAGAACATTGAGCAGCAGAATCAGGAGAAATGGGACACACGGGGTTAGAATTTGGTGGAGGAACTCGATTGTGACCCAGACAATGGAGGATAGAACAGCGACTGTTACATCACAAAACCAGGGGGTGTTCATCAGCCAATACCGAGCCGTGAGAATAAAATACCAGAAAATGTTCTTTCAGCAGCTCAGCACAGTCACTGCTCCCAGAACCACAGCCGCCGTTTTCTCACTGCAATATTTACTTTTCAGCTTCTGGCAACAAATGGCCACAAACTGATCAAAGGTGAAAGTGACGGTGAACCAAACAGAGCAGTCAGTGGCTGCATAAAGCAGGACGGCGTGGATATTACACACGGGGACGGAGTCCATCAGGAAATAAAACTGTTTCCGATAAACAATGGGAATTTGTCTCAGGATCAGGTCGAGGATAATGACCAGGAGATCCGCCGCTGCCATGGCCCCCAGGTAACGTCTGACACATGGAGACAATCCACAATCTTTATAAAGCAGGACGTAGATGATCACTACGTTAACTGTGAGGAAGGAAAACAAACCCATTATCCATCAGCCTGGAGGCAAAGCGACCCGTTTGATCGGGGACCCAGTGAGATTTTCAAATGTGTCCCTGTATTCAGGGATTTATTAAAATAATTGGAGCTGGAATAGCAAATGGGAAGGTCTTAATTACTGACAAAAATGTGACATAAATCACAAGAAACCCTCCCTCCCCAAACACACAGAGACACATCCATAAGGACAGATGGCTTCCAGAACTTTCCCACATACTCGATCACTCGAGAGCAGACACAGGTCACTCCTTCCCAGTTCCTAATACAGAGGGTGGAAACGTTGCTGTCCTGAAGGATTGTCTTCCAGTTTCCTGAAGACAAACGGAGCTTGGGAATTCCTGTATTTTGGTCTAAATTGTGGTCAATCCTGTGTCACGGAGAAATGTAAACGCAGGGAAAATGTATTCACCCCTTTAACTGCCTGAGGGGCTTTCGGAACAGTGTCTCCTTCTCCCTGGAACGGGATCGCTTCCCTCGGGATCTTACCATTTCTTCAATTCACTGACGTCCGGCCATTCACAAACAATGTCAGGGACAGAACGTTCCGGGGAATGTCAGTTATAGAATGTCAGGGACAGAACGTTCCGGGGAATGTCAGTTATAGAATGTCGGGGAAAGAACGTTCCGGGGAATGGCAGTTATAGAATGTTGGGGACAGAACGTTCCGAGGAATTCCTTGACCATCACCTTCGCCCCCTATCCACCCCACCAACATGATGTACTGTGCAAAGGCCACATATCCATCCGGCATGGGGAGCTGCACTGACCACATCATTGCATTCTCTATAAACCGCAGACAGTCTGACCAGCACAGCAGCATGTGAAGTGATCAACTGTGAATTAATCTGTAAACCAGGAGCAGTTACCCTCCCAGGATGTAGGACTGTGTACACTACCCCAGTGCATTGATCTGTAAACCAGCATCAGTTACCCTCCCAGCATGTATGACTGTGTACCCCACCCCAGTGCATTGATCTGTAATCCAGGAGCAGTTACCCTCCCAGCATGTAGGACTGTGTACACCACCCCAGTGCATTGATCTGTAAACCAGGAGCAGTTACCTTCCCAACATGTATCACTGTGTACTCCACCCCAATGCATTTATCTGTAACCCAGGAACAGTTACCCTCGCAGCATCTCGGACTGTGTATCCCACCCTAGTGCATTAATCTGTAACCCAGGAGCAGTTACCCTCCCAGCATGTAGGACTGTGTACACCACCCTAGTGCATTGATCTGTAACCCAGGAACAGTTACCCTCCCAGCATGTAGGACTGTGTATCACACCCCTGTGCGTTTGCTCAGTAAGACTGTGTTCGATCCCTGCCCAGTGTGGGGAAACTTGCAGCCCATGCTGGAAGTGACAGGATGTGCAGCTCCCACCCATTTACTGCTCCATGTCTCCATTGTACCCTGACAAGGGGGTGCTGTGGGTATGAACCTCACTGCCAGAGAGAGATGGCGGGGGAATCAGTTTAGATATCACCACATGGGAGGGGTTTGGGAAATAGACAGAGAGGGGGAGACTGAGAGACAGTGTCATGGAAGGATGTGTTCCCAGGTTGCAGAATGCTGAAATGGAGACACTTCGATAGCATCCTGTAACATGAGCCAGTTTTCCTAGGAAAGATGGGAAAAAAGAATTTTGGTGTGAGGTCAGATGAAACAACAGCTGCTGTGTGGTTTTGAAATTACGTTTGTGTAATTTTAATAAATGTCTTTTTGAAACAGTACATTTCTGTAAAGTTGGAGTCGGGTAATAAGCAATTAAGAGAAAGTGGGTCTCAGAGTTGTGAATAGTTGATGTAAAATGTTCAGTTTCAGAGTTAAAAAAATAAATTGATGTTTTTATTTAAACAGTGGAATTTGGGAGTTCTCTGTCACTCATATTTTAACATTTTACAAGGCAAATTGAGCATATCTTTATGTTTAGTTTATATTACCAGATGAGCTCAATGTTGTGTCCTAACAATTGCTGTGTGTGTCTGTGTGTCTGTGTATGGGGCAGGTCTGGCAGTCTCTGTGGTGCTTAAAGTGATACAATGCCACCCTCTGCTGGCCTCCACACGTCACTGCACAGACAATGGCAGAGGGTGAAAACCAACAAGGATTCATTCAGAGAGGGGGAGGGAGAGGGCAGCTGCTCACAGCACCATCCAAACTGATGTCTTATCCATGGACTGATCTAAATGTCCTTTACACGTTGTAACTGCCCCTGCTTTCACCACTCCCTCTGGAAGTTCATTCCACACACAAGCCAGCTTCTGTCTAATATATTTACCTCTCATGACTTTTGTAAATCTTTTTCCTCGCACCTTAAAATATCCCTCAGTTTTGAATCCCCAACTCTAGTGAAAAGACATCAGCCCTCCCTTCAGCTTCTCTGTACCCCCCATTATTTTATAAACCTCTGTAAAGTTACTGCTTAATCTCATATTCTTCAGTGGCAAAGATCCCAGCCGATCCAGTCTCTCCTTATAGCTCAATCCCTCCTTTCCCAGCAACATCCAGGTTAATCTGTTCTGAACCCTCTTCAGTTTAATAATATCAAGGTCAGTAATATCAAAGTGAATAGTCAAGGTATTTTCTTAGGGTACGGGGAGACCAAATCTAGAGGACATAGGCTTAAGGTGAGAGGGGAAATATTTAAAAGTGAACTAAGGGGCAGCTGTTTCACGCAGAGGGACGTGCACCTATGGAATGGGCGGGCAGGATGACCAGACTGGACACAGTATTCCACAAGTGGTCTCACCAATATCCTGTAAAACCTCAACATCACATCCCAATTCCGATATTCAAAGGTCTGACCGATGAAGACAAGTGTGCTAAACACCTTCTTAACCACGCTATCTATATGAGATGCAAATTATAAAGAATTAAACCTGACGGCCTAGTTTTCTGTTCTACAACACTGCCAAAGGCCCTGCTTTTAATTGTATAGGTCCTGTTCTTGTTTGATTTACCAAATCCAATCCCTTGCATTAATCCTAATTAACTCCATCTTCCACTCCTCAGCCCAGTGTGTGATATTACTGTCACCTCACCATCCCCCTTCAATTTTAAAATGCCCATCCCTCTCCAGGAGGCCTGCACACTCCGGCCTTGATTTTCACAAAGACCCTGAGCTTGGTTTGCCTTGTGTGGTTAGGGGAGGAGGAACAGATTGCAGACACAGTCAGTGGGGAGGAGAGGCTGGACAGTAATCAGCGGCCTGGTACCATTTCATGGTTTTAGGAAGAGGGCAGTCGCACGTTAGAGGTGGGTAAGAAAGATCGGTGTTTTGGGGTCAGAAATTAAGCTCTTCCTTCGTCTCTGGTGTTCAATAATAAACATCCATTTGAGACCCTTCATTGGGCAGAGTGTGTGTGCAGGATTTCTTTCCTTAATATTGCAGACTTCAGATAATAGCAATTAAAGATGGTCATAGTTAATTTCGATAGCATAGCATATACACTCAATATCCTACAGTTGAGACAAATATCTTGCATTTGTTTAATAATACAAAGTGGTTTTTGTAATTCAGTAATGGCAACCTGATTATAATCATCCACACCGAGCTGAAAGTGGGCATTTAAAATATGACCCAAAAATCTGGGTATGGGCGTTGTATTGGGTAGTGTCCCTGTCTCTGAGCCAGAGCTCTGGATTTGATTCCAATTCCTGAACTTGTGTGGTAGTGTTCCTAGCTCTGGACTAGAAGGCCTGGATTCAAGTCCTGCCTGTTGCAGATGTATGTCCCAACATGTCAGGACAGTCTGATGAACAAACACACAGGATAATAATGTTACAGCTTTATGGGTATTGCTGAGTGATGCTAGGGGGAGGTGGCAGTAATATCACACACTGGGCTGAGGGGTGGCAGATGGAGTTTAGTTTGAATTAATGAGAGGCATTGGATTTGGTAAATCAAACAAGAACAGGACCTATACAATTAAAATCAGGGCCTTTGGCAGTGCTGTAGTACAGAAAACTTAGGCCGTCATGTTTAATTCTTTAAAATTTGCATCTCATATAGATAGTGTGCTTAAGAAAGTGTTTAACATACTTGTCTTCATTGGTCAGACCTTTGAGTATCGGAATGGGGACGTCATGTTGAGATTGTACAGGACATTGGTGAGACCTCTTCTGGGCACAAAGGTCAAGGTGTAAAGCCCACAGAAGTCTCTCATGATACATCTGAACAAACGGATTAAACTGATTGTAGAATTGTGACTTGATGGAGAAGGAAGAGGTGTCAGTATTGCATTTCAGAATTTAGGCCCAGGATGAGTGAAAGTCCAGCCATTCTTCTTGATTGAAGTCACATTTCGCAGCAGTAAAGGTTTAAAAAATCAGAATGGTCATGAATAGGTTGAGTCGTCAGGGTTTTTTCTCCAGGTTAGGGGCGTCCAAAACTCGAGGGCATTGGTGGAAAGTGAGAGGGGAAAAGTTTTGATGAGGCCGAAAGGGCCCCTTTTCACACAGAGGGTGGTGTGCGTATGGAATGAGCTGCCAGAGGAAGTGGTGGAGTCTGGTACAACTACAACATGTAAAAGGCATCTGGATGCTGACAGACCTGCCGAGATTTTCCAGCAATTTCTGTATTTCTTGAAAAAATGCATTCATTTTAACACAGGTATCCTGAATAAATTAAACATTTTTATTTTTTAATGACACAAGGATATATAAACATATCTTCAAATCGACCAAGGCCATTTTCTGCTCAGGGTATTGCTCTGTGTATGACAGCAGCAATGATGCACCTACATGGAACAGGGAATGTGATGGAGACATAGTTTGGACAATGTACAAGGAGACCTCACATGGTCCAGTTTGGGAAAGGATGACATTACTGTGTGATTCAACTCAGAGAGGGAGAAAATGTAATCTGCCTGAGAAGGAATGGCCTATTGCACTCTCTCTCCTTCATTGTTTCTCATCACAGTAACATGTGCAAGCTAAAAAAAACCTCTGAAGTCATCGTTACCGTTCGTATTTTGATGGAATCCCTACAGTGCTGAAACAGGCCCTTCGGCCCAACAAGTCCATAACAACTTCCCCAACCCATTTCCCTATATTTACCCCTGACTCATGCATCTAACCTAGAAATCCCTGAACACGACAGACAATTTAGCATGACCAATCCATCGAACCTACACAGTTTGAGGTAGGAAACTGGATCACCTATTTGAAGCTCACACAGGCAAGGGGAGAATGTATAAACTCCACACAGACAGCCACCCAAGGCTGGAATCGTACCCAAGTCCCTGGTGCCGTGAGGCAGCAGTGCTAACCACCGTGCTACCCTTTGGATGATCCCTCACCAGAATTCACTGGAATCTACTCACTGCCTAAAGCAAAGGGAATTCAGCCAAATCCAACTCTCCCAGGATGAAATCCCATTGCTCGCAGCTTGTGTGAGTACAATATCTTCAGAAGCAGAATAACGTTTTGGTCAATCTTGCAATTTTCCTTTGTCACGTATTCCAATAATATCTGGACAAAGTTCTTTCAAGTTAAAGTTGCAGAGATTTTGTGTGTGTGTGTCTCAGTGTTTCAAACAGGGAAGTATTGATTATATAATTGCAATACCCAAACAGTTTGCCATTCATTTTTCCATCATAGTTTGAGTAACATTGCTCTGGATCATAAACATGTTGTTTTACCAGATTAAAGAAACTAGCCTGACTTGTTCCTAAATCTGACCCTGACCCAGACTGAGACAAATATCTTCGGCCATATCACCGAACTGGACACATTTAACATTTGTTGTGAGCAGTGGAGGAGTGGGACTAGAAAAGGAAACAGTGACCCCAAAAGCCGGGGAACTATAGACCGTTGAGCCTGATGTCAGTGGTGGGTAAGTTGTTGGAGGGGATTCTGATGGATAGCATTTACATACATTTGGGAAGGCAAGGGCTGTTCGGGGTAGACAACGTGGCTTTCTGCATGGGAAATCATGTCTCATTAATTTGGTTGAGTTTTATGAAGAAGTGACAAAGAAGATTGATGAAGACAGTTTGGTGGACATTGTCAAAATGGACTTCAACAAGGTTTTCATTTAAAGAACAAAGAGCAAAGAAAATTTACAGTCCAGGAACAGGCCCTTCGCCCTCCAAGCCTGAGCCGATCCAAATGTACTGTCTAAATCTGTCGGTCAATTCCTCAACATATGTATCCCTCTGCTCCCCATCTACTCATGCGTCTATCCAGACGCATCTTCAATGAACCTACCGTGCCTACCTCTACCACCTCTGCTAGCAAAGCGTTCCAAATGCCCACCACCCTCTGTGTGAAGTACTTAGCGCGTGTATCCCCCTTAAATATTCCACCTCTCACTTTGAAATCACGACCTCTCGTTCTTGAATCCTTCACCCTGGGAAAAAGCTTGTCTCTATCCAGCCTGGCTATACCCTTCATGATTTTGTAAATCTCAACCAGGTCTCCCTCAATCTCCTTTTTCCTAGTGAAAATAAACCTAACCTACTGAGCCTCTCTTCATAGCTAGTATTTCATTCTGATTGGTAGACAGATGAGTAAGTTTCAGTCACATGGGATACAGAAGAAGATAGTCACAATTGACTTGAAGGAAGAGGGATATTTTTCAGACTGGAGGCTTGTGAGCAGCAGTGTGCTGTAAGAATCAGTACTGAGTTCACTGCATTTCATCATTTATGTAAAAGATTTGGATGTGAATATTGGGGCCATAATTAGTAAATTTACAGATGACATCAGAAAGGTGGTGTAGTAGATTATCTCAGAGTACAACAAGACCACAATTAGATGGGACAAAGGGGCAAGGATGGACAGATGAAGTTTAATTTAGATAAAGACGAGGTTTTGCAGTTTGGGAAGGTAAATCAGCGCAGAAATTATACACTTAATGGTGAGATCCTGGGGAGTGTTGAGGATAAATGGGACATATGGCTGCAGGTATTTTGTTCCTTGAATGTGGAATCGCAAGTAGACAGAGTGGTGCTGAACACATTTGGCACATTTGTCTTAATCAGTCAGAGCATTGAGTATAGGAGTTGTGGTGGCATGTTGTATCTGTACAGGATGTTGGTGAGGCCACTTTAAGAATACTGTGTACAATTCGGTTTTCTGCAGAAATAACTTACACGGAAATTCTAGGACTGGAGGTTTGAGCTTTAGTGAGAGGTTGATTAGTTTGAGGTGCTTTCTCCTGGAGTGTCAGAGTTTGAGGGGTGACATTATAGAGGTTTATAAAACCATCAGGGGCATGGATATTCTGAACAGCCACACTCTGCTCCACCAAGATATGGGGTTCCAAAACAAGAGGGCATAGGTTGAAGGGGAGAGGGCGAATCATTTAGAAGGGACCTGAAGATAAATATTTCACACAGAGACTGGTGTGTGTACAGAAAGTGCTGTCAGAGGAAGTGCTGAAGGGGGTTACAATGGCACATTTAAAAAGAATCTGAAAGAGCAGGGATATTGGCCAAATGCTGGCAAATGGGACTAGATCAGATTTGATATCTGATCGGAGTGAACAGATTGGACTAACGGGTATGTTTCTGTTCTGCATGACCCTCTGAGTCTATAAGAGGGATGACAAAAATTCTGAAAGGACCTTTCAAGTCATAATTCTCTTCGCTGGAACTTTATCGTGCCTTGATGTTCATGTTGATTGAAAGCTGCGTTAGGTAAATATTTGACAGAGAAGTGAGTCATGCATAATGGGATGAGACAGGAAAGTGAGGCTGAGTCCACAACCTGATCAGCCACAATCTTAGTGCCTGATGCAGAAGGCTCAACGCATCTAATGACCCACTCCTGCTCCTCAGTCCCATGTTTCTGTATTCCATTCAGCCCCTCAAACCTACTAGACAGGAGCAGTTGGAGGCTACTTACTCCTACAACCTGTTGCACAGAAACAGAGGAGACCATTTGGCCCTTCAAGACAGTCCCACACGCTTTGAGGTGATTTGGGAAATGTATTTGGGAAGCCCAGGCTGGGTATGAAAGAGGCCCCTCATCTCTCTTTACAGAGCTTCCCCTCTCTGCAACTTGTGCTTCATTTTTTGGTCATGCTATAGACCCAAATTCACTGAGAATATAGCCCCCATACCTCACCCAGAGATGGCTCACAAAATCCTCTGGTCTCCCTGACTGAAACATTCAATAACAGAACATCCATGAAAGTAACACTCACTAACTTTCCAATAACAGAATGGGAGAACTTCAGAAACAGGGGCAGGTCGCTCACTTCCCAAGCCTGCCCTGCCCTTCACTAAAATCATGACTGATCTGCTCTTGGTCTGAAATCCTCTTTCAAACCCAATTCTTCATAGCCCTCAGCTCTCTGACAGGTCAATATCCATCTACCTCCTCTTCAAATACGTTCAGTCATCTTATTCTCTAACATTCTTGAGAAGAGGAACCCTGTCATTCAATACCATTTGTTTGAAGAAAACACGTGTTGTTCCTGTACCATGGCCTATTGATATGAACAAAAGAGGTTGACTCAAGGGTTCAGATAAAAATGACTGGCCCTGATATCAAGGCAGTGGTTGACTTTTATTGACATCAAGGAGCTTAACAAAACTGGACTTAATGGGAATCAGAGTAACCTCTCCAGTGTTTGGGGTCAAACATGGCACAAAGGAAGATGTTCATCATCTCAGTCCTGGGTCACCTCTGTGCGAGATCCTCAGGGTAGCTTCCCCTTCACAAACATCTTCAGCTGCTTCATCAATGTCTCCCCACCCCCACCCTCCCCACCATAAGATCAGAAGTGGGGATGGTCACTGAAGATTCCACAATGTTCAGAACATTTTATCCCCCGTCAGTTCCTGAACTGGTTTGTGTCCATGTGCAACAAGACCCAGACTCCATTGAGGCGTGTGATGTGAAAGTGTCCATAACATTCATGTAACAGCACTTCCTGACACTGCACATTGTCACAGTTAAACAAGAGTTCATTCAGCACCTCACGCTGTTTTCAAAGTAATATGAAAATTCATTCAGCCCATTGACACTATTGGAGTTGAACAAGGACAGCCCATTCAGTGCCTCCAGCCTATTACTCAGGAAGAGACGGAGGCTAGTGTGATGGACCACACCAGAGCCCCTCGAAAATATTTGAAGGCGGTAACCTCGGCTCTAATGTTTTCTTATTTTAAAGGAAGTATATAGTGTCTGTCCCAGATGCAATGTGACTTGTCAAAATACTCGGTGTGAAGCAAAACACCATTTATTTAAACATGGAAGATAAAATAAAACAAAAGAAAGAGGAATTTAGAATAACGTAATTGTACTGGGCAACTAAACAGAATAATAGATCTAGGAACTATTACTAATGAACTAGTCCAACATAAGAAATTCCCATAAACACAGCCCTTAGCAAAAAGGAAAATTCAGGAATTGAAAACAGCATCAAGAGAAAATTCAGAGAGTAGCAGCCAGGAGACATTCCCTGAAGCTTCCAACCCTGTGGAGACCACTATAGTTTTTGATGTTACTGAGAAACCAAAACCCAGAGATCCTAATCTGTGAGAGCTGGCCACACCCATTCAGGCTGCATTAAAATGAACACAAGGCCTCCCTAGCTGTTTACTCAAGTGGTCTTAACTAGTCAGATTGGTTACAATCGTCCAATCTCTCTCATAAAAGAAACCAGGATAAAAATGACCTCTTAAAGCTGCAGCATCATCACATCGAGCTGTCAAACAGGAACCAGGGGTAATCAGGCAGGCCCTTTGCCCTGTCCAATCGGACGAGGAAGAAGCCGGTCAGTCCCTTGAGTCACTTATACAGGAACAGCAGGAGGCCATTCCCACCTCAATGCACTTACACGGGGGCAGAATGAGGTAATTGATGCTGATTCCTGATGAATGTCTTATGTCCGAAACATTGATTCTCCTGCTTCTCGGATGCTGCCTGATCTGCTGTGTTTTTCCAGAAATCGATGCTCTACTCTGATCTCCAGCATCGGCAGTCTTAAGTGACTCCTAATTGATGCTCTAACATGATGAACAAGTGGGGCAGAGGCTGCACAGATAGACTGTTCCACGTTGCTCCTCCTGGCTCCGTTGCTCATGATACGTATGTGGGACTTTAATGTAGTTTTCTCGCAGTGAGAAGGGAAGTCATATATCTTGTGTGAAGTCTCAAGAAGGCACCTTCCATCTCTGAGAAGACAACCTGGTGTTCTCTATGTAGGGCGGAAGCTGGTCGGAATTGCTACCTGTTTCAGATGGAAGATATTGTGGCTGCTGTTAGGGATTGTGAATAACTTGATGTTCAGTACAGTATTCACACTCCGACTGCACAATAACGTGGGGAGAGTTAATTTAGGCATATAAACTATTAGGAAAGTCACGTTAGACTGATGAATGGACTCTCTAAGATCAAATAATGGTGATCTTGTTCATGTTGACCTTGTCTAGTGCACGTCCTGTGCAGTGTAACCGGTTTGCCTTCCTCTGTCCAAGTCTATTTCCACCCTATGATCTGTCTGGCCATGCTTACTATGATCTGCCTCCACTGCTCATAAATAACTGGTTTTCCTGTACTGAGGTACCCGTGACAATAAATCAGATCAATCAATCCTGGGTAAAGTATGAAATTTCTCTCCCTGTCAATGTCTGTTTTGGAAATAAGTGATTGCTGCCACTCCTCGTGTTTCAGCGTCACCATTTCTTCATCTCTCGCAGCTCTACAGATTAAACACTCGACTAAACACTGTGTCCTAATGTTACCATCACCCGTGTCTGTGGTAAGGAGACTATTCCTTACAAAGGAGATCAAATCTGTACAGAGTGCCCCTAATGCTCTCTCAGCAAGGCTCTACAACAGCAGAAAGATGGCTTTACTTATGTACTCGAATCATCTTGCAATGAAGGACAGCATACCATTGACTGCACCCATTACTTACACAGGGTTTGATTCAGAGCAGTCAGCATACACTTGTGAGTGGGAGATCATGCTTCCCAAATTTGTTAGAGTTCTTTGATGAAGTTACGAGGAAGGTTGACGAGGTCAGAGCAGTAGACGTAGTGTCCATGGATTTCAGTAAGGCATTTGATAAAGTTCCACACAGCAGGCTGCTCTGGAAGGTTACATCACGTGAAATGCTGGGGGAACAGGCCAATTGGAAACACAATCTGCTTGGTGGTAGGAAGTAGAGGGTTTAGTGGAAGGATCCTTGTCAGACTGGAGGCTGTTATCTATGATTATCTATGACTGCAGGCACACATACATGTGATAAAACTTTTCAATGATCTCTGAATCGGCCAAGCAAGACACTCTATTGTATCAAACTGCTCCGAGGTCTTAAAGGATAAACCCAGACAGAACACCCGGCCCCAGTCTCAGTATCGGAAAAAGGGAACGGGAACACAGTCCTGTTGAACCTGCAGAAACCTCCTTCCTAACATCTGAGAACTTGTGACAACATTTACAGAGCTTTCCCACAGACAGCCCAGAAACATCAGGAATGGAGTGGGCCATGAAACACATTGAGTTTCCTCATTGTCGTTCATGTTCAACCATCTCCGCAATGCACTTATCCCACATAATGAATATATCCGTTAACGTGATTAACGTTGGGAAGCTATAAATTAGCAAGTGCAGTAGTCCCTTTGGTCCATTGAGTTTGCTACCCAATGCAATATAATGATGGCTTTTATTACCACACCGTACTCCTGCTCTCCCCTCATATCTCTACTGTACCTAAATCCATATTTATATTCAATGTCATGGTTCGAGTGTATTCCCCGGGTTCACCAGCCTCTGAGAGCAGACATTTATTGGCATCTCAGTGCAGAATAGCCTGTCAGTACCGAATAGTGTGGCCCCTTGTTTTAGACACCACAGCCTGGGGAATTACCATCACTGCTTCCAATCTGTCTCACCCTGTCAGAGTTTTATATATCTCACTGAGATCTCCGCTCATTTTCCTAAAGACCATAGAATACAGGCCGCGTCACCCCAAAAACTGCTCCCACAACAAGCCTGTCAACCCAGAGATCAGTCTGGTTATCGTTCACTGCTCTCCCTCAATGTCAGGGTTGCCCTTTATTAGGTACAGAGACCAAAGCTCCACACAATACTGCACAATGTTTGGGATGGGGTCTCACTAAGGCCCTGTACAGCTGCAGTAAGACACCCTTACTCTTGAAATTAAGGTCAACACCCATTTACCTTCCTAACTGCTTTCTGCTCCTGCAATATTGTTTTCAGTGACTGGTCTACAGGGATATCTAAATCCTTTGCAATGTTACAGCTCCCCACTTGGTGGGACTATGTACACTGGGCAGCGTGCCAATGTCATTCCCAGTATTGCCTTCTGGGTTCAGACCTCACTGTGCTGCAGGGGCCACAGAGGGCTGCGCAGAAGGAAACAACAAAAAGGAGCATGCGTCCCTTTGTAGATCAACATGTTTCAAACAATCCCGTTTCAAATGATCGGCTTCAAATCAAAGGGCAGGCTGTCACCTCTACCCACATTGCTCTCCAGCTGCCACGTATTTGCCCATTCACTCCACTTGTCTGTCACCTTGAAGCTTTTTTACAATCTCCTCGCCTACTCACAATCCAACATCCTTTAGTTCTGTCAGCAGGTTGGGATATATTGTATTTGATTCCCACAACCAAATGTTTAATGGGTAGTGTGAACAGCTGGGGCCCGAATACCAATCCCTGTGATATCTCAGCAACCGTCCTGTTATTTTTTAAAAAATAATATTTATTTCGTGAATCTGGATGTGACTGGTTGGGCCAGCAATTATTGCCTGTCCCTGGTTGCCCCTTGAGAAGGTGGTGGTGAACTGCTTGTTGAACCACTGCAGTCCACTGTGGATTCAGTGATGGTAACACCATTGAATGACAAGGGGCAGTGTTAGATTGCATATTAGTGGTGATGGTCACAGTCTGGCATTTGTGCGGCATCAATATTACTTGCCACTTGTCAGCCTGGATACTGTTCAGATCTTGTCGCATTTGGACATGGACTGCTTCAGTATCTGAGGACCCACAAATGTTGCTGAATATTGTGCAATCATTGGCGAACATCCCCACTTCTGACCTTATAATAGAGGGAAAATCATTGACCAAGAGCCCTGAAGATGTTTGGGCCTAGGCCACTGCTCGAGGGACTCCTACAGACTTGTCCTGGAGCTGAGATGACTGACCTTTCTCAACCATAACCATCTTCCTCCGTGTCAGGTATGATTCTAACCAGCGGGGAATTTGCCCCTGATACCCATTGATTCCAGTTTTGCTAAGGTCCCTTGATACCTCACTTGGTCGAAGGCAGCTTTGATTTACAGGGCTATCGCTCTCACCCCACCTCTGGAATTCAGTTCTTTTGTCCATGTTTGAACCATGGTAATGAGATCAGGAGCTGAGTGGCCCTGGTGGAACCCAAACTGGGCATCATTGACCAGGTTATTGCTGGGCAGGTGCTGCTTGAAAGCACTGACACCTCCCATCACTTTACTGATGATAGAGAGTAGACTGATGGAGTGGTAATTGGCCGGATTGGATTTGTTCTGTTTTTTATGTCTAGGGGATACTTGGGTAATTTTCCATGTTGTTGTAATGATACTGGAACAGTTTAGCTAGGTCAGTGACAAGTTCTGCAGTACACATTTTCAGTACAATTGCCAGAATGTTGAAAGCATGTGTCCCCTTTGGAGTATCCAGTGCCTCCAACTGTTTCTGAATATTGTGTGGACTGAATCGAATTGGCTGAGGACTGGTAACTGAATTGCTGAGGATCACTGTAGGAGGCTGAGATATTTCATCCACTCAGCACTTTTGACTGAAGATGTCCTTTTGACGAAAGAATGCATAAACCTTATCTATTGCTCTGAAGTGCTGGGCTAATCCATCATTAAGGATGGGGATACTTGTGGAATCTGCTCCTCCAATGACTTGTTTAATTGTCCATAACTATTCTCAACTAGAAGTAGATGGACTGCAGAGCTTAGATCTGAACCGTTGCTTGTGGGATCACTAAGCTCTGTCTATCACTTACTGCTTAGGCTGTTTGGTCCACACATAGTCCTGTTTGGTGGCTTCACCAGGCTAACACCTCTTGTCAGGTATGGCTGGTGCTGCTCCTGCCCTCCTGCACACTCCATTGAACCAAGGTTGATCCTCTGGCTTGATGGTAATTGCTGTGAGGGGGATATGCCAGGCCATGAGGTTGAGTGGGAGTACAATTCCACTGCTATTGCTGACACACTGCACCTTATGGAAACCCAGACTTGAGCTGCTAGATGTGTTTGAAGTTGGTCTTATTGAGCACACTAATAGTAACACTAAAAATGATAGATGTTACTTTCAGTGTGAAGGTGGGACTTTGTTTTCACAATGACTATGTGGTGGTCACTCTTACCGATACTGACATGGGCAGATACTTCTGCACCTGACAGATTAGTAAGGATGTGGTCAAGTATGCATTTTCCTCTTGTTGGTTCCTTCATGACCTGCCGGAGACCCAGCCGAGCCTTTATATCCTTTAGGACCCGACCAGCTCAATCAGTAATGCTGCAGCTGAGCTACTCTTAGTGGTAGACATTTAAATCCCCCAACCAGAGTACATTTTGCGCCCTTGCCACTCACAGTGCTTCCTCCAAGTGTTGATCAGCATGGAGGAGTACTGACTCATCAGCTGAGAGAGGCTGGTACATGGTAATCAGCAGGACCTTTCCTTTCCCATGTGTAAACTAACGCCATGAGACTTCGTGAGATACGGAGTCACTTTTGAGGAATCCCAGAGCAATTCCACGTATGGAGTCAGCTATTACAAGGGGGCATAGCTTTAAATTAAGGGGGGGTAGATATAGGACTGATGTTAGGGGTAGGTTCTTCACTCAGCGAGTCGTAAGTTCATGGAATGCCCTGCCAGTAGCAGTAGTGGACTCTCCCTCTTTATGGGTATTTAAGCGGGCATTGGATAGGTATATGGAGGATAGTGGGTTAGTGTAGGTTAGGTGGGCTTTGATCGGCGCAACATCGAGGGCTGAAGGGCCTGTACTGCGCTGTATTCTTCTATGTTCTATGTTCTATGTAATTCCCTTCCAACTGTATCCCACCTTACCGCAACTTCTGCTGTGTCTGTCCTGTTGGTGAGACAGGAGATATCCGAGGAAGGTGATGGGGAGTCTGGGACAAGTCCATACTCACATAATCATACCTTACAGACAATGTCAGGTTGTTTCTTGGCGAGTCTGTTTTTTTTTTCTCTTCACTATTTCCTGCCAGCTGTCCCATTCTAGAAACATGTCCATATATTCGCCCCAGTCCACTCAGATTTGATTTTGTAAACTGGGCGTGAAGCTTCACCAAAACTTTTCTGAAAATCCAAATGTTTTACATCCATTGCTTCTCTTTCATTTGTCTCCTAGTCTGTTTCTGGAACTTAATTCCCATTTCATAAATCTATGTTAGTTGTCCATGTCCATTATTTTTACTCCCAATAATTTCTCCTAAAACATTCACTTACTATGTTCTATGTTCAATTTTACTATATCATTTTCCCACACCAGACTTCATTTTCCTAGTGTTGTTAGAAAGTTCTGTGAAGACAGAACTGAAGTAGTGGTTTCATAGTTCTGCCATTTCTCTATTCTCCATTCTCCATTCTCTGGTTTCAGTTTGTAAGGAAGCTGCACTTGTTTTCTCATATTTCTCACATTGACATAATTTATCAAGTGATTACCGTTCACTCTTATAACCCTTGTGAATATACTCTTCAGAAACTCATCAATTTCTGCCGTAAACTGCTCAATAATTGACCTTCCACACCATACACTCACAGGAGCATAGTCTCTGTGCCAACAGAAATACAGCACGATCTATATTAGCCACACTTTCCTACATCAGGCCCATAGCCAGGATGGTATGATATTTCTAAGTGCTCGTCCAAGTACTTTTTTAACGATCGTGAGTTTACTCGTGATATTTCCCCTCTCAGGAAGTCAGCCCAGAACCCAACACAAACTTGGTGAAAAAAATAAATATTTAAATCCTCTCTGAACCTCAAACTCTTCACTTTAAAAGTGTGCTCCTTTGTTCTTGACCCTCTGACTAAAAGGAACAGTTGCTGTCTATCCACCCTGTCCGTGTCGCTGACAATCGTATCCTTCTGAATCACGGACCCCTCAGCTTTCTCTGCTCCAAAGTAAACAACCCGAGCTTACCCAGCCTCTCTCCACAGCTGATATGTTCCATCCCAGGGAACATCCCGGTGAATCACCTCTGCACCCTCTCCAGTACAATCACATCCTTCCTGGAATTTGGGTCCCAGAACCACATACAGCACTCCATTTTGGCCGAACCAAAGCCCTCTATCGCTCTTATAATCTACGCCCTGATTAGGAAAAGCTACACACAAGGTCCAATTCTTAACAAGTCCATTAACCTGTCCAGTCACATTCAGGGATGTGTGGAGAAGCACAATCTGAGCTTCCTAGTGTGCAGCCATTCATTGAGTCCTCCCCTGTCTGGTTCCTTCTTCCAAAGTGCATCACCTCATATTTATCAGGGCTACAATCTATCTGCCATTGATCTGCCCATCTGACCAATCATCTGCATCTTCCTGTAACTTAATGCCTTCCTCCTGACTGCTAACCACCCAGCCAATCTTTATGTCAAACATACACTTACTTATCACACCTCCCCCACTATCCACCTAGCCCCCTCCATATTCACATCTTTTTTTAATGAATAAAATAAGGGACACAGCACTGATCCCTGTGGTACACCAGGGGACACTGGTCTCCAGTCACACAAACAGCCTTCTCCCACCACCCTCTGCGTCCTGCCATTAAGACAATTTTCTTTGTTACTTGTCAAGTTATGCTTCATATTGTGAGGTTTTACTTTATTTTTCAGTTTCCCAGGTGGAATTTTTTTCAAAGGCCTTCCTACAAAACAAAACAACCTACTCAAACTAATGCAATCAAACCCATTACTTTTGACTTGCTTCTGATAAAGTCATGATGATTATCCCTGAAATAACCTTGTGACCCTGATTGGAGTTCAATTTTCTCCTTCCCTATTATCTCCTGTAGTTTCCTTAACAGTGATCTAATACACGCTCGTCTATATTTCCCTGGTCTATCTCTCCCACCCTTACTGTGAAGTGGAATCGTATTAGCAGTTCTCCAGTTCTCTGGCACCTTCCCTATGGTCAGATTCTAATTAAAATATTCAGTCAGGGTCTTTCCTCCCTTGACCCCAACAGCCGACTTAGATACAACACTTTCAGACATGGAGATTGGACTAAATTTATACAGAACAAAACCTCAAATCCCTGCTCATATTTTGCATTAATCTGTTCAAGAATTTTCCAGTCCATATTCTTGAATTCTGTACCTGCGTCCTCCTTCTCCCAAGTAAAATAGATGTGAAGGTCTCATGTAACAATCCATCAACGTTCTCCAGCTTGACACACAGATTGTCCCTTTGGTTTCTAATGGACACTGACTGTTTGTTGATTATTCTATTCTACTTGTCCGTGTAGAGTATCATGGGATTCTCCCTTATCTCGCCTAGTGTACTTGCCCCTCTGTTATTCAGTCCCCGTTATGTTTCTAAGTTTCACTGCAATCACCTCTCATGTTTTGACACTCGAGATCACAGGCTGAGTTTCCCTGTCAGACAATCTTGCCATTTTAGACATTACTCTGGATAATACCTTTTGCAGTTCCTCTGTAGTCAATATATTCTTTCTTAGATTGGGACTCCGAACGATACAAATAAATCTAAGTGTAGTGTCATGAACACTCGATACAACTGATGCACGACATCCTCTATATTTCAATTACATTCACATGAATGTAAACCAAATTTTTACTTTCCTAGTTGCATATGTTCTTCCTAATACCTCTCGCTTTAACTTTTCTTATGAGCTTACTGCATGAGTTCTTTGAAAAGATCTCATGAATATCCAACTCTACGTTATCCATTGGTTCTTCATTGCCTATGTCCACAAGAATCATCTTCAAACCATTCCTAAAAAATGTTTGCCACTTCTGGTTTTCCTTTCATCGGTACATTCTCACACTCCCCAATTATGTTATTACCTTCTAAATATCGAGTAACATGTTCTTTGTAATCGAATCCAACAGACACACGACTGCGGATGACAAGATAACTGGTCTGTAGTTCACCACTCTCCATCTTCATCTCTTCTTAAACTGTTGGATAATATTTATAATCTTTGCCTTATCCAGATTGGCTAAATGCCTTTTGGGAATGTGTCAGAAAATAAAAAGAAAATCCGCGATGCGATCAACACATCTATTGCTGCTTCCTCTGAAATTCTTGTATGCAGTACATCTAGTCTGTCAGATTTATAAAAACACAATCCAGCTTTCTTTTCAAAGATAACCCCTACACTGATAAGAATGGTCTTAGACTTTACTTACACAAGTCCCAGGGTCACTTGATATTTCTGGGAGAATTTCTGGACATTTTTCCATGAAGATAGACACAAATAAACTGTTTCTTTTCCCTGCGATTTCTCTGTTCTCTGCAATAAATTATCCTGAACGCACACCAACTGTTCCACATTTGACCTTGTTTTTATTTTTTTCATACATTGATAGACGCTTTTTAGCAGTCTTCATGTTTTTCTTTCGTTTGCATGCTTTTTCTCTTTCTGATTTTCTTCTCAGTTTCATCGTCATCCTTTGCTGGGTCCTATATTTCTCTGAATCCACTGGCTTACTGCAACACTTGTCATTTTTCTAAGCTGCCTCCTTTCATCTAATAGGTAGATGAAGATGGGGTTGAAAGTGATAGTGGGAGAGGAGGGTGGCCCAGATTGATAGAAACGAAGGTGGACACATAAGAACACTCAAAAGGGAGGTGCTGACTTGGAAGGTTGGAGTGGGATAAGTTGGGATTAGGATAAATGGGGAAATGGGGAAATCCACTATGATCCCCTGTGGTTGGAGGGTCCCGAGGCAGATGAGGAGGCTTTCTTCCTCCAGGATTCTGCTGGCTTGGGTTTAGCGATGGAGCAGTTCTAGGACCTTCATGTCCTTGGCAGAGTGGGAAGGGGAGTTAAAGTGCTCAGCCACAAGGCGATGGAGTTGTTCAATGTGGCTGTCCCTGAGATGTTCTCTGAAATGATCCACAAGTTGACCTCCTGCCTCGCCAATATAGAGAAGACCACATTGGGTTTAATGGATGCAGTAGATGAGGCGTTCTGTCTCCCTTCATCACCTAAGTCTTTCAACCCCACCTTCATCTACCTACCGCAATCCCAGCTACCTCCCCCCGCCTCACCCCCTTCTCATTTATCCCTCAGCCTCCTTGGCCCATAAGCTTCATTCCTGATGAAGGGATTATGCCTGAAATATCGATTTATCAGCTCTTAGTATGCTGCCTGACTGTGCTTTTCCAGCACCACACTCTCCGACTCTGATCTCCAGCATCTGTAGTCTCCACTTTCTCCTCACGCCTTCATGGCTTGCCTGACTCAGATTTATAACAGTTACTTCAACTAATAAAAAAAACTCTCGTGTACTTAAACAGCATAAAAGAAAACCAATACATTGTGGTCACTGTTCCCACAAGGTCCTTGACAGCAAAATTTTCAATTAGCTCTTCTAATCACTCAACACCAATTCCTAAATAACCTGATTCCCAGCTCAGTGCTCGACATAATGTTCATGTAAACCATCTCACACGTGGTCGTGAGATCCATTTTCCCAGCATTAGCATTCACTTGGGTTAACACAGTTTAGATATCATGTAAACAGTACATTATTACTGCAGTACCCACAAATGTGTATATCTCATTTCCTGTTTTATAACATGTCCAGCATTTGTACTGCACCTTTCACTTTGATATATAACTCCTATCAACATTTGCTCCTCCTTGCTGTTTTTGCGCTCCACCTTACGAGATTCTGTGGAATCTGAGCGACATTGGCTCTGTGGAGATTAATGGCAGAGATCATCTCGCCACATCATTTATGATCTTCTCAAACTTTAATTTCTCCAGGTCTCCCGTGATGCTGATGGAGTAGAAAAGGACAATGATCTTCCAACAATGCTCTGTATTCCCCCAGAGAGCTGAGACAGATCTAACCTGGGTGGGAACTTTACAGCAGGCTGGTAAAGTGTTGCTGCTTGTGTACAGGGTCTTAGTGAGATCACATCTGGAGTAATGTGTACAGATTTAATCTCTTCAATGAAGAAAAGATTTTGTTATGTTGGGAACAGCTCAGAGATGGTTCCCTCAACTGACTCCTGCAATGAAGGTCCTAGCTTATCACAAAAGGATGATCAGGTTGACCCAGTAGCCATTGGAGTTTACAAAAATTAAAGATGGTCTGACTTGAACATAGATGACAGAAGGAGTCAACAAGTGAAGCGAATTACACAGATAGTGGAGGAATCCATTCTGTTCTCCAGCCTGTTACACAGGAACAACAGGAGAATATTCAGGCCTTCGAACCTGTTACATCAAAGCAGGATGAGGCTATTCAGTCCCTGGAGCCTGATACACATTTACAGAAGGAGGCCAATCAGCCACTCGAGTCTATAACAGTAGGCAATGCTGCACCAGTATCCTGTTACACAGCAACAGGATCAGTCAATTCAGCCTCCTCAAGTCTGTAACATAGGAAATGGAAGAGGTCACACAGTGACTGAAGATTTGTTACACTGGGATAACAGGAGACCATTCAGACCCACCGAGCTTATTGCAAGGGAATTGGATAAGGATAAAAACTATCTGAGACTTCTTTCATGAGAAAGGAAAAGGTAATTTCGACACGTGTCTATTGTATGGGAACAAGAGAAGACCAATCACTCACACACTCCCATCTCCGGGATACATGAGGAGACCGTTCAGTATATCCACCTGTTATGGAGAAGTATGAGAAGACCCATCCGCTCCTCAAAATGTTACACAGCAACAGGAAGTTTCCATAATCTCCCAATCAGCTAAAGCATCAACAGGAGGAGGTCATTCTGGCCTTGGAGATGACAACATGGGAACACCAGAAAGACGTCAGCCCATCGAGTTTGTACACCAGCAGGATGATGAGTCCATTCAGCCACACATGGCTCTTACTCAGTAATTGGAGCAGATCTCTTAAAAATGTGTGCCCATTAAATAGGAATTCAAAGAAAACGTGAAGGTTTTCGAAAGGGATGAACTTATAATAACGGTATACATTCAAGACTAAAGTGTAACAATAAACTATTGTAATTTAAGGCAAATTGTTAGAGTCCATTGTTCAGGGCATTTGCAAAGTTAAACCACAATCCATCAGAGTCAACATGGTTTTACGAAGGCTAAATCGTGCTTGAATTGTTTGCTTGAGTTATTTAAAGATGTCACAAACAAAGTGGAGCGTGGGAATCCTGGAGATGGAACATATCTGGTCTTCCTGAAGGCATCGGATATGTCGCTTCTCCAAAGAGTAAATGGTAAGATCAGACAACATGGGTTTAGGAGTAATTTATTGGCTTGGATGGAGGATTGGTTAATCAAGAAAATGGAGTCAGATGGAATAAATGTGTCATTTTCTTTTGGCAAATGCAATTTGTGGGGAGCCATTGATTTCAGTACTCATGCCTCCACCATTTTCGATCTATGGTATTACTGTACTCGGTTGATGGGATAGAAAATACGATGCTACATTTTCAGATGACACTAGCATTTGCGGGAAATTACTTCGGAATGATAATGCAAGAGATTTAAAAGCTATATGGATAGGTTGGGTGAATGGGCCAACATTTGGCAAGGAAAATTAAAGTGAATAAATACGGGGCTGTTCAAGTTGGCCAGTATAATAGAAAGACAAATTATTATCTAAGTGGAGAGAAAGTTCAAAGTGTTTAGGTGCAGAGGGATCTGGGTGTCTGCTTGCATATCACAGAAAACCTGCCTGCAGGTACTGCAAGTAATGAGAAAAGCAAACATAATTTCAGTGTTTATTTATAAAAGGATAGAGTAGAAAGGTAGGGAGAGTTGGTGTAGCTATGCAAGGCATTAATGAGGCTGCAACTGGAATACAGTTTGGGTGTCCTGCAGAATGAGGCATTTCCATTGGAGGCAATTCAGAAGAGCTTCATCAGATTGATTCTTTATTTGAAGTGTTTGTCTTCTGAAGAGAAATTGAGCAGTTTAGGCCTATACTCTCGAGTTTATAAGAATGAAAGGAGATCTCATTGAGGTCTTTAAAATGCTAAAAGTAATTGAAAGTGTAGATGTGGAGTGGATATTTTTCATGTGGTGCAATCTACAACAAGAGACTAGAGTTTGGAATGGAAAGATGGCAGGAAAGTGGAACAGAGGCCGCATTGACATCAGCCTCATCGAGGAGTTGGATCCCTCACAGATGCTTCATGTTCTTTTTCAACCCTTCGACTGTGTTACATAGGAATGGAGGAGGACTGGGTATCATACAGGAAGTAGGCACTCAGGATAATTCTCGATCAGTTGGACAGAACGTAACCAGTAGGGTCGCAGAGTAACAGTACTTGGTTCTCAACTATTTACAGTCTATATTAATGATCAGGAGGATGGAACAGATATACAGATGCTGAGTTTGGTGATGTCGCTGTGGTAAGCAAGAGATTAAATTATCAAGAGAGGGTGGAGAGTCTGCAAATAGATTCAGAGAGGTAAAGGCAATAGATAATAGTTTGGCAGGTGGATTTTAACATGATATAACCTGTCATTTCATTTCCAGGAATAACGGAAAGCAATATGTTACTGAAATGGAAAGGGATTTTAGGACTTATTGATACTGTGTACTGGGGGGTGGGGGTTCACTCAGACCCGTTCTCACATGGGAGGTTTTGCTCAATCCCTGATCGTCTGCTCCCAGACACTCCAAGTGACCCAATTGCTCTCCGTACACATGGAATACTTTAATGTGGTTGATTAGTGCTGAGGATGGTGTTTTGAAACGTGCATCAAGGGGACGGCCTTTATCCAAGATATATTCATTTCTTTCTTCGTGGAGACCCAGTGACGATGGGAATGGCTGACTGCTTCTGAATGAAGAGACCATGACTGCTGTCAGGACAGTGGATATTCACCAACATGATGTACTGTGCGTGGGAACACTGTAAAATTAATAGAGAGAGAGAGAGCTCCTTCAGTTCCTCTACCTCTCCCCATTGACATGGGCATTCTGCAGATGCCATGCACACCATCGGGAATACCATTATACTGAATACACCCGGCAGCTCCGTGCTGTGGGAGAAACAATATATTTACCTCATCCACCATATATACCCTCCATCACCGAATGGTGACATCAATGATGAGATACTGGGAAATGATGTATATGTCACCTAGTTCTGCCTGGAAAGTTCTGGATCATAGAAGCTGAATGAAACATTGACCCTAACAGCCACTGGCAGCACCAACCGCTCCCTGGTCTGATGCTGCAGGACGTGTTGAAGGAGGTGACACCACTCTCTGACCAGCTCCTTGTTCAGTCAGGGTCCCCTCACTATCTGCTCCTGCGTTAAGTGGAGCTTGGGAAGCTGTTCATGGAATACTTGGGGTGGATACAGCAGATCCTTTTCCCCACACACACTCACTCCGTGTTTTCAGACCTTCCCCTCTCTGCAGCCTCTGCTCCATTTGTTGTTCATGTTACAGGCCCAGATGTTGTAACTACAGTCTCCATGCTCCATCCAGAGTTGGGTCACCAAATCCTCAGGTCTCCCTGATTGTCTGAGGCAGCTCACAGCACAACTTCCAGCAAACCATCCCTAGCTGCTGCACTAACTTTTCAATTAGAGGAGTCAGTCAGAAACCCCTCGGCTACAAGTGGTGTGGACCAGACCAGATACCCGCAAAATGTTTTAAGAAGGCCGCTTAGACCCAAACCTATTCTTATTTTAAACATAGATGTGCAGTGTGCGTTCCAGATCTGTTGTGACTGGTCAAACCTCTCGATATTAAGCAAAATATAATCTCTTCAAATGTTTTGTTTAAAATCCAATCGAAGAAAAGAACATTTTGGGATAGCTTATATGTTGGAACACTTACACAAACAATAGATACTGTACCTTCTTGGTATACACTGCTTGGCACAAAGATATATTCAAATACAGATTCTTACATGCAATTTTCTGATCCAGGAGGAAACAACATGAACAGAGATCTCAGAGAGAAAAGCAGATGGGGATCATGTATTGATACCTCCAACCCTTCGAGGATCCCCAGCAGCTTCTGAATGCTGCAGACAAAAACAAAACAAGAAAATCTGGTCTGGGAGAGCTGGCAAAGCCCTTAGATTGTTACCACCATTTAATAAAACTTAAAGGCCTCCTCAGTTATCTACTTAAACTATGTTCAGACAGCAGTTCTGCACCTCTGCCTTTATAACCTCCCTTCAAAAACAACCTAAGAGAACATAACCTCTTTACAGTGATAGTAAACTCACAACTCACCTTTAATAAAATGAAACATCAATATACAAAAATGGATTAATTTTAGACCTCCTAATCGTCCTCTATTAGTAGACTGAAATGCATATATATTACATTGACTCTGAGCATACAAATGTTCACAATTAGATTCGATTTCAGTCATTTTACTCCTGCCACAGAATGCCTTTGTCCTTCTTCATCCAAGTCTCCACAACGTGTCAAATCTTAGGTTTCTCGCCCTATCAACGGTAAAATTTCAAATTGAATAGCAGCAATAATAAGCTCAATCGAAACAGACTGGTGTTCGTCACCCTAAACTTCTTCAATAACTTTAACGGGTCATGATCAGTGATAAAGATTTGTCTCAGGTATATTATTGGCAATTGAAATGCTGAAATGTTGTAACGCCAACACCAAGCTCAAGGCCTCCTTCCCCATTGTGGAATAAATCTGTTGATGTTTCCACCAGACACTCCAACCACACGTTACATAATAGAGCACTTCTCATCTCTCCAATAGTCCTTCTGAATGACATAGCTCCTCATGTCTCATCATAAAAGAATTACATGCTTCTGTGCCTCTTAATGCTGTAAGCCCTTTACCTGCTACTCCTGGCCTATGCCAATAAACCTTACTCTCACAGGGATATGTCTTAAGAAGATCTCGCACATTCTTCTCAATCCCTCACAGAAACCAGCCTTTGATTTCTGAACCAAATCATTATCATCAGCCATTTCAGCTTCGAATCTTGCCATTGTAACTCTCTGCTCTTCCACACGAGTTCTCACGACTGCAGGAAGTGAATTGTTGAACTTCTCCAAAACAGGAATCTCTCTAACAGTGCTATAGTCTTGCTCTGTTTTTAATGCCCTTCCCCAGTTTTCAAAATTACTTTGTTTGATTCTTTCAAACTCAACATGCGTTTAACCAGGGACGCTATTTTAGATTCCTGAAACACTGTCGGCTTCTGGCACAAGCTCATATGCACTTCAGATGGCTTTCTTCACCTCCTCCGATAGGGATGTAAATACCTATCAGTTTTGTTTGAATCAACTAAATCCACATGGTCACTAGGCACTGCATTTGTTTAGCCACTTTCTCAAATGAAATTAAAAAGGCTCCCCCATTCTTCCCATCAAATTTAGATAATGCCTGGGTTTATTTAAAGAGCTCTCCATCAGGCCTTTGGCTACTATGGGGTTACTCATCCTCACTATCCTCCTTATCCAGCCTACCATCAACCTTCATCTCGACCCTATATGTCAACTTTCCTCTCTCATTACTAACTTTTGAAGTTGAAACTCTCTGCTTTTCTTCTCTCTTTTTATTTCTTTCTTCTTCATTTCCTTTTCTTTTATTTCTACTTTTCATCATAATTCAAACAGTTCCAATTCCTTCTCATGTTCAAGGCGCCTCATTTGAAATTGAATTCTAGCCATTTCCAAAGAGTCTGATGGCGTTTCCACCAAATGTAATTGCCAAGCTCCAGCTGTAATTATCTCTCATTTTCTCACAGACAAACAGAACCCCAACTCCAGCTTGTCTGCCAATTCCTACAGCTTTGCCTTCATTACCTTTTGTAAAACCCCCAACTTCATTTCTTCCACACCCAGAGAACTCTTATTGACTGAAATAATCTTTATACACAAAACACTGTGTCAACCAACCGAATTCAACATCTGGAACAAAAGACACTAACAACTATCATACACGACCTTTGAACCCAATAGTCTCTCGGTGCATACTCTCCAGTGTCTGCATGAGCTTATTCTGGATGCTCTGGTTTCCTCCCACAACCCAAAGATGTGCATGTCAGGTGAATTGGTCATGGTTAGTTGTTCAAAGTTTTCAGGGATGTGTGGGCTAGGTGCCTTAGTTGAGGTAAATGTATAATAATAGGCTAGCGGAATGGGTGTGGGTAGGTTACTTCTCGGCGGGTCGGTGTGGATTAGTTGGGTCGCGTGGCTTGTTTGCACACAGTAGGGATTTGGTATTATCGATTTAGAACCAGACAAGAGATCCCAATTTGCTCTAGACCAACCAGACTGCCTAAAACTATTATAAGAAGGTAGCTTGGATGCCAACCTTTCCTTATTTTAAAGGTAGATGTGAAGTGGGTGTTCCAGATGTGATGCTACTAGTCAAACCACTCACCATTAAGCAAAACACAACATACTTAAAGACTCTAATGAAAATCCATACAAAATGAAGAGGAATTTAGAATTATTTAACTATTGGAAACCATAACCGAATAATGGATACAGTACCTTCTACAAATGAACTGTTCCAATATACCAACATTCCATCAACACATCTCTTGGAAAAATGGAACATTCAGACATACATTCTTGCATACAGTTCTCCAATTCAGGTGGAAACAGCATCAAGTCAGGTTTCAGAGAGAGTAGCATTTGGGGATAAGTTACTAGGCCGTTGTTACTGCTATTTATTATAAACCCTAAAAGCATCGTAAGTCATTTACTTGAGCCGTTTTCAGTCGACAGTTTGGCCTTTAAGATCTCTTATTTAAAGAAAGGAGAAAATAATCTTTTTTTTAAAGTGACAGCATTGTCACACACTTTAGATGCCTGGCCCTTTATTTGAGGGGCTTCCTCGATCAGAAGATCACCTGAGAGGGACAAATACAGTTACAAACCAAGTTACAAGGCTGTGTCTCATAATGTCTGAAACACCTCTGTCCATGGACCATCACATGGGACATAGTGCGAAGTGAACAACAGCCTGACACACACCATTTCACTGTTTCTGAGCTTCACAATGCCAGCACTCGATACACTAGAGAGCCATAAACAAAGGCCAGGGAAAGAAACAGAGGGACAGATCAATTCACATTAAAGACAGAAAGAGACAGTTAATTAACTGAAAAGATGTTGTGGAAATATGGTGGAAAAGACAGGGCAGTGGGACTAACTGGAGAAGTGAGAATCTTCGAGAGTAAACTTAAAAGAATGAGAACATTGAATAAAGGCATTGTCACATCAGCTGGAATGGTTTGTTACATGAAATTCTGAATCTGCTTGAGAGAACACCACAAACAACATAAACTGGGACAAGATGACAGCCCAGCATGGAGAGCTGTGCAGACCATGCTATTGTGTTCCTCAGTAAACTGCACAATCTGCCCAGCGTAGAGAGTATTGCAAACTTTACTATCATATGCTAACTATACTCGCATCAAATTACTGCAATGTCTACAATGAGAAAGTTTGCTGTGTGTGTGTTCATCAAAGACTGAGAGAGAGTGCGTGTGTGTGTGTGTGTGTATGATGTGGTTGAATGCGAAACTCATTGTTTTAGAAGGAACGTACGTGGAGGAAACTATTTTAAATAAGAACAACTAGCAGGCGTTTTGTTAATCAACAGAGAGAGAACGAGAGAAGTTTCATGGACAGATGAGATAAAGTGTTTGAGAATGTTAAAATAAAGGCATTGCCAGAAAAAAAAACAGCAATATACATCGGCGTGGACATGAATGACAGATGGATGGGAGTTTGGTGTGAGTTCGAATCAGATTTGCTTCGGCAGGTTTGAAGCCGGGAGCGTCAGCAGCAGATTATTTGCTTTGTTAAGACTGTACTTCATACCTCAAGGTTCAAACAGCAGATGGACTAAACCAGTGAGATATATTCTGGAGTGGTGAGCATTTCAAGTTAGAAATGGTCAGGATATGGTGTCATGAATCAGCTCATGGTCAAAGGGATCTCCCACAGTTGTGACTTATCTGCTTCAGTCGCAGATATTGGCCAGGGATGGGATGGAAACAGTGGCAGGAATTGGAGTTTGTAACCAGAACAGTAGAGAGTGACTTCCCTGCTCTTAATATTTAAATAACAGTAAATTGTAGGTCTCCGCTGGAACTGAGTAGGTCAACATAAAGAGCAACACAGCCAGCTCAGAGAGGGAGACAGTTATTGAACACATGCATTCACGTAGTTAGTAGTGGTCTGTAGAGTAAATATCTGGAATGAGAGTTTCAACAGTAAAATAACAGTGGCAAGAAGTGTAGACGATATAAAAGAACAGTAATACAGTCATAATCGGTTTTTAGAACAAAAAATCTGGACGTTGACATTACCAGGAAAACCTGGTAAGCCAGGAAAGGATAATAAAAATATTGAATAATGACAAGAGCATAATAGATCTGCCATGATAATGACAACCAATAAAATGCAGAAAGAAGCCAAACATAAATGTATAAACTCCTGTCTATTGTTGGAACATGCCAGTCTAATGTTTCCAGATTCTGATACATTTTTGGAACATTCCAGTCTAATGTTCTCAGATACTGATCTCTCCTCCCCCTCTCTCTGGGTCTGCTGTTCCCTGTCAGTGCTGTCGGTGATGCTCCCGCTCATGTTATGGGATACCACATTGAACGGCGCCAATTTATCATTAAAAGATGGAAACCTTCCACTGGGATAAATAGAATCCATGGAGATTGGCATTAAGCACAGTCACTGAACAAACACTGGGAAAATTTGCAAAGGCTACAACAACGGATGAATGGGCAATGCAAAACAATCAACAGACAAGAGGGTTCCCTCCCAGTTGGGGAACACTTCAGTGGTCCTGGATATTCAACCTCGGACCTTTTGGTGACCATCCTTCAAGGTGGATTTCAGGACAGGCAGCAGCGAAAAGTGGCCGAGCAGAAGCTGATTACAAATTTCGGTTCCCATAGGGAGGGCCTCAACTGGGGCCTTGGGTTCATGTCACATTGCAGGTGACTATCATTGCACTACACACATACACACACACACACACGCATGCACACACACACACACAGACACACACACACACACACACAAACACAGGCACTCCTATACACACACATACGTGCGGACACATATGTACACAGACACGTACACAGACACACGCACACACTTACAGACACACACACACTCTGACAGGCATCCGCTCAGAGACTTAGACTACTCTACACTCATGCAAACACAAATGCACTCTCTCTCACTGATACTCAAGCCCCCCACCCCAGACACACACACACTCCCAGACTCACACATGCACCCCCTCACAGGGTTAAGACACTCTACATCACTACACACACAGATACACTCCGTCTCACACCCACAACCCCCAACTAAGAGAAACACACACATACAAACAGACAAAGACCCACACGCACACATATATTTTGTGGGGTGATTTCGTACTTGCAGAGTTACATCGTACTTTGCTCAAAAACTGCATGCATTCATGTAGAACTCTGAGCTCAAAAACTGCATGAATTCATGTAAAACTCTGTTATCTCACTTTTCAGATTAGAATCAATCTAAACATTATGGTATAGACAGAGAACACAGGGGCTAACACCTTCAAAATATTGTCTAACTAACACTCGTTGTTACTGCTAACCTGAGAATGCAACTTTAAAAGAAAAAGGTTTTGTAATTTACACATGAAAGAAATGAAACTATCATGATATTCGAACAGATGAAAGACTCAACAAACAATCAAAGTATTTTTAAATGTATAATTTCAGTTACATCACACTGTAAATTTTTGGGATAAATTCTGTGCCTTAGAAATGTGTCCTCCACTATCACCTGATGAAGGAGCAGCGCTCTGAAAGCTAGTGTGCTTCCAATTAAACCTGTTGGATGAAAACCTGGTGTTGTGTGATTTTTAACTTTGTACACCCCAGGTCAACACTGGCATCTCCAAATCATGACGAAACAAACAGGCTCAGTTAACCAGTTCCACACATCATTTTTCATATCACTATAAAAGGGAACATTTACCGGGTTTGGATGGAATGGATGAGGGTTGCTGAGGGATGGACCGAAAATCTTTAAATCTTTTGAATCTTTTTTTAAAACTTGTATATGAGAGGACTAAAAGGCACTGCAGTGGTCGATATGCGTTCCACTCTGTTTATGAACGGAGGCAGTTATAAAATAACAGATCGGCTGCATTAAAAAAAGTCGGGTGAGCAAGTTTCTAGATACCTTAACCCAAAGTATAATTCTTATTGACCATTGTGAGGCTCCTCCTGGTTTTAAGTGCCTTGTTCTCAAATCCTTTCATAACCTTGAGACAGAGCATTGAGACTGCTGCTCAGAAACAGGCCGAAGCAATTCTGTCCCTATAGGCCTCTTATAGAACGATTAGAGAAGGCCATTCAGCCCATATTAGTCTGTTGCTACTTGAAAAGGTGGAAATCTAAAATATTGGCACATTTTGCCAACAGAATAATTCAAAACGAAGAGATATGTCGCTGCAGCTGTATGAGGTGTCCCTGAGAGGGCACCTGGAGTACATTGTGTTGTTTGTGTTTGTGTAACTGAGAAGGGACGGACCTCCATCAGATACAGTTTAATGGCTGCTCGTAATCCACGGGTTGCTGTGTCATTTAATGCCTCGGGTCTGTTACACAGGGACAGGAGGTGGCCATTCAGCCTTTACAGTCTATTACAGAGGGCAGCGACGAGCCCATTCAGCCTCTCGAGCCTGTTACAGAGGGGCAGGAAGTGTTTATTTAACTTCCAAGTCTGTCACGCATAAATATTAGTTTTAAATTAGTTTTGGAATAGGAAAGACCTGATGTAAACATTAAAGTTCTAACTTTGAACAAGGCCAGTTTTGAAAGTATTAGGTGAGCCCTGTGAAAGGCTGATTGGAATACCCTATCCACAGGTAAAGGGATGGTTGGAAAATGCAAGGCCATGTAAACTTGGTTTCAGAGATTCCAGAGCCAACGTGTTCCCATTAGTGAGAGGGGCTAGGCTGGTGCGTGCAGGGAGTGCTGGATGGCTAGATATATTGATGTTATGGTCAAGGTAAGGAAGGAGGCATATGTCAGGTAAACAGAGCTGAGATCAAGTGAATCCCGAGAGGTGTGTAAGGGCAGCATGTGTACAGTCAATGGCAAAATCAGACCAGAAAAATGTGGACAAGGGATGGCTTTAGAAATACGGTTAACGAGGTATTGGAGAAATTATACAAATCCTTTAATGGCAAAAGATTAACTAGGGGGAGAACAGGGCCCCTTAAAGATCAGTAAGCCGACCTGCATATGGAACCACAGGAGATTGGAGGGATATGAAACATGTATTTCTTCTCAGTATTTAATGTCGAGGACGTTACAAGAGCGAGAGAATGAAGAAATATATAGTGATACCTTGAAAGTGTCTATAATACAAGGAGGTGCTGGATATTTTAAAACACATAGAGGTGAACAAATCCCTGGGACCTGAGCAGTTTATATCCCAAATATTTGTGGGAAGCTAGGAAAGAGATTGCTCAGCATTTTGCTAATATATTTGTAACATTGATTTCCACAGGTGAGGTGTCAAAAGACTGGAGGCCTGCTAACATAGTGTCATTATTTAAGAAAGTAAGGAAAAAAAAACAAGTAACTATAGTTCGGTGAGCCTGATGTCAATGGTGACTAAATTGTTGGAGGGGATTTCGAGGAAAAAGGTCAATATGCATTTGGAAAGACAAGGGCTGAAGAGGGCTTTGTACATTGGAGATCACATCCCACTGACTTGGTGGAATTTTTTGAGGTAGTGATGAAGATGATTGATGAAGGCAGGACAGTGGATGTTGTCTTTGTGGAATTCAGTAAGAAAACCAAAATGTTCTACATGGTAGACTGGTTAGCAAGGTTAGACTGCCTGGGATCTAGGGAGAGCTCATCATTTAGATCCAAATTTTTCTTGAATATTGGAAACAGGGCATGACAGTTGACATTTGTTCATTAAACTTGGAGACCTGCGACCAGTGGTGTGCCGCAAAGATCAATAGTGGGTCCACTGCCTTTTGTCACTGATACAAATCATTTACATTTGAGTACATGAAGTACGGTCAGTAAGTTTGTAGATAAGTCCAAATTTGTTGGTGTACTCGACAATGAAGAATGATCTCTCAGACTATAATGGGACTTTGCTTAGGTGAGCCGAGGAATGGCAGATGGAGTTTATTTTAGATAAATGTGAACTATTGCATTTTACCAAGATAAATTAAGGCAAGACATACAGGTAGGGTTGTGTCGAAAGCTGCCAATCAAGGAGAACTCCATCGAAATTATCGAATCCCTACAGTGAGGAAACAGGCTTTTCGGCCCATCGAGTCCACACCAAACCTCGAAAGAGTATTCCACTGGACAAACCCCTACCATATCCCTCTTAGCCTGCATTTCCCATGGCTAATCCACCTCACCTACACATCCTTGGGTACTTTACGCAATTTAGGATGGCCAACCTACCCATATCTGTATATCTTTATACTGTCGGAGGAAAACATAACATCCGGAGCAAACTCATGCAGACACGGGGATAATGTGCAAACTCCACACAGGCTGTCATTCAAGGATGGAGTTAAACCCAGATCGCTGCGCTCTGAAGCAGCAATGCGAGTCACTGAGTTACTTTGTCACCTTGTGGTGCAGGTTCTCTGTTCCTTGAAAATGCCGTCACAGTTAGACAGTGCAGTGAAGAAGGCACTTGGTGATCTTCCCTTTACTGGTCCGTGCTTGGAGTTGAAACATTTTAATGACATGTTGCATCTGTACAGGACATTGGTTTGGCCACTTTTGTAATACTGCCTTCAATTCTGTTCTCCCTGCTGTCGGAAAGACGTTGTCAAACTTGAAAGGGTGCAGAAGAGACTTAAAATAATGTTGCAGATGTTGGACGGTTAGAGTCACAGGGAAAGTTTGAACAGGCTGGGACTATTTTCAAATGTTGAGGGTGAGGGGTGACCTTAAAGGGGTTTATAAAATCATGAGGGGCAGAGATAACGTAAACAGTCAACGTCTTTTACCCAGGATAGGCGAGTCCAAAATGAGAAGACAAAGGTTTAAAGTGAGAGGGGAAAGATTTAAAAAGGAACATGAGGGACAACATTTTCACACAGAGACTGCTGTGTGTATGGATTGAACAGCCAAATGAGGTGGTGGAGGCAGGTACAGTTAGACCATTTAAAAGGCATTTGGATGGATACATGCATGGGAAGTGTTTAGAGGGAGATGGGCCAAGTGCTGGCAAGGGGGACGAGATTTATTTAGGATGTTTGGTCGGTATGGGCGATCAGACTGAAAGGTCTTTTTCCGTGCTGTACATCTCTGAAACTCTATTCCCTCTTGAGTGTATGACACAGGAACAGGAGGAGGCAATTCAGCTTCTGAATTCTGTCAGTCAGCTTGTTTGTTCAATTACTGAGAGTAAAATACAAAATACATCATTCAGATTTTGATGGTGTTTTACAAAGGAAAGCTGTCAAGAGAAGCTGTAACGAATGTGAAGAGGCCATTCAGGCCCTCGACTCCATTCCACAGGAGCAGCAGGTGAGCACTGAGCTATTGGAACCTGTCAGTCAGTAGCAGGAGGGGGACATCTACTTTCGCAAACCTTGGATCAGGAGACAGTCACACAGCTGCTCAAGATTGGGACACAGGAACAGGACACAGTCATTCACCTGCTTGAGACTGGGAAAGGAGGGAGTCACTCAGAGCTCGAGGCTGGGACACAGGAACAGGACACAGTCATTCACCTGCTTGAGACTATGACAAAGGGGAAGGAGGGAGTCACTCAGAGCTTGAAACTGGGGCACAGGGAAATCTGGAGGTTGTGAGGCACAAGCATCCTGTTATGCAAGGACAGCAGGAGGTGACTCACTCCCCACGAGTATGGGACACTGGGAGAGAAGGGGAGTTTGCTTGGAAAAAACAGAAATATATGAATAGGTTGCATCAGTGGTCCATTCAATCCTGCCCCAACATTCACTAAGACCACGGCTGATCTGATGGTGATTCCCTCATTCCATTTTACGGAGACTCCGCTCTGCAGTCTCTGCTCCGTTTCTTGGTCATGTTGTAGACTCAGATGCTGCAACAACACTCACCATGACTCATCCAGAAGGATGGGTCTAACAGGATAAGTCAGGATTTGAGGGATCCAATGACAAGAATGAAAACTCAACATAAAGGTATTGTCAGATGTTTCGTACTCTCACATTCGCAATCCAACTCACATAAGCAGCCCATCCATTACATATTCAGGATGGAGCACTGTGTAGATCCGGCGAGTCTACAGCTGTATGCAAACCAGCAATGTCCAGAGTGAAACTCTATGCAGCCCACACCAATGCTTGATTTATAATCCTGGAATAAATGTTCAGTGTGGGGAGCTGTGCAGTTCGCACTGGGTCATTCATAAACAAACCCAGGCTGTTGCATTGTTCGGTAATACTGTATTAGATCACTGCCCAGTGTGGTGAAAAATGTAACCAATGCTGGAAGTGACAGAATGTGCAGTTCCCATCCATTTACAGCTCCATATCTGTACTGTACCTTGACAAGGGGTGCTGCGAATATGAAAATCAATGTGAGGAAGAGATATAAATGGAAACAATTTAAATACCAATAGTTCTCATTAAGGCGCATGTCACTCTAGTATTTAAAATTGAAATAACTGAGATAATATCCAATGAGGTTTTGTGAACGGTACAAAGAATTAAGAGGGGGATGGTGATGGTTGCACTATAAGCCTCCAAATAACCAATGGGAATTATAGGAACAAAATTTCAGGGACACTGGCGCGACTTGCAGGAGCAATAGGGTTGTCATAATAGGTGATTTTAATTTTCCTAACATAGACTGGGACTTCCAGATGGGTTAAGAACTTAGATGGAACGTAATTTGTTAAGTTTGTTCGGGAAAGCTTCCACCAGCAATATTGAGAGGTTCCTATTGGGGAAGGGACAAACTCGACCTACTGTTGAGAAATAATTTCGGATAGGTGACGGAGGTAAAGTGGGCGAGCATTTTGGGAATAGTGACGAGAGCTGTATAAGTTTTAAAATAGTAATGGTAGGGACAAAATTGGTCCACAGATTCAAGTTCTAAATTGGGGCAAGGCGTATGGTGTTGGAATTAGACAGGAGATTGCAGGGGATGATTGGAGTAATTTGTTTCGAGGTAAAACAATCCCGGGCAAGTGGGAGGGCTTCAAAAGTGAGATAGCTCGAGTTCAAGGTCTATATGTTCCTGTGAGGATGAAGGGGAAGTGAGGCTGGAAGAGAGAACCCTGGATAACAAGAGTTATTGAGGCTCTGACCAGAAAAATAAGAGGCGTGGCTCAGGTACAGGCAGTTTGTATTAAGGGAATCCCTGGAGGTACACAGGGGATAGAGGAGTTTACTGAAGAAGGAAATCAGCAGGGATAAAGTGGGGTATGAGATAGCCTTGGCTGAGCAGAATCCAAATTCAGTATAGAAAAGAAAAAGAACAACCAGAGAGCGAATAGGACGCCTTAAAATCCAAAATGGGCATGCATGTGTAAAACCTCAAGAAATGGGTGAGGTCCTCAATTTCCCCTCTGTGTTTATCATGAAGAAAAGCATGAAGACATGCGACCTTTGGGAGGTTAGTTGTGATATCTTGGTACAGTCCCTATCACAGTAGCGGTGCTGATGGACATATTAGAATTCATAAAGTCAGATAAATCTCTTGATCCTGACCAGATATATCCAAGAGCACTGCAGGTGGTGAGAGAAGACAGTTCAGGGGCCAATCACCCGGAAGACTGGGCAGTAATAAATGGAGTGCCCTTCTTCAAGTGGGGTTGCAAAGAAAAGCCTGGGAAATATAGACCAGTAAGCTTCACATCTGTTTTCGGTAAACCGCTTGAGAAGGTTCTGAGATATAAGATATGCATGCATTTGGAAAAACAGAGTTTGACTTGGAGCAGTCAGCATAGCTTTGTGCGTGGCAGATCATGCCTTAGAATTTTTATTAGAGTTTTTGAGGAAGTGACCATAAAGGTTGACATGGGCAGAGTGGTGGACACAGTCTATATGGATTTCAGTAAGGCGTGTGATAAGGTTCCACATGGTAGGCCGTTCTGGAAGGTTAGAGCGCATGGACTTCAATGTAAACTGGCAACTTGGTGACACAATTGTCTTGACGTTATGAAGAAAATGGCTATGGTGGAGGTATGCTTGTCGGACTGGAGGCCTGCGATTCGTGGAGTGCCTCAGTGTTCGGTCCTGGGCCCATTGCTGTTCATTGTCTTATACCAATGATTTGGACCAGAGTGTACAACGCAAGATTAGTAAGTTTGCAGATAACTCTAAATTAGGAGGCATCATTTACAATGAGAAACATTATCAGAAATTGCAGCAGTACCTTGGTCAGCTGAGGAAGTGGGCTCAGAAATAGCAATTTGAGTTTAATACAGATAAGTGTGACGTCTTACATTTTGGGAAGTCAAATCCAGGTAGGAGTTTAATGATGAATGAGAGGGCCTTAAGGAGTGTAGTGGAACAAAAGGACGTTGGAGATCAGGTGCATGGTTGTCTGAAATTTGAGTCACAGATACACAGGACAGTGAAGAAGGCTGTTGGCATACTAGCCTTCATCAGCGCATTGAGTATAGAAGTTGGGACGTTATGGTGCAGTTGTACAGGATGTTGGTTATGTTGCAGTTGGAGTATTGTGTTCAGTTTTGTTCATCTTGGTCTAGAAAGGATATTATTGAACGAGAAAGAGCGTAGAAAAAATTTCCAAAGATGTTTCCTGGGCTAAAGGCTGTAAGTTATAGGCAGAGGGTGGACATGTTAGAACTTATTTCTTTTCAGTGTAGGATACCGAGGGGGTTCTTATTGAAGTGTAACTCTTATAAAATTATGAGAGGCGTGCATGGGGTGAATACTTCAATTTTTTTCCCAAGGTTGGGGAATCGAGGACTAGAGGACATCCATTAATGTTTGGAAAGGAAAAAAAGTACATAAAAAGGAACCTGAGGGGCAACGTTTTTACATAGAGTGTGGTATGCATACAGACTGAGCTGCCAGTGCAAGTGATTGAGGTGGGTACAATAACAACATTGAAAAGGCATTTGGACAAATACACAGATAGGTAAGGATTAGAGGGATACAGAACAAGGGCAGGGAAATGGGGTGAGTCTGGATGGACATTCTGGTTGCCATGGTCCAGTCATACTGGGAGTCTCGTGCAATATGACTGTAAATGAGTGTGTTTTGGAGTGGAAACAGAGTGGGGAGACTGAGAAAAAATGTCATTGAAGGATATGTTCACAGGTTTCAGAATGCTGAAATGAAGACATTTCAATAGTATCATGCAACACGGGTCAGTACTTTGAAGAATGATGAGTGAAAGGGATATTGCTGTGAGTTCAGGCAATGGAGACTTTTGTATGAGCATTTGTTCTGCAGCTTTGTAACTAGGAGTGAGGACAGCAGAGTCTTCGCCTTACTGGGCTGAATCTAACAAAAAACTGTCTCAGTGACATTTTCATGAAGTGTGACAGAGGGATTGTCTGCACGAGGCTGAACTACTTTCCTGGTGCTATCTTACCAAACTCATCTCATTAACTACCCACCCCACTCCATTGTGTGCCTCTCATACAATGCCAGCCAGATTCTCCCACCCATCATGACTGGAGGTACTCAAAATCGCCCGGATGCCCCTGGATATTCCATGACCCCTGACACTGGGGCCACCTTTAAAAGGCCAAGGGGCACATGGTTGAGCTTTCTCAGTTTGGAGCTGCATTGCACAGTTTACCTCGAGCATGGCAACTAAGGGGAAATTACATCACGGTTTGACGACAGGGACACGGAGGTCCTGGTGGATGGGCTGGTACAAAAGGGGACGATTCTCTTCCCAGAGGGATAACAGCACCAGACCCACCGATCCTTGTCTGAGCTCACCACCCAGCTCAGTGCAGGATCTGCGGTCTGAGTAAATGTCCAGCAAAACAGGACAAGCTTCAATAACCTTCCCCACTCTGTTAGGATAAGGGTCACCATATTCTCTCTGCTCCCTCAGACTCACTGTATGTCTGGTATAGCACCAGTTCCCAAACAAGGCTCATGCTCTCCCACTCTCACTACTGCATACAGCACCATTCCTCTCTTTCTCTCTGCATCTCTAATGCCCCCCACAGAGTTATTGAATATTCTAGAGAAGGCCAATTATGGAATTTTCCAGATCATGTTCCAACTTATTCCCAGTTTCAGTAAAGCGGCTGTGCCCCAGTGTGTGACATGTAAGAGGATGGAGTAGAGATGTACGTTTTTCAAATCACACACAATTGAAATCGATCATGAGGCCATTCTGTACTTCAGACATGCTCCAACATTCAATACCTTTGGAGGTGAAATGATGGTTTTCTCAGCTCCACCTTACAGGAACTTTCAGTCATTCAACTCCCAGCTTCCTGCTACCGAGCAGATGATTCTCAGAAACTTTTTACCCAGTGTTTCTTCTTGCGTGTGTTCCGAAGGCATTTCCCATGGGGACAGACTCCTCTAACAATATATTTCATCTGCTTTCTAAATTCATACAATAGTCAGTAAGCTTTCCACAGACCAATCAAAAACATGCACTTATTTTATGGTTATCGATATCCAATCACAATTAGTCATTCTGGTTATTTCACTTGTCTCACCTTATTGTATTCAGTAAAGGAAAGCTTCCAAACACTTGTCTCAATAAAAAATACAATTTGAAGCAGAGAACGTTTTTATCCTCAGCCGTTATCATGACGATTATCTCAAATATACCTTTTACCTTGTCATGAAAGTTTCTCTTGCCCTTTGTCTGTGACTGATTCTGTGTGTAACAGTTACACAATGTCCCACTCAGTTGGCTGGATGGTTGGTTTGTGATGCAGAGGGAAGCCACCAGCGCAGGTTCAATTCCCCACACTGAATGAGGTTACCATGAAGGGGATGCTCTCTCAACCTCACCCCATCACCCAAGGTGTGGTGACATTCATCGTAAACCATCATGAGTGGTCTATCTAATGAGAGCTCTTTGGGACTCTATTCTATCAATGTTAGCATATTAATTTTTTTTTAAAAATTGTCTGAAAAATAGATTTTTTTTATTGTATTAAAACAATAACAGAACAACTCAAATGACTGAACAATATTTCACCCATGTGCATGTACATACAAAATAAGTTAAAGTCTATAAACGGACAGAAGGAAAACAAAAATAAACAATAAATAATACATAAATAATACAGCTCAGAATAAGAAAGTGATAGCTCTTGTTCTTCAAGAGCATTAACTGATACACATTCACATGTTCACAATTCTTCATATTAGATTCATTAGACAATATCGTCATTGCTATATAAAAGCCATTTTTAGAGTGGCAGATAAGCCTCATCGTGATAATCCAAAGAAGGTTGCTATATCTTATATAAATCTCTGCTTTCTGCCGCACCATACAGGTGACAACGTCCAAAGGGATATTCTCCATGATGAGCTTACAACGATCCAACAGATCCGGGGGTGGGGGGGGGGGGGGGTGGGAGGGAGGGGGGGGGGTTGTTTCAGACATCAGACACAACACAATACATTTCCTAGCACAGGAAGTGTGGGGGAGATACTAAACGAGTATTTTGCATCAGTATTTACTGTGAAAAAGAATACGGAAGATATCACATGTAGGGAAATAGATGGTGACATATTGCAAAATGTCCAGATTACAGAGGAGGAAGTGCTGGGTGTCTTAAAACGGTTAAAGGTGGATAAATCCCCAGGACCTGATTAGGTGTACCCGAGAACTCTGTGGGAAGCTAGAGAAGTGTTTGCTGGGCTTCTTGCTGAGATAGTTGTAATATGGATAGTCACTGGTGAGGTGCCAGAAGACTGGAGGTGGCTAACGTGGTGCCATTGTTGAAGAAGGGTGTTAAGGACAAGCCAGGAAACTATAGACCAATGAGCCTGATGTTGGTGGTGGTCAAGTTGTTGGAGGGAATCCTGAGGGACAGGATGTGCATGTATTTGGAAAGGCAAGGACTGATTAGGGATAGTCAACATGGCTTTGTGCATGGGCAATCATGTCTCACAAACTTGATTGAATTTTTTGAGAAAGTATCAAAGCTGATTGATGAGGGCAGAGGGATAGATGTGATCCATATGGACTTCAGTAAGGGTTTCGACAAGGTTCCCCGTGGGAGACTGATTAGCCAGGTTAGGTCTCATGGAATACAGGAAGAACTAGCCACTTGGATACAGAACTGGGTCAAAGGTAGAAGACAGAGGGTGGTGGTGGACGATTGTCTTTCAGACTGGAGGCCTGTGACCACATGGAATGCCACAAGGATCGGTGCTGGATTCACTACTTTTTGTCATTGACATAAATGATTTGGATGTGAGCATATGAGATACAGTTAGTAAGTTTGCAGATGACACCAAAATTGGAGGTACAGTGAACAGCGAAGAGGTCATCTCAGATTACAACAGGATCTTGACAAGATGGGCCAATGGGCTGAGAAGTGGCAGCGGTAGTTTAATTCAGATAAATGCGAGGTGCTTCATTTTGTGAAAGCAAATCAAAGCAGGACTTATACACTTAATGGTAAGGTCCCAGGGAGTTTTGCTGAACAAAGAGACCTTGGTGTGCAGGTTCATAGCTCCTTGAAAGTGGAGTCGCAAGTAGATACGATCGTGAAGGAGGCGTTTGGTATGCTTTCCTTTATTGGTCAGAGTATTGAGTACAGGAGTTGAGAGGTCATGTTGCAGCTGTACAGGATATTGGTTAGACCACTGTTGGAATATTGCGTGCAATTCTGCTCTCCTTCCTATCGGAAAAACGTTGAGAAACTTGAAAGGGTTCAGAAAAGATTTATAAGGATTGGAGGATTTGACATATAGAGAGAGGCTGAATAGGCTGAGGCTGTTTTCGCTGGAGTTTCGGATGCTGAGGGATGACATTATAGAGGTTTTCAAAAGTATAATGGGCATGGATAGGGTATATAGGGAAAGTCTTTTCCCTGGGGTCAGGGAGTCCAGAAGTGGAGGGCATAATTTTAAGGTGAGAGGAGTAAGATATAAAAGAGACCTACAGGTTAACTATTTCACACAGAGGGTGGTACGTGTATGTAATGAACTGCCAGGTGAAGTGGGGGAGGCTGGCACAAGTGCAACATTTAAGAGGCATTTGGATGAGTATGTTGAATAGGAAGGGTTTGGAGGGTTATAGGCCTGGTGCTGGCAGGTGGGACTAGATTGTATTCGGATATGTGGTCGGCATGGACGGGTTGGACCGAAGGGTCAGGTTCCATGCTGTACATCTCTATGATTCTATGGCTTATATTAATCTCTGTTTTTTGGTGCACCATACTGGGGAGAAAGTCCAAAGGGATATTCTCCATGATGAGCTAACAAAGACCCAACACATCCTGGGAGTTTCAGACATCCAACACAACAGAATATTATTTCCTAGCACAGAAAGTAAGGATATATTTTTTTCCCATGTGCATCTGCATAAGATACTCTGGGCAGGTGCAGGAAAAGTGAAAGCGTGTCCATTTCCAATTCGGTCCCCCAAGACCCACTCTACCACACCGAACACAGTGATTCAATATATATGAAACCTGCAGCAGGACCACATACAATGAGTAAGATTGCCTGTAGTCATTCTGTATTTAGGACATGCTGAAGATAATCCCACATTGAATTTTGAGAGAAAATCTGCTGTTAGATAGACCCTATGAAGAATTTGCAACTGCATGGAATTGGTCCTTTTATAGATCAAAATCCTTCGAGCATTTTCACAAATATCCTCCCATGTCTCCAAAAAGATCTAAACCCCCCAACTCTCTCGCACGGACATCACGAAGCTGCACAGTCTTGTCTAAGGGGACACTCTCCAACAAATGATAAAGGGTATTGACAGAGAGTGTATTCTTAGAAGTAAGCACCCGCTTATCTGTACTGATCTATAAGAGTCTGTTCAAAGTTTGTGTTTTTAAAATCAAATCTCTAATCTGGAAAAAAAAAACAGAAGAAATCTCTACTAGGTAGTTCGTACGTACGAGTAATTTGATCAAATGATATCATTGTTTCTCCCTCAAGTAACACGTGGTGGCTCAGTGGTTTGCACTGCTGATTCACCGCACCAGGGTCACGGGTTTGATTCCAGCCTTGGGTGAGTGGCTGTGTGGAGTTAGTTTGTTCTCAACTGTGACTGCGTACGTTTCCTCCCACAGTCACAAAGATGTGCAGGTTAGATGAATTGGCCAATGCTAAATCACTCAAAGTGTTCCAGGATCTGTAAGTTCAGACATTAGTCAGGATAAATATAGAATGGTCGGGGAATGGGTCTGGGTGGGTTACTCTGCAGAGGTTCGAAGTTGACTTGCAGGGCCCAAGGGCTTGTATCCACACTTTAGGGATTCTACTAATTCTAAATCACTCAAGCAAGGTACCGCCCTGGCTGCCCAGAGTTAAAACCAGGAACCCATTATCCCCGGTGACAACCTGGTATCGCAATTAAAGGGGGAAGAATCATGGTTTTGGCTGTATTGCTCTCGGTCTGACGCATTGTTTTCACGTTTTAACAGGATTGATAATCATTAGTTTTTGACAATACTCCATAAATCCCAGGCACGAATATAGGATGTTAAAAAAAGCTGAATTGATAGCTTTTAATCTGGGAGATCTACCCCCCACAATCTGTGGGGCAGTTGCAATTTTGTTAGCTTGATAAGGAATCGCTTATGGTGCCAAATAAAATAGCTAAACCAGACATTCTATTTCATAAATATCTGTCTGGGAAAAATCAAAGAAAACATTTACACGCGGTGTAGGAAATGAGGAAGGACATTCATTTTAATAGCAGCTATCCGATCTAGCCATGATATTTGAAATGCCTCCCATCTTTGAAGGTCTTGTTTAATTTTGTCAAACAAATGGACACAGTTCACGTTAAATAAATGATCAAAGACAGATGTAATGAATATACTGAAATAGGGAAACCACCCCCGTGACCATTTAAAAGGAAACTAGGATTTGCCCTCAGCATCAGGTATTTCCCTAAGATCTCCCATAGGCATGGCCTCCAACTTTGTAAAATTAATCTTATCACCCAGAAAGGCAACAAGCGAATCAATGCATTACATCACATGAACAACCGAAATTACGGGATTTGACAAAAAACATAAGACCCTCATCTGCATACAATGTAAGCTTACGTGACTTCTATCCCACCTCTCCGTCAGATATGTTGACATCCCTACGGATGGCCTCAGCCAGTGGCTCAATCACCAATATAAACAACAATGGTGAAAGGTGTCAACCTTGTTGGCTGCCTGGAAAAATATTAATATTACTGGTTGACCACACCATTCGTGAGAACCACAGCCAGAGGGTCGCGGTAAAGGACCCTCACCCACTTGATAAAAAGTTTGCATAGACCAAAACGTTCTAATTTACAGAAGAGATCGGCCACTCAACCCAATCAAATGTTTTCCCTCATCAAAAGAGATCAATAATCCCTGGACAGATTGTTGTTGACACTCTTGGCTCATATTGGTAAACTCTTCACATTGTAGGAAGATCTGCGGCCATTTATAAAGCCTATTTGGGCCTCTTTGGCAATGGAAGGTAGCAAAGTTTCCAGCCTTAATGCACGAGACTCAGACAGGATTTTGAAATCAACATTTAAATGTGAGATTGGCGTGTAAGAAGCACAATCCTCCAGGGTCTTCCTTTCTGCAGCATCAGAGAGGTATGAGCCTCTCTTAAGGATGGAGGGATGGGTACGTGACTGTATGAGTGACAGAACATCAGCCCTGACAATAGGTTTATAAATTATCTATAAAATTCACGAGGAAATCTGTCAGGAACGTGCACCTTTGTATTCTGAAGGTGCTTCACACCCTCCTGCGCAGACAATGGTGCATTAAGGCACACCACATATTAAGGGGTTACTCCTGAAAAATGAAAAATGACTACATCTTAATCCATCTATCCTCGTAATGCTCAGTCTGAAATAATTCGGAGAAAAATCTTGGACTGGAGACATTAATCTTTTTGGAATTGAAGGTAAGGATCCCAATATCTTCCCTAATTGAGGTAATGACTTAGAGGGGCGCTCGTTTTCCTGGCAAGATAGAATAAATACCTGCCTGGCTTATCACCATGTTCAAACAGCCTTTGTTTTGCAAAAGTAAGTTCCTTCTTGGCTGTCTGTGTGAGCGTGGAATTCACTGTAGACCGAAGCGTTGTGATCCTCTGCAGCTTAGCTACTGAGGGTCTATCACAGTAAGCCCTCTCGGCTGCCCTCAGCTGTACCTCAAACCAGCGTTCCTGCTCCCCCTTCTGTTACATCATAAGGAATAATTTTTCCCTTGGCATAAGCCTTAACAATTTCACATAGAATGGATGGCTTACTGGTTGAATCTGAATTAATGGCTAAGAAAGATCTGAATTCATTACAGAAATACTCAATGAACTAACTAGTCTTAACAATAAAAGGATACTTTCGCCAGTGTCTCGAATCTATTATATTTCCCTAAATCTTTATCAACATGTATGGTCAGAAATGGTGCAGGCTGCCACCGAATCGAAGATTGTTGCAGGGATGGGGAAGAAATCAAACCTAGTGTGACATTTCTGCGGGTTAAAGAAGATATTAAAAGCCCTACTTGTGAGGTAGATGTGCCTCCAGACATCCACCAGCTCTACTTTTGCACACATATCCACCAATTACTTACATTATAACGAGGGTATTGAGGGACCATCGGACATTCTGTCCACTGTGGGTTCCATAAGACAGTTGAAATCTCCTTCTATGATAATGTGCCATGATGCAAGAAAATGCATCTACCAGGATTTTAAGAGGGTCCACCGGGTGGGGGTAGGGGTCGCAATTACTGTTCAAAGTATTGGATTATTTACCATAGTTCAAGGCTTGGGGGATTGTGATCCTTCCGTGAGTATCAAATACAATCTAGAAAGTTAAATGGAAGATTCTTCTTATCCAGTATGGGTTCTCCCCTACTCCTAGTATTAAAAGACGAAAATAAAAACCCGTTCAAATCCGCCCTGCTGTAACGTCAAATATTCATTGCCATCGAGGTGCATCTGCTGCAATAGGACAAGATCAACCCTCTCCTTGTTAAGGCTAGAAAGTACCTTTTTCCTCTTAACTGCCTCCCCTTAATGCTCCAAATACACCACTGAAGCATGAAATTAGCCATAACACACTGGAACAACATTTGAAATCCAGAGAGGAAGAGCTTGAATGACAAATCGCTGAGCATCAATGAAAAAAGACTCATCGAGCCTAAAAAAATACTAACTAAAACGATAACAACGAACACGCTTTCAAAATGTTCGACAACTAAATACATATAAAAATAAACAAAAAACAGGCTAAAAATGCCAATGGCACTCAGGAGGGGCATTTACCCCTCCCCCCCCCACTGGGGGCAGTTGCACGTCGCAAATCTTTATCTTCTGCCCCATTATCAATACTGCATCCCGGGCAATTAATCACAAACATCGGGATTGAACTGCCTGAACGTAGGCATTCAGTCTTCATGATCAGCTTCATAACTCCCTCCAGCTTGAGCCGAACCCGACACACAAACTAAGCACGAGAAAAACGAATAATAATATTAATCAAGTTAAAATTGTTTACTCTACCCATCCCTGACTGTAATTTAACATTACTTAATACCAAGAAAGATTCAACAAACATTCTTTAAAACGAGAAAATAATGATTATCGATATCTATTAAAGCATCCAGCCTGCTTTATAGTGTCCACAAAGTTTTCACGTCCTCTGGAGTGTTATTGGATCTATTGAAATATCTACCATTGCGTAGAACTATTGAATGCATACGGAGCCCCACTGCAATCATTGAGGAATACTGAATCTCAAGTTCCCTTAATCTTCTCTTGATATCATCAAAAGATTTTCTTTTCTGAATCACTCCCGCTGAAAAGACCTGGAAGAACATAATCCTGGAGCCCTCGTCGGATCTTTTCCCTGTGTTCTGGAAGCTTCCATAAGGCTTTGATTGTCTCTGCAACTACGTAATCGCACAAGAACAGGGTGAGGGCGTTGGTCTGAGTCTGACCTGCGCTCCATAACTCGATGAACTGTCTCACTATTCACCCGTCCCTCTTCAGCTTCGAAATGAAGGAACACGGCAGCCTGTTCTCGAAAAAAACTCCCTGGCTGAACACCTTATGTCTCAAGCAGACCGATGATATGAACATTCTTCATTCTGCCCCTGTTTCGAGGTTGTCAAATTGTTCAGTTAAGGAACAGACCTGTTTTCCAAGGGCGAGGATCCGCTCCTTAGAGGAATCGATCACAGACTGCCCCTGTAGTTTGACGCTCGACCTCATCTGTTCTGTTTCCAAGACTTTCAATTTGCTGCTCATATTTTTTGGAGCATGGCTGAGAGTGGTTCTATCCTCCTGCTGAACTTTTCTTCAATCATGCCTTCAATCATTTCATGTAACTTGGTGAACTCGGTGACCAAGGCCTGGTGAGTAACTGGGTCCATCGAACGAGCAGAGGGGGTTGCAGGTGCGGCCACAGGCATGCTGACAGCTTCTGACGGGTACCCTGTGTGTTGGGACGGAGTCAATCCTTTCCCATGTTTTGTCATTTCCACTTGACAAATTGGCATTATTTAGTATTCTGTCGCTCTTTTAGTGTTGGATTTTAAGTAAATGACTGTGGTGGGGTGGGATAGAGCATTACTGTGATACAGAGATCATCAAAGCAGACCTTTCAGATCGCTGCAATCTTGTTTCCCCTTTAAAACTTTAATCGATCTTATTCATTTTGTTTAATTCCTGAATTTTCTGGAGCCGTGTCATTCGGAACCACTGTCTACAATTTCCCCAACACTGCACATTGCTGCTCGATAATCCTTGACTCCTTTGTGATTCGTGAACCTTGCCTCAAATGTATCCAATATCTCTGCCTCCCATGTTCTGCGGGGAAGAGTGTTCCAAAGACTCACTGCAAACTGAGAAAACAAAAATAAACCGATTCATCGGTGTGTGAGATTAGCTTTATTTTTGCATTCTTATCTGAGCAATGATATAGTAACGTAAGAAGCAGTTCATAGATATTTCATTTCATTTATTCCATGCATGAAGGGCTGATATTATGGCGACTTTAGCAGGCTACCCTTGGAATGAGAGCTGATCTTATTGAAATATACAAAGCCTTGTGGCGAGTGGATCAGGTATATACCAACTGGGAGTTTGTCTCGCCCAATCTTGATGCCGTTGTCATTGAAACCCTACAAGGTGGCAACAGGACATTCGACCCATCTAGTCCACACCAACCCACCAAACATTATCCTATCCAGACCTGCCCCCCTACCCTATCTCTGTAACCCTGCATTTCCCATGACTAACCCACTTAACCGACACATTCCTGGTCAAACTGGGTAATTTAGCATGGTCAATCAAACTCAGCTGTATATCTTTGAACTGTGGGAGGAAACTGGAGAACTGGGAAGAAACCCACACAGACATGGGAAGAATGTTCAAACTCCACACAGAGGGTCGGACGAGGTTGGACCAAAAATCTAACATGCTGCTCCATTAGCCCTATTTGTTACCTGCGGCTGATGAAAGAAATCTGCCTGACTTGTTCCTATCGCTAAACCTGACCCAGTCTGAGACCTTTATCATCGGTCATATCACCAACCTGGTTACATTTAAAACTTGTTGTGAGCAGTGGAAGAGGGTACTAGAAAAGTAAACAGTGACACCATTCAACTACAGTCAGAACCGGAGTGAGGAAAAATTCACAAAATGGGATTTCATTCAAGTGGGAATTCTCTTTCCCAGAAGTTTGGGATGGATGAATCTATATATTAATATTATATAATATTATATTATCTTTTTATGGCTTTATCTGATTTTCCGTAGACCGAGGAAGCAGGGATAATGCTGCATGGAGAGAAAGGTGCAGCTGGGAGCACAATGAGAGGAGACATGACCTTCTTTACTGGTGGAGTAGTGTCAAAGGGACGATTAGCCCACTCTGTCCCTCAGCCCTGTATTCCGGTGTCCGATTCAGCCCTTCGGACCTTCTACACACAGGCAGATCGAGGCCACGCCGATGGTTAGGTGTAGTTTCGGAAATACATTTGGAAATTCCAGGCTTGGTCAGAAGGTGATCCCCTAGCCGCAATCCCTTTTTCCAGGCTTCCCCATTCTGTAACTTCTGCTCTGGAATTGCTCAGAATACTGCCCCCATACCCCATCCAGGGTTAACTCAGGCAATTTTTCTCCTCTCATTGCAACATTGTACAACACGACTTACAGGAAAATAACTAATTAATTTCCAAAATCATAACATAAAAACTTAAGAAGTAGGAACATGAGTCGGCTATTCGGCCCCTCAGGCCTGAACTCTCATTCAATAAGAACATGGCTGATCCACTTCCGGGTTCAACTCCAATTTCCTACCAAATTCCCTGTATCCTTCCACAAAGCTCTAGGTTAGGGAATTCCAGACGTTCACTACCTTATGAGAGAGTACATCATTTTTCACCTCAGATTGAAATCGATGTTCCTTATTCGTTATCTACTGCCTCGAGTTCGAGAGTCAGCGGAAACACCTTCTCAGCATCTACCTCGTCAAGCTCCCTCTGTATCTTGTACATTTCAGTAATATCACCCTCATTTATTTCAACCACAATGAATAATCGCCTCACCATTTTAGATGTATTCAATAATTCAACCCTTCCATCCCAGGAAGCTGCCTCATGAACCAACCTAGTTACTTGCTGCATCAGCATGCTGACATTATGATTCAAACACAGGAACACTCCAAACCCTTTGTACTGCTCATTTTTTGGGAGTCCTCTTCATTAAAATAACAGCCAGCATTTTGGTTCTCAGTGTCATCCACAAACTCGGATGTATATTGCACTCAGCTTTCAACTTCAGGCTATCAGTATAGATTGTAAATAACTGATGCCGTCGGATTTATATTTGTGGTAATCCAGTAGATACGTCTTTATCATAAAGATCCATTCATCCTGACTCTCTGATTTCTATGTGTTAAGCAACTGTCATCCCATGCTAATATATTATTCATCATGCTACGAGTCTCTGTCTTGTGACAGAACGCTTATTTTGTGATACCTTGTGAAAAATATCTGGAAAGCCTCATGTTGACCAGTTCCCTTTATCAAATCTGCCTGTCACTTTCTCAGGGGTTCTTGATGCAGTGCTCCTGCTAGAAACATTTATTTTCCTGCTCCTTGGATGCTGCCTTACATGCTGTGCTTTTCCAGCATGACTCTAATCTTGATATTCTCAGGGATCTCCAAAATATAATTTGTATGATTTTACAGGACAAAAATAGTTTCCCCTTCATAAAACCATGCCAACTCTGCGTTAGGCTTTCCTAAGTGCCCTGCAATTCCTTCCTTAATAACAGGCTCTCGCAAATTCCCAGCAATAATGCTGAGGCTAAATTGTTCCTGCCTTCTGTCTCATTACTTTCTTAAAGACAGGCGCCACATTGGAAGTTCTCCAGTTTCACTGGAACACTCCTGTAATCCAAAGAGTTATGAAATATTTCACACAATGCCGCTAGTCACTCTGTGACCACTTCTTTTAAAATTAACTATGAATTACTGCTGACCTGCCTCCCCTTATTCTTATCTGTTAGTTAAAAACCTTGTTCCTTTTAGAGACAGTTCAAGAACTGCCATACTGTTTATACCATTGAAATGCTTACAATACTTTTCCCACGAACAGTGACTTAAAATACTAGTGTAAATTATCTGCCTGTTCGCTGTGGCCGGTTCTCCAGTAACACCCTCCTAATGGCCTCAATGTACTTTCCTCACTTCACTTCTGCTTCAGCTCACACACACATCTTCAAGCTTTTTTTTATGTAGATGCGAAAGCTCTTGATGCATGTCCTATATTTCTGTCCGATTTATTATATGATCTCTTTTCGTACATTTTACACACTTTCTAGATTCATACAGTTATATCGTGCACAAACAGACCATTTGGTCCAACTTGTCCATGCTGACCAGGTTTTCTTAACTAAACTAATCTCATCAGCTTGCACTTGGCCCATATGCCTTAAAACGTTTCCCATTCATATGTTGGTCCAAATGTCTTTGAAATATTGTAGCTGTACAAGCATCTACCACTGTTTCTTTGGCAGCTCATTCCATAGATACATCACGCTCTGTGTAAAAAATGTTGTCACTTTGTCCATTTCAAGTTTCTCCCTTCCACCTTAAAGCTATGCATTTGTGTTTGAACTCCCCAAACCTGCAGAAAAGACCTTCGCTATTGATTCTATCCATGCCTCCCATGATATTATAAACTTCGAGAATGCCACCCCTCAAAGTCGTACACTCCATCTGATACTAACTTCAAGATCAAACTTTTAACGATAAGCTCTGCAAATTGGAAAGAATATTAAAAATGACAGGTGAAGAAAACAGCCCAAACGTCATACTGTTAGTTTTGTTCTATGTTACAAAACTAAGGCAGCATGAAACTCTTACTCGTGCGAATAAGAGGTCAAGCACCTGACTTCCATAGTGTGAAGGCAGTGATGATGTATACTGTCAAAACGTATAGATCTAGATCTATTTAATACCACATGGTCAACATTTTCCCTCCTGTTTTTCCTATGACCTTGTGTGGTTGTGTCTTCTTCATCTTACGTTCAGTTCGAGAGAACCCCTTTCCCCCATTCACAACTTAATTGAAACCCATTTTGCATTTTCTTCTCGTTTACCACTGCTAATAGCCCGCTTATCTTTTGCCATGCCCTCTTTTCCAAGTCACCCAACCCCCATCTACGACAAGGGGTTACAAAGCCCATTTTCCAACCTTTTTCAGTTCTGAACAAGTCACACTGAGCTTGTAACGCCAACTCTGTTTCTCTGTCTCTGCAGATTCTGCCAGGCCTGCTGAGTCTCTCCAAAAACGAATAGGCACAGCAAAAAATTCTATTAAATAAATAACTATGGATACTGGAAATAAATACAAAAATTGCTGGAGAAACTGTGAGTTTTGTAGAGGGTCACTGGACCCGAAAGATTAACTCTGCATTCACTCCAGAAGATGCCGCCGGACGTGCTTTATTTCTTCAGCAATTTCTGTTTTTGAACAAGTTTCAATGACGTGTTTGAAAGCTGCTCAAACGCCCGTCCAACACGGAGTGCCCTACACTGGGTATTGAACAATAACGCAAAGTGCACACATTCATTCGTTCAGAAACTGCATAAGGCTGGCATCACTGACACCACAGAGCTCTTAATCATGGTCAGGGATAAAACCAGAGGGAAACACATTCAATTCAAACGCAGAAGATGGCATTATGAGAAAGGAAACGATTCAGATGAATATGTTAAAGGGTTTGAGTAATGTATCAAATTTGAAGCATGACACTAAGGAGAACTCCCAGCAGAATGAGAATATGAATGTGTTACTGCATCAGAAACCAGGTGCGTTCACTGAGTACAATGCTGACGGGTGAATGGGTTTCGATGTGAACTGGGGAACAGTCAGCAGAATTGAATTGCAGATATTGCAGCTCAAACTGGGCTATCACGTATGCTGTAGACAACAGCAGCAACAGAAGCAGGATTGTATTCAAACATAATCTGCAACATTTTCCCTAGGATTTTCCATCAGTCTACCATTATCATCAAGCCGAGCGATGGTTCAGTGACGAGTGTGGGTGAACATGCCACGGTCAGAACCATGTGTACCTAAAGCTGATCACAACCCATTACAGCTACCACACTTGAATGTTTTCATTCCAAACAGCAGAACTAACATCTGTTAGAGAAGACGAAATGATCCCAAGACCAACAGATCAGATCTAAGCTCTGCAGTCCTGCCACATCCAGACATAAATGTCGGTGTACTATTAAACAACTTACATGGAGGAGAGGACACCAGAAATATCCCCATCCTAAATAATGGAACAGCCGTGCACATTTGTGAAAAAGTCAAGGATGTAGTATCTGCACCATCCTCAGCCAGAGGTGTTGAATGGATGATCCACCTCACCCTCGCCATGATGCCCCACAGAATCACAGATGGTAGTGTTCAACAAATTCGATTCGCTGCATGTAACATAAAGAAACAGCTGAACACAGTCGATACGACAAAGGAAAAGGGCCTTGATACCATTCCTGCAGTAGGACTGAAGACTTGTGCTGCACAACAAGCCGTGTCCCTGGGGAAACTGTTTCATTCCAGCCCTAACTCTGACATCTCCCTGGCAATGTGGAAAATTCCTCAACTATGTCCAGTCCCCTAATAGGTGAATAATTAAATTCTGACCATTTCACACCCCCTCAGTCTCTTCACGATAAACAAATTGGTGGGAGTTCATTTTGACATAGTTGTGAAGCAGTACAGAAAGAACCCGCTCAGTGTTATTTCTGATAGATCCCTATGTGGACATGGTGCTGTTGTAGAAATGTCACTAGATTACTAATCCAATGCAGGATAATGCTCTGGCAGCTGATGGAAGTTTAAAAAAATAAAATATCAAGATCTAGAATCTGGTGGTGGTCACAGTGACCTTGCATCCAACGTTGCTTGTAAACATCGATCTCCTTCCCCAACGTACTTTCAGGAAGTGAATCTCCTGTGCTTTCCTGTTCTGGTCTAAAAATAACTCCAGACACACAGGCATGTGATAAAGTCTTCAATGGTCCCTGAAACGGCCACGCAAGACTCTCAATTGCATCACACTGCTCCTAGGTCTTAAAGGATAAAACCAGACAGAATACCCGGCACCAGCCTCGATATCAGAAAAGCGAACGGGAATCACAGTCATGTTGACCCTGCAGAGACCTCCTTTCTAACATCTGAGACCTTGTGCCAACATTTACAGAGCTTTCCCACAGACTGCACAGAAACATCGGGAAAGGAGTAGGTCAGACAACACATCGAGCCTTCCCCATTCTAGTTCATGGAGATAATCTCCACAATGCAGTTTTCCCGACACAGTGTTCATATCCATTAGTATGTTTAAACATTGTGAAATGTAAAATAAGAACTGTTGTAGTCCCTTCAATCCATCAATCTTGCTCCTCGATTCAATATACAAGCAGTTTTCTGATAACGCTGGTTTATTAAACGTGATTTGACTGCAGTGTGATTCGTGAATTGTGCACCTTTTCTCTTTAAAGTGAGCTCCCGCTCACTGTGGCGCGATTCCTTGCCAGCTGAACAACAAAACCCAGCTTCAGGATCCTCTGTAATCAAAATGCACCCGCTGAGTGTTCAGCTAAAACAGGAATGCAATCCCCTCTGCAAAGCCTTGAACCTGAGCCTGAAACGGGGAAGTGTTCTCTCCAATTCGAAAGAACATTTTTTCAAACGGGGGGAGAATCTTGAGGAGAAATAGAATTCCATCTTGGCATCACGTGGTCAGTCAGCCCTGCGTGCTTTCAGGTGAAGAATTTGGTAAAAGGTGCAGAGATGTAGCCAGTGACTGTATTGTGAAAGTGTTGCGTTTACAGCACTATTTCATTACAATATATGATTTAAAGGTTTAATTAGACTGTGCTAGTGTGTGTGTGTTAGACGAACTTTAATTTTGGTTTTTACTGATATTTTGCAGTTTGCCCATTATTCTCTTTTCCCCATAGACCACATTATTAATATTACATGATTTTCTGTAACACGGTGATGCACAGGAACACAGCTACCACGTTATTGAAGAACAACCTGTAATGATATCTGATCCTCTATCTTCATACCATACCCTGCTCTCTTCCTATCCCTTTAGTTTCCAGAAATCCATTTTTATATTCAGTGCCTTTGTTTCCACAGTCTGATGTGGGAGATAATTCCCCAGGTTCACCAGTCTCTGAGTGCAGACACTTATTCTCATCTCAATGCAGAGTGGTCTGTCTGTACCTCATACTGTGGCCCCTTGTTTTGATGTCCCAGCCAGGGGAATTGTCACCCCTGCTTCCAATCTTTCTTGTCCTGACAGAGTTATATATATTTCACTGTTATCTCCACTCCTTTTCCTAAAGCCCATGGAATTCAGGCCCAGCCGCCCCAGATTCTGCTCCCACAACAGCGATCAGTCTGGTATTCTTCGCTGCTCTCCCTCAATGTCAGGTTTGTTCTTTATTAGGCAAGAAGACCAAAACTGTACATAATAATGCACAGAGTTCGAGATGAGGTCTCACCAATGCCCTGTGCAGCTGCAGTAAAACACCCTTACTCTTGTATTCAAATCCCCCTGAAATTAAGGTGAATACACGATTTATCTGCCTATCTGCTTTCTGCTCCTGCAATATTCTTTCAGTGACTGGTGTAGAGGGAGATCCAGATGCTTTTGAATGTTACAGCTCCCCACTTGTGGGTCTGTGTACACTGGACAGCGTGCCAATGCCATTACCAGTATTGACTTCATGATGCAGATCTCATTGCCCTACACTTACCTTCTGCACTGAAGAAACAAAAATGCTGTTTAAGTTCCTTTATAGATCAACATTTTCAACCAATCCCTTTTCAAATGATAGGCTCCAGTTCTGTTTTTCCCATCAAAGTTCACAATATCTCATATCCCCCGCCTCCCCTCCCCAGTGCTCCTCATGTGCCACGTATTTGCCCAGACACTCCACTTGTCTCAATCACCTTGGAGCATTTTGACATCCTGCTCACCCACTCACAATCTGATATTGTTTAGTGCCATCTGCAAACTTGAAAATATTGCACTTGATCCACTCAATCATACATATGATGTGTATTGGGAATAGCTGGGGCCCAAACCCCAACCCTTGCTATATCCTCCAAGCCTTCCATTCAAAAATTACATTGTTTTATTTCTACTCACTGCTTCCTGACAGCTCTCCCATTCTAAAACCATATCAGTCCCAATCCCATAGGATTTGATTTGCATATTAGGCTTTATCAAAAATCTTTCTGAAAATGCACATATTTCATTGATTGCTTATCCATAATTATGCTCAAGGCACTTTCTCAAATATGGTTCCCTTTTGATCAATCTCTGTTGACTTTGTTTGTGCTCATTACTTTCAGTTCCAATACTTCCTCGAAAACTGTTCAGGTGCTAATTTCATTCTATTCCCTTTTTCTAAACAGACTAATGTTCACTAGTTTTGTTGGGAAGTCTTCTTTTCTGTTTCGTTTTCTTATGTGAAGACATAACTGAAGTATTTGGTCGACAGTTCTGCCTTTTCCCTGTCCTCAATTCTCTGGTATCAGACTGTAAGAAAGCTGCACATTTTCCCCCGTAATTTTGTCATTGACATATTTTCAGAAGGTATTACAAGTTCAATCTTAAAACCCTTGTTAATATTCTATTCAGAAACCCATCGATTCCTATCTTAAGCTACTCACTGATTAATCTTCCACAGCCATACAAACACAGAAGCACAGACTTTGTCCCATCAACACTACAGCACGGTCGACATTAGCCCCACTTTCCGACACAAGACAGTAGCCGTGAATCTTATGGCATTTCAAGTTCACAACCGCGTATTTTCTAATGGTTGTGAAGTTACCATGACAATTCTTCTCTCAGGAAGGGCATTCCTGACCCCAGCACCCTCTGAGTGATAAATAATCCTCAATTCCTCTCCAAATCTCGAATCCTTCACTTTATAATGTGCTCCATTGTTCTTGGCCCTTTGACGAAAAGAAACAGCTACGATCGATCCATCCTGTCCATGTCCCTCGTCATCCTATCCTTCTGAATCTCGGCCCACTCAGCCTTGTCTACTCCAAACTAAACAGCCCGAGCTTATCCAGCCTATCTCCATAGCTCATATGCTCCATCCGGGTGAACATCCTGGTGAATCTCCTCTGAGCCCTCTCCACGACAATCACATTCTTCCTGTAATGTGGCTCCCAGAACTACAATCAGTATTCCATCTTGGCAAAAGCAAACTTCCGGATAGCTCTTATAATCTATGCCTTGATGAATGAAGGTTATATCTACGGTCCCTATGCTTTCTCAAATTGTGCATACACCAGTTGAGTCACATTCAGCGATTTGTGGAGAAGCACCCTCTGAGCTTCTTCGTGTTCTGCCATTCATTGAGTTCTCCCCTGTCCAGTTCCTTCTTCCAAAGTGCATCATTTCATATTCATCAGGGTTACATTCCATCTGCCATTGATCCACCCATCTGACCATTCCATCTGTATCTTCCTGTAACATAAGACCTTCCTCCTCACTGGCAACCACCCGGCCAATCTTTGTATCAAACACAATCTTAGTTGTCATACTCCCGCCACACCCATCTATATTCACAGCTGCTTCACTTATGAATACCACAAATAATCAGGTTAAAGATGACACAACACGAGGTTATAGTCCAACAGGATTATTCGGAAGCACGAGCTTCGAAGAGCTGCTTCTTCATCAGGTGGTTGTGCGCTTTGAAATCTCGCGCCTCTGAATAAACCTGCTGGACTATGATCTTGTGTTATGTGATTTTTAAGTTTGTCCACCCCAGTACAACACCAACACCTCCGTGTCACAAATAATAAGGGACACAGTACAGATCCCTGTGATACACCATTGGACACCGGTCTCAGTCACACTAACAGCCTTCAACCACTACCTTCTATACCCTAACAGTAAGGTAATTTGGATGCAACTTGGCAGTCACGAATGACTCCGACCTGTTCCTTTGTTATTCTTTTCCGCTTGACACACTTGCAGAATATCTGGGAATTCTCCCTAATCTTGCCCTACCAGCAGGTTTCTATGCCCCTGTTTTAGGCAGTTCTCACCAAGTGAAGAATTTCCTCATTATTGTTGTCATAAATGGTCTGTCCCTTAAACTGCAATTATTTGCCTTGAATGTGGAACTGACAGCCAGGGAATCGTCCTGTTTATTTCCAACTTGGCGTAAGTTTCGTGAAGTTTCCAAGTTTCATTGTGACCCTCCTCTCATTCTTTCAAACTCTAAAGAACACAGGCCGAGTTTCCTAATCAGACAATCTCGCCATCTGAGGGATTAATCTGGACAATGTCCATTGCACTTTTTTGTGGTAAGTATATTCTTTCTCAGATTGGGTCACCAACACTTTACACAATGGATGTAGGTTTGTTCGCTACATTTCCAGACTTTTCGTTATCTTACTAGGTAACATCTTCAGTGGACCTCATGCGAAACAATGCTTAAAATTCCTGCTTTCCATTTATATGTTTGGATTTATTTGTGTTGGTGATGCTATTTCCTGTGGCGAAGTCACTTCCTGTTCCTTTTCTCAGAGGGTGGTTGATGGTGTGTAAAAACTAATAGCACATCGAGTTAGACATCTATCAGAAATGCATATGGATTTTCTCCATTGCTGCTGTTAATTCCTAAATTTCCAATATCACACGCTGTATAATAGATTCCAACAGTTTCCAACATGCAGATGTTAAGTTAATTGTTCTGCAGTTCTCCAAACTATGTCTTCTTCCCTTTATAGATGCTTGGATTCCTTCCATTAATCTATAGTGCTTGGACCACGTTTGCTAACTTCCATTTATCCACAATGGCTTCCAGCCTTTGCAGAATGCACAGGAAAATAAAACACAGTCATCGACGGTGCAATTAATATTTCTATTGCTGATTTATGTCTGACATTTTAATATGAAGTACATTAGTTTTGTCAGACTTAGCAATGCTCAATCCAGTTACACTTTCAAATACCACCTTGTTACTAATACAAGTTGACTTTATGTCTTCAATTGCACAAGCCCAACATAATTACTGGGTATGACTGGGTGATTTTGTGGATCTTCCTCCACGAAGACAGATGCAAAGTAACTGGTTATTTTCTTGGCCATTTCCCTGTTTTTCACAATAAACTCTCCTCTCCCGATTACCAATTTCCATATTTGACCTTGCTTTTATTTTGTTTCCTTTGAAATACAGATTGTAGATTTATGCTGTGTTTTTGTTCTTGTTTGTTAGCATTCATGTTCTGTTTTTGATTTCCTTATCAATTTCATGGCCCTTGTTTCTAGATCGTGAATTTGTGAAAATTCTCAGATTTCCACAATGACTGAAATTCTTCCGAAGCCACTTCCTATGATTAATACGATTTCTAATTTGTTATGTTAAACATCATTGTGTCATTTTCCCTTTGTTTGGTGTTTATACCTGAAATAAATAGACGTATTATTCAGACTTTGCATTATTTCTATAAATCTCCTGGTCCTGACCAGATATATTCAGGAACACTGCAGGAGGACAGAGAAGGAATTGCGGGAGCCCTGGCTGACATTTTTGCATCATCGCTGGCCAGCAGGTAAGGTCCCGGAGGGCTGGAGGGTTGCGAATGCTGTGCCCTTACTCAAGAAGAGCTAAAAAGAAAAACTTGTGAACTATGGACCACTAAACCTGAAACCTGTAGCAGGTAACTTACTGGAAAAGGTTCTGAGAGATAAGATATACGTGCATTAGGAAAGACAGGGTGTGATTATAAGCAAGATTAGAGTGTTGCTAGAAAAGCACAGCAGAGCAAGCAGCATCCGAGGAACAGGAAAATCAACGTTTCGGGCAAAAGTCTATCATCAAAGTTAGCACGGCTTTGAGCATCGGACACCATAGCTCACAAATCTGTTCGAATTCGAAGATGAAGTGACCAGCAATGTTGAGGAGGTCAGGGTGGTATGCGTAGTCTATATGGATTCAAGTAATGCCGTCAATAAGCTTCCACATGGTGCGCTGCTCTGGAAGGTTAGATCGCATGAAAATTGAGGAGGACCTGCCAAATTGGATACAAAATTGGCTTGATGGTAGGAATCAAAGAGTAATAGTGGAAGGATGCTTGTCAGACTGGAGGACTGGGACTAATAGAATGCATCGGGGCGATGCTGCCACCACTATATATTACATATATCTATAATTTAGATGAGAATGTATGTGCATGATTTGTAAGTTTGAAGGTGACAATAAAATAGGCGGTTACATGAAGAATGACAAAGATAATCAGAAATTTCAGAACTTACAGCAGTACCTTGATCAGCTGGGGAAGTGGGCCGAGAAATGGTAAATGGATTTTAATGCAGATCAGTGTAAGTTCTTGCATTTTAGAAACTCAAATCAATATCGGAGTTTTATGGTGAATGGCTGGGTCTTAAGGAATGTAGTGGAACAGAGGGATCTTGAAGTTCAAGTTCATGTTTCTCTGAAAGTTGATTCAGAGGTAGACAGGGCAATGAAGAAGACTTTTGGCACACTGGCACTCATCAATCAGGGCACTAAGTAGCGAATTTGGGGAGTTATGCTGCAGAATACGGGACACTGATGAGGCCATACTTGTAGCATTATGTTCAGTTTTGGTAACGTTGCTATAGGAATGATGTTATTAAACTGGAATGAGTGCAGAAAAAAATTACAAGGATGTTGCCAAGGACTCAAGGCTCTGAGTTATAGGGAGAGGTTGGAAAAGCTCGGACTTTTTACTTTTGCGTGTATGTGACTGGGGAGAGGATCTTATTGAAGGGTCTAAGATCATAACAGGCATGGATAGAGTGAATGCACTCAGCCTTTACTTCCCGGGATTGGACAATCACGGACTAGAGGGCATCAGTTTAAGGTCAGAGGAGTAAGAATAAAAGGGAACCTGAGAAGCAACTTTTTTACACACAGTGTGATATGCTTATGGAATGAGCTACCAGCAGAAGTAGTTAAGGTGGGTACATTCACAACATTTAAAATGCATTTTGACAAATACAGGATAGGAAAGACTTAGAAGGATGCGGGGCAATGGCTGGGACATGGGGTTAGTGTGAATAGACATTTTGCTCGGAATGGATTAGTTTGAGCCGAAGGACCTATAGGACTCTATGACTCTAACAACCATTGCTTATCTCCCACTGAACGTTGTTTTGTATTTTTCCAATTCACTGGAACAAACTTGACCCTGTCGACTCCATGCTTCCATCATGTTTGACCAAAATGTACAAACATTCTATATTGTATGCAGACGCCGTGTAAAATACAACATATTAATGTCACTACTCCTCCAAAGCTGCTTCAGAGCAAGGACATTGATTAGTCCTCCTGACCACACAACACCAAATCCGAAAAAACTTGATCTCTAGTTTCTTTCAATTCATAGTCTTCAACACACCTGATGTACCTTTAGGGAATTTATTTTTCACAGTCACTTAGTTAACGCAGTTGAGATGCAACTTGAGACCATCCTATAAGAATGCAGTATCCATGTTATTTGAATGTCTAATTTTCAGAGCATATGACGCTCAGAATTTTTGCAACAGTTTTAGTTTCGATATATAGTACACCAATGTTTGCTTCTCCCTGTTATTTGTAAGCTCCCCTTAAAATGAATCTGAGGGACATGGTCTGTGGCGTCATTGGTAATAGACTTGGACAAGACATTCCGGAAGGGTCACCTTGAAGCTGTGATACAGGCCAAGCGTCAATAACCTTCTCCGCTCTGGCAGGATAAGGGTCACCATATTCTATCTGCTCCTTCACACTCCCTGTATGCCTGTTATAGCACTGACTCCCGAACAAGGCTCACGCTCTATTTCCAAATAAGGTTCAGCCATTTCCAAACTCACTATTGAATTCAGCAACTTTCTTCCTCACTTTCTCTGTCACCTACACAATACCCCCCACACTAATAATACTAAATTGATTTACAACTGTCGAATGACTCATTCCAGACACCTCACCATTCCCCCCCGCCCCACATCCACCAGCACTAACAGCAGGGTCACCCATTTTCACTCTCCCTCCCTCTCTCCCTTTCTCCTGATCCAGAGATTGTAGAACTCTGTGATACAGACGGTTTCCATGTTCCTGGGACATGAGTCGTGTGAAGTCAGTCTGCAGATGCAGCAAGTGATTTGGAAGGTAAGTGGAATGATGCTGTTTTTGACAAAAGGTTAAGGTTTAATTGCAGGAATGTTTTACTGCATCTGTACAGGGCATTGCTGAGACCACATCTGATGCACTTTGTGCAGTTCTGATCCCCTAACACTAAAATAAAAGGATATAATTATTTTTGAAATTTTCAAAGAGGGTTCCCTTTTCTCATTCCTGGAATGCCGGCCTTTGGTTATGGGGGATAATCAGTTCCGGTCTTAGCCGAGAAATAGTATTGGACCACCATGACTTTCAGAAAAGTGCATCAGCTGGATGCATATTATCGCTTGTCAGGGAGACTAAAGCTAGAGAATATATTTGAAGAAAAAGATGCATTGATATTAGCACACATACTATGAAGACATCTACCAATATTTACAAATTACACAGACAGGTGTACGCATGACATCAAATTATAAAATGGGGACATTTTTTCAGATTGAATAGAATTGTGTACAACAAGAGCAATGACGCCCCTGCATATAATCCATAATCAGGTTTTCCAAAGAATGTTCCAGGAATGCACACATGGTCCAGTTTGGTGTTCAGTTGTCATTATTGTATGTTTCAACACAGAGAGGGAGAAAATTGTTCCCTGTCTGAGAAGCAACAGCCGATTGATCCCTTTCTCTTACTTTGTTCCACCAGATAGCAAAGTGTCAGTCTATAAAATCCCTGAGTTATCTTTGCCACTTGTGATGGATTCCTGGTGAGGATTCATTGGAAACTCTCATATGCCCGAAACAAAGGGAATTCAGCCAAATCCAACTGTTCCAGAAAGAAATCCCACAACCAGCAGCTTATTTGAACAGAATAACTTCAAAGGCAGAATAACATTTGGAGCACTCTGTCATTTTACTATTTGATATCAGTTCAACGTTCTGTGTGTTACATTTTTTTTCTAGAAAATGAACTACTCTGAGACCGATATCATTGGCCACATCATTAAACTGGTTACATTTAAGATAGGTGTAACCAGTGGAGGAGTGAGACGGAAAAGGAAACAGTGACACTCCAACATTGGCTGGAACACAAATGAGAAATTTTCAAAGGGCTGGCCAAGTGGAAATTCCCTCCCCAGAGGTTTGTGGTGCCTGGATGTTTACATTTATTCAAAGTTGTATTTGTTGACATTTGACAGAAAAGTGAATGTAGAAAATGGTATACAGACAGAAAAGTGCTGGGGAAATCACAATCACATGACCCATAATCTTTGTGCATGGTGGAGAGGTGACAAAGTGTCTAATGGCACACTCCTGCTGCTCAGTCCTATGTTCCTATGTTCCATCCAACCACTCACAGCTCCTGCAAGAGCATTTGGAGGCCACTTGCTCCAAATACCTGATCCACAGTAACACAGCATCTCATTCAGTCCCTCAAGACTGTCACACACACACGGTTTAGTGTGGGTTGGAAAAGGCTACTTGGAAATCCAGGCTGGGTTCGAAACACGCTTCTGGTCTCTATGCAGAGTGTCTCCTCACTGCAAATTGTGCTTTATTTGTTGGTCATAATACAGGCCCAGATTCACTGTGAATACAACCATCATATCTCACCCAGAGATGACTCACAAAATACTTTGCTCTGTCTGATTGCAATGTTCAATAAAAGAATGTTTAGGAAAATTACAGCCATTAACTTTGTAATTACAGAATATGAGGACATAAGGAACCGGATCAGCTAATTCAGACGATCAAGCCATTGTCTACCATCATGGCTGATCTACTATTGGCATTAACTGCTTTATAATGCCCAATTCTTCACATCCCTTAGCTGTCTGACAGGTCAAAAATCCATCTACCTCCTCCTTAAATACTTCAGTGATGTAGATCCCATAACTCGCTAGCCCAGATAATTCCTGACATTGATTACCCGCTTTGAGAGGAAAACATTCCCTACACATACATCGTCACCTAATTGATATGAACGAGAGGTGAACACAGGGGCTCAGCAAACATTGTATGGCTCTGATATCAAGTGAGTATTTGACTGAGGATGGCATCAGGACCAGCGACTTATTTGAGCTAAATGGAAATCAGGTGTAACCTCCCACTTGTCCGGGTATTTCAGATCACAAAGAAAGATGCTTGTGGTCGGTGGCCAACAGTCCTAACAGTTCCTGGACATCTCTGCAGGAGATCCTCAGGTTAGCCTCCTCAGCACAAACATCTCCAACTGCTATATCAATATCTTTTCCTATCATAAGATCTGAAGTAAGGATGATGACTGAATTTCATACAATATTCAGAGATTTTGTGCCCCCTCAGCTCCTGAACCATCCTGTGTCCATGTGCAGCAAGACCTGGACACCATTCCGTTTGTGCAGTTAAAGTGTCGGTAACATTCATGTAACAGCGCTGCCAGACACTGCACGTTTCCACAGTTAGTAGAGGAGCTCAATCAGCATCCCAGGCTGGTTGCACACTGATATGTGGAAGCCATTGAGCCCGTGGAAACTACTGAACAACAAGAGGGACCGCCCATTCAATCCACCTGCCTATTCCACATGAACAAAAGGGGTCTGGTCAGTACATCGAGCTGTTAAACAGGAGCAGGCAGAGCACAATCAGACCCTTAAACCTGTTTCATGAGACCAGGAGGAGACTATTCAGCCCCACGAGATAGTTATACAGAAACAGGAGGGCGTCATTGATACTCTAACAAGACAAACCAATGAAACCGAGACTGCATTGATAGGGGGCTCCATGGTGTTAATCATGGTTCCGTTGTTTGTAGAACGTGTGCTACCTTAACATGGTTTGCTGGCAGTGATAAGGGAAACCAAATATTTTGTGTAAAGTCTCAAGGAGGCATCTTCTATCTTCGAGAAGACACACCCATGTGCTCTATGTAGGTCAGAAGCTGCTGGGAAGAGTTAACTCTTTTATAATGAAGGTACTGTTGCTGCTGTCGGGATTATGGATGGCATGACGTTCATTGCAGGATCACGCACCAATTGAACTGTATTAACGTTGGGAGAGTTTTTTTTTCAAAAGCCTGAACCTCTCTCTCTCTGTTTCTGAATCGAAATAGGGAGTGGGGATGGTTGGGTGGAACGTTCTCAGAGGCTCTTAAACTTTCGAGAATCATGTAACCCGAGTGAAAAAAAAGCCATGGAATTTATCACCGTAACAGTGTCTGTTTAGAACATCATAAGTGATTGTGCATCCCCCTTAATGTTCAATGCAATCACCTTATTCTCTCATTGAGCTTCACTCACTGTTCATGTTGCCATCATCCCAGGGATTAGTCTGGTGAGACTTGACAGAAAGTCTATCCACAGTACCCCAAATACTGCCTCAACACTCAGGGATGATCACAATAATCCTTTTCTCTCACTTAGACATCGCTATTTCCTTCCTGTGTTATGAAACGCCATTATTTCTCTACGAACTACAACTGACATGGAATTAATAATTACTTTTGTTCTTCTCTCACAGGATGTATGCCCTGGTCAGGGCAGCATGTTACACCAATCGTAAACTGAGTGGCTGGTTCAGTTGTTCCACAGGACAGTAAAGAGTAAAACACATTGCTGGGGGTTTGTAGTGTTACAATTCAGGATAAATTCTCCTGCTTAATTAAAACCAGCAACACAGAAAAGATTTATCCAATGCAGTAATGTGTGATAATTCTAGAGTCTAAGAACTATTTAAAGTAAAATTAACAATTTTATTTCTTAAAGTTTTACAGAGCATAATAATCGAAGGAATATTTACAACTTCTTCCTCTAACCTATCTTTGAACTTCCTCTTCCACAGTACGAGTCAGATAAGACTCCTAATGAAGACTTACAAAATAAAACTTCTATCTCAAAACCAGGAAGCTTTCGGTTCTTCTCCATAGTCCTGTCTTCTTTTCTTCTGGGGGATTCTGCTTCACTAGTTACTAATCAATGAATATACTTTTAAGGGAACTATTTTTCAGGCAGTCTTTGCATGCTTGGCTTTGGTAGCTTGGCAGCTCTGCTCTCAACTGTTCAATTTTCCACGGTCTTGTACCTCCAAACTATTGGATTGAGTCACTGGCTTTTAAGATTATCAATCTATTACATTAAAACTTGATTGGAAGTGGGTCATTTGGGGTATAATTTAAACTGTTTGGCTGAATTTGTTTTTGTCTCAAGACAATGAGCTAATCGAGTTGTTCGACCAAATGTTAAATTATATCTATTTTTCAGAAGACTTGGTGCTGTCAGGTAGTTTAAAGGTGCAGTATACCCACATGTTCATCACTGAAGTCACACAGAAACCTGATGAGGGAAGGTTGACACATTGACTTACCTAAAGGACTTCAGGCAAGCAGATGGGCTTTTATAACAAATGATAATGGTTGCTTTTAAATTCCACCACTTTCCTTCATGAGATATCAACAGATTATTTTTCTGTGGCTCTAGATTATGAGTCAATGACTTGACTACCATAAACTGTCTTCCTGCACGTGCAGGGAACATGTCAAACATCCTCAAGAGCAATTATTTAGTGTTGGACATGTGATTAGAAGGCACTTGAAACTGTTGCATCCAGATTGAACAAAGGCAAAATTCATGGTTCATTCAGAAGTTGCACTGAGCCTGCAGACGAGACTGAGATGTCATGGTGGTGGTTTTGGATAGGATTGGTGAGTGGGGAGGACATGGAGATGTAAATCCGTGAAGGACAAAATGGATTATGGAGTTTGACAACATTTTGTGTCCTTCTCGCTTATCAGTGAGTAATTTATAAATAGTAGTTTGATAGTTATATTTGTAAGGAAAGGATTTTTTGTTTGGAACTGAAGACATTGACTTGCACTTTCCAAAATTTGTATATCATGAGCAGAAATTGAGTTCAACCCAGTTTAGTAGACAAATATAATGACTTACCAGGAACACCAACTATCGCAAGGATGGGATAGTAACCACCTTGAATAATCCAAAGGATATACAGGATCGGTGATGCTAATGATATCCAAGGCCGAGAAAGCCAGTAAAGAACCGAGGATAAACTTCTGTCCATTGTTGGAACATTCCAGTGTAATGTTCTCAGATTCTGATCCATTGTTAGAATATTCCAGTCTAATGTTCTCAGATTCTGATACATTGCTGTGCCATTCCAGTCTAATGTTCTCAGATTCTGATCCATTGTTGGAACATTCCAATCCATGGTCCTCAGATTATGAATCATTATTGTCACGTTCCTGTCTAATGTTCTCAGATTCAGATCTCTCCTCCCGCTCTCTCTCTCTCGAGCTGCTGATCCCTGTTAGTGCTGTCAGTGATGCTCCTACTCACGCTATGTGATAGCACATTGAACAGAGCCCATTTATATTTCAACCATGGAAAATCTCCACTGCCATAATTAGGATCCACTGAGATTGATATTAATCTCAGTCACTGAACAAATAGCTCCAGGTAACCCCTTTGAATTCAATAATGATTTTATTAAAATACAAAAGAACTTTTAAAGTTTGCACATTGGGCATGGGATATGTGTGGGGGGTGAACAGGAAGAAATATTTGAGATGGTAAATTGATTGTATGTCATCATTCAATCTGCCTTGGATATGACAGTAATGTCAAAGGATTGTCAGAACTTAAACAGGTTTCTCGGCTTATAAATCGAAATATACTGTCTGTAACTACTGATAAGTGATTATAATGTCAGTAAAACATGTAGAGAACTTTTCTAGTCCATAATATGACAGAAAATTGCTTATGACAACATGAGTGATAACAGACAAATGGCATGGATATGTTAACAGAGAATATGATGTGACACACAATTCAGATGGTTATTCAAGGATCAGAGAGGGATGGTAAGGGTCCTGCTGTTCATGTTATCGATGTCAATCAACTGTACTGAAGTAAATTTCACTGGATTTCAATTGCAGTGTGATTATGATATCGGGGCATGGCTGCTGAGAGTGGAGTGAGGGAACATGATTTTTCCCAGCCATCAGTATTGGAATTTTATTCTTCATAAATCATATGAAGATCAAACTCAAGTGTACATTGCCAATGAGGAATGAGGAGAGCTAATATTAACCACACAACCAGATGACATTGGAACAGGAATTTGGCCATTAGGCCATTTGATCCTGCTCCGCCATTCCATGATGTCTGTTAAGCTCCTCAACCCCATTCTCACACTCTTTACCTGTAACCCTTGATCCGCTTTACAGTCAAGAACCTATCTGTCTCACTCCTAAATATTCTCACTGACCTGGACTCGACAGTCCTCTGTATCAGTGAATTCCATAGATTCACCACTGTCTGGCTGAAGAGGTTTTTCCTTATCTTCGTTTGAAAAGATCTTCTCTTTCCACTGTCACCTCGGGTACTCGTCTCTCCTACATTGGATACATCTTCCCAAAATCCCCTCTCTCCCAGGTCATTTAGTATTCTGTAAGTTTCAATTAGACCTCCTAACATCCTTCTGAATTCTACCAAATACAGACCCAGAGCCCTCAAATATTTTTTATATGATAAGCTTTTATTTCCTGGCACCATTCTCGTGAATCTCTTTGGAAAACGCACCAGGACCAGTGCATCCTTCCTGAGATATGGGACGCAAAACTGCGCACAATAATCCAAATGTGGCATGACCAAAGCCTTGTAGAGCCTTAGAAGTACATCCCTGCTTTTATATATAAGCCTTCTTGAAATAAATACCATCATTGTATTTGCCTGCCAAACTACTGACAAAGTGCAAGTTTACCTTTCAATACTCCTGGACTAAACTCCCTAGTCTTTTTGCCCTTCAGACTTCTGAATTTGCTCGCTATTTCGAAAATAGTCCATGCCTCTATTCATCCTGGCAAAATGCTTTCCCACACTTTCCCACATTGTACTCCATCTGCCACTTCTTTGCTCACTCTCCAAACCTGTGAAAGTCCTTCAGCAGGTGAAAGTGAGGACCGCAGATGCTGGCGATCGGAGTCAAAAAGTGGGGTCATAGAAAAACACAGCCTGTCAGGCAGCATCCGAGGAGCAGGAGATTCGACATTTCAGGCATAAAGCCTTCATCAGGAATGTGGGGTGGATGGAAGAGGGCAGAGAGATAAATGGGGGGAGGGAGCTGGCGATGGGAGGAAGGTAGCTTGGAAGGCGACAGCCAGATGAAGGTGGGTGATGATAGTGAGAGGTCAGAGTGGAAGGTGGATTTGATACTTGGGAAGGTAGATGGACAAGTAGGACAGTTCAAGAGGGCGGTTCTGAGTTGGAGGATTAGATCTGGGATAAGGTGGAGGGAGGGGAGATAAGGACATTGGTGAAATTGTCCTTGATACCGTGTGTTTGGAGGGTCCCAAGGCAGAAGATGATGCGTTCTTCCTCCAGAAGTCAGGTGGCTAGAATTTGGCAGTGGAGAAGGCCAAAAGCTTGCAGGGCTTTGGTGGAGTGGGAGGGGGCGTTGAAGTATTCGACCACAGGAAAGTGGGGTTGTTGGGTTTCTGTGTCCAAGAGTGTTCCCTGAACCCTTCTGTAAGTTGACATCCTGTCTCGCTAATGTATAGGAGACAGGAGCAATGGACTGACTAGAAGAGGTGTTTGGATGCACAGGATGTTCTCTGCCTGATGTGGTAGGATCCTTTGGGGCCTTGGGTGGAGGTGAGGAAGGAGGCATTGGCACAGGTTTCATATCTCTTGCAGTGTCAAGGGATGGTGTTGGGAGTGGAAGGTGGCTTGGTGGAGGCGTGTGGACCTAACGAGGGAGTTGTGAGGGAATGGTCTCAGCAGTATGATGATAGAGGTGGGGAGTGAAGTATATCTCTGGTATTGAGGTCTGACTGTTGGTGGCAGAAATGGCGGAGGATGATGCGTTGTATCCTGAGTTTAGTGGGATGGAAGGCGAGCACCAGAGAGGTTCTAACTTGTTGTCGTTGGAAGGGTGGAGTGCAAGAGCGGAGGTGTGGGAAGTTGAGGAGATGCACGAGAGCACCCTCCTGCAGCCGAACCACCTCTTCAATGCTACCTGTCCCTCTGTCTATCTTTGCACTGTTTGAAAGCTGAGCCAGAATGCCCTTAGTTCCTTCATATAGATAATGAATGCACAAAGTAAAAAGTTGTGGTCCCAACACTGAGTTTTGTGGAACACCACTTGTCACTGGTTGCCATCCTGTGAAGAACACTTTTATCCCCACTCTATGCTTTCTCTCAGGCAGCCAAACTTCTATCCATGTTATCACCTTGCCTCTAATACCATGGGCCCATACCTTTCTCAATAACCTCATGCATGGCACTTTGTCAAAGGAATCTTGAGTGCAGATAGATAACATCTATTGGTTCTACTTGATCTAATCTGCTCATTACTCCCTCACTGTTTTCTAGCCGGTTTGGCAGGACTGATCTCCCCTTGATGAAACCATGCTGACTCTGTCCTATTTTACCAAACACCTCCAAGTATCAGAAATCCCATCCTTCACGATGGATTCCAGGATGTTACCCACAACCAACGTTAGGCAAATCAGTCTGCAGTTTTTCATCTTCCACCTAACTCCCTTATTAAACGGGGTGTCGTGTTGGCAATTATACAGCCACTTTGCCATTTCCTGATTTTCGTCATTCCTGAAAGATTACCGCTTACGCTTGCACTAACTCTTCAGCTATCTCCCTTACAAGGCTGGAGCGTGGTCCATCTGGTGCAGGTGAGCTATCCACATTCAGGCCATTCCATTTTCTAACATGTTCTTCTTGGTGATGACCACCATATTCAGGACTGCCCTCTCACCCTCGTCAATTCTTGAGAAATTACTCGTGTCTTCCACCGTGAAGACTGATGCAAAGTTCCTCAGCCATTTCTTTGTTTCCCACTACCGTCTCTCCAGCATCATTTTCCAGTGGTCCATGTTCACTTTTACCTCTCTTTATATATCTAAAGAATCTCTTAAAGTTTCCTTTATATTAATGGTTAGCTTACCCCCATAATTAATCTTCTCTTTCCTTATTTATTTTTCCTTGCCTTCTGTTGGCTCCATTCTCCAGTTTCCCTTTGCCCTTCACATTGCTTGCGCTTTTACTTATACAAAATCCCTGACTTCTCTCGTCAGCCCTGGTTGCCTCATCCTCCCTGTACCATGCCTTTATTGCTCAGCATGTATCTCTGCAGTGTCTCCTGAATTAATCTTGGAATTTTCTGCCATTACTGTTCCGCTGTCTTTCCTGCTAGACCCCTGCCCCGGTCAATTCTACCCAGTTTCTCCCTTGTGCCTCTCCAGTTGCCTTTATTCAATTGAAATACTGTTAACTCTGATTCTACGTTCTCTCAAATTGCAGAATAAATTCAACATTGTTCTAATCACCGCTTCTGAAGTTTTCTTTCACCTTAAGCTCCCTTATCTAACCAGCGTCATTAAATCCAGTGTCATATGTTCCAGAGTGGGCTCCACCACATGATGCTCCAAAAAGCCATCCCATAGACATTCCTCAAATTCCTTTTCTTGCAATCCACTCCCAACCTGGTTTCCCATTCCACTTGCATATTGAAATCCCCCTATGATCTCTGTAACTTTGTCTTTCCTACAGATCTTTTCTATCTCCTGGTGTATCTTGTGCCCCAGCTCCTGACTACTCTTTGGAGGCCTGTGCAAGTCTCCAACTGTGGTTGTCTTACCTTTGTGATTCCTCAATTCTACCCAGGCAGATTCCACACCATCTGACTTTACTTCCTTTCTTAATATTGATTTTATTTCATTTCTTATTAATAATGTAAACTCACTCCCTCTGCTACTTATCCTTTCGATAGGATATACGTCCTTGAATATTCTGATCCCCTTGTAACCACTTCTCTGTGATGCCCTTCATGTCATACCTACCAATTCCAATCTGTGCCACAAGCTCATTTACTCTATTCCTTATACTGCGTGCATTCAGATATAACCCCTTCAATCTTGTATTAACGGTCCCTCTTCTCATCGTTATTTGTTTGTCCGGTGTGCTTGAAGTCTGATTGCTTACACTTTCCATACACTCTGTCTTATTTGCGTCTGTGCTGGAGATTTTAATAACCTCTCCTGAGCTCTGTGCATTTACCTCCTCTTTTCTAATTAAACCCTATAACGGACCCCCCACCCTGCCAACCCAAAAACTCTCCTAATCAGTTTAGACCTCTGTCTACAGCCTGAGTTAGGATTCAATCGGACTCTGGTCCCAACACAAAATAAAGGGACAAAAAACAAGCTTTTCTGTACATACCAAAACATGAAAACTACAAAGATGCAAGATTGTTAAAATACACTTACGATGTGGAGTTATATGAATTGAAATGTGAATTTAAAAACCACGGACGAGGTTTTCAACTTTTATCAGTCATTATTTGACCCACAGCTGAGATGCTGATCTCCCCCCTGTCAGTGATCCCCCTCATTGAGAATCTCTCGCCCTGTCTCTCACACCGTGTCTAGAGGGACTACAAGTTCCCCCTGTTGGCCCAGAATATTTAAATTAATTTACCTTCTCCATGGAACTAATCTATTGTTTATTGGATCCTGTTCAGCGTCAGCAACCCGGTTCTGTGACATTATTGGCGATAAATGATCTGGGATGACAGCATAGTGCTCACAGAGTACGGACCAGACAAAGGGCTTGCAGTCTGTGGGAGTTTCGAAATGCAATTTCTGTGTATTTCTCCTCATGCTGTCTTCTGATAGAACTTCACACTCGTCTGACACCCCTTGTTCTCACTCACTCTGTCGCTCCATTTTCTCTCCATTCCTTTTCTCTCTCTTCACTTCCTTTTTTCTCTGTTAATTTTTCTCTCTCTCTCACGCACACACACACAGACACACACACATTCTGTTCTCTCTGTTGACAAATTGTGCTGTTGGGGAGCTCGTCGGTGTACAATGGGCCAAATGGCCTCCTTCAGTGCTCTATCAATTCTGAAGTTCTCTGACCCACAATAAAGACTTTAGGTGCCTGGAGAGACAAGCTGATACTGCGAAGGACACAGTGCAGAATCATCCTTTATCTCTTCCTGTTGTCTGATATGCAGCGGCCTTGAAATATCTGTTCAAACAAAAGATAGAAATTCGAGCAGTTGGGAGAACGTTCACGAGATGATTTTGCTGTCAGGATTTAACAAGCAGTTCGCTCTTACAAAATTGGAATTGCCTGATAGCAGCTCCTCCCAATTGACACGTCCTAGCTCTGCCTGATACTGACGTAATTTGCCTTGCGCCAATTCAGTAGATTCCCACAAGGTCCTGACATATCCGTGTTCATAGCTATCTTAAATCTGAAGGAGCTGTGACCACTGTTTCTAAAATTATGTCCCACTGAAAGGTCAGTCTCCTGAGAGGCTTATTAGCCAATACGAGGTCCAGGATGGTTCTTCCTCTCGTTGGACTATCCACATACTGCTGCAGTTAACAAATTTTGCCCCGTCTAAACCCCTTGCTCGAATGGACTTCCAGTCATTATTGGGGATATTAAAGTCACTCACGATGACCACTCTGTTTTTAATACATCTTTCCTTAATCGACATACATATCTGTTCCTCAATCCTGCCGTGGCTGTTGGAGAGATTATAGTCACGCAGTGCTTGTATCCATCTTATTTTTGAGCTTGACCCATATTGCTGCAGTGGATGTTCCCTCCTGTATGTCCTGTTCACGTGCAGATGTAGCATTCTCTCTGATCAGTGAAACAACTCGTCCACCTCTTTTAGCTTCTTCTCTATCTCGCCTAAACCAATGAAACCCTGGATACTTTGAACGGCCAGTCCTTTCCCTCTCTCAACCAAGTCTCTGTAAAGCCGCAACATCATAGTCCCATGTATGGATTCAGGCTCTCAGTTCATCGTCCTCACCCATAACAATTCCTTCATTGAAATAAATACACTTCAGCCAAACTCCATTAGATCCTGACCTGATATTTGGTTTGAGTTTCCCTGATGTAAATTCCTCCTCGTCTATTCTCTGGCAACATGAGATTACAAAGGACTGTCAGGAAAGCGGAAAATATTGTAAACAGACAATTTCTGTTTCCTCCCTTTTCCCTTCAATCTGTACATTGCATCCCATACTGTCGAATTCCAATAAATTGCTGGGTAATTATTTTGCTTCAAACAACAGTCTCCAGCCTCTCACGGCACATTCTTCTACTCGCTCTGGACCCATTGGATTGATAGTTTTCTGATCCCTCACTCAACCAAATCTCTGTAATATTTGTATCATGGTTATATATATTCATCTCTCTTGCCTGTCACACTGTTCACATTAAAATCAGCATACTTCAGTCTTCCAGTCCCATTGTGTTCACTCTCCTCTGCCACTTTGTTGCTGGTCTTAGTTGTACTGGGATTAGTCTCCAACTGCTCTTCAGTCACTGTGCTTGTGGACGTACTGCTCTGGCTCCACCCTCCCTCCCCCACCACTACACTAGTTTAAACCTTCCTGAGTGACAATAGCAAACCTGCCTGCCAGGAGACTGCTGCCAGTTCACGTCCATCCCGTCGTTCTTGTGTATTTCATACCGACCCGGGAATCCCAATGATCCACATATTGGATATTGCTGCCAGTTCAGCTGCATCCCGTCCTTCTTGTGTCTATCCTACCGACCCGGGAATCCCAATGATCCACATATTGGAAGTGCTGCCTTCCCTACCAGCTCTTTGGCCATGTTTTTAACTTTACTACCTTCCTATTCCTAACCTCACTGGCATGTGGCATAATCTAGTCTCCCCAACATTCAAATATGCTTTCACAACAACTCCAGCAAGACCTTTATCTTAAAATGGATAGACTTGACAATAAAAACTTAAGTGTGATCTCATTAACCAGGAAGGTTGGGCCCAGTGAATCAGTCGCAATGATCATAGGATCTGATATCTATCACCTTCACCAAACCTGTGTGACAAGATATACTTATGGAGCATCTATTTGTACATGGACAAGGATAAACAGAAATTAGTCCAAAAGACCTGAAAATGTCATAACAGATGGGTGCCAGTCAGCCTGTTTACTCTGCTTTCCTGTTCAATTGGATTTTAGCTATTCCCCCCTTTTAATAGCTGGGTCTTTATCCCGGATCCCTAGCGTGTCAGAAAGTGCCCAGTGTCTTTGTGCGCTCACTGCGTAGGGAGCATCCAGTGCCAGGTGATTGGGTGTGGGGAATCCCGGGGTGGCTCAATGAAAGGCTGCATGCAGTGACGGATGGACTCAGGGACTGAGAGAGACAGAGTAGGTAATCAGGGACATGCACTTACATAATTAGCTGGGCAAGATTCCCAAACACTCAGGAAGCTTGAGGACCAGAGCCACTTTTAAAATAAACCTGTCATATTTGCAGCAATTCTCCATCAAACACAAGCAAATATACTGTACATGGCAGAAACCTGAAACAAACACAGAAACATACTGTGGAGAGAGAAAAGAGGCAATTCTCCCAATGCAGAGATTGCAAAATCTCCAGAAAGACTGGGTCCAGAGATTGGAATTGAACCCGAGTCCCTGGCACTGCGAGGCAGCAGTGTTGTGTCACCATGCTATCCAATGATGGACAATAGGATTAGGCCAGTTACATTAGTATATTTTCGACAGTTAGTTAACAGGAATGCTCTCACGCAGCCTATCTAAGATTGGGAAGCCTTTATACAGCAGCAGAGGACAATTCAAGAAGCAATAAAGTGATGAACACGAAACATGTAAGCTAGCTCGCTTTAGAAAATGAGATTGCAGGAGTTTTGTTAAGATATATAAAAGGGGAAAGTGAACATTGGACTACCAGAAATTGAGGCTGGCTGCAGAGAAATGGAAAACAAAGAATTGGAGAATGACCTGAATAGGTACTTTCTGTCAATCCTCACAATGGTAGATACTCGGAACATTCCATAACTTAAATCGAGTAAAGGGTGAGGAATGGATGTAGTGATCGGCGCTGAGGAGAAGGTACTGGGGAAGCTGCAATGTTTCAAAATGGATAAATCGCACAGACTGGAAGGATAACAACCAATGTTCTGAAGGAATTAGTGGAGGAGATTGTGAAACCATTGGTCGCGACTGTTCAGGAATAACTATCATCAGACAGAGTCCCAGAGAACTGGAAAATGGACAATTTAAAATCTCTGTGTAAGAAGGAAGAAAGGCAAAATACAGGAAATCATAGGGCAGTATAGCCTGGCATCGGTCGTTATTAGGGATTTAGAATGCATTGCTAGCAACGACATTGCAGAGTACTTGGAGGTGCATGGTAAAATAGGGCTGAGTCAGCATGGCTTCATCAAGGAGTGGTCCCGCTGACAAGTCTGTCAGAATTCTATCAGAAGATAATGAGCAGGTTTGACAAAGGGAGGATGTGATCTCATTTGCTAATAGGCAGCGTGTTAACTTTGAATCTGTGTTAAATTGAATCATTAGATTAGATTACTTACAGTGTGGAAACAAGCCCTTCGGCCCAACAAGTCCACACCGACCCGCCGAAGCGCAACCCACCCATACCCCTACATTTACCCCTTACCTAACACTATGGGCAATTTAGCATGGCCAATTCTCCTGATCTGCACATCTTTGGACTGTGGGAGGAAACCGGACCACCCGGCGGAAACCCACGCAGACACGGGGAGAATGTGCAAACTCCACACAGTCAGTCGCCTGAGGCGGGAATTGAACCCGGATCTCTGGCGCTGTGAGGCAGCAGTGCTAACCACTGCGCCACCGTGCCGCCCATAAATTAACATGCCGCTCATGTTAATTTATTGGTTACAACTTGCATAAGCAGATGTACATAAACAAATAAAATTGCAGAGGAACAATTCAATAGTAGATAAATAAAATAAGGATGGAGGGTCGCGTGATGTGTTGTTTCTACATGTTGTGGGAGTGGTGGACCCCACTGTGGTTCCCAGTGACCATGTCTGGAGTAAATGTCGCATGCAAGAACAACTCTGGTTCTGAGTCGATGAGCTGGAGTTTGAGCTTCAAACATTGCGAGGCATCAGGGAGGGGGAGAGTTCCCTGGATGCTGTGATTCAAGAGACAGTTACACTCCTTAGATCAACTGACTCAAATTCAGCCCGTGGTTAGAAAGCAGAGAGATTATCTATGAGTGAGGCAGATAAAGGGATCCAGGATGTAGAATTGCTGGAGCCTCAGCCCCTGTTCATGTCTACCAGGTTCAAGAGTTTTGTTCCTTGTGTGGATGGGATGGGGAATGCAGGGAGGATGAGCTGAGTGGCCACAGCACCGAGTTGAGGAATGCTTTCAAGTGGGGCAAGAGAAGAGAAATGCTAATGTAATTGGGGATAGTATAGTTAGCGGCATAGACACTGTTCTCTGTGACCCGGATTGAGAGTCCTGAATGCGGCATTACTGACTGGTGTTTGGCGAAGTGATATCTCATCTGGGCTGCAGGGGAACTTCGAGTGTGATGGTAAAGATCCATTGGTAATGGTCTGTGAAGGTACCAACGACAGAGATAAAACTAGGACAGAGGTTCTGCTAAGGGATACGAAGAGCTCGGAGCTAAATTAGAAAACAGAATAAAAAGGAAATAATCTCTGGATTACGGCCTGAGCCATGAGCTAATTAGCACAGGGTCAGCAGGAAAATGCGTGGTTCAAAGTTTGGTGTGGGAGAAATGGGTTTGTATCATGGGACATTGACAGCAGACACTGGGGAAGGAGCGCACAGTTCTGATCGGACAGTCTTCATCTGAACCGTGTTGGGACCAGAGTCCAAGCAAATCGCATAACTAGGGCTGTAGACTGGGCATTAAGCTAAATGGGGGTGTGGAAGTGTCAGTTAAATGGGAAATTAGAAAACCCGAATTAAAGGAGCGGGTAAGACAGCAGATCTCAAGAAGAAGGCGTTTGGTATGCTTTCCTTTATTGGTCACAGTATTGAGTCCAGGAGTTGGGAGGTCATGTTGCGGCTGTACAGGACATTGGTTCGGCCACTGTTGGAATATTGCATGCAATTCTGATCTCCTTCGTATCAGAAAGATGTTGTGAAACTTGAAAGGGTTCAGAAAAAAATTACAAGGATGTTGCCATGTTTGGAGGATTTGAGCTATAGGGAGAGGCTGAGCAGGCTGAGGCTGCTTTCCCTGGAGCGTCAGAGGCTGAGGAGTGACCTTTTAGAGATTTACAAAATTATGAGGGGCATGGATATGATAAACAGACAAAGTCTTTTCCCTGGGGTCAGGGAGTCCAGAACTAGAGGGCAGAGTTTAAGGGTGAGAGGGGAAAGATATAAAAGAGACCTAAGGGTCAACGGTTTCATGCAGAGGGTGGTACGTGTCTGGCATAAGCTGTCAGAGGATATGGTGGAGGCTGGTACAATTGCAACGTTTAAGATGCATTTAGATGGGTATATGAAGAGAAAAGGTTTGGAGGTATATGGACCGGGTACTGGCAGGTGGGACTGGATTAGCAATATCTGATCGGCATGGACAGGTTGGACCGAACGGTCTGTTTCCATTCTGTACACCTCGATGACTGTAAAACTCTAAGTTATTCAAATCTTCAGCACAGACGCAGAGTATGGAAAGTGTTAGCAATCAAACTTCAAACACTCAGGAAAAACAAATGACGATGAGAAGAGGGATGGTTACTACAGGGCTGAACTGTTATATCGGAATGCATGCAGTATAAGGAATAAGGTAAATAAGCTTGTGGCTCATACACAAATTGGCAGATCGCCATCACGGAGACGTTGCTGCAAGAGGATCAGGATTGGGAGCTGGATATTCAAGGATATGCATCTTATCAAAAAGATAGGCAGTTGGGCAGAGGGGATGGGGCTGTCTTATTAGTAAGAAATGCAATTAAATCAATAAAAAGAAATGATGTAAGGTAAAATGGTGTAGAATCTGTGTCGGTAGAATTGAGGAATCAACAAGGTTAAAAACAAGTCGTTGGAGTTCTGTTCAGGCCTCCAAACAGTACTAAGGAGCTGGGGTGCAAGATACACCAGGAGATAGAAAGATGTATAGGAAATACAAAGTTACAGTGATCATGTGGGATTTCATTGCGGAGGTGGGCTGTGAATTCAGATTGATGGTGGTTGGCAAGAAAACGAATGTGTGTGGAATGTCTATGAGATGGCTTTTTTGAGCAGCTTGTGCAGGCAGATTAGATGAGGAATCTTAAGGTGAAGAAAATAATAGGAGGCATTATCGTAATATGATTGAATTTACTCTGCAATTTCAGATGGAGAAGTTATATTCAGAAGTAACGATATTAAAGCTGAATAAAGGCAACTACAGAGACATGAGAGAGGAGCTTGGTAGAATTGACTGGTAGAAGGGCCCAGCAGGAGAGACAATGGAGCAGCAACGGCAGGAGACATTTTGAGTAATTCGGGATGCAGCAGAGATTTACGCCAAGTAAAATGAAGCAGAGTACATGGAGAATGAGGTAACCATGACTGATGAGGGAAGTCAGCTATAGCAGGGAGTAAGGAAAAATTACTTTTAAAACTGCAATGAATAGCTTAACCTCTGTCGTGGGTAAGATCCTGGAATCCATTGTGAAGGATGAGATTTCTGAATACTTGGAAGTGTTTGGTAAAATAGGGCAAAGTCAGCATGGTTCCATCAAGGGAATGTCATGCCTGACAAATTTGTTGGAAATCGTTGAAGAAGAAATGAGCAGGCTCAATCAAGTACAGCCAATGGATGTTATCCACCTGGACGCCAAGAATGCCTTTGCCAAGGTGTCACACAGGAGATGACTAAGTATGATAAGGGCCCATGGTGTTAGAAGCAAGGTAGAGGCATGAATAGGAACTTGCCTGTCTGACAGAAAACAGAGAGTGGGGATAAAATGGTCCTTCTCAGAATGGCAGCCGGTGACAAGAGGTGTTCCACAAGGCTCAGTGTTGGAATCGTAACTTTTTACTTGTTCCGTTAACAATATAGATGATCGAACTGAGGGTACTCTGGCTAAGTTTGCAAACGATACAAAGACAGGCAGATGGACTGGTCGCATAGAGAGGCCAAAGAAGGAATTGACCCGGTCAAAGTGTTGGCAGATGGATTCCAACGTCACAAAGTGTGAGGTCATGCACTTTGTCACGAAGAATCGAGGCATGGTCTATTTTCTAAATGGGGAGAAAATTCAGAACTGTGAAGTGCAAAGGAACTTGGGAGTTCTAGTGCAGGGTTCTCTTAAGGTAAGCTTGTAGGTTATTGCAGTAGTTAAGAGGGCAATTGCATTTATTATTGATGGCATTTATTTCGGGAGGAATTGAATATAAGAACAGGCTTTATACAGTTTTGGTCAGACTACATTTGGAGTGTTGAGCGCAATGTTGAGCCCCATATCTCAGGAAAGGTATACTGCCCCTGGAGTGTGTTCAGAAGATTTTCACGGGAATAGTCATAGGAGTGAAGTTTGTTGTATGGCGAATGTTTGAGCCTTTGGTCCAAACTTGATAAAGTTTAGAAGGAAGAGAGGAAACGTAATTGAAACATACAGAATACTGAATGACCTGAACAGAGTGGATGTGCATAAGATGTTTCCATTTGTAGGAGAGATGAGGACCCAAGGGCACAGCCTCAGCTTCAAGGGAACATCTTTTAGGATGTTGCTAAGGAGAAACTTCTTTCACCAGGGAATGGTGAATCTTTGAAATTTATTTGCAGAGAAGGCTGTGGGGCCAGGTTATTGAGTATATGTGAGATGGGGATAGCTTTTCAGATTATTTAGGGGATCAAGGGTTACGGGGATAAGGTCGGAGAATGGGTTTGAGAAACTTATCAGCGATGACCAAATGACGGAGCAGACTCGATGGGTTAACTGGCCTAGTTTCGGCCCCTATGTCTTATAGTATTATGGTTTAAACTTTAAGGAGTCTTTTTGCATCTCTGAGAATATGGATTCGTTTTCTTCATGAAGGTCAGAAGCTGGTGGAAATAGACAATAGACAATAGACAATAGACAATAGACAATAGACAATAGACAATAGACGCAGGAGTAGGCCATTCTGCACTTCGAGCCTGCACCACCATTCAATATGATCATGGCTGATCATCCTTAATCTGTATCCTGTTCCTGTCTTATCTCCATAACCCTTGATTCCACAATCTTGAGAGCTCTATCAAAATCTTTCTTAAATGAATCCAGAGACTGGGCCTCCGCTGCCCTCTGGGGCAGGGCATTCCACACAGCCACTACTCTTTGGTTGAAGAAGTTTCTCCTCATCGCTGTACTAAATGGCTTACCCCGTATTTTTAAGCTGTGCCCTCTGGTTTGGCACTCACCCATCAGTGGAAACATGTTTCCTGCCGCCAAAGTATCCAATCCTTTAATAATCTTATATGTCTCAATCAGATCCCCTCTCAGTCTTCTAAACTCAACGGTATACAAGCCCAGTTTCTCCAGTCTTTCAGTGTAAGGTAATCCCGCCAATCCAGAATTGACCTCGTGAACCTACGCTGCACACCCTCAATAGCCAGAATGTCTTTCCTCAAATTTGGAGACCAGAACTGCACACAGTACTCCAGGTGTGGTTTCACCAGCGCCAAAAATAGTTGACTGTTTTTGAATGAAGATATTTTGACTGCTGTCAGGTTGGTGGATAGTATTACATTCAGTGCAGGATCACACACTAACTGCACTGTATTAATGTGGTGATAGTTTATTCAAAACCTGGACGTCTCTGTCTCTGTCAACCGCTGTGGGGAGTGGGGGGTTGGGATGGGTAGGCGTAACGTCCTCAGAGGCACTTAAACAATCCCGAACCATGCATCCTGAATGAATCAACAGTCATGGAATTTGTCACCTTCTCATTGTCTATTTCGAAGATAAGGAGTGATTGTCCATCCCCCTCAAGATTCAATGCAATTACCTCTTATTATCTCACAGCGCTACAAATCAACCTTTACTCACTCTTCATGGTGCCATCATCCCAGGGATTTAACCGGTGGGACTCTTGTTCATTCTCTCTGTGATAAGGAGATCACTCCGTATAACGGAGATAAAATCTGCCCACAATACCCCAAACCCTGCCTGAATAACGCTCTCACAGTTGATCACAATAACTCCTTTCCCTCACTTAGCTGGCTCCATTTCCGTCATGTGACACAGGATACCATTCATTTACAATGCACAGCCACTGACGTGGAATTTAAAACATCTTTACATCTGTAGGTCAACATCAATAAAGCGAGCACCAGAGGTGCCTATCGAGATGGAAAACTCTCTCGGAGACAGACTCAATCACAAAGAATACGACTAAAAGTGTGAGTGACCACCTACATAAATGTAATTCAGCTTCAGTAATATGGGATACAGGCAGAGGAAGGGGGTTATCTTTCCTTTTCATCTGCCCTCACGGGATGTATTCAGCCCTGGTCAGGCCAGCATGTTATGTTGACCTTGAACTGAGTGGCTGGTTAGCTGTTCCACAGGACAGTAAAGATTAAAACACAGTGCTGTGGGTTTGCAGTCACACAGAGACCTGACCAGGGAAGAATGACCCATTACCTTCGCTGATAGGCATGAGGCAAGCCGATATCAACAGATTATTATTTTGTGGCTGTAGATTATTTCACAGTGACGTAACAACCATACACTGTCTTCCCATCTTTCTAATTCTGTGCAGAGAACAACTATAGCATCTCAAGTGCAATTATTTTGCAATGGACACATGGTATGAATGGGCTTGAAACAGCTGTGTGTGGAGATTAACAAAGGCACAAATGATAGTTTATTAAGGAATTGTACTGAGGCTGAGGAGGAGACTGAGATGTCATGTTGGTGGTACTGAACAGAAATGGTGAGTGGGGAGGATATGGAAATGTAAACTTGTGCAGGAGAAAACGAATCAAGGAGAACAGTTTGTTTCATCCTCACATATTGGTGCGTAATTTTTAAGTAATCATTTGCTAGTTATAATATGTAAGGAATGGAATCTTTCATTGGAACTGGAAACATTGACTTGCAGCTTTCCAAAATGTACATATCATGGCCATCAATTCAGTTCAGACCGTTTCACTAGACATCTCGAGTGACTTAGCAGGAACACCAACGATCACAAGGATAGGATAGTAACCAGCTTGAATAACAATTAGTACATCTTCAATCCGCGATGCAAATGTTATCCAAGGCTGGGAAAGCCAGAAAAGACCCGAGAATAAACTCCTGTCCATTGTTGGAAATTTCCATTTGAATGTTCTCAGATCTTGATCCATTGTTGGAACACTCCAGTCTACTCTTCCCAGATTCTGATCTCTCCTCCCTCTCTCCTTGAAGCTGCTGATCCCTGTTACTGGTGTGGATGATGCTCCCTCTCATACTATGGGATTACACATTGAACACATTTCATTATTGATAGAAGACTGAAACTCTCTGGGGACCCATAGGATCCATGGAGACTCGCATAATCACAATCGCTGAACAAACAGCTCCAGCTAACCTCTCTCAATGTGATACTGTTTTACTAAAATTCAAAATAACTTTGAACACATGCATTCTGGATGTGAGATGTGAGTGTGACTGAAGGAAGGAATGTTGGAGATGACATGTTATTTGTGTACAATCATTCAGTCTGCCTTGAATATAAAGGTAATGCCAGAGGTTTAACTGAACATAAACATGCCTCTCTGCTCATAAATGGAGAAATAAATCCGATAATTACTGATCAGTCATTGCAAAATCACTAAAATATTGAGAGTACATCTTCCATCCGTGATCTGATGCCAACATGTGCCTAAGACAATGTGGGTTTGTAACAATCAAACTACATGCATATGTTAACAGAGAATTGTACGAGACCAATAAAATTCAGATTGTTATTCTAGCATCAGAGAGGGCAAGTGTGGGTGTTGATGTTTTCAATGTTAAGGAACTGTAATGAAGTGTCATGTACTGACTTAAATTACATTGTGATTATGACATTGGGGAAAAGACAGAAGATGGAGAGGACTGGGGAACATGGCTGTTCAAACTGGGAAGAGGAACATTGCTGTTCCCTATTTATCAGTATTGGAACGTTACACTTTTTAACTCATATGAAGAACAGATTCAAGGATACATCGACAATGAGAAATTAGCAGAGACAATATTAATGAGATGTAATTAGGCAATGCAAAATACAGGGACAAAATGATTTTCTATACAAACCAAAATATGCAAAGTATAAAGAGATAAGTTTGTTAAAATGCACTCCTGATATTGAGTTATATAAATTGAAATGTGGATGTGAAAACTGGAAAAGTGATGTGCAAACTATCAATCATTATTTGATCCACAGCGGAGATGCTGATTTCCTTTCTGTCAGTGATCCCACTCACTGAGATTCTCTGGCCCAGTCTCTCACACAGTATCTGGAGGTGGGGTGGGAGTGTTGGGTTGGGGTTATCATTTCCTGCTGCTCATGGCACAGCTTTTTTTTTAAACAAATCCACCTTCGCCGTATAAATAATCTACGGTCTTTTGTGTTTGGTTTAGCTGTCAGTAACATAGCTCTGTGATATTATTGGAAAAGAATGATCTGGGATGACAGCCAGTTTCGGCAGAGTGGTCACAGGGTATAGCAGCCAGACAAATGGATTGCAGATCAGAGGAGTTTCTAAATAAAACTTCCAATTTGTGTCTGTCCGTATTTATCTACCCTCATGCTGCCTTCTGATCTATCTGACTTCACTCTCATCTAACACCTCTTCCTCTCCCACTTAGTCAGTCACTCCCATTTCTATCCTCTCTCAGTTTATCTCCATTCACTTTCTGTTCCCCAGTTTATTTCTCTTTCACGCCATCTATCTCCACACGCTCTCTCTATCTCCAGTTGTGCAGTTGAAGAGCTTGTGACCCCACAATGGGTTGACTGGCCTCCATCGGTGTTATAATAATTCGGCAGTTCTCTGATCCACAATAAATACTTTAGGTGCCTGGTCAGATAAGCTGGTGCGGTGACAGGTACAGTGCACAATCACCTATTATCTCTTCCTGTTCTTCTGTGATGTACAGCTGCCTTGAAATGTCTGTGCAAACAAAATAGACTGAATGAAATTCGAGCAGTCCAGAAGACGTTCATGACGGTGTATTTCAATTAGGATTTAATGAAGGATGAGATTCTAGAAAAACCTAAGCAATGAAAGAAAAACAGGGCAACACAAGAAATAGCACATGAATACAACATGTGGCACCAAGTAGGCCTCATGGTATTATCGCTAGATTATCAATCCCAAAAGTCAGCTCTTGTTCTATGGACCCAAGTTCGAAACCCGCCACTGCAGATGGCGGAAATTCAACTCAATATTTTTTTTAAAAACTGGAATTAAGAATCTACTGATGAGAATGAAATCTTTGCCGATTGTCTGAAAAGAAAAACCATTTGGCTTACTAATATCCTCCAATGAAGTAATCTTGCATCCGCACTCCAGACCCAATGCAACGTGATGACTCTCAGTCGCGCTGTGAAATGGACTAGCGTGTCATTCAGTTATACCAATCGCGACAAAATCTCAAAGAAATGAAACCAGGTGGACCAACAGTTATCGATCTGATCACCGAAAACGTCAGTTGGAAACATCACTGTTGGACCTGCAAAGTCCTCCTTACTACAACCTGAGGTTAGTGCCAATATTGGAACAACTGCCTTACAGACTAGTCAAGCAACAGCCTGACATAGTCATGCTCATGAAATTATAACTGACAGAAATACCCCAGAAACCACCATCACCATGACTGGATATGTCCTGGCCAAAGGTCAGGACCAATCCAGCAGAGGGGGCAGCTCAGTGCGATACATTCTGGAGGTAGTTACTCTACGAGTGCCCAAAATTAACACCAAACCCAATGAAGTCCCATGGCTTTAGATTAAACGTGGGCAAAGCAGACTTACTGATTAACATGTAACGTCATTGCTCAGCTGGATCAGTACTCCTTGAAATTGAACAACACTTGGAGAAAGCACTGACTGTAAAAAGGGCACAAAGTTTATTCTCGCTGAGGAATTTCAAAGTCAACCACCAAGAGTGGTTTGGCAGCAGCACTACCGATCACACTGGTCAGATACTAAAGGACATATCTACTTGATTGGGTCTGCAGAAGGTAGTGAGGGAATGAACGAGAGGGAATAAACAACATACCTGACCTCATCCTTACCAATCTACCAACTGCAGATGCATCTGTCCATGACAGCATCGGTAAAACTGACCACCGCACTGTCGTTGAGCAGACAAAGTCTCACGGTCACATTGAGAATAAACACTATAGTATTGTGTGGGGCTATCACCATGCTAAATGGCACAGACTTCAAACAGATCTAACAACTCAAGACTGAGTATCCATAAGACGCTTTGGTCCAACAATAGCAGAAGAACAATACCCCAGCACAATCTGTAATCTCATGGTGCAGCATATAAACCACTCAAACTTTACTATCAAACCAAAGGATTAACCCTAGTGCAGTAGAGAGTGAAACAATGAGAAAAAAAACTGCTCAAGTATGTTCTGTACATAAAACTCAGGACAAATTCAAACCAGCCAAATACCGCCTCATCAGTCTACTCTCCATCATCAATAAAGTGATGGAAGGACTAACCAACAGTGCTATCAAGCAGCACCTGCTCAGCAATTAACCTGCTCAGTGATGCCCAGTTTGGATTCCACCGGGGACACTCAGCTCCTGACCTCACCACAGTCTTTGTTCAAACATAGAAAAAGGAACTGAATTCCAGCACTTGAAAATCAAGGCTGCACTCTTTCAAATGTGGCATCAAGGAACCCAAGCAAAAAGGAGATTTCGAGCAAGTATTTCATTGTTGGAGTTATACTTGACAGATAGGAAAACGGTTATTGTTGTTGAAGGTCAGTCATCACACTTCCAGAATATCCCTACAGTAGTCCCTCAGGATAATGTGGACGTAGGTTTGGTACATGAGCTGGAATGGTCATTTTCAGATGTTTCGTCACAATACGAGGCAATATCTTCAGTTGCCCTCCGGATGAAGCCTAGGTCTAAACACCTTCTGTTGCTTCATCAATGGCCTTCTCTTCATCATTAGGTGAGAAGTGGGGATATTCGACGATGACTGCACAATGTTCAGCACCATTTGCAAATGCTCAGTTATGGAAGCAGTCCATGCCTAAAGGCAACAGGATCTGGACAATATCCAGGCTTGGGATAATAAGTCACAACTAACACTGGCACCACACAAATGCCAGACAATGACTATCACCAAGAAGAAACAATATAACCACTTGGTATTCAGCAGCATATTTGTCACTAAATTCCCCTCCCCACCACACTATCAATACACTTCAGGTTACCAATGACCTGAGACTCAACTAGATTCGCCACATAAATATAAGTGCAGATCAAAGGCTAGGAATATTGTGCGTTAACTCACCTCTTGTCTTCCAAAAGCATGCTCACCATCTACAAGATATAAGTCAGGAGTGAGATGGAATACTCCCCAATTGCCTGAATGAGTGCAGCCACAACGATACTAAAGAAGCTTCACACCATCCAGGACAAAACAGTCCAATTGATTGGCACCACATCCACAAGCATTCACTCCATTCACCACCTATGATCAGTAGCAGCAGTATGTACTATCTACAAGACAGCCTCTTTCAATCCTACAATCACTTCCATCTTGAATGACAACGGCAGTAGGCTTTGGCGAAGACCACCACCTTCAAACTCCCTTCCAATCCAGTCAACATCCTGAGTTGGAAATATATCACCATTCTTTCACTGTTGCTGGGTCAAATCCCTGGAATTCCCTCCCTCGTACCATTGTGGATCAATTCACAGCAGGTGGACTGCAGCAGTATAAGAAGGCAACTCAGCACCACCTTCTCAAGAGGGTAACTAGGGACGGAAAAGAAATGGTGGGTCCATCCAGCGATTCCCATAACCAAAAAAAAAAGTTTAAATATTCCAAGTTGAACACGTCGTGTAACAAGTTTTCTGATTTGAACATGAACAGGAAAGCAGTGTTTCTGATACTGAACATTTTCGACCTTTCTGTTATTAGAAAGGAGTTCAGTGTTACATGGCATATTGTTGCTGAGTGCTGTGATAAATTGCACCTGTTTTATTAAATGCAATATTAGTGTAACAGAATCGATCCTTCAAAAATACCAGATCGAAAATGACAATCATCGTCGAGACAATGTACTCCCACCAGATGAGACTCACAGATAGCAGCTTATATTCAACATTTTAGTGCGCTACTGCTTAACACTGAATCCTCCCACCATCCATTTTACAGGGGTTACCATTGACCAGAAGGTGAATTCAAATCAAAATACAGATACAACGGTTACAAGAGCAGGTCTGAGATTTACAATTCTGCACTGAATAATAGACTGTATGACAATGCAGGCATGCTATATAGCAATAGATTTAGGCCATTCAGCCTATCTCTTCACTCTGAAACTGTCTCATTTTGTCATAGTCTCTAAGACTTGTGGAAATATCCTCTATACTCTAACTGTATCAATCTTTGCAGTAATCGCTCAGTTTCAATCAGATGCGACCCCCCCCCATTCTTCTAAATTCCATTGAGTACAGACAGAGAGCCCTCAACTGCTGCTCATATGACAAGCCATCATTCCCAGGATAGATCATGTCCAACACCCGTAGATTCTTCCCCAAAACAGCTCACAATACTCCAAATCCCGTCTGTTCATAGCCCATTACATTCTCAGCAGTATGTATCCGTTTTTGTATTCTCAGTCTCTTGAAATGAATGTTAACATTGCATTTGCTTTCCTAACTGCCAACTGCACATGCGCATTAACCGTAAGAGAGGACGATGACTCCAAACTCCTTTTGTGCTTCAGATTTCATGAAGCCTTTTAGAACATAGTGTCTGCCTGCATTCCGCCTACAGAAGTGCATAATCTCACATGTTCCCATATTGTGTTCCAACAGCCATGTGTTTTCCCAGTGTCCTAAACTGTCCAAGTCTTTCTGCAGCCTCTCCACGTCCTCAATATCACCTGCCCATCCAATCATCATTGTATCATCTGCAAACCTGGTAAAACTGCAGTCAGGTCAGATGGTTCATGTAAATGGTACTTCTTGACTACCTAAGGACTATCCACCATTGAAAAGGCACAACGCTCAAGATGCTTGACTCTACTTAGGTTAAAGCAGCATGACTGGAATTACACCTGCAATGCCTTCACTCCTTGCACCACTGGCACTGACACCCTGCTCACTATTTTATTATGAATTTACAGCATTATGGTGACACAGAACTTGATGGCGCACGATCACAGTCTATTACTGGCAATCTGTCTCAATTCTCACTGTGTGGTGCTCACACCAACGAATGTCATTTTGTGTTGAAGACGACAGAGGGAGGTGTGGTGAGGAGATGTCGATCATAAATGACTGTGTGACTGTCACTGAGGGCTGACACAGGCCGCGAAAGCCCCAGTTGTCACCGCTGCAGGCATGGTCAGTCTTTCAGTGAGTCAAATCAAAGAAAGTGATGGGCCTGGAGAGTTTTCCCGGCTGAGCACTCAGATCCTGTTTGTACCAACTAGCAGAGGTATTCACATAAAACTTCAGCCTCTTCCTCCAGAAGCCGAAGTCCCAATCTGATTCAAGAAGGCTATCATCATCCTCGTGAGAAATCACATGGAACATGCCCTTTTCGACGACCACCCAGTGGCTCTGACCTAAATAATCATGAAGTGCTTGGAGAGGCGGGTTATGGCCTACACCAACTCCAGTCTCCCAGCCTGACCTGCTGCACTATAATTTGCCGACTGATGTAACGGGTGCACAACAGATGCCATATCCGAACCTGCACGCATCACTGGAAGATCTGGACAACAAGGACACTTACACCAGACTCCTGCTCATTGACTAAAGCTCCACATTCAAAATCAATATCCTTGACAGACTAATCAAAAACTCCACGACCTTGGTCTCGGTTCCATCCTCTGCAACTGGCTCCTCAGATTTCTGACCCACAATAGTGAAGATAGGTTAAAACCACCTCCTCCACAATAACAATGAACACTAAAGCTGCTGAAGAATGTGTTCTCAACACTCGACAATACTCCCTGTACACCCACGGCTGTACCCTCAGCCCACTACTGTCCTCCCTATACACCCATGACTGTGCCCTCAGCATGTTGCTGTACGCCCTCAACCCCCTACTGTATTCCCTGTACACCAACGGCTGTGTACTCAGCCCTCCACTGTCCTCCATACACACTCAAGTCTGTGCCCTCAGCCACTTACTGTATTCCATGTACTCCCATGTCTGTGCCCTCAGCCCCTTATTGTACTCCAGGTACACCCACGGCTGTGTCCTCAGCCCCCCACTATCCACCCTGTACACCCACGGATGTGACCTCAGCCCCTTATGGTACTCCAGGTACACCCACGGTTGTGCCCTCAGCCCCCCACTATCCACCCTGTACACCCACGGATGTGACCTCAGCCCCTTAGTGTGTTCCCTGTACACCCACGGCTATGCCCTAAACCAACTATTGTACTCTTCGTAAACCCACGGTTGTTTCTGCAGCCCCCTAATGTCCTCTTTGTCCACCCACGGCTGTGTCCTCAGCCCCCTACGTACTCCCTGTACAGCCACAGCTGAGTTTCCAAATTCCAAACAACGCAGCTACAAGTTCGCTGATGACATCACTATAGCAGTACGGATATTTAACAACAACACGTCAGAATCTAGAAAGGTGATAGAGAGCTTGGTGGCATGGTGTATTGATAATTACCTCTCTAATCCGGCAAATGTAAAGAACTGATCACTGACTTTATGAAGAAAGGAGGAGAAAACACCCCATCGACATCAACCGTTTGAGGGAGTGAAGAGAATCAAGTCCCTCGGAGTGATGATAACTCACAACCTGTCCTGAACTTCTCACATAGGTCCGACGGTCGGAAAGGTTCAACAATGCCTCTCCTTCCTGAGGTGATACAGAAAAATCAGCATGCACTACTTCTACAGATGCACCATTGAGAGCGTACTGTCCTGGTGGATAACAGCCTGGTACAGCAACTGCTCTACTCAGGATTGTTAGAAACTACAGAAGGTTGGGTGCACAGCTCTGACCAACACGGACTCTAACATCCCAACCATCGATTCCATTTACATGGCTCGTTGCCGCAGAAAGGCTGCCAACATCTACCCCAGATTACTGAGGGAAGGGAGAGAGGAAATATCTGGAAAAATTGTTAAACCCCTTGTTTAAGAAAGGTAGTAGGGATAATCCAGTCAATTATGGACTGGTGAGACTGATGTCAGGGGTAGGGAATCTGCCAGAGAAGATACTAAGGGATAGGATCTACTCTCATTTGGATGAAAATAGTCTTATCACTGATGGACAACATGGTTTTGTGCAGGGAAGGTCATGTCTTACAAACTCAATAGAATTCTTTGACGAAGTGACAAAGTTGATTGATGAGGGAGAGACTGTAGATGTCATGTACATGGACATCAGGGAGGCGTTTGGTATGTTTCCCCTCGGTCGGGTTATGGAGAAAGTGAAAGTCACATGGTGCACTAGCTACGTGGAGAAAGAACTGGCTGGGCAATAGGAGGCAGAGAATAGTAGTGGGAGGGAGTTTCTCAAAATGGAGAACTGTGACCAGTGGTTCCATTTAAGATGCTTCTGGAAAGATACATGAATGGGCTGGGAACAAAGGGATACAGATCCTTAGAAAATAGGCGACAGGTTTAGATAGAGGATTTGTATCGACGCAGGCTCGGACCACCGAATGGTCTGTTTCTGTGCTGGAATGTTTTGTTCTAACATTATCAAAGACCCATCACACCCCAGTAATGGTCTCCCACAACCTCTTCCATCAGGCTAAAAGATATGGAAGCTAGAAAACACTGAGAAGCTGGCTCATTAAAAGTTTCTTCCTGACTGTTATTAGACTGATGAATGTACTCTCTAATCTCAGATAATACTGATCTGGTTCATGTTGATCTCGCCTCGTGCACGCCGCGTGCAGCGTAACCTGCATGCCTCTCTGACATGTTTTACAGCCATTGTTCTGCACATCCTTGCTTACTATGATCAGCCTGTAGTCCTTGGTACAGGTAAAAGTGAATCCTCATCTTCCTCCCCCCAGCTCACTCCGAACTCTCTCTGGTCCTCACCCCTAGCACCTCCCATTCCCCAACCCAGCACACTGTGAACCCATCACCAGCTCACTGTCTGCTTATTGTCTCACTATTTCTCTCACACTGTCTGTTTCCTTGTATTTTCCTTTTCTCTGTCTTCTGTTTCTTTCCCTGAAATTACTATCTCCCCTTCTCCCTGTCCATGTGACTGTTTGCTTCTTGTTTTGTTTCCTTTCTCTGTTTTACTGACTGTCATTCTGTTTCCCTCGTTTTGTTTTCTCTCTTCTTATACGTGTCTGTCTAGTTCTCCCTCGTTGTGATGGTGATGGCTTCTCTATTGTTTTGAAGCATGTGATGGCTCTTTGATTGGATGTTGGCAATATTGGTGAAATTTCAATTGTTGTCAAAACAGCAAACAGAACTTGAATATCCTTTTAATAGCCAATTGCTACATCTAAATATTTTGGAACTGCCTTCTCCCACGCTCTGCATACTGGCAACTGAAAGCATTCTATTCATGTGCATAATAGTGTGACGGTAACAGCTCTTCCCAGGACCAGAAGAAACTACAGACGGTTGTGTGCACAGCTCAAGTCAACCTTCCATCCATTTATACTTCTCATTGTGAGCCAAAGGCGGGCAACATCAAATATCTCTCCAAAACCGGTAATGATCTCCTATAACCTCTTCCAAAAGGGAGAAGATACAGAGACTTGAAAACATGGACCAGCATGCTCAGGAACTCCACCTTCCTTACTTTAATTACACGGACGAATTGACATCTCTAATTTTTCAAATAATATTAATCTTGCGAAAGTCGATCTTGCTTTGCACACCTCCTGTGCAGCTTTGACCTTGAGTGCCTTACTCTGTGCAAGTGCCATTGAGGCTCAAGGTCTTCTCAAGGGCAATCAAATGAGTGAACTAATGCTGGCCCAGCCACCGATACCTATTTCGCAGTAATAAATTTAAGAAGGTGACGACACTCAGCGAAGACAGACAAAAGGGATCAAATCACTTTAAACGTGAGCTTAAATATATACAGGTATCCCTCGGTATCTGAAAGTAGAGTGTTCCTACAAAACCTTTCATAAGCTGATATGGCATAAAGCAAAGTAGCATTAATTTATGTGGGAAAAAATCATCTTTCTTGGTAGAAGTGAAAATCCTCTTCGGATTTCTTTTGGTTAGCGAACACAGGACGTAATGGAGGTTTTTCAGAAAGGTAAGTGGCAAAAAGTGAATTTTTGAAAAGCGGGGTATTCATGTACCGGCATGGGCTTAATATTCAGGAAGATGGGAAAAGTTAAAAATACATGAGGTGGATCTCACATTTTATCTCCATCCCAGCTGATCGTCATTCCTGTTGTTTGCTCTTTTTCTTCTATCTCTCTCTTTCTCTATCGATTTAGCTCACTCCTCCTCCCTTTCAAAGCAGACTTCCCTGTCACCATCATTATTCACACTATTTTCCAACTGGTGTCAGTTCAGGAAAGCTCCCAGCACTTTTTGTTCTTTGCTTTGCATTTCTTATGCAATTTCAGATCTCCAGCATTTTCTTTTATTTGGTTTAAGCTTCAAATTTGTTATTCCATGGGACGTCGGCGTCTCTGTCAGGGCAGCATTTGTTAATCATCACTAATTGTCCTGATTGTGAGGCCATTCCACAAGCCAATATAAAAGCAAGCACATTGATATGGGTCTGAAGTCACATTTAACCCAGACCGGGTAGTAACATTGGACTTCATCAGTGAAACAGCAAGATTTTCAGACAAAATGTGGGGCTTATGGTTGGTTTTCGTGAAATGCACTTTATTCGAATTCTTATCTTTTTTATTGAAGTTCTGCCATCAGCTGTGGTAGGACTTGAAACAAATCGCTTTAAACAATGTCTTTCGTTTAATAAGCTTTGCTCCTGAATTACATCAAGCGACATTCTTACTCTGATACATTGTCCTAATCATGAAGTAACCTCTGAGACAAGAACAATTTTGTGATTGAAATACTTGTAACTGGAAAAGTGGTCAGAAGAGAGCTTGAAACATAAAGTCTTAATTTTACCAACGTGCAGACAATGGTTTGTTCAGGCACAGCACTGATGCAGAGATGGAGACTGGAGATATTATGAGCTGGTAGTGGACAGGGTTCGTGACAGAGAGAACACGAGACATAAATCAATTCAGGGCCAAAAGGGACCTTTGGGTTGTCCACAGTTTCGTTCTCAGATGTTTGTCAGGGAGTGGTCTGCATTTCAGATGAATGGAGACTGCAATTTAAATTGAAGATAATAGTTTCTTTCTTTGACAAATATAGATAACAGCAATTGCAATGAAGTTTAAAATTGTTTATGGGATTAATGAATGGACAGCGGTAGAAAACACCAACAATAGCGAGAATAGGTTCGTAACACACGCTCCACCCCGCCCAAAATAATAATCAGTACCGCTAATATGCGATATGGTAGAAATTCCCAACAGAGAAAAAATTTGAAAAGTCCCAAGGAAAGCCTCCTCTCCATTGGTTTAATTAACCAGTCCATTATTCTCAGATTCAGATCTGTCCTCTCCAGGTCCGTGCAGCTGCTGATCGCGGTTACTGTTGGAGTTCATGCATCTGCTCTTACACTGGGATAGCGCACTGAGTGAAGCCCCTCAGCAATAGGAGAGGGAAACCCTCCAGTAACACAGTTAAAATGCATGGAGACTGACATCAATCACAGTCACTGAGCAAACCGTTCTAGCTTTCAATACAGCACATTCTGTTCACAATATAACTGGACTCGACTGGATGCTGACATCGCTGGCTATTGGTCACATCTCCCATCACTAATTGCTCTAGTGAAGTCATTGTGTGGGAGAATGATGGATGTTTTCTTTTCGCAGGCTAGATGATTCTGCTCTGTTGTACGTTTGCAATGCTGTCACCATCTTACCCAGAATCTCCGCCCCTCCACAAAAAAAGAAACACAATCAGGATGTTGTTACTGTGCTGATCTCTCCTCCACGGGAAGAAACGCCAGCCAACACACTGTCACTGGGTGCAGTTGCTCTGCACATAGACAGTAAGTGTGGACATCTCTGAATGTTCCTCTCCCTGCTCTAATAAAGAAACGTTGGACCTTTCATTCATTATATGCTTGAGTAATTAATTTATACAAATGGACAAACATTTTAATGCTGTTTTATTTGGTATAAAGCAGTAATTTTTACGCTTTTTCTCCTCAGTCCAAAACCAAAAGTCATTAAGACTTTTGAATTAGTGAGTCACGTTTGGCTGGGAGATAGGGCGGAATGGGGGCAGTGGCTGTGGAGACTGCATGAAGAGTACGATGATATTCCACATGTCATCAACACTCTTAACGTCAGTTAGAATTAAATATAGTTCATAACAAGGATATTTTATATTTTATATACACACCATTTAATCATTGGGAATACAGATTGAGTAGGGTCACCGCACCTGGAGCATTAACATTGATTTCTCTTCACAGCTACTGCCAGTCCTGCTGAGCTTTCCCTCCAACGTCTGTTTTTGTTTGAGGTTGATCATATTGTTCATATCTTGCAGGATGCTTACAATTAAAAACAGATACTAAGAACAAAATGTGCAGGGCTATGGGGATAATACAGGAGAATAATAGTAGAGATATCGCTCATTTCAAACTGGAAGAGACAATGGGCTAAGCTTTCACAACCTTTGTTGTAATAATTCTATGTTATGCATTGCAAGCATTTGTAGAGTGGGGAGACAAGCTTGTTCAATAAAGGACACAGAGTGTTCCATCATTAATAATCTATCCCTATTATTTCATGAAGTTCAGCTGCCTGTAAAATATATTTTATAAAATAGATCTCCTGAGATTTATAGGATGTTCAGAATTGTTTTTACTTTCAATCTTAAAAAAGAAGCAGATTTCGGTTGTAATTCAGGTGTCACAGGAATACCAACTGTAATAGAACGAGAAATGACCACATTGTCCAAATATTATCAAGTTCAACGTGTAGACCTGTCAAGAAACATGAAATATAGAGATAATGGAAACATGAAATATAAACAGAAATTGCTGGAGAAACGAAAAAGATGAGGAAGTATATGCAGAGAGCAAGAGAATTAACATATGTCATATGATGTGACACTGTTCTGAAAAGTCATATTAGAATCAAAGGTAAATTTTTTGCATCTCTGCTCAGATGTTGCCAGATTATTGAGTTTCGCTCAAGCTCTTTTGATTTCTTTCTTCTTTCTGAACTGTGACAAAGTGTCTGATCTGAATGATAACAACAAAGTTGTTATCTCAGTTGAATCTTGAGTAATTTGTTATGGAAATTAAATGATAAATTACAAAGTTCCTATGTTTGACAGGGCTCTAAATATCGATGACGTATTGTATTGTGAGAACTTGCGATGAAAATTTTGAAAAAAACAGAAATTGCTGCAACTGCTCAGTAGGTCTGGGAGCATCTGTGCAGAGAAATCAGAGTTAACGTTTCAAGTCCAGTGCCCCTTCCTCAGAACTGATGGTAATACAGAAAATGTTGGTTTAAATGCAGAAAAGACTGGATGGTGAGCTTGGATGAGAAACCGTCACTGTTCAAGAAAATTGGGATCTGGAATTCATTCAAAATTAAGAAAGGATTTCTTGTACTCTCTCTTCTATCGCTTGGCCCTTGTTCAGGTTGTACATGTACTATATATTTCTAAATCTCCATCAAGTGCAGGCGACATGTTTTTTTTTTCTCCCCTATGTGGTGTTTCAATATTTTTGATTATTTTCCAGTATGTATTTGCTTCCAATTCAAGGTGGATATGAGAATATGGCTTGACCTTCTGCAGTTTGCCCATAATATAGAATTTAATTGAATATTTATCCCCATCACACCCGTTGAATTAAACAAACAATGCATAAGTCCACGTCCATCCTGCAGATGAAACATTTCGTCAGCCCTGGCTATTGCAGGGTTTGTTAATAAGAACTGTGCCACACAAAATGCTAATGTTCCAGCGCAAGATTCCAAACCCAGTTTATCCTAATTTATAAATAAAACATGCAGAGGGGCGGAGTGTAAAATGTGAATTCAACTCTGTGTCGTAGATGCTATTTGTGGCTCCCTCATAAAATGTGTTAATTACATCAGTCATAAATTCACCAAAATAGGGAAAGCAAGAAACTGGAATTGTCAAATACTCCTCTGAATAACATCTGGAGAACAGGAAGGAAATCACGGCTTGTTTGTGATATTCAGAAATGACGATTGTGAGAATGTGGAGGTGGGGAGCAGTGAAATGATGATCAATGTTGTGGATGACACAAAGATGGGCTGGGTGGATCACAGTCAGGAGGGAAGTGTCAGGCTACAGGAGGATTTAAACAAATTATTCAGATAGCCAGATCAATGGCCTGATGAAACTTAACACCGATAAATTTGGAAGATGCAAGTCAGAAGTAACAAGACAAGTACTCAAAAGTGAGTATGAAAGAGGAGGGCTAAATTTGCTCGTTTTTTCTTTGCAGCAGGAAAGGTTGAGGAGGGAATCTGGAACAGGTGTACCAGAACATAAGGGGTATGGAGAGGATGAACAGACAACAGCTGATTTCCTTAGTCAAACGATCAAAAAATAAGGGACACACTTTTAAAGAGAAAGGGAGGGGTTTGAGAGAGAATTTGTGGAATGTATTTCGAACAGAGAGGGTAGCCTGAATCTGGAATGTGTTGTCTAGGAATGGGTAAGAAAGGCATTACAGAGAAAGCATTTGGCATCAGATCATGAAGTAGAGTCAGTCTGAATGTAATTTCTGGCTACTACTTGCCATGGACACAAGCAGCAGAACAGTTTTAGACCACCCACCAAACAGCATTTCACGGCTCGTCACTGCAATAAATAGCAATTTATTGGAATTTTTAATAACGGCATGGTGAACATTTAGCGAAATGTCAATATTCGCAAAGTCTGGGACAATCACACTGACAACAGATATATTGGAAGAGGAGTTCAGAGGTTTTATTTCAGTGTTTGTTAGAATAACACATTGTGCAACTGTCGAGGGATGTAACTGTCTCAGAGCGACTGTTGTGTGATAAAACTTAGTGAATGAGTAATGTCACCTGAAGAGATCCTCCGGGAAATTGTGGTAAAGTGCAGTTTAAAGAAATATACAGTTTTAAAGTGAATCACAGAAAGGACAATCTACAACTAGAAACAAAAATAGCCAATTACATGAGTTGGAGAGGAGAACTGACCAAGATAAATAGGCTAAACAGACTGAAATATGTGCCTATAAATGAACAGTGGAAAACATTTGAAGGAACAGTGCAAAATGCTCAACAACAGGACATTCCACTGAAACAGACAAAACCTCAGCAAGAAATCCCCACCGGTCCCTCACTCAGGACAAAATGGATCATATTAGATTATGAGGCTGAGAAGATCACCACAACGTACTTAAAATCCTGAAGTGAGAGAGAGTTTTAGAGTAAGTTTTAAAGGGATTGCCATGGGTCTGCTAGCAGGAGGAGGGCAATGGGAAGGGGAATCGTTGTCAAGGATTATTGACACGATAGAAACAGGGAGAGGTGAAGGTGCTGGAGGTGGTGAGAGTGTTACAGCAAGTGGTCAGGGCCTGAACGGTGTTACAAAGCCAGTACGAATTGCTACAGCTGGAGGGGTTTGCAGAGGTAGGGAGGGACATATGTATTTTTATTTATTCATTCATGGGATGTGGGGGTCACTGCCTGGACCAACATTCTTTGACTCCAAGCTAATTACCAGAGATTGTTGGGGCCCTGGTGGATATATATACTACTTTGCTGGACACAGGTGAAGTGCTGAATGACTGGAGGATCGCTAATGTTGTTCCTTTGTTCAAGAAGGGCAGCAGTGATAGGCCAGGTAATTACAGAGCAGATAGTCTGACAGCAGGGGGAGGGAAATTATTGGAAACAATTGTGAGGATGAACCGACACTTGCAAAGGCAAGGATCAACTCGGTTTAGTCATCATGGATTTGACAGAGGAAGATACTGTCTGAGGAATTCAGTTCAGTTTTTTTTTAATGGTGCTTAGGTATATTGATGAAGGCTGTGCAGATGATGTGGTTTACATGGACTTGACTAAGTCCTTAAACAAGATCCAACATGGAAGGCTGGTCCAAAAGGACTGGGTTCCAAGGCAAGTTGGCAAAATTGGTGGATAGAATATTTTCACCAGCGGGTGTACCACAGAGATCTGTGCAGGAACCATTGAACATTAATAACTCGGATATGAACGCAGAAGGTATCATTAGTCGGTTTGCAGATGACATGAAAGGTGAGGGTGTTGTTCACAGTGAGGGGGATGGTCTCTGTCTGCAGTCTGATGTCGATCAGATAATAATCTAAGCAGAGTTTAGTTCTGATTGAAGTGAGGTAATACTCTGTGGGAAGTACGATAAGCGAAGAACAGACATAATAAATGGTAGGTCCTTGTGGAATACTGAGGAATACAGGGACTTTGAAGGACAAGTTCATAAATCCCTGAAGGTGTCAGCACAGGGAGACAGGGTGGGAAAGGCAGCTCAACTGGGAGCGGGAGAGGGACCCATATCCCAGTGGGGTGAATTGCTAGAGCTGCTTGAGAGGATATAACCTTTTCTGGCAGGGTGTTGGACCTTAAATAACGTAAGGTCAGAAAGCAGATTGCGGCTGGTACACGAGTTAAAGTCAGCAATTTCAGCAGACAAGGCACACAAGAATATAGCAGGGAATGGGGGAAAACTGATTATTAAACTGCATTTATTTCAATGCAAGGGGCCAGACAACTAAGGAAGATGAACTCAAGGCATGGATTAGAACATGGGACAGGGATATGATAGTTCTTACAGAAACACAGCTGAGTGAGGGGCAGGACTGGCAGTTCATTGTTTCAAGGTGGAGATGCTACAGGAAGGGGAGGCAAGGAAGGACGTGTGTTGGTGGGTTTTGGTTGCATGAATCATCATAGCAGGAGTTAGAGAGGATAAAATGTAGGATCGCCCAGTGAAGCTATGTTAGTGGAACAGAGAAATAAGAATGGGTCATCACTTTGATACGATCGGACTGCTGACCCTGAATAATCTGTGAGGAACAAATATGTCGGGACATCTTAAATATCAACCATAATAATAGGGCTGTTATGGTACAGTTTTTGAACTTTCCAAACCTAGACTGGAACTGCCAGTGTTCAGTGTTCGCAAGGGAGGAATTTGGTAATTGTGTTCCAGAAAACTCCCAATCAATATGTAAATGGCCTGAAAAGAGAAAGGGGCAAAACCTGACCTCCACTTGGGAATTAAGGTAGAGGAAGAGACTGAGACGTGAGTTGGAAAGAATTTTGCCAAAGTGACCACAGCTCTAGTAGTTTGAAAATAGCATTGGAAAAGGACAGCCCTGATCCACAAGTGTAAGTTATAAAATGGAGCCTGACCAAACTTGATCGTATTAGCCAGGAACTTTCAAAATGTGATTGGGGAAGGGAATTATTTACAGGGAAAGGGAAGCTTGGCAAGTGAGAATATTTTAGAAGTGAGATAAACTGATCGATCAGCGCCAGCATTTTTCTGTTTGTGTGCAGGTCAATGCTGACAGCATTCGGAAACACTGGCTGTCTATTGAGGGTCTGATCAAGGACAATGGGGCACATGTCAGGGATAGCCAGCTGGATCAAGGGAATGCCTGAGGATATACAGGGGCTGTAGGAATAGAGTAGAAATTAGGAATGGAGAAAGGCTAAATGAAATAGCCTCAGCAGAGAAGGAAAGGGGAATCCAAAAGTGATTGTATCAGTATATTAAGAGTGCATAAGTAACTCAGGACAAAATAGTGTCCATTAAAGATCAATGAGGCCATCGATGTGTGGAACTGCAGGATATTTGTTAAGATCCTAAACAATTTTTTCACTCCAGAACTTACTGTGGAGAAAAACTGGGGAACTCAGGGAACAAGAGTAATACGTTAGACCACAATTGGAGTTCTCTGCAATTCCAGTCTCTCTGCTGCAGGAAGGAAGTTGTGAAAATTGAAAGGGCTCAGAAAAGATTAAAAAGATATTGCCCAGGTTGTTGCTGAATAAGCTGGGGTTACTGTCAGTGGAGAATCGGAGACTGAGGGATGACCTTACAAAGGTTTATATACACATGAGCGGTATGGATAGGGTAACCATTCAAGGCCTTTGCCCAGAAGTTGGGGAGTCCAAAACTAGAGGGCATAAGTTTAAGGTTAGAGGTGGATGGTTTACAGAGGGACTGAAGGGACAGCTTCTTCACACACATAGTGATGTGTGTATGGAATGAGCTGAGATAGAAAGTAATGAAGACTGATACAATTACAACACTTAAAAGGTATCTGGATGGGCATCTGAATAGTAAGGGTGTAGACGTATATGGGCCAAATGCTGGAAAAGTGAATGGATTTATTTAGATCTTCTGGTAAGCCTGGATGAGTTGGGGACCGAAGGGTCTGTTTCTACGCTGTATATCTCTATGACTTGAAAAGAGTGCATGTTATAAAAGAGGTGGTGCTAGAGGTTTTAAAACACAAAGCTATGGCAATTTCCAGAACCTGATTAAGTGTATCACAGGACACTGGGGGATGCTAGGGACGAAATTGTGGAGCCCCTAGCAAAGGTATGTATACTACTGACAGCCATGTGTGATGGGCTGGCAGGCTGGAGGGTGGCATCATTGACAGTGAGGGATATTTTCTGAGATTACAAAGGGATCTTGATGAAGAGAGTGAATGGGCTGAAAAACTAGAGATGGAATTCAATCTGAATAAATACGAGGTAATGCATTTTGTAAAACAAACACGGGTAGAGCTTATACAATTAATGTTAAGGCTTCGGTTAGTGTTTTAGAGCAGAGGGACCTCTGAGTTCAGGTACATCATTCTTGAAGCTTGCAACACAGGATGGATAAGACAGTGCTTGGCATGCCTGACTATTGCTCAGTCCATTGAGTGGAGGAATTGGAACGTCATGTTGAGATGGCACAGATATTTGTGAGGCCTGTTCTGCAATACCTTGTCCAGTTCTGGTCGCCCAGTTAACAGGGGGGATATTATTAAGCTGCAGGGCATTCAGAAGAGATTTACCAGGACATTGCTGGGTATGGAAGGCTTGAGTTCTGAAAAATGGCTGGATAGGCTGAGTCTTTTTTCACTGGAGCCTGGAGATTGAGACATGATGCTATGAAGGTCTATGAAAAAAAATGAGGTTTATAGATCAATTTAATGGTAGTTGCCTTTTCCTCAGGATGGGGGAGTCTCAAGACGAGGGGCCACATTTTTAAGGTTCGAGGAGAGAGATGTTCAAAAAAAAGGTATGGGGCAATTTGCTACACAGAGGGTGGTTTGAGTGTGGAATTAACTTCCTGAGAAAGGGGTTGATGTGGTTACAATTTCAACATTTAAAACATATTTGGATAAATAGGTGAATAGGGAAGGGTTGGAGTGATATGGGCCAGCAACAGGCAGCTGGGAAGAGGTTAGTTTTAGATTATGGTGGGTATCAACTGAAGGGTCAGTTTCCATCCTGTATGGCTCTATGACAAGAATATGGTTTGATTCCATTATTGAAGAAGGGATCAGGGCTGGGTCCACTGATGTGCATCATCTCCATAAACGATTTGGTTGAAAATATAGGAGTGATTGTGCGAAAGTTTGTTGATGATCAAATGAATGGTGTAGTGGGCAGTAAATACGGTTATCAAAGGGGATCTAGACCAACTGGGCCAGTGGACCAAGGAATGAAAGATGGAGTTTAATTCAGTTGTTGGATTTTGTTAAGACAAACCAGGGAGGAATAACACAGTTAATGGAAGGTGTCTGGCCAGGGTTGTCAAACAGAGAGAGAGAGAGAGACCAGGGGGTGCAAGTTACATTGTTCCTAGGAAGTGGCATTCCAGGTGGACAGGGTGGGGAAAACGACATTTGGCACATTTGCCGACATTGGCCAGCACATTGTTACATACGTTGGAGATATTTGTAACGTTGTCCTAAATATTTCCCTTGGGCAGAGGAGGCCACGGGGTGACCCTAAGAATGGTGAATAACCAAGGGTAGGTGAGTCCAAAACTAGAGGGTATAAACGGGAGTTGAGAGAGCAAGGATTGAAAGAGGGAGCTGAGGAGGAACATTATCCACAAAGGATGGTGCATAGACGGAACAGACTGCCTCAGGCATATGGGAGAAACAAGAACAATTACAACATGGAAAAGACATTTGGGCAGGTACATGGAGAGGAGAAGGTTTGAAGGAATAAGGGCCGAAGGCAGGCAAATGAGACTCATTCAGTTTAGGTAACATGGGCATTGAAGAGTTGGACCACAGGTTCTGTTTCCGTGCTGTATCACTCTGTATCCAACTAAAGAGGATTCGTGTACCAAAATAAAGCATGCTGTAGACACTGAAGCAAGTTACAGCGATAGGGATGGTAGTCTGGAATGCAAATATGTGGAGCGACTATAGGGAATGGAGCAGGTTACAGGGACAACTACTGTTATATGAGTTAAAAATGACTGAAGATACTGGTGCACAAGTCATGCCACAGATACAGTGTTGCAGAGTATTGAGTCTTAGTACAGTGTTGGAGTGAGAACACAGAACAGAATGATCCCAGGAAGCATTCCCAACCTCTCGTCGGAAGCCAGCTTTAACCTCTGTTGTCATGTTGCTCACGAAGACAGCGCAGGCCTGGATTGATAACTCTGACCTTTCTATGCTGTCTTAGTGCAACATAAGTTAAAGTAGATGTGGCGATTGAGCACGGGGTGTGTCTATACTGTGCTCCCCCTCCAGCACTGTATCTATGTCATGTCTTGTTAGCCGATGCTTGAAACCCTCTCATTGCTCCCTGCTCTGTGCACTGTGAGTGATCTTACCTCACTCCAGGATTTATTGAAGACGCCAGATCTCCCTTCCATTTGTCTCTCTGGCTGACCAACCATCTTCAATGAGACGATGGATGAGACACACAGCAGTTGGGAAATCTATTGAGTCAGCAACTTCCTGAGTACCTACAGGAGACAGAGAAATAAACAGAATGGGAAATTAGACTGATGCAATAAGGGTTACACAAGGAGAATGGAAATGAGCCTCACAGATATCTGGAAAATCGCACTCTCCATCCCTGGCCTGTGCTGTTGTGTCTCTCTGGAGTGGAGAATTCTGTTAGCTCAGGATCTGGAGCAGCTGCAAGAGAGAGAGACACTGACAGAGGCAGCAATTAGACCCACACAGTGAGGGATACCACATGGAGAGAGACTGAGTGATATCAGCAGAGTGCTGGAAGACTTCAGTATCACACAGTCATTTTGGAAGAATGGGTTTAGCTTCATGTATCAATGCTCAGGGATGAGCAACCAGTGAGCAGGTGAAGTGATGGCCTAATAACATTATTGTTAGGGCATTTGTCCAAAACCTCAGCTAATGTTCAGGGGATGCAGGTTTGAATCCCATCATAAGATATGGTGGAATTTACAATCAATAATTTTAAAAATAGCAATTAACATTCCATAAACAAATATGAAATCATTGCTGATGAACAAAAATCACACTCCCTTAGATTAGATTCCCTACAGTGTGGAAACAGGCCTTTCGACCCAACCAGTCCACGTCAACACTCCGAAGAGTAACCCACTCAGACCCATCTCCCTCGACCTAATACACCTAATTGGCAATTTAACATGGCCAATTCACCTGACCGGAGCATCCGGAGGCAATTCACGCAGACACGGGGAGAATGTCCAAACTCCACACAGTCGCCTAGGGCTCGAATCGAACCTTTGTGTGATGAAACTTCGTGAATGAGTAATGTCACCTGGAGAGATCCTCTGCGAAATTGTGATAAATTGCAGTTTAAAGAAATATAAAGTTTTAAAGTGAATCACAGAAAGGACAAGCTACAACTAGAAACAAAAATAACCAATGACATGAGTTTGGGAGGAGAACTGACCAAGGTAAATAGGCTAAACAGACTGAAATATGTGCCTGTAAATGAACAGTGGAAAACATTTGAATGGACAATGCAAGATACTCAACGAAAGGACATTCCATTGAAACAGACAAATGTTCAGCAAGAAATCCCCATCAGTCCCTCACTCAAGTTAAAAGGATCATATTAGATTATCGGGTTTAGTGGATCACCAAAAAGTACTTAAAGTCCTGAAGTGAGAGAATGTTTTAGGAGTAAGTTTTAAAGGGATTGCAAAGGGTCTGCTCGCAGGAGGAGGTCAGATGGAAGAGGGAATAATTGTCAAGGTTTTATGTCAGAAAAAGAACCGGGAGAGCTGAATTTGCTGGAGGTGGTGAGAGTGTTACAGAGTGTGGTCAGGGCCTGAACGGTGTTACAAAGCCAGTATAGATTGCTGCAGCTGGAGGTGTTTGCAGAGGTAGGGAGGGATATATGTATTTTTATTTATTCATTCGTGGGATGAGGATGTCACTGATTGGACCAACATTCTTTGGCCCACTGCTAATTACCCAGAGTAGAGCACAGAGTCAGCCATGTTGCTGAGGGTCTGGTGTCACGTGAAAGCCAGACCAGGTTAGAATGTCAGATGTTCTTCCCTCAGGAACGTAAGTGAACCAGATGAGTACATCCTACTGGTCAACAATGCTTTTCTGGTGGTCCCACCAACATCCTCTACAGCCACAACGTGACATCCAAACTTCTACTCTCAATGCTCTGCCCAAAAAAGGTAACCATCCCAAACGCCTTCTTCACCAACCTGTCTACCTGTGACACCACTTTTAAAGAACTGTCTACCTGCATCCCTGGGTCTCTGACTGACAACATCACTCAGGGCCCGAATACTAACTGTACAAGTCCCACGCTGGTTTGTTTCATCAAAATGGAACACCTCACATTTATCTAATTAAACTCCATCTGCTATTCTTCAGCCCACTATCCCAGCAGTACTGTTCGTCCTGTTACATCACAGATGACCTTCTTCACTGTCCACTTTACCACCAATTTCAGTGTCACTCAAAAAACTTACTTACCAGGAAACCAATATTCCCATCCAAAACATTTATCCAAAAGACAAACAACAGTGGACTCACTCCACCGCTGGTCACATGTCTCTACTCAGAAAAACGACATTTCTCCCACCACCCTCTGTCTCCTACCATCAAGCCCAATTTTGTATCCAGTTGACTAACTCCTCCTGAATGCCATATTCTTTTACATTGATCTGAGCTTTTTACCCAGTTTACCAGACAGAACGTAGAACACAGAACAGAACAGCACAAGACCCTTCGGCCATGATGTCATGCCCACCTTTGACTGTAAGACCAAACTAACTTACATACCCTTCATTTTGCTATCATCCATGTGCCTATCCAAGAGTATGTTAAAATGTCCCGTTCCACCCACCCACCACTCTGTGTGTAAAGAACCTACATCTGAAATCTCCCCTTACCCATCGTCCAATCACCTTACACTTATGCCCCCTTGTACCATGCATGCCATGGGATAAAGAGGTCTCTCATTGTTCACTCTATCTTTGCCTCACACCATCTTGTTCACCTCTACCAAATCACACCACACTCTTCTTCACGCCAATGAGAAAAACCTTAGCTCCCTCAACCTTTCTTCATAAGACATGCTCTCCAGTCCAGGTAGCATCCTGGTAAATATCCTCTTTATCCTCTCTAAAGCTTCCACATCCTCCCTGTAATGAAGAGAACAAAACTGAACACAATATTCTATTTGGGATCTAAACAGGGCTGTATCAAGCTGCAGCATAACCTTGTGGCTTTAAAACTCAATCCCCCAGATAATGAAAGCCAATTCAACATATTCTTTCTTAACAACAATAACAGCTTGGTGGCAAATTTGATGGATCTCTGGTCATGAAATCCAAGATCCATCTGTTCCTCCACACTATTCAGTATTCTGCCTTTACCCCTGTATTCTGCATTCAAGTCTCACCTTCCAAAATGCAGCACTTCACACTTTTCCAGATTTGAATTCATCTGCCACTTCTCAGCCCAGGTCTACAGCCTGTCAATGTCCCATTGCAACCTCCAGCAGACATCCACACTGTTCACCACTCCATCAACCTTCGTGTCATTGGCAAACTTATTTACCCACTCTTCCACTCACACATCCAAGTCGTTAATAAAATCACAAAGAGCAGAGATCTTTTGACCTCTCCCTGCAGAAAACCACTGGTCACTGAGCTCCAGGCTGAATGATTTCTATCTGTCATCACCCTCTGTCTTCTATGGGCCAGGAATTCTATATCCAGACAGGCAGGTTTCCCTGTATCCCATGCTCTGTACTTTCTCAATGAGCCATAAATGTTATTTCGTCACATTCTCAAAGGATTCAATAAGATTTGTGAGGCATGACCTGTCCCTTACACAGCCATGATAACTTCCTCTAATCAAGCTATCGTTTTCCAAGGAATCATAAATGCTGTATCTCAGAGTCTCCAATAATCTGCACATCACAGACAGAAGACTGACAGGTCTGTAATTCCCATGATTATCTCTATTCCCTTTCTTGAATAACGCATGTCTGATTCACCTAACCGGCAAAACTTTGGGCTGTGGGTGGAAACCGGTGCTCCTGTCGGAAACTCACACACACATGGAGAGAATATGCAACCTCCACGCAGAAAGTTGCCTGGTGCTGGAATTGAAATCGCGTCCCGAGTGCTGTGAGGCAGCAGTGCTAACCACTGAGCCACCGTGCTGTCCCATGTAACTCTCTAGAGCCCTGCTTCTGATCCTTGGTTCCTCAAACTTAAGTTAGCTTCCTTTTTCCTCTTGACTAGATGTTCTACATCCCTTGGAACCTTGTCAAATGCTTTGCTGAAGTTCATGTGGACAACGCTGACTGCTCTGCCTTCATCTATCTCTTGGTCAACTCCTCGAAGAGTCAATCTGCTTTGTGAAACACGGTTTTCCACTCAAAAAGCCATGTTGACTATCTCTAATCAGCTCTTGCCTTTCCAAATATATGTAGCACCTTTCTCTCAGAATCTCCTCCAACAACGTACCCAGCACTGGCTCACTGGGCTGTGATTTCCTGGCTGCTCCCTGCAGACCTTAAGTGATGGAAACCTCCAGTCTTCCGGTAACTCATTGTGTCTGTTGATAATATAAATATCTCTGTTCGGGACACTGCAATCTCTTCCCCAGATTCCCACAATATTCTAGGATCGACCTCATAAGCAACTGAGGATTGATCTACCTTTATTTGTTTTAAGATTCCAGCACTTTTTCTTCTCTGTTGAGGATACTTTCCAAGACATCACTATTTATTTCCCCAACTTCCTGAGCTTCCATGTCTTTCTGAACATTAAAATCTGACAACACTATTTTGTCTAATATCTCACCCACCTCCTGACAGTTAAGGTGCTCTATTCTCTACCAAGTTACTCTTTAGCCCTTCTTGAAACTTGTATAAAGGTTTCTGAAAATTCAAATAAACCGTATCCTCGGTACAGCCACTCCTACACCCGTATCTATTAGAACATAGAACATAGAACATAGAACATAGAACAATACAGCACAGAACAGGCCCTTCGGCCCACGATGTTGTGCCGAACTTCTATCCTAGATTAAGCACCCATCCATGTACCTATCCAAATGCCGCTTAAAGGTCGCCAATGAATCTGACTATACCACTCCCTCGGGCAGCGCATTCCATGCCCCCACCACTCTCTGGGTAAAGAACCCACCCCTGACATCTCCCCTATACCTTCCACCCTTCACCTTAAATTTATGTCCCATTGTAACACTCTGTTGTACCCGGGGAAAAAGTTTCTGACTGTCTACTCTATCTATTCCTCTGATCATCTTATAAACCTCGATCAAGTCACCCCTCATCCTTCGCCGTTCCAACGAGAAAAGGCCGAGAACTCTCAACCTATCCTCGTACGACCTCCTCTCCATTCCAGGCAACATCCTGGTAAATCTTCTCTGCACACTCTCCAAAGCTTCCACATCTTTCCGAAAGTGAGGCGACCAGAACTGCACACAGTACTCCAAATGTGGCCTAACCAAAGTCCTGTACAGCTGCAACATCACCTCACGACTCTTGAATTCAATACCTCTGCTAATGAACGATAATACTCCATAGGCCTTCTTACAAACTCTATCCACCTGAGTGGCAACCTTCAAAGATCTATGTACATAGACCCCAAGATCCCTCTGTTCCTCCACCTGACCAAGAACCCTACCATTAACCCTGTATTCCGCATTCTTATTTGTTCTTCCAAAATGGACAACCTTACACTTGGCAGGGTTGAACTCCATCTGCCACTCCTCAACCCAGCTCTGCATCATATCTAAGTCCCTCTGCAGCCGACAACAGCCCTCCTCACTGTCCACAACTCCACCTATCTTTGCATCATCTGCAAATTTACTGACCCACCCTTCGACTCCCTCCTCTAAGTCATTAATAAATTCTGCCACTTATATTCTCACCAATAAAAATAAAATCCAACAGGTTCAAAAACACATTCTCTTTTTCTTAAAAGCGTTTCTAAGGGTTCAGTCATTGTTCATTGACATATCCTTTCAAACACATTTCAGCTCCAGACCTACTATCACGTTAACATTGTTTGGTTTCAGACTGGCAGCAGAAAGGGTTATGGGAGTTGGTGTTTATCAATCTGAAAAAGGTAGTTTACAGGTTCAACAGGTAATAGATGTTTTAGAAATAGGGAGGGTCGTGGGGACTGAAGGACATTATGGAGATAGGGAGTGATGCGGGGCCTGAAGGGGGCCAAAGAGATCTGCAGGGCTGTTGGGCCTGAAGGAGGTTGCACAGATCAGGAGGATCATGGGGATTGAAGGAGATTACTCGGAACGGGAGGGTCGTTGGGTCACGATGAGATTATGGAGATAGAGAGGGTCGTGGGCCCTTTTGGAGTTTATGGAGTTAGGGAAGTTTGTGGGGAATGATTCAGGTTACATGGATATGAAGAGTCGTGGGGACTGAAGGAGTTTATGGAGATATGGAGGGCTGTGGGTTCTGAAGGAGGTTATACAGATAGTAAGTTTATCGAGAAGCACAGGAAAGAAAAGCAGGTATCGGCCATTTGACCACAGAGTCGGTCCCACCGTTCAATGTGATCACGACTGATCATCCAACCCAGTACAGTATTCCTGCTTTCACACCTTACTCTGATATTATAGTGACTACTGGCATTTAGTGATACAGTGGGCTGTAGTAACTGGGACGGGGGTGTGCATTACAGTGATAGGGAGGGTTGTGGAAGCTGGAACAGATTACATATATAGGGAGGGTTTTAGGAATGGGATGACTTTGCAGGGATTTGGAGGAATACAAGGATAGGGCATGGTAACAATCAGAGGGAGGATTTTGGGAGCTGAACCTGAGACGGGGACAGCTGAGAACTGAAGTGAGTCAAACAGTCAGGGCAGGCAGGGACAAGGTAGGATTAAAAAATTAAACTGCATTTATTTTGATGCAAGGGGCCTAACAGGGAAGCCAGATTAACTCAGGGTATGGTTAGGAACAATGGGACTGGGATCTCATAGCACTTACAGAAACATGGCTCAGGGATGGGCAGGACCGGCAGCTTAATGTTCCAGGATACAAAAGCTACAGAAAGGATAGAAAGGGAGGCAAGAGAGGAGGGGGAGTGACATTTTTGATAAGGGATAGCATTACAGCTGTGCTAAGGTAGGATATTCCCAGAAATACATCCAGTGAAGTTATTTGGGTGGAACTAAGAAATAAGAAAGGGATGATCACCTTATTAGGATTGTATTACAGACCCCCCAATAGTCAAAGGGAACTTGACAAATAAACTTGTAAGGAGATCTCAGCTATCTGTAAGAATAATAGGGTGGTTTTGGTAGGGGATTTGAACTTTCAAAACATTGACTGGGACTGCCATAGTGTGAAGGTTTAAATGGAGAGGAATGTCTTAAGTGTGTACAAGACAATTTTCTGATTCAGTATGTGTGTGTACCTACTTAAGAAGGTGCAAAACTTGACCGACTCTTGGGAAATAAGACAGGGCAGGTGGCTGAGGTGTCAGTGGGGGAGCACTTTGCGACCAGTGACCATAATTCTATGTTTTTTAAAAGGATAGGCCAGATCTAAAAGTTGAAGTTCTAAATTAGAGAAAGGCCCATTTTGATGTTATTAGGCAAGACCTTTCGAAAGCTGATTGGAGGCAGATGTTCACAGGTAAAGGAACGGCTGGAAAATGGGAAGCCTTCAGAAATGATATAACAAGAGTCCAGAGAAATTATATTCCTGTCAGGGTGTAGGGGAAGGCTGGTAGGTATAGGGAATTCTGGATGACGAAAGAAATTGAGGGTTTAGTTCAGAAAAAGAAGGAAGCATATGTCAGGTAAAGACAGGATAGATCGAGTGAATCCTTAGAAGAAAATAAAGGAAGTTGAAGAGGGAAATCGGAAGGGCAAAACGCAGACATGAGATACCTCTGGCCAATAGAATTAAGGAGAATGCAAAGGATTTTTACAAATATATTAAGGACAAAAGGATAACTAGGGAGAGAATAGGGCCCCTGAAAGGTCAGCAAGGCGGCCTTTGTGTGGAGCCACAGAAAATGGGAGAGATACTAAATGAATATTTTGCATCAGTATTTACTGTGGAAAAGGATATGGAAGAGAAAGACTGTCAGGAAATCGATGGTGACATCTTGCAAAATGTCCAGATACAGAGGAAGAAGTGCTGGATGTCTTGAAATGGTTAAAGGTGGATAACTCCCCAGGACCTGATTCAGGTGTAACCGAAAATTCTGTGGAAAGCTAGAGAAGTGATTGCTGGGCCTCTTGCTGAGATATTTATATCATGAATAATCACAGGTGATGTGCCAGAAGATTGGAGGTTGGCAAAAGCGGTGCCACTGTTTAAGAAGGGTGGTAAAGACAAGCCAGGGAAATATAGACCGGTGAGCCTGACCTCAGTGGTGGGCAAGTTGTTGGAGGGAATCCTGAGGGACAGGAAGCACATGCATTTGGAAAGGCAAGGACTGATTAGGGATAGGCAACATGGCTTTGTGCGTGGAAAATCATGTCCACGCACTTGATTGAGTTTTTTGAAGAAGTAGCAAAGAAGATTGATGAGGGCAGAGTGATAGATGTGATCTATGTGGACTTCAGTAATGCATTCGAGAAGATTCCCCGTGGGAAACTTATTAGCAAGGTTAGATCTCACGGAATACAGGGAGAAGTAGCCATTTGGATTCAGAACTGGCTCAAAGGTAAAAGACAGAGAGTGGCGGTGGAGGGTTGTTTTTCAGACTGGAGGCCTGTGACCAGTGGAGTGTCACAAGGATCAGTGCTGGGCCCTCTATTTTTTGTCATTTACATAAATGATTTGGATGAGAGCATAAGAGGTACAGTTAGTAAGTTTGCAGATGACAACAAAATTGGAGGTGTAGTGGACAGCGAAGAGGGTTACAACAGGATCAGGACCAGATGGGGACAATGGGCTAAGTGGTAGATGGAGTTTAATTCAGATAAATGTGAGGTGCTGCATTTTGGAAAAGCAAATCTTAACAGGACTTATATACGTAATGGTAAGTTCCTAAGGAGTGTTGTTGAACAAAGAGACCTTGGAGTGCAGGTTCCTAGCTCGTTGAAAATGAAGTCGCAGATAGATAGGATAGCGAAGGCGGCGTTTGGTATGCTTTCTTATATTGGTCAGAGGATTGAGTCCAGGATTTGGGAGGTCATGTTGCTGCTATACAGGATATTGGTTTGGCCACTTTTGCAATATTTTGTGCAATTCTGGTCTTCTTCCTATCAGGAAAAATTCTGTGAAACTTGAAAGGGTTCAGAAAAGATTTACAAGGATGTTGCCAGGATGTTGGAGGATTTGAGCTACAGGGAGAGACTGAAAAGGCTGGGGCTGTGGCGTCAGAGGCTGAGGGGTGACCTTATAGATGTTTACAAAATTATGAGGGGCATGGATAGGATAAACAGAAAAGTCTTTTCCCTGGGCTCGGGGAGTCTACAACTAGAGGGCATAAGTTTAGGGTGAGAGGGGAAAGGTATAAAAGAGACCTAAGGGGCAACGTTTTCACGCAGAGGGTGGGGCATGTATGGAACGAGCTGCCAGAGGATGTGGTGGAGGCTCATACAATTGCAACATTTAAGAGACATTTGGATGGGTATATGAATAGGAAGAGTTTGGAGGGATATGGGCCGGGTGCTGACCTGTGGGACTAGATTGGGTTGGGATATCTGGTCAGCATGGACAGGTTGGACCGAAGGGTCTGTTTCCATACTGTACACGTCTTTGACTCCATCACTCATGGAGGTTATAGAAATAAACTGCGTGGTCGCGTCTGGAGGAGGTTAAAGGCAGAAAGGTTTGGAGATAATGAAGGAAATTACATCAATCGGGAGCAGCAGAGTTTACAGAGACTGACTGCATTTTAGAAACAGGAAGAGTTCATAGTCAGCATTAGAAATGCAGAAACTAATTTATGAGAGAAGCAGGGTCACTCTGTGTTGTGCCCAGAGACAAGGAGGAGTCTAACAGCTGGAGGAGGTTACTAAGGTACAGAGCTTTTTTTTATTGTCGTGACGGGGAAGGTTACAGAGATCATGAAGGTGGTAGGAGTTCAAAAAAGTCACAAAGACAGGGAGGTCTTTCAGGTCTGAAAAGAACTACACTGACAGGGATGGCTTAAGGAACTGAAGAGTTGTTTTTCACAGATAAGCAGAGATATGACAGAACCCGGGATTAAAGGCAAAGGCAGACACATGGAGAGTTTTACTGATATGAGGAGCTTACAGGGATAAGCAGGATTGTTGGGGCTGATAGAGATAGAGGACGTGGTATCGATGAAACAGACAATGGAGAAACTGACAGACATAGGGAGGGTTCTGTGGAACAGATGAATTTTCAGACAAGATGGTGATAATGAATCCTGAGAATTTTCTCATGTTCCTTTCCCGCACTGTTCCTGCATCATGCCCTCAGGGTCTGAATTAAAGTCCACTAACTCCACCCTGTGCTGTTTACTTTGAGTGATCTTACCGGCTGCAGGATTTACTGAAGGCTCCAGATCTCCCTCTCCATCTCTCTCTGGCTGACCAACCATCTTCAATGTGGTGATGGACGAGACAGGAATTGGGACTTCTGCTGCATCAGGGACATCGGGAATACCAACAGGAGACAGAGAAATAGACAGAATGGAAAATTACACTGATGCAATGAAGGTTACACATGGAGAATGGCATTGAAACCCAACAGAGATCTGGAAATTCCCAGACTCCATCCCTGGCCTGTGCTGTTGCGTCTCTCTGGAGTGGAGAATTCTGTTTGCTCAGGATCTGGAGTAACTGCAAGAGTGAGAGACACTGACAGAGGCAGCAATTAGACCCTCACAGTGAGGGATACCACATGGCGAGAACCTGAGTGATATCAGCGGTGTGCTGGAAGGTGTCAGGATCACACAATGGTATCATCAGAAGTGGTCCTGACCAGTGAGCACTGCTACCAGTACTCAGCGAGGACTGAGCTACTTTATTGGGATAGGCTCCTCTGGTACCAGGATTATGCACTGTGCCATAAACGGACACAGATGAGAAGGGGGACAGGTCTCAGGTGAATGGAAATTCCCAAGTCCAAAGAGAAAGGTTGAAATATTAGAACACCATGGAGATGTGGATGAAGATCAACAGAAAGAAACAGTAAGGGAAATTATTTTTTAAAATAAAGTAAATGCCATTTCTGCCCCTCACAATTCCTCATACACCACAAGTGACATCACTTCCGCCCCTCACATCATCGCTGATGTCACACACTCAGTGACTTCCGCACCCCCCCACTGCCGTGTTTGCCACCACTTCCGCCCCCATCAACGCCACGCACTTGCATTCTGCTGACAACCCCCCAGGTCCCACCGTCACCATCCCCGCCCACCAGAACCCTGTGGGGAACACCACCCCTGCTCATGACTCAACCCCCATTCCCCCAACACCACACCCACTCCAGTTACAGGCTCAGTTCCCTCCCCCAGCTCCACACCTACGCCAGGTCCCAGCTCACAGTCCTGCCAAGTTTTCACCTTTCCCCCTGACCTCGCCCTCATTGAGGACGAATGATCAGTCCTCAGCAAAGGCCTCACCTTTATCCCCCTCCGTTCATGCATCAATGAATTTAATACATGCCGTGATGTTGAACACTTCTTTTGTCGCCTCCGGGCTTACTTTTACAATCAAGACACCCACCCACCTTCCGAGGACCCCTTTTCCCACCTCCAACATACTCCATCCACTGGACACCCCGTGCTGGCCTATTACCTGCCTTCGATCTCTTCATTTGCAATTGCCGCTGAGACATTAACAGCGTCAACCTATCTACCCCCCTCCCCCACTCCAACCTCTCACCCTTACAACGTACAGCTCTCCACTCCCTCTGCTTCACTCCCGACCGCACCATCAAACCAGCAGATAGATGGTGTGCAGTGGTAGATGGCGCACTGACCTCTACACCGCTGAGGGCATGATGACAACTTGAAGACACCTCCTCCGACCACCCCCTCTACCATGACCCACCTCCAATCACCAAACCGTCAACTCCCAGAGCATAGAGAACCTCATCAGCTCAGGAGGAGATCTCCCACCCACAGCTTCCAACCTCATAATCCGGGATCCCCCACCGCCCGGTTCTACCTCCTTCCCAAGATCCACAAGCCTAACCACCCTAGCCGACCCATTCTCTCAGCATGCTCCCATCTCACCGAACTCATGTCTCCCTACCTCGACATTGTACCATCCCCCCACTCCAGGAACTCCCCCATTTGTTCAAGACACCACCCACACCCTCCACCTCCTTCAAGACTTCCGTTTTCCAGTACCCCAACGCCTCATCTTCACACCTCCATCCACCATGACCAAAACCTCCAAGCACTCCGCTTCTTCCTCTCCCGATATCCCCGAAAGTACCCTTCCACCGATACTCTCATTCGTTTGGCTGAACTTGTCCTCACCCTTACTAATTTTTCCTTCAAATCCTCCCACTTCCTCCAGACCAAATGGATAGCCATAGGCTCCCGTATGGGCCCCAGCTATGCCCGTCTCTTTGTTGGTTACGTCGAACAGTCCATCTTCCATAGTTACCCCAGCACCACTCCCCAAGTCTTCCTCCGCGACATTGATGACTGCATTGGCGCCACCTCATGCTTCCCTTGAGGAGTTTGAGCAATTCATCAACTTCACCAACACATTCCACCCTGACATTTATTTACCTGGACCATCTCTGATACCTCCCTCCCCTTCCTGGACCTCTCCATCTCCATTAATGACAACCGACTTGACACCGACATTTTTTACGAACCTACCGACTCCCACAGCTACCTGGATTTCACCTCTTCCCACCCTACCGCCTGCAAAATTGCCATCCCGTATTCCCAATCCCTCCGCCTCCGCCATACCTGGTCCCAGGAGGACCAGTTCCACCACAGAACCAGATAGCCTCCTTCTTTGGAGATCGGAATTTCCCTTCCCACGTAGTAAGAGATGTCCTCCAACGCAACTCGTCCACATCCCGCACCTCCGCCTTCAAACCCCACCCCTCCAACCGTAACAAGGACAGAACGCCCCTGGTGCTCACCTTCCACCCTACCGACCTTCGCATAAACCAAATCATCCGCCGAAATTTCTGCCACCTCCAAACAGACCGCACCACCAGGGATATGTTTCCCTCCCCACACCTTTCCGCCTTCCGCAAAGACCATTCCCCCCGTGACTACCTGGTGAGGTCCACAGCCCGCAAAATCCCACCCTCCCTTCCTGGTACCTTCCCCGCCACTGCAGAAGTTGCAAAACCTGCGCCCACACCTTCTCCCTCACAACCATCCAAGGCCCCAAAGGAGCCTTCCACACCCAAAGTTTTACCTGTACATCCACCAATATCATTTATTGTATCCGTTGCTCCCTAAGCGGTCTCCTCTACATTGGGGAAACTGGACACATCCTAGAAGAGCGCTTTAGGGAACATCTCCGGGACATCCGCACCAATCAACCCCACCGCCCTGTGGCCCAACATTTCAACTCCCCCTGCCACTCTGCCTAGGACATGCAGGTCCTGGGAATCCTCCACTGCTGCTTCCACACCACCCGGCACCTGGAGGTAGACCACCTCACCTTCCACCTTAGAACACTTCAACCCCAGGGCATCAATGTGGACTTCAACAGTTTCCTCATTTCCCCTTCCCACACCTCACCCCAGCTCCAGCCTTCCAGCTCAGCCCCACCCTCATGACATGTCCTAATGGCCTATCTCCCTTCCCACCTATCCACTCCACCCTCCTCCCTGAACTATCACACCTATCCCCACCCCCATCACCCAATGTACTCTTTGCTACCTTCCCCCACCCTCCTCTCTGACCTATCACCTTCTTTCCCACCCCATTCACCTATTGTACTCTATGCTACTTTCTCCCCATCCCCACCCCCCTCTCATTCATCTCTTCACTCTGCAGGCTCCCCGTCTCTGTTCCTGATGATGGGCTTTTGCCCGAAATGTCGATTTCCTGCTCCTCGGATGCTGCCTGACCTGCCATGCTTTTCCAGCACCACTCTAATCTAGACAAATGTTTCCAGCATCTGCAGTCCTTGTTTTGACCTTATTGGAGGAGGAGACGACCGAGATAAGGCATGTTGTAGACACTGAACCAAGTTACAGGGATAGGATTGGTAGTCTGGAATGCAGTACATTTCAAATATGTGGAAGGGCTATTGGAAAGCAAGGAGGTTACAGCAATAGGAACTGTTATTGGAATTAAAAATTATTGAAGATACTGGACGACAAAACATGCCACAGATACAGTGTTGCAGAGTAGTGAGTCTTAATACAACAGAACTTACATTGGGGTGGTGATTGAGCCTGGTGTGTGTCTGTACTGTGCTCACCTCCAGCACTGTATCTATGTCATGTTGTGTTTTACAGATGTTTGGAGACCTCTCAATGTTCTTTGCCGTGTGCACTGTGGGGGATCTTACCTCACTACAGGATTTATTGAATGCTCCAGATCTCCTTTCTCTTTGTCTCTCTCTGGCTGACTAACTGCGTTCAATGTGGTGATGGACGATCCACCCCGAAGCTGGGAAGGCTATGTGTCAGGACTTTCCTGAGTACCTACAGGAGATAGAGAAATAGACAGAATGGGAAATTAAACAGATGCAGTGAGGGTTACATGTGGAAAATGGCACTGAGTCCCACAGAGATCGGGAAAATGGAGTGATATTAAGTAATAGTCCCAGATTGCTGGATGATGTCAGGATCACACAGTCATGTTAGAGGAATGGGTTTAGCTTCATAATGTGCTGGTATCAGTACTCAGGGATGAGCATCCACTGAGCAGGTGAAGTGATGGCCTAGCGGTATTATTGCTAGAGAATGTATCCAAAACCTCAGCTAATATTCAGGGGAGGCACGTATGACACCCGCCATTTGAAAATGAGACATTTAAAATCAATAATTTTAATAATAATAATTAACAATCCAAGTATGAAACCATTGCTTATGGACAACAAATCCAAAGACTTGTCCTTTAGAGAAGATAATCTGCCCATCCTCACGTGGTCTGCACCACATCCCCACAGCAAAGTGTTTGCCTCTGAATTACCCTCTGAAATGGCCGAGACAGTTACTCAGTTCAAGGGCAGCTAGGGCTGGGCAAGAAAGGCTGGTCAGCCAGAGAAACCCACATCCCATACCTGATTTGTAAATAATCCATGAGGATGGTCCCACTGGAACCAAACTGGGAGCAGTATCCTGGCCGATCATGTCAGTAGGTTTATGGACAGGACTTTAAACTGACAGAGAGGATGCAGGAACAGGTGTAAGGAGCTTTCCAAATGCAAAGAGAAAATGTGAAGTATGGGAGCAGCATGGGAATGTGTCTGAAGAAAGCAGAAAGGAACAGGATGGGACAGAGTTTAACTAAAATTGTACATCAGGAAATCGGCTTCTTCTAGGAAATTGTAGGAAAGAGTAAATTATGTTCTTTTTGAATGGACAAAGTTGCTGCAATAAGGTCGATGGATTTTTGTGACACAGACAAAAGAGATTTAGACAGCAGGGAGACATGGTTACAGGGTGAACAAAAATATTCAGTGGTTCACAATCTTGTGCACTACTCAGGCATAATGGACAACGCTAACAATAATGGATACCAAAGACATTACAGAGAAAGCATTTGGTCTCAGATCATGAAGTAGAGTCAGTCTGAATGTAAATTCTGGCTACTACTTGTCAAGGACACAAGCAGCAGAACCGTCTTGGACACTCAACTGCATTCCATTGCTCATCACTGCATTAAACAGGAACTCATTGGAATTTTTTAACAAAGGCATTGTGAGAATTTTGGGAAATTTAAATATTTGTATAATCTGGGACAACACACGGTCAACATTGATATTGGAAGGAGTTCGGAGATTTTTTTTCAGTGTTTCTTTGACAAACACATTGTGCAATTGGCTCGGGACATAACGATCGCAGAGCGACCGTGTAATGAAACTTAATGAATGAGTAATGTCACCTGCAGAGATGCTTCGGGAAATTGTGATAAAGTGCAGTTTAAAGAAATATAAAGGTTTAAAGTGAATCACAGAGAGGACAAACTATAACTAGAAACAAAAATAGCCAATTACATGTGCGTGAGAGGAGAACTGACCAAGGTAAACAGGCTAAACAGACTGAAAAATGTGTCTGTAAACGAACAGTGGAAACCATTTGAAGGAACAGTGTAAAACACTCAACAGAAGGACATTCCACTGAAACAGTATAAACCTCAGCAAGAAATTCCCACTGATCCCGCACTCAGGACAAAAGGGATCACACTAGATTATGAGGTTGAGAAGATCACCAAAAAGTACTTAAAATCCTGAAGTGAGAGAGTGTTTTAGGAGTAAATGTTAATGGATTGCAATGGGTCTGCTCGCAGGAGGAGGGCTGTGGGAAGGGGAGCTACGGTCAGGGTTCATTGACACAATAGGAAACGGGAGAGGTGAAGGTGCTGGAGGTGGTGAGATTGTTACAGAGAGTGATCAGGGTGTTACAAAGCCAGGACGGATTGCTGCAGCTGAAGGGGTTTGCAGAGGTCCGGAGGGACATAGGCATTTTTATATATTCATTCATGGGATGTGGGTGTCACTGCATGAAAGAACGTTCTTTGATCCCTCTGCTAATTACCCAGAGGGTAGGTCAGAGTCAGCCATATTGCTGTGGGTCTGGAGTCACATGTCGGCCAGACCAGGTTAGAATATTTGATGTCCTTCCCTAAAGGAGGTTTGTGAACTAGATGAGTTCTTCCTCCTGATCAACAATGTTTTAATGGTGGCCCCACCAATGTCTTTTACAGATACAACATGATATCCCAACTCTTACTCTCAATGCTCTCCCCAATGAAGGTCACCATCCCAAACGCCTGCTTCACCAGCCTGTCTACCTGTGACACCACTTTCAAAGAACCGTGTACCTGCATCCCTGGTCACTGACTGAGGGCCCAAACATTAATTGTACAAGTCCCACCCTGGTTTGTTTCACCAAAATGGTACACTTCACGTTTATCCAATTAAACCCCATCTGCTATTCTTCAGCCCACTATCCGAGCAGTCCTGTTAATCTTGTTGTTGTGTCTTCAGAATCCTTAAGGGGGAGGGTGTGCAGCCAGAAGTCGTGGTACACATTGGCACCAACGACATAGGTAGGAAGAGGGGCGGGGAGGTCATTCAAGAGCTCAAGGAGTTAGGCTGGAAGCTAAAAGCTAGGACAGACAGAGTCGTCATCTCTGGGTTGTTGCCGGTGCCACGTGACAGAGAGGCAAAGAATAGGGAGAGAGTGCAGTTGAACACGTGGCTGCAAGGATGGTGTAGGAGGGAGGGCTTCAGATATTTGGACAATTGGACTGCATTCTGGGGAAGGTGGGACCTGTATAAACAGGACGGGTTGCACCTGAACCAGAAGGGCACCAATATCCTGGGGGGTAGGTTTGCTAGCACTCTTCGGGGGGGTTTAAACTAATTTGGCAGGGGGATGGGATCCGGACTTGTAGTCCAGCAAGTAAGCTAGCTGTGTGTCAGGATGTCCAAGACTGTAGGGAGGCTGTGGAGAAGGTAGCACTGACAGGGACTACTTACGGACACAGAGATGGGCTCAAGTGCGTATACTTCAATGCAAGGAGTATCAGAAATAAGGTGGGTGAACTTAAGGCATGGATCGGTACCTGGGACTACGATGTTGTAGCCATCACGGAAACATGGATAGATGAGGGACAGGAATGGCTGTTGGAGGTTCCTGGTTACAGATGTTTCAGTAAGATTAGGGAGGGTGGTAAAAAAGGAGGGGGGGTGGCATTGCTAATTAGAAATGGTATAACGGCTGCAGAAAGGAAGTTTGAGGGAGATCTGCCTCTGGAGGTAGTATGGGCTGAAGTCAGAAATAGGAAAGGTGCAGTCACCTTGTTGGGTGTTTATTATAGGCCCCCCAATAGCAGCAAAGATGTGGAGAAACAGATTGGGAAACAGATTTTGGAAAGGTGCAGAAGCCACAGGGTCGTAGTCATGGGCGACTTCAACTTCCCAAATATTGATTGGAAGCTCTTTAGATCAAGTAGATTGGATGGGGCGGTGTTTGTGCAGTGTGTCCAGGAAGCTTTTCTAACGCAGTATGTAGATTGTCCAACCAGAGGGGAGGCCATATTGGATTTGGTACTCGGTAACGAACCGGGACAAGTGGTGGGCTTGTTAGTGGGTGAACATTTTGGTGATGGCGACCACAATTCTGTCACTTTCACCTTGGTTATGGAGAGGGATAGGTGCACACAACAAGGAAGTTTTTACAATTGGGGGAAGGGAAATTACGATGCTGTAAGACAGGATTTGAGGAGCATACGTTGGGAGCATAGGCTGTCAGGGAAGGATGTGGTGGAAATGTGGGACTTTTTCAAGGAGCAGATACGACGTGTCCTTGATATGTATGTACCGATCAGGCAGGAAAGAAATGGTCGTGTGAGGGAGCCTTGGTTGACGAGGGAGGTTGAATGTCTAGTAAAGAGGAAGAAGGAGGCTTACATAAGGTTGAGGAAACAAGGTTCAGACAGAGCAGTGGAGGGATACAGGATAGCCAGAAGGGACCTGAAGAAAGGGATTAGGAGAGCTAAGAGAGGGCATGAAAAATCCCTGGCGGATAGGATCAAGGATAACCCCAAGGCATTCTATGCGTATGTGAGAAACCTGAGAATGACGAGAACGAGGGTAGGTCCGATCAAGGACAGTGGTGGGAGACTGTGTATTGAGTCGGAAGAGATAGGAGAGGTCTTGAACAAGTACTTCTCTTCAGTATTTACGAACGAGAGGGACTGTATTGTTGAAGAGGAGAGTGTGAAACGGACTGATAAGCTAGAAGAGATATCTGTTAGGAAGGAAGATGTGTTGGACATTTTGAACAACTTGAGGATAGACAAGTCCCCCGGGCCTGACGGGATATATCCTAGGATTATGTGGGAAGCAAGAGAGGAAATTGCAGTACCGTTGGCAATGATCTTCTCGTCTTCACTGGCAACGGGGGTGGTACCAGGGGACTGGAGAGTAGCGAATGTTGTGCCCCTGTTCAAAAAAGGGAATAGGGATAACCCCGGGAATTACAGGCCAGTTAGTCTTACTTCTGTGGTAGGCAAAGTAATGGAAAGGGTACTGAGGGATAGGATTTACGAGTATCTGGAACGGCACTGCTTGATTAGGGACAGCCAGCACGGATTTGTGAAGGGTAGGTCTTGCCTTACAAGTCTTATTGAATTCTTCGAGGAGGTGACCAAGCATGTGGATGAGGGTAGAGCAGTGGATGTAGTGTACATGGATTTTAGTAAGGCATTTGATAAGGTTCCCCATGGTAGGCTTATGCGGAAAGTCAGGAGGCATGGGATAGAGGGAAATTTGGCCAATTGGATAGAAAACTGGCTAACCGGTCGAAGTCAGAGAGTGGTGGTAGATGGTAAATATTCAGCATGGAGTCCAGTTACAAGTGGAGTTCCGCAGGGATCAGTTCTGGGCCCTCTGCTGTTTGTAATTTTTATTAATGACTTAGATGAGGGAGTCGAAGGGTGGGTCAGTAAATTTGCAGATGATACAAAGATAGGTGGAGTTGTGGACAGTGAGGAGGGCTGTTGTCGGCTGCAGAGGGACTTAGATATGATGCAGTGCTGGGCTGAGGAGTGGCAGATGGAGTTCAACCCTGCCAAGTGTGAAGTTGTCCATTTTGGAAGAACAAATAAGAATGCGGAATACAGGGTTAATGGTAGGGTTCTTGGTCAAGTGGAGGAACAGAGGGATCTTGGGGTCTATGTACATAGATCTTTGAAGGTTGCCACTCAGGTGGATAGAGTTTGTAAGAAGGCCTATGGAGTATTATCGTTCATTAGCAGAGGGATTGAATTCAAGAGTCGTGAGGTGATGTTGCAGCTGTACAGGACTTTGGTTAGGCCACATTTGGAGTACTGTGTGCAGTTCTGGTCGCCTCACTTTAGGAAAGATGTGGAAGCTTTGGAGAGGGTGCAGAGAAGATTTACCAGGATGTTGCCTGGAATGGAGAGTAGGTCATACGAGGATAGGTTGAGAGTTCTCGGCCTTTTCTCGTTGGAACGGCGAAGGATGAGGGGTGACTTGATAGAGGTTTATAAGATGATCAGAGGAATAGATAGAGTAGACAGTCAGAAACTTTTTCCCCGGGTACAACAGAGTGTTACAAGGGGACATAAATTTAAGGTGAAGGGTGGAAGGTATAGGGGAGATGTCAGGGGTGGGTTCTTCACCCAGAGAGTGGTGGGGGCATGGAATGCGCTGCCCGTGGGAGTGGTAGAGTCAGATTCATTGGCGACCTTTAAGCGGCATTTGGATAGGTACATGGATGGGTGCTTAATCTAGGATAGAAGTTCGGCACAACATCGTGGGCCGAAGGGCCTGTTCTGTGCTGTATTGTTCTATGTTCTATGTTCTATGTTCTATATATAATCTTCACCAGTAACCACTTTACCATCAATGTCAGTGTCACCCAAGAAGCTTACTTACCAGGAAACCTATATTCCCATCCAAACAATTTATCCAAATGACAAACAACAGGGGACCCACGACACCGCTGGTCACATGTCTCCAGTCAGAAAAACAACACGTCTCCTATTACCCTCTGTCTTCTACCATCAAGCAACTTTTGTATCCAGTTCACTAGCTCCTCCTGAATGCCATATCCTTTTTACACTGACCTGAGTTTATTACCCAGTTTAACATACAGAACACAGAACGCAGAACAGTTCAGTCCAAGGCCCTTCGGCCATGATTTCATGCAAACTTTTTATCCAACTGTAAGATCAAACTAACCTACATACCCTTCATTTTACTATTATCCATTTCTCTGTCCAAGAGTCTATTAGATGTCCCGGATGTATCTAATTTTAATACCACCATTATCAGTGCATTCCAACCACCCACTATTCTCTATCCTCTGATCCATCCTCCAATCACCTTAAAATTACACCCCCTTGTAATAGCCATTTATGTCATAGAAGGAAAAGTCTCTGACTATTCACTCTGTGCCTCTCATCACCTTGTTCACCTCTACCAAGTCGCCCCGCCCCCTTCTTCACTCCAATGAGAAAAGCCTTAGTTCCCATAACCTTTCTTCATAAGAACTGCCCTCCATTCCAGGCAGTATCCTGGTACATCTCCTGTGTACGCTCTCTAAAGCTTGCACATCCTTCCTGTAAAGACGGGACCAGAACTGACCACAATATTCCAAGTGTGATCTCACCAGGAAGCTATAAAGATGCAGTAAAACCTCGCGGCTCTTAAAATTGATCCCCTTGCTAAGGAAAGCCAACACAACATATGCCTTTTTAACAAACCTACCAACGTGCGTGGTGATTTTGAGGTATCTATGGACACGGATCCCATGATCTCTGTTCCTCCACAATGCCAAGTATTCTGCCTATCACCCCATATTCTGTATTGAAATTCAACCTTCCAGAATGAATCACTTCACACTTTTCCAGATTGAACTCCATCTGTCACTTCCAGACCAGCTCTGAGTCCTGTCACGATCCCAGTGCAACCTACAACAGCTCTCCACGTTCCCCACTACTCCACCAACCTTGCTGTGATTGGCAAACTTACAAACCCACTCTCCAACATCCACATGCACATCATTTTTAAAAAATCCCAAAAAGCAGAGTCCCAGAGCCGACTGTTACAGAAAACCACAGGCCAATGGAGCTCCAAGATCAATACTGTCCATCTGCTGCCATACTCTGTCTACTCTGGGGTATACAATCCTGTATCCAGACACACAGATTTCCCTGTATCCAAAATCATCCTTCTTTTTTGAATGAGCCATCAACGTATAATAACATATCCTCAAAGAATTCAATAAGGTTTGTGAGGCATGACCTGACCCCTCACAAACCCATGCTGACTGTCTCTAATGTAACTATGGTTTTCCAAGTAGTCATAAATCCTGTCTTTAGAATCCTCGCTAATAATCTGCACACCACAGACATTCGACCAAATCTGTAATCCCCAGAATTCAACCTCCATAATATGGTCCGGACTCTACAAATCTTCCATCCTCTGCCATGTTCCCCAGAAGGGCACTGGAGGGTGATGGGGGTTACAGAGATAGGGAAGGATATCAGGACAGGAGCATTTTGCAGACATTAGGAGGGCTGTAGTACCAAAAGGAGGCTTCAGTAACTGTGAGGTTTCCTGGTGATGAAGGCATTTGAGGAGGGACGGAGGGAGGGACGATTGTAGGGAAATGAGAGGTTTCACAGTTTATGTGTTTTGTTAGGATTGTAAGAGGTTATTGAGTTGGGGAGGGAGTAAGCACTGGTGGATATTACAGAAACATGTGGTTTTGGGTGCAATGCAGGAAGAGGATTCAGGAAGCTGGAGTGTATGGGGTCTGAACGAGGTTTCACAGAGAAGAAGGACCGTAGAGCCACAGGAGGTTACAGAAATGTGGAGAGCTATAGGACCTGCAGGAGTTCATGGAGTTGGGAATGTTGGGAGGAATGGAGAAGCTTACAGGGATAAGGATGTTAGTAGGACAGGACTGGATCACCGACAGGGAGTGTTTTACGGAGCTGAGCAGATTACAGAGATAAAGATGTTTGTATCGACTGGAAGAACAAACAGAGATATGCAGGGTAGTCGTGACTGAAGATGTTTATAGACATAGGAAGGCTTAGGTTCTGGGGGTTATGGAGGCTGTGGAATCTGGATTTGTTTTCAGAGACTATGATAACAATTTTAGTCAGAAATATTTTCACAGATAAGGGAGCATAGCACAAACAAGGAGGAAGTTGGAGGGGAGGGTGACGTTTAAACAGATAGTGGTGTAAGAGCTAGTCAAGCTTATGGAGATGGGTAGATAGTGGAGACACAGGAGGAGCTTACATTGACATGGAGGTGATAGTAACAGGAGGATGTTAAATAGATAGTGGGTTTTGTAGGAACTGGATTGGGAGAGGCACAAGCATTGCAGTGAGTTTGACAGATCAGGATTACTGCAGAGACCTGAGAGGATTACACTGATAGGGATGGTGGTCGGGTCTTCACAGACTGTTGGTGTTTAAGGGACTGGAAGAGGTTTTGTAGATAGGGAGGGCTGTAAGTGCTGCAGGAGTTTATGGAGAGTTGAAGAGTTGGAGCAGTTTGCAGTGGTAGGTTTCTCAGATAGGAGTATCTTACAGATAGTGAGGGGTATGTGGCCTGAGGAAGTTAAAGACGGGGAGTTTTCGGGTCTGGAAGAGATTACACTGGCAGGGACAGTTGAAGAGACTGAAGCAAAAATGCATGGAGAAGGTTACACAAATAGGAAGATGAGTATGGACTAAAGATGAATACACAGACATGGAGGGTTGTATTGTTAGACGGAGCTGAGAGGGATAGGGACCAGTGTAGGGATTTACACAGAGAGGGAAGGTTGTATTTTTGGAGAAGGTTACACTGATACAGTGTTAGGGAGTGTTGAGTGGACTACAGAAGAGCTCAGAGAGAATGTATTATGGGGAGTGGAGGAGATTACAGACACAGAGATAGCTGTCGGGTTGAAAAGAGCTTCCACAGATCCTCAGTGCTGTAAGGCTGGAGGGAGATTAAAACAGTGAGTGTTGCCAAGACTTAATTATTTCACTGAAATAGAGCAGGTCTCAGCACGTAACTGTCAAAGGGGAGTTGAGACAGTCCAGATGAGTTTTCAGAGATACAAATGTTTATGGGAGTTTAGAGAGGGAACAATGATTGGGAGTGCTTTACCAAATGGTAATGGTTATAGAGAGGGTTCTAAAAGCTGGAGGAGGTGACAGACATATCGATTTTTGTAAGGACTGGAGAAGCTTACATAGGCAAGGAATGTTTTAGAGTCTGGAAGAGATTGCTGTGTTAAGAGAATATTGGGGATTCGGCAAGGTTTAAGAGATGGTGATGGTTGACAGGGCTGGGCAATA